>NC_089269.1:13132276-14438943 GCF_963930625.1 Muntiacus reevesi
TGTAAGAGCATGCCATCTGAAAACAAGGATGATTTTGCTTCTTTATTTCCTATTTGGATGTCTTCATCTCTTTCTCTTGGGAAAGTATTGTTAACATTACTCTGGGAAGTATTGTTAACATTGTGTTAAGTGGGAGTGGTGCGACTAGTCACCCTTGTGGTGGTCCTGATTTTAAAGGAAAAATTTCAGCCCTTCACTGTTGAGTGTGATTTAAGCTGTGAGCCTGTTATATATGGCCTTTATTATCTTGAGGTGTTTTAATCCTACATTTGGTTTGTTGAAATCTGTTATTATTAAAGAAAGTTGAATTTTGGTTAAGTAATTTTTCTGCATCTTTTGAATGACCATATGACTTCATCTTTCATTCTGTCAATGTGGCTTATTACGTTTGTTGATTTGTATATGTTGACCATGCAGGGATAGATCCCACTTGTTCATAGTATTTGATCCTTTTAATGTGCTATGAAATATGATCTACTAGTATTTTGCTGAGTGTTTTTGTATCTATGTTCATCAGGTAAATTGGCCCGTAGTGTATTTGTAGTGTTATTACTTAATTTTTGTATCATGAGGTTGAAAGTGTTCCCTCCTGTTATATTTTTGAGAAGAATTTAGGGAGGATTAGCTTTAATTCTGCTTAAAGGTCTTATAGAATTCACCAGTGAAATGAACTGGTCCTGGGCTTTTATTTCTTGGAAGGTATTTGATTACTGATTAAATCTCTTTACTTGATATATTCAGATTTTCTGTTTCTTCATGATTGGGCCTTGCTAGGTTGTATATTTCTAAAAAGTTATCCACTGGTCTAAATTATCCAATTTATTGGATCGTCGTTTTTCATAATAGCCTCTATCATTCCTTGTATTTCTGTGGTATTGATTAATGTCTCTTCTTCTTTATAACTGTATTTGAGTCCTCTCTGTTTTTCTTGGTTAGTCTAGCTGAAGGTCTTTTGATTTTGTTTATCTTTCAAAAACCAACTCTTAGTTTTATTGATCTTTTTATTTGTCCTTCTAATCTCTTATTTGTTTATGCTCTAATATTTACTTTTTCCTTTCTTGTGCTATTTCTGAGCAGCTGGGAGTAAGCAGGAGCTGAATTTAGGGCCCTTTCAAAATCTCGAGGGGTGCAGACAGAAGCACGTCCTTTGGGTCCCTGAGCCAGGAGGAATGTTCATGGATGGTGACTGGAAAGGCCTCCAGTTACAGGGTTCTTTCTGTGTCTACAGTCAGACTGAGTTTGGTAGGCCCCTCCGGGGCACCTGGACTACAGCTGAGAGGGACTGGAGCCATTTCATGGACCGCTTCAGGAACACAGCTCAGACAGAGGTGTGTGTGCCTGACACACAGGTGTGACGTGCGGGTGTGCATGACTCTTCCTGGAATCCTTGGTATATGGCACTGGTCAAGGAACCAAAGCTAAATGGGGCTGTGGTCGAGTTCTTAGGAGTTATGGAGCTGTTTCCAGGTCTGTACTTGGGACTATGGTCAGTTAAATCAGCTACCTGAGAACAAGTCTTCTTTCTCAAAACAGCTCTCCTAGACTGTGGACTGCACTGGGTTCTCACTATCTTCTACCTAAATCTCAGAGCTCTCACAAAGTTACTCTTGTCTGTGGATGGATGCCAGATTATTGTTGTTAGAGAGGGAATGTGAGTTAGGGATATCTTATTAGGCTATCTTGTTGATGTCTGATGACTAATTTTTGAGTGTGAAATTACCAAGTTTGGATAGTTTATATAAATAAGGCAGCAGAGAGAAGAGCAAAAATCCCTGGAGATTATTTTACAGCTTTTTGAGGTATAATTTATATGTAGTGAAATCTATTCACTTAAAGAAACTGTATGGAGTTGTACCACTACCTCAGTCAAACCAGGACATTTTCATCACCTTAAAAAGCTGTTGAATATCTCTTTGCAGTCAGTCTCCTCCCCTCAACCTGGCCCTAGGCAGCTTCTAACCTGGTGTCCTGTCACTATAGTTTTGCCTCCGCTAAAATGTCTTTTCCAAGATGAAAACAGTTTGTAGGATCTTGTGTCTAGATATATTTATTTAGTGTAATGAGGAAAGCATGACAACACACTCCAGTATTCTTTCCTGGAGAATCCCCATGGACAGAATAGCCTCATGGGCTACAAGTCCATGGGGTTGCAAAAAGTCAGACATGAGTGAGCGACTTAAGCACACAGCACATTCAGTGTCACACTTTTGAGATTCATTTACATTGTTGTACGTACCAGCAGCTCATTGCTTTTTATTACTAAATAGGAATATTTTATTAATCTATTTGTGATGCTGGAACTGAACCTCATGGACACTTCTTTGTCAGATGGTGCAGTGATAAATTTTGTCAGTAGAGGGAACTAGAAGGATATTATAAGAGGCTGGTTCTTATCTATTCCAGTTAGTGTCTTCTCCTCTTGATCCAGCAACATAAATACCAAGAGCATTCATGAGCAATGATTTCATAAATTCATGAGCAATACCCACAGCACTCACTTACCAGCAAATTTTATTGCTAGAGTCACCTCAGCGGTAGGTTTCCTGATTGATGCTCCAGGCCCGTTTGTTTTCTTCTTTACTTCGTTAGCCAGCTAGCTTTGGATAAACTTTGGCCCAAAGCAATCTAGCAAATTTACTCTCCCATCCACTGGGCTGCAAGTCCCAGTCTACAACAAGGTTTGGATCCTAGCCTTGGGAAAAAATTTGTTTCCAAGTTTACCTTTACTTTGGAACTTTCCTTCAGCCATAGGCTATTTTTCCGAGTTCTCTAGTTATCTACTCCTGTTCCCCACTTCTTTGTCTCTTAACTGGACTCTTGCTGATCCAGGTTTGGTGTCAGGAGTGGTTTCAGGAGGTTGATTCCACAAGAAAGGAATTATGAAATAAGTTTGATTCTTGGATTAATCATTGTGCTAAGATCCTTGACAATGGGACCTGCCAACTGGTGATTCAGGGCAACATAAATAGCAATCACAGTTAAGCTATAAACTACAGTGTCAATTGAAGCATATTCTTTGGGAACTAAAGTGGCTAGTTCACTTGATCAGTATGGCACTAATAATGACCATAAGAATTATGACATGGGGTGGATTCTGAGTGCACTAAAGTGCTTACAGAAAGTAATAAGCATAGGCCTTTTAACGCTCAACTTCAGTCATCGTCTGATAAGAAACGAGCAAGGTGGCAGAATAGGAATTTCTGGACTCTTCTTGCTCCCATGAACAAACCAATTCAACAGCAACACACAGACCAACTGCCTTTGCATAAAACCCAGAAAGCTGAATGCCCACTGCATCCTGAGTGAGCATAAAACCAGTTACCTTGAAGCCAATAGGAAAGCTTGGGACCCATTCATCGCATAATTCCTACCCTCAGAAATTATGATTCATGTCCCAGTACCAGGTGATTGGGAGGAAACTTTCAGATTCTAGCTTCTAACTGGGGAACAAGGAAACGACTGCATCATATTTCCAACGGTCTAATTTTTCTGGGGACTGCCCAAGACACTTGCTTTTGTCTTCCCTGTCTTGGAATGCTGATGGGGCCCAGAAAACTCCAGATGTCTGTGGGGTCACTGAGAATAAAGAAGGAAATTTGAATCTAGCATGCTAGCACTCATCACAGCTCATCCAGTCATCACAGCACAGAGTAAAGAGGGCAAAAAATACTGGATCCCAACTTCTCCCTGGAGAGGGAAAAAATTAAATATGTCCAGTGTTCAAGTTTTTCTAGATGCTATCCAAGAGATTGGCTTCTGCCTTGCCCATCATGATCCATCATATTCTAGACAGCTGGGGCTCACAAAGAATAAAGTTGGTAGGTTTGACTAGCATAAAAATTTAAGAGGCCCCAGAATCTCTGGCCATGATGATCAGTGAGGAGTTTCTTCAGTACAAGGCCAATCCAAGAAGACTAGAAGAGGTGGCTGTTTGTTTAATGCTGAGATATCAACACAAAGAATTAAGAAAAATGAAGAAACAGTGAAATATGTTCCTAAAGAAAGTGTAAGACAAATGTCTGGAAACCAACACCAATGGAATGAAAATACAGATATCCCATGCTTTCAACAGTTCTTTTTATGCCACTTTGCTTTTATGAAAGACCTACAGTAGTACCTGTTTTAACTAACTGAAAGAAATCTGAAGAGGATTTTTGCTTTTATGAAAAAAAGGAAAAGTGAAAACAGCTTTCAGCGTGTGTTTTGCAGTAAACTGTTATAGAGATTGCGCACTCCCCAAGTTCCTCCAAGCTCCTTTTCTGGGAACTGCACCCAGCGTCTCAGCATCATGCTGCCACAGCTTTGAACTTCATCTGTGAGCGTCTATGCTTTATCTTGATATATTTTGTGCATTCTTTAGCAACATTTGTACTAAAGCATTTGCTTCTTTGTCTTATATAATTTTGGTTTATGCAAGGTTTCATAGAAATGTCATATTTTTGAATAGTAGGGGAAACCCTGTATATGATTTACCTGACAGAAAATCAGAATAACTTTAATAAAGATAGTCAACAGTGTCAGCAGAACAGTGCATGGATAAAGGGAGAATTTCAACAAAGAAATACAAAATTTAAAAAAAGGACCAGACAGACATCATGAGGTAAAGGAAAAAAATACTAGAACTGAAAATTTCACTAGAGGAATTCAGAATCCCTTTAGAATAGCAGAATAAAAGATCTACACAATTAAAGACAGGTTATTGAAAATTATCTAGTCAGAGAAGAAACACAAGAATGAAAATATTCGAAGTAAACTTAAGGGACTTTGGTATATCATGAAGCAGATTAATATATGTACTGTAGAAATCCCAGTAGAAAAAGAAAGAGGCAAAAAGCTTATTCAACAAAATAAATGTCTGAAAACTTCCCAAATCTGGGAAAGTAAATGGACATCCTGATTGAGGAAGCCCGCCAGAGATGCCCAAATAAAAAACCAAAAGAAGTCCACACCCTGACACATTGTAATCAAAGCATCAAAAGTCTGAGACAAGAAAAAATTTTGAAAGCAGTGAGAAAAAAAAGCTACAGGATAGTGTAAACATATTTTTGATATGCACCACAAAATAAAAAAAAATTTTTTCATGTGACTTAAAATCACATAAGACCATTAAAGGAAAGAAAACAATAAACTAATACCTGTGATGAATATAGATCTTACAAAGTCCTCAACAAAATGTTAGCAAATCAATTTCAATAACACATTGAAAGGATCATACACCATAATCAAATGGGATTTATTCCTGGGATATAAGGATGATTCAATATATGCAGATCAGCATGTGAAATATACCGTATTAATAGAATGAGTGATTAAAACCATATGGTCACCTCTATACGTATGGAAAAATCATTTGACAAAATTCAACATTATTTCATGATAAAAATTCTTAAAACTTGAACATAGACATAATGTACCTCAACATTACAAAAGGACACGTGTGACAAACTCACAGCTGAAATATTATAGTACTCATTAGTGAAGAGTTGAAATCTATGCCTCTGAGATTAATAATACAAGTATACACATACTCACCATTGTTACCCAGTCTAGAACTGGAAGTACTAACAAGAGCAATCAGGCAAGAAAAATTCATAAAAGAAATACAGCTGTTTGCAAATAACATAATCATATATATAGAAAACCCTAAAGATCCCACCAAAAACTGTTAGAACTAATCAGTGGTTTCAGTAAAGTTGCAGGATGAAAAATCAACATACGAAGTTGGTTCTGTTTCTATATACTAATGAGGAAAATTCTAAAAATAAGTAATTCCATTTATAATAGCATCAAAAACACCTAGGAGTAATTTAATCAGTAAGGTGAAAGATCCTGTGTTTATAATTTGGAAGATTTAATATTTTTAAAATGTCCATACTGTCTAAAGTCATCTTTATAATCAATGTAGTTCCTATCACAATTTCAACAGCATTTTTTTATGGATATACAAAAAGCAATCCAAAATTCATATGAAACTACAAAAGGCTCCGAATACCTCAGGTAATGTTCAGAAAAAGAATAAAGCTGGAGACATCACATTTACTAATTTATATTATACTACAAAGCTATAGACGTGAAACAGTATAGCATTGGCATAAAAGCAGATACACAAATCAAGAGAGCATAGTTGAGAGCCCAGATATAAACCTACATGTCTGTGTCAATGAATATTTGACAAGGGAGTCAAGAATGTTCAAAGGGGAAAAGTTAGTCTCTTCAATAAATGGTGTTGGGAATACTGGATATTCACATGTAGAGGAATAAAATTAAAGGTCATTTTTCATTCCAATCCCAAAGAAAGGCAATGCCAAAGAATGTTCAAACTACTGCACAATTGCACTCATTTCATATGCTACCAAGGTAATGTCCTAAATCCTAAAGCTAGGCTTCAGCAGTGTGTGAGCTGAGAACTTCTCAATGTACGAGCTGGATTTAGGAAAGGCAGAGGAATGAGAGATCAAATTGCAAACATCCATTGGATCTAGAAAAAGCAGAAAAATATCTGCTTCATTGACTACACTGAAGGGTTTGACTGTGTGGATCACAATCAACTGTGGAAAACTTCTTAAAGAGATGAGAATACCAGACCACCTTACCTGCCTCCTGAGAAACCTGTATGCAGGTCAAGAAGCAACAGTTAGAACCAGACATGGAACAACAGATTGGTTCCAAATTGGGAAGAGGACATCAAGGTTGTATATTGTCACTGTTTATTTAACTTATATGCAGTGTACATGTGAAATGCCGGGCTGGATGAAGCACAGACTGAAATCAAGATTGCCAGGAGAAATATAAGTGACCTCAGATATGCAGATGACACCACCCTTATGGCAGAAAGTGAAGCAGAATTAAAGAGCCTCTTGATGAAAATGAAAGCAGAGAGTGAAAAAGCTGGCTTAAAACTCAGCATCCAAAAAACGAAAATCTTGGCATCCAGTCCCATCACTTCATGGCAAATAGAAGGGGAAACAATGACAGACTTTATTTTCTTGGGCTCCAGAATCACTGTGGATGGTGACTGCACCCATGAAATTAAAAGACCCTTGCTCCTTGGAAGAAAAGCTATGACACACCTCGGCAGCATATTAAAAAGCAGAGACATTACTTTGCCAACAGTGGTCTGTATAGTCAAAGCTATGGTTTTTCCATTAGTCATGTACGGATATGAGAGCTGGACAGTAAAAAAGGCTGAGTGCTGAAGAATTAATGCCTTTGAACTGTGGTGCTGGAGAAGATTCTTGAGAGTCCTTTGGACTGCAAGGAGACCAAACCAGTCAATCCTAAAGGAAATCAACCTTGAATATTCGTTGGAAGGACTGATGCTGAAGCTGAAACTCCAATATTTTGGCAACCTGATGCAAAGAGCTGGCTCACTTGAAAAGACCCTGATGCTGGGAAAAATTGAAGGCAGGAGAAGAAGGGAATGACAGAGGATGAGATGGTTGGATGTCATCACTGATTCAATGCACAGGAGTTTGAGCAAGCTCCCGGAAGTAGTGAAGGACAGGGAAGGCTGGTGTGCTGCAGTCCATGGGATCACAAAGAGTCAGACCTGACTGAGTGACTGAATAACAACAACACATCTTACACCATTCATAAAGATTAACTCCAAAAGCATTAAATACTTAAATGTAAGACCTAAAACTTTACAACTTCTAGAATAAATAGGGACAAAGATTCTTGATACTGATCCTGGCAGTGATTTTTTTTGGGTATGACATCAAAAGCAGAGACAACAAAAGCAAAAATAAGTAAGTAGGGCTACATCAAACTAAAAAAATTCTGCATAGCCAAAGAAGCAATAAAATGAAAGGCAACCTATGGAATGGGATAAAGTATTTGAGAACCATATATCTAATGAAGTTAATATCCAAAAGGAATGTAAGGAACTACTACAACTCAATAGGAAAAGTATAAATAATCTGATTTAAAAATGGGCAAGGGGCCTGAAAAGACACGTTTTAAAAGAAGATATAGAAATGGGCAGCAAGTACATGAAAAAGTGCTTAATATCATTTATCATCAGGGAAATGCAAATCAAAATCATAAAGAGCTATTACCACACACTTGGCAGAATGGCTGTATCAAAAAGACAGGAAGTAACAAGTGTTGGCGAGGATGTGGAGAAAAGGGCACTCTTTTACACTTTGGTAGGAATGTAAATTTGTATAGTCACTATGGAAAACAGTATAGAGGCTCATTAAAAATCTTTTATATGGTTCATCTACCATATGATCCAGTAGTCCTGTTTCTGGTGGTATATCCAGAGGAAATGAAATCACTATCTCTAAGAGACAGCTGCAGCCCATGTTTACTGCAGTATTATTTAAAATAGTCAAGACATGGAAAAACCCAAGTCTCTATTGATAGATGAATGGATAAAGAAAGTTTTATATATATTATGTATGTATAAATGGAGACAGAGTCTCTTTCACACACATACACCCAATAGAATATTATTCAGCCTAAAAATGAAACAAATCCTGCCATTTGCAACAACGTGCATGAACTTTGAGGGCATTATGCTAACTAAAATAAGTCATACAGAAAAAGATAAAAACTGTATGATTTCACTTATATATTAAATCTAAAAGCAAGCAAAAAACCAAACAACCTCCCCACTCCCAAAGCCCCCAAGCTCATTGATATATTGTGATGTGTGCTCAGCATGTCTGACTCTTTGCAACCTCATGGCCTGTAGCCCACCAGGTTCCTCTGTCCATAGAGTTTTCTAGGCAAGAGCACTGGAGTGGGTTGCCATTTCCTACTCCAGGTGATCTTCCCGACACGGGGATCAAACCCACATCTCTTGCATTTCCTGCTTTGGCAAGTGGATTTATCACTAGGCCTACCTGGGAAGCCAAAAAACTAGTCAAAAACCAAACAGCCTCCCCTCCTGCCCTGAAAAGCTTCCAGACTCATTGATATAGAGAACATATTGAAAGTTGCCTGGGATAGAATGTGGGCAGAATGGGTAAAGGGGGTCAAAAGTTACAATTTCTAGGGCTTCCCTGAGGGTTCAGTGGTAAGGAATCTGCCTGCCATTGCAGGAGACATGGGTTCAATCCCTGGTCCAGGAAGATCCCACTTGCCGCGGAGTAACTAAGCCTAGGCACCACAACTATTGAGCCTGTGCTCTAGAGGCCAGTAGCCGCAATTATTGAGTCCCTGTGCCTCAGTTGCTGAAACCCTCGCATCCTAAAGCTGGTGCTTCGCAACAAGAGAAGCCACTGCAATGAGATGCTCTTGCACTGCAATGAAGGTTTACCCCAACTCACCACAGCTAGAGAAAGCCCATACAGAATACTCAGCCAACAGAGGATAAAATAGATAAAATTATTCTTAAAAGTTACAATTTCTAGTTATGAAATGAATGTCATGAATGTAACTTACAGCATGGTAAATGTAGTTAATGATACTATATCAATACAATGGAATATTGCATGCTCAGTCATTAAGTTGTATCTGACTCTTTTGTGACCCGTGGTCTTGAGCCCACTAGGCTCCTCTGTCCATGGGATCTCCCAGGCAAGGATACTGGAGCAGTTTGCCATTTCCTTCTCTAATGGATCCTCCCAATCCTGGGATGAATCTGCATCTCTTGCCTTGTCAGGCAGATTTCTTTACCACTGAGCCACCTGGGAGGCCAATGGAATGTTACTAAGCCATGAAAAGGAGCAAATTTGAGTCAGTTCTGGTGAGCTGGATGATCCAAGAGCCTGTTATACAGAGTGAAGTAGGCCAGAGAGAGGAAAATAGATATTGTATATGAATATATATATATATATATATATATACACATATATATGTGGAATCTCGAAAGATGGTACTAGTGAACCCATCTGCAGGGCAGGAATAGAGTCACAGACATAGAGACCAGACTTACGGACCCAGCCGGCAAGGAGAAGGTGGAACAAATTGAAAGAGTAGCATTGAAACATACACATTACCGTATGTAAAACAGATAGCTAGTGGGAAGTTACTGTGTGCCCCAGGGAGTTCAAGCTGGTGCTCTGTGATGACCTAGGGAGGTGGAAGGGCGTGGGAGGAGAGAGGAAGGTTCAGGAGGGAGGGGACATGTGTATACCTTCGGCTAATTCATGATGACATATGGCAGAAACCAATGCAATATTGTAAAGCAATTATCCTCCAATTGGAAATAAAAATCAATACTATGTCATACTTTTGAAATTAGGTAGGAGACTGGATCTTTAAAGTTCTCATCAAGACAAATTTGTAGTTAAGTATGGTGACAGATGTGGACCAAATGTAGTTGACCATTTTGCAGTACATACAAATAGCAAATCATTATGTTGTATACCTGAAACTTACCTAATGTGTGTTAATTTTACCTCAATGTAAAGAAATAAATTGAAAATAAAAATAATTAAACAAAACTAAAAAAATTTAAGAGCCAAACTCATAGAAATAGAGAATAGATTTGTGGTTTCTAAGGGTGGGAGTGGAGGTGGGAGAAATTGGTCAAGGTGGTCAAAAGGTTGCAATTTCCAGTTATAAGTGAATGGGTTCTGGGGATCTAATATAAGGCCTCTACTTAACGATACTATATTATACACTTGAAAGTGCAAAGAAAGTAGATCTTAAAAATTCACACAAAAATGGTAACTATATGAGTTTATGAATATGTTAATTAGCCTTATTGTGGTGATCACTGCAATATATAAGTATATCAAATTATCACATGAGTGAGTGAGTGAAGTCGCTTGGTCATGTCCGACTCTGCGACCCCGTGGGCTGTAACATATAGTACACCTTAAACTTATATGATTCTGCTGTGTCAATTATATCTCAATAGTTATAGGGGAAAATGTCTAGCAATCAAACAAAATGCCATCCAAGTAAAAAATAATGTTTCAGTCCTGTAGAAATCCTTGAGAGAACCTGTTCATTCACATTTGGAAAATGATGAGAACATTCAATATTTAAATGTAATGAAAGTTTACACATGTTCAATTATACCTATTGCTCTCATCTCACACCTGGAATTGTTGTGTATATATAATTCCAAGAAGACCTCAGTTTTGCCAAGAATATTATAATATTCCAACTAGCATTTTCTAGGCTCTTTATGTGGGCCAGTTTCTGTATTAAATATTTTACAACAATTACCCTTGTAAATCTTCATAACAAATCTCTGCAGTCAGTATTATTTTCACCTTCGCCCTCCACCTGGCTCATAAATGGGAAAACAGAGGTGCAGAGAGTTTGTGAGTTAACCAGGGCTATATATGACTAGTAAATGATAGAGTCAAACTTCAAAACCCAGGAGTCTAAACCTAAAAGTTTATGCACTTAACTATTCTGCTTTGTCAGCATTAATAATGAGGATAGTGCTGGCCTGAATCAGGCCAACATCCCATTTCTTGTACATGATTAGTCCAAGGAGATTTGTGGGAGAATCAGAAGTACTAATGAACTCCTGATGCCGATTTCTATTAACGTAATCTAGGGCTAACTTTCAATCAAGGTTAGGAAAATGAGACCCCTCCTTTGCAGTACCTTAACTCAGTACTGCCAGATCTGGGGAATTCCTGAGAAAGTATAGGATGGAAAATGGAGCTAGAAATTAGACGGGAAAGAATCAGAGCTAAAGAATCAGAATGCACAGAGAAAAGTGTTATAAGAGATTTCAGGAGCAACCATTGCCATTAACATTTTGCTTTAATGAGTCAGCTTCAGGTACATAGTGGATGAGGAGTGGGAGAATACAGTCAGTTTGGCCTAGGGCCAACGCAGAGCAAAGTCTTCTGCCTTTAATACCAAGGTTGATTTGGGTTTTGTCAATATTATGTAAACATTATTTTCATTTGATGACACCAGTGTTACCTTTCCTAAGAAATCCCTATTGCTTCCCTAATAATGTCTACTGAGCATTGCATGTAGATTATGGACACATAATTACAATTACAGAAGTTTCCCTAGTCCTCATCTCTAAGCATCAAACTTCTAATAGAGTCTCCAGAGAAAACTCTCAGGTTCACTGTTGTAGTTTCAGCAGAGAGTGTTAATTGTCTATATACGTCTACAGTTAATGAGTGAAAGAGCATTAGCCAAGGTACTATTCTCAGTGATCTCAACTGATGCATTATTTTTCAAAGATTAGTGATAGTCTGAAAAAGGGAAATATTTTGGTGATTTCTGTTCTAAGAAATATGTGAAGAAGCCCCTCCATTTTGTTTCATAATAAAATGAGAGGAGTCTCTTTTAGTATATCAGATTTTTTAAACTATTGATTTATATAAATAATATGTGAAAAATCAGTATAAATATTAGAAGCTAGCAATAAACTCTGAAATAATGATCATAGGGGAAGAAACTTTAGTTTCTTTTGGAAAGCCTTAGTTTCATCTATTTTAATAATGTAGATACTTTAGAGGATATAAAGCGTTATGGAGTGATTTCCGTATTTCTTTTCTTCCCTTTAAAACTCCTTCTTCTTCCCTTTCCCAGTCTCTAGGAACTTGGGAAAGATAGAGGAAGCTCTGCTTCTGTCACCTATCCTGACATAAATATTTCTCTTCTTTGCCCTGTTTTCTCTATCTCTCTTCTTCATGTTTTTCTTAATTGTTTTTCAGAGACCCTATGCCTGTCCTTTATTCTCCTGGTGTGGAAGCTACAAAGGTTCTGCCTTCCGTCCTGGGTATTCTGCTCAACTCTTTCAGTCTGTTTATTGGGTTTTTTTTTCCCCCCAAGAAATTAGCTGCTCTGGATTTGTCTTGGATCTGATCACATCATCTTTAAAGGGAAATTGATCTAATTTATGACAGGAGGAGGAAGAAACTCTTTTTTTAATTTTTTTTTTTTTTTGAGGGGAAACAAAGTTCTGCAGCAAGGAAAACCAAAGCTTCTTTTTCAGTTATAAGCTGGCAAATTCATTATGTTGTATATTTAGCTTCCTACTTGACATCTCTATGTAAACGTTAGTAGACATCTCACATTTATCATGGCCCAACCTGAGTTTCTTTATTACTATCAATCCCCAACTTTATTTCTCCTATATCTTCCTTATTTTTAGAAAATGGTGATTCCATTTTCCAGATACTGAGGTAAAACCTATGGTCAGTTGTTAAAAAAAGTCAGCTTTAATGTCAAAATGTATTCAAAATCCAACCTCTTTTACTATCCTGGTGCAAACCACCATTTCTTACCTGATAATGCAAAAGTCATACAACAGATTTTCCTGATTTTACCCGTACATTCTACAGTCTTGTCTCAACAGAGCAGCCAGAGGTGTAAGCCGTGTGAAGTCCCTTCTGCTCAAGGCACTTTGATAGACCCTTTTTTCACTTAGCTTAATAGCAAAAGTCCTTATCTATTTTTGATTTTTTCTTAATTGTGGTGGCTTTTAAAATGTATTTTATTTGTCATT
Organism: Muntiacus reevesi; assembly: GCF_963930625.1. NCBI lineage: Eukaryota > Metazoa > Chordata > Mammalia > Artiodactyla > Cervidae > Muntiacus > Muntiacus reevesi. The sequence continues at coordinate 13,145,664 of NC_089269.1, forward strand.
TGTCAGATATAGTTTTGCAACTATTCCCTCCTAAAATGTGACCCAGGCTATAAACTGTTCATTTTCTTGATGGTATCTTTTGATGAACATAAATTTTCATTCAATAGTCTAATTTATCAGTTTTTAATGATACTACTTTCCATGTTCTGTCTAAACACTTCTGCCTACCCATATTTCTTGAAGATACTCTTCTGTTTTCTTCCAAAAGCTTTATGGTTTTAGTTTTTAGGTTTACGTCTGCAAATCTTGAATCAACCCTGTGTATCTTAAGAGGTAGTGGTCAACGCTTTTTGTTTATTTCATGTAGTATATTATGTTAAAAAGACCTTACTTCCTGTGTTGGAATGCTTTCAAGCCTTTGTTGAAAATCAGATTCTTAATGCGTGTGAGCCTATTTCTGGGTTCTCATTGACAAATCTGCTTTTATGACTTTATTTCTTTATCACACCATATGAATTATGATAGTTTTAAAGTTAGTATTAAAATCAGTCAGCAAGTCCGTTAATAGTTTTTTTTTTTCCTGAATTGCTTTGGATATTCTAGATTGTTTGCATTTTAATTTAAATTTTACATTCAGTTTGTTAATTTCTACATTGGATCCATAATTGTTGCTGTTCAGTCGCTAAGTCATGTCTGACTCTTTGCGACCCCATGAAGTGCAGCATGCCAGGCTTCCCAATCCTTCACTATCTCTGGAGTTTGCTCAAACTCATCTCTTGAGTCAGTGATGCCATCCAGCTATTTAATCCTCTCTTGCAATAGGTGACCAGAGTATTGGATTGTAATATTTTGGTTAAAATTGAGTTGAATCCCAGTTTGATCTGTGGGTTAGGAAGATCCCCTGGAGGAGGCATGGCAACCCACTCCAGTTTATAGCCTGGAGAATCCACATGGATGAAGGAGCCTGGCAGGCTAGAGTCCGTGGGGTTGTGAAGAGTCAGACACGACTGAGTGACTGCACAGCATAGCTTTGAATCTATAGATAAATTTGGGAAGAATTAACATTCTAATGGTATTGAGTGCTTCAGTCCAAGATTTCATTTGTTCAGGTTTCTTCTAAATGTCTCACGGCAGTGCCTTATAGAGTTCAGAATAAAGGTGTTCTATACTTTTTGTTAAATTTATCCCTTACTATTAAAATTTCTATGATATTGTAAGTAGGGCTTTACTTTTTATTTTATTTTCTAAAGATTTCTTGCTAGTACACATAAGAACACTACATATATGTGTATATATGGGTATACATTATATATATATAAGTTTTATACTATAGGTTTAATAAATAAACCTGTTACCATCATTATTTTAAGGATTCCTTAGGATTCTCTGTATAAAACAACCATGTCTTCTTGTTACAGAGAATTTTGATTATTTCTTTACTTTATTTATGTTTTTTATTTCTTTGACTTACTGCAATGACTAGGACCTCCAGTAAAATATTGAACGGAGTGGTGGGAGTTTTACCAATGTAATGGCAACGTATTTAGCTAGTGATAAAGAATCTGCATGCCAGTGCAGGAGACACAAAAGCCGTGGGTTCGATCCCTGGGTCAGGAAGATTCCCTGGAGTAGGAAATGGCATTCCACTTCAGTATTCTTGCCTTGAAAATTCCATGAGCAGGAAAGCCTGGTGGGATACAGTTCATGGGACTGCAAAGAGTCAGACATGACTGAGCGACTGAGCACATTATGTTTTTACATTATGTATAAAATTACTTGTGGATTTTACATAAATGAAATTTGTCAAGTTGAAGAAATTTCCTTCTATGTATAGACTATTGTTAGCTTTTAAAGAAAGCCGGAATGAGTATTAGATTTTTTCACAGGTCTTTTTTTCACCTATTAAAATAATCATATTTTTTATGTTAATATGATAACTTAAAATATTGATTTTAATCCATTAGCTTATTGATTTTAAAGCAATTTTGTATTTTTGGAATGAAATCACTTTAAGATATATTATCTTTTCTATTTCTGAACATGATTTTGCTAATATTTTATTAAGCACTTTTGACTACATATTAAGAGGGATATTGATCCCTCTTTTAAAAAAGTGCACTTTTCTTGTATTGATATCAAGATTGTGCTGGCCTCATAAAAAGAGGTAGGAAGATATCCCATCATTTCTATTTACTGGAAGAATTTTTGTAGATTGGTATTATTTAATTCCCTAATGTTTGATTAAGTTGTTCAGTGGTTTCTAATGGTTCCATTTGGGCCTAGACTTTTTTTGTAGGAAAAAAATTTATATTAATTCAGTTTATATATTAGAGGTTTATTTAACTTTTTTATTTCTTCTTGTGACAGTTTTGGGGAATTATATTTTTCAAAGAGTTTATCCATTTTGTCTAAGTAGTTTAATTTTTTGGCATAAAATTTTTCTTATTTTCCTATTCTTTTAATACTATAAAATCTGTAGTAATAGTCTCTTTCATTCCTTATGTAGGTGATGGGGTGTTTACTCACCCTAGTAATTTCTCACTAAAGTTTTACTAACATTTATATTTTCAATGAAGCAATTTTTAGTTTTGTCAATTTTCTTTATTATACTCTATTTTATGTTTTTTTAAAAATTCCTCTGTTATCTTTATTATTTTTCCTTGTATTTATTTTGGGTTTATTTTTCCCCTCTTTAAATTTTTAAGTGAAAGCTTAGATAATTGATTTTAGACCTATCTTCTTTCCTAGTATAATTATTAATGCTATACACTTTTCCTCCTTGCACTGATTTAACAGCAGTACACAAATTTTAAAATATTATTTTCATTATTGTTTAATTCAAATTTTCTTCTAGTTTCTTTTGTGAATTATTTGATGCATGGATTACTTAGAGGAAACTTTTTAAATTTAATTTAAATTTTCAGTTTGTTTAAATATCTTATTTTTGTTTTCTAATTTAATTCCATTATGGATAAAGATACCCTGTATAATTTTATTTCACTTAAATTTATGGAGACATGTGTCTCCAGCATGCGATTATCTTAAAAAAAGTATAATTCTTGAAGATGTTGGTTGTATTGTTCTACAAGTTGCCAATTATATTAAGAAAGGTGATATTGTTCCTCAGATCTTGTTTCTCTTCACTATAGTTTTATCACTTCATTGTTCTGTTGTTGAAAGAAGGGTGTTAAAATCATCAACAAAGATAATGGACTTACCTATTTCTCTTTTTTATTACATCTATTTGTTCCATTATTATTCAATTATTAGGGTCATACACTATTAGGACTGTTATGTCTTTTTGACAAATTGATCCCTTTATTAAAGTAAAATCTTTTTTATTTTTGGCAATATTATTTGTCTTATCATCTTTTCTTCTGATATTAATATAGTCACTCCAGCTTTCTTATGGTTACTCTGAGCATGGTACATTTTTTTCTTTTTTTTTTTTTTTTTTACTTTTTATTTTATTTTTATTTATTTATTTTTTTTTTATTTTCCAGTGGGTTTTGTCATACATTGATGTGAATCAGCCATAGAGTTACACAAATTCCCCATCCCGGTCTCCCATCCCACCTCCCTCTCCACCCGATTCCTCTGGATCTTCCCAGCCCAACAGGCCCGAGCACTTGACTCATGCCTCCCACCTGGGCTGGTGGTCTGTTTCACCACAGATAATATACATGCTGTTCTTTCGAAACATCCCACCCTCCCCTTCTCCCACAGAGTTCAAAAGTCTGTTCTGTACTTCTGCGTCTCTTCTTCTGCCCTGCATATAGGGCCATCGTTACCATCTTTCTAAATTCCGTATATATGTGTTAGTACATTTTTTTCTATTTTTCACTTTTAATCTATATCTATCTGTATATTTAAAGTACATTTCTTAGAGACAATGTATTGTTAGGCCTTGATTTTTTTCTTGCTAAAATAATTTTTATTTAAGTATGATTTGCCTATTAAACTATAACCATTTTAAGTATACATTGAGTTCAGTGGATTTTGACAAATTTTGACATGTAACTACTAGCACAATCAAAATTCATATCATTTTCAAAATAGCTACTACCCCTTCCCAGTCATTCTCACTTTCTGTTAACTGCAGATTAATTTTGCCTTTTCTAGGATTTCATATTAATAATATAACACAGGATCTTTTGTGTCTGAGTTTTTTCACTAACCTTACCTGTTTTGAAAATCATCCCATTTTTTGCATGTACCATAGTCCAGAGTTCATTCCTTTTTATTGCTGAGCAGTATTCCATTGTATGGCTTTACCAGGTCAGGAAGATCCCCTGGACAAGGGAATGGCTACCCACTCCAGTATCTTGCCTGGAAATTCCATGGACAGAGGAGCCTGGTCGGCTGCAGTCCAAGGGGTCGCAAAGAGTTGAACACAGCTGAGTGACTATCACTTTTACTGACAGACATTTGCATTGTCTTCAGTATGAGACCATTTACAATAAATCTACCTTGAGAAAAGTCTTTGGGAGGATATATGTTTTCATTTTGTGGCATAAATATCAAGAATTTCTTGGTTATAATGGTAACTGTATGATTCACTTGTTAAGAAAATGGCATACTTTTTTGGAATACTTGTGCTATTTTATATTCCTACAAACAATGAATGAGAATTTTATTTGCTTCACTTCCTGGCAACCCTTGATATTGTCAGTCTTTTCACATTTAGCCGTTCTAATGGGGGTAGTGGTATCTCACTGTGATTTTAATTTGCATTTCTCTGATGACTAATGCTATTGAGCATCTTTTCATGTTTTTGGCATATCTTCTTTTATAAAGTATCCATTCAACTATTTTTTCCCAGTAAAAATTGGATTATATGAATTTTTCCTACTGAGTTGAAGAGTCCTTTATATATTCTGAATACAAGTTTTTAGTCAGATAGGTGCACTACAGTTATTTTCCCCAGGTTTGTGGCTTGGATTTTCATTTTCTAAATTATGCTTTTTTAAAATAGCAGATGGTTTATATTTTGCTCAGGTTCACTTGTCAAATTTTTCTCTTATGGTAATTCTGTTTTATATCCCCTCTAAAAAATAATTGAATACGCTCATAATTGCAATTTTTCTCATTTTATTTTAGATGTTTTATAGCTTAGCTTTTCTGTTTTGTTTTGTGATACATTTTAGTTACTTTGTATGTGTGGTGAAGTAAGAGTCAAGATTTATTTTTCTTATATGAGGGAAAAACATAAAGCCAAAGAGGATTTGTCTCAAGCTTTGAAAACTCATGAAGTTTGCCTCAATAGGTTTTGGGCTTGCTTATGACACATCATCACTTCTTTCTTCTCTAATTCTCACTTTTTGAGTGGGAATGTTTATCCTATGCCTGTCCCACCATTGTACTAATTTGGTTTTTATAGGAGCACAACTGAAGATATATTTCACCTAAGGATAACTCATACCTTGAATCTGAGTATGTACTCAAGTATAATTGATACCTTAAAATGTACCTTGATTCATTCATATCTAATTTAGATGATGTTTAGATGAGACTTTGGACTTTACATTATAGATTTGATACTGGAATGAGTTAAGACTTTTGGAGTTGTAGGGTGGAATAAATGTATTTTGTAAGTGAAAAGGACATCAATTTGGGGGGTCAGGGACCCCCTGTTATGGACTGACTGTTCATAACATATGATCATATGGTCCCCAATGTTATGAATTGAATATTTATGTTCCCCTAAAATGCATATGATTAAACTTAACCCCCAATATGTATTAGGAGATAGGGCCTCTGGGAGGTAAGTCATGAAAGTGGAGCTCTCATGAATGAAATTAATGCCCTTATAAGAAGAACAGGAGAGAGTTTCCTTCCTGCCTCTGCCCTCTATCATGTGAAGATACACTGATAAGGCAGATATCTGCAAATCAGACAGTAGGCTATTGCCAGAACCTTACTGTACTGGCACCATGTTCTCTGATTTCCAGTTGCACCGTGAAAAATTAAATTTCTAAAAAACTACCGCACAATTGGACTCATCTCACACGCTAAGAAAGTAGTGCTCAAAATTCCCCAAGTCAGGCTTCAACAGTACGTGAACCATGAACTTCCAGATGTTCAAGCTGGGTTTAGAAAAGGCAGAGAAACCAGAGATCAAGTTGCCAACATCCATTAGGTCATTGAAAAAGCATGAGAATTACAGAAAAACTTCTACTTCTGCTTTATTGACTACGCCAAAGTCCTTGACTGTGTGGATCACAACAAACTGTGGAAAATTCATAGAGATGGAAATACTGGACCACTTGACCTGCCTCTTGAGATATCTGTATGCAGGTCAGGAAGCAACAGTTAGAACTGGACATGGAACAACAGACTGGTTCCAAATAGGTTCCAATAGGGAAAGGAGTACGTCATGGCTGTATATCGTCACCCTGCCTATTTAACTTATATGCACAATATATCTTGAGAAACGCTGGGCTGGATGAAGCACAAGCTGAAATCAGGATTTCCAGGAGAAATATCAATAACCTCAGATATGCAGATGACACCACCCTTATGGCAGAAAGTGAAGAGGAACTAAAGAGCCTCTTGATGAAAGTGAAAAAGGAGAGGGAAAAAGTCAACTTAAAACTCAACATTCAGAAAACTAAGATCATGGCATCTGGTCCCATCACTTCATGGCAAATAGATGGGCAAACAGTGGAAGCAGTGACAGACTTTATTTTTGGGCTCCAAAATCACTGCAGATGGTGACTGCAGCCATGAAATTAAAAGATGCTTGCTCCTTGGAAGAAAAGTTATGGCCAATTTAGATAGCATATTAAAAAGCAAAGATATTACTTTGCCAAGAAACATCCGTCTAGTCAAAGCTATGGTTTTTCTAGTATTCATGTATGAATGTGAGGATTGGACTATAAAGAAAGCTGAGTGCTGAAGAATTGATGCTTTTGAACTGTGGTGTTGGAGAAGACTCTTGAGAGTCCCTTGGACTGCAAGGAGATCCAACCAGTCCATCCTAAAGGAAATTGGTCCTGAATATTCATTGGAAGGAATGATGCTGAAGCTGAAACTCCAATACTTTGGCCACCTGATGCAAAGAACTGACTCATTGGAAAAGGCCCTGATGCTAGAAAAGACTGAAAGCGGGAGGAGAAGGGGACAACAGAGGATGAGACAGTTGGATGGCATCACCGACTCAATGGATATGAGTTTGAGTAAACTCCGGGAGTTGGTGATGGACAGAGAGGCTTGAGTGCTGTAGTCCATGGGATCAAAAGAGTCGGACACGACTGAGTGACTGAACTGAACTGTTTTCAAGTTCACTGATTGTTTCTTCTGGCTTTTCAAATATGCTTTAAATTTCTTTAGTGAATTTTCATTTTAATTATTATATTTTTCAGTTTCAGAATTTCTTTTTTATTTCTTTTTAGATTTCTTTTATTAATATTTCCGTTTTATTTATACATCATCTTTCCTTTTTCCACATCTTCTTATAGTTCTTTAAGCATCTTTAAGACAACTGTTTTAAGGTCTTTATCTAGTATATCTGCCATCAGGCCTTTTTCAGGGACAGTTTCTGTTTTTTGTGGGGGGCATGTTTTTTCTTTGAATGGGTCACATTTCTTATTTTTTGGTATGCCTTGAGATTCTTTGTTAAAAACTGGATGAATATTGTTGTGTGCTATGCTCAGCCATGTCTGACTCTTTGTGACACTGTGGACGGTAGCCCACCAGACTCCTCTGTCCATGGGATTTTTCAGCAAGAATTCTGGATGGGCTGCCATTTCCTCACCCAGGGGATCTTCCTGACTCAGGGACTGAACACAGGTCTCCTGTATCTCCTGCCTTGTAGGCAGATTCTCTTGCCCACTGCGGCATTAGGGAAGCGTCTCACTCCACCCCCCACCAAAATCTGGATATTTGAATCTAATAATACAGTAAATCTGGAAATTAAATTTTCCCCTTTTCTAGGATTTGCTGTTTATGATTTTGGGGGTTTTGTTTTTTTATTGTTTTTTAATTGTGGGCCATCTTTTTGCTCATGATCAGTCTGAGGTGTAAATTTAAGGTTGTTTCAGGTTTCTTTTTCTTAGCTTTTATTTTTCAGCCTTTTTTTTTTTTCAGGTTTCTTTTTCTGTGTCTTTTCCTGGACATACATGGTAATTTTCTAATTTTTCCCATACATGTGGTTGCTTTTGGATGTAGTAGTCTTTGGTATTTTGATACAAAAAGGAAAAATAAAAAAAATTAAAGAGGAGAAAAGTGCACCAACTCCTTAAATTCCCTGGTAGTCACTTCTGTCAGAGGGAGAGGAGCTTGCAAAAATGGTGGGAGGTACAACAAAAATGGCTATTTCTTCTTTTTTTTTTTAACATCTTTGTGATCAGAATTCATCCTCTGCAATCACTGCACAGATCCCCAGTATTTGGATGGAGGATTCTGTTCCACTCCTACAACATGAGTGCCAGGTGTTCCAGGAACACACACACAGCTGCGTGGCATGGGGGTGGAGTCGTTGAGGGGTAGCTGTGGTTGCAGCTGAAACTGACCAGAATTAACCCCAATTTACTGCTAACTCTTCCCTTGCTGTTACAATTCTTCAGTAGACTCTAGAGTTCCATATTACTTCTGTTACACAGATAATGCCAGTGAAATTTTTGTTTGGGAAGGGAGAGAGATTTCTGGTGCTCTTATCATCTTTCCAGAATACTCTCCTGCTTTTTGAACATCTGTTGAAAGAATTTGTCATTTAGTAGGAGTACTTTGTCTCCACTTATCTTTAATATAACTATTGACAAGACTGGATTATGTATAACATTTTACTATTTGTTTTGTTTGTAACATCTGTTTTTTCTATAGGTCTCTACTTTTGTGTGTGTGTGTGTGTGTGTGTGTGTGTGTGTCTGCTCTCAGGATTACAATATATGTTCTTAGCTCATCTCAAAGTTTGCTTACAGGTAATATTGTACCATTCACATGAAACTGAACAGTGTACAATTATATAGATCTATTTATAGACTGCCTGGCCTGTAAGGCAAAATTGTCATTTTATAGCCCCAATATAAGTCATAATTTTTGCTGTAAATATCCATATGAATTTTAAAGAAATTAATAGAAAAATACTTTTCTATTTATCTACAGAATTACTATTTTCAGAGTTCTAGATTTCTCCCTAAAGATCCAAGTTTCCATCTGAACTTAATTTCCCTTCATTCTTAAGAAATACCTTTTTCACAGTGATATTAATGATACAGTTGCTTAGTCTTTATTGTATAAAAATATCTTTACTGTGCTTTTATTCTTAAAATTTATTTTCACCAGATATACAGCTCTCAGTTGACATATTTTATTTTTATCACTTTAAAGATGTTATACTACTGTCTTTTGAGCTCTGTTGTTTCTGATGAGAAGTCAGTGATCATTTGTTTATTTTGTTGTGTTGTTTTTAAGAAGTCATTTGTTTCTTAGTTCTCTTTTTTTTTTGTTAGTTCTCTTATAGTTGACAGTGTCATAGAATATAACTCAGAGTTTATTGTGCCTTCCAGAATCAGGACATTTTCATTTTTTTGTTACATAATTTATTTGTGAATTTTCTAACCAGTTTATTGAGATGTGGATTATTGTGATAAATCTTACCTAAGTGTTTCTTTTTTTAAATATGACCCAGCAATCCCACTTTTTTTTTTTCATCTATTTTTATTAGTTGGTGGCCAATTACTTTACAATATTGTAGTGGTTTTTGTCATACATTGACATGAATCAGCCATGGATTTACATGTATTCCCCATCCCGATCCCCCCTCCCACCTCCCTCTCCACCCGATTCCTCTGGGTCTTCCCAGTACCATCTTTTTTCCCCTACGCTATATAGTATGTCCTCATTAGTTATCTGTTTTATACATAGTATATGTCAATCCCCATCTCCCAATTTGTCCTACCCTTCCTTTCCCCTCTTGGTGTATACACATTTGTTCTCTACATCTGTGTCTCTATTTCTGCTTTGCAAATAGGTTCATTTGTAGTATTTTTCTAGCTGTTTGGAGGAAATATATTAAGTTAACCTTAAAAGTGCATCCTAGTATACATTGGGTGCAGACAAATACTGTTTGACTCCAGTTATATGAGATATCTGGAACAGTCAAATTCATAAAGTCAGAAAGAAAGTACATTCATAAAGTCAGAAAGAAAGTGGAGGGTGGGGGTTGGGGAGGGGTACCTGGAAGTTGGTGTTTAATGGAAACAAAGTTTCAGATTAGGAAAAACACAGGAGATGGATGATGGTGAGATTTGCACAACAATGGGAATGTATTTAGTGCCACTGAACATTATAGTTAAATATGGTTAAGATACTATATTTTATATTATGTGATTTTTTACGACAATAAAAAAAAAATTTTTTAAGTAGTACAACAGAAATCAGGGTAACAATCTTAAGAGAAATAATGGGAGCCAGCAATGTCTTCAAGGTAAAGAAAAACTTATGTATGGGATATTCCTTATATATTGATTGAAATGAAGTATCTATTAAATGTGCCTTTATTATCATGAAATTTATTTGGGTATAATTAAACATATAGAAAAGTTTTTCCTTTTGGTTATTTTGATATATATTATTGTGCAATATTCTTTTGTACAAAATATAAAATGGAAGCATTTACTCAAGTTTAGTATCTCTGAGGAGATTCATGCTTGTGTAAAACAGATTTCCTTTTCTACTGTTTAGCTGAACTAATCTCAGAATGAATTAAGAGAGTCCTTGAACTCAAGAGACCAAAATAAATATTTTGATGCTACAAAAAAGGATAAATAAACTGCTAAAAGTTTCAAATGAGTAAGCAATGCTAACCTCTTCAAGATAATCAATAAGTGCGTCATGGGAGCTATAACATTTGAGAAAGATCTGAAAGAAAGACCACCATTTCAGTTGTAAATAAAGATGGGGTTAGCTGTTCATAATGAGGAGATTCTCTGTGGAGAGACCTGTATTAGCAAAAGCATGAACTTGAGAGAATAAAAGGGGTTCAGAAACTTTTCTGCAGCTCATTTTGGGTATAACACAGGGTTCATTATGAAAATTGTATTGTCAGTGACTTCAGAATTAAATCAAGATATTGTTTGAAAGGACCTTATAATACCATGGTGAACAAATCGGGGTGATGGTCATAGTGGTAGAAAGAGAGATGGAGACGGGGGGAGAGGGTGAGGGAAAGGACTGTATGAGTCAGTTCAGCTCAGTCGCTCAGTCGTGTCCGGCTCTTTGCGACCCCATGAACCGCAGCACGCCAGGCCTCCCTGTCCATCACCAACTCCCAGGGTCCACCCATGTCCATTGAGTCAGTGACACCATCCAACCATCTCATCCTCTGTCGTCCCCTTCTCCTCCTGCCCTCAATCTTTCCCAGCATCAGGGTCTTTTCAAATGAGCCAGCTCTTTGCATCAGGTGGTCAAAGTATTGGAGTTTCAGCATCAATCCTTCCAATGAATATTCAGGACCAATTTCCTTTAGGATGGACTGGTTGGATCTCCTTGCAGTCCAAGGGACTCTCAAGAGTCTTCTCCAACAGCACAGTCCAAAAGCATCAATTCTTCAGCGCTCAGCTTTCTTCACAGTCCAACTCTCACATCCATACATGACCACTGGAAAAACCATAGCCTTAACTAGACGGACCTTTGTTGGCAAATTAATGTCTCTGCTTTTTAATATGCTGTCTAGGTTGGTCATAACTTTCCTTCCAAAGAGCAAGCGTCTTTTAATGTCATGGCTGCAATCACCATCTGCAGTGATTTTGGAGCCCCGAAAAATAAAGTCAGCCACTGTTTCCACTGTCTCCTCATCTATTTCCCATAAAGTGATGGTACCAGATGCCATGATCTTAGTTTTCTGAATGTTCGGCTTTAAGCCAACTGTTTCACTCTATTCTTTTACTTTCATCAAGAGGATCTTTAGTTCTTCTTCACTTCTGCCATAACGGTGGTGTCATTTGCATATCTGAGGTTATTGATATTTCTCCCAGCAATCTTGATTCCAGCTTGTGCTTCTTCCAGCCCAGCGTTTCTCATGATGTACTCTACATATAAGTTAAATAAGCAAAGTGACAATATACAGCCTTGACATACTCCTTTTCCTCTTTGGAACCAGTCTGTTGTTCCATGTCCAGTTGTAACTGTTGCTTCCTGACCTGCATGAGGTTTCTCAAGAGGCAGGTCAGGTGGTCTGGTATTCCCATCTCTTTCATAATTTTCCACAGTTTATTGTGATCCACACAGTCACAGACTTTGGCATAGACAATAAAACAAAAATAGATTTCTTTTTGAACTCTCTTGCTTTTTCGATGAGCCAGCGGATGTTGGCATCTTGAGCTCTGGTTCCTCTGCCTTTTCTAAAACCAGCTTGCACATCTGGATGGTCACGGTTCACGTATTGCTGAAGCCTGGCTTGGAGAATTTTAAGCATTATTTTACTAGCATGTGAGATAAGTGCAATTGTGCGGTAGTTCGAGCATTCTTTGGCATTGCCTTTCTTTGGGATTGGAATGAAAACTGACCTTTTCTAGTCCTGTGGCTACTGCTGAGTTTTCCAAATTTGCTGACATATTGAGTGCAGCACTTTCACAGCAGCATCTTTCAGGATTTGAAATAGTTCAACTGGAATTCCATCACCTCTACTAGCTTTGTTCATAGTGATGCTTCCTAAGGCCCACTTGACTTCACATTCCAGGATGTCTGGCTCTAGGTGAGTGATCACACCATCGTGATTATCTGGGTCATGAAGATCTTTTTTGTACAGTTCTTCTGTGTATGCCACCTCCTCTTAATATCTTCTGCTTCTGTTAGGTCCCTACCATTTCTGTCCTTTATTGATTTATTCATCTTTGCATGAAATGTTCCCTCAGTATCTCTAATCTTCTTGAAGAGATCTCTAGTCTTTCCCATTCTATTGTTTTCCTCTGTTTCTTTGCATTGATTGCTGAGGAAGGCTTTCCTATCTCTGCTTGCTGTTCTTTGGAACTCTGCATTCAAATGGGTGTATCTTTCCTTTTCTCCTGTATAGGTATATACTTATATATATTATTTAATCTGGACATACCCGTGAACAAGTAATCAGATGTATGTGTATATACACAGAAAAATATGTATATACACTCATATACCATGTTTGCAAATAATCTATTAGCATGTCAATCCATTAAACGTTATCAAAATGGAATATGATTTAATTATTGTCCTGTTTATGAAAATAAACTGTTGGGTATGGTTAGGACTCATGAATATCTTTAGGATATAGGAGATAAGCAAGTACTCAAAGGTGGATAATTTTTAGGGTAAAGACCTCAATAGTGTTAATAGGAAAGTGTATGGAATTTCAGTGTTGAGGAGGAAAAGGCAAGAGACGTGCAGATGGATTACTCATTGTAGGTAGAGCTTAAAGTGAGATGAAAGCTGACATCTAAGTACTTTGAGGTCACAAAACATCCAAAATATTACTCATTTTCATATCTTCCCAAGCCATCCACTAGGTACTATGACACCATATAATCTTAACATTATTTGAACTTTGGTTATATGCATCTGAAGCCATCATGTAAACAACGTATTCTAGAATTTTGTTTTATTTTTTTATGTTTCAACGCTACCCTCGCAAATCATCCCAACCTCACCTTCTCCCACAGAGTCCAAAAAACTGTTCTTTACATCTGTGTCTCTTTTGCTATCTTGCATATAGGGATATCGTTATTATCTTGCGGCTGCCGCTGCTATGTCACTTCAGTCATGTCTGACTCTGTGCGACCCCATAGATGGCCGCCCACCAGGCTCCTCCATCCCTCAGATTCTCCAGGCAAGAACCCTGGGGTGGGTTGCCATTTCCTTCTCCAATGCATGAAGGTGAAAAGTGAAAGTGAAGTCGCTTAGTCATGTCCAACTCTTCGCGACCCCATGGACTGTAGCCCATCAGGCTCCTCTGTCTGTGCAATTTTTCAGGCAAGAGTACTTCAGTGGGTTGCCATTTCCTGCTCCAACCATCTTTCTAAATTCAGTATATATGCATTAGTGTACTGTATTGGTGTTTTTCTTTCTGACTTACTTCACTCCGTATAATAGACTCCAGTTTCATCCATCTCATTAGAACTGATTCAAATGCATTCTTTTTAATGGCTGAGTAATATTCCATGGTGTATATGTACCACAGCTTTCTTATCCATTCGTCTGCTGATGGGCATCTAGGCTGCTTCCATGTCCTGGCTATTATAAACAGTGCTGCGATGAACATTGGGGTGCACGTGTCTCTTTCAGATCTGGTTTCCTTAGTGTTTGCCCAGCAGTGGGATTGCTGGGTCATATGGCAGTTCTATTTCCAGTTTTTTAAGGAATCTTCACATTGTTCTCCATAGTGGCTGTACTAGTTTGCATTCCCATGAACAGTGTAAGAGGATTCCCTTTTCTCCACATCCTCTCCAGCATTTATTGCTTATAGACTTTTTGATAGCAGCCATTCTGACTGGCATTAGAAACATTTTATATATTAATAATTTCTTTATCTTCCTAGTGACTTCATTTTTAAAAAATCTAGCAAGATTGACCATTTCCTTTCTATTATATCACTTTTCTTCTCTGTGTCCTCCCAACTATTCTGAAATTTCATCTGGCTTTCTGAATTAGTGAAACTTGTAAAGTTATCCCACAACATAGAAACACAGCTGGAAATTACCTTTCAAGGAAATATATGCAATGAGAGACAACCCTCCTCATTATTCAAAACAATACACTAAGATAAGGGGGCATCCTTTTACTGTTTTAGCTCCATTCTCATTTTTTCCTCATTGCTTTGCCAATTTCTGTTTCTCTCTGTGATATGAGTATTGAATTCCTACAAGAAGTGACATGCATCACGTCCCAAACAGAGTGGATGGAAGACCTTTGGATGGCAGCAGAATTCCTGGGATTTGCCTCTGTTCAAACACAAACCTGCCTCCACTGTGGAGTTAAATGAGATATGAATCTACAGGCTGCACAGCTGTATTCCTATCTAAATCAACATAATGCTGTTCAGAGGAACTATCCTACTTCAGTGCTTAATGACTTTGTAAAGCTGTATTAAAGAACATTTAAGCACTAAAGTGTTTTAATTTGTGTTCTGATTCAATTATTATAGCATGACATAAATACTTGTTTAAAGTTCTTTGTATTTTTGAACAACATATACAAATATTTTAAGGAGTATATTAGTGCTAACACTTTAAGTCATCACACCTTAGAAAACAAAGGCAGTTATAAACACAAGAAGCTTGGAACACTAACCAAAATAGAGACATGTCTAATCTTTATGATCATGTGATGATTTTAATAAAAAAAAGACTACAAATAACATTATGAAATCTAAACATTTCTCTTTAACACTTTTGTCAGTGAGTCTATGACTTTCTTATTTCTCAGGCTATAGATGATTGGATTTAACAAAGGGATTATAACAGTGTAAAATAGAGAGTCCATCATATCTTGATCATCTGTTTGTGCAGAACCAGGTTGCACATACCTGAAGAGAAGGGGCCCATAATATAAAGAGACAGATAGGAGGTGGGCTCCACAGGTGGAGAAGGCCTTCCTTATGCCTTGTATGGATTTATTTTTTAAGATTGTGAAGAGAACAAGTATATAAGAGACAAGAACAGTAAGAATGGTGAACACTTGTATTGACCCTGAGAAAATAAATACCATCAGAACATTGATTGAAGGGTCAGTACAAGAAATCTTAAACAGTGGCATGATGTCACAATAAAAGTGGTGTATTATGTTAGACTTACAGAAGGTTAATCTGAATAAGAAACCTATATGAATTATGGAATGAATAAAGCCACCTACAAATGATAAGACTGATAGTCGGATGCATAATCTATTGGTCATAATCACTGAATAAAGCAATGGTTTGCATATGGCCACATACCGATCAAACGCCATTGTTGCCAAGAGGAAACATTCTGTGGTTGCGCTGAATGCAAAGGAAAACAACTGTGTTATGCATTCAGAGAGAGAGATCACCTTCCTCTTGGCCAGGAAGTTGACAAGCATCTTGGGAGTCACAGTGGATGAGATCCAAGCATCCACAAAGGCTAAACTCCCAAGGAATAAGTACATGGGGATGTGAAGGTGAGGGTCATTGTAGATGAGAGCAATTAGTCCAAGGTTTCCTACAGCGGTGATGAGGTATATTATCAGGAACATCAGGAACAGGTGAATATGCCAATCTGGTTGGTATGTAAGTCCTGTGAGAACAAATTCTGTCAGTGATGTTGCATTTTTAGTATCCATGTTGTTACTGGATGGCCCCTAAAATGAAATGCAGTAAATGTAAAAGGAACATTCATTAAGATTATATAAAAATAATATTGGAATAAGTAGTTGAAATAAAACCATGCACTTGTCAGAATGCTGTTAATTTTATTCACTACAATCATGACAATGAAAAGTAATCTGAGGAATTGGCATAATGGAAAATGTAAGTATTTCAGTTCAAAAAATGTGCAGGAATTAAAAGACTTAGAAGAAAAGACAGACATTGTAAAATGAGCTAAATTTGTGAGGATACTTCTGTGTGTTAGAAACATTCCACATCTGGGACTTGGATGAGGGTTTAGGGGAAAGAAGTTTGAATTATAGAGTGATTTTAATGCCATTTGAAGGATCTTGAACTTTATTTCTTGGGCAGTAGGTATGCACTGAAAAGTTTTAGGACTAGGAAATTCATGGCAAGATATTTTTTAAATTAAATATTTGGTAATGTAAAAAATACTCTGCAGAGAGGGAAAAGCAGAATTAGCAACAATAATTAGGAAGCTGATACTCATCTAGTGTTTTCCAAACCAGAATACACATCAGAATTGTCTGGGGGAAATTTTTGTACAATTTACAGATTATGAGGTATTATTGTAGACACTGATTCAGTGGGAATAAGAATGAAGTCTAATAATCTATATTTACAAAATGCTCTCTAGTTGATTCAAATGCATGTGAAGTTATTCAGTTCAGGTCAGTCGCTCAGTTGTGTCCAACTCTTTGCGACCCCATGAACCGCAGCATGCCAGGCCTCCCTGTCCATAACCAACTCCCGGAGTTTTCTCAAACTCATGTCCATCAAGTTGGTGATGCCATCCAGCCTTCTCATCCTCTGTCATCCCCTTCTCCTCCTGCCCCCAATCCTTCCCAGCATCAGGGTCTTTTCCAATGAGTCAACTCTTCGCATGAGGTGGCCAAAGTATTGGAGCTTCAGCTTCAACATCAGTCCTCCAATGAACACCCAGGATTGATCTCCTTTAGGATGGACTGGTTGGATCTCCTTGCAGTCCAAGGGACTCTCAAGAGTCTTCTCCAACACCACAGTTCAAAAGCATCAATTCTTCGGTGCTCAACTTTCTTCACAGTCCAACTCTGCTTTTTAATATGCTATCTAGTTTGGTCATAACTTTCCTTCCAAGGAGTAAGCGTCTTTTAATTTCATGGCTGCAATCACCATCTGCAGTGATTTTGGAGCCAAAAAAAAAAAAGTCTGACAGTTTCCACTGTTTCCCCATCTATTTGCCATGAAGTGATGGGACTGGATGCCATGATCTTAGTTTTCTGAATGTTGAGCTTTAAGCCAACTTTTTCACTCTCTTCTTTCTCTTTCATCAAGAGGCTCTTTAGTTCCTCTTCACTTTCTGCCATAAGGGTGGTGTCATCTGCATATCTGAGTTTACTGATATTTCTCTGGGCAGTCTTGATTCCAGCTTGTGCTTCCTCCAACCCAGCGTTTCTCATGATGTACTCTGCATATAAGTTAAATAAGCAGGGTGACAATACACAGCCTTGATGTACTCCCTTTCCTATTTGGAACCAGTCTGTTGTGCCATGTCCAGTTCTAACTGTTGCTTCCTGACCTGCATACAGGTTTCTCAAGAGGCAGGTCAGGTGGGTGGTCTGGTGTTCCCATCTCTTTCAGAATTTTCCACAGTTTGTTGTGATCCACACAGTCAGAGGCTTTGGCACAGTCAGTGTGTAATATGTTAATTAGGATCAATGAAAAAAGCAAAGAGGTAGATCAAGATAAATCAGAATATAGAGTCACTAGGACTTAGTGACATGTCAGGTTTGGACGGAGTGGTCAGTGAAGGAGAGAGAGGACACTTGGTGATGGGCAGATTGTCATCAAAATTGAATTTGAGAACTTAGATGCTTTGGCCACTTGTTATCGAGAGCATCCTCTGATTATCCACATGGGATAGCTTAGTAGTATGAGTTTGTTAGAGCATGATATAAACAATGACTTGAAAGTATTTGTGTAACTGAAGGTATACTTATGGATAACCTAACCATTAGAAAGTATGTATAAGGTAAAAAGAAGGAGGATGTGGCATGAAACTTGTTAAAGAGGCTTCGAAGTGAATACATGTCATTCTTACTCTAGAAATCAAAAGAACCAGAAACTCTTTCCCATTCCTTTTGCTCCTTGAGTAAGAGGACTTGATGTAGGTTTGACCAGTCAAATGCACCAACACTGAATTTGTAATATGGAGAAAAGAAAGTGACAGGAAGAAAAGAGAATTTTGGTTGCCAAGGCAGCCATATCAAGACCCTGGGAAATGCTTCCTGAATCTGCACCAACATTGTCTGTGTGAGCTGCAGCAGAGCTCCTGTTGAGCAAGTGTAGGGATTTGATTTTGACTGTTGTCTCACTGTGTTGCTTTCTTCTATCCCTGCCCCGTTTTCAGCTGATTCTTCCAATCTCCCTGGACTTTCTATGTAATAGTCAATTTCCATTCAACTAACTAACTTTCTGTTGCCAAGAAGTGCCCTGTGATTGCATGCTAAGTCACTTCAGTCATGTCTGACTCTTTGCGACCCCATGGACTGCAGCCCACCAGGCTCCCCAGTCCATGGGATTCTCCAGGCAAGAATCCTGGAGTGGGTTGCCATGCCCTCTTCCAGGGGATCTTCCCGACCCAGGGACTGAACTCACATCTCTTATGTTTCCTGTGTTGGCAGTGGGTTCTTTACCACTAGTGCCCTTGGGAAGCCCAACAAGTGCCCTGGCTCTAACCAAGAGACAGAGGGGGGAGACCAGAAAAATATTCTAAACAGAGTGATCGGAGAAGCGGAAGAGGAGCTGGAGAATTGAATTATGTGGACATAAAAAGAGAAAAGACCCTCAAAGGCATAATGAAATGTCAATTGGAAAAATGAGTGCCCTGGTGAACAAGGAGTGAATAAAGATCACTGAAAAATGAAATGAGAGGTTTCTAGTGTTTTTACTGAGAGTGGTTTCCATTTTGTAATAGTGTCAAGGACAGAGGATAGTGAGAAATAAATGGGAAACATGGTACACAGAATAAGCGGAGTGTTTTTGAGTAAGAAAAAAATGGAGAACAATTGGAATTTATCTACTGCCCATAGGCAAAAGTGTTTTTTTTTTCTTTCCCTGCAGAGCATTTAAGTAAAATTTTCGAGAGGGGAGAGGAAGACATCAAGAAGAGAAAGCAAGCAGGAGGAGTGGAAAGGAGAAATTTGGATAGATGAAAAAAACAAAAAGGAGAGTGAGGAATAGATAAAATATAGCAGAGATGTGGAAAGATAAGTGTAGGAGAGAAGAGGCAGTAAAGACAGAGGTAGTATCACATAAACACTGAAGAGGAAATATGGGAACATTTGCAGGTAAATATTTGTCTTAACTGGTTTTCATTAAGTATTGTCAACACTGGGAATCTTCTTACTCTTTTCTTTGAAATTCCAAGTTTATCTTCCTAGGGAATTTGTGTGGCAGAGAGAATTTTAATTTAAATTTTACCCTAGATACTTTGGCTGTCGATAAATATACTAGCATTGCTGAATAGTTCTTTCAATATTTATAAGTTGATTTATATTTATTATTACAGTAATTAGAACTTTCTCTAAAAACCTGCTGGGTTTTACTTGAGAGCACTTTGTTCTATTAGCAAAATATTGAGCCAAATGCTGGAGCCCAGTTCAGACCATATAAATAACCAGTGCCAGTAATTCCAGTTGTTAGGTAATTTTTTATTTGAAAGGGGCTCTTTTCCATGTAGTCCCAAATGACTAA
Source organism: Muntiacus reevesi (assembly GCF_963930625.1). NCBI lineage: Eukaryota > Metazoa > Chordata > Mammalia > Artiodactyla > Cervidae > Muntiacus > Muntiacus reevesi. Next base: position 13,165,654 of record NC_089269.1, read on the forward strand.
TAATCGAAGATTCTCAAACAATATGTGTGTGGGTCTTTTTTAAATCATAAAACTGGCAAGACCAGAAGAGAGACATTTTCTATATATTTCTTGAATATATGCTTATCAAGTATACATATAATATATACATATATTCAGTGAAATTATTGTCACAAGTAAGTGAAAGAATAGAGGAGATAATATAAGTAACTTACCTTAAAAGTTTATTAAGAAATTGTAATTAATCAAAAAGAATGGATCTTTAATCAGAAGAACTGAAAAATTTTTTACATAGGACACATATAGCCTGATGTTTAAATCCAGTTTAATTGTTTAACATTCTAGTTCACGAAAACTTATAGAGTCATTTAAATTGTGTTAGAAATATAATAAATTATTGTTAAAGGGAATAATTCAATCTTATAGGTGTTTTGCTTATTCAGATTTACTCACAGAAAAACATATACAGATAATGTGTTCGTTGTTTTACATTTTCCAGTGTCAGGTTTTTTTGCATCCTGCAAGTCAATCTAAAATTATTACAAATTATACAGTATTTTGACTACTTTATAAAATGAATAATGAATCTTATAGAATTCAGTTTTCTCTTACCCATATCTTGTAAGAAATTGTGGAGATCCTTTCAAAGAGTTAGGATTTCTAAGTAGAAAATAATAAAGCAGCACTGGAATGACAGTAACACGTGTAGCAAGTCCTTGCATACCCATTCATTCTGGAGGCTTTATTTCCCAAGTTCCAGAAAATGTTGTTTAAATAAATTTGCTTTGAATACAATAGTCAGCAAGTTGTATAACTGTCTGTTTTTGCCAGAACAGGAAGACGTGAAGAACTAAAATTCCCAGATAACATACAAGGATTCCCTTTAGGACAAAACTAAGCTTTTCCCCTGGGTATATAGATTTGAACATGTAGAAGTCCAGGTTTTTCCACAGGGCATTATAGCCTTAAAATTACAAATATCAAGTCATTGTTGGCAGTTCTAGTTTTAACTATTGAAATTGCACGATTTTCCACTGCAGGTGACACTTCTGACATATTTATGCAGACTTCAATTTATCTGTAAATTTTGATGCTCTGAGTGCTTGGATCAGTATGTTTTTTGAGCTAATCATCTTGAATTTACTTGGACCAAAGTTCCAGATTCCTTTCAGGAACTGACCCCAAGAAAATTGTCCTCCTTATCAAATTTAACTCAAATTTCAGACCTACAAATAACTTTCCACCTTAAGCTGAAAATTGATAAAAAAAATCTTAGGATGCAATATTTGGTGGGAGGAGCAAAGGAAAAAGCAAACCCGAGGACCACAGTGGGAGGTGACCTAGATCAGTCCTTCTCCAACTTAATCCTTGTGAATCTCCTGGAAATTTTCCTAAAATGTAGATTCTATTTTAGTAGGTGAAGAATAAGGCCTGACGGTCTTCATTTCTATCAAGGTGATGCCTCTGGACATTTACCTTCCTTAGGAGCTTCCATAATTGACAGGCCTAGCTTATCAGTGAGCTAGATTATTAAAGAAACGAAGAATAACAAATGGAGCTGGCATGCAAAGAGGAGCTAGAAGGGAAAGAGGGGCCAGCATCGGTGGGATCACAGAGGATCTGGAGACGATGTCAGGGACTTTGCTCTTTACCCGGACTAAAAGGAAAATTACTGATGGATTTTGAACATGATGATCCCATGTTCTGATTTGACTTTAGTTATTAGCAGAAGAGTTGCTATTGAACGTTAATTTTAAAAATGATATTATATATGATAAAATAGTATGATATGAAAACATTTCATGTTTTGATGTCTGAAAAGACAAAAACTGTTTAATTTACACCTGGAACTAGATTGACAGCTAAGGGAAAAGCAAATGGCATATTTTTTGTAGATTCATTAATTGTTTATCCTATGTCCTAGTGAAAGCTAAATAAGAGATGAAAAACCAAGACAGACTGGAGAGAAATCACCATGAAAAGTCAACAGAAGGATGAAGTAAACAATATAATGTGTATCATTAGCTTCAACATAACATACATTATCCCCTTCAACTTTGTGTAATTATCTTTTAACTCATTTTGTTGCCTGTATATAAGTGCAAAGGTTTGCATTGCAACTTTCAGTGTGAGTAGTCTTTTTCAATTTTAGCCTTTTTAACAGTGGGTCATGGTATCACACTGTGGTCTTCATTCACATTTTCCCAGTGACAAATTATATTGAGCATGTTGTGTTCTTATTTGACATATGTATATCTAGTTTACTAAAGTGTCTGTTTAAACCTTTTGTCCATTTTTAATGGAGTTATATATTTTCTTATTTTGGGGTTTTGAGAAGTTTTCATATATCCTGGATACAAGTCTTTTATCACATATATGATTTACAAATATTTCCTTAAGGATCTTGATTTCTTTTCTTCGCACAAGATATTATACCGGTCTATTATGCTGATTGGACCTAGTGAGCAAGAAATAACAACTACTTTATACTTATTGGTGGACATTTGCATACTAGTAGATGAGAGATAAATTCAACAAATTTCAAGGCCCATTTAACTTAGCGAAGTTCCTTGGAGATCAGTTGTGTGGGTCATGTGGAGGTACACCTTCCCAGGTGATGGATGCATTGTTGCATCTGGCCCATCCTGCAACCAAAACAGACACAGAACACCTAGTGGGCCACTGTGGATTTTGGAGGCAGCATCATCCTCACTGGTTGCAAGGGTGAGTTCTGCTTTTGAGTGTAGTTCAGAACAGGAGAAGCATTTGTAAAAGGACTAGGCTGCTGTTCAACCGGTTGTGATACTTGGGTCATATGATCCAGCAGGAAAAAAAAATGCTGCTTGGAGTGGTAGTGGCAGATGGGGACGCTGTTTGGAATCTTCGGCAGGCCTCTATAGGGATAAAAAACAGTGTAGACCTTAGGTTTGAGCAAAGCCTTTATCCCATTTTGAATTGTGGCCTGATGGAGCGTGGCATGAGTGTTGTCGACAGTCAACAGAAGAGAAAGAGATTGCCTGGACCTGGTTTACGGGTGGTTCTGCAAAATATGCACACATATCTGAGAGTGGACAACTATGGCACCATTACCACTCCCAGTGACACCTCTGGAGGAGAGCAGTGATGGAAATCCCCGCAATGGACAGAGCTTCGAGCGCTTCACCTGGTTGTTCACTTTCCAAGAAAGAGAAATGGCCTGATAGATGATGATATAATGGCTCAAGGGTTTTAGAGAATGGTTTGGCTGATGATCAGGGATTTTGAAGCAGTATTACTGGGAGATTGATGTCAAGGAAATAAGGAAGAAATATTTGGATCAGTTCAGTTCAGTCGCTCAGTTGTGTCTGACTCTTTGTGACCCCATGAACCGCAGCACGCCAGGCCTCCCTGTCCATCACCAACTCCCTAAGTTTACTCAGACTCATGCCCATCGAGTCGGTGATGCCATCCAACCATCTCATCCTCTGTCATCCCTTCTCCTCCTGCCCCCAATCCCTCCCAGCATCAGGGTCTTTTCTAATGAGTCAACTCTTCACATGAGGTGGCCAAAGTATTGGAGTTTCATCTTCAGCATCAGCCCTTCCAATGAACACCCAGGACTGATCTCCTTTAGGATGGACTGGTTAGATCTCCTTGCAGTCCAAGGGACTCTCAAGAGTCTTCTCCAACACCACAGTTCAAAAGCATCAATTCTTTGGTGCTCAGCTTTCTTCAGAGTCCAACTCTCACATCCATACATGACCACTGGAAAAACCATAGCCTTGACTAGACAGAACCAATATTTGGATAGATCCCTATAAATGCATTAAGATATTTGTGTCCCATGTGACTGCTCAGTAAAGGATGATTTCAGCAATGGAGGACTTTAATAATTAAGTGGATATGATGACCCATTCTCAGATACCAGTCAAGTTGTTTCTATAGCTACCCCATCATCAGAAAATAAGCTTTTAAAAAAAGGTGCCAGAGTGTCAGGAATGGAAATTATGTATAGTCTCAGCAACATGGACTTCCACTCACTGTGGCCAGCTAGTCTAAGGTCATTTTGAGTGCCTTTTCTGCCAGCACAGAGACCAACACAGAGTCCCTGATACTGCATCACTCATTCAGGTTATCAGTCAGCCACCTGCTGGCATGTTGATTGCATTGGACAATTTTCCATCATGGAAGGGTGTTTTGTTATTACTAGAATAGATGCTTGCTCTAGATAAAGATTCTTCTTTGCAGGCAGTGCTTTTACCAAAACAACTATCAGTGGACTTACAAGATTCCTTATCTACTCTGAATTCGTATTGCGTGCATTTATCTGATCAAGGAATTCACTTCACAGTAAATGAAATGTGATAATGCCTCCAGTATTATGGCTTACCTTACCTTGAATCACTAATGAGATGCTGGCTAGTTCCTTCACAATTCACACTAAGAATTACTGTTCTAGATTTGATGGTGTTTGTTTTTACCTGACTCCTAAGTGTTATTTCTTTTAACACAGACTAGTTCAGAACAATGGGAACACAGCAGGAAAAAAATGAATGCATTATGGACACAGGCAAATGCATAGATTCCCTAGTGAAAAATAATGAAAGTATCTTTTTCACTCCCTTTCTGGGGTTTGGGGTGTCTCTTCAGAAGCAAAAAGAAGGCAGATTATCTGATCTAATCTTGTGACCCACACCTCCAAAAACATTTTTGTTGTAAATATTTATTTGGTTTGTATTTTTAATCCGAATGTCTAACTAAGGAACTTCACCCTGATACTTTGTCATGCTCTATCTCAGGAGCTGATCCTCCTGCTAAGAACAAGATTAATTCACTTTAGGTATATGATTCTTGTGATCATATTGAAAGAAACATGTGAAGGTGCGTTGACATAGAGTGGCCATCCCAGGCCTATCTCTGTGGGCTCATTGCAAGATTGAAAATAAGTGATGCACTGTATACTAAAAAAGCTTGTAGGCCAAAAATAAGAATTACATAATGTCATCTGTGGCCTTCAAGAATAAATAAATGTTTCAAATGAGGAAGTATTTTTATACTCTTTGAGGTAATTGGAAATGCATCACGGATGCTGTAACATTTAAGATAGATCTTGAAGAAAGGACCATTACAATTGTAAATAAAGACAGGTATTCCTGGAGGGAGCATTCTTACTGGAGAGCCCTGTAGGAACAAAACCGTGTACCTGTGAGGAAGGTTTGTCCAGAGGCTTTCAGTAATTCATTTGTATATAATATAGTGTCCATTAGGAGAATTGTGGAAGAAGAGATGCTATATATATATATATATATATATATATAAAATCTGTACATATTTGTAAATAGATAAACATATCCATGTGCATAAAGAGAGTTTTAGATAGGTATACCATATGCATGGACTTCTTTGGTGGCTTAAATGGTAAAGAATATGCCTATAATGCAGGAGACCTGGGTTTGCTCCCTGGGTCAGGAAGATCTCCTGGAGAAGAGAATGGCTACCCACTTCAGTATTCTTGCCTGGAGAATTTATAATCTGGTAGTGATGAAAATCCATTAAAAGTTATTGAAAAGGAATATTATTTACTCAGCGCTCTATTTATAAAAAAGCATCTGAGAGCAAAATTTGGGAAGAGACTCAACAGGATGTAGGATAAGTAGTAAGATTATTGTAAGTGATAAATTTCAATAGTTTTAGGGTGAGGGCCTTAGTGGTTTCAGTATAATGTGTGTAGAATAAGTGATGAGCTTGGAAGGTCAGGGATGGAACTGAAGATGAATAATTTGTTATTTTTAGAGTATGAGTATTATGAAACTAACATTTAGGGACTTTGGGGGGACCAAACATGCAAACTCTTGCTCTTTTTCATGTTTGCCACTACTGAATACTCTGATATTTTACCTGGCAGTCTTGATGAAAGTGAAAGAGGAGAGTGAAAAATCTCTTAAAATTCAATATTCAAAAAACTAAGACCATGGCATCTGGCCCCATGATTTCATGGCAAATAATGCGGAAAAAGTGGAAACAGTGGCAGATTTTATTTTCTTGGGTTCCACAATCACTATGGACAGTGACTACAGCTACAAAATTAAAAGATTCTTGCTCTTTGGAAGGAAAGCTATGACAAACCTAGACAGTATATTAAAAAATAAAAGGCAGAGGCATCAGTTTGCCAACAAAGGATCTGTATAGTCAAAGTTATGGTTTTTCCAGTAGTCATGTACAGATGTGAGAGTTGGAGCATAAAGAAGGCCTAACAGTAAAGAATTGATGCTTTTGAACTTTGGTGCTAGAGAAGACTCTTGAAAGTCCCTTGGACAGCAAGGAGATCAAACCGGTCAATCCTAAAGGAAATCAACACTGAATATCCATTGGAATGACTAATGCTGAAGGTGAAGCTCCAGTACTTTGGCCACTGATGCAAAGGGCCAGCTCATTGAAAAAGACCCTGATGCTGGGTAAGATTGAGAGCAGGAAAAGTTGGTGACAGAGGATGAGACGGTTGGATGGCCTCACTGACTCAGTGGACATGAGTTTGAGCAAGCTCTGAGAGATAGTGAAGGACAGGGAAGCCTGGCGTGCTGCATTCCATAGGGTCACAAAGAGTCGGATGTGACTGAGCGACTGAACAACAACAAAATGCATTTTGCATGTTGCAAATGCAATAAAAATGCATTTTGGGGCTTCCCAAAATGGTAAAGAATCTGCCTGCCAATGCAGGAGATGCGGGTTAGATCCAAGAGTCTGGAAGATTCCCTGGAGAAGGAAATGGCAACCCATTCCAGTAATTCTTGCCTGGGAAATACCTTGGATAGTGGGGCCTGGGGGGCTGTGGTTCATGGGATCGCAGAGAGTTGGACTTAGCGACGAAACAAAAAACTATGCATTTTAAGCAGCTTGTTCTCAACAACACGTTCTAATAATCTCCACATATTTCTTCTTTTTTTCTGATCAGTTTCATTATTTTAAAATTGTCGGAAGGTTGAGACTATTTCCTTCTTATCCTGCCGCTTCCCTTTTCCTCTCGATGTCCATCCCAGTTAAATCTACAATTTCGTCCCTTAGCTTTGTGAATCAGTAAAGCTTCTCAGATTACCCTATTCCTTACAAATACAACTGGACATGACCTTTCAAGATACCGCAGACACAGAGAGGCATCTTCCCTCTACTAGTTATTCATAGACAGACTTTGGGGAAGAACATTCTTATACAGTTTTGCCTGACCTGCCCTCCTTTAACTGCTTTCTGAAATTTTTAAATTTCCTTACCATTTCTGTCAATTTCTCTGTGAGATATGACAATTAAAACCCTACAAAAAGTGAAATTCACCATGTCCCAAATAGAGTGGAATGAAACACATTTTGATGGCTAGCAGAATTCCTGATATTTGCCTCTGTTCTTTCAAATACAAACCTGCCTCCACTGTGAAGTTAAATGCGATACGAGTCTCAGGCTGCATAGTTCTACTGTTATCAAAAACATCACATTCAAATTCTTTTTGGAGTTGAATACACCACTATGGTATTTAATGTGTTTGTGAAGCTACATTGAGAACATACATGTAAAATACTTTGTTTTCCTCTTAAATTATTCTAGTATGACTTAAATACTTGATGAAAAATTTTTTCTGTGTGTTTCAGTAATCTATAAACATTTTAAGATGCTTATTAGTACTCTCAGTTTAAATCATTAAAGCTCTAGGACAATGATTAGTGCAAAGCCTTTGAGCATTAATCAATATAGAGTAACATCTAATCTACACAAATTTTTGACTTTTAATAAAGGAGCAAGTGTATTCATGTGAGATCTAAGCATTTCTCTTTAACATTTTTGCCAGTGAATCTATGACTTTCTTATTTCTCAAACTGTAGATGATTGGATTTAACAGAGGAATTATGACCATATAAAACAGAGAGTCCATCATATCTTGATCATCTGCTTGTGCAGATCCAGGGTGCACGTACATAAAGAGAAGAGGCCCATAGTATAAAGAGACAGACAAGAGGTGGGCTCCACAGGTAGAGAAGGCCTTCCTTATGCCTTGTACAGACTTCTTTTTTAAGACTGTAAGAAGAATAAGTGTATAAGAGACAAGAACAGTAAGAATGGTGAACACCTGTATTGACCCAGAGAAAATAAATACCATCAGAAAATTAATGGAAGGATCAGTACAGGAAATCTTAAATAATGGTACAATGTCACAGTAGAAGTGATGTATTATGTTTGAATTACAGAAGGTCAATCTCAATAAAAAAGCATTGTGAAGTATGGCATGAATAAGGCCACCTGAAAATGATGAAATTAATAGCTGGATGCATAGTCTTTTGGTCATAATAACTGGGTAAAGTAATGGTTTGCATATGGCCACATAGCGATCATATGCCATTGTTGCCAGCAGAAAACATTCTGTGGTTACACTGACTGCAAAGGAAAAAAATTGTATCTTGCATTCAGAGAGAGACATCATTTTGCTCTTTGCAAAGAAATTGACCAGCAACTGGGGCGTCACTGTGGATGATATCCAGGCATCCACGAAAGCCAGGTTCCCAAGGAATAAGTACATGGGAATGTGAAGGTGAGGATCATTGCAGATGAGAGCAATCAGACCAAGATTTCCCACGATGGTGATAAGATATATCATCAAAAACAGCAGGAACAGGGGAATTTGCCATTCTGGTTGATATATGAGTCCTGTGAGAATAAATTCTGTCAGCAATGTTGCATTTTCCTTTTCCATGTCCTCACTGAGTGTTACCTGAAATGAAATGGAGAAAATGATTTTTTAAAAAAGTCACAAGGAATTTAAAACATGAAGATATGTGGAAGAGAGTTGAAATAAACCATGCATATAGAATGCCCTCTTAGGTTTGTTATTATCTTTGAAATGAATGACATCTCTTTGGTTGGAATAAAAATAAATACAATTCAAAAAATGTGAAGCAGTGAACACATTCAGAAAAATGAAAAATTCTAAATATGTGATAAATATTTGAGCAAAGAGTTGAGTGTAATAGGGAAATTCTATCTGAAACATGGCTATAGGTTCAGGGAAAAGAAGCTTGATGGACCTGGGTAATAAATTGAATATCATGTGAAGGGTCTTGAACACTATTCATCAGGTAATAAACATGCACTGAAAATAAGAGATGGGAGTGGCACTGTAAGAGTTTTTAAAATAAGTATATGTTTCTATAGAAATTGGCTACAGAAATGAAAAAGTCAAATCAGGAATAAAAGTCAGGAAGCTGTTGCTATTGTCCAATAATTTCCAAACCAGATTACACCAGATCAACATTTTCTGAGGCATTTTTTGTGCAAAATATAAATGATAAAGTTGTACTGTAAAAATTGATGTAGTGGTCCAGAATGAAGTCTAATGATCTGTGTTTTAAACTTACTTTTCAAGTGGTTAAAATACATATGAAGTAACTAGTCCGTGGGTGAAGTGATATTCGGAGTGATGAAAAGGGTGAAGACGTAGATACAAAAGAATTTGGAGTGTAGAGTCACCTAATACTGAATGTGAAGATGGTGATAAGTGAAGAATAGCGAGGGGTCTCTTGGTGCTTGAGTAGATTTTCATTGAAAATGGGTTAATAACTCATATGCAGTGGCAAGTTTGTGAAGATAGTGCTCTCTGAACATCTGAGTGATATACTTTGTGGTATGAGTTTTCCTTGAGTTTATTAGAAATAAATGTCTTGGGAGTGATTGAGGGTAGCTTAGAGCATTCTGGTATGTGACATCTTTATTAGAGAATGTGCACCAAGTGAAGAAAGTAAAGTGAAGTTGCTCAGTCATGTCCGACTCTTTGTGACTCCATGGACTTTAGCCTACTAGGCTCATCCATCCATGGGATTTTCCAGGCAAGAATGCTGGAGTGGGTTGTCATTTCCTTCTCCAGGGGATCTTCCCGACCCCAGGGATCAAACCTGGGTCTCCTGCATTGCAGGCAGACACTTTACCCTCTGAACCACCAGGGCAGTCCGTGAAAATGAAACATAAGAAAGTGTATTAAAGAGGTTATAGAGGATCTATGTCATTTTTTCAGATAGCCAATATCTGACCCTCTTTTCCACCCTCCTGCCACCAGTGACATGTATCCACCACCTACTCTGGAATCCCAGAGAATCAGAAACTGATTTTTCCATTCTTCTTGCACCTGGAGTGAGGGGACATGATATCAATTTGGCAAGTCAAACCCACCTACAGTGGATTTGAAATTTAGAGAGAGAACGACAAAGGGACAAGGACAGAAAAGAGTTTTCTCTGCTAAGGAGGCCACGGCAACAATGGAAGGCTTCAGAAAACGCACCCTGCACCCACACCAGTGTCACTGTCAGTACGAGCAGTGGCATCAAAGCCAGCACCAGTGACAGCAGCTCTCAAGGAGCTAATATTGGGACATGATGTTGGTTGTCGACTCGCTGCCTTTCTTCCTTCTGTTGCTGCCACTTTTCCATCTGGTTCCTCTAATCTCACTAGCATTTCTGTGTTAAAGAAAATTTCTATTCAAGAGAGTATTTCATGTTGGAACCAGTCGCCCTGTTTGTCAGTGATGAAAGACAGGGAAAGACCAGAAGAGCAGAATGATCTGAAAATCAAGGGGAAACGAGATATGAGGGTTATGAACATAAAGAGACAAAAGATACTCAAGATCAAAGAAGTTTATAGTGTCAGTTGCCAAAATAAATGAACTGATGAGACATGGAGTGAATAAATGTCATTGAGTATGAAAATTAAAAGATTTTTAAATTACTTTAGTGAGAGTAGTTTCCATTATGTGATGGAACTGATACCAGAGAATAATGAAAAGAACACGTGGCACAATAGTGACAAGGATGAAGTAGAAAATCCAAAATCTGGAGAACAATTTATTGTTCTACTCATTGTAGACAGATATGAATTTTTTTTCCTGTAGATAATCTTTTTTTAAGTTTTCAGGAAAAGGAGAGAAAGGCATCAAGAAGAGAAAGGAAGCAGGAGAATTGGAAAGATAAATTTGGGTGGGTGAAAAATTCACAAGATTGAAGAAGAGAAATAGGCATAGATGCATAAGACAAGCCACAGAAGAGAAGTAAGGATAAGTAGGAGGAAGACTGAAGATGGGAAAAAGGGAAAGGCTAAGATGTAGGCATTTAATGTTTACCTTAATTCTGGTTTTCATTAAGAATTTTCAACCATGGGAATCCTTCCTTTTCCTTTTATTCTTTTATTCAAAATTTCATTTTTGTGTGAAAATTTTATATGAAATAGATTTTCATCTTAAATTTTACCTTAGAAACTGTGTGATGCCCATAAGTATACTATTTCTGCTTGTAAAGCTCTTTCCATATTTGAGTTGGTTTATCTTTGTTATTACGTTGGTTAGAACTGAATTTCTCTAGAAGTCCTCCTGGTTTTACTTGACATAGTTTTCTCCACCAGATTATTTTTAACAGAATAAAATTGAGCAAAATACTGAAACTTAGTTTAGGCTACATAAATAATCAGCAACAGTATTTGCAGTTGTTAATTTTTTTTTTTTTGAATGGGCTTCCTTCTATGCAATCCTGTCACTAAATAATTGAAAATGCTCAAACTCAAATATATATGTGGATCCTTAATTCAGAAATGCTGGAAATAGCAGTGGAAGAGCATTTTCTGCATATTTCCTGATACATGTATATAAAATGTTCAAATAAAGTATTGTCAGAAGTATATGAAGACTTAAAATTTAAGTGACTGAACTTAGAAATTTTATTCAAAGAATGTCATCAGTTAAATAAAATGTATTTTTCACTGAGAATAACTGGAGAGAATTCTTAGCTACTAATCATTATGAAGCGATATTTAATTACTGTTTACGTTGTTTAATTTTCAATTCATCAAAATGTATCTCATGAAGTAATTATAATTATGCTCACAGATAGTAAAACATTATCTGTGTTTAGGCAGTAATCCAGGCTTACAATCATTTTGCTTGTTTAGAGTATAGTCATTAAAATAAAATACATATATTATTCACTATTTGTTTTCCATATTCACCTGACTTTATTAGCATCTTGTAAACCCAACCTATATTATTATGAATCCCTTAGTATTTTAACTTTATATGTAAAGAACAATATGTAAATAATAGTAAATATTACAAAAGTATTTTCTCTTACCCATCTTGTAAGAAATTTTAAAAATGCTTCAAAATGTTAAACATTCTAAAATAGAAAAAAAAATACAATAGTGCAGGAATGGCAATAACACAGGTCGCAGTTCTTTGCACACTGATTCATTTTGGAGGCTTTATTTTCCAAGCACAAGAAAGTGCTGTTAATATAAATTTGCTTCAAGAGTCAACTAGTTGTGTAACTGTGTGCTTTTGTCCAAAGAGGAAGGAGAGAACTAAAATTCCCCTAGTAGTGCCCAAGAATTCCCTTTAGGACAAAACCAAGCTGTTCCTCTGGGCATTGTAGATGTGAGCATTCAGGAGAAGAAGTCCAGGTTGCCCCAGAGGGCATTATAGCCTGTGAATTCATAAACATCAAGTTATTGTAGACAGTTCCAGTTTTAACAGTTGATAATTGCATTTTATGTCACTACTTTCCACCAGGTATTGATGTTTCTGGGATGTTTGTGCAAACCCCATTTTATCTGTAAAACGTTACTTTGTGTACTTTGATTAGTATGGTCTTTTCTGAGCTAATCATGATTTTATTGAGGCCACCATTGTAGATTCCCTTCAGGAGCCAATAGCTGTCTTGCTCATGCAAAATGCAGCTCACCTTTTAGACCTATAGGAAACTTGCCTCTTTAACCTTAAATCTGATGAACAGTCTTACTAAGCAAATATCACTGAAGGAACAAGGGAAAACAAAGATCTCAATGGGAGGTGCCTGGGTCAGTGCCCCCAAAACTTTAATGCCTCTGAATCTCCTGTAAATATTGTTTAAAGCAGATTATTTTTCAGTGAGGCTGTGTGAGGTGTGTGGTTCTTCACATCTAACGAGGTAATGTCTGTAAAAGCTTGTGATACACAGGGCCCTTGCCATACACAGGATCCTCCTTCATCATTGGAGGACATAGAAAATTACAGGGTATATATTATTGGAGTCACATAAAATGAGATTTAAGAAGTAAAAATTGCTAGGTATAAAATGAATAAGACTTAAGGATGTAATTTACAGTGTAGGGAATAGAACCAATATATTATAATCACTCTGTATAGAATATAATCAATAAAAATGTAGAATCATTGTTTTATAATTAAATCTACTATAATATTAGAATTCTAATTTCATTCTTTTACACGTAGCTCTCCAGTTTTCCCAGAACCACTTATTGAAGAGACTGTCTTTGATCCATTGTATATTCTTGCCTCCTCTGTGGTAGACTAATTGATCGTAAGTGTGTTGGTTTCTTTCTGGGATTTCTGTTCTGTTCCATTGATTTATGTGTGTGTCTTTGTGCCTGTACTGTACTTCTTTGATTACTTGGTTTCGTAGTATGGTCTGAAGGTAGGACGCATGATTACTACAGCTCTCTTCTTTATCCTCAAGATTGTTTTGGGTGTTAATATATAAATTTTAAAATATGTTTCATTTCTGTTAAAAATATTATCGATAGGAGTTGCATTGAACCTGTAGATTTCCTTGAGTAATATGATCATTTTAACATTGATGTTTCCAATCCAAGAACAGCTTATTTTTCCATCTGTTTGTGTTGTCTTCAATTTCTTTCATCAGCATCTTATAGTTTTCAGAAAACAGGTCTTTTGCCTCCTTAAGTAAGTCTATTCTTAAGTATTTTATTCTATTTGACTTGATTGTAAATGGGATAATTTCTGTGATTTCTCTTTCTGATAGTTCATTTTTAGTGTATAGAAATGAAACATATTTCTGTATATTAATTTTTATCTTGCTCCTTTACTGAATTCTTTGATGAATTCTAGTAGTTTTCTAGTGTTATTTTTAGGATTTTCTGTGTACAGTATCATGTCATCTGCAAACAATGACAGTTTTGCTTCTTCCTTTCCAATTTGGATTCCTTTTATTTGTTTTTTATTCTCCTATTACTATCGCTATGACTTCCAAAATTACATTGAAATAAGTGGCAAGAGTGTGCATTCTTGTTAAGAAATCATTTTTATCTTAGTTCCCTTATAAATGATAGTATAATGGAGTACAACTCAAAGTTTATTTTGTCTTTCAGAATTAGCATATTTTCATTTTTCAGACATAATTTTTGTAAACATTTCTAAACAGTTTATTAAGATGTCTAATAATATTATCATACATTTTATCAAGTTATTTCTATTTTATAATTAGTATAATACATCAGAAATTAGAGCAATAATTTCAGAAGAATAATGAGCACCAACAATGTCTTCAAGATGAAGAAAAGTTTATTTATAATATTCCTTATGTAAAATGAAACAAGTTTCAAGTTCAGTGAAACTTCATATAAGTGTGCCTTTATTATCATGAAATTTGTGTATAATTAAATGTACAGAATATTTTTCCTTTTGATTATTTTGGTATATATATATAATATTCTTTTGTACAAAATATATAATGGAAGCTTTTATCTGAGTTTCGTTTCTCAAAAGGAGGTTCATGCTTATGTAAAACAAATTTCCTCATCTACCATTTAGCTGAATCAGACTCAGAATGAATTAAGAGGTGTCATGGACTCAAGAGACCAGAACAGCTATAGGGATTGTAAAATTTGTGCAGATTTTAACTTTTTTGAAGAATGAGAAGAGATAAAGCATAAAAGTGCAAAATATTTTTCTGTTTAAAAGGCACTTTATCTTCTTTAACCCTCACATCGGTTCTTAAAGGATACTGTTATTTTTCCCGTTTAGGAATAATTCAGATTTAGACTTTCCCTAAATTGTCAAACTTACTGTATCTAGGTATTCAACATGTAAGTCTAATTATCTTTTTTTTTTAATTTTTTTTATTTTTTTAAATATTATTTTATTAGTTGGAGGCCAATCACTTCACAACATTTCAGTGGATTTTGTCAAACATTGACATGAATCAGCCATATAGTTACACGTAATCCCCATCCCGATCCCCCCTCCCACCTCCCTCTCCACCCGACTCCTCAGGGTCCTCCCAGTGCACCAGGCCCGAGCACTTGACTCATGCATCCCACCTGGGCTGGTGGTCCGTTTCACCATAGATAATATACATGCTGTTCTTTCAAAACATCCCACCCTCACGTTCTCCCCCAGAGTTCAAAAGTCTGTTCTGTACTTCTGTGTCTCTTTTTCTGTTTTGCATATAGGGTTATCGCTACCATCTATCTAAATTCCGTATATATGTGTTAGTATACTGTAATGTTCTTTATCTTTCTGGCTTACTTCACTCTGTATAATGGGCTCCAGTTTCATCCATCTCATTAGAACTGATTCAAATGAATTCTTTTTAACGGCTGAGTAATATTCCATGGTGTATACGTACCACAGCTTCCTTATCCATTCATCTGCTGATGGGCATCTAGGTTGCTTCCATGTCCTGGCTATTATAAACAGTGCTGCGATGAACATTGGGGTGCATGTGTCTCTTTCAGATCTGGATTCCTCAGTGTGTATGCCCAGAAGTGGTATTGCTGGGTCATATGGCAGTTCTATTTCCAGTTTTTTAAGAAATCTCCACACTGTTTTCCATAGTGGCTGTACTAGTTTGCATTCCCACCAACAGTGTTAGAGGGTTCCCTTTTCTCCACACCCTCTCCAGCATTTATTGCTTGTAGACTTTTGGATAGCAGCCATCCTGACTGGCGTGTAATGGTACCTCATTGTGGTTTTGATTTGCATTTCTCTGATGATGAGTGATGTTGAGCATCTTTTCATGTGTTTGTTAGCCATCTGTATGTCTTCTTTGGAGAAATGTCTGTTTAGTTCTTTGGCCCATTTTTTGATTGGGTCGTTTATTTTTCTGGAATTGAGCTTCAGGAGTTGCTTGTATATTTTTGAGATTAATCCTTTGTCTGTTTCCTCATTTGTTATTATTTTCTCCCAATCTGAGGGCTGTCTTTTCACCTTACTTATAGTTTCCTTTGTTGTGCAAAAGCTTTTAATTTTCATTAGGTCCCATTTGTTTATTTTTGCTTTTATTTCCAATATTCTGGGAGGTGGGTCATAGAAGATCTTGCTGTGATTTATGTCGGAGAGTGTTTTGCCTATGTTCTCCTCTAGGAGTTTTATAGTTTCTGGTCTTACATTTAGATCTTTAATCCATTTTGAGTTTGTTTTTGTGTATGGTGTTAGAAAGTGTTCTAGTTTCATTCTTTTACAAGTGGTTGACCAGTTTTCCCAGCACCACTTGTTAAAGAGATTGTCTTTTTTCCATTGTATATCCTTGCCTCCTTTGTCAAAGATGAGGTGTCCATAGGTTCGTGGATTTATCTCTGGGCTTTCTATTCTGTTCCATTGATCTATATTTCTGTCTTTGTGCCAGTACCATACTGTCTTGATGACTGTGGCTTTGTAGTAGAGTCTGAAGTCAGGCAGGTTGATTCCTCCAGTTCCATTCTTCTTTCTCAAGATTGCGTTGGCTATTCGAGGTTTTTTGTATTTCCATACAAATTGTGAAATTATTTGTTCTAGTTCTGTGAAAAATACCGTTGGTAGCTTGATAGGGATTGCATTGAATCTATAGATTGCTTGGGTAGAAGAGCCATTTTGACAATATTGATTCTTCCAATCCATGAACACGATATGTTTCTCCAACTGTTTGTGTCCTCTTTGATTTCTTTCATCAGTGTTTTATAGTTTTCTATGTATAGGTCTTTTGTTTCTTTAGGTAGATATACTCCTAAGTATTTTATTCTTTTTGTTGCAATGGTGAATGGTATTGTTTCCTTAATTTCTCTTTCTGTTTTTTCATTGTTAGTGTATAGGAATGCAAGGGATTTCTGTGTGTTAATTTTATATCCTGCAACTTTACTATATTCATTAATTAGCTCTAGTAATTTTCTGGAAGAGTCTTTAGGGTTTTCTATGTAGAGGATCATGTCGTCTGCAAACAGCGAGAGTTTCACTTCTTCTTTTCCTATCTGGATTCCTTTTATGTCTTTTTCTGCTCTGATTGCTGTGGCCAAAACTTCCAACACTATGTTGAATAGTAGTGGTGAGAGTGGGCATCCTTGTCTTGTTCCTGATTTCAGAGGAAATGCTTTCAATTTTTCACCATTGAGGGTGATGCTTGCTGTGGGTTTGTCATATATAGCTTTTATTATGTTGAGGTATGTTCCTTCTATTCCTGCTTTCTGGAGAGTTTTCATCATAAATGAGTGTTGAATTTTGTCAAAGGCTTTCTCTGCATCTATTGAGATAATCATATGGTTTTTATCTTTCAATTTGTTAATGTGGTGTATTACGTTGATTGATTTGCGGATATTAAAGGATCCTTGCATTCCTGGGATAAAGCCCACTTGGTCATGGTGTATGATTTTTTTAATATGTTGTTGGATTCTGTTTGCTAGAATTTTGTTAAGGATTTTTGCATCTATGTTCATCAGTGATATTGGCCTGTAGTTTTCTTTTTTTGTGGCATCTTTGGTTTTGGAATTAGGGTGATGGTGGCCTCATAGAATGAGTTTGGAAGTTTACCTTCTTCTGCAATTTTCTGGAAGAGTTTGAGTAAGATAGGTGTTAGCTCTTCTCTAAATTTTTGGTAGAATTCAGCTGTGAAGCCATCTGGTCCTGGGCTTTTGTTTGCTGGAAGATTTCTGATTACTGTTTCGATTTCCTTGCTTGTGATGGCTCTGTTAAGATCTTCTATTTCTTCCTGGTTCAGTTTTGGAAAGTTATACTTTTCTAAGAATTTGTCCATTTCATCCAAGTTGTCCATTTTATTGGCATAGAGCTGCTGGTAGTAGTCTCTTATGATCCTTTGGATTTCAGTGTTGTCTGTTGTGATCTCACCCTTTTCATTTCTTATTTTGTTAATTTGGTTCTTCTCTCTTTGTTTCTTAATGAGTCTTGCTAATGGTTTGTCAATTTTGTTTATTTTTTCAAAAAACCAGCTTTTAGCTTTGTTGATTTTTGCTATGGTCTCTTTAGTTTCTTTTGCATTTATTTCTGCCCTAATTTTTAAGATTTCTTTCCTTCTGCTAACCCTGGGGTTCTTCATTTCTTCCTTCTCTAATTGCTTTAGGTGTAGAGTTAGGTTATTTATTTGGCTTTTTTCTTGTTTCTTGATGTGCGCCTGTAATGCTATGAATTATCTTTCCATAATTTTATAAACTTAAAAAAATTATAGAATAAAAATCAATTTTAAACTGCTGTAATTTTCTTCATGAGGTTGCAGTGTCAGACACGACTTAGCGACTGGAAAACAACAGAATTTTCTGCTTAAGTTCAGCTCAGTCACTCAGTTGTGTCCAACTCTCCAACTCCCAGAGTTTACTCAAACTCATGTCCAATGGGAGAAGGCAATGGCAACCCACTCCAGTACTTTTGCCTGGAAAATTCCATGGACGGAGGAACCTGATAGGCTGCAGCCCCTGGGGTCACTGCGAGTTGGACACAACTGAGCGGGTTCGCGTTCACTTTTCACTTTCATGCATTGGAGAAGGAAATGGCAACCAACTCCAATGTTCTTGCCTAGAGAATTCCAGGGATGGCGGAGCCTGGTGGGCTGCCTTCTATGGGGTCTCACGGAGTCAGACATTGCTGAAGTGACTTAGCAGCAGCAGCAGTATGTCCATTGAATCAATGATGCCATCCAACTATCTCATCCTCTGTCATCCCCTTCTCCTCCTACCTTCAATCTTTCCCAGCATCAAGGTCTTTTCAAATGAGTCAGTTTTTCACATCAGGTGACCCAAAGTATTGGAGTTTCAGCTTGAGCATCAGTCCTTCTGGTGAACACCCAGGACTGATCTCCTTTAGGATGGACTGGTTGGATTTCCTTGCAGTCCAAGGGACTCTCAAGAGTCTTCTCTAACACCACAGTTCGAAAGCATCAATTCTTCTGTGCTCAGCTTTCTTTATAGTCCAACTCTCACATCCATACATGACTACTGGAAAAACTGTAGCCTTGACTAGACGGACCTTTGTTGACAAAGTAATGTCTCTACTTTTTAATATGCTGTCTAGGTTGGTCATAGCTTTTCTTCCAAGGAGCAAGTGTTTTTTAATTTCATGGCTGCAATCACCATCTGCAGTGATTTTGTAGCCCCCAAAATAAAGTCTCTCACTGTTTCCACTGTTTCCTCATCTATTTGCCATGAAGTGATGGGACCAGATGCCATGATCGTAGTTTTCTGAATGTTGAATTTTAAGCCAACCTTTTCACTCTCTTTCACTTTCGATAAGAGGCTCTTTAGTTCTTCACTTTCTGCCATAAGTGTGCTGTCGTTTGCATATCTGAGGTTATTGATATTTCTCCTGGCAATTTTGATTCCAGCTTGTGCTTCCTCCAGTCCAGCGTTTCTCATGATGTACTCTGCATATAAGTTAAATAAGCAGGGTGACAATATACAGCCTTGACGAACTCCCTTTCCCTATTTGGAACCAGTCTGTTCCATGTCCTGTTCTAATGTTGCTTCCTGACCTGCATACGTATTTCTCAAAAGGCAAGTCAGGTGGTCTGCTATCCCCATCCCTTAAGAATGTTCCACACTTTGCTGTGATCCACACAGTCAAAGGCTTTGGCATAGTCAATAAAGCAGAAGTAGAAGTTTTTCTGGAACTCTCTTGCTTTTTTTATGATCTAATGGATGTTGGCAACTTGGTCTCTGGTTCCTCTGCCTTTTCTAAATCCAGTTTGAACATCTGGAAGTTCACGGTTCACATACTGTTGAAGCCTGGCTTAGCTGACTGCTCTCTGGAGGCTGTGGTACTTACCTGATGTTGTTAGTATCAGCACGTACGGTTCCCATGGGTTCCTGTAGACTGCCTACTTACAACTGTATCAGTTATGCGTGAATCATCATGAGGCTTCTTAAAATCTATTCCTCCTCTAGTTTGTGCTTGAACAATAGGAATCTGGAGTTTCCACTGAAAGTTTTCTTCCCTATGAAGTATTCAGTATTTTCAGATATCTCTCTACTTTGTTGAGTCAAAGCAACTATTTGGATAGCGAAGTCTGTAATTTTACATGTCTATTTATGATTAACCTTTTTGCTAATTATATGTACATATGTATGTATTATACATGCATATATTTATATATATCCAAATAAGAGATATTAGTTTTAATAATATAAGACCCTTCTAAAGCTATTAAGTTATAGAACTTCAAGCTAAGCTGTGGTCATTTAAATTGATGTGTTATTGATTTAGAGCATTGTGTTAATTTCAGGTGTACAGTCAAGTGATTCAGTTATAAATATATTTTTCAGGTTATTTTTCATTGTAGATTAGTATAAGATACTGAAAATAGTTACCTGTGCTATACAATAAATCCTTGTGGTTTACCTAAATCATGTGTAGAGTTTGTACCTGTTAATTACATACTCCTAATTCATCCCTTCTTTCTTCTCTTTGTACTTTGGCAGCCATAAATTTGTTTGTGTCTATGAGTCTCTTTCTATTTTATATATAGACTTATTTGTATTAATTTTTAGATTCTATATATAAGTGATACCATATGATATTTGTTTTTCTCTGTCTGTCTATAGTATGATAATATCTAGGTCTGTCTGTGTTGCTGTGAATGGCAGTATTTCATTCATTTATTGGATGAGTAATATGTCATTGTCCCTGTGTACCACATCTTCTTAAGCCCCTTACCTGTTGTTGAACGTCTGGGTTGTTTCTCTGTTTGGTTATGGGAAATAGTGCTGCCATGAACTTTGCAGTGCATGTATCTTTTTAAATTAGTGTTTTCCTTTTTTTCAGACATATACCCAGGAATGGGATTGCTGGATCATATGATAGCTCTATTTTTAGTTTTTAAAGGAATTTCCCTACTGTTTTCCATAGCGGATATACCAATTTACATTGCTCACAACAGCGTAAGAGGTTTCGCTTTTCTCCTCTGTCACACTTTGATGGAAGAAACACGAACCTCTACCCATGAACCACTACACAAATGTCAAGAAAAACGCAAGGAATTAGATGCTTTAAAAAATCATTAGGCTTTATTTTCAAGGTCACAACTCTTTGCTGCATCAAGAGCTCAAAAAATTCCTATCTATTTTACAGATGGTGACATAAGTTTCCATGTTACTGTCTCCATACATCTCACCCTCTCCTCCCCTCTCCCCATGTCCATAAGTCTATTCTATATGTCTGTTTCTCCATTGCTTCCCTGCAAATAAATTCTTCAGTACCATTTTTCTAGATTCTGTTTATAGATACCCAGTGGAAATTTGCTGTATGTCTCAGGAAACTCAAAAAGGGGCTCTGTATCAGTCTGGTGGAGGGATGGGGAAGGAGATGGGAGTGAGGTGCAAAAGGGAGGGGATATATATCTACCTATGGCCGATTCGTGTTGAGGTTTGACAGAAAACAATAACATTCTGTAAAACAATTATCCTTCAATTACAAAATAAATAAATTTAAAAAAAAAATTCCTGCTAACACCACTGTCAACTGCTACTGCTACTCTAGTTTCCCACTCCCAAAAAGCTGATTACCAGACATTGGAACATAGAGGGTATCTGCTTCCCTACTCATGTTGTCTTGAGTCTGCTCATTCACTTGCCCTGAGAGAGAAAATAGAATCTGCCCTATATTGCTTTCCAAATGTTATATGAACCTGTCAAATTGAAAAAAATATAATTCATTATATATATAATGCTAGTTGTCGATAAGTTTATATAATGTAATTTGTTAGTTTTGTAGCAATTTTCTATGGAGAAAAAGAAAAAACACACAAAGAGAGGAAAAGGAAGGGAGAGAAGAGAAGGGAGAAGAGAGAAACACAAGAGTATAAGAACTTTACTCTCTTGTTCTAAAACATTCAGTTAAGTCCAGTTCAGTCGCTCAGTCGTGTCCGACTCTTTGCGACCCCATGAGTCGCAGCACGCCAGGCCTCTCTGTCCATCACCAACTCCCGGAGTTCACTCAAACTCATGCCCATCGAGTCGGTGATGCCATCCTGCCATCTCATCCTCTGTTGTCCCCTTCACCTGCTGCCCCCACTCCCTCCCAGCATCAGGGTCTTTTCCAATGAGTCAACTCTTCGCATGAGGTGGCCAAAGTATTGGTCTCTAATAAAAAGCAAATTATTTGGGGAGGTACAAATGATTTGGCTTTTGTCAGTAATTCTTTATTCAGTGAGGAAAATGAATTTGCAGTTCTTTCTTAAGAAAGAATTGGCATAACAAAAAATGTCCTTGCATGCTTTAAAAATATCTCCAGTTTCATTTGTTCCTCAAAGAGAGTGGAGTGGATTGGCTATGTTGCAGATAAACATGAAAGCACATATAAGCAACATATACAACTCAATAACTTATTATACATTTATAGCTATGTTTATGTGCATTAAAATACTGTTTTCTGCTTCTGTAAGAAACTTTCTCTGTCCCTTTTTATACTTTAATAAAACTCTGCTACACAAAAGTTCTAGAGAGATCGGCCTGGTCCCTGGTCCCAAAACTAAATCTTCTTCTTAGGAGATCACAAATCCAACATCATTCACTGTAAGCTATCATTATTTCATGTATGTTATTAGTATTTCCATGGAATGGTTTAATCAAACATCACCAGTGTTCCTGACAACCAAGTGAACTTAACAATATAATATCATGCTTTACTCTTAAGTAATCATTAAATAATACTTAAGTAATTTTGCATTTCTTTTTTAAAGGAATCAACAGGGTATCTTGTCCAAAATATGATTTTAGCAGAAGTCTACATTTACCTCTTTTCCAGGATGCTACTAGTTTGGTTCAGTCCCTCAGTCATGTCCGACTCTTTGAAACCCCATGGACTTCAGCATACCAGGCTACCTTGTCCCATCACCAACTCCCAAAACTTGCTCAAACTCAAGTCCATCGAGTTGGTGATGCCATCCAACCATCTCATTCTCTGTTGTCCCCTTCTCCTCCTGCCTTCAATCTTTCCCAGCATCAGGGTCTTTTCCA
This sequence comes from Muntiacus reevesi, assembly GCF_963930625.1. Lineage (NCBI taxonomy): Eukaryota > Metazoa > Chordata > Mammalia > Artiodactyla > Cervidae > Muntiacus > Muntiacus reevesi. The sequence goes on from NC_089269.1 coordinate 13,188,634, forward strand.
GTGAGGCTGTTGTTCACATAAGGTGGCCAATGGCTTGGAGCTTCAGCTTCAGAATCAGTCTTTCCAATGAACACTCAGGACTGATTTCCTTTAGGATTGCCAGGTTTGATCTTCGAATCTAATGGACTCTCAAGAGTCTTCACCAACACCACAGTTCAAAAGCATCAATTTTTTAGCGTTCACCTTTCTTTAGGGTCCAAGTCTCACATCCATACATGACTACTGGAAAAACCATAGCTTTGACTAGACAGATCTTTAAGGCAAACTAATGTCTTTGCTTTTTAATATCCTGTCTAGATTTATCATAGCTTTTCATCCAAGGAAAAAGCGTCTTTTAATTTCATGGTTAGAGTCACCATCTGCAGTGATTTTGGAGCCCAAGAAAATAGTCTGTTGCTGTTTCAACTGTTTCCCCTTCTGTTTGCCATGAAGTGATGGGCCTGGATACAATGACCTTAGTTACTGAATGTTGAGTTTTAAGCCAGCCTTTTCACTCTTTTCTTTCACTTATATCAAGAGGCTCCACAGTCCCTCTTTGCTTTCTGCCATAAGGAGAGACCTTATGCATATTTGAGGTTATTGATATTTCTCCCAGCAATCTTGATTCCAGCTTATGCTTCATCCAGTTCAGCATTTCACATGATGTACTCTGCATATAAGTTAAATATACTCTGCATATAAATTAAATAAGCAGGGTGACAACATACAGCTTTGACATACTCCTTTCCTGATTTGACACCAGTCTGTTGTTCCATGTCCAGTTATGTTACTTCTTGACCTGCATACAGATTTCTCAGGGGGTAGGTAAGATGATCTGGTATTCCCATCTCTTTAGGAATTTCCCACAGTTTGTTGTGATCCACACAGTCAAGGACTTGGGCATAGTCAATAAAGCAGAAGTAGAAGTTTTTCTGGAACTCTCTTGCTTTTTTCTCTGATCCAGCGGATGTTGGCAATTTGATCTCTGGTTCCTCTCCCTTTTCTAAATCCAGTTTGAACATCTGGAAGTTCTCAGTTCAAGTATTGTTGAAGCCTCACTTGGGGAATTTTGAGTATTAATTTGCTAGAATGTGAGATGAGTGCAACTGTGTGGTAGCTTGAACATTCTTTGGCATTGCTTTTCTTTGGTATTGGAATGAAAACTGATCTTTTCCAGTCCTGTGGCCACTGCTGAGTTTTCCAAATTTGCTGGCATATTGAGAGCAGCACTTTCACAGCATCATCTTTTGGGATTTGAAATAGCTCAACTGGGATTCTATCACATCCACTAGCTTTGTTGTTAGTGATGCTTCCTAAGGCCCGCTTAACTTCACATTCCAGGATGTCTGGCTCTAGGTGAGTGATCAGACCATCGTGGTTATCTGGGTCATTAAGAAGTTTTTTGTATAGTTCTTCTGTGTATTATGCCACCTTTTAAAAATATCTTCTGCTTCTGTTAGATCCATACTGTTTCTGTCCTTTTATGTCCATCTTTGCGTGAAATGTTCCTTTGGTATCTCTAATTTTCTTGAAGAGATCTGTAGTCTTTCCCATTCTATTGTTTTCCTCTATTTCTTTGCACTGATCACTGAGGAAGGCTTTCTTTTCTCTCCTGGCTATTCTCTGGAACTCTGCGCTCAGATGGGAATGTCTTTCCTTTTCTCTCCTTTGCCTTTTGCTTCTCTTCTTTTCTGTTTTTTGTAAGGCCTCCTCGCACAACCATTTGCCTTTTTGCATTTCTTGTTCTTAGGGATAGTCTTGATCAATGCCTCCTGTACAATGTCATGAACATCCATCCATAGTTCTTCAGGCAATCTGTCTATCAGATTTAATTCCTTGAATCTATTTGCCATTTCCACTGTATAACCATAAGGGATTTGATTTAGGTCACACCTGAATGGTCTAGTGGTTTTCCCTATTTGTTTCAATTTAAGTCTGAATTTTTCAATAAGGAGCTCATGATCTGAGCCACAGTCAGCTCCTGGTCTTGTTTTTTTCTGACTACATAGAGCTTCTCCATCCTCGACTGCCAATAGTATAATCAATCTGATTTTGGTATTGACCATCTAGTGATGTTTGTGTGTAGAGTCATCTCTTGTGTTGTTGGAAGAGGGTGTTTGCTGTGACTAGTGCATTATCTTGACAAAGCTGTTAGCCTTTGCCCTGCTTAATTTTTTATTTCAAGGTCAAATTTGCCTGTTACTCCAGGTATCTCTTGACTTCCTACTTTTGTTTTCCAGTCCCCTATGATGAAAAGGACATCTTTTTTTATGTGTTAGTTCTCGAAGGTCTGTAGGTCATCATAGAACCTTTCTACTTCAGCTTCTTTGGCATTAGTGGTTGGGGCATAGATTTGGATTACTGTGATATTGAATGGTTTGCCTTGGAAATGAACAGCGATCATTCTGTCATTTTTGAGCCTGCACCCAAGTATTGTATTTTGGACTCTTTTATTGACTATGAGAGTTACTTTTTTTGCCTAGAATAGTAAATATAATGGTCATCTGAATTAAATTCCCCCATTCTGGTCCATTTTAGTTCACTGATTCCTATAATGTTGATGTTCACTCTTGCCATCTCCTGTTTGACCACTTCCAATTTTCCTTGATTCATGGACCTAACATTCCAGATTCCTATGCAATATTGCTCTTTACAGCATCGGTCTTTACTTCCATCACCAGTCACATCTACACCTGGGTGTTGTTTTCGATTTAGTTCAGCCTCCTCTTTCTTTCTGAAGTTATTTCTCCACTGTTCTGCATATTGGGCACCTACCGACCTGGGGAGTTCAACATGCTCCTAAAGTGACAGAAATGAAGCTTAAAGATGAGAAATGTCTATAACAGAAGTAAGAATTAGATCACATCTGTGAACTAGAGATTTTGGTGAATTTGTGGAAGGCATAAAGTAAAATATTTGAGATTGCACTAAAGGATAAACCCTAGCAGAGGCATCTATAGACCAGACATGTAAAAGAGAAGTCTGCACAGGAATTCTGAGCTTCTGAGAGGACCCCAACTGTCTGTCCCGTACTCACCCAACCTAAGGTAAGTCTTGACAAGAAACAGACTTTGTTCATATGGACATAGTGTTACATCAGACTACTGATTCAGGGAAGGTCAATTAAAGAACCAGACCACTGTGATGGCATAAGAGTAGCTTTTGTATTATCGATCTAGCTTTGGGATTGTAATAATGAATGAACAAGTAAAATCAAGACAGCTCACATTAAAGAGTCAGTACACTGAGACTGTGAGACAACCACAGAATTTTTTCAATATACATCTATGTGGTAACATAGATTTCCTTAGGAGAAAAGTAAAAGCAGTTAAAGTATGGTCCATTTCTATTCTCTTTCCAAGGACTCAGGAATATCCCTCATGGGAACAACAAAAGGGCAGATGACCCAGTCTAGCCTTGTGAAGTGGACCTTGAAATTATAGGATAATTATATTTTTGAATGCTTGTATATTTTAAACAAGTGTTTAAAACAAACAGGTGTTTAAATCAAGCATCCAGTTGAATAGCTCTCCTTGATATGTGTTATAGTCTATCCCAGGAGCCTTTTATCATGATAAAAAGAACAAGAATAGGTAACTTTAGGTGTATAATGCTTGCAATTATCATCAAAGAAACTTAAGAAGGTGAGCTGTGTGCTGTAGCCCTCCAAGCCCCAATGTGGCCTGGGGCTCATTGCAAGATTAAAAATGAGTGTGATATTCTCACTGCACTCTATGTATTTGTGCTCTCAGATTCAGCTCAATTTTATAAATATTTCACAGATGCTTATTCAAGACCTCATGTGTGTAAGCTGCACTGTTGCAAAGTTATGCTCATTGCTGCAAAAGATAGAGATTAAGACATCTAATTTATATTTTAAAAGAGAAAAGCATTTGGTCCCCAAGTAAGTACTATATTGTGTTGGTCAAAAAGTTTGTTTGGGTTTTACTCTGAAGTGTTATTGAAAAACCCAAAGGAACTTTTTGACCAACCAACAGAAGATCAGATGTGACCTAAGACATATGAATGAACTGACTAAGCATTACTGTCTTCTTCAGTATAATATGGAAATGCATTATGAATGCTGTGATATATGAGAAAAGCTTTGGAGGAAGGACACCGTTTGAGTGGTATATAAAGATGAATGTGTTGTCAGTAAACAGTGTATATTGTCTGTGGACAGACTTGTATTAGCAAATGCATGTACCTGAATAACTTCAGGGTGTCTGGAAAGCTTTCTGCAACTCATTCTGGGTATAATACATTGTCAATTAGGAGAATTGTGTGGTCAGTGACTTCTGAGGTAAACCAAGGTGTTATTTGAAAGGACCATATAGTAGATGGTGAGAAAATCAGGGAGCAATCAGGAGGATAGAAATGGAGGTTGAGGTAGAGATAGAAAGATATGCAATACTGATACAGTAAGTTAGAAAGATGTAATACAGGGAGGTGTGGATATAGATACAAATATCTATGAAATTATGTATATGTATTTCATGTAATCTGTACGTACACATGACAAATAAATATATGCATGTCTACATCTACAGAGCTAAATAAAAATACTGTATTTGTACATTATCTATCAGCAGTGTCAATCCTTTAAAAGTTATTGAAATGGGATATGATTTTATCATAGTTCTGTCTGTGAACAATAACCTGGCAGCTATATTTAGGACTTTTGAGTACCAACACGATAAAAGGAGAGCTTTGCAAAACACAGAGGCAGATAGCTTGTAGGATAAGGTCCTCGATGCATCAATAAGTAAGTGTACGGAATTTCATTGTTGTAAAAGGAAAGGCAGGAGTGGACCCAAAGATAGGTCTCTCATTGCACTTATAGAGTGAGATGAAAACTAATGTTAAAGACCTTGAAGACACAAAATATCCAAAATCTTACTCATTTTTTTTGTCTTTTCAGCCACCCACTAGGCACTATGACATTATATCAAGTTAACGTTATTTGAACTTTTGTAATATGCATTTGAAATCATGTAAACACTGCATGCCAGAAAGACATATATTACTGATTTATTTGAAAAGTTTCCCTTTAAAAAATCTAGCAAGATTGACCATTTCCTTCCTATTTTGCCGCTTTCCTTTTTCTTTAAGCCCATCCCAATTAAATTCTTCAGTCTCATCTAGCTTTCTAATTAGTGAAGATTTTCAATTTTCCTACAAAATGCAGGCACAACTGGGAAGTGACATCACAGACAGTGAGAGCCAATTCCCTCTTATTGTTGCTCGTGCACAATGACTGGGCTAAGAGCATCCTCTTAAAAGTTGACTCTCCCTTCACTGTCTTAACTTGCTTCTCATTTTTTTTCGTTCCTTTTCCCATTCTTTTTTATTTTTCTCTGGAGTATGACTGCTGAATCCCCATGGTGATGGGGGAACTCACTATGTCCCAAATAAAGTGGAATGAAAGACCTTTTGGTCTGCAGCAGAATTCTTGTGATTTATATCATTTCATTCAAACACAAACATTGCATCCATTGTGGATTTACATGCAGTTAATCTCCAGGCTGTGCAGCTATATTACTACCAAAGACAACAGAGTCAAATCCTATTAGAGGAACATTACCCCGTGCCAAATCATTTTGTAAATCTATACTATAGAGCACACAAGTATGTAAAATAATTTAATTTGTTTCCTGCTTCAGTAATTCTATGAGACATGAAAATTGTTGGGAGTTCCTTGCATTTTTTGAACAGTATACATGAATATCTTAAAGAGTATGTTAGTACTAACAACTTAAGTCAAAACACGAGAGTAATTATAACTGCAAAAAACCTTGAACCCTAACCCAATCTGAACCACATGTAATCTGCACTAATTTGTGACTATATCAGTAAAAAAGAACAACTGATAATAGTATGAGATCTAAGCATTTCTCTTTAATACTTTTTTCAGTGAATCTATGACTTTCTTATTTCTTAGGCTATAGATGATTGGATTTAACAAGGGAATTATGATAGTGTAAAATAGAGAGTCCATCATATCTTGATCATCTGCCTGTGTGGATCCAGGGCTCATATACATGAAGAGAAGAGACCCATAGTATAAAGAGACAGATAGAAGGTGGGCTCCACAGGTGGAGAAGGCCTTCCTTATGCCTTGTCCAGACTTCTTTTTCAAAACCGTATATAGAACAAGTGCATAAGAGACAAGAATAGTCATAATGCTAAGGACCTGTATTGACCCAGAGGAAATAAATACCATTAGGACATTAATTGAAGGGTTAGTACAAGAAATCTTAAACAATGGCATGATGTCACAGTAAAAGTGATGTATTACATTAGACTTACAGAAGGTTAACCTGAATAAAGCACCTACATGAATCAAGGGATGAATAAGCCCTGCTACAAATGATGAGACTAACAGCTGGATGCATAGTCTGTTGGTTATAATCACTGGATACAGTAATGGTTTGCATATGGCCACATAGCGATCATATGCCATGGTTGCAAGCAAGAAGCATTCCGTGGTTCCACCAAATGCAAAGGAAATAAACTGTAGCACGCATTCAGAGAGAGATATCATTTTACTCCTAGCAAAAAAATTGACTAGCATCTTGGGGGTCACTGTGGATGATATCCAAGAATCCACAAAGGCTAAACTCCCAAGGAATAAGTACATGGGGGTGTGAAGGTGAGGGTCATGGTAGATGAGGTAAATTAGTCCAAGGTTTCCCATAGTGGTGATGAGGTATATCACCAAGAACAACAGGAATAGGGGGATTTGCCACTCCAGTTGATAGGGAAGTCCGGTGAGAACAAACATTGACAGCAGTGTTGCATTTTTCGTATCCATGCTCCCTGAAATGAAATGCAGAAAATGTAAGATGTAAGTAGATGTAAATGACCCTATGGACTATATTCCCCAGGCTTCTTCATGGGGATTCTCCAGGCAGGAATGCTGGAGTGGGTTGCCATGGCCACGTCCAGGGGACCTTCCCAACTCAGGGATCGAACCCAGGTCTCCCACATTGCAGGCGGATTCTTTACTGTCTGAGCCACTAGGGAAGCCCAAGTAGATGTAAGCTTTATGAAAGAATATTGGGAGAAAGTAATTGAAACAAAGTCATACATTTATCAGAGTGCCCTTAAATGTGTTTTACTAGCATACCCTCTCCAGTATTCTTGCTTGGGTAATCCCACAGAGGAGCCTGGTCAGCTATTGTTCATGGGGTTGCAACGTGTTGGACATGACATAGCGGCTACACAACAACAACAACTAGCAATGGAAACTAATTTTGGATATTGGTGTAGGGGAAAATGCAATTATTGCTTTAAAAATGTGAACGAATGAAAGGATTTAGAAAACAGGAAAAAGACTCTAAACATTAGCTAAATTTTTGGAGATAACTGAATGTGTGAGGGACATTCTGTCTAGGATATGGATGAGATTCTAGGGAAAAGAAATTTGAGCTATTACAAAATGATTTGGATGCCATGTGAAAGATCTTGAACTTTGTCAGACAGCAGGCATGCACTGGGGACTTTCAAGACAAGGAACCACATTATATCTTTTAAAATAAATACTTGATAGTGTAGAAATGCTCTGTAGGGAAGGGAAACTAGTGTCAGGAATACTAGTTAGGGAGCTGATAGTCTTATTGAATGGTTCTCAAATCAGAATACACATCAAAATTGGTGAAATATTTGTGCAAAATACAGATTATGCAGTATTATTGTAAATGTATGTTCAAGAGGGCAAGAATGAAGCTCAACAATATGCATTTCAAAAATTCCCTCCAGTTGATTCATGTGAAACTCTACTCTCTCTGGTGTAATTTAGTACTAGCACACCCACTCCAGTATTCTTGTTTCGGAAATTCCACAGAGGAGCCTGGTGGGCTACTGTCCTAGGGGTCACCCATGATGAGGAGGAAAAAATAGATAGAAATAAATCAGAATGTAGAGTCACTAAGACTCAGTAACTTAGATGTTTTCGTTAAATGTTGGCAACACTGGGAGTCTTTCTGTTTTCCTTTCTTCAAAATTCAAAGATTATCTTCCTAGGGAATTTGTGTGTGACACAGGGAATTTAATTTTAAATTTTACCTTAGAAACTTTGACTGTTTTTAAATATATTAGCATTGCTGGGAAGTTCTTTCCATAATTAATTAAAAGTTGATTTATATGTTTTATTAAAGTGAGTAGAGCTGATTTTTTCTAGAAATCCTGCTGCGTTTATTTGAGAGCACTTTCTTCTCCACCAGTTTATCTAGTCAAATAAAATTGAGCTAAAGACTGGAGCCTAATTCAAGTGATATAAATAACCAATGCCAGTAAGTCTAGTTGTCAAATGTATTTAATTTGGAATAATCTCCCTTCCTTGCAATTCCAAATTAAGGGATAATTGAAAATGCTCAAATTCAACATGCGTGTGGGTCTTTATTAAGTATAAACTTGGAAGGAGCAACAGGGGAACATTTTATGCATATTTCTTTCAATATGTATTAAAATACTGAATAAAAGTATTCTCAGAGGTAGGTGAGAGAATAGAGAAATTAATATGTAAGTGACTTACCTTAAAAGTAGAGTCAGAACCTGAGATTAATTAGGAAGAATGAAACTTTTAATCAGAATACCCAGAAAAATTTCTTATGTAGGAAACTTGTGACCTATATTTAAAGCCAGTTTAAATTCTTTAAGATTCTAGTTCATCAAAATTTATGAAGTCTTTATAATTATGTTAGAAAGATAATGAATTGTCACTGAGGAACAATTCATTCTTACAGTTATTTTGCTTATCCTAGATTTAGCCACAAAAATGTGACATATAGGTATTTCATTAATGATTAATTTTTTCACCTGCCTGTTTGGCATCTAGTAAAGCAATCTAAAATGATAGATTTTACAGTATTCTCACTGTTTTACCTAAGAATAACATGCCTTGCAGAAGTTATTTTTCTTTTTCCCATATCTTGTAAGAAATTGTGGTAATCCTTTCAAAGAGGTAAGCTTTTTATGTAGAAAATAATGCAGCATCACTGGAATGATAATGACCCAGGCACATTGATTTCCCAAGGTCAGGAAAATTTTGTTTGTGTAAATTAGCTTTGAACAGAAGAGCCAACCAATTACATGAAAGTGTTCTTTTTAAACCGAAGAGGAAGGAGTGAAGCACTAAAATTTCCTAATATCATGCATTGATTCCCTTTAGGACAAAACTAAGTTGTTCCTCTGGGCATTATAGATTTGAACCTGTGGGAAAAGTCCAAGTTGTTCCACAGGGCATTACAGATTCTAAAATCATAAACATCAAGTCATTGTAGACAATTCTAGTTTGAACAACTGAAATTGTATTTTATGTCACTACCTGCCACAACAGATGACACTTCTGGCATGTTTATGCAACCTTCAATTTGTCCTCAGATTTTGATGCTCTGAGTGCTTTGATTAGTATGGTCTTTTCTGAGCTGATTATACATGAATTCATTGAGGACAAAATTCTAGACTCCCTTCAGGACCCAACTGCGAGAAAGTTGTCCTCCTCATGAAAACTATAGCTCACATTCCAGATCTACCAATAACTCCCCACTCTACTGTGAAATTTTTGGAGAAAAATTTTACTAGACATAGGTCAGGGGAAGGAGCAAAGAAAAAACAAAACAAAGGATCACGGTGGAGGTGGCCTAGGTCAGTGCTTCTCCAACTTTAATCCCTGTGAATCTCCTGGTGATTTTCTGAAAATGCATATTCTGTTTCAATAGGTCAGGGCTGCATCCTGAGGGTCTTCATTTCTACCAAGGTGATGCCATTAGACATTTATCATCCTCAGGGTTTTCCGTCATTGGCAGGCTTAGCTTATCAGAGAACTAGATCATTAGTGAAGTTGGGGGTGGGGTGGGGGGAATGGGAAAAAATGGCAGATGGCTCTGACATGCAAAAGAGGGAAGCAAAGAGGATCCAGAATGGACATGGCAGGCCAGCATGGGTTGAATCACCGCATGGGAGACTCGACTGGGCACTTTTATCTTTATCTCAAAGGAAAACTATTGAGGGATTTTGAACAGGATGGTCACATGTTCAGATTTGCCTCTAATTGTTAACCGAGTACTTGGCATACAGAATTTGTCTAGAAAAATAACATTATATATGTCAAAAGGACATAATATGAAAATAGTGATATTGTACTTTGATATCTGAAGAGCAGAAAAATGTTTGACCTTGACTTGGGACTTGATTGGCAGCTAGAAGATAAAATAAGCATATATTTTTGTAGATTCTCGATGATAGTATTTCTTAGAATTGTGCCAGTGAAAGTTTAAAAAGAGGTGAAAAAAATCATAGATAAAGGAGAAGTCACTGCGAGAATTCAGCAGTGTAAGAGGATGGAGTACGGAGTATAATGTGCATTGGTAGCCTCAGCCTAACCCACACCTGACTTAAACACACTTCCCTCTTCAATTTCATGTAATTACCTTTAAAATCTTTTTTGTTGCCTAATTATTAGTATAAAAGTCTGTATCGCTACTTCCAATAGAAATAGTCTTTTCAATTTTAGTTTTTTTAATAGTTGGGTCATGGTATCTCATTGTGGTCTTCAGTTATACATCCCCAAGAACAATGGCATGGAGTGTGTTTTTGTGTTCTTATTTGACATATATACACTTAGTTTAGTGAACGGTCTGTTTAAACTTTTTGTCCATTTTAATGGAGCTGTATGTTTTCTTATTATTAGGTTTTGAAAATTTTTCTTATATCCAGTATACAAGGCTTTTACATGATTTACATACATGATTTACAAATTTTTTCTCTAGGGATTTTTATTTCTTTTCCTTCTATGAGATATCCCACTTGTCCATGATGCTGACTGGACCTAGGGAGCAAGAAACAACAACTGCTTTAGACTTTTTGGTAGACATTTGCCTGCTAGAAGATGAGAAATAAATCCAAAAAATTCCAGGGTCCACTTAGTTTAGTGAAATTCTTGAGATTCAGTTGTGTGGGTCATGTGGAATTATACATTCATAGATACAGATGCATTGTTGCATCTAGCCCATCCTGCAACCAAAAAGGAGACAGAACTCTTAATAGGCTACTATGGATTTTAGAAGGAACATTATCCTTATTGAGCACCTTAAGAAAACCATTTTAGGAAAGGACCAGAAAAACTGCTTGATTTGGGCATGGCTCAGAACAGGCGAAAGATTTGCAAAAGATTTAGCCTTCTCTCCAAGCTGTGGTGCCACTTGGACCATATGATCCAGGAGAAACAGGTCCCTGAAGTGGTAGTGGAAGATAGGGATGCTCTTTGGAGGCTTTGGCAGGTCAAGATAAGTGCTAAACCTTAGGTTTGGAACAAAGCCCTCAGATCTGTTGCAGATAAATACTCTCCATGGGAGGAACCATAACTTCAAGGCAAATAGATGGGGGGAAAATGGAAACAGTAACAGACTTCATTTTCTTGGGTTCCCAAATCACTGTGGATAGTGATTGCAGCCATGAAATTAGAAGATGCTTGCTCCTTAGAAGAAAAGCTATGACAAACCTAGACAGTGTATTGAAAGCAGAGACATTACATTGCCGACAAAGGTCTGTATAGTAAATTTCAGTTCAGTTCAGTCGCTCAGTCATGTCTGACACTTTGTGACCCCTTGGACTGCAGCAGAGTAGGCCTCCCTGTCCATCACCAACTCCCAGAGCTTGCTCAAACTCATGTCCATCAAATCAGTGATGCCATCCAACCATCTCATACTGTGTCGTCCCTTACTCCTCCTGCGTTTAATCTTTCCCAGCATCAGAGTCCATTCCAATGAGTCAGTTCTTCACATCAGGTGGCCAAAGTATTGGAGTTTCAGCTTCATCATCAGTCCTTCCAATGAATATTCAGGAATGATTTCCTTTAGGACAGACTGGTTGGATCTCCTTGAAGTCCAAGGGACTCTCAAGAGTCTTCTCCAACACCACAATTCAAAGGCATCAATTCTTCAGTGCTCAACTTCCTTATGGTCCAATTACACGTCCATATATGACTACTGGAACAATCATAGATATGACAAGGCAGACCTTTGTTGGCAAAGTATTCTCTGCTTTTTAATATGCTGTCTAGGTTGGTCATGACTTTCTTTCCAAGGAGTAGGCGTCTTTTAATTCATGGCTAGAGTCACCATCCACAGTGATGTTGGAGCCCAGAAAAATAAAGTCAGCCACTGTTTCCACTGTTTCTCCATCTATTTGCATGAAGTGATGGGACCAGATGCAATGATCTTAGTTTTCTGAATGTTGAGCTTTAAGCCAACCTTTTCACTCTCCTCTTTCACTTTCATCAAGAGGCTTTTTAGATCCTCGTCACTTTCTGCCATAAGGGTGGTGTCATCTGCTTATCTGAGGTTATTGATATTTCACCTGGCAATCTTGATCCCAGCTTCAGTTTCATCCAGCCCAACATTTCTCATGATGTACTCTGCATATAAGTTAAATAAGCACGGTGACAATAGACAGCTTTGACAAATTCCTTTTCCTATTTGGAACCAGTCTGTTGTGCCATGTCCAGTTCTAACTGTTGCTTCCTGACCTGCATACAGGTTTCTCAAGAGGCAGGTCAGGTGGTCTGGTATTTCCATCTCTTTCAGAATTTTCCACAGTTTATTGTGATTAACACAGTCAAAGGCTTTGGCATAGTCAATAAAGCAGACGTAGAATTTTTTCTGGAACTCTCTTGCTTTTTCGATGATCTAGTGGATGTTGGCAACTTGGTCTCTGGTTCCTCTGCCTTTTCTAAATCCCGCTTGAACATCTGAAAGTTCTCGGTTCACACACTGTTGAAGCCTGGCTTAGCTGACTGCTTTCTGGAGGCTGTGGTACTTACCTGATGTTGTTAGTATCAACACGTACGGTTCCCAGGGGTTCCTGTAGACTGCCTACTTACAACTGTATCAGTTATGCGTGAATCATCATCAGGCTTCTTAAAATCTATTCCTCCTCTAGTTTGTGCTTGAACAATAGGAATCTGGAGTTTCCACTGAAAGTTTTCTTCCCTATGAAGTATTCAGTATTTTCAGATATCTCTCTACTTTGTTGAGTCAAAGCAACTATTTGGATAGCGAAGTCTGTAATTTTACATGTCTATTTATGATTAACTTTGTGCTAATTATATGTACCTATGTATGTATTATACATGCATATATTTATATATATATCCAAATACGAGATATTAGTTTTAACAATATAAGACCCTTCTAAAGTTACTAAGTTACAGAACTTCACACTAAGCTGTGGTCATTTAAATTGCTGTGTTACTGATTTAGAGCATTGTGTTAGTTTCAGGTATACAGTCAAGTGATTCAGTTATAAATATATTTTTCAGGTTATTTTTCATTGTAGATCAGTATAAGATATTGAAAATAGTTACCTGTGCTCTACAACAAATCCTTGTGGTTTACCTAAGTCACGTGTAGAGTTTGTCCCTGTTAATTACATGCACCTAACTCATCGCTTCTTTCTTCTCTTGGCACTTTGGTAAGGATAAGTTTGCTTTCCGTGTCTATGAGGCTCTTTCTATTTTATATATAGACTTATTTGTATTAATTTTTAGATTCTATATATAAGTGATACCATATGATATTTGTTTTTCTCTGTCTGACTACAGCATGATAATCTCTAGGTCTATCCGTGTTGCTGTGAATGGCAGCATTTCATTCATTTATTGGATGAGTAAGATGTCATTGTCCCTGTGTACCACATCTTCTAAGTCCGTCATCTGTTGAACGTCTGGGTTGTTTCCACGTTTGGCTATGGGAAATAGTGCTGCCATGAGCTTTGCAGTGCATGTATCTTTTTAAATTAGTGTTTTCCTTTTTTTCAGACATATACCCAGGAATGGGATTGCTGGATCATATGATAGCTCTATTTTTAGTTTTTAAAGGAATTTCCCTACTGTTTTCCATAGCAGATATACCAATTTACATTGCTCACGGCAGCGTAAGAGGTTTCGCTTTTCTCCTCTGTCACACTTTGATGGGGAAACACGAACCTCTACCCATGAACCACTACATGAATGTCAGGAAAAACGCAAGGAATTAGGTGCTTTAAAAAATCATTAGGCTTTATTTTCAAGGTCACAACTCTTTGCTGCATCTAGAGCTCAAAAAATTCCTATCTATTTTACATATGGTGATGTAAGTTTCCATGCTACTCTTCCCATACATCTCACTCTCTCCTCCCCTCTCCCCATGGCCATAAGTCTATTCTCTATGTCCATTTCTCCACTGCTTCCCTGCAAATAAATTCTTCAGTACCATTTTTCTAGATTCCGTTTATAGATAGCCAATGGAAATTTGCTGTATGTCTCAGGAAACTCAAACAGGGGCTCTGTATCAGCCTGGTGGGGGGATGGGAAAGGAGATGGGAGTGAGGTTCAAAGGGGAGGGGATATATGTATACTTATAGCTGATTCATGTTGAGGTTTGACAGAAAACAGCAACATTCTGTTAAAACAATTATCCTTCAATTAAAAAATAAATTAACTAAAAAAAAATCCAGCTAACACCACTGTTAACTACTACTGCAGCTCTAGATTCCCACTCCCCAAAAGCTGATTACTAGCCATTGCAACATAGAGGGTATCTGCTTCCCTACTCATGTTGTCTTGAGTCTGCTCTTTCACTTACCCTGAGAGAGAAAATAGCATCTGCCCTATATTGCTTTCCAAATCTTATATGAATCTGTCAAATTGAAAAAAACATAATTCATTATATGTATAATACTAGTTGTCAATAAGTTTATAAAACGTAATTTGTTAGTTTTGTAGCAATTTGCTATGGAGGAAAAGAAAAAGACGCAAAGAGAGGAAAGGGAGGGGAGAGAAAAGAAGGGAGAAGAGAGAAACACAAGAGTATAAGAACTTTACTCTCTTGTTTTAAAACATTCAGTTCAGTTCAGTCGCTCAGTTGTGTGCGACTCTTTGCGGCCCCATGAATCGCAGCATGCCAGGCCTCCCTGTCCATCACCAACTCCTGGAGTTTACTCAAACTCATGCCCATCAAGTCAGTGATGCCATCCAGCCATGTCATCCTCTGTCGTCCCCTTCTCCTCCTGCCCCCAATCCCTCCCAGCATCAGGCTCTTTTCCAATGAGTCAACTCTTCACATGAGGTGGCCAAAGTATTAGTCTCTAATAAAAAGCAAATTATTTGGGGAGATACAAATAATTTGGCTTTTGTCAATAATTCTTTATTCAGTGAGGATAATGAATTTGCAATTCTTTCTTTTTTTTTTTTAAATTTTATTTTATTAGTTGGAGGCTAATTACTTCACAACATTGCAGTGGGTTTTGTCATACATTGACATGAATCAGCCATAGAGTTACACGTATTCCCCATCCCGATCCCCCCTCCCACCTCCCTCTCCACCCGACTCCTCTAGCCTGGAGACAAAGATTGAAAAGATGCAAGAAATATTTAATAAAGACCTAGAAGAAATAAAAAAGAGTCAATTAAAAATGAATAATGCAATGAATGAGATCAAAAACACTTTGAGGGAACCAAGAGTAGAATAACGGAGACAGAAGATAGGATAAGTAAGATAGAAGATAGAATGCTGGAAATAAATGAAGCAGAGAGGAAAAAAGAAAAAAGGATCAAAAGAAATGAGGACAACCTCAGGGACCTCTGGGACAATGTGAAACGCCCCAACATTCGAATCATAGGAGTCCCAGAAGAAGAAGACAAAAAGAAAGGCCAATTCTTTCTTAAGAAGGAATTGGCATAACAAAAAATGCCCTTGCATGCTTTAAAAATATCTCGTTTCATTTATTCCTCAAAGAGAGTTGTGTGGATTGGCATATTTCAAATAAATATGAAAGTACATATAAGCAACATATACAAGTCAATAATAACACATCATGCATTTATAGCTATGTTTATGTGCTTTAAAATACTGTTTTCTGCTTCTGTTGGGCAGAATATTCTATACTGTCAGTATGTTAGTTTAATTGGTATCAACAAAATCACTTTTTTTTTCCTGGGTAATTTCATGATGTTTTCCTGTCCTTTTACTTTTAACTTATTTGGAACTTCTTGGGGTCTTTATTTTTAAGGTTGGTTTGTGTAAGCACTGTACAGTTAAGTGTTACTTTTTTGGTTCAGTCTTAGATTTTAAACATTTTTGAAGTCTTGTTAACACTCACTGTAAACCCTGTGTATCTCTTTATTTTTCTAGAAAAATAAAGAAATATGAGAAAATTATCTCTTATTGCTATCAGATAAGTCTAAAATAGAGGGTACTTCCACAGAGGGGATAAACATCATGTCATTATAGCAAGTGGAACATCTTATATATGAAATTCTCTTTGAGAATGATCGTACAAAAGTTGGCAATTAGTGTTTTTCTCATGGACAGATTTTCTTCCCGTTAATTAACTTTATTGAAATTATGCAATGAAGTTTTGATTGTTTATTATCACTTTCAATCATTGTTCCCAAGGAGAGTGTAGAAAAAGGTCAACAATTCTTCATCCTTTGAAAGAAATGTTATGTTGATGTCTGCATCTCCTGTACAAAACAGGAGAAAAAGTAGAGTATAATACAAAAGGTGAAAGCTTTTAGAATATTTACAAAGAAGTAGAGGTAGGGAATATAGACACTTCTCTTTGACTGGTCTGTAAATATTTAGATATTATAACAATTTTGCTTCACTGATTGTTTAAAAGCAGTGGTTATCCTATTCTGTTCAGCTGCTGTAACAAAATATCATACACTGGGTGGCTTAAACACAAACCATTATTTTTTTTACAGTTCTGAAGGATGAAAAATTCAAAAACAAGGTGCCAGAGATACAGTACCTGACCAGAAGACACTTTTTAACTCATAAACCACTGCCTTCTCTCTGGGCTCACATGGCCTTCCATGGGTGAGTACTCATGGAGAAAGTTCAGATGAGGGGATGGAGAGAGAAAGAGAGTATGAGAGAGCAAGAGAAAGGCACACTATATATCTCTTTCTCTTCTTATAAGTACACTAATCCTGCCATGAATATCATAATATCCCACCCTTATGATTCCATAGTCTAACCCTAATTACCTCCCAAGGACCCCACTCCAAATAGTGCCACCTTGGGACTTCAGCATATGAATTTTAAGGAAACTCAAAATTCAATCCAAAACAGAGCTTCAGTAAACATGTTTATAAACCAAGAACATTAATATTAATAAATCAAAAACTCTATTCGTGGAGCCTGGCAATCTGTGTTTTAATAATATTCCTAGGTATTTCCAAGCCAACAGATTTTGAAAACCTTTTTTAAAGAACTAAAACAATCTAGAATGGGGATTATTGATGTGTACACATCAATGTGTACAGTGATGTGTATTGAGTGTACTACACGCAATAAGACTCTTCCATACTGTTAAACCAGACTTCAGAAATATAATACTAGTTTTAATTTGTGTTTCTTTGATTTTACCTATTAACACTTTTCAACGTTTTTGTTTGTATTAATGCTTTTGTTTCTTGGAATGCATTGCTGGACAATTTTGTGAGCAATCTTCTGAATAGTATAAAGTATTATAAAATGGTGAAAAATGTATGAATATACATGTATATAAAGAAAGAGGAGCTACGAATCCATGTAAATCTCCAGATTAAGAAAAGCAAAGCATCTTCATAATATAGAGTATTGAGAAAGTCAGTTCTTATGTAGGTTGATAAGAAGTCCTGGGTCCCCGAGGAGAGGAAAGGGGTCTATGGCTCTCAAGGAGGAGAAGAGGACAAACATTTTTTTCTTTAAGCCCAGAGCTAATGATTACATAACAAAACAACTCATTGGCTCAAGGATTTGTTCTTCCTTATACTCTGTACCAATGATTATACGAGAACAATGTATCCTGCCGGAGGACATGCTTCTCCTTCTTAAGAACCTTCTGACTCGGGTCATTTTAGAATGTAAATTGTGGGAGTGGGTCTGGTAAGGCCTTTTCAAACTTCAGACATTCTTTTGATTTACTGTATTACCCAGTGGAAAAAGTATACAGCTCCCTTGCTAACACTAGAGACAGGGGCACTCTCCATCCCCCTTCTGGTGTCTATGTCAGAAACTTTCTCTGTCCTTTCTTATACTTTAATAAAACTCTGCTACACAAAAGTTCTTGAGTGATCAGCCTGGTCCCTGGTCCCAAAACGAAATCTTCTTCTTAGGAGATCACGAATCCAACATCATTCACTGTAAGCTATCATTATTTCATGTATGTTATTAGTGTTTCCATGGAATGGTTTAATCAAACATCACCAGTGTTCCTGACAACCAAGTGAACTTAACAATATAATATCATGCTTTACTCTTAAGTAATCATTAAATAATACATATGTAATTATGCATTTCTTTTTTAAAGGAATCAACAGGGTATCTTGTCCAAAATGTGATTTTATCAGAAGAGTGTATTTATCTTTTTTCCAGCATGCTACTAAGTTTGGTTCAGTCCTCATGAATCCCCACTAAGTTTGGTTTAGTCTCCCATGCTGTGATTCAACCCAAGCTGGCCTGCCATGTTCATTCTGGCCCCTCTTTGCTTCCCTCTTTTGCATGTCAGAGCCATCTGCCTTTTTTTCCCATTCCCCCCCACCCCACCCCCAACTTCACTAATGATCTAGTTCTCTGATAAGCTAAGCCTGCCAATGACGGAAAACCCTGAGGATGCTAAATGTCTAGAGGCATCACCTTGGTAGAAATGAAGACCCTCAGGATGCAACCCTGACCTATTGAAACAGAATATGCATTTTCAGAAAATCACCAGGAGATTCACAGGGATTAAAGTTGGAGAAGCACTGACCTAGGCCACCTCCACCATGATCCTTTGTTTTGTTTTTTCTTTGCTCCTTCCCCTGACCTATGTCTAGTAAAATTTTTCTCCAAAAATTTCACAGTAGAGTGGGGAGTTATTGGTAGATCTGGAATGTGAGCTATAGTTTTCATGAGGAGGACAACATTCTCGCAGTTGACTCCTGAAGGGAGTCTAGAATTTTGTCCTCATTGAATTCATGTATAATCAGCTCAGAAAAGCCCATACTAATCAAAGCACTCAGAGCATCAAAATCTGAGGACAAATTGAAGGTTGCATAAACATGCCAGAAGTGTCATCTGTTGTGGCAGGTAGTGACATAAAATACAATTTCAGTTGTTCAAACTAGAATTGTCTACAACGACTTGATGTTTATGATTTTAGAGTCTGTAATGCCCTGTGGAACAACCTGGACTTTTCCTGCAGGTTCAAATCTATAATGCCCAGAGGAACAACTCAGTTTAGTCCTAAAGGGAATCAATGCACGATATTAGGAAATTTTAGTGCTTCACTTCCTCTTCGGTTTAAAAAGAACACTTTCAAATAATTGGTTGAGTCTTCTGTTCAAAGCCAATTTACACAAACAAAATTTTCCTGACCTTGGGAAATGAATGTGCAAGGAATCGTCACCTGTGTCATTATCATTCCAGAGAAGCTGCATTACTTTCTACTTAAAAAGCCTACCTCTTTGAAAGGATTTCCACAATTTCTTACAAGATATGGGAAAAAGAGAAATAACTTCTGTAAGGCATATTATTCTTAGATAAAACAGTGAGAATACTCTAAAATCTTTAATTTTAGATTGCTTTACTAGATGCCAAAAAGGTAGGTGAAAAAAGGTATAATTAATGAAATACCTATATATCATATTTTTGTGGCTAAATCTAGGATAAGCAGAATAACTGTAAGTGAATTGTCCCTCAATGACAATTCATTATCTTTCAAACATAACTATAAAGACTTCATAAGATTTTGTAAACTAGAATCTTAAAGAATTTAACCTGTCTTTAAATATAGGTCACATGATTCCTATATAAGAAATTTTTCTGGGTATTCTGATTAAAAGTTTCATTCTTCTTAATTAATCTCAGTTGCTGACTAAACTTTTAAGGTAAGTCACTTACATATTAATTTCTCTATTCTATCACCTACTTCTGAGAATACTTTTATTCAGTATTTTAATATATATTGTAAGAAATATGCATAAAATGTTCCCCTGTTGCTCCTTCCAAGTTTATACTTAATAAAGACCCACATGCATGTTGAATTTGAGCATTTTCAATTATCCCTTAATTTGGAATTGCAAGGAAGGGGGCCTATTCCAAATTAAATACATTTGACAACTAGAATTACTGGCATTGGTTATTTATATCACTTGAATTAGGCTCCAGTCTTTGGCTCAATTTTATTTGACTAGATAAACTGGTGGAGAAGAAAGTGCTCTCAAATAAACACAGAAGGATTTCTAGAAAAAATCAGCTCTAATCACTCTAATAAAACATATACATCAACTTGCAACTAATTATGGAAAGAACTTTCCAGCAATGCTAATATATTTAAAAACAGTCAGCGTTTCTAAGATAAAATTTAAAATTAAATTCTCTGTGTCACACACAAATTCCCTAGGAAGAATTTTGAAGAAAAGAAAACAGAAAGATTTCCAGTGTTCACAACATTTAATGAAAACCAGGGTTAAGACAAATATTTACCTGCAAATTTTCCCCATATTTCCTTCTTGGTGTTTATCTGATACTACCCGTCTTCATTGTCATGTCTTTCCAACAGATTTCTATCCGTGTCTCTATTATGCTTTTTGTATTTCTCCACTTGTTTTCTTAATAACTCACCCAATTGCTCCTTTCTACTTCTACCCTCTTTCTCTTCTAGGTGCCTTTCTCTCTTCAGAAAGTGTGACAGACAGTGAAAGTATTGGCCCCTCAGTCCTATATTACTCATTGCAATCCCGTGGACTGTAGACCTCCAGGCTCCTCTGTCCATGGAATTTACCAGCAAGACTACTGGAGTGAGTTGCCATTCCCTTCTCCAAGGGATCTTCCCAACCTAGGGATTGAACCCGGGTTAACTGCACTGGAAGCAGATTCTTTACCACCTGAGCCACCAGGGAAAGTTGAGGAAATATGTATCTAAACATTTTAGAAAATATGTATTTAAATACTCTACAGAAAAAAAAAATCCCTTTGTCTATAGGAAGTAGAAAAATTCTAATTGCTATCCTTTTTTTTTTTTTTCTCGGTGTACTCAGAAACATTCTCCTCATGTTATGTATGATATTTCCCATTCATTTCTCACTCTTCTATGGCCTCAACTCTATCATAGATTGGAAACTCTCTCACTGAAGACACTATGACTCTCACTTCCCACATTCAATGATCTCTGTTCACCCCTTGTTCTACGGGAGCATTCATTTTGCCAATCAGTGTTGCACTTCATTATGTCCTTGTGCCTTTTTTCTCTTATGTTTACAACACTCAACTCTCCAGTTTTTCCTTCTGCTTCTCTGATTACTCTGCTCAGTAGATCTTTTAGGTCTCTCCCTCATCCCATGGATGGAGGAGCCTGGTGGGCTGCAGTCTATGGGGTCGCGAAGAGTCAGACACTGAGCGACTTCACTTTCACTTTTCACTTTCAAGCATTGGAGATGAATTGGCAACCCACTCCAGTGTTCTTGCCTGGAGAATCCCAGGGACGGGGGAGCCTGGTGGGCTGCCATCTATGGGGTCCCACAGAGTCAGAGACGACTGAAGTGACCTAGCAGCCTCAGCTATCTCTCTTTGGCTAAAGCCAGGGCACTTGTTTGTAATAGAAAATCAGTTAGCTGAATGGAAATTGACCATTACATAGAAATTCCAGGGAGATTGGAGGAATCTGCTGATAAATGGGCAGGAACAGAAGAAAACAACACAGTGAGACAGCAGCCCAAATCAAATCTCCACACTTGCTCAGTAGGAGCTCCTATCGCAGCTGCTGAATTGTAGAAGCCACAGCTCACACTGACGATGCAGCTGGTGCAGATGCAAGAAGCAGTTCCTAGGGTCTTGATATGGCTGCCTTGGCTGACTTTGCAACCCAGATTCGTGTTTTCCTGTCCCTTTCCTCCATGCTCGATGTTACAAATCCAGTGTTAGTATGTTTGACTATTCAAACCTGGGTCAAGTCCGCTTCCTCTAGTTGCAAGGGGATGGAAAAGTGAGCTTCAGGCTCCTTTGACTTCTAGAGTAAGTGGTAGCCTTTGCCAGATACCAAGACTCATCTAATACAAAAGAAGATCATTTTCAGCTATCTAAAATGACATGTATCTATTTCAAAACTTCTTTAATAAAATTTGCTGAAGTTTTTTTTCTATACCGTCCTGTTTTTTCCTTATGCGCACTTTCTAAATGGTTAGGTCATTCATAAGTATGCCTTTAGTTGCCCAAATACTCCAAAGTCATTGTGTATATTAAGTGCTAACAAACTCATACTACTAAGCTATCCCACCTGGATATTCAGAAGATACTTTCTCCACAACGTGTCCCAAACATCTGAATTCTCAAATTCAATTTGTGATGACCATCTATCCAACTCTGTCTCCTTTCTCTACAAAGTGACCCAAACATGAATTCTTAAGTTCAATGTAATGACCATCTCTTCAACTCTGTCTCCTTTCTCCTTCACTGACCACCTCCTTCACATCTAAGTTACTGAGTCTTAGTGACTCTACATTCTGATTTATTTCTATCTTTTTTTTTCTCCTTATCACGAGTGACCCCATGGACTATAGCCCGCCAGGCTCCTCTGTGGGATTTCGCAAACTAGAATACTGGAGTCGGTGTGCTAGCACTAAATTACACCAGAGAGACTACAGCTTCTCATGAATCAACTGGAGGGAATTTTGAAATGCAGATTGTTGGGCTTCACCCTTGCCCTCTTGAACATAAAATAATACTGAATAATCTGAATTTTGTACAAATATTTCCCCAATTTTGATGTGTATTCTGGTTTGAGAACGATTCAATGAGAGTATCACCTCCCTAATTAGTATTCCTGACACTAGTTTCCCATCCCTACAGAGTATTTCTACACTACCAAATATTTATTTTAAAAGATATAATGTGGCTCCTTGTATTAAAAGTTCCCAGTGCATGCCTGCTGTCTGACAAAGTTCAAGATCTTTCACATGGCATCCAAATCATTTTGCCGTAGTTCAAATTTCTTTCACCTGGAATCTCATCCATATCCTAGACAGAATGTCCCTCACACATTGTTATCTCCATAAATGTAGCTAATGTTTAGAGTCTTTTTCCTGTTTTCTAAATCCTTTCATTCGTCCACATTTTTAAAGCAATAACTGCATTTTCCCCTACACCAGTATCCAAAATTAGTTTCCATTGCTATTTGTTGTTTAGTTGCTATGTCGTGTCCAACACGTTGTGACCCCATGAACTATAGCCCACCATTCTCCACTGTGGGATTACAAATCCCAAGCAAGAATACTGGAGAGGGTATGCTGCTATTACTAAATACATTTAAGGGCACACTGATTAGTGTATGACTTTATTTCAATTGCTTTCTCCCAACATTCTTTTCATAAAGCTTACATCTACTTGGGCTTCCCTAGTGGCTCATATAGTAAAGAATCCGCCTGCAATGTGGGAGACCTGGGTTCAATCCCTGAGTTGGGAAGGTCCCCTGGACGTGGCCATGGCAACCCACTGCAGCATTCCTGCCTGGAGAATCCCCATGAAGAAGCCTGGGGGATACAGTCCATGGGGTCATTTACATCTACTTACATCTTACATTTTCTGCATTTCACTTCAGGGAGCATGGATACGAAAAATGCAACACTGCTGTCAATGTTTGTTCTCACCGGACTCCCCTATCAACTGGAGTGGCAAATCCCCCTGTTCCTGTTGTTCTTGGTGATATACCTCATCACCACTATGGGAAACCTTGGACTAATTTATCTTATCTACCATGACCCTCACCTTCACATCCCCATGTACTTATTCCTTGGGAGTTTAGCCTTTGTGGATTCTTGGATATCATCCACAGTGACCCCCAAGATGCTAGTCAATTTTTTTGCTAGGAGTAAAATGATATCTCTTTCTGAGTGCATGTTGCAATTTCTTTCCTTTGCATTTGGTGGAACCACGGAATGCTTTTTGCTTGCAACCATGGCATATGATCGCTATGTGGCCATATGCAAACCATTACTGTATCCCATGATAATGACCAACAAACTATGCATCCAGCTGTTAGTCTCATCATTTGTAGCAGGGCTTATTCATTCCATGATTCATGTAGGTGCTTTATTCAGGTTAACCTTCTGTAAGTCTAACATAATACATCACTTTTACTGTGATATCATGCCATTGTTTAAGACTTCTTGTACTGACCCTTCAATTAATGTCCTAATGGTGTTTATTTCCTCTGGGTCAATACAGGTGCTTAGCATTATGACTGTTCTTGTCTCTTATGCACTTGTTCTATATACGATTTTGAAAAAGAAGTCTGTACAAGGCATAAGAAAGGCCTTCTCCACCTGTGGAGCCCACCTCCTGTCTGTCTCTTTATACTATGGGCCTCTTCTCTTCATGTATGTGCGCCCTGGATCCACACAGGCAGATGATCAAGATATGATGGACTCTCTATTTTACACTGTCATAATTCCCTTGTTAAATCCAATCATCTACAGCCTGAGAAATAAGAAAGTCATAGATTCACTGACAAAAGTATTTAAGAGAAATGCTTAGATCTCATACTATTATCAGTTCTTTTTTTTTTTTTTTTACTGATATAGTCCCAAAACAGTGCAGATTACATGTGGTTCAGATTGGGTTAGGGTTCAAGGTTTTTGCAGTTATAATTACTCTCTTGTTTTGATTTAAGTTGTTAGTACTAACATACTCCTTAAGATATTCATGTATACTGTTCAAAAAATGCAAGGAACTCCCAACAATTTTCATGTCACATTAGAATAATTGAAGCAGGAAACAAATTAAATTATTTTACATACTTGTGTGTTCTATAATATAGATTTATAAAATGATTAGGCATGGAAGTAGTAATGTCCCTCTAATAGGATTTGACTCTGTTGTCTTTGGTAGTAATATAGCTGCACAGCCTGGAGATTAACTGCATGTAAATCCACAGTGGATGCAATGTTTGTGTTTGAATGAAATGATGTAAATCACAAGAATTCTGCTGCACACCAAAAGGTCTTTCATTCCACTTTATTTGGGCCATGGTGAGTTCCCCCATCACCATGGGGATTCAGCAGTCATACTCCAGAGAGAAATAAAAAGAAATGGGAAAAGCAATGAAGAAAAAATGAGAAGCAAGTTAAGACAGTGAAGGGAGAGTCAACTTTTAAGAGGATGCTCTTAGCCCTGTCATTGTCGATGAGCAACAAGAGGAGGGAATTGGCTCTCACTTTCTGTGATGTCACTTCCCAGTTGTGCCTGTATTTTGTAGAAAAATCTGAAAACCTTCGCTAATTAGAAAGCTAGATGAGACTGAAGAATTTAATTGGGGTGGGCTTAAAGAAAAAGAAAAGTGGCAGAATAAGAGGGAAATGGTCAATCTTGCTAGATTTTTTAAAGGGAAACTTTTCAAATAAATCAGTAATATATAAGTCTTTCTGACATGCAGTATTTACATGATTTCGAATGCATATTACAAAAGTTCAAATAATGTTAGCTTGATATCATAGTGCCTAGTGGGTGGCTGGAAGAGACAAAAAATGAGCAAGATTTTGGATAATTTGTGTCCTCAAGTCCTTTGACATTAGTTTTCATCTCACTCTACACTCTAAGTACAATGAGAGACCTATCTTTGTGTCCACTCCTGCCTTTCCTTTTACAACACTGAAATTCCATGCACCTACTTATTGATGCACAAAACACCTTATCCTACAAGCTATCTGCCTCTGTGTTTTGCAAAGCTAAACTAGGCTGGGGACTTTTATCTTTACCTCAAAGGATAACTATTAAGATTTTGAACAGGGTGGTCAAATGTTCAGATTTGCCTCTAATTATTAACTGGGTACTTGGCATACAGAATTCGTTTAGAAAAATAACATTATTTATATCAAAAGAGCATAATATGAAAATAGTAATATTGTACTTTGATATTTGAAGAGTAGAAATAACATAGATAACAATAACATAGATTTTCTTAGGAAAAAAGTAAAAGCAGCTAAATTATGATCCATTTCTATTCTCTTTGGAAGGACTTGGGAATATCCCTCATGGGAACAACAAAAGGGCAGATGACTTAGTCTAGCCTTGTGAAGTGGACCTTGAAATTATAGGATAATTATATTTTTGAATGCGTGTATATTTTAAACAAGCTTTTAAAACAAACAGGTGTTTAAATCAAGCATCCAGTTGAATAGCTCTCCTTGATATGTGTTATAGTCTATCCCAGGAGCTAATCATGATAAAAAGAACAAGAATAGGTAACTTTAGGTGTATAATGCTTGCTGTTATCATCAAAGAACCTTAAGAAGGTGAGCTGTGTGCTGTAGCCCTCCAAGCCCCAATGTCTCCTGGGACTCATTGCAAGATTAAAAATGAGTGTTATATTCTCACTGCACTCTATGTATTTGTGCTCTCAGATTCAGCTCAATTTTATAAATATTTCACAGATACTTATTCAAGACCTCATGTGTGTAAGCTGCACTGTTGCAAAGTCATGCTCATTGCTGCAAAAGATAGATATTAAGACATCTAATTTATATTAAAAAAAAAATGCGTGTGGTCCCCAAGTAGGTATTATATTAGTTTGGCCAAAAAGTTTGTTTGGGTTTTCTCTAAGGCGTTGTTGAAAAACCCAAAGGAACTTTTTGACCAATCCACAGAAGATCAGATGTGACCTAAGACATATGAATGAACTGACTAAGCAGTACTGTCTTCTTCAGTATAATATGGAAATGCATTATGAATGCTGTGATGCATGAGAAAAGCTTTGGAGAAAGGACACCATTTGAGTTGTATATAAAGATGAATGTGTTGTCAATAGACAGTGTATTTTATCTGTGGACAGACTTGTATTAGCAAATGCATGTACCTGAGTAACTTCAGGGTGTCTGGAAAGCTTTCTGCAACTCATTCTGGGTATAATACAAGGTCAATTAGAAAAATTGTGTGGTCAGTGACTTCTGAGGTAAACCAAGATGTTATCTCAAAGGACCATATAATAGATGGTGAGAAAATCAGGGAGCAACCAGGAGGATAGAAATGGAGGTTGAGGTAGAGATAGAAAGATATGCAATACTGATACAGTAAGTTAGAAAGATGTAATACAGGGAGGTGCGGATATAGATACATATACCTATGAAAGTATGTATATGTATTTCATGTAATCTGGACATACACATGAACATATAAATATATGCATGACTACATCTACAGAGCTAAAGACAAATGCTGTAATTTGTACATTATCTATCAGCAGTGTCAATCCTTTAAAAGTTAATGAAAAGGGATATGATTTAGTCATAGTTCTGTCTATGAAGAATAACCTGGCACCTATGTTTCGGACTTTTGAGTACCAACACGATAAAAGGAGAGCTTTGCAAAACACAGAGGCAGGTAGCTTGTAGGATAAGGTGTTTTGTGCATCAATAAGTAGGTGTATGAAATTTCATTGTTGTAAAAGGAAAGGCAGGAGTGGACCCAAAGATAGGTCTCTCATTGCACTTATAGAGTGAGATGAAAAGTAATGTTAAAGAACTTGAGGACACAAAATATCCAAAGTCTTGCTCATTTTTTTGTCTTTTCCAGCCACCCACTAGGCACTATAACATTATGTCAAGTACTCTTGCCTAGAAAATACCATGGACGGAGGAGCCTGGTAGGCTGCGGTCCGTGGGGTCGCTAAGAGTCGGACACGACTGAGCGACTTCACTTTCACTTTTCACTTTCACACATTGGAGAAGAAATGGCAACCAACTCCAGTGTTCTTTCCTGGAGAATCCCAGGGACGGGGGTGCCTGGTGGGCTGCCGTCAATGGGGTCACACAGAGTCGGACACGACTGAAGTGACTTAGCAGTAGCAGCAGCAACATTATTTAAACTTTTGTAATATGCATTCGAAATCATGTAAACACTGCATGCCAGAAAGACTTATATATTACTGATTTATTTGAAAAGTTCCCTTAAAAAAATGCAGCAAGATTGACCATTTCCTTCTTATTCTGCCACTTTTCTTTTTCTTTAAGCCTATCCCAATTAAATTCTTCAGTCTCATCTAGCTTTCTAATTAGCGAAGGTTTTCAGTTTTTCCTACAAAATACAGGCACAACTGGGAAGTGACACCACAGACAGTGAGAGCCAATTCCCTCCTCTTGTTGCTCATGGACAATGACTGAGCTAAGAGCATCCTCTTATAGGTTGACTCTCCCTTCACTGTCTTAACTTGCTTCTCATTTTTTCTTCATTGCTTTTCCCATTTCTTTTTATTTCTCTCTGGAGTATGACTGCTGAATCCCCATGGTGATGGGGGAACTCACCATGTCCCAAATAAAGTGAAATGAAAGACCTTTTGGTCTGCAGCAGAATTCTTGTGATTTGCATCATTTCATTCAAACACAAACATTGCATCCATTGTGCATTTACATGCAGTTAATCTCCAGGCTGTGCAGCTATATTACTATCAAAGACAACAGAGTCTAATCCTATTAGAGGAACATTATTACTTTCGTGCCTAATCATTTTGTAAATCTATATTATAGAACACACAAGTATGTAAAATAATTTAATTTGTTTCCTGCTTCAATTATTCTAATGTGACATGAAAATTGTTGAGAATTCCTTGCATTTTTTGAACAGTATACATGAATATCTTAAAGAATATGTTAGTACTAACAACTTAGGTCAAAACACGAGAGTAATTATAACTGCAAAAAACCTTGAACCCTAACCCAATCTGAACCACATGTAATCTGCACTGTTTTGTGACTATATCAGTAAAAAAAAAAGAACTGATAATAGTATGAGATCTAAGCATTTCTCTTAAATACTTTTTTCAGTGAATCTATGACTTTCTTATTTCTCAGGCTGTAGATGATTGGATTTAACAAGGGAATTATGACAGTGTAAAATAGAGAGTCCATCATATCTTGATCATCTGCCTGTGTGGATCCAGGGCGCATATACATGAAGAGAAGAGACCCATAGTATAAAGAGACAGACAGGAGGTGGGCTCCACAGGTGGAGAAGGCCTTCCTTATGCCTTGTCCAGACTTCTTTTTCAAAACCGTATAGAGAACAAGTGCATAAGAGACAAGAACAGTCATAATGCTAAGCACCTGTATTGACCCAGAGGAAATAAACACCATTAGGACATTAATTGAAGGGTCAGTACAAGAAATCTTTAACAATGGCATGATGTCACAGTAAAAGTGATGTATTATGTTAGACTTACAGAAGGTTAACCTGAATAAAGCACCTACATGAATCAAGGGATGAATAAGCCCTGCTACAAATGATGAGACTAACAGCTGGATGCATAGTCTGTTGGTCATAATCATGGGATACAGTAATGGTTTGCATATGGCCACATAGCGATCATATGCCATGGTTGCAAGCAAAAAGCATTCTGTGGTTCCACCAAATGCAAAGGAAGTAAATTGTAGCACGCATTCAGAGAAATATCATTTTACTCCTAGCAAAAAAATTGACTAGCATCTTGGGGGTCACTGTGGATGATATCCAAGAATCCACAAAGGCTAAACTCCCAAGGAATAAGTACATGGGGGTGTGAAGGTGAGGGTCATGGTAGATAAGATAAATTAGTCCAAGGTTTCCCATAGTGGTGATGAGGTATATCACCAAGAACAATAAGAATAGGGGGATTTGCCATTCCAGTTGATAGGGAAATCCGGTGAGAACAAACATTGACAACAGTGTTGAATTTTTAGTATCCATGCTCCCTGAAATGAAATGCAGAAAATGTAAGATGCAAATGAAAAAGAATAGAAAATGTAAGATGTAAGTAGATGTAAATGACCCCATGGACTATATCCCCCCAGGCTTCTTCATGGGGATTCTCCAGGCAAGAATACTGGAGTGGGTTGCCATGGCCACATCCAGGGGACTTTCCAAATCAGGGATCAAACCCAGGTCTCCCATATTGCAGGCAGATTCTCTACTATCTGAGACACTAGGGAAGCCCAAGTAGATGTAAGCTTTATGAAAAGAATGTTGGGAGAAAGTAATTGGAACCAAGTCATACACTTATCAGAGTGCCCTTAAATGTATTTTGTACTAGCATACCCTTTCTAGTATTCTTGCTTGGGTAATCCCTCAGAGTAGCCTGGTGGGCTTGTTCATGGGGTCGAAAAGTGTTGGACCTGACATAGCAACTAAACAACAAAAACAAACAGCAATGGAAACTAATTTTGGATATTGGTGTGGGGGAAAATGCAATTATTGCTTTAAAAATGTGGACGAATGAAAGGATTTAGAAAACAGGAAAAAGACTCTAAACATTAGCTAAATTTATGGAGATAACTGAATGTGTGAGGGACATTCTCTCTAGCATATAGATGAGATTCCAGGGAAAAGAAATTTGAACTATTGCAAAATGATCTGGATGCCATGTGAAAGATCTTGAACTTTGTCAGACAGCAGGCATGCACTGGGAAGTTTAATACAAGGAGCCACATTTTATCTTGTAAAATAAATACTTGGTAGTGTAGAAATACTCTGTAGGGAAGGGAAACTAGTGTCAGGAATACTAATTAGGGAGCTGATAATCTTATTGAATGGTTCTCAAATCAGAATACACATCAAAATTGGTGAAATATTTGTACAAAATACAGATTATTCAGTATTATTGTAAATGTATGTTCAAGAGGGCAAGCGTGAAGCCCAACAATCTGCATTTCAAAAATTCCCTCCTGTTGATTCATGTGAAGCTCTAGTCTCTCTGCTGTAATTACTACTAGCACACCCACTCCAGTATTCTTATTTGGGAAAGCCCACAGAAGAGTCTGGCGGGCTATAGTCCATGGGATCACTCGTGATAAGGAGGAAAAAAAGATAGAAATAAATCAGAATGTAGAGTCACTAAGACTCAGTAACTTAGATGTGAAGGAGGTGGTCAGTGAAGGAGAAAGGAGACATAGTTGAAGAGATGGTCATTACATTGAACTTAAGAATTCAGATGTTTGGGTCACTTTGTAGAGAAAGCATATTCTGATATCCAGGTGGGATAGCTTAGTAGTATGAGTTTGTTTGCACTTAATATACACAATGACTTTGGAGTGTTTGGGTAATTGAAAGCATACTTTTGAATGACCTAACTATTACAAAGTGTGCATAAGGAAAAAACAGGACGGTATAGAAAAAAAACTTCAGCAAGTTTTGTTACAAAAGATTTAAAATAAATACATGTCATTTTAGATAGCTGAAAATGATCTTCTTTTCTACTAGATGAGTCTTGGTATCTGGCAAAGGCTACCACTTA
Organism: Muntiacus reevesi; assembly: GCF_963930625.1. NCBI lineage: Eukaryota > Metazoa > Chordata > Mammalia > Artiodactyla > Cervidae > Muntiacus > Muntiacus reevesi. The sequence continues at coordinate 13,219,873 of NC_089269.1, forward strand.
CTCTAGAAATCAAAGGAGCCAGAAACTCACTTTTCCATCCCCTTGCAACTACAGTAGGGGACTTGATCCAGGTTTGAATAGTCATACGTACTAACGCTGGATTTGTAACATCGAGCATGGAGGAAAGGGACAGGAAAGCACGAATTTTGGTTGCAAAGTCAGCCAAGGCAGCCATATCAAGACCCTAGGAACTGCTTCTTGCATCTGCACCAGCTCCATCGTCAGTGTGAGCTGTGGCTTCTACAATTCAGGAGCTGCGATAGGAGCTCCTACTGAGCAAGTGTGGAGATTTGATTTGGGCTGCTGTCTCACTGTGTTGTTTTCTTCTGTTCCTGCCCATTTATCAGCAGATTCCTCCAATCTCCCTGGAATTTCTATGTAATGGTCAATTTCCATTCAGCTAACTGATTTTCTATTACAAACAAGTGCCCTGGCTTTAGCCAAAGAGAGATAGCTGAGGCTGCTAAGTCACTTCAGTCATCTCTGACTCTGTGGGACCCCATAGACGGCAGCCCACCAGGCTCCCCCGTCCCTGGGATTCTCCAGGCAAGAACACTGGAGTGGGTTGCCAATTCATCTCCAATGCTTGAAAGTGAAAAGTGAAGTCGCTCAGTCGTGTCTGACTCTTCGCGACCCCATGGACTGCAGCCTACCAGGCTCCTCCATCCATGGGATGAGGGAGAGACCTAAAAGATCTACTGAGCAGAGTAATCAGAGAAGCAGAAGGAAAAACTGGAGAGTTGAGTGTTGTAAACATAAGAGAAAAAAGGCACAAGGACATAATGAAGTGCAACACTGATTGGCAAAATGAATGCTCCCGTAGAACAAGGGGTGAACAGAGATCATTGAATGTGGGAAGTGAGAGTCATAGTGTCTTCAGTGAGAGAGTTTCCAATCTATGATAGAGTTGAGGCCATAGAAGAGTGAGAAATGAATGGGAAATACCACACATAACATGAAGAGAATGTTTTTGAGTACACCAAGAAAAAACAATGGATAGCAATTAGAATCTTTCTACTTCCTATAGACAAAGGGATTTTTTTTTTTCTGTAGAGTATTTAAATACATATTTTCTAAAATGTTTAGATACATATTTCCTCGCCCTTCCCTGGTGGCTCAGGTGGTAAAGAATCTGCTTGCAGTGCAGCTAACCCGGGTTCAATCCCTGGCTTGGGAAGATCCCCTGGAGAAGGGAATGACAACTCACTCCAGTAGTTTTGCCTGGTAAATTCCATGGACAGAGGAGCCTGGAGGTCTACAGTCCACGGGATTGCAATGAGTAATATAGGACTGAGGGGCCAACACTTTCACTGTCTGTCACACTTTCTGAAGAGGAAGGCACCTAGAAGAGAAAGAGGGTAGAAGTAGAAAGGAGCAATTGGGTGAGTTATTAAGAAAACAAGTGGAGAAATACAAAAAGCATAATAGAGACACGGATAGAAATCTGTTGGAAAGACAAGACAATGAAGACGGGTAGTAGCAGATAAACACCAAGAAGGAAGTATGGGGAAATTTTGCAGGTAAATATTTGTCTTAACCCTGGTTTTCATTAAATGTTGTGAACACTGGGAATCTTTCTGTTTTCTTTTCTTCAAAATTCTTCCTAGGGAATTTGTGTGTGACACAGGGAATTTAATTTTATATTTTACCTTTGAAACGCTGACTGTTTTTAAATATATTAGCATTGCTGGAAAGTTCTTTCCATAATTAGTTACAAGTTGATGTATATGTTTTATTAGAGTGATTAGAGCTGATTTTCTCTAGAAATCCTTCTGTGTTTATTTGAGAGCACTTTCTTCACCAGTTTTTCTAGTCAAATAAAATTGAGCCAAAGACTGGAACCTAATTCAAGTGATATAAATAACCAATGCCAGTAATTCTAGTTGTCAAATGTATTTAATTTGGAATAGGCTCCCTTCCTTGCAATTCCAAATTAAGGGATAATTGAAAATGCTCAAATTCACCATGCGTGTGGGTCTTTATTAAGTATAAACTTGGAAGGAGCAACAGGGGAGCATTTTATGCATATTTCTTACAATATATATTAAAATACTGAATAAAAGTATTCTCAGAAGTAGGTGATAGAATAGAGAAATTAATATGAAAGTGACTTACCTTAAAAGTTTAGTCAGCACCTGAGAATAATTAAGAAGAATGAGACTTTTAATCAGAATATCCAGAAAAATTTCTTATGTAGGAAACGTGTGACCTATATTTAAAGCCAGTTTAAATTCTTTAAGATTCTAGTTCACCAAAACTTATGAAGTGTTTACAGTTATGTTAGAAAGATAATGAATTGTCATTGAGGGACAATTCACTTATAGTTATTTTGCTTATCCTAGATTTAGCCACAAAAATATGATATATAGGTATTTCATTAATTATTAATTTTTTCACCTGCCTTTTTGGCATCTAGTAAAGCAATCTAAAATTAAAGATTTTACAGTATTCTCACTGTTCTACCTAAGAATAACATGCCTTACAGAAGGTATTTTTCTTTTACCCATATCTTGTAAGAAATTGTGGAGATCCTTTCAAAGAGGTAGGCTTTTTAAGTAGAAAGTAATGCAGCTTCTCTGGAATGATAATGACACAGGTGGCGATTCCTTGCACATTCATTTCCCAAGGTCAGGAAAATTTTGTTTGTGTAAATTAGCTTTGAACAGAAGAGCCAACCAATGATATGAAAGTGTTCTTTTTAAACCGAAGAGGAAGTGAAGCACTAAAATTTCCTAATATCATGCATTGATTCCCTTTAGGACAAAACTGAGTTGTTCCTCTGGGCATTATAGATTTGAACCTGTAGGAAAAGTCCAGATTGTTCCACGCGGCATTACAGAAGCTAAAATCATAAACATCAAATCATTGTAGACAATTCTAATTTGAACAACTGAAATTGTATTTTATGTCACTACCTGCCACAACAGATGACACTTCTGGCATGTTTATGCAACCTTCAATTCATCCACAGATTTTGATGCTCTGAGTGCTTTGATTAGTATGGGCTTTTCTGAGCTGATTATACATGTATTCAATGAGAACAAAATTCTAGACTCCCTTCAGGAGTCAACTGCGAGAAAGTTGTCCTCCTCATGAAAACTATAGCTCACATTCCAGATCTACCAATAACTCCCCACTCTACAGTGAAATTTTTGGAGAAAAATTTTACTGGACATAGGTCAGGGGAAGGAGCAAAGAAAAAACAAAACAAAGGATCACAGTGGAGGTGGCCTCGATCAGTGCTTCTCCAACTTTAATCCCTGTGAATCTCCTGGTGATTTTCTGAAAATGCATATTCTCTTTCAATAGGTCAGGGCTGCATCCTGAGGGTCTTCATTTCTACCAAGGTGATGCCCCTAGACATTTAGCATCCTCAGGGTTTTCCGTCATTGGCAGGCTTAGCTTATCAGAGAACTAGATCATTAGTGAAGTTGGGGGTGGGGTGGGGAGAATGGGAAAAAACGGAAGATAGAGCTGACATGCAAAAGAGGGAAGCAAAGAGGATGCAGAATGGACATGGCAGGCCAGCATGGGTTGAATCACGGCATGGGAGACTCGACTGGGCACTTTTATCTTTATCTCAAAGGAAAACTATTGAGGGATTTTGAACAGTGTGGTCACATGTTCAGATTTGCCTCTAATTGTTAACCGAGTACTCTGCATACAGAATTCATTTAGAAAAATTACATTATTTATGTCAAAAGAACATAATATGGAAATAGTAATATTGTTTGATAAATGAAGAGCAGAAAAATGTTTGACCTTGACTTGGGACTTGATTGGCAGGTTTAGGAAAAAAGAAGCTTATATTTTGATAGTTTCATTAATCGATTATAGTATTTCCTAGAATTGTGCCAGTGAAAGTTTAAAAAGAGGTGAAAAAAATCATAGATAAAGGAGAAGTCACTGCGAGAACTCAGCAGTGTAAGAGGATGGAGTAAGCAGTACAATGTGCATTGGTAGCCTCAGCCTAACCCACACCTGACTTAAACACACTGCCCTCTTCAATTTCATGTAATTACCTTTAAAATCTTTTTGTTGCCTAATTATGCATACAAAAGTCTGTATCGCTACTTCCATTATGATTAGTCTTTCCAATTTTAGTTATAGTTTAGTTATAGGTGGGTTGTGTTATCTCATTGTGATCTTCAGTTATACATCCCCAAGAACAATGGTATGGAGCTTGTTTTTGTGTTCGTATTTGACATATATACACCTAGTTTAGTGACCTGTCTGTTTAAACTTTTTGTTCTTCTTAATGGAACTATATGTTTTCTTATTATTAGATTTTGAGAAATTTTCGTATATCCAGTATACAAGGCTTTTATCACATACATGATTTACAAATTTTTTCTCTAGGGATTTTTCTTTCTTTTCCTTCTACAAGATATCCCACTTGTCCATTATGCTGACTGGACCTAGGGAGCAAGAAATAACAAGTTCTTTAGACTTATTGGTAGACATTTGTCTGCTAGAAGATGAGAAATAAATCTAAAAAGTTCCAGGGTCCACTTAATTTAGTGAAATTCTTGAGATTCAGTTGTGTGAGTCATGTGAAATTATACCTTCATAGACATAGATACATTGTATTCTAGCCCATCCTGCAACCAGAAAGGAGACAGAACCCTTAGTAGACTATTATTCATTTTAAAAAGAACATTATCCTTACCGACTACATTAAGAAAACCACTTTAGGAAGGGACCAGAAAAACTGCTTGATTTGGGCATGGCTCAGAACAGGCGAAAGATTTGCAAAAGATCTAGCCTTCTCTCTAAGCTATGGTGCCACTTGGACCATATGATCCAGGAGAAACAGGTCCCTGAAGTGGTAGTGGAAGATAGGGATGCTCTTTGGAGCCTTTGGCAGGTCAAGATAAGTGCTAAACCTTAGGTTTGGAACAAAGCCCTCAGATCTGTTGCAGATAAATACTCTCCATGGGAGGAACCACAACTTCAAGACAAATAGATGGGGGAAAAATGGAAACAGTAGCAGACTTCATTTTCTTGGGCTCCCAAATCACTGTGGATAGTGATTGCAGCCATGAAATTAGAAGATGCTTGCTCCTTAGAAGAAAAGCTATGACAAACCTAGACAGTGTATTGAAAGCAGAGACATTACATTGCCGACAAAGGTCTGTATAGTAAATTTCAGTTCAGTTCAGTTGCTCAGTCGTGTCTGACACTTTGTGACCCCTTGGACTGCAGCAGAGCAGGCTTCCCTGTCCACCACCAACTCCCAGAGCTTGCTCAAACTCATGTCCATCAAGTCAGTGATGCCATCCACCCATCTCATACTGTGTTGTCCCTTTCTCCTCCTGCCTTCAATCTTTCCCAGCATCAGAGACATTTCCAGTGAGTCAGTTCTTCACATCAGGGGGCCAAAGTATTGGAGTTTCAGCTTCATTATCAGTCCTTCCAATGAATATTCAGGAATGATTTCCTTTAGGACAGACTGGTTGGATCTCCTTGAAGTCCAAGAGTCTTCTCCAACACCACAATTCAAAGGCATCAATTCTTCAGTGCTCAACTTTCTTGATGGTCCAACTCTGACATCCACATATATGACTACTGGAAAAATCATAGATATGACGAGGCAGACCTTTGTCAGCATTCTCTGATCTTTTATATGCTGTCTAGGTTTGTCATAGCTTTTCTTCCAAGGAGCAACTGTCTTTTAATTTCATGGCTCCAGTCACCATCTGCAGTGATTTTGGAGCCCCCCAAAAATATAAAGTCTCTCACTGTTTCCATTTTTCCCCCTCTATTTTCCATGAACTCATGAGGCTGGATGCCATGATCTTGGCTTTTTGAATGTTGAATTTTAAGCCAACTTTTTCACTCTGCTCATTCACTTTCATCAAGAGGCTCTTTAGTTCTTCTTCACTTTCTGCCATAAGGGTGGTGTCATCTGCATATTTGAGGTTACTGATATTTCTCCCAGCAGTCTTGATTCCAGTTTGTGTTTCATCCAGCCCAGCATTTCTCATGATGTACTCTTCATATAAGTTAAATAAGCACGGTGACAATATACAGCCTTGACGTACTCCTTTCCCAATTTTGAACCAGTCCATTATTTCATGTCCAGTTCTAACTGTTGCTTCTTGATCTGCATACAGAATTCTCAGGAGGCAGGTAAGATGATCTGGTGTCCCCATATCTTTAAGAATTTCCCACAATTTGTTGTGACCCACACAGTCAAAGACTTTGGCATAGTCAATAATGCAGAAGTTGATGTTTTTCTGGAACTCTCTTGCTTTTTCCAGGATCCAACGGATGTTGGCAATTTGATCTCTGGTTCCTCTTCCTTTTCTAAGTCCAGCTTGAACAAATGGAAGTCATTGTTCATATACTGTTGAAACCTTGCTTGGAGAATTTGAGTTCCTTTGCTAATGTGAGAGATAAGTGCAGTTGTGCAGTAGTTTGAACATTTTTTGGCATTGCCTTTTTTGGGATTGGAATGGAAACTGACATTTTCCAGTCCTGTGGCCTCTGCTGAGTTTTCCAAATTTGCTGACATACTGAGTGCAGCTCTTTAACAGCATCATCTTTTAGGATTTGAATTAGCTCAACCGGAATTCCATCCCCTTCACTATTTTAGTTTGTGGTGATGCTTTCTAAGGCCCACTTGACTTCACATTCCAGGATATCTGGTCCTAGGTGAGTGATCACACCATCATGGTTATTGGGTTATTTCATTATGTTGGGTTATTTCATTAGTCATTATGGTTATTATCATGAAGATCTTTTCTGTGTAGTTCTTCTGTATAATCTTGCTACCTCATTTTAATATCTATTGCTTCTTAGGTCCATACTGTTTTTGTCCTTTATTGTGCCCATCTTTGCATGAAATGTTCCTTTGATATCTCTAATTTTCTTGAAGAGAACTCTAGTCTTTCCCATTCTACTTTTTTTTTTCTATTTCTTTGAATTGATCACTGAAAAAGGCTTTCTTATCTCTCCTTGCTTTTCTTTGGAACTCTGCATTCAAATGGGTGCATCTTGCCTTTTATCTTTTGCTTTTGCTTCTCTTCTTTTCTCAGCTATTTGTAAGGCCTCCTCAGACAACCATTTCACCTTTTTGCATTTCATTTTCTTGAGGATGGTCTTGATCACTGCCTCCTGTACAATGTCACGAACCTCCATCCATAATTTTTCAGGCCCTCTGTTTGTCAGATCTAATCCTTTGAATCTATTTGTAACTTCTACTGTATAATCATAAGAGATTTGATTTAGGTCATGCCTGAATGGTCTAATGGTTATCCCTACTTTTTTCAATTTAAATCTGAATTTGGCAATAAGGTGTTAATGATCTGAGCCACAGTCAGATGCCAGTCTTGTTTTTTCTGACTGTATAGAGCTTCTCCATCTTTGGCTGCAAAGAAGAGAATCAATCTGATTTTGGTATTAACCATCTGGTGATGTCCATGTGTAGAGTTACCTCTTGTATTTTTGGAAGAAGGTGTTTGCTATGACCAATGCATTCTCTTGGCAAAACTCCGTTGACCTTTCTCCTGCTTCATTTTGTACTCAAAGGTCAAATTTGCCTGTAACTCCAGATGTTCCTTGACTTCCTACTTTTGCAATCCAGTCCCCTATGATGAAAAGGACAGCTTTTTTTGTGTTAGTTCTAGGAGATCTTGTAGGTCTTCATAGAACCGTTGTATGGTCAAATTTATGGTTTTTCCAGTAGTCATGTACCGATATGAGAGTTGGACCATAAAGAAGGCTGAGCACCAAAGAAATGATTAAATGCTTTCAAAATTTAATGCTGGAGAAGGCTCTTGAGAGACCCTTGGCCAGCAAGTCAGTCAAACCAGTTAATCCTGGTTTGATTAAAAGAAATCAACCTTGAATATTCATTGGAAGGACTGATGCTAAAGTTGAAGCTCCAATACTTTGGGCACCTGATGTGAGTTCTGACACATTAAAAAAGACCCTGATGCTGGGAAAGATTGAGGGCATGAGAAAGATGGGGGGACAGAGGGTCAGATGGTTGGGTGGCATCATTAACTCAATGGACATGAGTTTGAACAAACTTCTGGAGACAGTGAAGGACAGGCAAACCTGGCATGCTGCAGTCCATGGGATTGTAAAGAGTTGATGTAATGGAGCGACTGAACAGCAGCATATGAAGACCAGCTCTTAGCCTGCCCTGTGCCTCCTTAGAGACTGAATGCTTAACCACGGGTCATCAGTTTTACATGGCATCTGAGCTGCCTTTCCTGAGTTGGGTGTTGTATGATTGCCAGGCCGTTAAATTGGGAGTACACTGTCACACCATTATTAAATTCAAGTGGTATGTACATGTTCCAGCCTGAGCAAGCCTTGAAGGTACCAGTAATGTCTATGAAGAAGCAACCCAAATGCCCGTGGTTCCCATGCCTGCTTCACTGGATTCTCTATCCCAGCATGCACTTGGGGCCTAATAGGAGGAGTAGGGGTTGTCTGTAACTAACAGAGGAGTAGAAGACCTGGATCTGGCTTACCAATGGTTCTGCATCACATGCAGACACCATCCCAAAGTGGACTACTCTAGCACTACTCCCACCCTGTGACTTGCCTGCCAGACAGTGTGATGGAATATCTTCCCAATGGACAGAACTTGGATACCTGATAACTTACTTGCCCATAGAGATAAATGGCCAGGTATGTGATTATATAGTGATTCGTGGGCTTTAACCAATAGTTTGGCCAGATGGCAAGGGACTTTGAAGCAATAATACTGGGAAATTGATGGCAAGGACATCTGAGGAAGAAGCATGTGGATATTTCCCTCTAAATGGGAAAAATCATAAAGATATCTGTGTCCGATGTGAATGCTCACTGGAGGATGACTTCAGCAGTGGAGGACTTTAATAATGAAGTGGACAGGGGGACCCAGTCATGGATACCAGTCAACATTTCTCTTCAGCCACCCTGATCATCACCAAATGGACTCAAAGGGGACCATGGTGGCAGGAATAAAGTTTACCTGTGGGATCGGCAACATGGGCTTCTACTCACCATGGCCACATCTTAGTGCCCAGTCTGCCAGCAGAGACCAACAATGAGTCCTTGATAGTGTACTGTTTATCGAAGTGATCAGATAGCTTCCCAGTGACAGATTGGTTACACTGGACAATTTTCCATTGTGGAAGGGTCAGTGTTTTGTCCTTACTAGAATAGATAGTAACTCTAGATACTAATTTTCCTTCCCTGCAGACAGTGTTTCTGCCAAAACAACTATCTGTGGAGTTACAAGATTACTTATCTACTGCTCATCTTACTTCAACAGCAAATGAAATGTGGTAATGGCCCCATTACTATTGAGTTCACTTGTTTTACCCGGTTCCCCTTCACTGTGAAGCTGTTAGATTGAGGGAATGTCAGAATGGCCTTTTATAACTCAATTACCATACTTCCTGGATGGACAGTACCATAGGTGATCAAGGTTCTTCAGAAGGCTGTGTGCTTTTAGAATCAGCTTCTAATACATAGTACTGTTTCTCAGATAGCTAGGATTCACAGGTCAAAAATCAAGAAGTAGATGTGGAAATGGCACCACTCAGTATTACACCTAGAGATCCACAAGACAAGTTAACTTCATTTTCCAAGATGTTATGCTCAGAGGCTGAGAGCTCTTATAGCCAGAGGGAAGATTACTTCCACCAGCATACACAGCAGTGACTCCATTGAGTAGGATCTTAAGAGTGCTACTAGGCCACTTTGGGCTCCTCATTCCTCTGAATCATCAGGCAAGGAAGGCTGTCACCAGAAGTGATTGATCCTGACTACCAAGGGAAATTGGACTACTGCTCCATAACAGGATAAACAAAATTGTGTCTGGAAAAAGAAAATCCCTCAGAGCATCTCTTAGAAGTACTAGTCTCTGAAACTTATTTCAATGGCACACTTCAACAGATGAAGCAACACGAATGGATCTAGAGGCTGTCATCCTGAATAAAGTAAGTCAGACAGAGAAAGACAATTATGATATCACTTATATGTAGAATCTTGAAAAAGCCTACAAATTAATTTATCTATAAAACAGAAATAGAGTTACAGATTTAGAAAACAAACTTATAGTTACTAGGGGGTAAGAGGAAAGGGATAAATTGGAAGATTGGGGTTGACACACACTACCATATGGTATGAAACATAACTAATAAGGACTTAATGTATAGCACAGAGAACTCTATTCAATACTCTGTAATGGCCTATGTTGGAAAAGAATCTTAAAAAGAGTGGATATATGTATAACTAACTCACTTTGCTGTACTGCAGACACTAACATAACACTGTAAATCGGCATTGTTATTGTTGTGTTGCTAAGTCATGTCCAACTCTTTTGCAACCTCATGGACTATAGCCCAAAATGTTCCTCTGTCCATGGGATTTCCCAGACAAGAATACTGGAGTAGGTTGCTATTTCCTTTTCTGAGGGATCTTCCCAACCCAGGGATTGAGCCCTCATTTCCTGCATTGGCAGCTGACTTCTTTACAGCTGAGCTAACAGGGAAGCCCCCAATAATTTTTTTTTTAATTGGGCAGAGCTTCAAATTTTCTAGACTCTTTGAGAATGATGATTTGGGTCACCCTACCGGATAAAGAATAGTGACTAACTGCAGTACTTTATGAAAGTAAAGGGAAAATGGATTTGGAAGTGGAAGAAGGTAGTTATAAATACCATGAGATCAGTTACAAAATGCCTTGAGTATTTCTTCCTTACTTTGATAAGAGTACATTATGGTGTATGTGTGTGTGCTTATGTACAACAAATGTTTTAATTTTCCTTGCATTATTTTTTCCTTATCACAAGATGTGTTGAGTAAATATCTTATGATTAATCATTGTCAATTTAGCATCATTGTATTTAAGTTACCAGATATTAAAGAGTAAATATCTTCCCTCTTAGTACCTTTTTAAATAATTTATTTACTTATTTTATTTACTTATTTTTGGCTGCACTGGGTCTTTGTTGCTTCAGAAGACTTTCTGTGCAGGCTTTCTCTAGTTGCGGCGAACAGGGACTACTCTTCGTTGAGGTGCATGAGCTTTTTATTGTGGTGACTTCTCTTGTTGTGCAGCTCAGGCACCAGAGTGCGCTGGCTTCAGTAGTTGTGGGTCACAGGCTCTAGAGCACAAGCTTAGTAGTTGTGGCACACAGGCTTAGTTTCCCCATGGCATGTGGAATCTTCCTGAACAGGGATTGAACCCATGTCCCTTGCATTGGGCAGGCAGATTCTTAACCGCTAGACTGCCAGGGAAGCCCGTTTTTGATGCATTTTTGATTGTACACAGCACAACTGCATTATTATTTTTAGAATTATGCCCTTACTGTTATCCTTATTTGAAGTTTAATTATGGTTTTAAAAAAGTGTTTATGGGTGCCAAGTTGACATTGGGTACACTTGAAGATCTACAAAACTTCCTAGCACTAACACCGAAAAAAGATGTATGTCCTATTCATAGGGGATTGGAATGCGGAAGTAGGAAGTCAAGAGATACCTGGAGTAACAGGCAGTTTTGGCCTTGGAGTACGGAATGAAGCAGGGCAAAGGTTAACAGAGTTCTGCCAAGAGAACCCACTGACCATAGTGAGCACCCTTTTTTAACAACACAAGAGATGACTTTAAAAATGGACACCACCAAATAGTCAATTCTGAAATCAAATTGATTACATTCTTTGTAGCCGAAGATGGAGAAGGTGTATACAGTCACAAAACAACAAGACCTGGAGCTGACTGTGGGTCAGATCATCAGCTCTTTGTAGCAAAGTTCAGGCTTAAGCTAAAGAAAGTGGGGAAAACCACTAGGCCAGTCAGCTATCAGTTGAGTTCAGTCGCTAAGTCGTATACGACTCTTTGCGACCCCATGAATCGCAGCACGCCAGGCCTCCCTGTCCGTCACCAACTCCCAGAGTTTACTCAAACTCAGGTCCATCGAGTCGGTGATGCCATCCAGCAATCTCATCCTCTGTCATCCCCTTCTCCTCCTGCCCTCAATCTTTCCCAGCATCAGGGTCTTTTCAATGAGTCAGTTCTTCACATCAGGTGGCCAAAGTATTGGAGTTTCAGCTTCGGCATCAGCCCTTCCAATGAACACCCAGGACTGATCTCCTTTAGGATGGACTGGTTGGATTTCCTTGCAGTCCAAGGGACTCTCAAGAGTCTTCTCCAACACCACAGTTCAAAAGCATCAATTCTTTGGCACTCAACTTTCTTCACAGTCCAACTCACATCCATACATGACCACTGGAAAAACCATAGCCTTGACTAGATGGACCTTTGTTGGCAAAGTTATGTCTCTGCTTTTTAATATGCTATCTAGGTTGGTCATAGCTTTCCTTCCAAGGAGTAAGCGTCTTTTAATTTCATGGCTGCAATCACCATCTGCAGTGATCTTGGAGCCCAGAAAAATAAAGTCTGATACTGTTTCCACTGTTTCCCTGTCTATTTCCCATGAAGTGATGGGACCAGATGCCATGATCTTAGTTTTCTGAATGTTGAGCTTTAAGCCTACTTTCTCATTCTCCCCTTTCACTTTCATCAAGAGGCTTTTAAATTCCTCTTCACTTTCTGCCATAAGGGTAGTGTCCATCTGCACATCTGGGGTTATTGATATTTCTCCCAGCAATCTTGATTCCAGCTTGTGCTTCATCCAGCCCAGCATTTCTCATGATGTACTCTGCATATAAGTTAAATAAGCAGGGTGACAATATTCAGTCTTGACGAACTCCTTTTCCTATTTTGAACCAGTCCATTGTTTCCTGTCCAGTTCTAACTGTTGCTTCCTGACCTGCATGCAGGTTGCTCAAGGTGAAGGTCAGGTGGTCTGGTATTCCTGTCTCTTTCAGAATTTTCCACAGTTTATTGTGATTCACACAGTCAAAGGCTTTGGCATAGTCAATAAAGCAGAACTAGATGTTTTACTGGAACTCTCTTGCTTTTTCGATGATCCAACGGATGTTGGCAATTTGACCTCTGGTTCCTCTGCCTTTTCTAAAACCATCTTGAACATCTGGAAGTTCACGGTTCATGTATTGCTGAAGCCCGGCTTGGAGAATTTTGAGCATTATTTTACTAGCGTTTAGATGAGCACAAATATATATCAAGCTTTGTTATTATTTTTCCCCAAGACAAATTTGGCAATCTGGATTCTCATTGTTCCATATAAATTTTAGGTTATTTGTTCTATCTGTGAAAAGTATCCTGGATATTTTGATAGGGATTGCATTAAATGCACTGATTGCTTTGTCTACTATGGCCACTTTAGCATAATTGATTCTTCCAATCCCAGAGCATGAGATATCTTGCCAATTCTTTAAGTCATTTTCAGTTTTATTTATCAGCGTTTTAAAGTTTTGTATATAGGTCTTTCACTTGCTTGGTTAAGTTTATTCCTGGTTATTTCTTGATGCAGTTTTACATGGAATTGTTTTCTATTTTCTTTTTCTGATATTTCATTGTTAGTGTAAAGAAATGCAACCAATTTCTGTATATTAATCTTGTATCCTGATACCTTGCCGAATTAATTTACTAGTTCTAATAGGTTTTGGATGGAGTCTTGGTACTTCTTATATATAGTGTTATCTCATCTGCAAATAGTGACAGTTTCACATTTCCCTTTACAGTTTGAGTACCTTTCATTTCTTTTTCTTGTCTGGTTTCTGTGACTAAGACTTCCAATATGATATTGAATAGAAATGGTGAGAGTGAGCATCTTTGTTTCTTTCCTAAATCTCAGCTCTTCACCATTGAGTATTATATTGCCTGTGGGTTTGTTGTAAATGGCTTTTTGTATATTGAGATATGTTCCCTCTATATCTACTTTGGTGATAGTTAATTCATGGATGGATGTTGAATTTTATCAAATGTTTTTTCCTAAATCTACTGAGATGATCATGTGTTTTTTTTTTCTTTCCTTTTGTTGATATGGTGTTTATCGATTTGCATATGTTGAATCATCCTTGACCCTGGAATGAATTCAGCTTCATTATGGTGTATGATATTTTTGGGTAGTGTTGAATTTGATTTGCATCTACATCCTTCAAAGTTATTGCACTGTAATATTATTTTTTAAATAATGTCTTTGGTTTTGGTGTCAAGGTAATGGCGGTAAACCTTAACAGAATAAATTTGGGAGTGTTTTCTCACTTTCCGTCTTTTGAAATAAGTTCTTTGTATGTTTGGTAAAACTTCCTAGCGAAGCTGTTCATTCTTGGATTTTGTTTGCAAGAAGTTTTTGACTATTTTTCTCCTTTTCTGCCTTTTCTCTCTTATTCTCTATGTCTATCCAATTTAAATTATCAGTCTAATCTGTTAGCTTTCTGAATTAGTGAAGTTTCTCAGGTTGATCTGTAACATATAGACACACCTAGAAAGGACATATAGAAGAATCAAATACAGTTAAGAGGCAACTCACCTCTTTCCCTTTCTCTAAGAAACATATTAAGGTAAGAGGATCTCTTAACAGTGTAGCTCTGTCTTCATTGTCTTAACTCCCATACCATATTTTTCCACATTGCTTTCTCATTTCTCTTTATTCCTCTGTGTGGTATGGAGTTCATCCCCACAAGAAGTGAAATTTACCATACCTCAGAAAATGTGGAATAATAGGCCTTTTGATTGCTAGCAAAATTCCTGGGAATTACCTCTGTTCACTCAAAACACAAACCTGCCTCCATACGGAGTTAAATTTGATAAGAGTTTCCATGCTACATGGCTGTAGAAATAGCAAAGATATCGTAATCAAGTCCTGTTCACAGGACCTGCTCTATTTTAAAACTGAATGTATTTATAGAGCCACATTGAACAACATATAAGCCTGTAAAATTTTTTCATTCTTGTTTTCTGTTCTAATTTTTTAGGTATGACATAAATAATTAAAATATGAAGTTGTTTAAAGGAACTTATCAGATACTAACATCTTGTATGCTTAGTCAATGCTGTGGTTTTTCCAGTGGTCATGTATGGATGTGAGAGTTGGACTATAAAGAAAGCTGAGTGCTGAAGAATTGATGCTTTTGAACTGTGGTGTTGGAGAAGACTCTTGAGAGTCCCTTAGACTGCAAGGAGATCCAACCAGTCCATCCTAAAGGAGATCAGTCCTGGGTGTTCATTGGAAGGACTGATGTTGAAGCTGAAACTCCAATACTTTGGGTACCTGATGTGAAGAGCTGACTCATTTGAAAAGACCCTGATGCTGGGAAAGATTGAGGGCAGGAGAAGAAGGGGATGACAGAGGATGAGATGGCTGGATGGCATCACCGACTCAATGGACATGGATTTGAGTGGACTCAGGGAGTTGATGATGGACAGGGAGGCCTGGCGTGCTGTGGTTCAGGGGGTCGCAAAGAGTAGGACACGACTGAGTGACTGAACTGAACTGAACTGATGCTTAGTTGGTCAGTCGTGTCTGACTTCTTGCTACCGCATGGACTGTAGCCCAGCAGGCTGCTCTGTCCATTGGATATTCCAATCAAGAATACTGAAGTGAGTTGCTATTTACTCTTCCAGGGGATCTTCCTGACCCAGTGATCGAACCCGCAACTCCTGTGTCTCCTGCATTGGCAGGCAGATTCTTTACCACTGAATCACCTGGGAATAAGTCAATAAAAGAATAGTACAACTGTAAATGCAAAAACTTTTAAATAATAGTCAACATATAGACTCATCTAATTGTATAGTTTTATAGTGTTTTAATGAGAAGAGAATACTTATTAATATGATATCTAAGCATTTCTCTTTATCATTTTTGTTAGTGAGTCTATGACTTTCTTATTTCTCAGGCTGTAAATTATTGGATTTAAGAATGGAATTATGACAGTGTAAAACAGAGAGTCCATCATATTCTGATCATTTTCTTGTGCAGATCCAGGGAGCACATACATGAAGAGAAGAGGCCCGTAGTATAAAGAGACAGACAGGAGGTGGGCTCCACAGGTGGAGAAGGCCTTCCTTATTCCTTGTAGAGACTTCTTTCTTAAGATTGTAAAGAGAACAAGTGTATAAGAGATAAGAACAATGGAGATGGTGAATGTCTGTATTGATCCAGCAAAAATGAATACCATAAGAAAATTAATGGAAGGGTCAGTACAGGAAATCTTAAACAATGGTATAATGTCACAATAAAAGTGATGTACTACGATGGAATTGCAGAAGGTTAATCTGAGTAAAAAAGCATTATGAATTATGGCATGGAAAAGGCCACCTAAAAATGACAAAACTAACAGCAAGATACATAGTCTATTGGTCATGATCACTGGATAAAGTAATGGTTTGCATATGGCCACATAGCGATCAAATGCCATTGTTGCCAGCAGAAAACATTCTGTGGTTACACAAATTGCAAGGGAAAAAAATTGTATCTTGCATTCAGAAAGAGAGATCATTTTGCTCATGGCAAAGAAGTTGAGCAGCATTTTGGGGGTCACTGTGGAGGATAACCAAGTATCCACAAAGGCCAGATTCCCAAGGAATAAGTACATGGGGATGTGAAGGTGAGGGTCATTGCAGATGAGAGCGATTAGACCAAGGTTTCCCACGATGGTGATGAGGTATATCATCAAGAACAGAAGGAACAGGGGGATCTGCCACTCTGGTTGATGTGTAAGTCCTGTGAGAATGAACTCTGTCAGCTCTGTTACGTTTTTTGTTTCCATATCCTTGATAGATGACCTCTGAAATACAATGCAATAATTGGAAAAAGAACATGTCACAAGAATTTTTAAAAGAAAATTCATTGAGAGTAGCAGAACCATGCACTAGAATGAATGTTCCTTATTTACTCTTACTAAAAACATAAAAAGTATTTGTAGCAGTTGCTTTTTTTGCAAAATGCAATCATTTTATTTTAAACTGTAAACAGTCATGAATAGATGTAGAAGAAAAGAAAGACATTCTGAACATGAGCAAATTTATGGGAAAACTATCCTGTGTTTTCAAGATGAATATAGTGTCAAAAGTAAGTTGTCAGAAGGGCCTGGATTATAAATTCTGTGCCATGTGAAAGATCTTGAACTTTATTCTTTAAGGATAGGCATTCATTGAAAACTTTGAAACAGGGATTGGCATCATCAGTTATTTTTGAAATTAAATATTTGGTTGTAGAAAACAGACTGCTGGGTGAATGACCAGTTGTGAGAAATACTCATCAGGAAACTATGACTCTTGTCCATGATTCCCAAACCAGATTACACATCAGAATTTTCTGGGGGAGTTTTGGTACGAAAATAAATTCTGAGTATTATCATAGAAATTGATTCAGCAGGTCATGAATACAGGTAATATGAATTTTATAAATGTCCTTCAGTGATTAAAATGCATTTGACATTCTTAAGTCATTGTGTGTTATGATATTGGGAGTTTTGAGGAAGACGAAGAGATCAAAATTAATTAGATTTAAGTCATTAGGACTTGATAGCATAATAGATATGAAGGATAGTTAGTAAAAGAGATTATCACTTGGTAGCTGGGAAGAGTAATCAAAAATTGAGAATGAGAACTCAGATGCAGTGGCCCATTTTTGCAAGGAGCAATCTCTGAACATCCAGATCACATAAACTTAGTGGTATCATTCAATAAGAACTTAACAGAAATAAAGACTTTGAAGTCATTGAAGTTACTGAAATATAGCATATATGAGTAACCCAGTGGATGGTGTTCATAATGTTAAAATAGGAAAGCATGAAAATAAAGGTGAGGAAGTTATATTAAAGCGATTGAAATGTATATACACCATTTGCTAGATCTGATTGACTTTTCTATTACAAATGTCTTGGTGGCAGACAAAAATTGTTTACTCTTGAAGCCAACAGTTCCAGAAACTAACTTTTCCTAAAGAGAGGGAAGTAGATCTATGGTTAAACACTAAAGTTCATCTACAATAGATGTGAAATATGTAGAGGGGGGAGAGATGTCAAATATGAAAGGAAGAGATTTGTGGTTCAAAGTCAACCAAGGGAGCAATACCAGGCCCCCAGAAAATGCATCCTGCACCCACAGCAGTGGCATTTTCGTTGTGAGTTGGAGCACTCAAGTTCAGCAGCCATGATAGCAGCCCTTATTGAGCTAGCACTGAGATGTGATTTCAGCTGTGGACTGCTTAACTTCTTGCTTTGTGTCCCTGCCTATTTCTCCAGCGGATTTCTCCAACTTCCCTAGCATTTGTTAGAGCCAGTTTCCTTTCAGTTTAGTCATTTTGTCTTGAAACCAGGAGCTGTGGCTCACACAAAAGGAAAAAAAGGAAAGGGCCACAAAAGGCTACCGAGCAGAGTGATCAGAGAAACAGGAGGAAATTGGAAAACTCAGACTGAAAACTTAAAGAGAGGAAAATATGCAAGAACGAAGTGCCTAAGGCAAAATGAATGTTCTAGTAGGATAAGGAGTGAACAGAGATTCCTGAGTGTGAGAATGAAACTTATGTTACCACGTGTAAAATAGTCAATGGGAATTTGCTGTATGGCTCAAGGAACTGAAACTGGGGCTCTGTGACCATCTAGAAGGGTGTGATGGGGAGGGAGGTGGGATGGAGGTTCAAGAGGGAGGGGACATATGAATACTTATGGCTGATTCATGTTGATGTTTGGCAGAAACCAACACAATTCTGTAGAGCAATTGTCCTTCAACTAGAAAATAAATTTTAAAAAAGAGAGACTTCCAGTGGCTTTAGTGAGAGCAGTTTCCATTTTGTGATAGAGCAGAGGTCAGAGGATAATGAGAATTGAATGAAAGCAAGTGATACAGCGTTGAGGAAAATGAAATAAAGATGTGGAGAGCAGGTGTGGATTTTCTTTCTTGAGGAACAATGTCATGAAAGTTGTCAAAGAAAGAGAGGTGGGAATTGAGAGGAAAGAGGATAAAGAAGTAGAAAGGCGAATTTGGGTGGAAAGGAAACAAGAAGCAGGAAGGACTTCCCCGGTGTTCCAGGGGTTAAGAATCCACCTGCCAAAGCAGGGGACACGGGTTCAAGCCCATGCTCCGCGACAAGAGAGGCCGCTGCAATGACAAGCCCATGCACCACGAATAGAGAGTAGCCCCCGCCCTCCACAGCTAAAGAAAGGCTGAGCATGACGGTGAAGATTGAGTACAGCCAAAAATAAGTGAATAAATAAAATTTAAATAAAAACAAGAAGCAGGAAAAGAGGACAGGACGTAGATGGATAAAGAAATAAATGTATATATAATACATATTTCTTACACTAAAAACATTATGACCTATATCCCTAAATGCACTTTTAATTCAATTAATGTTTTAGTTCACCACAACATATCCTGTGGAGTCATTATAATCAATCTAATAAGACACATCATTTTAGAGTATAAAATAGTCTTAGAGCTAGTTTGCGCATCCAAATTTTACTTTTAACAATAAAACATACAGATTATTTACTTATTATTATTGTTTTCCATTTTCAACTGCCTGTTTTGACATTTTATAACCAAATTAAAATTATTATGTTTAATGGCATTTTAACTTTCCTTGAAAAATAATGAATATTATAGAAATCATTCTCTTACCAGTATCTGTTAAGAAATTGTCAAGATCCTCTCAGCATTTGGTTTTCTGAGGTAGAAATAATACAGGCGCACTGGAATGACAATAACACAAAGAGCAATGTTTTATACACTGATTCATTTTGGTGGCTTTATTATCTAGGCTTAGGAAAATGCTGTTTATTAAAAATTTTTTAATGCAAGAATTAACCACTTGTAGGACTATGCGCTTTTGCCAGAAGAGAAAGGAGTGGAGAACTGAAATTCCCCTGATAGTGTCCATGGAATTCCATCGGGACAAAGCTAAGCTGTGCTTCTGGGCATTTAGGACTTGGGCGTGTATGATAAATCCATATTGTTCCATAGGGCATTACAGACTCTGAAATTATAAGCAGTAGTCATTGTAGGCAGTTCCACTTCTAACTATTAAAATTGTACTTTATGCCATACTTTCAAACACAGATGACGTATTTGACATGTTTGTGCAAACTCCAGCATATCTCTAAATTTTGGTACTCTGAGAACTTTGCTCAGTATGATCTTATCTGAGCTAATCACATATGATTTGAATGAGGTCAATGTTTTAATTTGTCCATTTGCAAGAAAGTTGAGCTTTCTGTGTAGCTGGAACTCTCATTCCAATTCTGTACCGTCAGAGAGCTGGATCATTGGAAAAACACAAAATAGTAAATACAGCTTCCAAACAGAGAGGCAGCAGGAGTGAGATGCAGTCAGGGAAGTGAGCATATGTGAATAGCACAGGGTCTGGAGGCCAGACTTGTTCTTTACCACATCTTAGAGGAAAACTGTTGAAGGATTTTGAACATGGTGATAACAAATTCAGATTTTTGCAGTAACAGAGACACTTGTCCATGAATGTTCATTCAGAAAAGTAAAGCTTACTTTACTTGTTTGTGACATTTTGGTGTGATATCTGAAAAGAAAAAACTGCTTAACTTCCACTTTGGACTTCCTGGTTAGATAGGAGGAGAGCAAAAAACACATCATTTTGATAGATTGATTAATCACTTATCCTGCTTCCTTACATTTTTGCTGGTGAAAGCCAAGATAGAGGAGATAAGTAACATAGGAGAGAGGGGTTCCTGTGAAGAGTACCCAGGACGGTGGAGTGGGGAATGTAAAGTGCACAGGTAGCTTCAGCACAACCAACACTTGGATAAAATTTACTGCCCTCTTCTATTTTGTGTAATTGTCTACTAACTTATTTGGTTGCCTATCTGTGAGCACAAAGGCCTGTATCATTGCTTCCAGTGTGGGTAGTCTTTTCATTTATGATCATTTTAATTTTTAATACCTCATTGTGCTTTCTTTGCTCTTCCCTAGTGACTTCATAATATCGTGCCTTTTTTTGTGTATCATTCTTTGACATCTGTCTTTTTTGGTGAAGTGTTTGTTCAGATAGTTTGCCCAATTGTTAATTGGGTTATTTGTCTTTTTATTATGAGTTTTGGGAGTGCTTGATGTATTCCCAGTGAAAGTTTTTTTTATCAGATATATGATTTGTAAATATTGTAATGTAACACACTAATCTGTTACACTGATGACATTGTGTTGACTGGTTATAGTAAGCAAGAAGTATTTACATTGGTAAGACATTTGCAAGAGACTTAGAAAACAAATCTCATAAAAATCTGGGGGCCTTCTACTTTAGTGAAATGTCTAGGTGTCCAGTGATGTAGCACATGTTGAGATGATTCTTCCAAGTGAAGGATGTTACTTCTGGCCCTTCCTGAACCTGAAAGAGAGGAACAAAAGATAATATGCCTCTGTAAATTTTGGAGGCAATATTATTGTTATTTGGATATGTTCCTACAGCCCGTTTACTGAATGATGGGAAAGGCTGATAGATTTGACTGGGGCTCAGAACAAGAGACATGTCTAGCCTTTTGTGTAAGCTCTTCAGTCCCTTAGGCTAACGGTTCCCAACTTCTGGGCCCTGGACTATTACCTTCCGTCAGATCAGAAGCAGCATTAGATTAGAAACAAAGTGAACAGTAAACGTAATGCTCTTGAATCATCCCAAAATCATCCTCCCCACCCTCTGTCCGTGGAAAAATGGTCGTCCATGAAATCAGTCCCTGGTGCCAGAAAGGTTGCAGACTGCGGGCTTAGACCATTTTCAACAGATCCAGTGGAGCTTGAATCAGCAGTGGCAGATGCTTGGAGCCTTTAAGAGGCCTCCAGAGGTGGAAATAGGTGCAGGCCCTTAGAATTTTGAGCACAACACTTCCATCTTCTGTGGATAACTCCTCTGCCTTAGGGAAACAGCCATTGTTTGTTGCTCACTCTCTGCTAGTGAGCTTCAGTAGAAAGTGTTTGTTTAACCATGGTCAAAATTTGCCATGATACCAGAGCTGCCCTTGTTAAACTGAAGGCTGTCTGACCCACAAACCGTAAAGTTGTGTGTACACAGCAGCATTCTTTTATCAGATGAAACTAGTAGACACGATCAAGCAGGAACAGGCCCTGAAGGCACAAATAAGTTACCTGAAGACGTGGTCTAAGAAGTGGTCTAAGTGGCTACTCCTGCTACAGGCGTGGACCTGTGGTCCTATGGGGAGTTCTCTGTAGTTAGTTAGCAGAGAAGAGAGGACTGGAGCCCGCAGACCCAGATGAGTCTGCATGGTGGGCAGGCACCATCAGAAAGGGGACATCTGCTGCCCTGTAGCTCCGCTCTGTGACATTCCTGAAGGGCATTGGTGATGGGAAAACCTTTTAGTGGACAGGACTTTGAGCCTCACACCTGGTTGGTCACTCTATTTGGAAAGAGAAAGGGGCAGGTGTGTAATTATATACCAGATCATTGGCTGTGGTCAATGGTTTAGCAGGATGTTCATGGATGTTGAAGGAAAATGACTGGAAATACAAGAAAATTTGAGAAGAATTATGTTAATTGAGCTCTCTGAATGGATAAAAATAACATGAGGTATTTGTGTCCCATGTGAATGTTCACCAGAAAAAGTGACAGTTTTGTTTGGAAAGGAAGGAAATATTAGAAACATGGAGGAATCAACAACTAGAGTTTTACAGATCACAGACGCTGATAATTTTGAAGGTGTGGGCCTGAGTGGAATCAGTAGGAATGTGTGTGGAATTTCAGTGTTGAGAGAAGGGCGGACATGGATCTGGAAATGAATCACTTATCACACTTAAATAATATGCAATGTGAGAAGAGCGAACTTTCAAGGACTTTTAAGACAGAAAATATCCAGATTTTTGCTCATTTTCATGTCTGTGCCACAAACACATTGGGAACTATGATATCATGCTATTGACATTATTTGAACTTTGATAATATGCATTTAAAACCCTTTGAGGTTAACAACACATTTAAACAAATGTTATATACTACTGACTTCTTTAACTTACAAACTTTTTTTTTTTTTAATTTTAGGAAGATTGAGACCATTTCCTTCCTATTCTGCAACTTCTCTTCTTCCCACACCCATCCCAACTTAGCCATTCAGTCTGAACTCTTAGCTTCCTGAATTAGTGAAGCTTTTCAGTTATCCAGCAACAAACAGACACAACTAAAAAGGGCCTTAGGAGGCATTATAGACAGTAGAAATAACTTACTTTTATCTCCTTATAGAAGCACACTGAGTTAAGAGCATCTCGTATGGTTTGGCCTGCCCTTCAAAGTTTTAACTCCCTTCACATGGTTCTTCATTACTTTCTTCTTCAGTTTATTTCTCTGTGTCACATGAGAACTGCATCCATATGAAGCAGGATCACCAGGGACCAAATAAAGTAGAATAAAACCTTAAATGATGGCTGGCAATATTCCTGGGGTTTCCCTCTGTTCACTCAAACACAAAAATGCCCAGTATGTGAAATTAAATGTGATGAGTCTCCAGGCTATAAGAATGTATTACTGTCAAAGACCCCATCTCAAGTGTTTTTAGAGGTTCTGCACTATTTTAGTACTTCTGCGCTCATTCGCTCAGTAATATCCAACTCTTTGTTATCCCATGGACTCCCCTGACTCCTCTGTCCATGAAATTTTCCAGGCAAGAATACCGAAGCAGGTTGCCATTTCCTCCTCCAAGGGATCTTCCTGACCCAGAGATCCAAACCACATCTGCTGTGTCTCCTGCATTGTCAGGGATATTCTTTTACCACTGTGTCACCTGGGAAACCCCTATTTCAGTGCTTAATATATGTTTAATAAATCTACTTCAAAAGCCACAATAAGAAATATGCAAGCATGTAAAGTTTTTTTCATTTTAATTTATTTGGCTGTGCCATGCAGCTTGTAGTATCTTAGTTTCCAGACCATGGATCAAACCCAGGCCATCAACAGTAATGGTGTGTAGTCCTAAGCACTGGACAGTCAGGAAATTTCCCATTTTAAATTCTGCTTTATTTATTTTATGATAAACATTTGATGAACATTTTATGAACATTTAGTTGAAATTTCCTGTCTCTTTTAATAAGATATATAAATATCTTAAAGAATTTATTGAGTACTGAAATCTTGTCATTAAAATAATAGGGTAGTTATGAAAGCAAACAAAATTGAACTCTAATCTACATAGTTTTGTGTTGTTTTTCAAGTAGGAAAACACATATTAGTATTGGGTCTAAATGTTTCTCTTCAACATTTTTGTCAGTGAATTGATGACTTTCTTATTTCTCAGGCTGTAGATGATTGGATTTAAGAAAGGAATTATGACAGTGTAAAATAGAGAGTCCATCATATCTTGATCATCTGCTCGTGTGGACCCGGGTCGCACATACATGAAAAGAAGAGTCCCATAGTATAAGGAGACAGATAAGAGGTGGGCACCGCAGGTGGAGAATGCTTTCCTTATGCCTTGTGTGGACTTCTTCCTTAAAATTGTAAAGAGAACTAGTGTGTAAGAGATAAGAATAGTAAGAATGGTGAACACCTGAATTGAACCAGAGAAAATAAATATCATCAGAACATTAATAGAAGGATCAGTACAAGAAATTTTAAACAATGGCATGATGTCACAATAAAATTGCTGTATTATGTTAGAATTACAAAAGGTTAATCTGAATAAAAAACATGTATGAAGTAAGGCATGAAGAAGGCCACCTATAAGTGATGAAATTAACATCCGCATGCACAGTCTGTTAGTCATAATCACCGGATAAAGTAATGGATTGCATATGGCTACATAACGATCATATGCCATTGTTGCCAGCAGAAAACATTCTGTGGTTGCACTGACTCCAAAGGAAAAGAATTGCACTATGCATTCAGAGAAAGATATCCTCTTATTCTTGGTGAAGATGTTGACCAGCATCTTGGGGACCACTGTGGAGGATAACCAAGTATCCACACAGGCTAAACTCCCAAGGAATAAGTACATGGGGGTGTGAAGGTGAGGGTCATTCCAGATGACAGCAGTCAAACCAAGGTTCCCCATGATAGTGAAGATATATATAACCAAGAAGAGCACGGACAGAGGGATTTGCCATTCTGGTTGATATGTAAGTCCCGTGAGAACAAACTCTGTCAGCTCTGTTGCATTTTTTCTTTCCATATCCTTAATAGAAGGCCTCTGAAATCGAATATAGTGAATGTAATAAGGACACTCATCAATCATTTAAGAAAGAAAATTTGGTGAAAATAATTGAAATAAAACCATACACTAGCCTGAATGCCTTTTATTTTATTTACTCTTCTAAAATACATGAAAAGTATTTAGAAAATTATTGGACTAGAAAAATGCAACTATTTTATTTCAAAGTATGTATAAGAATGAACAGGTATAGAAGAGAAGACATTAGACATTATGCATCAAAAGTAAAGATGTGGGGCTTCCCTAGTGATCCAGGTGTTAAGGATGTGTCTTGCAATGCATGGGACATGGGTTTGCTCCTTGGTCCAGGAAGATCCCACATGCCATGGGGCAGCTCAGCCCATTCATCACAACTCCTGAGCCCTTGTGTCACAGCTACTGAAGTCTGTGGGCCCTAGAGTCTGTGCTCTGGAACAAGAGAAGCCAGTGCCATGAGAAGCCTGCACACCACAGTGAAAAGGAGCCCCTGCTCACCACAACTAGATAAAACCTGCATACAGCAACAAAGACCCAGTGCAGCCAGAAAAAGAAAAAAACAAGTAAAGATGTTAGAAGGCCCTGGATTATAAAACGATTTGAATGCCATGTGAAGAGCTTAAATTTTATTCTTCAAGGAATAGATAGACATTGAAAATTCTTGAGACGTGAAGTGTCTTCACCATTTTTTTTTCTATTTATTTATTTTTTTCCATTTATTTTTATTAGTTGGAGGCTAATTACTTTACAATATTGTAGTGGTTTTTGCCATACATTGACATGAATCAGCCATGGATTTACATGTATTCCCCATCCCGATCCCCCCTCCCACCTCCCTTTCCACCCGATCCCTCTGTAAGCCAGAAAAATAAAGACCAATACAGTATACTAATGCATGTATGTGGAATTTAGAAAGATGGTAATTTTTTTTAATAAATATTTGACTGTAGAAAATAGGCTGCAGGGTGAAGACCCTGGTGTTATAAATATTGATTAGTAAACCGGAACTTTTATGCAATAATTTCCATACCGTATTACATAGCAGAATTGCCTGGAGGAGTTTTGGCACAAAATTTAGATTCTGAGGCATTACTAGAAATTGATTCAGTAGGTCACAGATTACATCTAGTATATATTTTATAAATGTTTACCAAGTGATTAAATGTATGTGAAGTTTTTATTCCATGTGTGATATGACATTGAAAATTTTGAGGAAGGCAGATAAATCTAAATAAATCAGATTGTAGAGTCACCATTAGATGTGAAGAGTTATCAGTAAAGGTAAAACAGTCAGTTGGTGTCTGGTTAGATGATCATCAAAAATTAAGATTGAAAACTCAGATACAACGGCCAATTTTTGCTAAGAAGATCCTCTGAACATTGAAGTGACATAAACCTAGCATTATGGTTCTCTAAGAGCTTTAATAGAAATAATAACTTGGGAATCATTGAGGTGGCAGAAAGCATACTTTGTATGACTTATCCAGTGGACAGCATGCATAAGGTAAAAAGAAGGAAGCAAATGTGAGGGAGTTAAATTAAAATGGATTTTCATCATATCATCTAATCCTGTTTTCTGCCACATAATTCTTGATGGTAGACAAAAACTGTCATTCACTTTAGAAGTCAAAATTCTGAAAATTGACTTTCCCCTTGAATTTAGAGTGAGGGAACTAGATCTAGGGTTAAATTAAATTAGATCTAGAGTTAACTAAATCTAGAATTAAATTAACATGAAAATAAATGTGAGGGAGTTAAAATGGATTTTATCACATCATCTGATCCTCTTTTCTGCCACATGATTCTTGATGGTAAACAAAAACTGTCATTCACTTTAGAAGTCAAAATTCTGAAAATTGACTTTCCCTGTGAATTTAGAGTGAGGGAACTAGATCTAGGGTTAGCCATTCAAACTACCACACAATTGCAGTCATTTCATATGCTGGCAAAGTAATGCTCAAAATTCTCCAGGCTAGGCTTCAACAGTACCTGAACCGAGAACTTCCAGATATTCAAGCTGGATTTACAAAAGGCAGAGATCAAATTGCCAACATCCATTGGGTCATAGAAAGAGACTTCCAGAAAAACATCTATTTCTGCTTCATTGACTACACTAAAGCCTTTGAATGTGTAGATCACAACAAACTGTGGAAAATTCAAAAGAGAAATACCAGACTACCTTATCTGCCTCCTGCAAAACCTGTATGCAGGTCAAGAAGCAACAGTTAGAACCAGTCATGGAACAACAGACTGATTTCACATTGGCAAAGGAGTATGTCAAGGCTATGTGAAGAGTATATCAATTATGTCTCCCTACTTATTTAACTTATATGCAGAGTACATCATGCGAAATGCTGGGCTGGATGAAGCACAAGCTGGAATTAAGATTGCTGGGAGAAATATCAGTAACCTCAGATATGCAGAGGGAAACACCCTTATGGCAGAAAGTGATGAGGAACTAAAGAGCCTCTTGATGAAAGTGAAAGAGGAGAATGGAAAAAGCTGTTTTAAAACAACGTTCCAAAAGCGAAATCATGGCATCTGGTTCCATTACTTCATGGCAAATAGATGGGGAAGCAGTGGAAACAGTGAGAGACTTTATTTTCTTGGGCTCCAAAGTCACTGCAGATAGTGACTGCAGCCATGAAATTGAGAGAAGCTTGCTCCTTGGAAGAAAAGCTATGACAAACCTAGACAGCATGTTAAAAAGCAGAGACATTACTTTGCCGACAAAGGTCAGTCTAGTCAAAGCTATGGTTTTTCCTGTAGTCATGTATGGATGTGAGATCTGGACTATAAAGAAAGCTGAGCGTTGAAGAACTGATGCTTTTGAACTGTGGTGTTGGGGAAGACTCTTGAGAGTCCCTTGGACTGCAAGGAGATCCAACCAGTCCATCCTAAAGAAAATCATTCCTGAACACTCATTGGAAAGAATGATGCTGAAGCTGAAACTCGAATACTTTGGCCACCTGATGCAAAGAATTGACTCATTTGAAAAGACCCTGATGCTGGGAAAGATTGAAGGTAGGAGGAGAAGGGATGACAGAGGATGAGATGGTTGGATGGCATCACCGATGCAATGTACATGCATTTGAGCAACCTCTGGGAGTTGGTGATGGACAAGGAACCCTGATATGCTGCGATTCATGGGGTCGCAAAGAGTCGGACACGACTGAGTGACTGAACTGAACTGAACTCAAACCTACTTACTCTAGATTTGTGATATGAAAAGGTGAGAAAGAGGTCAAATGTGAACAAAAGAGATTTTTGGTTGCAAATCAGCCAGGTACACAGTATCACAACACCAAAATTCATCCTGTTTCCACAACAGTGGCATTGTCATTGTGAGATATCTTGCAACCAGGAATACCAGCTCACACAAAAAGGAAAGACCAGAAAAGGCAACTAAGCAGAGTGATCAGGGAAGCAGGAGAAAATGGGAAGCTGAGTGTTGGGAACTTGAAGAGAGGAAAATACTCAAGAAGAACAAAGGAAAGAACAGTGCCTAAGTCAGATGAGTGCTCTGGCTGGATAAGGAGTGAACAGAGATCATTGAATGTCAGGATTAGGAGATTTTTGTGGAGTCCTCTGAAGGCTCAGTGGCTTTCGTGAGAGCAGTTTCCATTTGTGATAGAGTCGAGGCCAGAAATGGAAGGGAAGCAAGTGGCACAGTAGTGAGGAAAATGAAAGAGAGTATCTGAGATGTGGACAACAGATGTGGATTTCTCGTCTTATGGAACAATGTCGTGAAAGTTTTCAAAAGAGGGAGAAGAGGCAGTCAGAGGAGTAAGGATAAAGCAGCAGAATGGGAAATTTGGACGGGGAAGGGGCAGTGGAAAGGAAACAGGAAGAAGGAAGAGAAGAAGGAAAGGAACATCAGTGTTAAGTGTAGGAAAGACAAGGCAATGAAGAGGGAGAGAGGAGGTATCAGAGGAAGGCTCAGATGAAATAAGGGGAAAAGCTAGAGGGAGGGCTTAAATATTGTCTTACATCTGATTTTTATTAGAAGTTGTCAGCACGGAGAATCTGTTTCTTTTATTCAAAATCCCAAGTTTATTTTTCTATGGAATTTGTGCATGGAATAGGAAGTTTAATTTTAATTTTACCTTATAAATTTGTATTGTTAGTAAACATACTATCACTGCCTAGTATCATTGCTGTTTCTGTGCTTAGAGCTGAGTTTCCCTAGAATTTCTGATGGATTTACTTGACAGCTTTTGCTTTTCTACCAGATTGATAGCAGAAAAATAGAGCCAAAGACTGGAATTTCCTACAGGCAATATAAGTAGCCAGTGCCAATGATTGCAGTTATTAAATGTGCATTTATTTGGAATGGTCTTTCTTCTGTGCAGGACTTTCCTGGTAGCTCAGATGTTAAAGTGTCTGCCTACAATGCAGGAGACCGGGTTCGATCCCTGGGTTGGGAAGGTCCCCTGGAGTAGGAAATGGCAACCCACTCCAGTATTCTTGCCTGGAAAATCCCATGGACAGAGGAACCTGGTAGGCTACAGTCCAAGGGGTCACAAAGAGTCTGACACGACTGAATAGCTTCACTTTCACTTTTCTTCTATGCAACCCTAAAACTAAATAATCAAAATGTTCAGCTCAATGTGTGGGTAATAATTAAGGCATAAAGCTGAAAAGAGCACTAGAGGAACATTTTTTGCATTTTTCTGTATATATGTTTTTTTCAGTGAAACAATTGTCAGAAGTAGATTACAAAGTAGAGGTTACTACTTAAGTCATTTACTATTTAAGTGACTTAAATGCAGAGAGTCTGCTTAATTAAATGAAATAAGTGTTTTGAATACAATTATCAAAAAAGTTTCTTTTGCAAGAAACATTCCGGCTTAAATACCTACACTGCCTTTTAATTTGTTTAACAGTCTGGTAACCAAAACTTAGGCTGTGGAATCATTCCAGTTATTTTAACCAGATAATTTTATATCATTAAGGAATACAGTGTAGTCTTAAAGCTATTTTGCTTATCTAGGTTTTACTCACAATAATAAAATATGCATATTATTCACTGTTTTCCATTTTCAACTGGATATTTTGATATCTTCTAAACCAAATCAAAATTATTATAAATTTAATAATATTTCAGCTTTCTATAAAAAATAATGAATATTAAAAAAATCATTCTCTCTCACCAATATCTGTTAAGAAATTGTGGAAATCCCTTTAGCATTCGGCTTTCTGAAGTATTCATAGAAAATAGAACTCAGGCACCGCAATTGCAATAACACAGGCAGCATCCTTTTGCACACTGATTCATTTTGGGAGCTTCATTTTCCAGGCCCAGGAAACTGTTGTTTATGTGAATCTGTTTTGAACAGAATTGTCAACCATTGCGTAACTGTATGCTTTTGCCAAAAGAGGAAGGAATGATGAACTAGAATTCCCCTGATAGTGCCCAAGGATTCCCTTTAGGACAAACAAGCTTTTCCACTGGGCATTATGTACTTGGACATTTATGAGGAATCCAGGGTGTTCCACAGGGCATTGCAGCCTCTGAAATCGTAAACATTAAGTTATGTTTACATAACACAGAGCACATTTTACGTAACACAGAGCACATGTTTATGCAAACTCCAGTTTATCTATGAATTTTGATACTCTGTCAGTATGGTCTTAATTAACTACACATGATTTTAATGACGTCAAATTTCTAGATTCTCTTCAGAAGCCAACTACAAGAAAATTCTCCTCCTCATGGAAATTGTAACTCACATCCAGACCCACACCTAACTCCCCACTTTACAGTGAAAACTGATGAGAAATCTTCCTAGGAAGAGCAAGGAAAAAGCAAAAGGAAAGACCCCAGTGGTAGGTAGCCAAGATCAGTGCGCCTCAAACTTTAATTCCTATGAATCTCCTGGTGATTTTCTTAGAATGCAGATTCTGTTTTGGTAGGTCAGAGGTGGTTTCTGAGGGGCATCATTTCTCACAGGGTGCTGTATCTGGATATTTGCCATCCTCAAAGACTTCTTCATTGGCACGCCCAGCTTCTCAGAGAGTTGACTCATTATAGGAACAAAGGAAAATGCCAAATGGAGCTTGTGTGCAAAGAGAGAAGCCAAGTGGAGACAAAGTAGACAAAAGAGGTCAGTGTGAGTGATCACAGAGAAGTTAGAGGCTGGGTGGGTACTGTGTTCTTTACCCAACTTAAAGGATGACTACTAAAGGATTTTGAACATGGTGGTCACATGTTCAGATTTGCCTTTAAATATTTACAGAGAAGTTGCCATTAAACATTTATTGAGAAAAACAATGACATTTTTTATGTCAAAATAGGAGAAAGAAAAAGCTGGCTTGAAACCCAACATTCATAAAACAAAGATCATGAAATCTGGTCCCATCTTTTCATGGCAAATAGAAGGGGGAAAAGTGGAAACAGTTGCAGATTTAAAGTAAAATCTTGGGCTCCAAAATCATCGCTGATGGTGACTGCAGGCATGAAATTAAAAGACATTTGCTCCTTGAAAGGAAAGCTATGACAAGCATAGACAGTGTATTAAAAAGCAGAGACATTACTTTGCTGACAAAGGTTCATATAGTCAAAGCTATGATTTTCCCAGTAGTCATGTACAGGTGTGAGAGCCAGGCCATAAAGAAGGCTGAGTGCCCCAGAACACATGCTTTTGAATTGTGGTGTTGCAAAAGACTCTTGAGAGTCGTTTGGACAGCAAGGAGATCAAACCAGTCAATCCTAAAGGATATCAACCGTGAATAGTCATTGGAAGGACTGATGCTGAAGCTGAAGCTCCAATAGTTTGGCTGCCTGAAAAGACTTTGATGTGGGAAAGACTGAAGAAAAAAAGAGAAGAGAATAACAGAGGATGAAATGGTTGGATGGCATCATCAGCTTGATAGACATGAGTTTGAGCAAATTCTGGGAGATAGTGAAGGACAGGGGAACTTGATGTGCTGCAGTCCATGGGATTGCAAAGAAATGGACACTACTAAGCTACTGAACAACGACAAAGAAGTGTCTTGGCATTGGTGCACGATGAGTAAAAGATTTTAATGGTTCAGACCCCTTGGGGGGGGGGGGGGGAATGTTGCGTCATGCAGGTAACTAGGGAAGAACAGTGAAATGGGGGCAGGAACCAGGAAATCACACATCTTGTAAACAGCAGGAGTCCGTTGACAGACAAAGAAAAGCAGAAACCTCCAGACTGACAGAAAATTGGGTGATAAGGGTCTGAGTAGCAGATGAAGAAAGGTGAGGAAACGTGGGAATCTCTTGTAACCAAATGTAACCTTTTGTTCACTGTGCTCCCATAAGCACAAAAAGACTAGCCTTACAATAAGAAGCCTCTATGGATTTCTGAGGCAATATTATCCTTATCTTGGTGTATTCCTCCAGTCCATTTACCAAGTGACAGGAAGAGCTACTAGATTTGAGTGAAGCCCAGGAAAGAAGGGATTCCCTGGTGGCTCAGACGGTAAAGCATCCACCCAAAATGCGAGAGACCCAGGTTCAATCCCTGGGTTGGGAAGATCCCCTGGAGAAGGAAATGGCAACCCACTCCAGCATTCTTGCCTGGAAAATCCCATGGATGGAGGAGCCTGGTAGGCTAAAGTCCATGGGGTCACAAAGAGTCTGGCACAACTGAACGACTTCACTTCACTTCAGGAGAGAAGGCTTTCCAACATATCAAGGCTAATGTAAAAGCCCTTGTGCTCATGGATCATATCCAGCACAGGCACTGGTGCTGGAAGTGGCAGTGGAAGAGCTCGGCACCTTTAACAGGCTTCCAGAAGTGGATCATAGTGTATGCCCTTAGAAATCTGAGCAAAGCACTGCCATCCTCTAGATAACTACTCTAATTTAGAGAAACAACCATTGACCTGCTAATGAACCTTAGGAGAAAAAGAATGTTTAACCATGGCCACCAATTTTCCACGATACCAGAGCTGCCCTTGCTAAGCTAACTGCATTCTCCATGCAGTTGGGTATGCACAGAAGCATTTCTTCATCAAATGAAATTAGCATATATAAACGATCAAGCAGGAACAAGCCCTGAGGGCACAAGGAAGTTACTAAAGCAGTGGTCCAAACTCTATTTGCCTTCACTTCTGCTGCAGTGGCTTCTGTCTCCCCGCCTGGGCCTGTGTCCTTGTGATTGGTTGACCGAGAAGACCGAGGCCTGATTGACAGATGGCTCTGAATGGTATGCAGGCACCATCATAAAGTGGACAGCTCATGCACTACAGCTCCTCTCTGTGACATTACGGTGGGGAAGGAAGAATTTTCCAGTGAGCAGGTCTTTGACCATTGCACCTGGTTGTACACTTTCTTTGGGAGGAGAAATGGACAGTTGTGTGATTGTGTTAGGGGAAGCACACTGATTGAAACCGCCCACCCTGGCCAGGCACCATAGTAACCATTCCCATGAGTGGTTTTATGACAGGAGGTCCTGGTAAGGAATACGGGACTAATAAGCCACCCCCAACCAGAAGAGTTCAGGAAAGGTCGAAAGGAGACAACGCGTGTCTGTCCACTTCCCAGAATCCCTCTTGCTAGCATCCATCTTGGTTGAGGGATGTGTGCGCCACCAGGAAATACTCTGAATTAGAATGATTGGCCAAAGACCACCCGGAAACAAATCCCATCACCATAAAACCCAAGACTGTGAGCCACGGGGCAGAGCAGTTCTCCTGCGTTCCCTTACCCTGCTGCTCTCCGCCCGGTCGCCATTTCCCAATAAAATCTCTTGCTTTGTCAGCACACGTGTCTCCTCAGACAATTAATTTCCGAGTGTTAGACAAGAACCCAGTTTCAGGCCCTGGAAGGGATCCCCCTTCCTGCAACAATTATATGCCAGTGCATTGATTGTGGTTTGGTGGAATATTCATAGACTTTGAAGGAATATGATAAGAAATCAATGATAAAGAGATCTGTAGAAGAGTTATGTTGATAGATCTCTCTGAATGGGCAAAAAACATGAAGGTATTTGTGTCCCACGCAAATGTTCACCCCAAAAAATGATGTCAGCAGAATAGGATATTATCATCAAGTGATTAAGATGATGGTAAAGAATCCATCTGCAGTGCAGGAGACCTGGGTTCTGTCTCTGGGTCAGGAAGCTCCCATGGCTAAGGCAATGGCGACCCACCCCATTTTCTTGCCTGGAGAATCCCATGGAGAGAGGAATCTGGCGGGCTACAGTCCATGGGGTTGCAAAGAGTCGGACACGACTGAGCAATTAAGCACACGATGTATAGACACGAGTCAGTCTTTCTCAAGCACCTCTGTCACTACTCAGTGGACTCCCAGATGAAGTGGCCAAGGTGGTAGGGATAGAGGTTATTGATAGGCTCAGCAACATTTACTTCCCCTTCCAGAGTCCAGCTTGACTTTGGCCACTGCTGGGTACCCAGTCAGTCAGCAGTCAAGCCCAACATTAAGCCCTTGATGTAGCACCACCATTCATTAGCGTGATCAGCTGTGTTCCTGGTGGCAGCAAGGTTAGGTTGAAGTGGGAGTCCTTATTGGAATATATGCTTACTGTAGATGCAGATATGTCTAGATTTATTGACTTCCCTGCAGTCAATGCTTCTGCCAATATTATCGTCCTTAGTCTTATAGAATTCCTTACCACTTTAATTGATGTTGTTCAGTCACTCAATCATGTCCAACTCTTTGCAACCCCATGGGCTGCAGCATGCCAGGCATCCTTGTTTCTCACTGTCTCCCAGAGTTTGCTCAAACTCATGTCCATTGAGTCAGTGATGCCATCCAACCATCTCATGCTCTGTCACCCCTTCTCCTCCTTCCTTCATCTTTCCCAGCATCAGAGCCCAATGAGGGGGCTCTTTATATCAGGTGGCCAAAATATTGGAGCTTCAGCTTCAGCATCAGTTCTTCCAATGCATATTCAGGATTGATTTCCTTTAGAATTGACTGGTTTGATCTCCTTGCTGTCCAAGGGGTTCTCAAGAGTCTTTGCCAACACCGCAGTTCAAAAGTAGCAATTTTTTGGCCCTCAACCTTCTTAATGGTCCAGCTTTCACATCCATACGTGACTTCTGGGAAAACCACACCTTTGACCATATGGACCTTAGTTGACAAAGTGGTATCTTTGCTTTTTAATACACTGTCTAGGTTTGTCATAGCTTTTCTTCCAAGGAGTAAGTGTCTTTTAAATTCATGGCTGTAGTGACCATCCTCAGTGATTTTGGAGCCCAGGAAAATACAATCTGTCACTGTTTCCACTTTTCCCCCATCTATTTGCCTGAAGTGTTGGGCCCGAATGCCGTGATCTTAGTTTTTTGAATGTTGAGTTTTAGGTCAGCTATTCACTGTCCTCTTTCACCCTCATTATGAGGGTCTTTAGTTCCTTTTTGATTTCTGCCATTAGAGTGGTATACCATTAGATATCTTCAGCATATCTGAGGTGGTTAATATTGCACCTGGCAGTCTTGATTCCAGCTTGTGAGTCATCTAGCCCATGAATAGTGTAGTCATGATGTACTCTGGATATAAGTTAAATAAGCAGGGTGACAATATACAGCTTTGATGTACTCCTTCCTCAATTTTGAACCGGTTTGTTTTTCCATGACTGGTTCTAACTTTTTCTTTTTGACCTGCATACAGGTTTCTCAGAAGGAAGGTAAAGTAGTCAGGTTTTCTCATCTCTTTTAGAAGTTTCCAAAGTTTGTTGTGATCTACACAATCAAAGACTTTAGTGTAATCAATGAAGCAGAAGTAAATAATTTGGGGATTCCCTTGTTTTTTCTATGATCCCCCAGATGTTGGCAATTTGAGCTCTGGTTCCTCTGCCTTTCCTAAATCCAGTTTGTACGTAGGGAATTTCTTGGTTCATGTACTGTTGAAGCCTAGCTTGAAGGATTTTGAGTGTTAGTTTGCTAACATCTGAAACAAGGACAATTGTATGGTAGTTTGAACATTCTTTGACATTGGCTTTCTTCTCTGGTGGTTCAGAGATTAAACCATCTGATTGCAATGCAGGAGACTTGGGTTTGATCCCTGGGTGGGAAAGATCCCCTGGAGAAGGAAATGGTAACCCACTCCAGTATTCTTGCCTGGAAAACCCCATGGACGGAGAAGCCTGGTAGGCTACAGTCCGTGGGGTCATAAAGAGTCGGACATGACTGAGTGACTTCACTTTCACTTTTTCACTTTCACTTTCTTTGAAATTGGAATGAAAACTGACCTTTTCCAGTCCTGTGGCCACTGCTGGGTTTTCCAAATTTGCTGACATATTGAGTGCAGCTCTTTAACAGCATCATCTTTTAGGATTTGAAATAGCTGAGATAGAATTCTGTCACCTCCACTAGCTTTGTTCATAGTAATGCTTCCTAAGGCCCACCTGACTTCACACTCCAGGATGTCTGGCTCTAGGTGAGTAACCACACCATTGTGGTTATCAGGGTCACTGACATCTTTTTTGTTTATTTCTTATGTGTATTCTTGCTCAGATGGTAAAGAATGCCTGCAGTGTTGGAAAACCGTATTTGATCCCTGGGTCAAGAAGATCCCCTGGAGAAAGGAATGGGTACCTACTGCAGTATTCTTTCCTGGAGAATTCCATGGACGGAGGAGCCTGCCATGCTACTGTCCATGGGGTTGCAAAGAGTCAGACATGACTGAGAAACTAGCAGTTTCACTTATCCACTGTCATGCTAGTCTTTCCTTATAATTCTATTTATTTATCCATTTATTTTGTTTTTGGCTGTGCTGGGTCTTCGTGGCTGGCAGGCTTTTCTCCAGTTGTGAACAGCTGGGTCTACTCGTGTTGTGGTGTGCAAACTTCTCACTGCAGTGGTTTCTCTTGTTCTGGAGCATGGGTTCTTGGGTGTGCAGGGTTCAGTTGTGGTACATGGGCTTTGTTGCTCCGAGGCATGTGAGATCTTCCTAGACCAGGGATCAAACCCATGTCTCCTGCATTGGCAGATGGATTCTTTACCACTGAGCCACCAGGGAAACTCTATCACAGTATTCTTAACAGAACTGATTCTGGTCAAGGAATTCACTTCAGAGCAAAAATAAGTGTGGCAGTGTGCCCATGCTTGTGGAAATCACTGGTCTTACCCTATTCCCCATCATTCTGAAACATGTAATTTGATAGAATGGTGAATCTCTGAACCAATCACCAGTATATGATACAGTTTCACCCATAGCAGATTAATGGGTCTAGGAATCAAGGAGCAAAAATGGGATTGGCACCAGTCACTATTAACTCTAAGAACCCCTACAGAATGTTTCTTGTTTCTGCATTTTTCTGTCTTTCTGGCCTGACACTCTGACTTACAGAGGGAGGAATGTTTCTACTGGGACACAAAATGGTGATTCCATTGAGCTGAAAGTAGATTGGCACTCAGTACCTGCATTCCTCTGAATCACCAGACAAAAAAGAAATTTTGTGGTGGCAGAGGTGATTCACGGCAACTACCAGGAAGCAGTTAGATTATTCCACAGAGGGTGTAAGGAAGAGTGTCTGGAATAGAGAAGATTCTCTAGTCTCTTAGTGTTTTCATTCCCATGATTAAGGTCATTGAAAACTTCAACAAACAAGTCAGACAGTAGTTCTAATGGCTCAGACTCTTCAGGAATGAAAGCTTGGTTTACCCCACCAGGTGAAGAACAGTGTTCACCTGAGAGCCTTCCTGAAGCCAATAGGAATATAGAATATGTAGAGAAATAATTCAGTTAAAATATCAGCTACAAAATAAATATCAGCTACAATCATGTGAACTGTTACAGATATGAGGACTGCAATTGCCAAGAGATTTCCTTCTTAGCGTGGTGTGGATACATTTGTGTATGTGTAGAGCAAATGTCTTAGCTTTCTTTCCAGTCTTTTTTCCTTGTCATGTGCACATCCTGACTGTATAATATAGAGGTTGAGGGCTGTTCATTTGTTCAGTATTTAAGTTACCATATATCATGGAGAGAAATAAATATCACTCAAAGAATTTACCTACTTTACTGGGGAAGGAGATAGTACCTTTTCCATTATCCACAAATGGGTGTGTTATGTTAGGTGGAATGTAACTTTATTCTTTTTTATATGTGGAGATAACATATGGCTTTAGGAGATATGTATGGGTGCCATGGTGATTATGGATAGATTATAAGGTTAGTTTTAAATGTCAGCTTGGCTGGGATGTGGGCTGTCCATTTATCTGATTAAACATTATTTTGGAGTGTGTCTGTGAGACTGTTTCCAGAAGTGATTAGTATGGAAGTGGTGGACTCAGTAAAGCACATGATCCTCCCAATGTACCTGGGCCTCATCCAGTCTGCTGGGCATCTGAATGCAACAGCAAGGCAGAGGAAGGTTGAAGTCAGTTTCCGCTGGCCTGGTTGATGCTGATCTTTAGGTGCTCTAGGTGATCCTGATTCTCAAGACTTTGTACTCAGACAGGAATCTACCATTGGCCCTCCTGTCTCAGGCCTTCTTTTGAATTACGACACTTGGTGTCCTCAGTCTCCAGCAGTGCTCCAGGCAACTGGCTGAATTGAGTAAAATGGCATCGTGCTAAACACCTAAATAACTGTTAAACAATGCAGATTGATTTTCAGTATCTTTTTAAAGGAATCATATTCTCTAAATGTAGAATGTATAGTCTTCATAGGTGAAATATGTTTTCTGAAATCTGGATTTTTCAAAAGTGTATATTTTACCTCTTTCCTAACGTGCCACTCTAATGAAAAGTAATGTACTAAATTAATAAATCTATATCCTAAGGTGAGTGGAATCATATCATTTGACTAGATATTTTGATAATTTCTGGAAGGCATAAGGCAGTTTGAATTGTACTGAAGGTCAGAACAGAGCAGAAGAGTCTGTTGACCAAACATCTGTAAGAGAAGGCCACACAGAGGTCTGAGTTTCTTGGAAGCCTCCAACTGTCTGTTCTGTACTCACCAAGCTAAATTAAGACTTGATAGGTTATACAGCCCACTCATATAGTCATAATTTGGCATCAGACTTCTCGTTCAAAGAAAAATCTATTAGGAAATGTCCTTAATGACAGTAGAAGAAAATGCATGCATGTAGCCTGTACTTTCAGTTAGTCTTTGGGTCATTACAGTGCGTGAAAAAGCAAAAATCCACATAATTGACAGGAAACCATCTGAGCAATGGAAACATTGTATACCAATAATAATCAACAAACTACAGACATATACAATTGGAATGAATCTTTAGGGAGAAGATTAAAAGCAACTTGAATGTGATCAATCCACTCCATTTTCCTAGAACTTAGAATGCTTCAGAGGAATTAAAATAAGACAAATGAACTGGTCTAATCTTGTGACCTACACAAGACTCCAGGAATATAGAGTAACGTATTTTAAAAAAATACTTGTAGCTGAAAACCATTCTATGGTCACCAGTAAACCTCTTTCTCCAGCCACGCCTGTCATCACTAGATAGGTTCATGAAAAAGGCAAAATGATGATAAGAACAAAGGTTACGCGTGAGCCCTACATCATTAACTTCCACTTAACATGGACAGCTTGCCTAAGGTCATGTCAGAGTGCTCCATTTGCCAGGAGAGAATCCATCATTGAGTCCCCAATATTTCACCATTAATGAGGATAGTTAGCCAGCTACATGGTGGTAGGTTGATCACTTTGACAGTTTTCCATCAAGAAAGGCTTGGTGTTTTGTTCTTACTAGAATAGATATTTACTCTAGATACAGATTTCCCTCCTCTGCAGGCAGTGCTTCTGCTGAAACAACCATCTGTGGACTTACAGGATTCCTTATCCACTGTCATGGTACATTTCATTCCATACTGTCATTCCACATTTCATTGCCTCTGATCAAGGAATTTACTTCATAGCAAATGAAATGTCATAATGGCCCCATTATTATTAAATTCACTTGTCTTATCCTGTTCCCTAAAATTCTGAAGCAGCTAATTTGAGTGAAAGATATAATGGACTTTTAGAACTAAGTTACAAAGTTTCCTGTATGATAATATCAGAAAGTTCAAAGTTCAGAAGGATGTATATTTTTTGAATCTACATCCAATACATAGTACTGTTTCTCAGATAGGATTTGCTCTGCTTCATGGATCACAGCCTTACTGTGGCAAAGAGGCTGTGGAATCTCAATGAAGCTATGAACCATGCCATGTAGGGCCACCCAGGATGGACGGATTATAGCAGAGAGTTCTCATAAAACATGATTCACTGCAGGAGAGACTGGCAAACCACGCCAGATTTCTTGCTACAAGAAACCCATGAACAGTATGAAAAGGAAAAATGATATGATATTTTTTGGGGGTGACAAAGATGACACTTGCCCCAAGCTCAGAAGGTGTTCAATATGCTACTGGGGAAGAGTGGAGGGCAATTACCAATAGCTCCAGAAAGAATGAAGAGACTGGGCCACAGCAGAAATGATGCTCAGTTGTGGATGTGTCTGGTGGTGAAAGTAAAGTCTGATGCTATAAAGAACAGTATTGCATAGGAACCTGGAATATTAGATCCATGAATCAAGGTAAACTGGATGTGGTCAAATAGGAGATGGCAAGAGTTACATCAACATCTTAGGAATCAGTGAACTAAAATGGAAGAGAATGGGCGAATTTAATTAAGATGACCATTATATCTACTACTGTGGGCAAAAACCCCTTAGACAAAAGGGAGTAGCCCTTATAGTCAACAAGAGTCTGAAATGCAGTACTTGGGCAGGCAATCCCAAAGAAGGAATGTCAAAGAATGTTCAAACTATCATGCAATTGCTTTCATTTCACATGTTAGCAAGGTTATGCTCAAAATCCTTCAAGCTATGTGTGAATCCACCAGCAGTATGTGAAGTGAGAAGTTCCAGATATACAAGCTGGGTTTAGAAGAGCAGAGGAACCAGAGGTCAAGTTGCCAACATTTGTTGGATCATAGAGAAAGAAAGGGAATTCCAGAAAAACTTCTGTTTCATTGACTACATTAAAGCCTTTGACTGTGTGGATCACAACAAACTGTGGAAACTTCTTAAAGAGATGGGAACATCAGACCATCTTACATGTCTCCTGAGAAACCTGTATGCAGATCAAGAAGCAGCAGTTAGGACTGGACATGAAACAATGGACTGGTTCCTAATTGGAAAAGGAGTGTGTCAAAGTTGTATACTGTCACCCTGCTTATTTAACTTATATGCGGAGTACATCATGTGACATGCTGGGCTGGATGACTCACGAACTGGAATCAAGAGTGCCAGGGGAAATATCAACAACCTCAGATATGCAGATGATACCACTCTAAGGGCAGAAAGTGCAAAGAGGAACTGAAGAGCCTCTTGATGAGGGTGAAAAAGGTGAAAGAGGAGGCGTGAAGCTCAAGATTAATAAAACTGAGAACATGGCATCCCATCCCATCCCATCATGGAAAATAGAAGGGAAAAAAGTGGAAGCAGTGACAGATTCTATTTTCTTGGGCTTCAGAATCACTGAGAATGTTTACTGCAGCCATGAAATTAAAAGATGCTTACTCCTTGGAAGGAAAGCCATGAGAAACCTAGGCAGCTTATCAAAAAAACAAAGATATCCGTTTGCCAACAAAGGTCCATATAGTCAAAGCTATGGCTTTTCCAGTAGTTATGTACAGATGTGAGAGTTGAACCATAAAGAAGGCTGAGTGCTGAAAAACTGATGCTTTCATATTTTGGTGCTGGAGAAGATTTGAGAGTCCCTGGTACAACAAAGATGTCAAACCAGTCAACCCTAAAGGAGATCAATTCTGAATATTCATTGGAATGACTGATGCTGAAACTGAAGCTCCAGTATTTTGTCCACCTGATACAACGAGCTGACTCGTTGAAATAAACCCTGATGCTGGGAAAAAATTGAAGGCAGTCTTTCCTTCCCTGCCAGAGAAGGAGGTGGCAGAGGATGAGATGGTTGGTTGGCATCACTGACTCAGCAGACATAAATTTGACCAAACTGCAGGAGACAGAGGACAGAGCTGGTGTGCTGCATTCCATGGAGTCGCAAAGAGTGGAACATGACTTCACAATCGAACCGCAACACAACAGCAGTTCACAACTCAGGCTGAGAAATATGGTTCTAGGTTTAGTAGAGTTTGTTTTTACTTAACTTGTGATTGTGTTGATTTTTTGAACACTGTAAAGGATAATGTTGTCAGCAACTTATCAATATCTCAAGGTGTTGTAAAATGAGGAGAAAAAAGTGTTTATCCATGTACATAAGAGAGAGGAGCTATAAATTCTCTAAAATCTCAAGATTAAATAATTGATATATCTTCATAATAAAGAGTATTTCTGTTGTATTGTTTCCAAGTAGTGTTTTCATCTGATATCGTCAGTATTTCAGACAACTGGATGAATGTAGCCTGATAGCTTTTACATCTCACTAACATTAAATAGTACATTTGTCATTTCATAGTTTCTTTTTTTAAAGATATCTGGACAATACTTCTAAAATGTAAGCTTTGTAAGGGTTTATATTTTACATCTTTCCCAACATTCCACTGCAATGACTTATATGATATACAAAATGAAAAAAAAAAACACTTTAACAGAAATAAAAATGGGAACACATCAGTGAAGCGATTTTAGTGAATTTTGGAAGGCATAATTTAGTATGGATTTTTCTGAAACATACATCAGAGCACTAGAATCTATAGATTAGACATATTCAAGAGAAGGCTCCATAGGAAGTCTGACATCTGACAGGCCTCCAGCGCCTATTTCATACCTACCCAACCTAAAGAAGAACTTGGCAGGTGATACATTGTGCTCAACCTTTTCATTCAAACAAAAGGCCAGTTATAGAATCAAACTTTTGTGGTTATCAAAGAAATATACACCAGTTGCCTATATTAGAAATATAGGCTTTGAGTCATAACAGTTTGTGAACCACCAGAAATTTAGATAACCCACAGGAAAAAAATAATCAGAGCAATGAGGATATTATACAGCAACAAAAAATAACAATCCAGGGCAATATGCAATAACATGGATCCTATAGTGAAAAATAATAAAAGTATCTGGACTGTGATTTATTCACTCCATTTCTGAGGCTTAGGGATGTACCCTAGGGAACAAAAACAAGATAAATGACTTGGTCTGATCTTGTGACCTTCACTTTTGGATATATGTAATAATTATATTTTTACTTATACTGTTTAATTGTTAATCCAAACATCTACCTAAAGAGT
This sequence comes from Muntiacus reevesi, assembly GCF_963930625.1. Lineage (NCBI taxonomy): Eukaryota > Metazoa > Chordata > Mammalia > Artiodactyla > Cervidae > Muntiacus > Muntiacus reevesi. The sequence continues at coordinate 13,263,060 of NC_089269.1, forward strand.
TTCTCCTAATATCTAGCAGGAGATAATCCTCCTGCTAAGTAGAGCAGGATTAATCACTTTAGGGATGTGATACTTGTAATTGTCATGAAAGAAACCTAAGATTGGTGTGCTGCAGTTCACGGGGTCGCAAAGAGCTGGATACGACTGACCGACTGAACAACAGGAAGGTGACCTGACATTCAGTGACCGTTGTCATCCTAGTAATCTCCATGCGCTCATCACAAGATTGATAATCACCCTTGCAATTTTGCTTCATTTTAAGTATTCATTTCAGTTCTCTCTCGATTATTTATAGACACAAATTCCTGTGACTGTCCTCCATTCACTCAAAAACAATCCTAACTTTACTATAGAATTAAATGTAATGTAAATCTCTAGACTACACAGCGCTTTTGCTATCAAAGACATTATATTCCATTTTCTTCAGTGATTATACCATTGTATTGCTTAATGCATTTATGAAGCCACACTGAGACTATATGTGTGAACTCTGATAATTTCTCTCCTCTTTAATTATTCTAATATTACATGAACACCTGATTAAAATTTATCTATATTCTTGGTTTTGAGTTACATATCCACATATTTTAAGGTGTTTACTAGAAATCCCACCTTAGTGAGTCATTAAAATTCTAGGATAGTTATAAGAGGAACAAACTTATACACAAAACTACAAATAGCAGCATCAGATGTACACAATTATATGACTATTTTAACAAGAGGACAGATATTAATATGAGTTTTAAGCATTTCTCTTCAACATTTTTGCCAGTGAATTTATGACTTTCTTATTTCTGAGGCTGTAGATAATTGGATTTAAGAAAGGAATGATAACAGTGTAAAACAGGGAGTCCATCATATCTTGATCATTTTCTTGTAAAGATCCAGGGAGCACATACATGAAGAGAAGAGGCCCGTAGTACAAACAGACAGACAGGAGGTGGGCTCCACAGGTGGAGAAGGCCTTCCTTATACCTTGAACAGACTTCTTTTTCAAAACTGTACAGAGAACTAATGCATAAGAGGTAAGAACAATGGAAATGGTGAATGCCTGTATTGACCCAGCAAAAATGAATACTATCAGCATGTTAATGGAAGGGTCAGTACAAGAAATCTTTAACAGTGGTATAATGTCACAGTAAAAGTGATGTACTATGTTGGAATTGCAGAAGGTTAATCTGAGTAAAAAAACGTTATGAAGTGTGGCATGAAGGAGGCCACCAAAATATGACAAAACCAACAGCCAAATGCATAGTCTGTTGGTCATGATCATTGGATAAATTAGCGGTTTGCATATGGCCACATAACGATCATATGCCATAGTTGCCAACAGAAAGCACTCTGTAGTTACACAGATTACAAAGGAAAAAAATTGTATCTTGCATTCAGAAAGAGAGATCATTTTGCTCATGGCAAAGAAGTTGAGCAGCATCTTGGGTGTCACTGTGGAGGAGAACCAAGTATCCACAAAGGCCAGATTCCCAAGGAATAAGTACATGGGGATGTGAAGGTGAGGGTCATTGCAGATGAGAGCAATTAGACCAAGGTTTCCCACAATGGTGATGAGGTATATCATCAAGAACAGAAGGAACAGGGGGATCTGCCACTCTGGTTGATGTGTAAGTCCTGTGAGAATGAACTCTGTCAGCTCTGTTGTATTTTTTGTTTCCATATCATTAATAGATTGCATCTGAAATACAATGCAGTAAATGGAGAAAACATTTCTCAAGAATTTTAAAGAGTAAATTTGGTTAGGGTAATGTGAATAAAGCCATATACCAAGCCTGAATGCCCTTTATTTTATTTACTCTTACCAAATACTTGAAAAGTATTTGCAGAAATCATTTTATTGGAATAATATAATTATTTCAGTTCAAAATATGTACAGGTATGAATGGACGTAGAAGAAGAGAAAGAGAAAAAAGGTAAAAAAAAAAAAAAAAAAAAAAGAAGAAAAGAAAGACATTCTGAACATGATCAAATTTATGGGGGATTATTAAATGAGATGGAGGAAACGTGTTTAGGGCATGGATATAGTGTCAAAATTAAGATGTTAGAAGGGCCTGATTATAAAATAAATTGAATACTGATGAAACTTTATTGAATTTTATTCTTTAAGGAATAGACAAACTGAACATTTTTTAAACATGGAGATGCATCCTCAGTTATTTTTAAAGTTAAATAACTGGTTGAATAAAGTAGACTTCAGGGGATGTAGCCTGGTGTCAGAAGTACTAATCTGGAAGCTGTGACTATTGACCAGTGATTCTTACAACAGTTACCCATTAGAAGTACCCATTAGGGAGTGGTACAAAATAGATTCTGAGGTATTATTATCAGAGTTGATTCTCTAGGCCATGAATGTTACCTAGTCATTGTATTAATGTTTCCTAGGTGATGAAAATATATGCAGAAATCTTATTCCATGTGTGCTTTGATATTGGGGTGATGAGGAATTCCAACAGATAGTTCAAAGTAAATCAGGATATAGAACCACTCGCACTTGCAGACATATTGGATGTAAAGGGGTGGTTAATAATAAAAGAGAGAAAATCATAAGAGTCACTTGATTACCAGGTAGAAAGTCATCAAATATTGAGATTGAAAACTCAGATGTGATGGCAAGTGTTTGCAAGGAGCAACCTCTGACCATCCAGGTGATATATACTAAGCATTATGATTCCATAGGAGCATAATAGAAATAATGATTTGGGAATCATTAATGTAGCTAATAATAAAATGGGAAAGACTAGTGATCTCTTCAAGAAAATTAGAGATACCAAGGGAAAATTTCATGCAAGATGGGCTCAATAAAGGACAGAAATGGTATGGACCTAACAGAAGCAGGAGATATTAAGAGTACAAAAAAGATCTTCATGACCCAGATAATCATGATGGTGTGATCACTCACCTAGAGCCAGACCTCCTGGATGAGATGGTTGGATGGCATCACCAACACAATGGACATGGGTTTGGATGGGCTTTGGGAGCTGGTGATGGACAGGGAGACCTGGCGTGTTGCGGTTCATGGGGTCGCAAAGAGTCAGACACAACTGAGCGACTGAACTGAATAGTAATGAGAAGTATTCATATATTTCACAATCATTTGAATCAGATTATGTAGCTAGTTATAAACATGTCAAACCAGAAATATATTAGTTCACTTATTTGACAAGAAAATTTACTTTGTAAATTTCTATTTTTAATAAATATGCTAACTCTACTTAGAGTCTCTGTTGTCACAGAGAGCTGACATTCTCTAGAAATCCTGCTGGATTTAATTGAGAGCATTTATTCCCCTACCAGTTTTATAGAAAAAAAATTTAACCCCCAGCCTGGAATATTAATACAGGCAATGTAAATAAACAGTGGCAACAGCTGCGATTGCTAAATGTATATTTGTTTGAATGCGCTTCCTTCTATAAAATTTTAAACAATTCAACAAACAAAATATTTCAATTTAATGTGTGGGTACTTATGTCATAAATTTGAAAGAGCGCTTAGGAAACACTTTCTGCATGCAGTCTTATATACATATATATACATATACATGCACACAAATATATATATATATATATATATATATATATATATACACATACATACACACACATAACTATAACCTTTGTGAGTGTGTATATATATGTATACAATCAGTTTCATATATATGTATGAAATTATATTTCAATGAAATTATTTTAATTTCCAAAGAAATTGCTGACAGAATTGGGTTAAAGGAGAGAGAGGTTACTATTTCAGTGATTTAACTTAAAAATCAATCAGAGAATGTAGTTAATGGAATATATATTTTGAGCAAAATTATCAGAAGGATTTCTTACAGAGGAAGCATTATGATGTAACTCTGTAAACTCACACCTATTTGTTTAATGTTCTAGTTCACCAAAACATATCCTATGGAATCATTATAATTAATCATATAATTATGTATCATTAAAGAGTACAGTATAGTCTTAGATCTATTTTGCTCATCTAGATTTTACTTATAATAATAAAATAGATTATTCAGTATTTGTTTTCCATTTTCAACTGTCTATGTTGGCATTTTGCAAACCACATCAAATTAGTATAAAATTTAACAGTATTTTGGCATTAGTTTTAAAAATAAATGTTATAGAAATCATTCTGTCTTACCAATAGCTACCAAAGTTGATATCCTTTTAGTGTTTGACTTTTCAAAGTAGAAAATAATGCAAAAGTACTGCATTGACAAGAACACCAGCAGCAATATTTTGCACTTTGATTCATTTTGGAGGTTTCATTATCCAAGCTCAGGAAAATGCTTTTTATTTGAATTTGTTTTGAACACAAGACTCAAGCAGTTTTATAACTGTGTGCTTTTGCCAAAAAGGTGTGATTGAAGAACTGTTAATAAAATTCCCCTGATAGAGCCCATGGACTCCTATCAGGACAAACCTAAGATGTTCTCCTGGGCACTGTGAGCTTGGACATTTATGAAAAATTCAGGTTGTTCCACGGGGCATTACAGACTTTGAAATCATAAGATGCAGTCCTTATAGAGAGTTCAGTTTTTTGTTTTTTGTTTTTTATTGGAGTTGCTTTAGAATGTTGTATTAGCTTCTACTGTACAGCAAAATGAATCAGTCATACATGCACATTTACCCCCTCCCTTCTGGACTTCCTTCCCATTCAGGCACCACAGTGTGTTGAAATTAGTACACTCTCTAACACCATACACACAAATGGACTCAAAATAGATTAACCTGAATGTCAGGTCAGACACAATGGAACTCTTAGAGGAAAACATAGGCAGAACTATGACGTAAATTGCAGCAAGATCGTTTCTGACCCACCTCTTAGAGTCATGAAAATAAAAACAAAAATAAACAAATGGAATCTAATGAAACTCAAAAGCTTTTTCACAGCAAAGTGAACTATAAACAAGTTAAAAAGGCAACCCTCAGAATGGTAGAAAATATTTGCAAGCAAAGCAATGGACAAAGGATTAATCTCCAAAATATACAAGCAGCTTATACAGCTCAATATCAAAAAGCAAGCAACCCAATCAAAAATGGGCAGAGACCTAATTGACATTTATGTCTAAATAGATATTTAGGTGAAGAAGACATACAGATGGCCAACAAACAAGTGAAAAGATGTTCAACATCACTAATTATTAGAGAAATGCAAATCAAAAATATTAATACAATGAGGCATCACTTCACACAGGTCAGAGTGGCCATCATCAAACAATCTACAAAGAATAAATGCTGGGGAGGGTATGGAGAAAAGGGAACCCTCATACCCTATTCTTTTGAGTGTAAAAGTAGGCAACCACTCTGGAAAACAGTATGGATGTTTCTTAAAAAATGAAATATTCAGTTACCATATGCTCCAGCAATCCTACTCCTGGGTGTATACCCAAGAAAATCACAGTTCGAATAATACATGCAGCCCAATGTTCATAGCTGCACTATTTACAGTAGCCAGGACATGGAAGCCATCTAAAACCTGACAGCATCAGAAAGTGAATAGCTGTAGTACTAAAATTCCTCTCTCTGACATCCCTGAAGGACACTGGTAATGGAGAAACAGTCCAGTGAGCAGAACTTTGACCACTGCACCCGATTGTCCACTTTATTCGGGAGAAATGGACAGATGTGTGAATATACACCAGTTCATTGGTTTGGCCAGTGGTTTGGTGGGATGTTCAGAGCCTTTGAAGGAAAATGACTGGAAATTGATGACAAGGAGATCTGTAAAAGAGTTATGTTAATAATTTCTCTGAATGGGCACAAAACATGAAGATATTTGTGTCCCATGTGAATATTCACATCCACACACAAAAGTGATCTCAGCAGAATAGGATATTATCATTAAGTGATGAAGATGACCCAATGACTGGACACTAGTTACTCTTTCTCAAGTAACCTTGTCATCATTCAATTGTTGTTCAGTTGCTCAGCCATGTCCAACGTTTTGCACTCCAAACAGAAACACGCCAAACTCCCCTGTCCTTCACAATCTCCCAGAGCTTGCTTAAACTCATGTCCACTGAGTTGATGATGCCATCCATCCATCTTGTCCTCTGATGTTCCCATCTCCTCCTGTCATCTGTCTTTCCCAGCATCGGGTCTTTTCAATCAGTCAGCTCTTCAAATCAGGTGGCCAAAATATTGGTGATTCCTTCTCAACATAATTTCCTCCAACGAATTTTCAGGATTGATTTTCTTTAGAATTGAATGGTTTGATCTCCTCGCAGTCCAAGGAACGCTCAAGAGTCTTCTCCAACACCACAGTTCAAAAGCATCACTTCTTTGGTGCTCAGCCTTCTTTATGGTCCAACTCTCACATCCATACATGACTACTGGAAAAATCATAGCCTTGCTTAGACGAACCTTTGTTGGCAAAGTAATGTCTCTGCTTTTTAATATGCTGTCTAGGTTTATCTTTTCTTCCAAGGAACAAGTGTCTTTTAATTTCATGACTGCAGTCACCATCTGCAGTGACTTTGGATCCCAAGAAACTAAAGTCTGTCACTGTTTCCATTGTTTCCTCGTCTATTCACCACAAAGTGATGGGATTGGATGCCATGATCCTAGTTTTTTCAATGTTGAGTTTTAAGCCAGCTTTTTCACACTCTTCTTTCACCTTCATCAAGGGGCTTTTTAGTTCTTCTTCCCTCTTTGCCATAAGGGTGTTGTCATCTGCATATCTGAGGTTATTGCTATTTCTCCTGGCAATCTTGATTCCAACTTGTGCTTCATCCACCCTGACATTTCCACGTGATGTAATCTGCATATAAGTTAAATAAACAGGGTGACAATATACAGCCTTTATATATTCCTTCCCCAATTTGGAACCAGTTCATTGTTCCATGTCCAGTTCTAACTGTTGCTTCTTGACCTGCATGCCGGTTTCACAGGAGGTGGGTAAGGTGGTCTGGTATCCCCATCTCTTTATGAATTTTCCAGTTTGTTGTGATTCACACAGCCAGAGACTTCAGCATAGTCCATGAAGCAGAAGTAGGTGTTTTTTCTGGAATTCTCTTATGTTTTCTATGATCCAACAGATGCTAGCAATTTTATCTCTGGTGCCTCTGCTTTTTCCTAATCCAGCTTTAACATCTGGAAGTTGTCAGCTTGGAGAATTTGGGGCATTACTTTGCTAGCATGTGAAATGAATACAGTTGTGTGGTAGTTTGGACATTCTTTGGCACTGCCCTTCTTTGAGATTAGGATGAAAACTGACCTTTTCCAGTCCTGTGACCACTGCTGAGTTTTCTAAATTTGCTGGCATAGTGAGTGTAGCTCTTTAACAGCACCATCTTTTAGGATTTGAAATAGCTCAACTGGAATTCCATCACCTCCACTAGCTTTGTTTTTAGTGATGCTTCCTAAGGCCCACTTGACTTCACATTCCAAGATGTCTGACTGTAGGAGAGTGATCACACCATCATGGTTATCTGTGTCATGAAGATCTTTTTTATATAGTTCTTCTGTGTATTCTTGCCATCTCTTCTTAATATCCTCTGCTTCTGTTAGGTCCATACTGTTTCTGTCCTTTATTATGCTCATGTTTGCATGAAATGTTCCCTTGGTATCTCTAATCTTCTTGAAGAGATTTCTAGTCTTTCCCATTCTATTGCCTTTCTCTATTTCTTTGCATTGTTCACTTAGGAAGGCTTTCTTATCTCTCTTTGCTGTTCTTTGGAACTCTACATTCAAATAGGTATAGCTTTCCTTTTCTTTGCCTTTCACTTCTCTTCTTTTCTCAGCTACTTGTAAGGCCTCCTCAGACAACCATTTTGCCTATTTGCATTTCTTTTTCTTGGGGATGGTCTTGATCACTGTCTCCTGTACAATGTCATAAACTTCTGTCCATAGTTCTTCAGGCACTCTATTAGATCTATTCCCTTGAATCTATTCGTCACTTGGCTATATAATCATATGGGGTTTGATTTAGGCCATACCTGATTGGTCTAGTGGTTTTCCCTACTTTCTTCAATTTAAGTCTAAATTTTGCATTAAGGAGTTCATGTTCTGAGCCACAGTCAGCTCCCAGTGTTGTTTTTGCTGACTGTATAGACCGTCTCCATTTTCGGCTGCAAAGAATATAATCAATCTCACTTCAGGATTAAGCATCTGGTGATGTCCATGTGTAGAGTCATCTTGTGATGTTGGAAGAGGGTGTTTGCTATGATCAGCTCATTCTCTTGAGAAAACTGTGTTAGCCTTTGCCCTGCTTCATTTTGTACTCCAAGGCCAAACTTGCCTGTTACTCCAGGTATCTCTTGACTTCCTACTTTTACATTCCAGTCCCCTATAATGAAAAAGACATGTTTTTTTGGTGTTAGTTGTAGAAGGCCTTGTAGGGGAATCTTAGAAGCTATCCTTAATTCTCCAGGCAAGAATACTGGGGTGGATTGCCACACCCTCCTCCAGAGGATCTTCCTTATCCAGGGATTGAACCCACGTCTCCTGCGGCTCCTGACTTTCAGGCAGATTCTTTACCGCTGAGGCGCCAGGGAAGCCCCATCATTTAATGGGCTCCTAGACAAAGTGGCCTTGGGGGCATGGATTGAGATTATCGATTGGCTCAACGCTATTGACTTTCCCTCCCTAAGTCCCTAAGCTTGACTCTGTCCTCTGCTGGGTGCGCGGCCGCAGCTGAGACCAATATTACATCCTTCATGTGGCACCATCATTCACTAGAGTGATCAGTTGTGTATTTGGTGGCAGCATGATTACATTGGAAGTGGAAGTGGAAAAGGAAATGGAAATGAAAGGGATCTGTTCTACTGGAATAGATACTTACTCTAGACACAGATGTGTCTAGATATGTGACTTTCCTGTAGTCAATGCTTCTGCCAAAATTATCAGCCTATTCTAACAGAATTCCTATTCCAATGTCATAATGTTCTTAACAGTACTGATTATGGTCAAGGAACTCACTTCAGAGCAAAATAAGTGTGGCAGTGTGCCCATGCTTGTGGAATTCATTGGCCTTCCCTGTGCACCATGAAGCATATGGTTTGATAGAATGGTAAATGACCATTGTAAAGCTTCAGTTATAGCAGAACTATCTGGCAATATCTCACAAAGTTAGGACAAGTATCTTCAGAAGGCTGAAATTTCTGAACCAAACACCAGTGTATGATACTGTTCCATGGGTCTAGGAATCAAGGGGCAGAATGGGAGTGGCAGCAGTGACTACTGTCCCTAGTGACCACTGCAAAATATTTATTTCTTGTTCCTATGTTTTTCTGCCCTTCTGGCGTTGCACTCTCACTTCCAAATGGAGGATTCTTTCTACCCAGACACATTGACCTAAAAGTAAACTACCAATCACTACCTTTGAATCTGCATTCCTCTGTGTTATCAAACAAGCGAAGGAGTTACAGTGCTGATTGAGGTGATAGATGGCAACTACCAAGAGGAAACAGGACTACTCCACAAGGAGAGTAAGGAAGAGTAGGTCTGGAATACAAATGATACACTAGGGTGAAGCGTTCAGACTATTTTTATAGTGCTACTTAAGTGGAAACTAGTGGATCTGTAGAAATTCTTTTTGTTCTCTAAATATCTTAATATTGTAAAATGTTTTTCCACTGATTGTTTCAAAATAGTGGGTTTTTTTTTAAGTCACACTGCTATAATCAAATATCATAGATTTTTGGCCTTATAACACAGATGTTAATTTTTTTCATTCTGGAGGTTGGGAAGTCTGAGTCCAAGGGTCCAACAAACACTGTACTGGTGAGAACTTGCTTTCTGGCTGGCAAACAGCTGCCTTCTCATATGGCCTTTCCTAGCTGAGTACCCCTGCAGAGAAAGCTAGCTCGCTTGTCTCTCTCTCTTCTTATAAGGGGACTAATCCTATCATGAAAAGCCTTACCCTTTTGACCTCAGTCAGTCAGTTCAGTCGCTCAGTCCTGTTCGACTCTTTGCAACCCCATGAATTGCAGTGCACCAGGCTCCCTGTCCAGAACTAAATCCCAGAGCTTGCTCAAACTCATGTCCATCAAGTCGGTGATGCCATCAAACCATGTCATTATCTGTCATCCCCTTCTCCTCCTGCCTTCAATCTTTCCCAGCATCAGGTCTTTTCCAATGAATCAGTTCTTCGGATTAGGTGGCCAAAGTATTGGAGTTCAGGTTCAGCATCAGTCCTTCCAATGAATATTCAAGACTGATTTGCTTTAGGATTGACAGGTTGGATCTCCTTGCAGTCCAAGGGACTCTCAAGAGTCTTCTCCAACATCACAGTTCAAAAGCATCCGTTCTTTGATGTTCAGCTTTCTTTATAGTGCAACTGTCACATTCATACATGACTAATGGAAAACCATAGTTTCACTAGATGGACCTTTGTTGGCAAAGTAATATCTCTGCTTTTCAATATGTTGTCTAGATTTGTCATAGTTTTTCTTCCATGGAGCAAGGATCTTTTAATTTCGTGGTTGCACTCACTATCTGCAGTGATTTTGAAGCCCCCCCAAAATAAAGTCTGTCACTGTTTCCACTGTCTCCCCATCTATTTGCCATGAAGTGATGGAACCAGATGCCATAATCTTAGTTTTCTGAATGTTGAGTTTTAAGTCAGCTTTTTCAATCTTCTCTTTCACTTTCATCAAGAAGCTCTTTAGTTCTCCTTCGTTTTCTGCCATAAGGGTGGTGTCATCTGCATATCTAAGGTTATAGATATTTCTTCCAGCAATCTTGATTCCAGCTTGTGCTTCCTCCAGTCCAGCGTTTCTCATGATGTACTCTGCATATAGGCTAAATAAGCAGGGTGACAATATACAGCCTTGACTTACTCCTGGAACCAGCCTGTTGTTCCATGTCCAGTTCTAACTGTTGCTTCTTGACCTGCATGCAGCTTTCTCAGGAGGCAGGTAGGGTGGTCTGGTATTCCCATCTCTTTGAGAATTTTCCACAGTTTGTTGTAATCCATATATAGTCAAAGGCTTCAGCATAGTCAATGAAGCAGAAGTAGATGTTTTTCTGGAATTCGCTTACTTTTTCTGTGATCCAAAAGATGTTGGTAATTTGATCTCTGATTCCTCTGCCTTTTCTAAATCCAGCTTGAACATCTGGAAGTTCATGGTTCATGTACTGTTGAAGCCCAGCTTGGAGAATTTTGAGCATTACTTTCCTAGCATGTGAGATGAGTGTAATTGTACGGTAGTCTGAACAGTTTTTGGCATTGCCCATCTTTGGGATTGGAATGAAATGTAACCTTTTCCAGTCCTGTGGCCACTGCTGAGTTTTCCAAATTTACTGGCATATTGAGTGCAACATTTTAACAGCATCATTGTTTACTATTTGAAGTAGCTTAACTGGAATTCCATCGCCTCCACTAGCTTTGTTCATAGTCTGGGTCGTGAAGATCTTTTTTGTATAGTTCTTCTGTGTATTCTTGCTACCTCTTCTTAATATCTTCTGCTTCTGTTAGGCCCATATCATTTCTGTCCTTTATTGAGCCCATCTTTGCATGAAATATTCCCTTGGTGTTTCTAATTTTCTTGAAGAGATCTGTGGTCTTTCCCATTCTGGTGTTTTCCTCTATTTCTTTCCATTGATCACTGAGGAAGGCTTTCTTATCTCTCCTTGCTTTTCTTTGGAACTCTGCAATCAAATGGGTATATCTTTCCTTTTCTCCTTTGCCTTTCACTTCTCTTCTTTTCTCAGCTATTTGTAAGGCCTCCTCAAACAACCATTTTGCCTTTTTGCATTTCTTTTTCTTGGGGATGGTCTTGATCACTGCTTCCTGTACGATGTAATGAACCTTCGTCCATATTTTTTCACACACTCTGTCTATCAAATCTAACCCCTTGAATCTGTTTCTCACTTCCACTCTATAATCATAAGGGATTTGATTTACGTCATACCTGATTGGTTTAGTGGTTTCCCCTACTTTCTTCAATTTAAGTCTGAATTTTGAAACAAGGAGTTTATGATCTGAGCCTCATGATCTCATGACCTCATCTAAGACTAATTACCTGCCAAAGAGTCTGCTCTAATACCACCATATTAAGGGGTTGGTGCTTCAACATACGAATTTGGGGGAAACTGACATTCAGTCTCTACGGTAGTTTGCACTTGTGTGCTCATGTGCTCATTTTTTCTGATTCTTTGCGACCCTGTGGACTGTTCCACCTGGCTCCTCTGTTCATGGAATTTTCCAGGTAGGGATACTGGAGGGAGTTGCCATTTCCTCCTCTAGGGGATCTCCCGGCCCAGGGATCGAACCCGCATGTCCTGTGCCTCCTGCATTGGCAGGCAGATTCTTTACCACTGTGCCAATTGGCAGATTTCAAAGATTGAGAACATTTCCTTCCTATTCTGCCACTTGTTTCTTCCCCACGCCCATTTCAAATTAGGCCCTCAAGCTAAACTGTTAGCTTTCTGACACAGTGAAGCTTTTCAGACTACCCAACAACAAGCATAGATGGAAGGGGCCTTAGAAAGCATTATGGGCAGTGAGAGGCAACTCACTCCTTTCTGGTCCTCATAGAAGCTGGCTGAGTTAAGAGAATCCTTCAACGGTGAAGGTCAGGTCAAAATCTTTGAGTCCTTTCCCATGCTTTCTTCATTGCTTTCCTATTGTGTTTATTCTTCTGTGTCAAATGAGAGTTGAATACACAAGAAGTGAGCTCACCATGTCCTAAATAAAGTGGAATAGAAGACCTTTTGATGGTCAGCAGCATTCCTAGGATCTGCCTCTGATCTGCCTCTCAAACACAACATGTTTACTATGTGGAGTTATATGTAATATGAGTCTCCAGGCTATATGGCTGATTACGATCAAAGGCCTCATATTTGAGTTCTTTTCAGAGGTACAGCACAATTTTAGTGCATAATATATGTTTAGTAAATGGACTTATAAAACCACAATGAAGAATATACAGGCATGTAAAATATTTTCATTTCTGCTTATTTTAGTATGATATGAATACTTGATTAAAATTTCCTGTGTGTTTAAATAATATATACAAATATTTAAAATCATTTATTAGGTACTAAAATCTTATGTCATTAAAATAATAGAACAGTTATGGATGCAAAAAACTTTGAACATTAAACACAATTAAACATTTAATCTACATAATTGTATGTTGCTTTCATATACAAGAACACATATTAGTATTAAATCTTACTGTTTCTTTTTAATATTTTTAGCAGTGAATTTATGACTTTTTTATTTCTCAGGCTGTAGATAATTGGATTTAGGAAAGGAATTATGACAGTGTAAAACAGAGAGTCCATCATATCCTGATCACCTGCTTGCGTGGATCCGGGACGCACGTACATAAAAAGAAGAGGGCCATAGTATAAAGAGACAGAGAGGAGGTGGGCCCCACAGGTGGAGAAGGCCTTCCTTATGCCTTGTGCAGACTTCTTTTTCAAAATTGTGAAGAGAACTAGCGTATAAGAGATAAGGACAATAAGAATGGTGAACACCTGTATTGAGCCAGAGAAAATAAATATCATCAGAACATTAATAGAAGGGTCAGTGCAAGAAATTTTAAACAACGGCATGATGTCACAATAAAAGTGGTGTATTATGTTGTCATTACAGAAGGTTAATCTGAATAAAAAACCTGTATGAATTAAGGCATGAAAAAGACCACCAACAAATGATGAGACTAACATTCCCATGCATAGTCTATGAGTCATAACCGCTGAATAAAGTAGTGGGTTGCATATGGCTAGATAACGATCATACGACATCATTGCCAGCAGAAAACATTCCGTAGTTGCACTGACTGCAAATGAAAAAAATTGCACCAGGCATTCAGAGAGAGATATCCTCTTATTCTGGGTGATAATGTTGACCAGCATCTTGGGAGTCACTGTGGAGGATAGCCAGATATCCACTAAGGCCAAATTCCCAAGGAATAAGTACATGGGGGTTTGAAGGTGAGGGTCATTCCAGATGAGAGCAATCAGACCAAGGTTTCCCATGATAGTGAGGAGGTATATCATCAAGAACAGCAGGAACAGGGGGACTTGCCATACTGGTTCATATGTAAGTCCTGTGAGAACAAACTCTGTCAACTCTGTTGCATTTTTTGTTTCCATATCCTTAATAGATGGTCTCTGAAATACAGTGCAGTAGATGGAAAAAGGACAGTCATCAGTCATTTAAAAAGAAAATTTCAGGAAGATAATAGAAATAAAAGCATACACTAGAGTGCTCTTTGTTTTATTTACTCTTACTGAAATAAATGAAAAGTATTTTTGGGAAATTATTGTGCTGGAAAAAACCAACTATTATGTTGGCTAAAAATTTTGTTCAGTTTTTCTGTATGGTCTTATGGAAAAACCCAAACAAACTTTTTGACCAACCGCATATTGTATCTCAAAATGTATGTGGGGATGAACAGATGTAGAATAGAGGAAAGATATTCTGAACATGGGCAAATTTATGGGAAAACTACTAAGGTAGAGAAATCCCATGTTTTAGTTATAGATGCAGCATCAGAAGTAAAAATATTACAAGGGCCTGGTTTAACAGATGAATTCACTGCCATGTACGTCATAAATGGCATCTAATAGTATGCACTTTATAAATGCTCCCCAAGTGATGTAAATGTATCTGAAGTTTTTAGTTCATATGTGATATGACATTGGGAGTTTTGAGACCGCAAAGAAACAGATCAAAATAAATCACAATGTAGAGTTACTGGGACTTGGTGACACATGAGATATGAAGAGTGTGTTAGTGAAAGTTGCTCAGTCGTGTCCAACTCTTTGCCACCCCATGGACTATACGGTCCATGGAGTTCTCCAGGCCAGAATACTGGAGTGGGTAGCCTTTCCCTTCTCCAGGGGGATCTTCCCGATCCAGGAATTGAACCAGGGTCACCTGCATTGCAGCAGATTCTTTACAAGCTAAGCCACAAGGGAAGCCCAAGAATACTGGAGTGGGTAGCCTATCCCTTCTCCAGCGGATCTTCCTGACCCAGGAATCAAACCAGGGTCTCCTGCATTGCAGGCAGATTCTTTACCAACTAAGCTATCAGGGAAGCTGGACGAGTGGGTTAGTAAAGATGGAAGTCACTTGGTGTCTTACTAGGTGATCATGGAAAATTAAGGAAAATTCAGATGCAGAGGCCAGTTTTTGCAAGAAACTTCTTCTGAATATCAAAGTGACATATATTTAGCAATAATAATCTATAAGAGCGTAAAAGAAATAATGACTTAGGAGACATTGAGGTGGCTGAAAGCATAGTATGTATGGCCTATCCAGAAGACAGCGGACAGTGTGGATAAGGTAAAAGAAAATACATGTGGAGGTGTTACATTAAAATAGATACTCATCATGTATTAGTTAATAATGTTTGATTCTCTTTTCTGCCATATGACTCTTGGTATTAGACAAAAATTAGCATTCACTCTAGAAGTCAAAATTCTAAAAACTGACCTTCTCTACCCCCTGAACCTAGAGTGAGGGAACCAGATCTACCATTAGCCACTCAAACTCATCTACACTGAATTTGGATATGAAGAAGGGAGAAAGAGGTCAAATGTTGAGAAAAGAGATTTTTCAAGTCAACGAAGTTGCAATATCATGACGCAAAATGCATCCTGCACCCACAACAATGGCATTTTCATTGTGAATTTAGCATTCAAATTCAGCAAATGGCAACAGGTCTCCCTGAGCTAGAGCTGCAGTATGATTTTGGCGGTTAACTGTTCAACTGCTTTTTTGTGTGTGTTCCTGCCCATTTGTCCAGTGGATTTATGTAACTTCCCTAGCATTTTCTTGTTAGAGCCAATTTCCATTGAATTAACTCATTTCACGTTGCAACCAGGAACACTGGCTCACACAAGGAGGGAAAAGAAAAGACCAGAAAAGGCTACTGAACAGTGACTAGAGAAGCAGGAGGGAATTAGAACGGTAGTTTTATGACCCTAAGGAGTGGAAAGCCCAAGAAAGACAAAGGAAAGTACAGTTTATTTGGTAAAAAAAAAGTAAACTGAAATCACTGAGTTGGATTTAAGAGATTTGTAATGGCTTTAGTGAGATGAGTTTCCATTTGTGACAGAACAGATGTCAGATAATAATGAGTAATGAGTGGGAAGCAAGTGGCAGAGCAGTGAGGAATGAGGGAGAGTATCTGAGATGTGGAGACAGATGCAGATTATTTTTTGTCTTGAGAAACCATGTCATTAAATTTTCAAAAGAAAGAGAGGCAGGCATTGAGAAGAAAGAGGATAAAGGGATAGAATGGGAAATTTGGAGGGGGAGATGAAAAGGAAATAAGAAGCAGGAAGAGGAGAAGGGATATAGATGGATAAGTGTAGGACAGACAAGGCATTGAAGAGGGAATGAGGAGGTATCAGAGAAAAGCTTAGATGAAATAAGGAGAGGCTAGAGGTATGGCTCAAATATTTGTCTTAAATTTGATTTTTGTTAAAAGCTACCACTACTATATATCCTTTTTCTTTTATTCAAAACCCTGTTTATTTCCTATGGAAGTTGTATATGGAACAGAGACTTTCATTTTAATTTTACTTTATAAATTTGCATTGTTGGTAAATATTCTACCACTGCACAGTATCTTTGTTATTATTATGATTACAGCTGACTTTCCCTAGAAATCCTGATGGGTTTACCTGACAGATTCTGTTTTTCTACCAGTTTGATAGCAGAAAAAATTGAGGCAAGTACTGGAACTTAATACAGGCAACGTAAATAACCGCTCCAAAAATTTGAATTTGTTAAATGTATATTTGGAATGGGTTTTGTTCCATGCAGTCCCAATAACTAATGAAAATCAAATTTTCAATTCAATGTGTGGGTGATTATTGAGTCATAAGGCTGAAAAGAGCGCTGGGAAACATCTTCTGAATTTTTCCAGATATATATACTTTTTTCAATGAAATTATTGTCAGAAGTTGGTGAAAGGAAAGAGAGGTTATGGTTTAAGCAAATTAACTTAAAATTTAATTTGTTAATGTGGTTAATTAAATGAATCCTCATTGGAAGGGCTGATGCTGAAGCTGAAACTCCAATACTTTGGCCACCTGATGCGAAGAGCGAACTCATTGGAAAAGACCCTGATGCTGGGAAAGATTGAGGGCAAAAAGACAAAGGGGTGGCAAAAGATGAGATGATTAGGTAGCATCACCGACTTAATGGACTTGAATTTGAGCAAACGCCAGAAGATAGTGGAAGACAGGGCAGCCTGGAGTGCTGCAGTCCCTGGCATCGCAAAGAGTTGGACATGACTCAGTGACTGAACAACAATAGCAACAAAATGAAATGAGTGTTTTGAATACAATTATCAGAAGGATTTCTTATACAGGAAACATTATGACTTAAATCCCCAAACTCACTTTCAATTTTTTTGACATTCTACTTCACCAAAACTTATCCTACAGAGTCATTGTAATTATTCTAAGTAAATAATTGTATATCATTAAGGAATACAATGTAGTCTTAGAGCTATTTTGCTCATCCAGATTTTACTCACAATAATAAAAGTTACAGATTATTCACTGTTCACTTTTCATTTTCAGTTGGCTATGCATTGGCTTCAATTGGCTTATGAATGAAATCAAAGTTGTTATAAGTTTAGTAGTATTTTAACTTTGTATAAAAAATAATGAGAATTATAGAAATCATTCACTCTTACCAATATCTCTTAAGAAACTGTGGAGATCCTTTCAGTTTTTTGCTTTCTGAAGTAGAAAATAGTAGAGAAACACTGCAGTGATTCTACATAGGCAGCATCAGTTTGCACACTGGTTCCAAGTTCAGGAAAATGTTGTTTATATGAATTTGTTTTGAACAACATCAACCAATTACATAACTCTGTGCTTTTGCCAGAGGAGGAAGTGAAAAACCCATATTCCCCTGATAGCACCCAAGGATTCTCTTTACAACAGTCCTAAGCATTTCCACTGGGTGTTATTGACATGGACATTTATGAAGAATCCAGGCAATCTGCAGGGCATTACAGACTCTGAAATAAAAATCAAATCAGTTTTGACAGTTCCAGATTTTTTAAAAATTGGAATTGCACTACTTATATCACAGATGACATTTCTAGCATGTTTATAGAAACTCCAGTTTATCTGTGAATTTTGATACTGTGTGTGCTTTTGTCAGTATGGTCTGATTTAACTAGTCACACTTGGTTTTCATGAAGCCAAAGTTTTAAATTCCCATTATGAGCCAACCCCAAGTAAATTGTCCTCTTCATGAAGACTATAACTCATATTCCATGCCTATTTCTAACTTTCCACTTTACAATGAAATTTGATGAGAAATCTTCCTAGGCATGGGTCAGGGAGAGGCGCAAAACAAAAATGAAAAGAAAGAATGCATGGGAAGTAGCCTAGATCAGTACTCCTCGGACTTCAGGTCCTGTGAATCTCCTGGTGAGTTTCTTAAAATGCACATTCTGATTCAATAGGTTAGAACTGGTCCTGAGTGTCTTCATTTCTAACAAGGTTATACCTCTGAACGTTTGCACTCTTCAAGGTCTTCCTTCATTTGCAGGTCTAACTTTTTAGGGAGCTAGACCATTATAGAAAGAAAAAAAATGCAAATGGGGTTGACATTCATAGAGAGCAAAGAGGAGCTTTTTTGGAAGGCCAGCACAGGTGGGATCATGGAAGATCTGGAGTCTGGGTCGGGGACTTTGTTCTTTATCTCAATCGAAAGGGAAACTATTGAGGGATTTTGAACATGAGGGTTACATATTCAGACTTGCCTTTAATTATTAACAGACATTGCTGTTGAACATTTATTTATAAATATAGTGACATTATTTATGTCAAAGTAGTGTAATATGAAAATGATAATATTTAGTTTTGATATCTGAAAAATAGAAAAAATGTTTAACCTCCACTTGGGACCAACTTAGTAGCTAGGAAAAAAAAAAACAAAGGGCGTAGACTTTGGTAGACTCACTAATCAGTTATCCTGTGTTCTCAAAAGTATGCTAGTGAAAGCAGAAAAAGGCATGGGAAAAAAAAAACAAAACATCGTAGACCAAATAGAAGTCAGTATGAAAACAGCGAAGGATGGAGTAAGCAGTATACTGTTCATTAGTAGCTTCAGCGTAACTCAAACGCAACAATTTACTGCCCCTTCAGCTGTGTGTGTGTGCAGTCACAGTCATATCTGACTCTTGGCGGCCCCGTGAACTGTAGTCCGCCAGGCTCCTCTGCCCTTGGGATTTTCCAGGCAAGAATACTGGACTGGGTTCCCATCTACTTCTCCATCAGTTTTGTATAATTATCTTTTAACTCATCTTTTTGTCCATGAATGAGTACAAAGGTCTGCATTGCTGCTCTTAATATGAGTAGTCTTTCCAATTTTAGTCATTTTAATAGGTGAAGGATAAGTTGTTGCATCTGGCACCTCCTACAAAAAAAAAAAAAAAAGGACACAACACCTAGTGGGACCCTGTGGATTTTAGAAACAACACCATCGTCATTTGGGTGTGTTATTCCAGTCCATTCCAGCCAGAGCTGCTAGCTTTGAGTGTGGCTCAGAATGCGAGAACGTTTACAAAAGGTCCAGGCTGCTGTGTAAACTGCTCAGCCAATTGAACCACATGATCTCACAGAAACTGTGGTGCTTGGAGTGGCAGTGGCAGATAAGGATGCAGTTGGGAGTCTTTGGCAGGCCTTTTGGGCATCCCTGGTAGCTCAGATGGTAAAGAATCTGCCTGCAGTGTAGGAGAACCACGTTCGATCCCTGGGTCTGGAAGATCCCCTGGAGAAGGGAATGACTCCCCACTCCAGTATTCTTGCCTGGAGAATTCCATGGACAGAGGAACCTGGCAATCTATAGTCCATGGGATTGCAAAAAACTGGACATGACTGAGTGACTAGCACACACTAGCACACACAAAAAGTAGAGCAGAACCTTGATTCTGGAGCAAAGGCCTGCATCCACTGCAAATAACTACTCTCCTTGTGACAAATAGCTGTTGGCCTGGGTCTAGGCATTTTTAGAGGCTGAATGCTTAAACATTTAAAATGCTGGTTAAAATGCCAGTTTTCCATGAGACCAGAGCAGATTTTCATAAACTTGGTGTTATATAACCCACCAAGCCATAAAATTGGCAGTACACTGCCATAATTTTGTCAAATGGAAGAGAAATGTACCGCCTGAGCAAGCCCTCAGGACACCAGTATCTTTCTTGAAAAAACATGATCCCCATACCTGCTGCAATGACTTCTCTAGTCCAGCCTGCACTATGGCCTTGTGGGTTGGTCTCTATAATCCATGGAAAGAGGAAGAGATTACCTGGAGCTGATTTAACAATGATTCTGTGCCACATGAAGACACCATCTGAGGGTGGACAACTGCATCACTACTGACTCTCTCTGTGACATACCTGTAGGACAGTAGTGATGGAATATCCTCCCATTGGGCAAAACTTTGAGCAGTCTACCTGCTTGGTTTCCTGGAAGGAGAAGTGGCCAGATTTATCATGATATGGGCTTCCCAGGTGGTGCTAGTGGTAAAGAACCCACCTGCCAATGCAGGAGACATAAGAGACACAGGTTCAATTCCTGGTTCAGGAAACTCCCTGGGAGAGGAAATGGCAACTGATTCCAGTATTCTTGCCTAGAGAATCCCATGGATAGAGGAGCCTAGAGGGCTACAGTTCGTAGGGTCTCAAAGAATGAGACATGACTGAAGAAACCTGGCACTCACACACATGATGATATATAATATGTTAGTTCTAATCCCTGAGTTGGAAGATCCCTTGGAGAAGGGAATGGCTACCCATTCCAATATTCTGGCCTGGAGAATTCCGTGGATTATATAATCATGGGGTCGCAAAGAGTTGGACAAGTCTGAGTGACTTTCTCTTTCACATATGAGTTTCAGGTATACAACATAGTGACTCAAAATTCTTATAGATTAGCATATTAAAAAGCAGAGACATTACTTTGCCAACAAAGGTCAATCGAGTCAAGGCTATGGTTTTTCCAGTGGTCATGTATGAATGTGAGAGTTGAACTGTGAAGAAAGCTGAGCGCTGAAGAATTGATGCTTTTAAACTGTGGTGTTGGAGAAGATTCTTGAGAGTCCCTTGGACTGCAAGGAGGTCCAACCAATCCATCCTAAAGGAGATCAGTCCTGGGTGTTCATTGGAAGGACTGATGTTGAAGCTGAAACTCCAATACTTTGGCCACCTGATGTGAAGAGCTGACTCATTGGAAAAGACCCTGATGCTGGGAAAGATTGAAGGCAGGAGGACAAGGGGATGACAGAGGATGTGATGGCTGGATGGCATCACCGACTCAATGGACGTGGATTTGGGTGGACTCCAGGAGTTGGTGATGGACAGGGAGGCCTGGCATGCTGCGGTTCATGAAGTTGCAAAGAGTCAGACGTAAAAAAAAAAAAAAAAAAAGAGTCGGACGTGACTGAGTGACTGAACTGAACTGTCATATGGCACCATCTGATCTGTGTTATTATATGACTGTATTAGTGAAGGAGGACTGATACTAGTATACATTCTAAGCATTTTGCTATTTTTGCCAGTGAGTCTGCAACTCTCTTATTTCTTAGACTGTAGATAACTGGATTTAACAAAGGGATTATGACAATGTAAAACAGAGAGTCCATCATATCCTCGTCATCTGCTTGTGCAGATCCAGGGTGCACATACATGAATAGAAGAGCCCCATAGTATAAAGAGGCAGATAGCAGGTGGGCTGCACAGATGGAGAAGGCCCTCCTTATGCATTGTAAAGACTTCTTTTTCAAAACTGTAAAGAGAACAAGTGTATAAGAGGCAAGAACAATCAGAATAGTTAACACCTGTATAGACCCAGAGAAAATAAATATCACCAGAAATTTAATGGAAGGGTCAGTGCAGGAAATCTTAAACAATAGTATTATATCACAGTGAAATTGATGTAATATGTTGGAATTGCAAAAAGTTAATTTGAACTAAAAAAACATTATGAATTATAGCATGGAAAAGGCCACGTAAAAATGACAAAACTAACAGCCAGATGCATAGTCTATTGGTCATGATCATTGGCTAAATTAATGGTTTGCAAATGACCATATAGTGATCATATGCCATTGTTGCCAGCAGAAAACATTCTGTGGTTACACTGACTGCAAAGGGGGAAAAAATGTATTTTGCATTCAGTGAGAGAGGTCATTTTGCTCTTGCACAGAAGTTGACCAGCATCTTGGGAGTCACTGTGGAGGATATCAAGGCATCCATAAAGGCCAATTTTCCAAAGAATAAGTATATGGGAATGTGAAGGTGAGGGTCATTGCAGCTGAGAGCAGTCAGACCAAGGTTTCCCTCAATGGTGATGAGGCATAGCACCAAGAACAAGAGGGTTTGCCACTGTGGTTGATACTTAAGTCCTGTGAGAACAAACTCTGTCAGCAATGTTGTTGCTCTTCCATGTCATCACTGGATATTTCCTGAAATCATTGGAATAAATATTTATTACTATTTAACATGGATTTTCTTGGGTAAATGGAAATAAATTCTTACTTAAATTCAAAAAATGTGAAGCAATGAACAGATTTAGAAATATGGAAGACATTCTAAACATGTGTGAAATTTGTGGAAGTAGGGTGGAGTGTGATAGGGAATTGTGTCTAGGGCATGGATATAGGGTCTAGGGAAAGGAAGTTCGAAAGACTTAGATAATGAAATAAATTGAATGATTTGCAAAGTATCTTGAACATTACTCATCAGCTAGTAAGTATACACTGAAAATAAGAGATACAAGTGGCACTGTAAGATGTTTTTTAAAATTTGTATGAGGTAGTATAGAAAATAAACTGTAGGGAGTGGAAATTATAGTCAAGAATATTAGCCAGGACGCTGTTACATTGTTCAGTGGTTTCCAAACCAAATTACACATTAAAATTGGCTAAGGAACATTTTGTGCAAAATATAGATCATGAGGTTTAATGTACATATTGATTTAGTGGGTTAATAATAAAGTCTAATAATCTGTATTTTTAAATTGTTCCTGAAGTAATTAAAACAACTCAAGTAATTAAAACTCTTGGCTTAAAACTCAGCATTCAAAAAACTAAGGTCATAGTCCCATCACTTCTTGGCAAATAAATGAGGGGAAAATGGAAACAGTGGCAGATTTCTTTTCTAGGGCTCCAAAATCACTGTGAACCATGAATGCAATCATGAAATTTAAAGGCACTTTCTCCTTGGAAAAAAAGCTATGACAAAACTAGATAGCATATTAAAAGGCAGAGTCATCACTTTGCTGACAAAGGTCTATATAGTCAAAGCTATGGTTTTTCCAGTAGTCATGTACAAATGTGAGAGTTGGACCATAAAGAAAACTGAGCACTGAAGAAGTGATGCTTTCGAGTTGTGGTGCTGGAGAAGACTTTTCAGAGTCCCTTGGACTGCAAGGAGATCAGGCCAGTCAATCCTAAAGGAAATCAAGTCTGAATATTCATTGGAAGGACTGAGGCTGAAGCTAAAGCTCCAATACTTTGGCCACCTGATGTGAAGAGCCAGTTCATTGGAAAAGACCCTGATGCTGGGAAAGATTGAGGGTCTGAAGAAAAGGGGATGACAGAGGATGAGACGGTTGGATGGCATCATCAACTCAATGGACATGAGTTTGAGCAAATGGCAGGAGATAGTAAAGGACAGGGGAACCTGGTGTGCTGCAGTCCATGGAATTGCAAAGAGTCAGACACGACTGAGTAACTGAACAACAACTTTGTACTCCCAGGCCAAACTTGCCTGCTATTCCGGGTATCTCTTGACTTTTTGCTTTTGCATTTCAATCCCTTATGCTGAAAAGAACATCTTTTTTTGCTGTTAGTTCTAGAAAGTCTTGTAGGTCTTCATAGAACCATTTGACATCAGCTTCTTCAGCATTAGTTGCTGGGACATAGACTTGGATGATTCTGATGTTGAATGCTTTGCCTTGGCAATGAACTGAGATCATCCTGCTCTTTTTGAGATTTCACCCAACTTCTGCGTTTCAAACTCTTTTGTTGACCATGAGAGCCACTCCATTTCTTCTAAGGGAGTCTTGCCCACAGTACTAGATATAATGGTCATCTGAATATATATTTTTCATTCTGTTATTCTGGAAAATTATTCTATACTAATATAAAAATGCACTGTTCTTTTAATGAGTTTTTGCTTTATTTTGAAAAACTGAAGGGAGATATGATAGCAGAAGGCAAGCTGCATGCAGTAACCGTCTCAACCCAAGGAATCTTCTTGTGCTTTGTACAAGATTCAAAAAGAGTGATGCACTCTTACTGCATTCTATGTGTTGGTACTGTGATTTTTTTTTAGTTTCATAAATATTTCACAAATACTTGTTTACAAATTCATATGTGCAAGCTATTCTGCCATTCACTGCAAAAAATACAAAGTGTTAAGACTTCTAAGTTGTAATCTAAAAGAGTTTTTAGGCCCAAAATAAGTAATATCCAAGTCCAAGGGTGGTCTAAGAAGAGTAAATAAAAGAGTTTTAAATGAGTGTGCATTGCCATCCTCTTTAGGGCAATCTGAAAGTAGATCATCTACACTCTAAGATACAAGATAGACCTTGAAGAAAGACACCATGGAAATTATGAAGGATCGGTTGCGGGCTGGGGAGGTGGATTCTCTGTGGGGAGACCAGTAAGAGCAAAAGGACATAACTGAGAAGGGAAGTGTATCCAGAGTCTTTCAGTGACTTATTGTTGATATAAAAGAGAGTTCACAGGAGAATTGTGAAAGAAAGGACTTGGAGTTCAACCATAGTATAATTGAAAGGACCTCAACTTATACCACAGTGAACAAATGCAGAGCAAGGAAGATAGAGAAAGAAAAATATATAAATATATATATAGATGTACATATATATAGAAACACCATATAGTCTGAACATCCACATGCATAAATAGATATATGCTAAAGTTTGTGTGTTGTGTGTATACACACACAAACACCACACAAAAAACGGGCTAATGGCAATTCATTATAGATCCTTGAAGAGTAATATGATTTAATCTGAGTTCTTTTTACAAAGAAATATCTGGCAGATATGTTTGGAAAATGAGAGAATGGGCAGAATGAAGTGGATAAGTAACTAGAATTTTGTAAATCACAGAGGTAAGTGGTTATGAAAGTGAGTGTCACAGTGGTATCAGTAAGAATGTGCCTAGTATGAGTGATGAGAGGGAAAGAAGGGGTGGACCTGAAGGTGAATCACTCTTTATTCTTAGAGCATGGAGTGTGATGAAAATGAATATTTAAGGACTTTGGGGCACAAACATGCAAACTCTTGTTCATTTTCATTTCTTTCACAGCCACCCCACAGGCATCAAAATAGCATATCTTAACATTTGAACTTTGATGAGATGCATTTAGATCTCCTCATTGTCCACCACACATCCTGATAAGCTGATATCCTTTACATGTTTCTAGTTTCTCACTAGGTTTACTTTCTAAAAATTCAAAGAATATTAATCCATTTTTTCTAGCCTACCCCTTCATTCTTCTTCTTTTAGGCTATACAGCATAAATCTTCAATATAATCTGCTAGCTTTCTTAGTGAAGCTTTTCAAATTGATCAATAAAATACAGACACAAAAAGGACTGTAGAAGTCATAGACAATGAAAGAAAACATGCCTCTTTGCCTTTTCCTAAGCATCACTCTAAGCTAAGATCATCTCTTGCAGTGTAGTTCTGTTTTCACTGTCTTACTTCCATGCCATTTTTTTCCTCCTTGCTTTTCCTTTCTTTGTGTGATATGACAGGTGATTACCAAAGAAGTTCAGTTCAGTTCAGTTGCTCATTCATGTCCAACTCCTTGCGACCCCATGAACCGTAGCACGGAGTCCACCGAAACCCATGTCCATTGAGTAGGTGATGCCAACCAAACATCACATCCTCTGTCGTCCCCTTCTCCTCTTGCCCTCAATCTTTCCCAGCATCAGGGTCTTTTCCAATGAGTCAGCTCTTCACATCAGGTGGCCAAAGTATTGGAGTTTCAGCTTCAGCATCTGTCCTTCCAATGAACACCCTGGACTGATCTCCTTTAGGATGGATGGGTTGGATCTCCTTACAGTCCAAGGGACTCTCAAGAATCTTCTCCAACACCACAGTTCAAAAGTATCAATTCTTCAGTGCTCAGCTTTCTTTATAGTCCAACTCTCACATCCATACATGACACTGGAAAAACCATAGTCTTGACTAAACAGACCTTTGTTGGCAAAGTAATGTCTCTGCTTTTTAATATGCTGCCTAGGTTGGTCATAGCTTTTCTTTCAAGGAGTAAGCATCTTTTAATTTAATGGCTGCAGTCACCATCTGCAGTGATTTTTGAGCCCCCCAAAATAAAGTCGGTCACTGTTTCCCCATCTATTTGCTGTGAAGTGATGGAACCAGATGCCATGATCTTAGTTTTCTAAATGTTGAGCTTTAAGCCAACTTTTTCACTCTCTTTTTCACTTTCATCAAGAGGCTTTTTAGTTCCTCTTCACTTTCTGCCATAAGGGTGGTGTCATCTGCATATCTGAGGTTATTGATATTTCTCCCAGCAATCTTGATTCCAGCTTGTGCTTCCTCCAGCCCAGCATTTCTCATGATGAAAGTTACCATAGCCTAAATAAAGTGGAATATGGGACCTTTGACAGCAGATGAAATTCCTGGGATTTGCCTCTGTTCAATCAAATTCCAACTTGCCTCCACTGTGGAGTTAAAAGTATTAAGAGTCTCTGTCTCTAGGTCTATGGTTTATAAGAATCAAAGATACCATAAACAATTCCCCCTTAGAGTAACTTCACTATTTTAGTACTTTATGCATTTTTAGTCACGTTCTAGAAAATAAAAGCATATAAAATGATTGTTTGCGTTTGTTTTTTGCTTTATTTTGGTATTCTATAAACAGTTTAATAAAAATTTTGTATTAAGAAGTACGAAGTATTTAGGGAATTTATTACATACTAACATAAGTCCCAAAATTATAGGACATTATAAGTACAAAAAAATTTGAATACTAATCATTACATAGCAAGATCAAAACTATACAATTTAATTAATGCTTTATTGAAAATAGATGTTACTATGAGATCTAAGAATATCTCTTTAACACTTTTGTCAGTGAATCTATGACTTTCTTATTTCTCAGGCTGTAGATAAGTGGATTTAAGAAAGGAATTATGACAGTGTAAAATAGAGAGTCTGTCATATCTTGATCATCTGCTTGTTCAGATCCAGGGTGCACATACATGAAGAGAAGAGGCCCATAGTATAAAGAGACAGACAGAAGGTGGGCTCCACAGGTAGAGAAGGCTTTCCTTATTCCTTGTATAGACTTCTTTTTTAATATTGTAAAGAGAATAAGTATATAAGAGATAAGAACAATGAGAATGGTAAACACCTGAATTGAACCAGAGAAAATAAATACCATCAGAACATTAATAGAGGGATCAGTACAAGAAATTTTAATCAGTGGCATAATGTCACAATAAAAGTGATGTATTATATTAGAGTTACAAAATGTTACTCTGAATAACAAACCTGTATGAATTATGGAATGTATAAGGCCACCTAAAAATGATAAGACAACTAGTTGCATGCATAGCCTATTGGTCATAATCACTGAATAAAGTAATGGTTTGCAAATAGCTACATAGCGATCATATGCCATTGTTGACAGCAGAAAACATTCTGTGGTTACACTGATTACAAAGGAAAAGAATTGTACCATGCATTCAGAGAGAGATATCATCTTACTCTTGCCTAGGAAATTGGCTAGCATTTTGGGGGTCACTGTAGATGATACCCAGGCATCCACAAATGCTAAACTCCCAAGGAATAAGTACATGGGGATGTGAAGGTGAGGGTCATTGCAGATGAGAGCAATCAGACCAAGGTTCCCCATGATGGTGATGAGATATATCATCAAGAACAGAAGGAACAGGGGGATTCGCCACTCTGGTTGATGTGTAAGACCTGTGAGAATGAACTCCGTCAGCTCTGTTGCATTTTTTGTTTCCATATCCTTGATAGATAGCCTCTGTCTGAAACAAGTGCAGTAAATGGGGAAAAAAAGTTATCAAGAATTTTAAAACTAATATTTGTTGAAGGTAATTGAAATAAAACCATATATTATCTAAATGCTCTTTATTAATCTTACTATAGTACATACAATTACTTGTATAAGTTATGTTAAAACAGTTCAATTACAACATTTAAAAATTTGTACAGAAATGAGCAGATTTAGAAGAGAAGAAAGACTTTTGGAGATGAGCAAAATTAGGGGATACTATAGAATGAGGTCAAGAAATTCTATGTGTAGGACATGGATGCAGCATCTAAATACAGATATTAGAAGGACCCAGTTTTTAAAATGAATTGAATGCCATGTGAGTGATCTTGAGCTATATTCTTCAAGAAATAAGCAAGAAATGAAAACATAAAACAGGAAGTGGCAACATCAGTTAGTTTTGAAATTAAATATTTGATTGCAGAAAATAGACTGCAAGGAGAAAAACTTGTGTCATAAATACTAATCAGGAAGTTGTGACTGTTGTCCAGTGACTCCCAAACTAGATTAGACATCAGAATTGTCTGAGGGAAATTTTGTGCAAATTATAGATTCTGAAGTATTACTGTAGACATCAGATCAGTAGATCTTGAATGGAGTCTGATAATATGTATTGTAGAAATATTCCCCAGGTGATTTAAATGTGTGTGAAGTTCTTAATTCATGTGTGATATGACATTAGGAGTGACAAAGAAGACAAAGTGAGAGGTCAAAATATATCAAAATGAAGACTCATTTGTGTTGCTGAATGCAAGTTTGTGTCTCCGATGTACTGTGAGGTCAAACAAACCAAAAGTCTGAGTTTGGAGTAGAGAAAGGTATAATGCAGGGACTAGCAAGGAGAATGGGTGGCTTCAGCTCAAAAAATCCTAACTCACCAACGGTTTTCAAAAACTGATGTTGAAAGCTCAGATGAAACGGCCAGTTTTTGCAAGGAGCATCCTCTGAACACCCAGGTATATAATTCTACAAAAGTTTAATAAAAATAAAAAGTAATGACTTGGGAGTCATAGAAGTGGCTAAAATATAGTATGATCTATCCATTGAAAAATGTATACAAGGTAAAGGGAAATAAAGCATGAAAATAAATTTGAGGAAATTTAAAGAGATTTAAAAGTGGATATGTGTGTGTGTGTGTGTGTGTGTGTGTGTGTGTGTATGTGTATATACATAATTTTAGATACATAGCACCTGATCCTAATTTCTACCTAATAAGTCTAGAAACCAAACTTCTAGAAACTGACTTTTCCTTGAACCTAATGTAAGGGGGCTTGATCTACTGCTAGAAACGCTACTGCACATACACTGAGTTTGGAATATATAGAGAGAATGACAAAGATTTGATGTGTGCAGAAGAGAATTTTGGTTGCCAACTCAAAGAAGGCGACAGTATCATGTCCCCAGAAAATGAATCCTGTGCCAATCACAATGGCATTTTCAGTGTGAATTGTGGTTTTTAAGGTCAGCAACAGTGATAACAGGGCTATTGAGCTAGAGCTAGAACATTTCTCCAGTGGGTTTCTCCAACTTTCCTAGCATTTCTTTGTTGGACTCAGTTTTCATTCAGTTAACTGTTTTCCTCTTGGAACCAAGAGTACTGGCTCACCCAAAAAAGAGAAAAGGAAAGACCAGAAAAGGCTACTGAGCAGACTGATCAGAAAAGAGGGAAGGAGTTGGAAAGCTGAGTGTAGGGAACTTAGAGAGAGGAAAATACTTTAAAAGCACAAAGGAATGTAGAGTGCCAAAAGTGAAATCACTGCTCTTGTTAAGATAAGGAGTGAACAGAGATAATTGAGTGTGGAAATCAAGAGGTTTTTAGTGGCTCTAGTGAGAGCCATTTCCATTTTGTCATAGAACTGAATCAAAGAACACTGGAAAGTGAATGGAAGCAAATGGCGCAGCAGTGAGGAGAATGAAATGGAGTATCTGAGATGTGAAGAACAGATGAGATTTTTTTTTTTTTCCTTGTAGAAAAATGTCACGAGAGTTTTCAAAAGAGATAGAGGCAGGCATAGAGATGAGAGTGGGTAGGGAAGTAGAATGAGGCGTGTAGGTGGGTGGGGAGAAAACATGAAACCACAAAAAGCAGGAAGAAAACATGAAACCACAAAAAGCAGGAAGAGCGTAAGGAATGTAGATGGATAAGTGTAGAAAAGAGAAGGAAATGAAGAGGGAGAGGAAGTATCAGAGAAAGGCTGAAGATGAAATAAGGGGAAAGTCTCAATGGTTTGGGGGCCTTATGTTTATATTAACCCTGGTTTTCCTTGAAATTTTTCAACACTGGGAAGCTTTCCTTTTTCTTTCCTTCAAATATCCAACTTTTTATTCCTATGGAATTTGTGTATGACAGTGTTTAATTTAAATAAATTTACTTCAGAAATGTATATTGTCTATAAATAAACTAACACTGCATCAAACTTCATGTTTGAAAGATCCTTTACCTTTGCTTTTACTGAGATTAGAGCTGACTTTCTCTAGAAATCCTTCTGGTTTTCCGTCACAGCATTTGTTTATCCACAGTTTTTATTAGCAGAATAAAATTGAGCCAAAGACTGGAACTGAATAAAGGTCATATAAATAACCAGTGCCAGTAACTGCAGCTGTTAACTGTGTATTTATTTGAAACACACTTTCCTTCCATTCAATCCCAAATCAGTAAATAATGAAAAATTGTCAATTCAGTGTATGGATACTTATGAAATAATAAAGGTCAAAATGATTGAGGGCCATTTCCAGCACTTTTGCATATATATGTACACAGATATACTCAAAGAAATAATTAAGGAGTGGATGAAAGGATAGAAGGGTTACTATTTAGGTGATATAACTTAAAATTTCATCCACCAGTGTGGTTAATTAAATGGAATAAATATTTTGAACACAATTATCAGAAAGATTACTTACACAGGAAGCATTGTGATCTAAATATTTAAATCAACTTTTAATTTAACGTTCTAGTTTACCAACTCTTATCCTGTGGAGTCTTGTGATTATGTTAAGCAGATAATTAAGTATGATTAAATGGTAAAATGTAGCCTTAGAGCTATTCTGCTTATTCATATTTACTCACAATAGTAAAATAAACAGATTATTCACTATTTACTTTCAATTTTCAAATGCCTGTTCAGGTATCTTGTAAATCAAATCAAAATTATTATAAATTTAAAAGTATTTTAAATTTCTATTAAAAGTGAATATTATTGAGTCATCCTCTCTTACCTATAGCTGTTAAGAAATTGTTGAGATTGAGAGTTTGGCTTTCAGAAGCAAAAAATAATACAAGAGCCCCAGAATGACAGTAACAGGGGTGATAGTTCTTCCCACGGATTAACTTTGAAAGCTTAATTTTCCAGGCTCAGGAAAATGCTGCTTATATACATTTTAACTATGTGCATTTGCCAGAAGAGGAAAGAATAATAAAATAAAATTCCCCTGATAGCACCATTGATTCCCTTAATGACAACCTAATATGATGTTAAAGTGCTACACTCAGTATGTCAGCAAATTTGGAAAACTCAGCAATAATGAGAGTCCATTAAAAATCTTTGAATAGTTATATGATTTATTCTCAGTTCTTTTTACAAAGAAAAATCTGGCAGATATGTTTGGGACATAAGAGAGAATCAGCAGATTGGAGGCAATAAGTAATTAGAGTTTTAGAGGTAGGTGGTTATGAAGGTGAGGGCCACAGTGGTATCAGCAAGAATGTACCTAGAATCAATAGTGAGAGGAAGACAAGGGGTGGACCTGACGGTGAATCACTCATTAGTCTTAGAGTATGGAGTGAAAATGAACATCTGGAGCACACACATCCAAACCCTTGTTCGTGTCTTTCCTAGCCTCTCACTGGGCAGTATGGTATCATATCTTGACATTATTTGAACTTTGTTAGTATGCATGTTAGTATGCAAAGCTTCTCATTGTCATCCACACATTCCAATAACCTTTACATATGACTATTTCTTTTTCTAATTAGTTTCACTTTGAAAAAAGAATTCTAGGAATATTGACCATTATTTTCCTACCCTGCTTCTTCATTCGTACCCATCCTAAACTTTCAGTTTATCTATTAACCTTCTTAGAAAAGTTTTCCAGATTGACCTACAAATACATACACAGCCAGAAAGGACTTTAGAAATCATCATAGATAGTGAGCGATAACTTGCCTTTTGTCTCTCTTGGAGCCCAGGAAGGTAAAAGCATCTCTCATAGTGTAGCTCTTTGTCTTCATTATCTTAGATCCCCTGTTATTTTTTTTTTTTCTCATTGCTTTCCCATTTCTTTCTGTGATATGAGAGTTGATTCCCATGAGAAGTGAAATTTACCATGCACCAAATAAAGTGGAATGTAAGACCTTTTGATGGCCAGCAGAATTCCTAGGGCTTGCCTCTCTTCATTCAAATACCAACACGCCTCCACTTTGAAGTTAAATGTGATTGACTTGTAAGTGTCAAAGACATCATAAACAAGTCTCCTTCAGAGGAACGGCTCTGTTTTAATATTTAATGCATTTTAAAACCACATTGAAGAACATACAGGCATGGAAAATACTTGGGGTTTTTTGCTTTATTTTAGTATTCTATAAAGAGGATTAAAATTTTTATATGTTTTTGAATAAGAACATGAATCTATTTTATGGGACTTATTAGTTACTAATGTCTTAAGTCTTAAGTAATAGAACAATTATACATCCAAAAAAAACTGAACACTATCACATAGCAACATCTAAACTATATAATATTGTTAATATTTAAATGAAAAGAGTACCGATAATACTATGAGATGCAACTATCTCTCTTTAACATTTTTGTCAGGGAATCTATAACTTTCTTATTTCTCAGGCTGTAAATAATTGGATTTAAGAAAGGAATTATGACAGTGTAAAATAAAGAGTCCATCATATCTTGATCATTTGCTCGTGTGGTTCCAGGTCGCACATACATGAAGAGAAGAGGCCCATAGTATAAAGAGACAGACAGGAGGTGGGCCCCACAGGTGGAGAAGGCCTTCCTTATGCCTTGCAAAGATTTCCTTTTTAATATTGTAAAGAGAACAAGTGTGTATGAGACAATAATTATCAGAATGGTGAACACCTGTATTGAGCCAGAGAAAATAGATAACATCAGAACATTAATAGAAGAATCAGTACAAGAAATTTTAATCAGTGGCATGACATCACAGTAAAAATGAAGTATTATGTTAGAGTTACAGAAGGTTAATCTGAATAAAAAACCTGTATGAATTAAGGCATGAAGAAGGCCACCTACAAATGATGAGACTAGCAGCTGCATGCATAGTCTGTTGGTCATAATCACTGGATAAAGTAATGGTTTGCAAATGGCTACATAGCGATCATATGCCATTGTTGCCAGCAAAAAACATTCTGTGGTTACACTGATTGCAAAGGAAAAGAATTGTACCATGCATTCAGAGAGAGATATCATCTTACTCTTGCCTAGGAAGTTGACTAGCATCTTGGGGGTAACTGTGGATGATAACCAAGTATCCACAAAGGCCAAGTTCCCAAGAAAAAAATACATCGGGATATGAAGCTGAGGGTCATTGTAGATGAGTGCAGTCAGACCAGTGTTTCCCATGATGGTGATGAGATATATCATAAAGAACAGCAGAAATAGGGGAATTTGCCACTCTGGTTGATGTCTAAGTCCTGTAAGAATGAACTCTCTCAGCTCTGTTGCATTTTTAGTTTCCATATCCTTAATAGATGGCATCTGAAATGCAATGTAGTAAATGGAAAAAGGACATCATTTATTTTTAAAAGTGAGTATGCTGAGGGCAATTGAAATAAAAGCATATACTAACCTGAATATTTTTTATTTACTCTTACTATGATACATGAAAATTAGTAGTAGAAAAGTTATATTCGAATAATGCAATTACATCACGTAAAATTTTTTTCAGAAGTGAGCAGATTTAGAACACAGAAAAACATTATGTCATTTAAAACTTTGCACAGAAATGAGAAGATTTAGAAAAGAAGAAAGACATTCTGAAAATGAGCAAACTTAGTGAATACTACATAACCTCAGATATACAGATGACACCACCCTTATGGCAGAAAGCAAAGAGAAACTAAAGAACCTCTTGATGAAAGTGAAAGAGGAGAGTGAAAAAGTTGGCTTAAAGCTCAACATTCAGAAAACTAAGATCATGGCATCTGGTCCCATCACTTCATGGCAAATAGATGGGGGAACAATGGAAATAGTGATAGACTTTATTTTTGGGGGCTCCAAAATCACTGCAGATGGTGACTTCAACCATGAAATTAAAAGACACTTGCTCCTTGAAAGAAAAGCCATGACCAACCTAGGCAGCATATTAAAAAGCAGAGACATTATTTTGTCAACAAAGGTCCATCTAGTCAAAGCTATGGTTTTTCCAGTAGTCAAGTGTGGATGTGAGAGTTGGAATATAAAGAAAGCTGAGCGCCGAAGAATTGATGCTTTTGAACTGTGGTGTTGAAGGAGACTCTTGAGAGTCCTTTGGACTGCAAGGAGATCAAACCAGTCAATCCTAAATGAAATCAATCCTGAATATTCATTGGAAGGACTGACATTGAAGCTGAAGCTTCAATACTTTGGCCACCTGATGCAAAGAACTGACTCATTGGAAAAGACCCTGGTGCTGGGAAAGATTGAAGGCAGAAGGAGAAGGGGACAACAGAGGATGAGATAGTCAGATGGCATCACCGACTCAGTGGACATGAGTTTGAACAAGCTCTGGGAGTTGGTGATGGACAGGGAAGCCTGGTGTGCTGCAGTCCATGGGGTCGCAAAGAGTTGGACACGACTAAGCGACTGAATTGACTGATAGAGTAAGGTCAAGAAATTCTTTGTGTAGAACATGGATGTAAGAACAAAGTAACAGTGTTAGAAGGGACCAGTTTATAAAATGAATGAAATGCCATGTGAAGATCTTGAACTCCCTTCTGCAAGCATTCGGCAAGAATCTTAAACTTATTAGACAAGGAGGGAGAACATCACTTATTTTTTGAAGTTAAATATTTGGCTATAGAAAATAGGGTGCAGGGAGAAGAAACTTGCATCATAAACAATAATTAGGAAGCTGTAGCTATTGTCCAATGATTCCTAAACCAGATTACACATCAGAATTGTCTGGGGGAGTTTTGTGCAAAATATTCTGAAGTATAACTGAAGAAATTGATTCAGTAGATCATGAATGGGCTCTGATAAAAGGCATTTTATAAATATTCACCAGGTGACCTAAATGTATGTGAAATTCTTAGTTCATGTGATATAACATTAGGAATGATTAGGGAGACAAAGAGATCAAAATAAAATTGAGAATGAAGATCACTTGTACTGCTGAACTCAAGTTTGTGTCCCCGATGCATAAAGAGACCACTTAAACCAAAAAGTTTGTTTGGGAGTTTGGAACAGAGAAAGGTCTAGTACAGGGCCATGCAAAGGGAATATGTGACTTATATTCTAAAATCCTAACTCATCCTTGGTTTTTGAAGAAGAGTTTTTAAAGGCAAAACTTGGGATGAGGGCTCCAGAATGTATGACTCTCTTCTGATTGGTTTGTGATGGGGTGACAGGGTGTGTTCCAGGAATCTTGTGCTCAGCCTGAAGTTACCATCCTCCACCTGGATAGAGGCCTTAAAGAGAAACTTAAAGTTATGTTGTTATGTATATTCCTTGAGGGAGAACAAGGACCCTGCTTCATCTCTGCAATATTGTTTGCTGACTATTCCTCTCTGCTTCTGTATTCCCCCCTTTTCCTAATTAGGAACTGTTTGAATCTGACCTTAGGAACTCAGGGAAGGTCTAGGAGCTAAAGTTTTTTTCCTACAAAGAAATGGGAAATACTGAAAGTCTTTTCTACTCATGAGGGCCCCCCAGGGTCCTGCTCAGTTTCATTGGAACTTGGTGACATGTAAGATATGAAGGAGTGATTAGTAAAGGAGAGAGCGTAACTAAGTGACTGGGCAGATGGACATCAAAAATTGACATAGAAGACTCAGATGCAGGAGCTAGTTATTGCAAGAACATCCTCTGGATATTCAAGTTAGATAAACTTCACAGTATGATTCTACAAAAGATTGATAGAAATAATGACTTGGGAGTCCTTGAGGTGGCTGAAATACATAGTATGTATGGCCTTTCCATTGGCCAGTGTGAGTAAGGTAAAAAGAGAGAAGGCATGAAAATAAACTTGAGGAAGTTATGTTAGAGAGAAATGGATGTATATCATTTATTAGATGGAAAAATCCTTATCCTCTTTTTTTTACCACACGAATTTTTTGGTGGCAAACAAAAACTGTCATCTACTCTAGAAGCCAAAATTCTAGAAAGTGACTTTGTCCTCCCCCTTGAACCTAGGATGGGGCAGGGAGGGGTGGGGGGGTTTGGTGAGGCATTTGATTTAGGGTTAGACACTCAAACTCTTCCCTTGTGACTCAGCTGGTAAAGAATCTGCCTGCAATGCGGGAGACCTGGGTTCGATCCCTGGTTTGGGAAGATCCCCTGGAGAAAGGAGAGGCTACCCTTCTCCAGTATTCTGGCCTAGAGAATTTCATGGACTATATAATCCACGGGGTCGCAAAGAGTCAGACATGACTCAGCAACTTTCACTTTCACTCAAACTCAGAGCTCCCTGGTAGCTCAGCTGGTAAGGAATCTGCCTGCAATGCAAGAGGCCTGGGTTCAGTCCCTGAGTTGGGAAGACCCCCTGGAGGAAGGCTTGGCAACCCACTCCAGTATTCTTGCCTGGAGAAATCCCCATGAACAGAGGAGCTTGGCGGGCTGCAGTTCATGGGGTTGCAAAGAGTGGGACACAACTGAGCGACTAAGCAAAGCACCCAAACTCACCACACTGCATTTAGAACATATATAAAGACAAAAATCATATGTGCACGAAAGGGATTTTGTTTGCCAGCTCAACCAAGGAATAAGTGTTGTGACCCCAGAAAATGAATCCTCTGTCCACAACAATGGCATTTTCAGTGTGCGTTGTGGCATTTAAGTTCAGTTACAATGATAACAGGTCTTACTGAACCAGAACTGAATCATGATTTGGGTGTCAGCTGTCTGATTTCTTTCTTTGTGTGCCTTCCCGTTTATCCAGTGGATTTCTTCAACTCACCCTAGCGTTTCATTATTGGAGCCAATTTTCGTTCAATTAACTTAATTCTTCTTGCAACCAAGAGCTCTGGGTCACCCAAAAGGAGAAAAAGAAAGACCAAAAAAGAAAAAAAAATGCTCCTGAGCAGAGTGAATAGAAGAAACAGGAGGGAATTGGAAAGCTGTGTTGGGAATTCAAACAGAAGAAAATACTCAAGAAGAACAAAGTCAAATACAGTCCTTAAAGCAAAATGAATATTCTGATAGGACAGAGTGAAAAGAAATCTTTGCATGTGGGAATTAAGCGACTTTTAGTGGCTTTAATGAGAGCAGTTTTCATATTGTAACAGAGTTGAGTTAGAGAACAATCAGAAGTGGCACAACAGTGAGAAGAATGAAAGAAAGTATCTAATATGTTGAGAACAGTTGACATTTCTCTACCACCGGAAGACAGATGTGATTTTTTTTTTCCTGTAGAACAATATCATGTAGTTTTTCAAAAGAGAAAGAGGAGAGTATTGAGATAAGAATGGGTAGAGAAGTGAAGTGGAAACTTTGATTGAGTGAAAAGAAAACAAAAAGGAACAAAAAACAGAAAGAGACTAAGGACCATGGATAAGCATAGGAAAGATCAGGAAATGGAGAGAGAGAGAAGTATTAGAAAGGCTGAAGATGAAATAAACGTCTCAGAGTTTGGGGGCTTAGTGGGGGCAAATATTTGTCTTAACTCTGCTTTCATCAAAAGTTGGCAGTGCTGGGAAACCTTTCTTTCACTTTTCTTCAAAATTCCAAGTTTATTTTTGTATGGAATTTATATATGAAGTAGTATTGCATTTTCAATTCATTTTAAAACTGTTCATAAATATACTAGCATGACCTCAAAGTTCTTTTCATATTTAAAAGATTCTTTATCATTGTTATTACTGTAATCAGAGCTGAATTTATCTAGAAATTCAGCTTTTCTTTATAGCATTTGCTTCTCCACAACTTTTAGTAGCAGAATCAAATTGAGCTAAATACTAAAACTGAATAAAGGCAATGTACCTATAATTGCAGTTCTTCCATGCAATCTCAAATTAATAAATAATCAGAAATTCTTAATTCAGTGTGTGGGTACTTAAGGCCTACCTTTTACTAAAGGTCAGAAGAGACTAGAGGGGTATTTTTACCATTTCAGAAGATACATAAATAGATTGATAGATGATATATTTACATATTCAGTGAAATAACCTAAGAAATACATAGAAAAGTAGTGAATGTAGGTTAACTAAGTAGAATAAATATTTTGAATACAGTTGTCAGGAAGACCTTGCATGGGAAACATTGTGGCCTAAATATTTCAACCCACTTTTAATTTATTTAATGTTCCAGTTTACCAAAGCTTATCTTATGGAATAATTATATAATAGTTGTATTAACCAAATAATTAAATATCACTAAGGATTACAATGTGGCCTTAGCGCTATCTTGCTTGACCATGTTTACTCACAATAATAAAATATACAGATTATTCACTATTTGTTTTTCATTTTCACCAGGCTATTTTGATATCTTGTAAACCAAATCAAAATTATTATAACTTTTATAGTATTTTAAACTTTCAGTTCAGTTCAGTTGCTCAATCATGTCCGACTCTTTGTTTTCAGTAAAAACATAATGTTATTATAGAAATCATTCTCTCTTACCAGTATCTACTAAGAAGTTTTCAAGATCCTTTTAGGGTTCAGCTTTCTGAAGTAGAAAATAATACAAGAGGACTGCAATGACAATAACACAGGCAATAGTTCTTTGTACACTGTTTCATTTTGAAGGCTTCATTTTCCAAGTTCAGGAAACTGTTGTTTATATGAATTTGTCTTTAACACAGAGTAAATAAGTTGTATAGTTGTGTGCTTTTGTCAGAAGAGGAAAGAGCGTAGAACTCAAATTCCCCTGATGATGCCCAAAGATTCCCTTTAGGACAAAGCTAAGCTGGTCTGCTGGGCATTTTAGACTTGGACATGTATGAGAAATCCAGGTTGTCTCATTGGGCATTACAGACTGAAATCATAAATATCAAGTCATCGTAGACAGTTCCAAGGTTTATCAATTGAAATTGCACTTCATACCACTTCTTTCCACCACAGGCACTTTTGAGATGTTATGCAAACTCCAGTTTATCTATAAATTTGATATTCTAAGTTCTTTGATGAGTACAGTATTGTCTGAGCTCATCACTCATGATTTCAGTGAGGCCAAAGTTACAGATTCTCTTTAGAAGTCAACTCCTAAATCTTTCCTTCTTGTGCAAACCGTGGCTCACATTCCACAACTACACCTGACTTCCTACTTTAAGCTGAAAACTAGTGAGAAATCTTACTAGGCAAAATTCACAGGAGGAGAAAAAGAAAAAGAAAACCAAGGAGCCTAAGTTAGTGATTCTCAAAAATTAATCCAGAGGTTTTTTTTTAAATGCAAATTCTGTTTAAGTAGTGATGACTCTGTATCTACATTTCTAATATGGTGTTGTCTCCAGACATTTGCCTTCTTCAGTTTCATCATCTGCAGGGCTACCTTATCAAAGAACTAGATCATTAGAGAAATAAACCAAAAAATTTTGCAAATGTAGCAGAAATATAAAGAGAAGCAAAGAGGAGTCAGAGTGGACAAGGGAAGTCAGCATTAGTGGGGTCACATCAGACTTCACAGTAGGTGAGGTTTTGTTCTATCAGTTCAGTTCAGTTCATTCGCTCAGTTGTGTCCGACTCTTTGCGACCCCATGAATTGCAGCACGCCAGGCCTCCCTGTCCATCACCAACTCCCGGAGTTTACCCAAACTCATGACCATCGAGTCAGTGATGCCATCCAGCCATCTCATCTTCTGTCGTCCCCCTCTCCTCCTGCCCCCAATCCCTCCCAGCATCAGGGTCTTTTCCAATGAGTCAACTCTTCACATGAGGTGGCCAAAGTATTGGAGTTTCAGCTTCAGCATCAGTCCTTCCAATGAACACCCAGGACTGATCTCCTTTAGGATGGACTGGTTGGATCTCCTTGCAGTCCAAGGGACTCTCAAGAGTCTTCCCCAACACCACAGTTCAAAATCATCAATTTTTCAGAGCTCAGCTTTCTTCACAGTCCAACTCTCACATCCATACATGACCACTGGAAAAACCATAGCCTTGACTAGACAGACCTTTGTTGGCAAAGTAATGTCTCTGCTTTTTAATAGCCTATCTAGGTTGGTCATAACTTTCTTCCAAGGAGCAAGTGTCTTTTAATTTCACGGCTGCAGTCACCATCTGCAGTGATTTGGGAGCTAAAAAAATAAAGTCTGACACTGTTTCCACTGTCTCCCCATCTATTTCCCATGAGGTGATGGGACCAGATGCCATGATCTTAGTTTTCTGAATGCTGAGCTTTAAGCCAACTTTTTCACTCTCCTCTTTCACTTTCATCAAGAGGCTTTTTAGTTCCTCTTCACTCTGCAATAAGGGTGGTGTCACCTACGTATCTGAGGTTATTGATATTTCTCCCAGCAATCTTAATTCCAGCTTGTGCTTCCTCCAGCCCAGCATTTCTCATGATGTACTCTGCATATAAGTTCAATAAGCAGGGTGACAATATACAGCCTTGACATACTCCTTTTCCTATTTGGAACCAGTCTGTTGTTCCATGTCCAGTTCTAACTGTTGCTTCCTGACCTGCATACAGATTTGTCAAGAGGCAGGTCAGATGGTCTGGCATTCCCATCTCTTTCAGAATTTTCCACAGTTACTGTGATCCACACAGTCGAAGCCTTTGGTGTAGTCAATAAAGCAGAAATAGATGTTTTTCTGGAACTGTCTTGCTTTTTCAATGATCCAGCAGATATTGACAATTTGATCTATACCCCAACTTAAATGAAAACTGTTGAGGGATTTCGCACATGGTGGGCGCATGTTCAGATTTGCCTTTAAGTATAAACAAAGTTGCCATTGAGCATTCACTGAAGAAAATAATGGTATTATTTACATCAAAATATTATAATATGACAATTGTGATATTGTGTTTTTATATCTGAAGTGTACAATGAATGTTTAACCTCCACTTGGGATTTGATTGGAAGTTAGAGGGAAAGCAAAGGACATATTTTCGGTCATTTTTCAATTCTTCTGTTTACTTAGAATTCTGCTAGTGAAAGATAAAAAGGAGGTGAAAAAGAAAACATAGATAATGAGAAGTCACTGTGGAAACTCAGCAGACAGATGAAGTAAGCAGTATAATGTGCATCAACACATGTAATATGTAGCTTACCTTAAACATACTGCCCACTTCAATATTGTGTAACTATCTTTTCAGTCTTTTTTTTTTTTCAATCTATCAGATTGTTGTTGTTTTTTTTAATCTAACAGGTGTCTACATTGTTGCTTCCAGTATAAGAAGTCTTTCCAATATTATCATTTCAGTAGATGGGTCATGACATCTCACTATGGTCTTAATTTGCATTTCCCCCAATGACAAATTATATTGAGAATGTTTATTCTGTCTATGAAACAAATCCAAAAAGATATTGCTATGATTTATGTCAAATAAAGTTCTAGTATGTTTTCTTATAAGGATTTGTGCGTGCTAAGTCACTTCAGTCGTGTCTGACTCTTTGCAACCCTATAGACGAGGGCCCACCAGGCTCTTCTGTTCATGGGATTCTCCAGGCAAGAATTGTGGAGTGGGTTCCCATTTCCTGCTCCAGGGGATCTTCTCAACCCAGGGATCAAACCTACATCTCTTATGTCTGCTGCATTAGCAGGTGAATTCTTTACCACCAGTGCTACCTGGGAAGCCACTTTAAGGATTTATGGTCTTGCATTTTGGTCTTTAAGCCATTTTGAGTTTATTTTTGTATATGATGTGAGAAAGTGTTCTAGTTTCATTCTTTTATATGTAGCATCCAGTTTTCCCAGCAGTACTTATTTTTTTATTTTTAATTGCTGGATAATTGCAATGTTGTGTTGGTTTCTGCCATACAATAACATGAATCGATCATAGGTATACACTTATCTACTCCCTCTTGAACCTCCCACCCCTCTAGGTCATCACAGAGCATGAGGCTGAGCTCCCCGTGTTATACGGCACTTCCCACTAGCTATCTGTTTTACAGATGATAATGTGTATGTTTCAATGCTGCCCTCTCCGTCTGCCCCACCCTCTTTTCCCTGCTGTGCCCCCAAGTCCACTCTCTATGTCTGCATCTCTATTCCTGCTGTACAAATAGGCTCATCGGTACCATTTTTCTAGATTCCATAAATCTGTGTTAATACATGATATTTGTTTTTCTCATCTTAACTTACTCCCCCCTGTGCAACAGGTTCTAAGTTCATCCACCTCAGTTCAGCTGACTCACATTCATTCCTGTTTATTGCCAGTAGCACTTACTGAAGAGTCTGAATTTTCTCACTGTATGTCATTCCTGTTTTATTGTAGATTAATTAATGATAAGTTTATGGGTTTTTATGTCTGGGCTCTCCTTTGTGTTCCATTAATCTGTACATCCATTTTTGTCTCAGTGCCATATTGTCTTGATTACTTTAATTTGTAGTATATTCTCAAATCAGGGAGTATATACCTCCAGCTCTATTATTTCTTCTCAGGATTGTTTTGGCTCTTTGAATTATTTTGTTTTTCAGTACAAATTTTAGTACTATTTGTTCTATCTTGAAAAATGTCACGACACTTTGACAGGGATTGAACTGAATCTGTAGATTACCCTGGGAAGTATGTCATTATAACAAGATTGATTCTTCCAATCAGAGAACACAGTGTATCTTTTCATCTATTTGTGTTGCCTTCATGTCTATTAT
This sequence comes from Muntiacus reevesi, assembly GCF_963930625.1. NCBI lineage: Eukaryota > Metazoa > Chordata > Mammalia > Artiodactyla > Cervidae > Muntiacus > Muntiacus reevesi. The sequence goes on from NC_089269.1 coordinate 13,306,015, forward strand.
CAGTGTCTTATAGTTTTCTTAGTTCTTCTATGTCCTTAGGTAGGTTTATTGCTAGGTAATTTATTTGTTTAATCTAATTATAAATGAGATGTCTGCTTAATATCTATTTCTGATAGTTCATTGTTAATGCATAGAAATGCATCAGATTTCTGTATATTAATTTTGTATCTTGCAACTTTATTAATGTTTAATTTTTTCAAAAGGTTTTTCTGCATGTATGGAAATGATTATATGATTTTTATTCTTCAACTTTTTGCTGTGGTGTATCACATTGATTGACTTGCAGAACTGTCTTTGCATAACTTGGTGTAAAACCCACTTAATCATGTGCGATCTTTTTAACATACTGTTGAAACTGGTTTGCTAATATTCATTTGGAGATTTTTTTTTCCTTGGTGTTCATCATATATATTGGCCTATAATTTTTTGTGAGATATGTATTTCTAGCTTTTATATCAGGGTAATCCTGGAGATGTAAAATGAGTTTGGAAGCTTTCCTCCCTCTGTAATTTTTAGAATATTTTGAGAAGAATGGGTGTTAACTTTTCTCTAAATGTTTGATAGAATTCACCTGTGAAGCTATCTTGTATTGGACTTTTGCTTGTTGGGAGTTTTTGTTATGTTCATTGTTGTTGTCACTTTACTGATTCAATTTCTCTGCTGATAATTGGTCTGTTCATATTTTCTATTTCTTTCTGGTTCTGTCTTGGGAGATTGTACATATCTTGGTATTTATCCTTTTCTTCTAGGTTGTCCATTTTATTGACATAGGGTTTGTTCATAGTAATCTCTTATGATCCTTTGTAATTCTGTAGTGCTGGTTGTCATTTATTCTTTTCCATTTCTTATTTTTTGATCCGTATCCTCTTTCTTTTGATGAGTCTGGCTAAAGGTTTAACAGTTTTGTTTATCTTTCAAAGAACCAGTTCTTAGTTTCATTAATCTTTTATATTTTTTTCTTTTAATCTCTCTCATTTATTTCTGCTTTGACCTGTAGGTTTTATTTCCTTTTTCTTAGGAATTAGATTTTTCTTATTTCTGAGGTAGACTTGTTTTGCTGTAAACTTTTGTCTAATAACTGCCTTTGCAGGATCATTGTGTTTTCATTTTCTTCCCCCTCTAAAAAAATTTCTTCTTTGATTTCTTCATTGATCCCTTGAATTTTAGTAGTGTGTTATTTAGCTTCCATATGTTTGTGTTTTCTGGAGGGATTTTTTTTCTCATTGTTGATTTCTAGTCTTAAAGCAGTGTGGTCAGAATGCTTGATCTGATTTTAATTTTCTTAAATTTCCTAAGGCTTGTTTTTGGGTGCTGCCATTCGTAATGTATCCTGGAGAGTGTTCCATGTGCATTTGAAACAATGTGCTTTTGCTGTTATGGGGTGGAATGTCCCGTATACATATCTATTAAGCCCATTTGATCTAAAGAATCCTTGAAGATCAGTTTCCTTACTGATTTTCTGTGTGGATGATCCGTCCACTGATGGAAGAGGAGTGTTAATGTCCCCTACGATGATTGTGTTATTGTCAATATCTTCGTTTATGTTCATCAATATTTGCTTTCTGTATTGTGTTTCTATGTGGAGTACAAACATATTTACAATGGTTATATCTTCTTGGATGATCCCTTGATCATTACGTAGTGTATTTCTATGTCTCTGTTCCTATCTTTGTTCTAAAGTCTATTTGATTTGATACAAGTATTGCTACCTTGTGGCTCAGCTGGTAAAGAATCTGCCTTCAGTGCCAGAGAAATGGGTTGGGACCCCTGGGTTGGGAAGATTCCCTGGAGAAGGGAAAGGCTACCCACTCCAGTATTCTGGCCTGGAGAATTCCATGGACATTTATATGGAATAACTTTCATCCCTCCATTTTTAGTCTCTGTGTGTCTTTAGATCTGAAGTGAGTATCTGTGGGATAAATATGGGTATTATTTTTGTATCCCTTCAGCCTTTCTGTATGTTTTGATTAAAGCATTTAATCTTTTTACATTTAAAATAATTATTGATAGTATGTACATATTGCCATTTTATTAGTTGTTTTGAGGTTGTTTTGTACTTCTTTTTTATGCTTTCTTCTTCTCTGATTTCTTCCCTTCCGACTTGATAACCTTATGGCTTGTATTTCTTTCTACTCTTTATATGTTGTATCTATTATGATTTTTGGTTTGTGGTTGCCATTAGGTTTATACATAGGAGTCTATATTGGGATATCAGTACAGTTGCTCAGTCGTGTCCAACTCTGCAACCCCATGGGCTGCAGCACACTGGTCTTCCCCATCCATCACCTACTCCCAGAGGTTGCTCAAACTCACATCCATCAAGTGGGTGATGCCATCCAACCATCTCATCCTCTGTCGTTTCATTCTTCTCCTGCCTTCAGTCTTTCCCAGAATCAGGGTCTTTTCTAATGAGTCAGTTCTTTGCATCAGGTGACCAAAGTATCAAAGCTTCCAATGAATATTCAGGATTGATTTTCTTTAGGATAATTGGTTTGATCTCCTTGCAGTCCAAGGAACTCTCAAGAGTCTTCCCCAACACCACAGTTCAGAAGCATCAATTTTTTGGTACTCAGCTTTCTTTATGGTCCAACTCTTACAAATCTACATGACTCCTGGAAAAACCATAGCTTTGACTATACAGACCTTTGTTGGCAGAGTAATGTCTCCTCTTTTTAATATGCTGTCTAATTTTGTCATAACTTTTCTTCCAAGGAGCAAATGTCTTTTAATATCATGGCTGCAATCACCTACTGCAGTGATTTGGGAGCCCAAAAAAATAGTCTGTCACTGTTTCCATTGTTTCCCCATCTCTCTGCCATGAAGTGATGGGACCAATGCCATGATCTTTTTTTTTCTTTTTCAATGTTGAGTTTTAAGCCAGCTTTTTCACTCTTCTCTTTCACTTTCATCAAGAGGCTCCCTAGTTCCTCTTTGCTTTCTGTCATAGGATGGTGTCATCTGCATATCTGAGGTTATTGGTATTTCTCCCGGCAATCTGGATTCCAGCTTGTGCTTCATCCAGCCTGGAATTTCTCATGATGTACTCTGCAAAGAAGTTAAATAAGCAGGGTGACAATATATGGCCTTGATGTACTCCTTTCCCAATTTGGAACCAGTCTGTTGTTCCATGTCCAGTTCTAACTGTTGCTTCCTGACCTGCATACAGGTTTCTCAGGAGGCAGGTCAGGTGGTCTGGCATTCCCATCTCTTTTAGAATTTTCCACAGTTTGCTGTGGGTTGCCATTTTTCCTCCAAGGAATCTTCTTAGTCTGCAGATCATGCCTGTTTCTCTTGCATCTTCTGCACGGGCAGTCGGATTCTTTACCACTATGTGTGGTAACTGAGCTGACAACAGGTGGACTTGTGGTGGTTCATATTTTGTGTTGCGTTGACATGGTCTAGATTGCCCAGATACCCAGCTCTCATTATTTTTGTGTGTGTCTGTGTTTCTAAAAGAGATCAGTATTGACTTAGTAGACTTAGTAAAGTGGATTATAGCACCCTTTGTATGTGAGTGTCATCTCCTCCATTCTGGGCCTGTTTGGAACAGAAAGGCAGAGGGAGGCTGACTGAATCCGATTCATGACAGAATGCGAATCTTATTTTGCCCTCCATGCTATTGGTTCTCACACCTGGGTTTTCACACCTGGGCTGGAATGTATACCATCAGTTCTTCGATTTCAAACCTGATAACTGCCTCAGCTTTCCTGGATCTCTACCAAGAGATAGCAGGTCACAGCTCTTCTCAGACTCCATAAGAAGGTGACCCAAATCTAATAATACATTCTTTAGATATAGATATATGTGTAGATATAGGTTTACAAAGAGAGTGATATAGGTTGAGTTCTATATTTGTCTTCATATATGTGTACCTCCCGTTAGTACTATCTTGAATAATTCTGATTGATATGAAGACTATATAGTGAACCTCTTTCTTTATACTGAAAAATAAATGGAAATATCATGATGCAGTTGTTAACTGTAACCCTCAAATGCGGCTGACTTACGTCCCTTCTCATCATATTATTACAGCATAAGAAATACCTTTTATATGAAATTCCTTTCAGTATTATGGTCCAAAAATCATATAATCCTGAGAACTAATTTTTTTCCAATGATAACCAATGTATCTCTCCTGGAATTTGACCTGGTCTAACTTTGTGAGTACCTCCAGAAATATGTAACAATAAGATTGTAAATATTTTAATCCAAACTTTTAACTTAAGAACTTCTCCTGATATACCCCAGGAAATAATCCTCATGATAAAAAGAAAAAGCTTTAATTCACTTTAGGTGTATGATACTTTTGATTGTCTTGAAAGAAACTTTGAGTGATAAACTGACATGCAGTGGTTATCCCAGGGCAAGTGATCCCCCTGAACTCATTACAAAATTGATATCAAGTAAAGCATTCTTACTTCATTTCAAGTATTTTAAAGACGATGCTGTGAAAGTGCTGCACTCAATATGTCAGCAAATTTGAAAACTCAGCAGTGGCCACAGGAGTGGAAAAGGTCAGTTTTCATTCCAATCCCAAAGAAAGGCAGTGTCAAAGAACGTTCAAACTACCACACAATTGCACTCATCTCACACACTAGTAAAGTAATGTTCAAAATTCTCCAAGCCAGGCTTCAGCAATACGTGAACCGTGAACTTCTAGATGTTCAAGCTGGTTTTAGAAAGGCAGAGGAACAAGAGATCAAATTGCCAACATCCTCTGGATCTTTGAAAAAACAAGACTTCCAGAAAACCATCTATTTCTGCTTTATTGACTATGCCAAAGCCTTTGACTGTGTGGATCACAATAAACTGTGGAAAATTCTGAAAGAGATGGGAATACCAGACCATCTGACCTGCCTCTTGAGAAACCTGTATGCAGGTCAGGAAGCAACAGATAGGACTGGACATGGAACAACAGACTGGTTCCAAATAGGAAAAGGAGTTCTTCAAGGCTGTATATTGTCACCCTACTTATTTAGCTTATAAGTTAAATACTCTATGATATGCAGAGTACATCATGAGAAACGATGGGCTGGATGAAGCACAAGCTGGAATCAAGATTACCGGGAGAAATACCAATAATCTCAGATATGCAGATGACACCACCCTTATGGCAGAAAGTGAAAAGGAACTAAAGAGCCTCTTGATGAAAGTGAAAGAGGAGAGTGAAAAAGTTGGCTTAAAGCTTAACATTCAGAAAACTAAGATCATGGCATCCGGTCCCATCACTGCATGGCAAATAGATGGGGAAACAGTGGAAATAGTGGCTGACTTTATTTTGGGAGGGCTCCAAAATCACTGCAGATGATGACTGCAGCCATGAAATTAAAAGACGCTTACTCCTTGGAAGGAAAGTTATGACCAACCTAGACAGCATATTAAAAAGCAGAGACATTACTTTGTCAACAAAGGTCTGTCTAGTCAAGGCTATGGTTTTTCCAGTGGTCATGTATGGATGTGAGAGTTGGACTATAAAGAAAGCTGAGCACTGAAGAATTGATGCTTTTGAACTGTGGTGTTGGGGAAGATTCTTGAGAGTCCCTTGGACTGCAAGGAGATCCAACCAGTCCATCCTAAAGGAGATCAGTCTTGGTTGTTAATTTTGAAGCTGAAATTCCAATACTTTGGGCACCTGATGTGAAGAGCTGACTCATTTGAAGACCCTGATGCTGGGAAGGATTGAGGGCAGGTGGAGAAGGGGACGACAGAGGATGAGATGGTTGGATGGCATCACCGACTCAATGGACATGGGTTTGGGTGGACTCTGAGAGTTGATGATGGACAGGGAGGCCTGGTGTGCTGAGGTTCTTGGGTCGTAAAGAGTCGGACTCGACTGAGCAACTGAACTGAGCTGAAAGTAATATTTATTTCAATATATTTCTTAAATGCTTATTTAGGACTTCATATATGTAAACAGTTGTGCTAATAAGCACCACAAAAGATTAAAGAATAGTGAGACTTGTAAAGTGTAATCTGAAAAAACATAAGCTAAAAATAAGTATTACACAAGATCATTTGTGGAAACAAAACTGTAGCATTTAAACTTTCAAGAAAGGACCATTTCAATTGGAGATGAAGATAGATACCTAGAGGGAGCATTCTCAGTGGAGAGACCTGTATGAAAAAAAATAATAAAAAACATGTACCAGAGAGAAAGTTTTGTCCAGAGCCTTTCAATAATTAATTTTTGTATAACATATGGTTCATTAGGAAAATTGTGGAAGCAGAGATCTCAGACTTAAGTTTGGAATAAAAGTGCTCAAATAATGTCAGCAAATGCAGAGTAATATGTGTGCATGTGTGTGTTTATTTATCATGGTATCTATACATAGATCTTAACAAATTGAACATATATATTCATATATGAAGTTCTTCATATGTATACCATATATACAAGCATAGTCTGGTGCAATGGCAATCCATCAAAAGTTATTGAAGAGGAATATTATTTAATCAGGATTCTGTTTATAAAGAATAATCTGACAGTAATGTTTGGGAAGTAAGAGAATATCAACATGACATAAAAGAAGTAACAAGACTATTACAAATGACAAATGTGAGTAATTTTAGGTCCTCAGTGGTGTCAGTAGGAATGAGTATGGATTCAGTGGTGAGATTGGAAGGTAAGAGATGGACCTGAAGATAAATCACATATTATCATAGAGTATAAAGTGGGACAAAGGATGACATTTAAGCACTTCAGGGCACAAATCATGCAAGCTTCTGGTTCATTTTATCTTTCCCAGCTACTCACTGAACTCTTTGATATTATATCATCTTACAATTATTTGAACTTTGGTAATATGCATTTGAAGCCTGTGTTACTCAACAACATATTCCAATAACTTTTCCATATTACTTCTTTTTTTTTTTTTATCAGTTTCGTCATTTCTAAACTATAGGAAGGTTGAGCCCATTTCCTTCCTATTCTGCCACTTCACTTTTCTTCTCTATGCCCATCCCAATTAAATCTGAAACCTCATCTCTTAGCTTTCTGAATTAGTGAAGTTTTCAGATTACTGTATAGCACACAAGTAAACTAGACAATGCCTTAAAGGCATCATGGACAATGAGAGGCAGCTCTCCTCTTATTATTCATAGACATCCACTATCCTCTTCTGATTTGTTCTGACTTTCATTTATTTAACTCCTTTCTCATTTTTTTCTTTTTATCTTCTCATCTCTGCTGATTTCTCTGTGTTAATATGAGAATTGAGTCTGCAAAAGAAATAAATTTCACCATGTCCCAGAGAGAATGTATGAAAGTCCTTTTAATAGTTAGCAAAACTCCTGTGATTGGCTAATTTACTCAAACTCAAAGTCGCCTACACTGTGGAGGTAACCATGATATGAGCTTCCAGGCTACACAGCTGTATTACTATCAAAAAATTTACATTCAATTTTTTCAGCGCAATTGTGCTATTATAGTGCATAATGCATTTATGGATCCACATTGAGAACGTATGTGTATAATATGTTGTTTTCCTGTTTCAGTTCAGTTCAGTTGCTCAGTCCTGTCCGACTCTTTGCGACCCCATGAACTGCAGCATGCCAGGCCTCCCTGTCCATCACCAACGCCCGGAGTCCACCCAAACCCATCCCCTCTAGGTTTTTACAGAGCCCCTGATTGAGTTTCCTGAGTCATATAGCAAGTTCCTGTTTACTATATGTCTGTCTATTTCGCATATGATAATGTAGGTTTCCATGTTACTGTCTCCATACATCTCACCCTCTGCTTTCTCCACCACCTCCATCCATAAGTCTGTTCTCTATGTCTGTGTCTCCACTGCTGCCCTGCAAATAATTCCATTAGTACCATCTTTCTAGATTCAATATATATGTGTTAGTACACAATATTTATTTTTATTTCTGACTTACTTCACTCTGTATAATAGGCTCTAGGTTCATCCACCTCATTAGAACTGACTCAGATGAGTTCCTCTTTATGGCTGAGTATCATTCTATTGTATATACGTACCACAGCTTCTTTATCCATTCAACTGTTGATGGACATCTAGGTTGCCTCCATGTTCTAGCTGTTGTAAATAGCGCTGCAGTGAACACTGGGGTACATGTGCTTTTTTCAGTTTTGATTTCCGCAGGGTATGTGCCGAGGAGTGGGATTGCGGTGACCCTGTTCCTGTAAATGTGTCTTTTCCCCTTCTCCCTGCACACTCAGCAGAGGGGATGTTAAAATAAGTGGGTCACATGCACAGAGTTTCAATGTTCTGCCTCTCTAGGGACCTGTGGCTCTGCTAAGAGATCTGGGAGCCCTCGGAGGTGGCACTTCAGTAAATGCCATCAGTGGCCACCACTGTCCCACCCAGGCTCCACCTTGGGACCTGGTGATCTCTAAACCCATGATCAAACTTTTCCCCCAGTTGTGGCCACCCCAAATCTAATCTATTTTCCTTAATTGTCTTGCAGAAAGATTTATCAATTTTAGAGGTATAACTGCTCTATTATACTCCCAACAAATTGGCTGTCATATCCTTTTAAATGTTTTCCAAACCAATAGCTCTTCTTTCCCCTCATACAATAGAAGTAAAATAAATAAAACCAAAAAAAAATTTAATTTCACTTATTTAAATTGAAATGTGAAATATATTTCTTAAGTTTATTAGATTTGCAATTTTTCTGTTAAATGTCCATTGCCCCTTCCTTCCACTCAGATGTTTGCATGTCTTTTATGAATTGTAGTAGTTTCTTATATGTGTGTTAACCAGTTTCTTTCTCTCATAAATGTCTTCAATTTTTTTTGTATTTTATGTGGCTATTAACTCTGCTGTTTTATTATTATGTAAAAGTTTTAAAAAAGTCAAACAGAATAGTAAGGCAGCTCAGATATTACTATTAGTGAGGAGTTTCTACAAGGGTGAGCAGTTAGTTAACATAATCTATGATTTCACATGCGTGAGCAACTTTCCTCCAGTAGGTGGACTCTGTGATTAGATGCAACTTGTGCTTGGAGACACTCCCTTTAGCAATGGGAGAGAGGAGGAACATTATGGGTTTCCCTCCAGTCTTTAGTTACACTGCTCCTCATTGTCCAAATGTAGACAGAGACATTTGAAAGGGAAGGAGTCTGAATTTGACAGTGGTCTTTAATTATAAAGCAAAACACAGGAAAGGAAGTAGGAAAATGGATTGAGGGCGAAAGGAAAATGATCAAAGAATCACTTGCATCAGTTAATCTGGTTATTATTTCTAGATTTGGTCTTTTGGTAATAAACCCTTTTCTTGACTTTTCAAAGTATGAGATTTTTACTGTGGAAAAGCATGAAAAACCTTGTCTAACTATTTAGAGGGTAATATATATGAAAGTTCTAGCTTAGTGCCTAGCAGTTGGTAGGTTCTCAGTAAATTATTTATTTCTTTCATAATTGTACATGTAAAGATCAATACATGTTTTTGTTTATAAATGTAGAATTGTTAATATTTTCTGTCTCAATTATGCTTGATCGACATCTCCAGGTTTTTCTTAATGCTATGCATGTATTAATACTCTTAATTGGAATCGGCCCATGATAGAGGTATTTCTAATAATAAGCAAGTCAAACAATAATATGAGAGGAAGAAATCTTTATTTAATTAGTATATATAGTAATTAGAGTGTCATATATGATGGACTGCCGATCAAAACCAAACAGCATGAAAATATCAAATACATAAGTGTATCAATATAAGTAGCAATGTATTCAACTACAGACTGATAAATCAATAATAACTTAAAATACTCTATTTCAAAAAACTTGATAGAAAATTGACTAACAATAAAGAGGAAAGTGTTGATTAGCAAATAAATATTTTATATGAATTCATATTCAAATATAATATCTTAAACTCAAAATTTATATTCAAATGGAAATATATAGCTTACTTCTGTCACACAGTATTGCCTAAGAAGGAATTAATTTTTGAGAACTTGAGGTATGAGGCATTTGTTAGATTATGGCTTCCAATTGCAGAAATTTGCCAGCAATATTAAATGAAGGCAACTGTGGTATATAACTTCTAGTTCTAAGATGTGTTGAAAATTGTAACTATTATACTCTGAAACTAATAGTAACTGTTGGAACTAACCATGCTGGAACACAGTTTTGACCTCAAGAGTAATTATTTAGTTTATCCCTATTGAAAACTAGTAGCTTATATTTTGGAGTACATTTTAGCAGAAAGTCTCTTTTCTGAACTTGTTTATTCGGCTCAGAAACTAATCATGTGCTAATAATTTAATATTTTATATTGAAAGTTGTCATTTCCCATTTTCTCAATATTCTTTGATTTTGAAAAAAGTTTTCTCAAATTGCAATCAGCAGCCCACATGGCATGGTAATTGTTTCAGAATGTTATGATCCGTTCATAATTTTTTTCATAACGTTTATTACTTCCTTATTTCTTAAACTATAAATAAAAGGGTTTAATAAAGGAATCACTAGAGTATAAAAAATAGCAACAGGTAAATCTTTATCTTCTTCATTAACTGAATTCGGTCGAATGTACGTGAAGAGAAGAGAACCATAGAAAACTGAGACAGAGAGGAAGTGGGATGCACAGGTAGATAAAGCTTTCTTTCTTCCTTCTTTAGATTTCATCTTGAAAATTGTGAAAATGATGTAAAGGTAAGAAATTACTACTATGGTAATAGTGAATACTTGAACTGATCCTCCAAAGATAAATATCATTAATTCATTGATATAAGGGTCCACACAGGAGAGTCTGTATAATGGAAGAACGTCACAAAAAAAGTGATTGATTTGGTGAGAACCACGGAAAGTTAACCTAAACAGAAACCCTATGTGAATCATGGAATGCAGATTTCCAGCCACATATGCCCCTGTGGTCATCTGAATGCAGAGTTTCTGTGGCATCATGATGTGGTACTGCAGTGGTCTGCAGATGGCCACAAAGCGATCATAAGCCATTGCTGCCAGGAGAAAGGAGTCTGCACTTTCAGCAAGACAGAGAAAATAAAATTGTGCCATGCATTCATAGAGAGAAATCATCTTGTCCTTAGAAAAGAAGTTCTCCAACATCTTGGGGGTAATGGCACAGGAACAACAGGAATCCATCAGAGCGAGGTTACCCAGGAAGATGTACATTGGTGTGTGAAGACGATGCTCTGTGACTATCAATGCCACCAGGCCAAGATTCCCCACCATGGTGATCACATAGATGGTGAGGAACACCAGGAACAGAAGAGTCCTCAGCTCCGGGTGATCTGTAAATCCTGTGAGGATAAATTCAGTTGCCAAGGAGCAGTTATCCTCAGCCATCTCTACCGTGTTTGTTAAGATAAGAATTATGGAGATATAAGATTCTAATTTAGAGCATGTATAATTTTACCTTCAAATTTTTCTTTTTACAACAAGGAGAGGAGCTTCTTTTTCAGATTCTCCCACTGTCTCTGTGATACAGGCACACAGACTTCTAAGGGACATTTTTTCCCTTAACATGTCAGCCTCTATGGACCTCAAATCTAAAACTCAAGTTCATGAGACTATTTTGATAATTCCAGGGAGGATGCTTACAGTGGGAAAGGTTTGTCTTTATGAAATTGTACAAGCACAGTGTACAAATTTAGGGTATCCATATTTGGTTCAATGTCCTCAAATAGGTTCAGTGTCAGTATTTAAAAATTTTCAGAATAAGTTTAAAATCAATTTTTCCTTACATATATTTTTTCATTGAGCAAAAGTTTCCATATAATCTCCCAGTGGAGTGCCTGTTTGAAAAAAAATACAGTAGACAGCTTAAAATTTTGCCTTAGGAGTTGCATGAAGATTACTAAGATTAAAGAGAGGGCTATTCCCTATTCAGTTTTAAAAATAGTGATCTTTGGTAGCTAAGGAATTAAATATCCATTCATTGGCATATCTTTTACTCCTTTTCCCAGTGTCATACCTATTTCCATAAATACTGACTCTGTCCATGATTATTTCTGGTGCTTTTGCCCATGTATCTAAATCACTTACTCTTTTCATATAAAGCATAATTTACATGTAAGGCTATTTAAGAAAGTTTTAACTAAATTCCCCAGACCACACTGATCTCCATTTTGCCTGCCCTCAAGCATGTTTTACATATGCAACACAATCTAGAATGCCTTATGTATAATCTACATTTTTATATTTGAAAGCATAATTTCCTTATTAAATTGTAGGCATTTTGAAGTTAACTGTGACTTGTACTGCTTATGACAGCTGTACTGTTCTAGGAGGAGAAAACAGTATTGATCCCAGCCCTACCTCCATCCCAGTGACCTGGAAGGGGTGAAGTTGTTTTCAGAATCCTATCAGTGATCCTTAGTGACCTCTCCTGCAAGGTGAGTCTATTAATTTTGAAGAAGAGTCTACAAAGAAAAATTTTCAAACCTCATCATTCAAAAATTGGGGATTAATATCCAAAATATATAAGGAACTCATACAACTCAATGGTAAAAGTAAATCTGATTTAAAAGTGGGCAGAGGAACTAAAAGGGTATTCTTCCAAAAGACATTCAAATAATCAACAGCACATGAAAGGGTATTTAGTAGCAATAATCATTAGGAAAATGCAAATCAAAAACACAAGCTGTTACCCTATACCTCTCAGAATGCTTGTCATCAAGAAGGCAAGAAATAACAAGTCTTGACAAAGATGTGAAGAAAAGAGAACTCTTATGCACTATTGGCGGGAATGTAAATTGGTTCAGCCATTACAAATAAGATTAATTTTCCTCAAAAAATTAAAAATAAAACCATCATATGATCCCTAAGTTCCACGTCCAGGTGTATAATCAAAAGGAAATGAAAACAAGTTATAAAAGGGTTATCTGCACTGTAATATTTATTGCAACATTATCCACAATAGACATCTAGTGTCCATCATAGGATGGGTGGATAAAGAAGACGAGGTGGATAGTGTGGTGTGTATGTATGTAGACATACATACATATATACATGCACACACACACACACACACACACACACACACACACACAATTGAATATTATTCAGCCATGAGGAAGAATGATACCCTGCCATTTGTGAAAACATGAATGGACCTGGAGGACGTTATGCTAAGTGGTTGAGAAAGACAAGTACTGTATGGTATAATTTATGTGTGGATCTAAAAAAGCAAAACTTATAAAAACAGAGTAAAATGGTATTACTAGGGGATAAGGAGTAAGAGAATAGGAGTAATGTTGTTTAAAGGTACAAACTTGCAACTAGTAGATAAATAAGTCCTGGAATCTAATGAACAGTATAGCTAATATAGACAAAAATATTTACTATAACCATCAAAAGTACTGAGACCAGATCTTAATTATTCTCACCACAGAGAAGAAATGACAATTATGTGACATGATAGACTCTTAAATGTTACAATGGCAATCATATTGCCATATACAAATGTATCAAATCAGCATGTTATATATGTTAAACAATGGTTTTAAGATAAAATACCATATGTATATTTAATTTAAAAATAAGTATCCTTTCATTTGAATCTACTCATCTACTATTTTTCCTACTCTAAAAAGCTATGTAAGACTTTCCAAAGTATATCACAGTGGATTAAAAGCTAACAAATAATAGTAAGCTTGCTTTTATACTTTAGTTTTTGCATAAACTTAGAAGAGAAAACCCTTTAAATCTTCATGCAATTTTTGAGGACAAATTTTGTTTTCTTCTTAAAAAGCTATCATTTAGTGATCCACTAGGACTGTTAACTGTTAGGTTTAATAATATAAATTCTTTGGTCAAAATAGTTTTATTTTTCCATAATCAAAATATCAGAGTAAAAATACCAACTGAAAATTTTGGTTATTTCTTTTAAAGTACTAAAAATAATCCAATTAATTATGCAGCTAAGTTAGAAAATGTTCATTGTAAGTGCCTGAATTATTTAATAGAGTTCCTTTTTGTCTTTACCTGTATATTTTGAAGTTCTACCTTAATCTGAAAAGGCTATTGTGAATAACAGTTTGAATCTCATCCTAATTTTCCACAGTCTTCAGTTTTGAAAAGAGCTAAAAAGATAATGGCATAGTTGAAACCTAGTAACAACCAAAAGATGCTTAATAATTGCAGATAAATATATATTAATGGATGTTAACGCTAAAAGTAAAAATAAATTAGAATATTCCCCTTACCTATATTTCACTGAGAATGTTTTATAGCAACTCATGTTTCCTTTTGGTCTTAGATCTTACAGAATTTCAGAATATAAACTTTTGTCTCTAAAACATTTGGGATTAAAAGAATGAAAATCTGGGAGACTGCAAATAGGTCAGAGTCAATAATTATGTTCCTTACGATGCAAAGTTAAAAATTTCCATCAAATCCTAAGGGATTTCCTTGCACAGGCATGAGAGTATTTCTGTGGGGAGATTCAATCCCCTACACATAAAAACATGCCTTGTAAGACTAAGGTTGATGATCACCTTGCTAATTATTATATATGTTCTTATTAAATGCTGTTTATTATCTGCATAAATTTTAAATGAGCAGAAAACAGTCTCATATTAATTTTACCTTTTACTGGAACAATTAATATGCCTTATGAAAGATTATTAGAATTTTGAAAGGAGACTAAAAGATGTGATAGGTTTAACCGGGGTCATTAACTTTACTCTGTGATTTACATTTGTCCCAATATCTTTTAAAAACCTCATTGGAAACTGTCATATCATTATTTATTCCTACATATGAATTACTGAAATGTTTCTCCTACCTTTGCAGTTTCCCTCAGCTACCATTATCTTTTTTACCTTATTTTTTCCCCTTCCTTCCACTCTACTGTTCAGTAACTGAATTGTGTCCGACTCTGCAACCCCATGGACTGCAGCATACCAGTCTTCCCTGTCCTTAACTATTTTCCAGAGTTTGCTCAAACTCATGTCCATTGAGTCGATGATGCCATCCAGCCATCTCATCCTCTCTCATCCCCTTCTCCTCCTGCCTTCAGTTTTTCTGGACATCAGGGTCTTTTCCAGTGAGTTGGTTCTTCACATCCGGTGGCCAAAGTATTGGAGCTTCAGCTTCAGCAGCAGTTCTACCAATGAGTATTCAGGGTTGATTCCCTTTAGGATTGACTTGTGTGACCTCCTTGCAGTCCAAGGGACCCTCAAGAACCTTCATTCCGTTAGTCACCTTCGATATGCTACGTATTTATTTGTTATTGTATCACAAGGAGTCAGTCGGTCACTCCTTTCACCCAATCACCATTAGCATATAGACTTAAGAGGAAAGGGATTTCTCTGTTATGTTCACCCCTGTATATTCCTACCACCTTAAACAATATGGGACATTTTGTAGTGCTCAACAAATATTTGTCCGATGAATGAAAAAATTATCCTCTCCTACTCAAGAGTTTGCAAGATCTTTCATTGGTTTTCCACACAAGTCCATTTTTTTTTTTATTTTGGTCTTTTCAGATGCTGCACAGTCTGTCTGAATTTTGCCTCCCACCTTTCTTTATTCCTCTCACCTAAGGGCACTTGGCCACGTGCATCCCGTCACTGTTCTTCTCTGCACCTGTTTAATTAATGTGCTTATGTTTCCCTCATCTAAAACACTGTCCTCCTCTCTTTACTCCAAGAACTACTCCATCCTCACCTCAAATCAGATCTCCTCCTTAAGGACTTTCCTAGGTTCTTCAATTTATGTTTTCATTTCCTAATATAAAAAAACTGTTGCTCTTCAGTCGCTCACTCATTTCCACTCTTTGCCACCCCATGGAGTGCAGCACGCCAGGCTTTCCTGTCTTTTGCCATCTCCCAGAGCTTGCTCAAACTGATGTCCACTGAGTTGGTGATGCCATCCAACCATCTCATCCTCTGTCACCTGCTTCTCTTCCTGCCTTCAGTCTTTCCCAGCATCCGAGTCTTTTCTAATGAGTTGGCTCTTCACATCAGGTGACCAAAGTATACATGATACTTGTTTTTATATTGCATTTGCTACTTGATGAAGTATGACTTTTGTGTGTCTTGATTTTAAGTCTTGATTATATATGCTTAAGTCAACAAGTCACTGACACTATCATATGTATTTGGAACCTGTGTTCACAAATGGAACGAGATCCTCAGTACGTGCTTTTTTTATTTTAAAAATTTCAGTTCAGTTTAACCTAAATCAAGTGCTTGCAATAGACATGGTGTTGGAAAAGACGGTGGGTAAAGTGCACACAGAATGTGAGCATGTGGGGATAAGACTTTCTCAAGTTTCACAAATACTTCTGAAAGGAATCTCCTAGTGAAGACAGAGACACTTACATTGCTAACTAGCAAGCAATTTAGGCTGTGATATAAAAAAGTATAACTAAGCTGTATTAAAATATAGTGAACAAAGTTAATTGTGACCTGGACGAATTAAAAAAAAAAGATTTCTAAGTGAAATTGTAATTCCTGATGAATCTTGAAGATAAATTAGGATTTTATAAGCAAAGCACATGAGGAAAGAATTAGCATGAGGGAATCATGTGATAAAAGCCTAGAAACTTGAAAGAGCAAGACCTAGTTAAAAGATTAATAGCAACCTAGGGTGGTAGAAGTTTACTTATACATAATGTAAAGAGAACAGGTAATATAAAGGGAATGGAGAATTAGATTGGAAGTTGTTCTGTGGGTTCCTTTCCATTGATTTTTTTCTGTCCTTCCCAATTTATCAAACCCTGTTTCTCAGTAAAGTCACAACTAACTCTGAATGCCTGCTCCAAAGAACATCTAATTATCTTTCTAACCAAACTGTAGGCTTTGACTCTATTGAAAATCTTTACTTTTGGCTTCTGTGATAACACTCACTGCTTCTATCTTCCTGATTGCTCCATCTGAGTCTTTTATGCTGAGTTGTGTTTCTTTCTTCTTCCTTAATTATACTAATGTTCCCCTGAGTTCTATACTTGATCTCATTCTTCTTTCATTCTAGAATTTCCCCCAGATTGTCTCATCTCCTTATGTATTTCACCTGTCTTCTGACTGCTGGTTGCTTCACAATATGAGAGATTCCAAACCATTTTTGGTGTACATTTGTGTCAGTAAAGTCATTTGGTATATTTCTAAATCTACACATTTTATTTATAAATTAGATAGATGTACCATAATGCTAAAATATTATGCATATTATAAAACATAAAAATGGAAATTAAAACAATAAGACTAAATGATAGAAATGATACTAGATTTTAAGATTTTAAGATTTTAGATTATATTAGATTATATTTAGATTATATTTAAAATTTCTTTTTAAATTATTATTGATCTTATAAAAAATTTTATAGCACCTCTCTTAGAGGTTCTTCCCTATGATTAAGGTCAGTGGCAAGCTTTAACAAACCAGTTGGACACTTTGGGTCATTAGATTTGTGTCACCCCAGCAGATAAATAGCAATAATTAGCTTCAGTACTTCCTGAAGTCAATGGGAATATGACTGGTAGTGGGAGAATGTAAAAATGTGTAAGGTTTTAAATGCCATGTCATCAGTTGCAGACGTGAAGACAATAACACTGCTGTATGTATTTTCTTCCTGTTTTGGTAAGAATACATTGTGTGTGTGTGTGTGTGTGTGTGTGTGTGTGTGTGTGTGTTTATAATATACAGATAATATATTTGTTTTCTTTCCACTATTATTCCCTATCTTTTGTCACATAACATAAGATGTATTGACTATATATCATTGTAATTAAGCATTGTTAATTATACCTCATAGTATTAAGCTCCCCGATATTGAGGAGAAGAGTAAATATCACTGAAGGATTTTACCTTCTCATCTGGGGAAAGGATTGGTGCATTTTCAGTTGTACACAGCATAGTCGTATCATGTTAGGCAAAATTATGACTTTGTTGTCTTTATTTGAAGATTAAATATGGTAAGGAATTATGTATAGGTGCCAAATTGATAACAGGTAAAGTTGTGATGGTTCACTTTATGTACCAGCTTCTCTGGGCCATGGGATATCCAGATATCTTGAAAAATATTACCTATGGATGTGTGTCTGTGTGGGTGGTTCCAGACCTGATTAGTTTGAAATTAGTAGACTGAGTAAAGCAAATGCCTCTCCCTAATTTAACAACAAAGAAAAAAGCAATGGATCACTGAATTGTCTCTCTGCTTGTCTCAGACATTGCTCTTCTCATGTCTTTGATGGTTTTGGTTCTTAAGATTTCAGACTCAGACAGAAATGTATACCATTGATTCTACTGTCTCAGGCCTTTGAACTATGAGCATCTATTACCTTGGGTCTCCTGCTTGCAGAGGGCGGATTCTCAGTCTCTATAATTCTATGTGCCAATATCTTATAATAAAGCTCTTTATATGATATACATTTAGATAGATATCTATATGTATATATAGATTATATATTTATATCATATTGGTTCTGTTAACCAGAAAAACCTATGTTAACATAAATACAGTACATTTAGCAAGTTTCTTGCTTTATATTTAAAAGTAGAAGGAAATATGACAATACTGTCAGTCATTTCATTCAAATAAGTGTCATTTAAATGGTATTAATATCTTCTCAAAAGTACAAAAGAATCATATTCTGACAGCATTTATAATGTCTAATATATTATTTGCTCTGAGTTCTTCATACAAAGAATAATTTGGTAGCTGTGTTTGGGAAGTAAGAGAGGATCCACAGAATGGGAGGAAAAGTAACTTGAGTTTTGTAAATCAAAAAGATATGCAGTTATGAAGGTGAGGCTCTCAGTGGTATCAGAAAGAATATATATAGAATCAGTGGTGAGATAAAGAGAAAGGTGGAGTTGAAGATGAATCACTTATTATTCTTAGAGTATGTAGTGTGACAAAATGGACATTTAAGGACTTGAAGTCACAAACATCCAAATTCTTGTTTATTTTCATGTCCTTCCTATCCACCCACTGAGCTATATAACCTTGTATCATCTCAAAGTTATTTGATCTTGGACATTCGTTGGATCATAGAGAAAGCAAGGAAATTCCAGAAAAAAACATCTACTTCTGCTTCATTGACTACATGAAAGGCTTTGACTGTGTGGATCACAACAAACTGTGGAAAATTCTTAAAGAGATGGGAATACCAAACCATCTTACCTGTATCCTGAGAAACCTGTATGCATGTCAAAAAGCAACGGTTAGAACCTTACATGGGACAACTGACTGATTGACAATTGGGGAAGAAGGGCAACAAGACCACATATTGTCACCCTGTTTATTTAACCTATACACAGAGTGTGTGTTAATTGCTCAGTCATGTCCAGCTGTTTGCGACCCTGCAGACTGTAGCCCACCAGGCTCCTCTGTCCATGGAATTCTGCAGGCAAGAATACTGGAGCCAGTAGCCATCTGCTTCTCCAGGGGATCTTCCCAACCCAGGGATAGAACATGGGTCTCCTGCACTGCAGGCAGTTTCTTTACCATCTGAGCCATGAGAGAAACCAGAGTACATCATGCAAAATGCGGGGCTGGATGACTCTTGATCTGGGATCAAGATTGCTGGGAGAAATATCAACAGCCTCAGATATGTAGATGATACCACTCTAATGGCAGCAACTAAAAGGGGACTAAAGAGACTCTTGATGAGGCTAAAAGAAAAGAGTGAAAAGCTGGCTTAAAACTCAAAATTCTGAAAACTAAGATAATTGCATCTGATACAATCACTTCATGGCAAATAGAAGGGAAGAAGTAAAAGCAGTGACAAATTTGATTTTCTTGGGCTAAAATCACTGCACGTGATTACTGAAGCCATGAAATTAAAAGATGCTCCTTGGAAGGAAAGCTATGACAAACCTGGACAGCATATTTAAAAGCAGAGACATCACTTTGCCGACAGAGGTCTATATAACCAAAGCTATGGTTTTTCCATAGTCATGTCTGGATGTGAGAGTTGGGCCATAAAGAAGCTGAGCACCAAAGAATTGATGCTTTTGAATTGTGGTGCTGGAGAAGACTCTTGAGAGTCCCTTGGACTGCATGGAGATCAAAGCAGTCAATCCGAAAGGAAATCAATCCTGAATATTCATTGGAAGGACTAATTCTGAAGCTGAAGTTCCAGTGTTTTGGCCAGTTGATGCGAAGACCCGACTCATCAGAAAAGATCCTGATGCTGGGAAAGATTGAAGGCAAAAGGAGAAGAGGGCAGCAGAGGATGAGATGATGTGATAGCATCACCAACTCAGTGAACGTGCCTGGGAGATAGTGAAGGACAGGGAAGCCTGGCGTGCTTCAGTCCATGGGGTCACGAAGATTCGGACACGACTTAGCGACTGAACAATGACAACAACAAATATACATTTAAAGCTCCTCATTGTCAACAACACACTCCCATAACAATTGCTGTTATTGTTAAATGTTAACAATATATTACTGTTTTTAAAATCTTAATATTTTGGCCTGTTTTTAATTCTATAAAAATTGACCATTTTCTTTCTATTCTGCAATTTCTTCTACTTTTCTGTGCCTATCCAACTTAAATCATCATTGTAATCTGTTAGTTTTCTAAATTAGTGAAGTTTTTCAGATTGACCTTCAAATACAAACAGAGCTAGAACAGTCCTTAGAAAGCATCATAGACAGTGAGCGACAACTTGCCTCTTTGCCTTTCTCTAAAAGGCATACTCGCTAAGGGCATCTTTTACACTGTAGCTCTGACTTAATTTCTTACCTCTAGTGCCATTTTTCCCCATTATTTTCTAATTTCTGTGTATTTCTCAATGTGATATGAGAGTTCATCCCTACTAAAGATTTATAATGAGTCAGATAAAGTAGAAAGTAATACCTTTTGATGGCAGGCAGAATTCTGGGAACACTTCTGTTCATTCAAACACAAACCTGCCTCCTTGTGGAGTTACATGTGATACAGGGCTCTACAGTTGTGTGAGTATCAAACATGTGATAAACTATTCAGAGGAACTCCACTACTTTTGTACTTAATGCATTTATAAAGTCACACATTGAAGAACATGCAAACATATGAAATATTTCCATTTGTTTTCAAGTTTAATTACTTTTCTATGACATTAACATTTGATTAAATACCTTATGTATTTTTAGAATAAGATAAGCAAATATTTTAAAGAATTTGTTAGGCACTAACATCTTAAGTCATTAAAATAATAGGATAATTAAAAATATAAAAAACTTTGGACACTAATCAGCATGTCGCAACATCTCACCTGTAAAATTTTGTGTTGTTTTAATGAAAAAAGGACATTTATTAGTATTATATCTACTCATTTCTTTTTAACATTTTTGTCAGTGAATCTATGACTTTTTTACTTCTCAAGCTGTAGATAATTGGATTTAACAAAGGAATTATGACAATGTAAAATAGAGAGTCCATCATATCCTGATCATCTGCTTGTGCAGATCCACGGCACACATACATGAAAAAAAGAGGCACATAATATAAAGAGACAGATAGCAGGTGGGCACCACAGGTGGAGGTCTTCCTCACACCTTCTACAGACTTCTTTTTTAAAATTGTAAAGAGAACAAGCGAATAAGACACAAGAACAATGAGAAAGGTGAACACCTGTATTGATCCAGAGAAAATAAATACTATCAGAAAATTAATGGAAGGGTCAGTACAGGGCATCTTAAACAATGGTAGAATATCACAGTATAAGTGCTATACTGTGATGGAATCACAAAAGGTTAATTTGAGTTAAAAAATGTTATGAAGTGTGGCATGGGAAAGGCCACCTAAAAATGACAAAGCTAGTAGCCAGATGCACAGTCTATCTGTCATAATCACTGGGTAATATAATGGTTTGCCTTATGGCTACATAGCGATCATATGCCATTGTTGCCAGCAAAAAGCATTCTGTGGTTACTCTGATTGCAAAGGGGAAAAAGTGTAACTTGAATTCACTGAGAGAGATGATTTTGCTCTTGGCACAGAAGCTGACACAGCATCTTTGGAGTCAGTATGGAGAATAGCCAGGCATCCACAAAGGCCAAGTTTCCAAGCTTTAAGTACATGCGAATGTGAAGGTGAGGGTCATTGCAGATGAGAACAATCAGACCAAGGTTTCCCACAATGGTGATGAGGTGTATCACCAAGAACCACAAGAACAAGGGGATTTGCCCCTGTGGTTGATACTTAAGTCCTATGAGGAAAAAAACTGTCAGCAATGTTGCATTTTTCTTTTTTTTCCATTTATTTTTATTAGTTGGAGGCTAATTACTTTACAATATTGTAGTGGTTTTTGCCATACATTGACATGAATCAGCCATGGATTTACATGTGTTCCCCATCCTGAACCTCACCCCCCACCTCCCTCCCAATCCCATCCCTCTGGGTCTTCCCAGTGCACCAGGCCCGAGCACTTGTCTCATGCATCCAACCTCGACTGGCGACAGTTCAGGGATCTTCTATTTCAGTGAAATTTATAGGTGTCCAGTGATATAGAGCTTGTCAAAAAAAAAAAAAAAAAAAAACTCTTCTAAGGTTAAGGATAAGTTGTTACATCTGGCCCTTGCTGAAAAAGAGAGGCACAACACATAATGTGCCTCTGTGAATTGTGCAGGCAGTATTATCCTTATTTGGGTGTGGTATTCCAGCCGATTACCAAGTGGTAGTCTTGAGAGGAGCTCAGAGCAGCAGAAGGCTTTGTACCATGTGCAGGCTGTGGTGCATGCTGTCCTGCCTCTCGGGCCACATCCAGCAGATCCAGTGGAGCCTGAATCAGCAGTGGCAACTGCTTGGAGCCTTTATTCAGCCTCTGCAGGTGGATCGAAATGCAAGCCCTTAGAACTTTGAGCAAAGCGCTGCCATCCTCCGTGGATAACTACTCTGCTGCAGAGAAGCAGCTGTAGGCCTGATAGTCAACCTTGGTAAAGAAAACTGAATGCTTCACCGTGGACCACCGATTTGCCATGATACTGGAGCTGCCCTTGACAAACTGGATCTTATCTAACCCCCTAACCTTAAATTTCGGTGTGCACAGAAACATTCCTTTATCAAATAGAAACAGCATATACTTAATCAAGCAGGAAAGGCCCTGAAGGCACAAATAAGTTACTTGAAGAAGTGGTTCCAATGCTGCTGCTGCTAAGTCGCTTCAGTCGTGTCCGACTCTGTGTGACCCCATAGACGGCAGCCCACCAGGCTCCCCCGTCCCTGGGATTCTCCAGGCAAGAACGCTGGAGTGGGTTGCCCTTTCCTTCTCCAATGCATGAAAGTGAAAAGTGAAAGTGAAGTCGCTCAGTCGTGTCCGACTCTTAGCGACCCCATGGACTGCAGCCTACCAGGCTCCTTGATCCATGGGATTTTCCAGGCAAGAGTACTGGAGTGGGCTGCCATCGCCTTCTCCAGGTTCCAATGCTACTGGCCTCCAATCCTGCCGCAAAGGCTTCTGTGTCGCAGCTGGGGCCTGTGCCCTTATAATTAGTTGACCGAGAAGTCTGGGGCTTGACTTACAGATGGTTCTGCATGGTTTGTGGGCACCATCAGAAAGTGGACAGCTGCTGCATACAGCTCCTCTCTGTGACATTCAGGAAGGACAATGGTGAAGGGAAAACCTTCTAGCGAGACAACCTGCTTCCACCAAGACAGACGACAATTCTTCCATTGACCTGAAAGTAGACCACCACTCAGTCCCTTTGACTTTACATTTCTTTGAATCATGAGACAAAGAAGTGAGTTGCTATGTTGGGTGAGGTGATTGATGGCAAGTAACAAGAGGAAACTGGACTCCTCCATGAAAAGGTAATAAACAGTTTGTCTGGAATACACAACACCCTCTAGGGTATATCTTAGCATTGTTATTCCCATGGTTAAGGTCAATGAAAAACTTCGAGGTCAAACCATACAATAGTTCTAATGGCCCAGACTCTTTAGAAATTTGCGTCATTCCACCAAGAGAAGAACAGTGACCACCTGAGTCAGGTGCTTGCTGAAGGCAAAGAGAACACAGAATGGGTAGTAAAAGAAGTTAGTTAAAATGCCAACAGCAATCACATGTCCGGTTACAGATATGAGGATTGTAATTGCCAAGAGATTTCCTTCTTAGTTTGATATGAATACATTTTGTGTCTGTATAGCACTTGTCTTTGTTTTCTTTCCATTCTTATTCCCTTATCATGAGACCTAAGATGTACAGACTTTATATTATCATAATTAAGTGTTGTTAATTTGACATTGTATTACCCAATATCAAAGAAAATGAATAGCAAACTTCACTCAAAGATTTTACCTCCACTCTTGGGAAGAGGTAATACATTTTTGGTTGTACACAGCAGAGTTGTATCATGTTAGGTGGAATTATTCCTTGCTATTATCATGATTTAGAAATAGAATATAATTTTTAAGATATGTGTATGAGCACTAAGTTGACAGCAAGTGAACTTGTAATTGTTAATTTTATGTGTCAACTAATCCATGGGCTGTCCAGATAGCTACTTAAACATTATTTGGGGGTGTTTTTGTGAGGGTGTTCCTGATTAGGTTGGAATTGATGAAATTGGTGAATTGGTCCCCACAAGATGTGAGATTCAGTGGGGTAAAAGACTTTTTGATGGCAGGCAGAATTCCTGGGATTTGCCACTGTTCACTCAAACACAAACCCACCTCTACTGTGGAGTTAAATGTGATATGTGTCTCCAGGCTATACAGCTATATTTTGTATATATCGGGCTTCCCTGGTGGCTCAGACGGTAGAGAATCCACCTGCAATGTGGGAAACTGGGTTCGATCCCTGGGTTGGGAAGATCCCCTGGAGAAGGGAAGACGGGAATGACTACCCACTCCAGTGTTCTTGTCTGGAGAATTCCATGGACAGAGGAGCCTGACAGGCTGCATTCCTTGGGGTTGCAAAGAGTCGGACACAACTGAGCAACTGACTTTCACTTTCATATATCTATATTGTATCAAAGACATCATGCTCAAGTAATTTTCAGAGGTACAACACTATTTTAGTGCTTAAAATATACTTAATAAATTCACTTATAAAACCATACTGAAGAATATACAAGCATGTAAATTGTTTTCATGTGTTTTCTGCTTTAGTTATTTTAGTATGATATGAACACTTAATTAAAATTCTTTTGTGTTTTTGAAAAAGATATAGACATTTTAAGGGATTTGCTAGAAACTAACATCTTAGGTCATTAAAATAATGACAGTTATAACTACAAAAAAATTGAACACTTGTCAACACAACAAAATCTGATCTGCAGTTTTATGACTGTTTTAATGGAAAGAGAACAGATATTATGAGACCTAAATATTCCTCTTTACCATTTTCATCAGTGAGTCTATGACGTTCTTATTTCTCAGGCTATAGATAATTGGATTTAACAAAGGGATTATGACAGTGTAAAAGAGAGAGTCCATCATATCGTGATCATCTGATTGTGTGGATTCAGGACGAATATACATGAAGAGAAGAGGCCCATAGTATAAACAGACAGAGAGGAGGTGGGCCCCACAGGTGGAGAAGGCCTTCCTTATGCCTTGTGCAGACTTCTTTTTTAAAATTGTAAAGAGAACTAGTGTATAAGAAATAAGCACAATCAGAATGGTGAACACCTGTATTGAACCAGAGAAAATAAAAACCATCAAAATATTAATAAAAGGGTCAGTACAAGAAATTTTGAACAGTGGCATAATATCACAGTAAAAGTTATGTATCGTGTTGTAACTGCAGAAGGTTAATCTAAATAAAAAACCTATATGAATAAAGGCATGAAGAACACCACCTACAAATGATGAGACCAACAGTCGCATGCATAGTCTATTTGTCATAATTACTGGATAAAGTAAAGGGTTGCATATGGCCACATAGCGATCGTATGCCATACTTGCCAAGAGAAAGCATTCTGTGGTTGCACTGACTGTAAAGGAAAAAAATTGTACCATGCATTCAGAGAGAGAGATCGTCTTGCTTTTGATGAAGAAGTTGACCAGCATCTTGGGGGTCACTGTGGATGATATGGAAGTATCCACAAATGCCAAACTCCCGAGGAATAAGTACATGGGGATGTGAAGTTGAGAGTCATTCCAGATGAGAGCAATGAGACCAAGGTTCCCCACAATGGTGATGAGGAATATCACCAAGAATACCAGGAACAAGGGGATTTGCCACTGTGGTTGATACTTAAGTCCTGTGAGGACAAACTCTGTCAGCAATGTTATATTTTCTGTTTCCATATCTTCACTGGAAGTCCCCTTAAATAAAATATAAAAAATGTAGAAAGAACATTTACTATGGTTTTATGAATTGAACACTTGGAAAGTGGAGTCAAAATAAATCATACTTCTTTTAATTTCATAAAATATTACTATAATAAACTATTTGGGGGATCTGGAAGAGATGTCAATCAGTATAATAATTTCAGTTCAAATAATGTGCTGAAATTAATAGATTTACATAAAAGAAACATTCTAACCTTTTGCTAAATTTGTGGGAACTTGATAGATTGTGGTAGGGAAATTCTGAGTCTGGGACATGGATTATCAGTCAAGGGAATAGATGTTTAAAAAAAATTTGAAGCAGTTATAAAATGAATTGAATACCATGTGAAGGATCTTGAACTCTTTGCCTCAGGTAATATGTACATACTGAAAGTTTTTAAGACAGGGAGAGACACTGGAGAGTACTTTAATTTAGTTTTTCATTAGTGCAGAAAACAGATATCATGGAGGAGAAGCTGGGGTCAGGGATACTCTTCAGGAAATGTTGCTGTTGTCCAGGGGATTTCTAACCAGATTATCCATCAGAATTGTTTGTGGAGCTTTTTATGCAGGCTATATATTGTGAGATATTACTGTAGTAATTAATTCAGTGGATCAAGATAGAGTTCTAACAATCTGTACTTTAAAAATGCTCCACAAGTGATACAAATGCATGTATAGTGCCTAGTCCATTGGCAATATAACTTTGGTAGTTACGAGAGAGACAGAGATAGATGCAAAAGAATTCAAAGTGCAGTCCCTAGGACCTGATGACATTAGATATGAAAGGGTGGGTTAGTGAAGGAGAGAGGAGGTAAGCAGTGACTGACTAGATAATCATCAAAAGTTGAAATCAAGGTCTCAGCTACAGTGGCCAGTTTGTGGAGCGAGCATCCTCTGAACATTAAGAGGAGATGTACTTAGTAATATGAGTCTACTATACCTTCATATAAGTAATGTCTTAGGAGTTTGGGGAGTAGCTGAAGGCATATTTATTAATAACCTATCAATTGAAGAGTGTGCATAAAGAAGGACATGGAAAGAAACTGGAGGAAGTTGTATTAAAGAGGTTGCACAGTGGATACACAGCATATATTTGATAGCCAACATCTAATCACTTTTCCTGCCACATAGCCTTGGTGGCCGGTAGAGGTATCACCCATTCAAGAAGCCAAAAGATGATGGCCATAATGACCTATATGGGAACTAGGTATATGCATATGTATATGTATAACTGATTCATTTTGCTGTACAGGAGAAACTAACACAACATTGTAAATCAACTATATACCAATAAAAATTAATTTTAAAAAAGAAGCCAACAGAGCTAGAATCTGACTTTTCCATTCCTGTTGCACACAGAGTGAGGGAACTTGATCTAGATTTGGCAAACCAAATCCACAAACCTCCATTTAGAAAATGGAAATAAAAAGAAAAGGTACAGGGACAAAAGAGAAGATTGGTTGCAACGACCGCGATATCAAGACTCCAGCAAATGCATCCCGCATCCATGGCCATGGCATTGTGTCAGCTGGACTTCCAAATTCAACAGTAGGGACAGCAGGTCTTATTGAGCTGGTGTTGGGACATGGTTTTGGCCGTCGATTGGCTCCTTTGCTTCCTTCCTTCTGTTCCAGATCGTTTTTTCACTCAATTTCTCCATTCTCTCATTCTATGTTAGAGCCATTTCCATTCAATTAACTCATTTCCTGTGGTAACCAAGAGTCCTAGTTCACAACAGAGAAAGACTAGGGAGAGACCAGAAAAGAATTCTTAGCCAAAAAGCAGGAAGGAAACTGGAACGCTGAGTGCTGTGAACTTACAGACAGAAAAGATACTCAAAAAGAACTACAAGAAGCACAGAAGGACATGTCAAATGCCAAAATAAATGGTCTAATAGGACAAAGGATGATCAGGTTTCATTGAGTGTGAAAATTAAGGGATTTTTAGTGGCTTTAGTGAGAGCAGTTTGCATTCTGTGATTGAGTTGAGGCCAGACCGTAGTTAAGAAGTGAATGAGAAACGAGTGGGTGGAAGAGTATGGAGTACCCCCAAGAAAGGTAGAGAACCATTGGCATTTCTCTACTTCTCCTAGACACTTACAGGGTTTTCTTTTTTCTCTAGAACACTTTGATGAAAGTTTTCAAAAAATGAGAGAGGAAGGAGTTGAGAGGAGAAAGGAAACAGGAAAAGTGGGAAGGCAGTATATATTGATGAAAGGAAAACAGCAGAGAGGTGGTAATAGATGGAAAGTATCAGAGACATATATGGATACATATAGGAAAGACAACCCGAAGAAGAGCTGACAAGGAAGTTGGCTTTACTGCCACTTTTCTTGTGTGAAAAAACTATATTAATAACCGAGTGAGATCTGAAGAGGAATTTTGCTATTGCCAATAAAAAGGGCAAAAGCAGTGCTCAGCATTTCTTTTGCAGCAAGCAATTATAGAGATAACACATACCCCCAGCAGCCACAGTGACGCCACCAAGCTCCTTCCTCAGGGAACTATAGTTATCTTTTCAACATCAAGTCATCATTGCTCTGAATTGTGTTTGTGAACATCTGTACTTTATCTTGATTTATTTTGTCCATCTGTTAGGAAGATAGGTCCTAAGGTAATAGCTTCTTCTATTTATGCCATTTCAGCTTTTAAAGGGTTTCATAGAAATGTTCAACTTTTGGATAATGGGGGAAGCTGTAAAGAGAAAGGCTCAGAGACTCAGGAGTGAGTGTTTTAACTGGTGTGCCCTGAGGTTATCTGTCCTGAAAAAAATTATTTATTCAAAGTTTATTTTCCTATAGACTTTGTGTATGAAAAAGAGAATTCAATTTAAAATTTTATTTTATAAATTTTGTATTGATCATACATATATTGGTACTGTCAGAAAATTCCATATTCAAAATTGCTTTCTCTTTGTTATTAGGATGTTTAGAACTGACTTTATCTAGAAATCCTGCTCATTTAACTTGAGAGCACTTTACTCTCTACCAATTGCGGGATATTTAGTTTTGAGAGGGAATCAAAAACAGTCAAAAAACTGGATCTTGAATCCAGGCAATATAATGATCATCAATAATTTCAGTTAAATAGATTTTCATATGAAATTGCCTTCCTTGTTCAATCCTAATCAATAAGTAATTGAGAATCATCAAATTTAATACATGGGTGGGAACTTTGCATGCGTGCTCAGCCTCACAGTCGTGTCTAACTCTGCAACCCCGTGGACTGCAGCCCGCCAGGCTCCTCTGTCCATGGGATTCTCCAGGCAAGAATACAGGAGCGGGCTGCCATTTTCTACTCCAGGGGATCTTCCCGACCCAGGGATTGAACCCGTGTCTCCTGCATTGCAGGCAGATTTTCTACCATTGAATCATCCCACAAGTACTTATTAATTCATAAATACTAGAAAACACAATGGAGAAACTTTGTCTATATATTTTCTAACATACATATATATATGGTTTACATATATTTTTTCATATGAAAACATGTTTTTACATATGCTTCCATATGTAAAAAGATATTTTACATATATTTATGTATATTTCATAGCATACATATCTATTTTTTCATTTGTATTTGAATATATATATATTTCTATACTATATATATTAAAATTATTCTCATAAGTAGGTGAAGGAATAGAGGAATTAATATTTAAGTGATTTACCTTAAAATCTTTAATCAGCATTTAATTAATCAGAGTGATTCTTTTTGTCGGAATCATTAAAATGATTTCTTAAAAGAAACATATGACCTGAAACATTAAACCTAATTTTAAATTATTTAACTTTCTGGCTCACCAAAATTTATCTTATAAAATCTTTATAGTTAAAAAATAATAAAACACTTAATTTAAAGGAAACAATTCTTATAGCTATTTTACATATCTAACTTTTAGTCACAAAAATGCACGATTAATTCACTAATTTTTTCTTCTCTACCTGGCTATTTGGACATCTTTTGAACCCAATCTAAAATTATTATAAATTAAACAGTATTTTAAATTTTTATACAAAGAATAGCTACTATTATACAAATCATTTCTCTCTTACCCATAACTTACGAGAAATTGTGGATATCCTTTCAATACTTTAGGCTTTCTAGAGTAGAAAAATCTACAACAACACAGAAATGACAATAACACAGACAGCAATTCTTTGCACACTGATTCGTTTTGAAGACTTCACTTCCCAAACTCAAGAAATTGTAGTTTATATTAATTTCTCTGAACAGAACAGTCAACTAGTTACACAGGTGTATGTTTTTGCCAGAAGAAGGTGGAATGAAGGACTAAAATTCCCCTGATACCACCCAAGGATTTCCTTTAGGACAAAGCTGAGTGTTTACAGCTTATGGTGGACATGGACATGTATGAGAAATACAGTTGTCCCATGGAGCATTGTAGGCCCTACAATTATAAACATCAATCATTGTAGATAGCTCCAGTTTTAACAATAAAAATCATACTTTATGCCATTACCTTCCAGCACAGGTGACACTTCTGATATGTTTATGAAAGTTTCAATTTATCTATAAATGTTGATGCTCTGCTTAGTATCCTGTTGTCTGAGCTAATCAGACATGATTTTAATGATTCTAAGTTCTAGATTCCATTAAGGGGTGAACCCCAAATTGTCCTCCTTGTGTTAATTGTAGCTCACATTCCAGAATCACACCTAACCTCTAGCTTTAAGCTGAAATTTGATGAGAAATCTTACAAAGCAATGGTCAGAGGAGAAGCAAAAGAAAAACAAAACCAAAAACCACAGTGGGAGGAGACCTAGACAGTACTTTTCAAACTTTATTGCCTGTGGATCTCCTGGAAATCCTGTTAAAATGCAGATTTTGTTTCAGTAAGTTGGTGTGTGGCCTAGGGATATTCATTTGTAGCAAGGTGATTATTGCTTGTAGACAGGTCTCATCCACAGTGCCTTCATCATTGCAGGGACTGTCAGATTATCAAAGAGCCTAGATAATTGGACAATCACAACATGGTAAATGAGGTTTACAAAAAGAGAAGCAAGGAGGAGCCACATGGGGTCAGAGAGACCGGTACATGTAGGTAACATGTGGCCTTGGA
The DNA here is from genome assembly GCF_963930625.1 of Muntiacus reevesi. Classification (NCBI taxonomy): domain Eukaryota; kingdom Metazoa; phylum Chordata; class Mammalia; order Artiodactyla; family Cervidae; genus Muntiacus; species Muntiacus reevesi. The sequence goes on from NC_089269.1 coordinate 13,337,246, forward strand.
GGGCAGATGAGGGACTTTGTTCTTTATCCCCACCTTAAAGGGTGACTCTTGAAGGAGTTTGAACAAGGTGGTAACAAGTTCAGATTTTCTTTGTGTGCATTAACAGAATTATCCATGAACATTTATATATTGCATAATAAACCTTAATTTGCTTACTTGTGACATCTTGGTTTTATATTTAAAAGGTTAAAAAAAACTGAAATGTGGCTGGCAACATAGGAGGGAAAAAAGGCATATTGTTTGATAGACTCATTAACCCATGTTCTGCTTTCTTAGAATTTTGCTAGTGAAAGGCAAAGAAGTAAAGAAAAACCATCTGTTTAAAATATATTTATTTCTTCTTCTCCAATCTGGGTGCTATGAAGAAAAGATAATTTAGTGACACTTGCTGAAGCTGATAAGGAAGACCTTATTCAAGGGGAGAGTATTTCAGTAGATATGTGGGTGGCTGGGAGGCTCAGCAGTAAAGAATCCGCGTGCCAATGCAGGAGACATAGGTTCAATCCTTGGGTTGGGAAGATGCACTAGAGAAGGAAATGGCAACCCACTCCAGTATTCTTGCCTGGGGAATCCCATGGGCAGAAGAGCCTGGCAGGCTACAGTCCATAGGGTTGCAAAGAGTTGGACATGACTTAGTGACTAAGCAACAACATTTTAATAGGTACAGGGACCACTTCAATGGGATCCTGCAATGGGGGAGAGATGTTGAGCTCATCTCTGAATATAGCATAAACAAGTGAGTACTTACAGTCAAGGAGAGGGGAGGGAGGCAGTGGGTGAAAAATTACCAAGAGGAAACATCAGGAATAAGGGGAATTTTGGCTGAAGCTATTTCACAGCATTGCTGAAGGCAGGTTTAGGGTGATCAGACATCATCTGGGGGATGGTGGAGGATAAGGAGCCTAACTATGTATCAAGGATGATATCAAGGGTAAGGGTGGTACTGGTCAAACTGACTTAGCAGGATTCTTGCTAAAACTGGACAATTCAGGGATGAATATGAAAGTTCCAAAATCAAGCCTGGTTGAAAAAGAACTCAAGGGAAACTGAATAGAGTTTAGTCAATGACAGACTCGTTGTCGGTACCTTTCATTCACTCTGAAATTATTTTATTTCACAAATGCAGCTGTCCATTGCAGAAATATTTGAAAATATTGATAAATATAGGAAAATAAAATATTTTATAATCATCTATAAATATACTTGGCTTCCCTGGTGGCTCAGACAGTAAAGAATCCGCCTGCAATGCGGGAGACCTGGGTTCCATCCCTGGGTTGGGAAAATCCCCTGGAGGAGGGTGGGGCAACCCACTCCAGTATTCTTACCTGAAAAATCCCCATGGACAGAGGAGCCTGGCGGGCTGCAGGCCATGGGTCGCAAAGAGTCAGACACGACCTCAGCGCCTAAGGACAGCACAGCACAAAAATATATACTACTAGTATTTTAGTATTAATCTTTAAAATTTGTGTATCATATATTATACAAATATACATACATCTGCATGTTAGCAGATAAGAAAATTATGCAGTTTTGCAACCTGCTATTCCTGTTTAATATGTTTGGAGTAATAACTCTAGAGAAAGGAGTTTAAATTCCTACTCTGATTCCCTTTTCATTTACCTTTGTCCTTCTCCCAAAGTAAGGAGATGTTAATGTGACGTATGATATGACAAGATTCTGATGGGACCACAAGCGTGGGCTTAAGGGGTATCTAAACGTCAGACTTTGATTTACCACAGTCTGATTTGCCTCTCTCTTTTTTTTTAATAGCAATGCTAAGTAGTCCTTGCTCCCTTAGAAAAAGTCTAGTCATCTTTTCTTCCTGGCCAGAGAAATAAGCTCACCCTGGATTTTCTTTCCAAACATGGCCAGCTCCACTTCACTCTCATTTCCAAACTGGCCTCCAGGCTTTGGTCTGGCCAGTGCAGGTCAGCTTTGTGCACCAAGGGTTAAATTTTGCACACCTCTGACTCCATCTCTTCCAGTACTGGAAATCAGTATTCATATTAAGCTTAATGGAGAAAAATTCCTGGGACCTCTAGTGGAAGCCACCATATTGTCTTATTTTGACCAAAGCTCAGGTGGCAATATATTTTACTTTGCTGTCTTTTCCCTACACTTATCTTTCCCTAGAATGTCGAAAAAAATATTTGGGTACTTCTCTCAAAAAATTCCTAGATGATGATTTAGCTATTTCTGCTTATTTGTTTTATATAAAATATATGTACTTGAATTTTTTTCCTGAAAACTTTTAACTTAAAATCCAAATTTTAAAAAAGTGTACAAATATTCAGGCTATTTATTCTTATTCTGGCTTACCAGGTGGCTCAGTGGTAAAGAATCACCTGCCAACGTCAGACCCACAGGAGATTCAGGCCAATCCTTCTATTCTCTGTTCTTTTCTATCATCTATTCTTCTGTTCTTTCCCTGTTTGCTTTTGAAGTATAGAAACTTTATTACTCTATTTTATATCTATATTTGGCTTATTTATACATGTCTATTTTTGTGATTCTCTTAGGATATACAATATATTACTTTAATCACATCTATCTTCAAATATTTTTATGCCACTATATTTGTAGGGTAATAATCTAACAAGAATATACTTGCAAATTCTCCCTCCAATCTTTTTGCTATATTGTCATATATTTTATCTGTAAAAGTATGATATATTGCTACTCTTTTTTGGCATTCGGTTACATCTTAGACTAATCCAAAATAAGAAAGATCCTTTTATATGAACGTTTTAACTATTTTCAGTAATATTTGTTTGTGTACCACCAAGATTCTCTTTGGTATCATATTCCTTCTGCCTAAAGAACTTCCCTTAATGTTTTCTTTTCCTCTAGGACTTCAGATAACGATTTTTTTTCCCATTTTTGTCACAAACATTTTTATTTTATATTCTATTTTTTTTATTGTGTCCCAGGTTTCTTTGTTTAAGAACAAAACAATGGTTGACATGGGGTTTTAAATGAAGAGTGTCAGTGAATTTTACCCTTCTTCCAGCCACTTTCCTCAAAACTCTCTGCCTCCATTCTGCTGCTGCTGCTGCTGCTGCTAAGTCGCTTCAGTCGTGTCCGACTCTGTGCGACCCCACAGACGTCAGCCCACCAGGCTCCCCCATCCCTGGGATTCTCCAGGCAAAAACACTGGAGTGGGTTGCCGTTTCCTTCTCCAATACATGAAAGTGAAAAGTGAAAGGGAAGTCACTCAGTCGTGGCCGACTCTTTGCGACCCCATGGACTGCAGCCTACCAGGCTCCTCCGTCCATGGGATTTTCCAGGCAAGAGTACTGGAGTGGGGTGCCATTGCCTTCTCCAGCCTCCATTCTTCCTGTCCGCAATTTACGGTTTCCTATGTATTGAATGACAAACCTAACTCCAAAAGAAAGAAAGTGAAGTCGCTCAGTCATGTCCGACTCTTTGCCACCCCATGGACAGTAGCCTGCACCAGACTCCTCCATCCATAGGATTTTCTCAGCAAGAGCACTGGAGGGGGTTGCCATGTCCTTTCCAAAAGCCCTGGCACAAATCCCAGGGTCTTGTTCCCTCAGTCTCTGCCTTTCTTCTTTCCCCGCCTCAGTTTGAAAGCATGGGAAAGCCCAGAGTGGTGACCTGGACAAAGGGGGACACTTCACACTCAAAGGTCAAAGTGACCGACTCCTCTTTGCCTGCCCCTGAAGAGCCTCCTTGTTGTCAGCCTCCCCCGCCTACTTCTGCAGCAGGGGACACAGCTATACACATACTGACACTGAGATGCAAAGTGTCAAGACAGTAGATCCTAAAACACCTTCCCACCGGGTGATCCTCTTCTGCTTCGGAGCTTCTGTAAAGTTCTGATGTCCAGGAACCCCTCTGGGTTTCGCCTCAGCTTCGCCTTGTCCTGTTTCCTGTACCAGGAAGACGGCCTAAGGCTTGGGGAGGCTCTTCAGAGTCACTCTCACCCTGGCCCCAGACTAGCCCTCTGGCTGAGAAGTCCAGCTGCCTTGAGGTTCCAGCTTCATTGCACCCTAAAGGACCCACCACGCCATTCCTCTGCAGAACTCACATGGCACTGAGTTCCCAGGAACCCAGAAACTTCAGCCACTGTCCTCCACTGCCCCATTCCTGTTTTGTTTTGAAGGAGACACACAAGAGGGGTGTTGGAGGTCCACCAGGTAAGAGGGTCAACCCACCCAGCTCCAAGCTTCCTGGCCCATCCTCTAAACCTGCCCCTATATCTGTGGGAGTAAAGAGCCAGATCTCAAAAGCAGGTGCGTGTCCCTCAGCGGGGAGGAAATGCCCCCAAACTAGGGACTGGGACCATGTTCATTTTTGAAAGTTATTTTTTGTTAGGTAGAATTCTGAGTTGGCAGGTCTTTTCCCCCCATAATTTGAAATATGTCACTCAATACTCAGTTATCTTCTGACTGTATACCTTTTCTTCCCCTCTAGCTACCTTCAAACTTTTCTTTTTATCTCTAGTTTTTAGATGCTTTAAGATAATGTGTCCAGTTGTTCTGCGTTTTTATTTTGTTGTGATTTGGTTTCTGTTTGTTTTGGTTATTCTGCCTCAGGTTCTGTGTGCTTCTTGAATCTTTGGTTTGATGACTTTCACTATCTTTGAAAAATTCTTGCCAATTATGTTTATTATTCTTTTCTTCTCAATTTCCAGTTACACACATATTAGATAACCTGATGGTCTTTCATAGTATGTGAATGTCTTGGTTTTTTTTTTTTACTCTTATTTATATTTAATTTTTATAATATTCATTGATGTATATTCAAGTTCACGGATTTGTCCATGTCTTATTTACTGATGAGCTCACCAAAAATACGCTTACCTTTGTTCTCATGTTTTAAAAAATACGTATTTCTAGCACTTTCACTTGACTTTTAAAAAATGCTCTCTCTCTCCCTCTGGAATTCTCTCTAAAATCTCTTCACGCATAGAAACTTTAACATAGTAATCGTGGCCATTTTAAATTTCCTGATTGATAATCCCAACTTCTGAGTCATATCTGACACAAGTTCTTTTTAGTGTTTTCTATTTTGATATTGGGTTGTTTCTTTCTTGGTTTGTTGTTGTTAGCTTGTTTGTCTCACAAGTTTTAACTGAAGTCTGGTATTCATTTGTAGGACAGTAAAAATGGAAATGTTGTTGTTTAGTTGCCCAGTCGTGTCTGACTCTTTGCGACCTTATGGACTGCAGCACACCTCTGTCCCTCACCATCTCCCGGAGTTGCCCAAGTTCATGTTCGTTGCATCGGTGATGATGTTCAGCCATCTCATCCTCTGATGCCTTCTTCTCCTTCTGCCCTCAATCTTTCCCGGCATCAGTGACTTTTCCAATGAGTTGTCTGTTTGCATCAGATGGCCAAAATACTAGAGCTTCAGCTTCAGAATCCGTCCTTCCAGTGAATATTCAGGATTAATCTCCCTTAAGATTGACTGGTTTGACCTCTTTGCTGCCCAAGGGACTTTCAGGAGTCTTCTCCAGCACCACAGTTTGAAAGCATCAATTCTTCAGCATACTGCCTTCTTTGTGGTCCAGCTTTCACAACCATACATGACCGCTGGGAAGACTAGACAGTCTTGAATACACATGCCTTTGTCGTCAGGGTAATGTCTCTGTTTTTCAACACACTGTCTAGGTTTGTCATTGCTTTCCTGCCAAGAAGCAGTCATCTGATTTCATGGCTTCTGTCACCATCCGCAGTGATTTTGGAGTCCAAGAAGAGGAAATCTGTCACTATTTCCACATTGTCTCCTTCTATTTGCCGTGCAGTATTGGGGCCATATGCCACGATCTTAGTTTTTTCAATACTGTCTTAAGCCAGTTCTTTCACTCTCCTCCTTCATCCTCAACAAGAGGCTCTTTAGTTCCTCTTCACTCTCTTCCAGTGGAGTGGTATCATCCACATATCTGAGGTTGTTGATTCTCCCACCTGTCTTCATTCCAGCTTGTCACTCATCCAGCCAGGCATTTCTCACAATGAGCTCAGCGTATAGGTTAAACAAACAGGGTGACAGCAGACAGCCCTAATCGTACTCCTCTCTCGATCTTGAATCAGTGAGTTGTTCCATACTGGGTTCTAACTGTTGCTTCTTGACCCGCACACAGGTTTCTCAGGAGACCAGTAAGATGGTCTGGTATTCCCATCTCTCTAAGAGCATTCCACAGTTTGTCATGATCCACATAGTCAAAGGCTTTAGCATAGTTGATGAAACAGAGATAAATGTTTTTCTGAATTTCCCTTGCTTTCTCTATAATCCAGCGAATATTGGCAATTTGATCTTTAGCTCCTCTTCCTTTTCTAAATCCAGCTTGGACATCTGGAAGTTCTTAGTTCACATAATTCTGAGGCCTAGCATGCAAGATTTTACGCATGACCTTACTAGCATAGGAGATGAGTGTGATTGTCCGATGGTTAGCATATTCTTTAGTACTTCTTGGGAATTGGGATGAGGATTGATCTTTTCCAGTCCTGTGGCCACTTCTGGGTCTTCCAGATTTCCTGACATAATGAATGCAAAACCTTGATGGCAAAAACGGAAATAGATGGTACTTGAAGGACAAATGAAACATCCTTAATTATAAAATTTAAGATTCTTTTTAATAACTAAAGTGTTTATTTAGTTATTGGGAAGATGGTCTTCCCAAGTGGTGCTAGTGATAAAGAACCCACCTGCCAATGCAGGAGACATAAGAGATGTGGATTCAATCCCTGGGTTGGGAAGATAACCTGGAGGAGGAAATGGCAACCTACCCCAGTATTCTTGCCTGGAGAAACCCATGGACAGAGGAGCATGGTGGGCTACAGTACATAGGGTCGCAAAGAGTAGAATATGACTGAAGCAACTTAGCATGCACACACATATTTCAGATGCCAAATTAAAATGGACATTCACCATCAACTTTGGTAGAGTATATTGTATATGTGTGTGGTAGGGCACAGGCTCTTAAAGGTATGAGGTAAAAGAAAAACTCGCTTTAATATTCTTCTTAGATCTGAATAAAATCTGGATAGATGGGGCATATTCAAAGTAGTGGGAGGACCCACAACCATTGAGATTTCTGTAGAAGTAATAATTTCATCACATTGAAATAGGGTAGTACAGGTATGTCTCGTTCCTGCATAAAACCCTAGGGCAAAAGTGGTACCTGGTTTGTGTTCTGCCAGAGATAGAAGGGGTACAGGGTGTCTTAGGTTGTATCTAAGAGACTGAGACATTATTTGAATGCAGTAATTTGACTGTGAATAGTTGATGACTGAGAAAATGATGAAGTGAAATAGGAAAAGAAATGCAGCTGATAAAGAGTAACTTACCAAACAGGTTACAGCTGTGGGCAATCAAGCTTAATCATTTTTTCAAAACACCCTAAGCCAGTATAGAACATAAATGTCAAATTTATATCAACTAAAGGGCAAACGTCTGAGGTATTTGTTCACTGACTCCTGTCAGTCATTGGTTAATAAATGGTCTAAGGGAGATTCTGTGAATAGTAGTCATTTCCCAGTTCTTACAGTTTGCCTTAAATGAGGGTTAAAATGGCTCTGGCCATCATACAAAGCCCTCAGATGAAGATGTATAAAAAAGACATGGGCAGACACCAAGTGTCTGTGACAGGGAATATATATGAATCAATGGACAGTGTGATCTATAACTCATGCTGAATGAGTCACTCAACACTAGCTATTATAGTGAGTCAGGCTACCCCTCAAGCATTGCATTCTCAAGAACCTTAAATTGAGGTTTGTCTACAAATAGAAAAGAAATGACAAAAATTGCTCTTATAGACCTCAATGTTAGTCACTCAAGTCAATTCTGACTCTTTGTGTCCCCGTGGACTGTAGCCCACCAGGCTCCTCTGTCCATGGGATTCTCCAGGCAATACTGGGGTAGGCTGCCATTCCCTTCTCCAGGGGATCTTCTCAAGCCAGAGATCAAACCCAAGTCTCCCATATTGCAGGCGGATTCTTTACCATCTGAGCAACCAGAGAAGCCAAGTAGAAAACAGTGTTTCAAAGTGAGTCATGGCATACAGTTTATACTACATAACACATAACATGGGCTCTTAATTGGAATAAAGTCTCCTCTGATATTTGCCAAAATTCACCTAAAAGAGTGATGAAATGCTGTTTGTTTTATAGTCTTCAAAATCTAACTACTTAAAATATCGTTCCCAACCACACCATCATTATCTATTGTATCATTGCGTATGGTGTCTCAAACACAGGGCAGCCAGCAACACAGTATTGTTTTGTGACTGGTGCTCCTGAGTTAAGCCGAGCACACAGTTTGCACGATCATTCACAATCCCTTTGCACAACACTACTCATGAACCCATTATTTTTCTCTCAGTAGTTTATAAATGTTGTTCCATTGTCTCTATTTTCAGTGCAAAAAATGAGACATCAAATATTACTGTACTTATCTTTACTTTGTTAGTCATCCAGTCTCTCTATCTAGAAAGTTGTAGATCTTCTTTTACCCCAAAATCTGGGACTATTTGTCAGGAACACAGTCTGCTTGTGGTTGCTATACTTTCAATGTTATCCACTGCAGGTTATTTAACTTAGGAAACCAAGATTTCCTGTGTTCCTAGGAAATGGCTTGATGAGCTATATTTTAGAATGAGGGAGCCTAAACTTGCCAATTCTAGAATCACCAACTTAAAGGATGTAAATACCCCATTGACTCCATCCAGCGGTCAGTTCTCTCCAAAATTACTCTCAAAAAATAAATGCTTCAATATGTGAGATTTTTTTCTAGTGAGTTTGGATATTATATGGCTTCACAGTACTTGTGCTTTGAAATATTTGTAATTGTGTCCTTTTTCACAAATCTAAACCCTTTCCCCCAACTGGTTGAAGAGAGGACAGGACACCTGGTAGAAGCATGGATGGATTAGGAACTTCAATCTCTATCAGCACCAGAGATGCTCCTATTAAGTTCTTCCATTTATATGACAAGGATCATTTTCTCCCAGTACTGATTTGATTTGTAGAACTTTCTAATTCATTTGGCTTCAGTGTGTTCATTTTTCTTGTCACTGCCTGTTTAGATGGCTGACTACATTCATATAATCATTTTAAGTTCACTTATTAAGAGTAAGTGAAAGTGAAGGTGCCCTGGGAAAGATTGAAGATGGTCTAAGACAGGGAAGAAGAGCTGCATCACTTCAGTTCTCAGCCTTGCATCCTCCTACCTGCATACCTGTTGTGTCCATACATCAGATTTGCTTTCTATATATTTCTTCCTCTTAATTCTCCCTTACTGATCAGCAATGCCAGGTCATCACCTGAGGATTCTGCAACAGCAATGGGTAGCTAGCAATATTATTATAAGTGCAAACAAATTTTACATTTACTACTTTAGAATTCCTTTAAATTTAGAATATAGCCAATAGAGAAAGTCACTCCACATTCCATACAGAGCCATCAATGAAAGAACAATAAATATTATGTTGCAGGTTTTTATAATCATTTTGGAAATGCGACTCATTCCAGGGTGGCACTTACACAAGTTAAGAAATGTTGCATCGTGTAGTTGCATCATATTTTTTTTTCCATTTATTTTTATTAATTGGAGGCTAATCACTTTACAATATTGTAGTAGTTTTTGTCATACATTTACATGAATCAAATAGTAAACATGCAAGAGTATAAGAAGTTTGAAAATTATATGAATTTATATTTATACTTTATTAAACATGTAAAGATTAATATAGTAGACTACTAATATCTGAGGAAATGCATTCTGAAATCTTTTAATATCTGCAAATTCTTGAATATCACTATTGCCTATAATTTCCCAGTAAAATGCACTATGTACCTGCATATATTGAGCCAAATTCAATAGTCCATTTTTAATTTTATCCCAACTTTCATTATTCTCCAGTAAAATGCACCAATCTCTGTATTTTGTGCTTTTTAAACCTTTTCTTCATTCAAAGAAATTTTCCTCCTCAGGGACAATCTCCTACAAGAAGTCATTTCATCTGAGTCTCTGAACAGTTGAGAAACAGCAAGAATTTTGATATTCAAGCTTAGAGAATTAGCTTCACTCACTCACTCCAGTCTCAAACAAAGAAACATGCAAATGTCTGCCACAGTAAAACTGCATACTACTGTATCTAATTTAGGTGGAATTTACAGAGTGAAACACTGCAAACCCTAAATCCTTAGTTTTAGAAAGGATTTCTATTTTTCATTAAAATTCAGTTTTCTGTGATATGAACACCTCTTGCCATTGAAGCTGACTTTCATCATACAATACTTAGAAACTGCCCTATACACTACCCTCTGTTTAAATGATAAAGCCAAGGCCAATTTGCTTAAGTGCAGACCGCTTGATTTTGCAAAGTTTGAAAAGAACAGTTCAAATTTTGCCTTAAAGTCTGTTTATTTATTTATTATTCTCTTTAAGGCACCTATAACTTCTTTGTTCCTCAGACTGTAAATAAAAGGATTTAGCAGAGGAATTATGATTGTGTAGAATAAAGAATATAGTTTATCCTGATTTTCAGCTGATCGAGACCCAGGACGCACATACATGAAGAAGAGAGTGCCGTAGAACAAGAAAACAGAGACCAGGTGGGCACTGCAGGTGGAGAAGGCTTTGTTCCTGCCCTTTTCAGACTCCTTTTTTAGGATGGCAAAGAGAACATGGGTGTAAGAGATAATGATACTCATAAAAGTGAAAGACTGTATAAAGACTGAAAATACAAAGATCAGGAGCATATTAACTCTAGGGTCAGTACAAGAAATCTTAAATAGTTGTAAAATTTCACAGTAGAAATAATGTATTACATTGGACTTGCAGAAAGTTAATCTAAATAATAAACCCACATGCATCATGGGATGAAGAAACCCAATAATATACGAAACACCTATTAATTGGATGCAGAAGATATTATACATCACCACTGGGTAAAGCAAGGGATTGCATATGGCCACATAGCGGTCATAGGCCATCACCACCAGGAGGAAACATTCTGTGTTTGCACTGGAAGCAAAAATATAAAATTGGGAGATGCACTCAACCAGGGATATCGTGTGATTCACAGATAAGAAATTCATTAGCATTTTGGGAGTCACAGAAGAGGAAGAACAAGCATCTGCAAAGGCTAAACTGCCCAGGAATGAATACATGGGGGTGTGAAGATGGGGGTCCTTCCAGATGAGAAAAATCAGTCCAAGGTTGCCCGCCATGGTGGTGAGGTAGATGACCAGGAACACCAGGAATAGGGGGACCTGCAGGCCTGGGAGATCTGTGAGTCCTGTGAGAACAAACTTCGTCACCAAAGTCTTGTTTGCCTCCATCATATTTACTCAGACTATCACTGCAGTGAAAAGAATAGGTGAAGAACATAATCATAAAAGACCACGAAAGTGTCCTATTTTGTTTTTAAAAATATGCATCTTCCTTGTTTATGTATCCCTTTTATCAGGACACTTGTAAAAATATATCTTCAGTTCAGTAACTTTTTTGGATTATGTAGATACGCTTTTCAATATTTTCAGTGATATTTGACTTCAACCATTGAGAGTGATTTCTCTTTCTCTCTCTTTTGTAATACTCAAAAATATTTTCTAAATGAATAGAGTTAGGTATAAAGTAGAGTAAGTTTCTCATTTGTTTTTATAACTAAGTACTTTTCTTTTTGGATATACTGACAAATGTTTTATTTTTTGTCAATAATGCAAATGAAATATTTGAGGTGATCTTTAAATAACTATACTTTCTTCTGTGACATATAAATTTTTCCTAAAAGTAAATCCAAAAGAAGAGATCCTAAGATATTTGGAAGTGAGCGTAGAGATTCTCAGATTACCTTTAAGGGGAAAGTCCACCTATAATTTAGTGTGAAAATTCAGCTGTTTCTCAAAATAAAATAAATAACACAATATATATACATATTTTTGTTGATAAAGATACATACAAAAATTTACCTATTTACCAAAATTGTATTATTTTATTCTTAATATAGATCTTAGTTATTTTCCATCTTCACTTACATGAACAAAAATTAGTTTTAAGAATATTTCTTTTAAAGCATATACCTGTAAAGAGACATGGAAACACAAAACAAATAGCAAGAAGACTGAATGATATATCTCCACTGAAAACTGGCCATATGGACGATGAGTACAGAGTCAGATTGTTTCATTTCCAAAGTGGACATTTTGTCCTGACTAACCCTATCTATCCTTCTTGCCAACTCTCAATCTATAACTGATATTTCCAAACTTTATAATTAGGTCAAAAGTTATTAAGAATTTTGGATCTTTCACCTTAAGATATAGATGATAGATGGATGAATGGATAGATAGATAATCCTCATACATTTGTAATTAAAGACCCTAATAAAGATACAACTGGTGATTTTATCTCATCTTATCATGATTCCATGAATAACTTTTAACAAGTTTGAGCAGCATAATTGTCCAATTGTTGTCCAAGGTATGTCCAAGTTGTCCATACCTTGACTAGAAAATTTTCTATAGATTATGAAATAATATCTGAAACTTTGAGTCATTATAATTATTTTCCCATTGGTTTTATTCTTCTATTTCTTCAAATTTACTGTTAAAAATAAATATTCTTATGCTTATTTTCTCAACAGTAGAACATCTAATATTTATTACAGGGATATGGAATTATTTGTCCTGAAGAGAAATAGAAAATCTCATAGGATTGCCAGGATTTTTATCACTTACCTGGGTGTTCATTTATCAGATAGACAAATTGAAAACTACAAATAATTAAAATTAGACAGATCCTGGTGTCCTCATTCAGTTTCTGTAAGACTTGGGGAGAATGAGAAAATGATGGTTTTCTTGAAGAAAAAAATGGTGATTTTTCAAATAAAATTTTGAAAGGTATATTTCCCTCTACCATACTTTGTGTTAGGGCCAGAGTCATCTTTATGAATGCCAAATTGATTAGGCCACCACTGTTCTCACATGTGGGCTTCCCATTGGTGAAGAATCTGCCTGCCAATGCAGGAGACACAGGAGATATGGGTTTGATCCCTGGAGAAGGAAATGGCTACCCACTCTAGTAGTCTTGCCTGGAGAATCCATGGACAGAAGAGCCTGGTGGACTACAGTCCATAGGCTTGCAAAAAGTAGGACATGACTAAAGTGACTTTGCATGACAAATATATTTCAGATACCAAGTTAAAATTCCTTGGACAGAGAAGTCTGGTGGGCTACAGTCTGTGGGCTCACAAAGAGTCAGATGCAACTGAGCACACGTTATCCCATGTATGGCTTCATCTCTTCTTAAGGAAGGAAAGTAGAAGGTATAGAATGAAGCAGCATTCATTCTATACCTTGTGCAAAGATTTTCCTTGGAAGCCTTACTTGCAGGAACATATTTATTTGTACTCTTTCAAATCTATTCCTAACAAAGCAAAAAGAATCTTGGGATTCACTCAGTGAAAGTTATCAATGGATTCCCTGTGGGATGAAGGCAAAGTCATTCTGCTGGGCATTATGAGCTAATCCATGAGCAAATCACCCCAGACATACCGAAGTGTAACAATTAGAACCATGCTTTGTGTCATTAGGCAGCTAATTGCTTCTGAGTCATTTTTAGGACATACTAATTACTATTGATGTTGCCACATTCCAGTGACCTGATAATTTCATCAAATATCTCAAAGACCCAACAAACTCAACATGTCCAAATCCAAATTTAGTATCCTATCACTAAACATGGACCTCATCCAGCCTACTCATTCTCAATTAATGGCATTACCACCTACCCCATTGGTAAAGAAACAAACCTCAGAAAGCATAGGCAAAACACTCTCCAACATAAACCACAGCAGTATCCTCTATGACCCACCTCCCAGAATATTGGAAATAAAAGCAAAAATAAACAAATGGGACCTAATTAAAATTAAAAGCACAACAGAGGAAACTATAAGCAAGGTGAAAAGACAGCCTTCAGAATGGGAGAAAATAATAGCAAATGAAGCAATAGACAAAGAATTAATCTCAAAAATATACAAACAACTCCTGCAGCTCAATTCCAGAAAAATAAATGACCCAATCAAAAAGTGGACCAAAGAACTAAACAGACATTTCTTCAAAGAAGACATACAGATGGCTAACAAACACATGAAAAGATGCTTAACATCACTCATTATCAGAGAAATGCAAATCAAAACCTCAATGAGGTATCATTACATGTCAGTCAGGATGGCTTCTATCCAAAAGTCTATAAGCAATAAATGCTGGAGAGGGTGTGGAGAAAAGGGAACACTCTTACACTGTTGGTGGGAATGCAAACTAGTACAACCACTATGGAAAACAGTGTGGAGATTCCTTAAAAAACTGGAAATAGAACTGCCATATGACCCAGTAATCCCACTGCTGGGCATACACACTGAGGAAACCAGATCTGAGAGAGACACGTGCACCCCAATGTTCATCGCAGCACTGTTTATAATAGCCAGGACATGGAAGCAACCTAGATGCCCATCAGCAGATAAATGGATAAGGAAGCTGTGGTACATTTACACCATGGAATATTACTCAGCCATTAAAAAGAATTCATTTGAATCAGTTCTAATGAGGTGGATGAAACTGGAGCCCATTATACAGAGTGAAGTAAGTCAGAAAGATAAACACCAATACAGTGTACTAACGCATATATATGGAATTTAGAAAGATGGTAATGATAACCCTATATGTGAAACAGCAAGAGAGACACAGATGTACAGAACAGACTTGTGGACTCTGTGGGAGAGGGCGAGGGTGGGATGATGTGGGAGAATGGCATTGAAACATGTATATTATCATGTGTGAAATGAATCGCCAGTTCAGGTTCGATGCATGAGACAGGGGGCTTGGGGCTGGTGCACTGGGATGACCCAGAGGGATGGGATGGGGAGGGAGGTGGAAGGGGGGTTCAGGATGGGGAACACATGTACACCCATGGCTGATTCATGTCAATGTATGGCAAAACCCATACAATGTTGTAAAGTAAAATGAATAAATAAATTAATTTTTAAAAATAAATAAAATAAAATAAAATAAAATGATGGCATTGGGCACACACACACACACACACACAGAATACTACTGCCCATTTATGTCAGAGAGTGTTCTGCCTGTGTATTCTTCTGAGAATGGTTTTATGGTTTCTGGTCTTACGTTTAGGCTTTTAATTAATTTTTAGTTTATTTCTATATATGGTATTAGAAAATGTTCTAACTTTTCTTTTACATGTAGTTTTCCCAGCACTTCTTCTTTTTTTTTTTTTTTTCATTTATTTTTATTAGTTGGAGGCTAGTTACTTTACAATATTGTAGTGGTTTTTGTCATACATTGACATGAATCAGCCATGGAGTTACATGTATTCCCCATCCCGATCCCTCTGGGTCCCTCTGGGTCTTCCCAGTGCACCAGGCCCGAGCGCTTGTCTCATGCATCCCACCTGGGCTGGTAATCTGTTTCACCCTAGATAATGTACATGTTTTGATGCTGTTCTCTCGAAACATCCCACCCTTGCCTTCTCCCACAGAGTCCAAAAGTCTGTTCTGTACATCTGTGTCTCTTTTTGTTTTGCATATAGAGTCATCATTACCATCTTTCTAAATTCCATATATATGTGTTAGTATGCTGTAATGTTCTTTATCTTTCTGGCTTACTTCACTCTGTATAATGGGCTCCAGTTCCACCCATCTCATTAGAACTGATTCAAATGAATTCTTTTTAACGGCTGAGTAATATTCCATGGTGTATATGTACCACAGCTTCCTTATCCATTCGTCTGCTGATGGGCATCTAGGTTGCTTCCATGTCCTGGCTATTATAAACAGTGCTGCGATGAACATTGGGGTGCACGTGTCTCTCTCAGATCTGGTTTCCTCAGTGTGTATGCCCAGCAGTGGGATTACTGGGTCATATGGCAGTTCTATTTCCAGTTTTTTAAGAAATCTCCACACTGTTCTCCACAGCAGCTGTACTAGTTTGCATTCCCACCAACAGTGTAAGAGTGTTCCCTTTTCTCCACACCCTCTCCAGCATTTATTGCTTGTAGACTTTTGGATAGCAGCCATCCTGACTGGCGTGTAATGGTACCTTCTCTAGACAGGAAACACAGAAAGGTTGTATAAACATGAACCCAAAACAACAAAGTAAATGGCAACGGGACCATTCCTATCAGTAATTACCTTAAATGTAAATGGGTTGAATGCCCCAACCAAAAGACAAAGACTGGCTGAATGGATACAAAAACAAGACCCTTATATATGCTGTCTACAAGAGACCCACCTCAAAACAAGGGACACATACAGACTAAAAGTGAAGGGCTGGAAAAAAATATTTCACACAAACGGAGCCCAGCACTTCTTAATGAAGAGACTTTCTTTTGTCCATTGTATCTTCTTGCCCTTTTTGTCAGATTAATTTATGATAAGTGCATGAATTTATTTATGGGCTCTCTATTCTTTCCCATTGATCTATGTTTCTGTTTTTGTACCAGTACCATGTTGTTCTGATTATTGTGGCTTTGAAATATAGTCTGATGTCAGGAAGAGTTACTCTTCCTTTGTTCTTTTTTCTCAAGATTGCTTTGGTTATTTGGAGTATATTGTGGCTCTATGAAAAGTTTCATTTTTGAAACTTTAGAGGAAATAATATTGGTGATTCAAAGGACCAAGAAAGTTTCTGAAGTCAATAATAAGTGTTCAATAGCATGTGCATATTAAAAGTTGAGAACAGCTTGTTTCCAAATATATTTTGGGAATAAGCCAGCTATTGCCACCAATTCATACTATTAGTGAAGTTTAAAGAGTCAGGCATCCTGGCATTGATGGAGCTTGGAAAGGAAGAAGCAATGAGAATCCATAGCTGACAAGGCCCTGATTTGAATCAGATTTAATAAGGGATTAATTAATTAGTACCCTATATAATTTGAATCTTTAAGTCTCTCATTATTAACCTAGCACTCCTTTAGAGGAGATGTTTTAGGGACTGATGGAAATGTCTACTCATAATGCATTCCTCCTCACATGAGAATTGAAAAGTCACTTAGTGAAATTGTCATGTAATTTCCTGTCTATGAACCAAACTTTTGCTAATATCCCTTGGGCAGTTTCTCATTATCTCAAGTAATTACCATTCTCATGACACCTTGTTAGGCTTTTGTTTTGTTTTGGTTTGTTTTCCCCCAGAAGAGCAAAGATGATCACAACCAAGTCGAGCGTAACACAGGACTTGATATAGGGCATATTTCAGTCATCGTAGTTGGCTCGATCCTTGCTTTCTAAAAGCCCTAAATGAGTTTACGCTGAAAGGAAAACCCCCTTGTGCCACATCTCCTCAGTTAAGTGTGAAGAGACCAGTCCCTTCTCACTTAATTACTCACCTTGGATATTGAGCTAAAACTGCCTCTTAAGAGGAGAGATGTGCGGTGTGGTGCTTAGTTGCTCAGTCACATCCCACTATTTGCGACCCCATGGACTGTAGCCCGCCAGTCTCCTCTATCCATGGAGATTCTCCAGGCAGTAATACTGGAGTGGGTTGCCATTCCCTCCTCCAGGGGGTCTTCTAACTATCCCAAAAGGCTTGCTCCAGAATTCTCAGAGTCATTTAAAAACAAGCTTAAAGCTCCACCTGTATAACCCACTAAACTAGGAGACAGAAAGTTTTTATCTTCTTTATCCCCAGTTTATTTCAATTCCCCTTATTGGAAACATGATAATTTACAGTCTTCAATACTTCAAGAATGCATTAACAAAACTAAAGTCACATACAACTAAACAGGTAACTGTAATCTGGTAGTAGTTAATTTGTCCTAAAGAAGTATTTACAGTTGCAAATTTTCAGTATTCCATCTGTCCTTCTTGCCTTTGTTTAACACCCTCTTCAGGTTATCCTAAATAGATGTGGTGGCTTTTTATTCTCTCTGTGATTGCCCAAGCAGTAACCAGCACAAAAATGCTGGCAAGCAAGTGCTACCCCTATGTTTGTTCAATGTGAATAAATATTTTAAAAATTTATAGGTGACATGGATCAACCTTGCTGTAGAATCCAAGTATTATACTGTTTGAAATTTCAACATTTATGGTAATAGAGATTAGCACGCTTGACTTCTTTGTCCTTAGCTTGGACTTTGTCACACTGACACCAAGTTCTATCTACTATTATCCACTTCAATAAGAGGATAATCACCATATTGATTTAGTTCTATGGTGCTTGATTAACAGTGCCTGGGGTATTTAACGTGACATTGCATAAACTTTATTACTGTGGATTTTTAAGCTAGATTCAGAAATAGTTGACAAGTGTTAAAAACTTTCTCACATAGCAACATAATTTCAACATCTCCTTAATCGAGCTTCAATTGATAAGAGAAACATTCTATAAAGGGTAAAGTAAATCCTGGTCATGGCCTTTGTGAATGGAAGATCATAGTTGACACAGATATGAGAAATAATAAACCCAGAGCTTAACATAATTTCTGTTCAGATAATCAAGGATACAAAGAAGTCCTTAAATTGGTGTAAAGAATATATATTAAACTATGGAGATCTGCAAAGGTCAAAATGTCCTAACCATCTTTATCTTTCAGAAGAATATAGTGATTTCTATCCTGATATCTTAAAGCAGATCTGACTCACTTCCATAGTATCCTACTTATCTAGAGAATCCTGAAACATAGCAGAGGCTATGAAGTGCTGAAAGGGACCGGGAAGTATGCAGAGTGAAATAAGCAGTCTCAGTGAAAGCATCACCTCTAGGGAAGGAGGGACATGGGAAAAAAGGAGCTCCTAGAAGCTTGTTGTAAAAAGAAAGGAAAGACATTAAAGAGAAGGAAGTTAGGGCCTTACAG
Organism: Muntiacus reevesi; assembly: GCF_963930625.1. NCBI lineage: Eukaryota > Metazoa > Chordata > Mammalia > Artiodactyla > Cervidae > Muntiacus > Muntiacus reevesi. The sequence goes on from NC_089269.1 coordinate 13,356,089, forward strand.
AAACAAAAGAGGGACTTCCCCAGTGGACCAGTGGCTAAGACTCTGTGCTCCCAAGGCAGGGGGCCCGGGTTTGATCCCTGTTCAGGGAACTGTTAAGAGATCCCATGTGCTACAACTAAAAGATCCCACCTGTTAAGACCCAGCACAGCTTAATAGATAAAAATAAGTAAGTAAATAGTAAAAAAAAGAAACAGAATCACAAAATCAGAATATACTTCAAATGCTCCTCCAATGAAAGTTCTAGAAATTTGAAACTTTCATTGCACTATAGACTAACAAGGACAAAATGAACCAATATACATATATATATATATATATATACCTCCTTCTTGTCTGTCTATAACTGTAATTGAGGGTCCTGGAAAATTTTAAATTTCAAATGACCAGAAAGCAATTGCAAACATCCATAGTAAGCTATGATACGAATAAAACAAAATGAAAACCAACGCATTTCTACATTTTCCCCATAAAAACAATCAGAGAACAGGATATCATTGTAACAGTATCATAGGACACCAACTCAAATGTTTAAACAAGCACATATATATTAAAATTTTTTAAATTCTAAGACAAAAAGAACAAATATGGACTGAAATTAAGGTACAAGACAAGAGTTAACCAAACTCAGGAAAGAATCAATGAAGACAAAATATTCTTAGAAAGAGATTTAACTATTCGTATTTGGGGCTTCCCTGATGGCTCAGTGGTAAAGAATCCCCCTGAAATGCAGGAGATGCAAGTTTAATCCTTGGGTCAGGAAGATGCCCTGGAAGAGGAAATGGCAACCTGCTCCAGTACTCTTTTCTGGAAAATGCCATGAACAGAGGAACCTGGTCAGCTACAACCCACGGGGCCACAGAGAGTCAGACACAACTGAGCAACTGAGCACCCACATAGAGATTTACAATATTGTGTTAGTTTTATGTGTACAGCGAAGTGACTCAGTGAAATAGTCTTTTTTATTATTATCCTTTTCCATTGTCTTGTTATTGTTCAGTCGCTAAGTTCTGTCCAGCTCTTCAACCCAGTGGACTGTAGCACACCAGACTCCTTTGTCCTCCATCATCTCCCAGAGTTTGCTCAAACTCATATCCAGTGAATCAGTGATATTTGTCCTTTATACTTTATTACAAAATATTGAATATAGTTCCCTGGAACTAAGGAGCCTCTTGATGAGGGTGAAGGAGGAGAGTGAAAAAGCCGGCTTAAGATGATTAAAAAAAACTAAGATCATGGCATCCGGCCCCATTACTGCATGGCAAATAGAAGGGGAAAGGTGGAAGCAGTGACAGATTTCCTCTTCTTGGGCTCCAAAATCACAGCAGACTGTGACTGCAGCCATGAAATAAGACAACTGTTTCTTGGCAGGAAATCAATGACAAACCTAGACAGTGTGTTGACAAACAGAGACATTACTCTGCCGACAAGGGTCCATATGGTCAAGGCTGTGGTCTTCCCAGTGGTCACATACAATTGCGAGAGTTGGACCATAAAGAAGGCAGAATGCCAAAGAATTGATGCCTTCAAACTGTGGTGCTGGAGAAGACTCCTGAAAGTCGCTTGGAAAGCAAGGAGATCAAGCCAGTCAATATTAAAGGAGATCAACTCTGAATATTCACTGGAAGGACTGATGCTGAAGCTGAAGTTCCAATATTCTGGTCATCTGATGTACACAGATGACTCATTGGAAAAGTCCCTGATGCTGGGAAATATTGAGGGCAGAAGGAGAAGAGGGCATAAGAGGATGAGATGACTGGACGGTATCATCAATGCAATGAACATGAACTTGGGCAAAATCTGGGAGATGATAAAGGACAGGGAGGCCTGGTGTGCTGCAGTCTATGGGGTCACAAAGAGTGGGACACAAGTGGGCAACTGAACAATAACGACAACAGTTTTATACAGTAAAGGCTTCCTAGGTGGTGGTAGGGTTAAAGAACCCGCCTGCCAATGCAGGAGACATAAGAGATACGGGTTCAAGTCCTGGGTCGGGAAGATCTTCTGGAGGAGGAAATGACAACCCACTCTGGTATCTGCCTGGGGAATCCCATGGACAGAGGAGCCTGGCAGGCTACTCTCCATGGGGTCACAAAGAGTCAGACATGATCGAAGTGACTTAGCACTATTATACAGTAAATCTTTGTTGGTTATCTATTTTATAACCATTTTATTTATTGACTATCATTTTTATAACCATTTTATTTTATTGAAGTATAGTTGATTTACACTGTTTTGTTAATTTTGTCTATACAGCCAAGTGGTTCAGTTATACATAGTATATATATTTTTTCATATTCCTTTCCATTATGGTTTATCACAGGATACTGACTGTAATTCTCTGTACTATATAATAGGACCTTGTTGTTTACTCGTCCTATATATACAAGTTTGCATATGCTAATCCCAAACTCCCGATCCTTCCCACCACCAACCCCCTCCCCCCCCCAGCCCCCGGCAATCACAAGTCTGTTCTTAATGTCTGTTAATCTATTTCACAGGTATGTTCATTTGTATTACATTTAGATTCCACATTTAAGGTATGTCTTCTACTCTTTGTCTTCTCTTTCTGGTTTACTTTGCTTAGTACGATCATCTCTAAGTCCATCCATGTTGCTACAGATGGCACTATTTTATTGTTTTTTAATGGCTGAGTCATATCCCACTGTGCACATATACCACATCTTTTTTTCCCATTCATCTGTTGATGGACATTAAGGTTGTTTTCATGCCTTGACTATTGTCAACAGTGCTGCTGTGAAGATAGGTGAAGGACAGGGAAGCCTGGCGTGCATGACTGAGCAACTGAACAACGTGAACATAGGGCGCATGTATCTTTTTGAATTATAGTTTTGTCTGGACATGTGCCAAGGAGGGGGATTGCTGACTCACATGATAACTGACTCTAGTTTTAGTTTTTTGAGGAACCTCCATACTGTTTTCCATAGCAGCTGTGCCAATTTACATTCTTACCAACAATGTAAGAGGGCTCCCTTTTGGTCCCCTTTTCTCCATACCCTCTCTAACATTTATTATTTGTGGGCTTTTTAATGATGTCCATTCTGACTAGTGTGAGGTAGTACCTCATTGTATTTTTGATTTGCATTTCTCTAATAATTAGCCTAATGGGCATCTTTTCATGTGTTCATTGGCCATCTGTTTGCCTTCTTTAAAGAAATGTCTATTTAGATCTTCCCTCCATTTTTCAATTGGGTTATTTGGTTTTTTTTGTTATTGAGTTGTATGAACTGTTTGTATATTTTGAAAGTTAAGCCCTTGTTGGTTGCATAATATGCAATTTTCTCCAAGTCTATGTGTTGTCTTTTAATTTTGTTTATGGTTTCCTTTGCTGTGAAAAAAATGTATATTCCCTTCATGGATCACAGCCTTGTTGTGACAAAAGGGCTTGCATAACTTAATGAAGCTATGAGTCATGCCATGCAGGGCCACCCAAGACGGATAGATCGTAGTGAAGAGTTCTGACAAAATGTGGTCCGCTGAAGGAGAGAATGGCAAATCACGCCAGTATTCTTGCTGTAAGAACCCAAGAACAGTATGAAAAGACAAAAAAATATGACACTGGAAGATGAGACCCCAGGTCAGAAAGTGTCCAGTATGCTAATGAGGAAGAGCAGAGGGCAAATACTAATAGCTCCAGAAAGAATGAAGCAGCTGGGCCAAAGTGGAAATGACAGTCAGTTATGGATATCTCTGGTGATGAAAATAAAATCCAATGCTATAAAGAACAGTATTGCATAGGAACCTGGAATGTTAGGTCCATGAATCAAGGTAAATTAGGTATGGTCAAGCAGGAGATGGCAAGAGTGAACGTCAACAGCTTAAGAATCGGTGAACTAAGGTGAACTGGAATGGGTGAATTTAATTCAGATGACCATTATATCTACTACTGTGGGCAAGAATCCCTTTGAAGAAATAGAGTAGCCCTCGTAATCAATAAAGGAGTCCGAAATGCAGTACTTGGGTACAATCTAAAAAACAACAGAATGATCTAGGTTGTTTCCACAACAAACCATTCAACATCACAGTAATCCAAGTCTTTTCCCCAGCCACATGCTGAAGAAGCTGAAGTTGAACTGTGCTATGAAGATCTACAAGAACTTCTAGAAATAACACCCCCCCAAAAAATTTTAAAAGATATGCTTTTCATCATAGGGGACTGGAATGCAAAAGTAGGAAGTAAAGAGACCCCTGGCATAACAGGCAAGCTTAGCCTTAGAGTAGAGAATGAAGCAGGGCAATGAGAGCACATTGGTCATAGTAAACACCCTTTTCCAAACAACCCAAGACACAACTCTACACATGGACATCACCAGATGGTCAATACAGAAATCAGACTGATTATATTCTTTGCAGCTGAAGATAGAGAAACTCTATACAGTCAGCAAAAACAAGACCTGGAGCTGACTATGGCTCAGAAGTGAAGTGTGTGTGTGTGCTTAGATGTTCAACCATGTGCAGCTCTTTGCGACCCCGTGAACTGTAGCCCACCAGGCACCCATATCCATGGAATTCTCCAGGCAGGAATACTGGGATGGGTAGACATTTCCTTATCTGGGGATCTACCCAACCCAGGGATCGAACCTGGGTCTCCTGCATTGCAGGCGGATTCTTTACCATCTGAGCCACCAGGGAAGCCCTATAAGTCAATTGTGTATGCATGCTAAGTTACTTCACTTGTGTCTCACTCTGCAACACTATGGACTGTAGCCCACCAGGCTCCTCTGGCCATGCATTTTTCCAGGCAAGAATACTGAAGTGGGTTACCATGCCCTCCTCCAGGGGATCTTCCCAACCCAGGGTTCAAGCCCACATCTCCCGCGTCTCCTGCATTGCAGGTGGATTCTTCACCGCTTAGCCAGGAGGGAAGCCTCTATGTAAGTTGGTGGTGGTGGTGTAGTGGTGGTGTTAGTCACTCAGTAGTGACCGACTCTTTGAGATCCCATGGAGTTATATCTCAATTAAAAAGAAGACAGGCCTCAAGTTACTTTTTTTTAAGTACAGAAATCTCCACTCCCTCACTACCATCTCTGTATCTGAAAATTGTGGCAGAGGTATCCCCACTTTACTAAGCTTCTTATTCAGATGGAAATACTTATATAGTCAAGCCAGCTAATCCTCTATACCGTTATTACTGTTTATTTTTAATATCAGGTGTTTAAATAGTCTGTTCCAGTTCTTAATTAAACTGCGGCTTTCTGGGTGATGAGTAATGTAAGTCCACATGGTGTTAAGCTTCTTAGCCAAAGTTGTTAACATTAGCTTCAGCTTCTGATCAGAGTTTTGATATACATTGTTGCTGTTGTTCAGTCACCTGTTCGTGTCCAACTGTTTGCAACCCAGTGGACTACAGCACACTAGGTCTCCCTGTCCCTCCCATCTCCTGAAGTTCGCCCAAGTTCATTTCCATTGCGTCAATGATGCCATCCAGCCATCTCATCCTCTGATGCCCTCTTCTCCTTTGTCCTCAGTCTTTCCCAACATCAGGGGCTTTTCCAATGAGTCGGCTATTCTCATCAGATGACCAGAATACTGGAACTTCAGCTTCAGCATCAGTCCTTCCAACAAGTATTCAGGGTTGATTTCCCTTAAGATTGACTGTTTTGATCTCCTTGCTGTCCAAGGGGATATATGACCATTGATTTACTGCTCTATGACCTCAGCCACAGGGTAAATGAAGCCCAAAGTGCAACACATAATTATTACTGTCAAAACTCATTTCAAGCCACCCAATAAGACTGATGAGGATCCTATATACTATCCTTTCCCTGACGTTGGGAATATTTACTCTTGCCTCCTTCAGTTAAGACTTTATCCTTCATCTGCAAGGTAAATGGCTACAGATTTCCAAAAGACATCTTGTCTCAGTTCTGGACCTTCTGTTAATGAATCAGGTAGTTTGCTTTGCTTTTTCAGGGAAAGAATCAAAAGGTTCAGACTATTCTCCTAGCTCACTAGGAGCTAGGAGATGGTAGCTCCTTGGGGTGTCCTATATTCAGTCTCAGTGCCAGAGTTATAGTTTGGTCATGAATTCAAAAATAGGAGATACTTCCTCCAGAGCCACCACCAGTGAATACTCCAGTATATACTCTTCATTTATTCAATGACCTCTGCTGTGTTATCTCATTTTCTGGAACATTTCTCTGGCATTCTTTACATGCAATGGTCATCTCAAGGTTTAAAATTATCTGCTTTTTCCCTGAGGGAAATTATTTCTATCAGAGCCTAATAACAGACCTGCATTTGGCTTTCAAAGGGTTCTTCTTTGCTGCACACCAAGTGATTTACAAGCCTAAAATCCTCAATGAATGCCATTGTGTGATAGTGTTAATGTTTGCCAAAGACTGCAGTCTTTCTGCAACTGTACAGAAGACACATTTGAAGTCATTTGTGGTTTGGAATGATACAGTTCCAAAGAGACTGAGTTCAGTTTATAAGTCTCTAGGATTATTTTTCTTAACCCCAGTAAAATTCAGATTTCTTTTGGGTAACAGTATAAGGTTTAATAAAATGCTCAAGTGCAGTAAATACACTCATTAATGTGCAGATAGCCCTCTTCTTATCTAGAGAGTCTACAAAGATAGTAATTCATTCCATACTATTTGTAGAGTGTCTGCTGGGGTCCAGTCCAAGTTATTTCCCCAACTTTTATGTATCAGAAAAGGCACTATATTTTAACTGAATGAGTTAACCATTTTGGATTAGTCATATATGCCACCACAATTCCTAATTCCTAGGTGTCTTCCTTCTCTAAAAGATAAAGTAGCATAGTATTTTCAATGTATCAATAATAAACCTGTGTCCTCTTTATAGGGATCAAATCTCTTATTCTAATGAAGATGTATGGCTACACAGGAGTGATTAACTATTCAAACATGTATTGGAGCCTTCATCAAATGAAAGTGTTTGAACTTTCTTCTGAAATTAGAATAAAAATGTAATTCCTTGACCAAATCTATGTTAGTATACCAGCCACCTTTAGTTCACTCTACTTCTTAAACTGTTTTCACCATGCCTAGCACAGAGAAGGTGATCAGTAGAATCAGTTCACACAATTCTAAATCTTCTCATTTGTATGTCAAAGTAGAAATGAGTGGAGGCTGACTAGACTAATACCTGATAGATACTAGCAAGCAATGGCAAAGCCCTCCATTCTCACAACATATCGAATCCAGTAAAACATTCAGATAGAAGTGACATTTCTACAGGCTGTCCTTACTTTCTTCTATTCCAATTTGCAATTTAATATAATTTTACTACTTACTGACTGATGCTGCAGCTGAAACTCCAATACTTGGACCATCTGATGCAAATAGTTGACTCATTTGAAAAGACCCTGATGCTGAGAAAGATTGAGGGCAGGAGGAGAAGGGGATGACAGAGGATGAGATGGTTGGATGGCATCACCGACTCAATGGACATGTGTTTGGGTGGACTCCGGGAGTTGGTGATGGACAGGGAAGCCTGGCGTGCTGTGACTCATGGGGTCACAAAGAGTCAGACATGACTGAGTGACTGAACTGAACTGAACTTGCTAACACCACATCACATTATCTTCAAAGTATTATCTTTTAGTCCTTTAATGTTGCCCTGTCTGTCTCTAACTCATATCACTATATATTATGTTTCCATTTCTGGTAATCCCAGAAAATTGTGCACTACCCCAAAGCCGTTTAACTTAGACCAGTCATACATGTTTGGGTTTTCCTGTTGAAACTTTGAACGCATATCTCAACCATCTTTTTATTCTTTTGCCTTAACAAAAGGAGTATCCCTTGTTACTCCAAAAGGTAATAAATACCCTTTGACAAACCCCAAATAGAAGTAAATAGAACAAATTTGTTCAGACTTCTTTGGCAAGGCAAATACAGTTGCCCTAACTACCAGTTTTCTACCTCCCAGCTGGTAATAGTTCACCACCAAATTTTATGTTGCACACTCACTAATTCGTTTCTCTTGCTGATATCACCATCTTCTGTTCTGCATATTTTATTTTACATGTTTGTTGCATCACTCAGTCTATTTCTTTTTTAATATTTAATTAGTTACTTATTTGAGTCTTAGTTGCAGCCTGTGGGATCTTTCAGTTGCAGCATGTGAACCCTTAGTTGTGGCATGTGGGACCTAGTTACCTGATCAGGGATTGAACCTAGGCCCCCTGCATTGGGAGCTCAGAGTCTTAGCCACTGGACCACCAGGGAAGCCCCTCATTCAGTCTGCTTCTTTGTGTTCTGACATAGTTTCCATTTTGTCAATGCTTTTTTTTTTTTCTTTTTTTTTTTTTTCATTTATTTTTATTAGTTGGAGGCTAATTACTTTACAATATTGTAGTTGTTTTGGTCATACACTGACATGAATCAGCCATGGATTTACATGTATTCCCCATCCCGACCCCCCCTCCCACCTCCCTCTCTACCTGCTCCCTCTGGGTCTTCCCAGTGCACCAGGCCCGAACACTTGTCTCATGCATCCAACCTGGGCTGGTGATCTGTTTCAACCTATATAATACATATGGTTCGATGCTGTTCTCTTGAAACATCCCACCCTTGCCTTCTCCCACAGAGTCCAAAAGTCTGTTCTGTACATCTGTGTCTCTTTTTCTGTTTTGCATATAGGGTTATTATTACCATCTTTCTAAATTCCATATATATGCGTTAGTATACTGTATTGGTCTTTATCTTTCTGGCTTACCTCACTCTGTATAATGGGCTCCAGTTTCATCCATCTCATTAGAACTGATTCAAATGAATTCTTTTTAATGGTTGGGTAATATTCCATGGTATATATGTACCACAGCTTCCTTATCCATTCGTCTGCTGATGGGCATCTAGGTTGCTTCCATGTCTTGGCTATTATAAACAGTGCTGCGATGAACATTGGGGTGCACGTGTCTCTTTCAGATCTGGTTCCTCGGTGTGTATGCCCAGAAGTGGGATTGCTGGGTCATATGGCAGTTCTATTTCCAGTTTTTTAAGAAATCTCCACACTGTTCTCCATAGTGGCTGTACAAGTTTGCATTCCCACCATGTCAATGCTTTTAAAAGTAAACAAGCCAAGTATCTAGATATTTTCCCTTTTTTGCCTTTATTAACACATTCTGCTAAATCACAGAAATTTGAAGCTATATCATCTAAATTCCATTGATAAGATGTGTCTCCCATGTATGCATGCATGCTAAGTTACTTCAGTCATGTCCAAGTCTAGGCGACCTTCTGGGCTGTAGCCCGCCAGGCTCCTCTGTCTAATGGGTTTCTCCAGGCAGGAATACTGGAGTGAGTTGCCATGCCCTTCTCCCGTGTCTCCCATAACTTGCCTCAAAAAACTTCCACTGTCTCAAACCAAAGATTAGTTTTCAGTTACCTTAGCACCAAAACCTCAAAAGATCCTCCTGACCCATCCTTCTGCACAAGGGTCATTTAATAAGACCACTGTAGATTTCAAATGTAGAATGATAACCAAATTCTTAAGATGAAGTGGACTTACCCATTGTTTATTTACTCAAATTATTACCCAAGTTCACCAAAATTTAAGCAAAAAATACCAAACAAGTGAAGTATCAGCATACATAACAGCAACATGCCAGAGGTCTTAGATATCCAGGTACAGCTTCCAAAGTCATTCTCTGAATGCAGATTGTTGCTGTGTGGCTTTTTAGTGGAGATTACTCTCTTTTGCAGTGTACAAATTTCTCATTGTGATGGCTTCTCTTGTTGCAGAGCAGGGACCCTAGGGCACCTGAGCTTTAGTAGTTGTGGCACATGGGCTTATTAGGCATGTGGGATCTTCCTGGACCAGGGATCGAACCTGTGTCTCCTGCGTAGTCCGGTGGATTATTTACCACTGCGCCACCCAGGGAAACCCTCACATCCACTTTTTAGTGCAGCTGCATTCTACAAAACACAGACTCTACCATAAACAATTTTGAGATACTTGACATACAATATATTTAGGAACATTTCAGATCAGCAGTCAGTTCGTACCAACCCTGCCTAGAACCTAATTTATCCCAAGTTGATGCATCTCTTGAGTTGACATGACAAGGCTATATAAATGTCAGTCCCTCGGGGGGGGGGCATCAAACAGGAGGAAAATGCTGAAGTTTAACTTAAACTTTATTTCCAAGGTAATGTGTGGATTTTGTTGAAAACAACCCTGATAAAACCATGTATTTCTTGTGCAATTGTGAAGATATTAAAAGATATCATAATATATACAGCAGTTACCCTTATCACAGTTTCCATTACTTAAAGACGATGATGGTCCCCAAATATTAAATGATTCCAGAAATAAACAATTCATAAGTTCTAAACTGTACACATTCTAAGTAGCATGATGAAATTTCACACCATCCTACTCCATCCTTCCAGGATGTGAACCACCCCTTTGCCTAGCATAGACACTATCATACATGCTGTATACGTATACACTTCCCATCCCTAGTCACCTAGGAGCTGTCTGGATTATCAGATTGGCTGTTGCAGTGCTTGTGTTCAAGTAACCCTCATTTGACTTAATGTTGTCCCTCGAACCCAAGAGTAGTGATGTTGGCAAGTAGGATTTGACAATGAAAAGCCATAAAGTGCTTCCTTTAAGTGAAAATATGAAAGTTCTCATAGGAAAAAATCATATGCTGAGGTTGTTAAAATTTATGGTAAGAACGTTCATGAAAGTGTAAAGAAAGAAAAAGAAACTCTTGTTGATTTTGCTGTTGCACCTCAAACTGCATAAGTTACAGACACAGTGTATGATAAGAACTCAGTTAAGACTGGAAAGGCATTAAAGTTGTGGTAGAGAACAGGAAACAGAGTTCAGAACTAATAGCAGTTTCAGACATCCACAGGGGATCTTGGAATGGGTTCCCCACAGACGAGGGGTGACTATTGTAGTTGTTTTTGCAAATACCTCAAATAAAACATGTTGTACCATGCACATTAAGAGATAAATGTATTTACCTGTACATAAATAATGAAAAGTATTTAAGATTTACTTTTAAAAGACCAATAATAAATTATAGAAAAAAATTTTATTCAGAAAGAAAATTAAAATGTTAAGGAAATCAATTTAGGTTATAAGATGAGTTTCAAAGACTGACATTGCTAAAAGTCACCTACAAAAACAGATCCTTTTGAAAGTTTTTAGTCACGTGGGGTGTTTTTTAAAAAAGTTTTATTATTAGGGGCCAATTTGAAATAATCTTGAGACTATACAAACAAGTTGACTTTTTCTAATAATATTTATATAATGAATTTAAATTATAAAAAATTTACCACGTACCTATATTTTAGATAATATTTTTGTATATTTATTGGAACTAAAGTGTTTTTAAAATTGAGATCTAAAGTGTTTTTAAAATACTAGAACAGCAAGCATATTTTTTCTTAAACAACTTAAACTTCATTCTCATTTTGCGTAACTATTTTTCCTAAATGAATGTGCTAAGAAAAAGCAGATTGTTCAAGGAACATTGTTTTGCTAACAGAGGATTTGAATTATTTATGTCTATTTAATACTTTTGAAATAAACTGGAATATATATATTCCCCCCTTATCTGTGGGGAATTCATTCCAAGACCCCCTGTATGTGCTTGAATACATATATGAACACATTCCAAATCAAAGTACATTAGTGGTAAGGAATTCACTGACACAAGTTTTCACCCATATCTTTACGTACTAAACTAGGTTCTTATCTCTGATCTTGGTTCCTTGCCTTCCTCCTAGTTGGCTTTACTAAACTGATAACCCTTATGGCAAAAAGTGAAGACGAACTAAAAAGCCTCTTGATGAAAGTGAAAGAAGAGAGTGAAAAAATTGGCTTAAAGCTCAACATTCAGAAAACTAAGATCATGGCATCCGGTCCCATTACTTCATGGCAAATAGATGAGGAAACAAACAGTGAAAACAGTTGCTGACTTTATTTGGGGGGACTCCAAAATCACTGCAGATGGTGACTGCAGCCATGAAAAGACACTTACTCCTTGGAAGGACCAACCTAGAGAGCATATTAAAAAGCAGAGACATTACTTTGCCAACAAAGGTCTGTCTAGTCAAGGCTATGGTTTTTCCAGTGGTCATGTATGGATGTGAGAGTTGGACTATAAAGAAAGCTGAGTGCCAAAGAATTGATGCTTTTGAACTGTGGTGTTAGAGAAGACTCTTGAGAGTCCCTTGGACTGCAAGGAGATCCAAGTAGTCAATCCTAAAGGAGATCAGTCCTGGGTGTTCACTGGAAAGACTGATGTTGAAGCTGAAACTCCAATACTTTGGCCATCTCATGCAAAGAGTTGACTCATTGGAAAAGACCCTGATGCTGGAAGGGATTGGGGGCAGGAGGAAAAGGGGACAACAGAAGATGTGATGGCTGGATGGCATCACTGACTCGATGGACATGAGTTTGAGTAAACTCTGGGAACTGGTGATGGACAGGGAGGCCTGGCGTGCTGCAATTCATGGGGTCGCAAAGAGTCGGACACGACTGAGTGACTGAACTGAACTGAACCAAAACTGATAAAAACTGATAGGAATAGTAATGCAGCCAAGGCTGATCTCTGAGATTGCTTTTTATTACACTGAAATATTCCTAAACTTATAAGTTATTGAATATCATGCTATATTATGCTACTGGCAGTATTCCTGATGAAAATAGTATGTGGAGTTACAAGTAGGAGCTGTGGTTAATTTTGATCCTCCACTCTTTAATTCATGCCTGTTTCCATTTTTCTTTTTTTTTTTTTTCATATATTTTTATTAGTTGGAGGCTAATTACTTTACAATATTGTAATGGTTTTTGTTATACATTGACATGAATCAGTCATGGATTTACAAGATTTCCCATCCCGATCCCCCCTCCCACTTCCCTCTCCACCTGATTCCTCTGGGTCTTCCCAGTGTCCATTTTTTTTTTCTAAGATCGACCACATTTTTAGAACCTTTTACTTTTTCCTAACTTTTATCACTAAACAATACGTTTCTCCTCAGGAATGCATTCTGTCAAGAAATAGATTTTTATCCATCTACTGTAGTTATTGTGTATGGAAGAGAACAGTGACGCTTTATTACCTGGCAGGGCCAGAGCAGTGAACTGGGTAAGGAACTGAGTGACTAACCCTATATGCCAGTCTCAGAGCTGTTTCTTGTAAACTGTCAAATACTATCTGGAATTTTTTAAGTCTCAGGAAAATGGCTAATTTGTGAAAGCTTAGTGTCTAGATAAAGATGGAGCACAGTGTTTCTAAATGAGCTAATTATAGGTAAGTTACCAAACTTTCACTGGTCTCATACCCAAGGAAAAAATAGTCAGAAGTTCACAGACCATGCTGACCTCTAGTTCTCTGATGAAATGGCAGAGCCATGGCAAATCTTTAGGAAAGGGGGCATTTTTAGAAGACAGTAAAAAAGAAACAGTTTGAAAACTGTCTAGCAACTATTCATTTCTTCATTATTCTTCTCAAAGCACTTATAACCTCTTTGTTTCTCAGGCTGTAAATAAAAGGATTTAGTAGAGGAATTATTATTGTATAAAATAAAGAATATGTTTTGCTGTGATCTTCAGAGGGGCCAGACCCAGGACGCACATACATGAAGAAAAGAGTACCATAGAACAAGGAAACAGAGAGAAGGTGGGCGCTGCATGTGGAGAAGGCTTTTCTCCTGCCCTTTTCAGACTTCTTTCTCAGGATGGCAAAGAGGACACAGGTGTAAGAGACCATGATGGTCATAAAAGTAGAAGCTTGTATAAAAGCTGAAAAGATAAACACCAGAAGTGTGTTAAGTGTAGAATCAGTGCAAGAAATTTTGAACAGTTGTAAAATTTCACAGTAGAAATAATGTATTACATTGGTCCTACAGAAAGTTAATCTGAATAACAAACCTACGTGAATGGCTGAATGTAGAAAACCAATGAAATATGAAACACCTATAAACTGAATACAGAGTCTGTTGGACATGACTACTGAATAAAGCAAAGGGTTGCATATGGCTGCATAGCGGTCATAGGCCATCACCACCAGGAGGAAACATTCTGTGGTGGCACTAGACCCCAAAAAATAAAATTGGGTCAGACAGTCAAAGAGAGATATTACATGATTCTTTGATAAAAAATTTATAAACATCTTCGGAGTCACAGAAGATGAAGAACAAGAATCTGCAAAGGCTAAACTGCCCAAGAATGAGTACATGGGGGTGTGAAGATGGGGGTCCTTCCAGATGAGAAGAATCAGCCCAAGGTTGCCCGCCATGGTGGTGAGGTAGATGACCAGGAACACCAGGAACAGGGGGACCTGCAGGCCTGGGAGATCTGTGAGTCCTGTGAGAACAAACCCCGTCACCAGGGTCTTGTTTTCTTCTGCCATATCTGACCAGCTAATCACTAAAATGAAAGAATACGTGAGGGAATATTCACAAAAGAGTCATAATTGTTATGTTACTGACATATAAGACATGCTTCTCATTTAATTAGTGGTTCTTAATTTGTACCTTCACTTATCTACTTTATATATATATATATATATATATATATATATATACTTCAAAATTATCTGTAATAAAATATTTTAAAATTAGATTCACTTAAATTGACAGATAAATTTGCATTTACCAAATTTAAGTGCAAATCCTTTTCAATCTAACATGGGTAACTTACAGTTTTTAGAATTGCTTGAACTCATTAAAATTCATATGGAAGAAAATAGCTTCTCATTCTGCCCAAGAAAAATATAACCATTGAGTAGTCAAAAATACCTTAGTTGATGTTGAACAATAATGTAGAGACATAGTAATAAAAACATTAAGATAGTGGCATAAGAAGAAGACAGAGGATCAGTGAAACAGAATAGAGAACTCAGAAGTAGTCCCAGTATAAATGGGAACGTAGCATGAAACAAATACAATATTTCAGTTCAGTAGGAAAAGGACAGCTGATTTAATGGGTTATGCTGACACTCTTTGCTATCTGTATGGAAGGATTAGTAAATAAGGTTAGTCTCCTACCCCACACCACAGGTATTGTCTAAGTAGTGAGAAGACAATGATGTAACATAGGGAATAGAGAAATTGTTGTCCAAGAGAAGGAAGTCAGTAAAATAGATAGCTTGAATGCATAGCAAAACAATAGAGTCAAAGGGTATATAATTAGTTTGGAAATATATCCTCCATGTATATGAGAGACATAGATTTATGTCTATAATATAAAATAACTTAAGAATAGATTTAATGAGGTAAACAATCTAATAGAAGAATGAGTAAATGAGAAGAATAAGCAAGTTTACAGATGAAGAAATCAAAATAACCAATAAATAAAATGAAAAGATGCCAAAATTTCTCTGTCACATATACACACATGTGAATAAGAACAGAAACACAAAAATAGAAGGACATTTCCTTTCTCATATATCAGAATAGCAGAAATTAAAATGAATAAAAATACTCAATGTTAACTCAAGTGAGAAAAGTGGTACTTTCATATGTTATTTGTGGAACTATGAATTGCAACAGCCTTTTTGAAAAAAAAAATTTATGCAATCCCATTTAGGTTTTTAAAATACCTATATCTTTCCATCTATCATTTATATATATATATATCCTAGAAATAAAAGCACTGCTATGCAAATGTAAATATACAAAGAATATTTACTTCATTATTATTCAGAGTAGCAAAGACCATGCTGTTCATGGGGTTCTCAAAATTGGAAAAGGAGTACATCAAGGCTATATATTGTCACCTTGCTTATTTAACTTATATGCAAAGTACACCATGTGAAATGCTGGGCTGGATGACTCACAGCTGGAATCAAGATTGCTGAAGAAATATCAACAACCTCAAATATGCAGATGATACCACCCTAATGGCAGAAACTGAAGAGGAACTAAAGAGCCTTTTAAGGAGGGTGAAAGACAAGAGTGAAAAACCTGGCTTAAAACTCAGCATTCAAAAATGTAAGATCATGGCATCCAGTCCCATCACTTCATGGGAAGTAGATGGGGGAAAAAGTGGAAACAGTGACAGATTTTATTTTCTTGATATTGAAAATCACTGTAGATGGTGACTGCAGTCACAAAATTAAAAGACATTTCCTTCTTGGAAAAAGAGCTATAACAAACCTAGACAGCAAAGTAAAGATATCACTATGCTAACAAAGGTTCATCTTGTCGAAGCTATGGTCTTTCCAATAGTCGTTCACGGATTTGTGAGTTGGCATAAAGAAGGCTGAACAGCAAAGAACTGATGCTTTCTAACTGCAGTGATGGAGAAGACTCTTGAGAGTCCCTTGGACTTCAAGGAGATCAAACAAGTCAATCCTAAAGGAAATCACTCCTTAATATCCATTGGAAGGACTGATGCTGAAGCTGAAGCTTCAATACGTTGGCCACCTGATGAGAATAGCTGACTCATTGGAAAAGACCCTGATGCTGGGAAAGATTGAGAGCAAGAAGAGAAGGGGTTGACAGAGGATGAGATGGTTGAATGGCATCACCAACTCAATGGTCATGAGTTTGACCAAATTCTGGGAGACAGTGAAGGACAAGGAATGCTGGCATGCTGCAGTCCATGGGATAGCAAAGAGTTGGACACGACAGCAACGACAAGATGCGTCAACAGGGAAATGGTTAAATAAACCAGAGTGTGTTCATATTATGGAATATAATTCAATCATGAAAAAAGAGCTATTCTACCTAATTTTAATTTTGGAATTTCCACAATGTATAATGATCTCAGAAAAGCAAGATCCAAAGAAGTGCAAAATCTATGGTCTCATCATTGTAAAACAAGCAATGTATTTTTTAACTCTCTCTTTTGCATTGAGAAACGTGAATAGACACTAAGTTTATAGCACTGGTTTTTCTGGAGTGAGAGTAGAGATGGTAATAATTGAAGTAGAGGAGAGTAAAAGTCAGAATAACAGTTCCATGAGAAAAGCAGCAAATATATATGTATATATATATATATATATATATATACACACACACACACACACACACACACACACACACACACACACATATCTCAGAAATTTTAACTGGAAATTAAGAAACTTAAGAAATACTTATCCTGCATAAATTGGCCCAACTCTTTTTAGAATCTCAAATAACTAAATCATTGCTATCCTTACTCTTAGTTCCTATAATGTATTAATATAATTTAGACAAAAATAGTAACTTTTGTGAATTTTTTTTCAAGAGTTAGATAGCATAGAGCCTTTTAAAGTTACCTTTAGTGACTTTAGTGTATATATTCATGATTCCATGAAATTAAAGAATTTTTATTATATATAAGCCAGAATTCCCATTCTGAAAATTACAAGTAAGTTAACTTTAGGGTTCATAGCTTATGTCTCAATTTTTAAAACTTCATATTTATAAAATAAACCTTGATTTTTTTCTTATTGTTACTATTTTTCTATTTTTAATTCTTCTATTAAACAAAGTTTCTTATTAAGAAATATCTCAACAAATGTGTTATCTACACAGCAAAAATTCTAACAGAAATATTCATGTTTAGACAAACATTTACTTGCTTGCCCAGATTTTGTTTGCTGGCTTAAAAAAGGAAAAGGCCCATCTAGGGTTTTAATATCTTACTTAGATATTTTCTTATCATACAGACAAATTACAAAGCTATAATAATGAAAATATGAAAATGTCTGCATCCTCACCCAACTCCTGTAAAATATGAGAAATTGAAAATGTGCTGGTTTTCTCAAAGTAACATAAAAGGTACAGAAATGAAGCACAATTATGTATGCATTGCTTTTTCTTGGAAACACAAAACTGGAAGAATGTAACATTTCTTTCTCCTATTTGCAAACCCATTCTTAAAAAGTTCTGAAATTCCATAATGCTTCCAAGGTTTTCCCAGTAGGTAAGATGAAATCAAAGTTGTTCTGCTGGGCATTGTGAGCTAATCATCAAATCATCATACCCTTATAGTTATAACAATTAAAAGTACTCATTGTGCCCTCAAGGTTCACTCTGGGACATGTTTTAAAATATCACTGAACAGAATTTAGAATAAGCTTGCTTTCCTTCCTCTTTTTTTTTTTTTTTTTTTTAATGCTGCTGCTCCCCAACTACCTACCTGACTTGCTCACTTGAAACTCCCAAAGGTACCTCAATTAACGTGTCCACATCGGAAAGTGTGGTCATCCTCTATTCCACCATCAAATCTGGTATTCCTCCAGGGTTTCCTGTCACAGAAAATAGGGTCACAAACTCAGAGTTGATCTACCAATGATGTCTTAAAGCCAATATTTCTTTTTATGCAGTCAGTACTAAAATCTAAAATACATTCATCTCTTGCCTGGCTTATTAAATAACCTCCTAGCTCTACTATCTGCATCTCCTAACACAGTCATCCGATCTATTTTCCACACTGACACAGGATTGATTTTTATAAAATGCATACTGTTTCACTACCACACTATAACACGTGCTTGCCCCCATTTAAATGTTATTGATAATTTCTCATAGCACATAAAATGATAACGGAAATTCTTTTCTTAGCTTTTTATTTTATATTGGAGTATTGTTGATTAACAATGTTGTGTTAGTTTCAGGGGTACGGAAAATTGATTCAGTTATACATGTACACGTATCTATTCTGCGGACTCTGGGGTTGCATAACTACACCCTGTAACTGCTGTCTCTGAAGTTGTGGTGCATGGACTCTGTAGTTGCCGCACAGGGCTCGGCTGCTCCCCAGCATGTGGGACCCCTGTTCCCTGCCCAGGGATCAAACCCATGTGCCCCCATACTCCAAGGCAGACTCTCAATCACTGCACCACCAGGGAAGCTCCATCACCCATTTTCAATATAGCAGTGTGTACATATCAATCCCAGACTCCCGATCTAGCCCTCTCCCTGACCCCTAACCCTCTGGTCACCATAAGTTCGCTGTCTAAGTCTGTAGGACTGTTTCTGTTAACAGCTGAAATCCTTAAGCCTCATATTCATGTCCCTGTACTGAGGAATAGGCCTAATAATTAAGTGTGTGCAGTTAAGGAATTTTATTGCATCATATGTGTGTATTTTTTTACAGTAACGTTAACTGAACTTACAGATATTTTTCAATATCTAAGTAAACTGACAAAATAGAAGTTAATTTCTCATTCATGATAAATATAAATCACATGTTCCTAATTGATAGACTCTTCTACCCCAACTGATGATTCAAAGTTCTAGACTCCATCTTATCATTCAGGCATTTTGCACACATAAGTTTCAGTATTGCTTCTGCTTTAGGCCTTGGCATTTTGGCCACGAGGTGTGTGAGATCCTAGCTCTCCAGCCAGGGATTGAACCTGCATCCACTGCAGTGGAAGGTGAAGTCTTAACCACTAGACTGCCAGCGACGTCCCCACACATAACTTTCTTCAGTCCCCACACATAACTTTCTTCATTGATCCAGTTCTCATCTGGATCAAGCTGGAAGGGGAAAATTCACAGGGGATTCTGACTGGGACAGGCTTATGAACTAGAAATGTAAGTGATGTATATCACTTTCAATCCTAAAATCAATCATCATACTGCAGTGTACTGAAAAGGGAGACAGTGTATCTAGGAAGAGAAGAACATGGATTTGGTTATAGGCTAATTATTTCTTCAACTTTACTGCTTTTGATTATCATTTACCTTTCTTACCCTCCTTCTTGAGGCTCCCTCCATGGTTTAGTGAGTAAAGAATCTGCCTACAATGCAGGACACACAGGAAATCCAAGTTGGATCCCTGGCTCCGAAAGATCCCCTGAAGGAGGAAATGGCAACCCATTCCAGTCTTCTTGCCTGAAAAGTCCCATGGACAGAGGAGGCTGGTGGGCCACAGTCCATGGGGTCACAAATGTTGGACACAGCTGAGTGACTAAGCGCAATCACTGGGAAGTACTACATGGCACTCCTGAAGGGAGGTACCTAGTCCTGCGTATGGACTCCACTAGGTTAGACTAGTCTAGACCCTCCTCCTTATGTATAGAATACTCTTAGCCTTTCTTCAAGGCAATCAAACCCAATTCTTACTTCATCCCTAACTCAATAAAAAGCTAGGGTTTCAAGGTGATACTTTGTTCTCTCCATCAAACTAGCTATGGCACTTCCACGCATTCAGTTCAGCTCAGATGCTCAGTCCTGTCCAACAATTCACGACCCCATGGACCACAGCATGCCAGAGCTCCCTGTCCATCACCAACCCTGTGGCTTACTCTAACTCATCTCCATTGAGTTGGTGATGCCATGTAACCATCTCATCCTCTGTCATCCCCTTCTCCTCCTGCCCTCAATCTTTCCCAGCAACAGGGTCTTTTCCAGTGAGTCAGCTCTTGGCATCAGGTGGCCAAAGTATTGGAGTTTCAGCTTCAGCCTCAGTCCTTCCAATGAACACTCAGGACTGATTTCCTTTTGGATGGACTGGTTGGATCTCCTTGCAGTCCAAGGGACTCTCAAGAGTCTTCTCCAACACCACAGTTCAAAAGCATCAGTTCTTCGGTGCTCAGCTTTCTTTATAGTCCAACTCTCACATCCATACATGACCACTGAAAAAATCATAGCCTTGACTAGACAAACCTTTGTTGACCAAGTAATGTCTCTGCTTTTTAATATGCTGTCTAGGTTAGTCATAACTTTCCTTCCAAGGAGCAAGAGTCTTTTAATTTCATGGTTGCAGTCACCATCTGCAGTGATTTTGGAGTCCAAAAAGATAGTCTGTCACTGTTTCCCCATCTATTTGCCATAAAGTTATGGGACCAGATGCCATGATCTTAGTTTTCCAAATGTTGAACTTTAAGCCAACTTTTTCACTCTCCTCTTTCACTTTCATTAAGAGGCTTTTTAGTTTCTCTTCACTTTCTGCCATAAGAGTGGTGTCATCTGCATATCTGAGGTTATTGATTTCTCCTGGCAACCTTGACTCCAGCTTGTGCTTCATCCAGCCCAGCGTTTCACATGATGTACTCTGCATATAAGTTAAATAAGCAGGGTGACAATATACAGCCTTGACGTACTCCTTTTCCTATTTGGAACCAGTCTGTTTCATGTCCAGTTCTAACTGTTGCTTCCTGACCTGCATACAGGTTTCTCAAGAGGCAGGACAGGTGCTCTGGTATTCCCATCTCTTTCAGAATTTTCCACAGTTTATTGTGATCCACACAGTCAGAAGACTTTGGCGTAGTCAATAAAGCAGAAATAGATGTTTTTCTGGAACTCTCTTGCTTTTTTGATGATCCAGCGGATGTTGGCAATTTCATCTCTGGTTCCTCTGCCTTTTCTAAAGCCAGTTTGAACATCTGGAAGTTCACAGTTCACCTATTGCTGAAGCCTGGCTTGGAGAATTTTGAGCATTACTTTACTAGCGTGTGAGATGAGTGCAATTGTGTGGTAATTTGAACACTCTTTGGCATTGCTTTTCTTAGAGATTGGAATGAAAACTGACCTTTTCTAGTCCTGTGGCCACTGCTGAGTTTTCCAAATTTGCTGGCCTGTTGAGCGTGGCACTTTCACAGCATCATCTTTTAGGACTTGAAATAGCTGCACTGGAATTCCATCACCTCCACTAGCTTTGTTCATAGAGATGCTTCCTAAGGCCCCCTTGACTTCACATTCCAGGATGTTTGGTTCTAAGTGAGTGATTACATCTTCGTGATTATCTGGGTCATGAAGATCTTTTTTGTACAGTTCTTCTGTGTATTCTGGCCACCTCTTCTTAATGTCTTCTGCTTCTGTTAGGTCTATACCATTTCTGTCCTTTATTGAGTCCATCTTTGCATGAAATATTCCCATGGTATCTCTAATTTTCTTGAAGAGATCTCTAGTCTTTCCCATTCTATTGTTTTCCTCTATTTCTTTGCACTGATCACTGAGGAAGGCTTTCTTATCTTCCTTGCTATTCTTTGGAACTCTGAATTCAAATGAGTGTATCTTTCCTTTTCTCCTTTGCCTTTCACTTCTCTTCTCTTCACAGCTATTTGCTAAGGCCTCTTCAGACAGCTATGTTGCTTTTTTGCATTTCTTTTTCTTGGGGATGGTATTGATCCCTGTCTCCTGTACAGTAGTTTGTATCAATTAATCCTATACTCCTACTCCTCCTCTACTTTCCCATATGGTAACCATAAATTTATTTTCTATGAGTCTGTTTCTGTTTTGTATATAGATTCATTTGTATTATGTTTTAGATTCCACTTATAAGTGATATATTTGCCCTTGTCTGACCCACTTTACTTAGTATAATATACTCTAGGTCCATTTTTTGCTGCAAATGGCAAATTTTATTCTTTTTTATGGTTGAGTTATCTTCCTAAAATATGTTAAGTCAATCATATATTGATGGGCACTTTGGCAGTTATTTCCATGTCTGGACTATTGTAAAGAGTGCTGCTATGAACACCTTACCTACCTCCTGAAAATCTGTATGCAGGTCAAGAAGCAACAGATAAAATTGGACATGGAACAACAGACTGGTTCCAAATAGGAAAAGGAGTATGTCAAGGCTGTATATTGTCACCTTACTTATTTAATTTATATTCAGAATACATCATGCAGAATGCCAGGCTGGATAAAGCGCAAGCTGGAATCAATATTGCTGAGAGAAATATCAATAACCTCAGATACACAGATGACACCACCATCATGGCAGAAAGTGAAGAAGAACTAAAGAGTTTCTTGATGAAAGTGAAAGAAGAGAGTGAAAAAGTTGGCTTAAAGCTCAACATTCAGAAAACTAAGATCATGGCATCTAGTCCTATCACTTCATGGCAAATAGATGGGGAAACAGTGGAAACAGTGACAGACTATCTTTTTGGACTCCAAAATCACTGCAGATGGTGACTGCAGCCATGAAATTAAAAGACTCTTGTTCCTTGGAAGGAAAGTTATGACCAACCTAGACAGCATATTAAAAAGCAGAGAGATTACCTTGTCAGTAAAGGTTCGTCTAGTCAAGGCTATGGTTTTTCCAGTGGTCATGTATGGATGTGAGAGTTGGACTATAAAGAAAGCTGAGCACCAAAGAATTGATGCTTTTGAACTGTGGTGTTGGAGAAGACTCTTGAGAGTCCCTTGGACTGCAAGGAAATCCAATCAGTCAATCCTAAAGGAGATCAGTCCTGAATAGTCATTGGAAGGACTGATGCTAAAGCTGAAACTCCAGTACTTTGGCCACCTCATGCGAAGAACTGACTCATATGAAAAGACCCTGATGCTGAGAAAGATTGAGGGCAGGAGGAGAAGGGGATGACAGAGGATGAGATGGTTGGATGGCATCACCGACTCAATGGACATGAGTTTGAATAAGCTCTGGGAGTTGGTGATGGACAGGATGGCCTGCAGTGCTGCAGTCTATGGGGTCACAAAGAGTCAGACACAACCAAGTTACTAAACTGAACTGAACTGATGAACACTGGGATTCACGTATGTTTTTTAATTGGAGTTTTCATTTTAAGCAGATATATCCAGGCGTGGGATTGCTGGATCATATGGTACCTGTAGTTTTAGTTTTTTAAGGAAACTCCGTACTCTTTTTCATAGTTGCTGCACCAGTTTACATTCCCTTCAACAGTGTACACAGGATTCCTTTTCTGTATATCCTCCCTAGCATTTACTGTTTGTACACTTTCTGATGATAACCATTTTGACCAGCATGAGGTAATATTGCATTGTGGTTTTGATTTGCATTTCTCTAATAATTAGTAATATTGTGCATCTTTTTATGTGCCTGTTGACCATTCTCTTTGGAGAAGTGTCTATTCAAGAATTCTGTCCATTTTTTGATTGGTTTTTTTTTTTCCAATATTGAATGTTTGAATTATTTGTATATTTTGGATAGTAACCCCTTGTTAGTCACATCATTTGCAAGTATTTTCTCCCATTCTGTAGATTGTATTTTTATTTTGTTAATGGTTTCCTTGTTATTTAAAAGCTTTGAAGTTGAATTAGGTCCCACTTGCTTATTTTTCCTTTCATTTCTTTTGCCTTGCATAAGTGATCTAAGAAAATATTGCTATGATTTATATCAGAGAAGGTTTTGCCTATGTTCTCTTCTAGATTTTTTGTGGCTTCATGTCTTTTTTAAAAAATTTTTGATGAAGTCCCATTTGGCTATTTTTTCTTTAATTTATTTATTTTGGCTGTTGCATCTCTGTTGCTGTGCTAGCTTTTCTCTAGTTGCGGGGAGCACGGATGACTCTTTAGTCATGGTGTGCAGGCCTCTCATTGTGGTGACTTCTCTTGTTTCAGCCCGTGGGCCCTGGAATGAAACTAATGGGCTTCATTGGTTTTGGCACATGGGCTACGTGGTTGCAGTTCCTGGGCTCTAGAGCAGAAGCTCAATAGCTGTGGTTCACTGGCTTCATTTCTTTGTGGTATGTGGGATCTTCCCAGACCAGAGATCGAACCTGTGATTCCTGCACTGGCAGGGGGATTCTTCACCATTAGGGAAGCTGGTTTCATGTCTCACTGTTAGGTCTTTAAACCATTTTGAGTTTATTTTTGTATATGGTGTGAGGCAGAGTTCTAATTTCATGATTCACATGTAGCTGTCCAACTTTCCCAACACTACTTCTTGAAGAGACTATCTTTTCTCTGTTGTATACTTTTGTCTCCTTTATCAAAGATTAATTGACTGTAGGTGTGTGATTCTGTACCATTTATCTTTATGTCTATTTTTGTGCCAATACTATGCTGATTTGTAGATTTGTAGTATAGCGTGAAGACTGGAGAGTTATGTCTCTACCTTTGTTCTTTTTTCTCAGACTTGCTTTGGCAGTTCTGGGTCTTTTGTGGTTCTATATAAACTTTAGGATTATTTGTTCTAGTTCTGTGAAAATGTCATGAGTATTTTGATAGGGATCACATTAAATCTGTAGATTGCTTTTGGTGGTATGGTCATTTTCACAATATTCTTCCAACATAAGAGCATGGGATATCTTTCCATTTCTTTGAAAATCTTCAATTTCATTTATCAATGTTTTATGATTTTCAGCATATGTGTCTTTCACCCCCTTGGTTAAGTTTATTCCTAAGGTGTTTTGCTGATGCTTTTTAATGGGATTTTTTCACTCTTTCTTTCTGATATATATATATATATTTTTTTTTTCTCTGTTTCTGATATTTCATTGTTAGTGTAAAGAAATGCAAGCATTTATGTGTTTTAATCTTGTATCCTACTTCTTTGCTGAATTCATTATTAGTTCTAATAATGTTTGTGTGGAGATGTTAGGGTTCTCTACATAGCTTATCATGTCACCAAAAATGGTGACAATTTTGACTTTTCCCTTCCAATTTGGATACCTTTTATTTCTTTTTCTTATTTGATTACTGTGGCTAGGACCTCTAATATTTTGTTGAATAGAAGCAGAAAAGGAAGGATCAGAGCCAGACATGCTTCCTTTTCAGGCCCTAAACTGGAATTTAGGTATAAGTAGCTCTTTTCTAAAACTTTTTGGGATGAACAAAATAATGCCTCCACAAAGATGTGATCCTGCAAAAATGTTATGTTGCATAGCAAAAAGGGAGTTAGTGTTGCAGCAGACCTTAAAATAGGGAGATTATCTCTGTTTATCTGGGTGGGTCCAGTGCAATCACAAGGGTGCTTAAAGTGGAAGAGGGAAACAAGGATCAGGGTCAAAAGAAAATGTAACTACAAAAGTCAGGCACAGAGAGATGCAACAGTGCTGGCTTTGATGGTAGAAGAAGAGGCCTCTGAGCCAAAGAATGTGGACAGTCTCTAGAAGCTGGAAAAGGAAAGGAAACAATTGTTTCCCACAGAATATGGAAAGGAATTCAGCCCTACTGATACCTTGATTTTACTCCAGTGAGATCTATGTCAGATTTCTGCACTACGTGCGACACTATTTACAATAGCTAGGTCATGGAAGCAACCTGGATACCCATTGACAGATGAATGGGTAAAGAAGCTGTGGTCCATATATACAATGGAATATTACTCAGCCATATAAAGGGACACATTTGAATCAACTCCAATGAGATGGATGAATACAGAGCCTATTATGCAGAGGGAATTCAGTCAGAAAGAGAAAAATGCTGTATATAAATGCATATACATGGAATCTAGAAAGATGGTACTGATGAACCTGTTTGCAAGGCAGCAGTGGTGATGTGGACATAGAGAACAGACGTGTGGACACAGTGGGGGACGGAGAGGGAGGGACGAGTTGAGAGAGTAGCATGGAAACATATACATTACCACATGTAAAATGGATAGCCAGTGGGAATCTGCTGCATAACACAGGGAGCCCAAACCAATGGTCTGTGACAACCTAGAGGGGTGGGACGGGGTGGGAGGTGAAGGGGCGGTTCAAAGGGAGGGGGCGTATGTATACTTGTGGCTGATTCATGTGGATGTATGGCAGAAACCAACACAGTATTGTAAAGCAATTATCCTCCAATTTACAATAACTAAATTTTTTAAAAGACTTCTGCACTACAGAAAGGTAATATAATAAATTAGTATTGTTTTAAGCCACTAAGCTTTCTGCGGCTTAATTTTTTTAAGCCACAATGCTAATTTGTTAAAATGGCAATAGATAACACACTACTCATACCTATCTAATTTTCCTCTTTACTTTCCAAATCCCCAGCCTCTCCAGATGGGGGGTTAAAACCTGCATGTCTGAGTCCTCCCCTACCGTTGCATCTTCTGTTTTTCCTTCATCATCTCCTAGGGCCAGATGAGGTAGACTTTCCCCCCTTTTATGAAATGTCTTCCTTTTAACAGAGTACCAAGGTTAAATCCTCTAGTTATATACAGAAAAACAGGAAAGGTAAATTCACCAAATCTGGCATATCAACATATACCAAAGAAGGAAATAAATGAATTTAGAAACTCTACCCTTAAGAATTGCTGAAAAGCAATTGCTAGCTTTTTCCACCATGAAAAAAAAATGCTAAAAATGAGAAATTAAAATTTTATTGTTTAATTTACAAAAATATCATCCTATTGACTTCCCTGATGGCTCAGATGGTGAAGCATCTGCCTACAATGCAGGAGACCCAGATTCGATCCCTGGGTTGGGAAGATCCTCTGGAGAAGGAAATAGCAACCCACTCCAGTACTCTTGCCTGGAAAGTCCCGTGGACGGAGGAGCGTGGTAGGCTACAGTCCACGGGGTCACAAATAGCTGGACACGACTGCTTGACTTCACTTTCTTTATCCTATTGACTTTGGAACTTCCTGTGACTGGTTTTCACCAGAGGGACTGGACTGTAAGATGGCAGTCTTGACATGTAGATGGGATGATGGCAGATCCTGACATGTATCTTCATGTGCTGACAGAAGGGTTAAAAAGTAATCATCTGCCTCTAGATTGTACCCCAAATTAGTATCAGTATTTCAGAAGTGATAAAGGTATAAAGTAACAGAGAAAGTGTATATATTAACATATAGCCACCGCATGTATATGGTGGTACTAGTGGTAAAGAACCTGTCTGCCAATGGAGCAGACATAAGAAACGCAGGTTCAATCCCTGGGTTGGGAAGAGCCCCAGGAGAAGGACATGGCAACCCACTCCATTATTCTTGCCTGAGGAATCCCGTGGACAGAGGAGCCTGGCAGGCTACAGCCCTTAGGATCTAAAAGAGTCGGACACAACTGAAGTGATTGAGCATGGTATAGCTAAGCCCAGTGTACAGCACATTAAAAAGAGAGGGAGAAAACTTTGCCACTGGCCTTTGTTGGTCCTTTAATGGACCGGAACCTGGTGGCCCGGAGTCGACAATAAGAAAGTGAGAGAGAGAAAGAGGCTGATATCCCCTGGTTTATGCGGAAAGCCAATAGAGTCCTGTTCTTGGGGCTCGCGCTGCTGCACGGAGGCACCGGGCGCCCTCTCGAGGGGGTGAAGGCGCAGGGCGCCTTCTCGAGAGGGTCTTAGAAACCCAGACAAGAAAGTGAGCTCCGTGGGCCTCCGCGCTCCAAGGAATTAGCCAGAAAAAGAGAGAGAGAGAGAGAGAGAGAGAGAGAGAGAGAGAGAGAGAGAGAGACATGGGGGCCCAAGCTCTGATGGAGCAAAGGTGTTTTAATCAACATGGCATGGGCATATATACTGTCTTACAAGGTGGTTATTCTCAGCAAAGATAAAGATTAAAATTCCAGACTTACAAAACGTAAGAGGATCCCTATCAAAAAGAGAGTTGCAAACAATCACCTTTTACTGTATGGTTCATAAAAAGGAAGAGGGCCCCGGGAAAGGCGTGCCTCTCCTCTTAATTCCTGAGTATTCAGGAATTAATAAGGACCAGAGGGTTCCTGACAGATCCAAAACAGCACACAGGGAGCCTCTTGTTAAATGCTTCCTGACAGCCTTGACTGCAGAGAGATGGGGATAGGAATTCCTAAGAAAATTAGCAAACAGAGAACAACTTGCTTAAAATGAGCCCACACAGCAGAAGGCAGAGCTCAGATGCAGGAAGATGAAAGGTCTGTGGACATCCTAAAGTCAGCCTTACTGACCTTGGGGCTTTTGTGTGGTATGATTCAACAGTTTATTTCTTTAAATAAAAACATAGACCAGGGATGAGGAAAACATGTCATGTATATAGAAACATCTTTTCCTTTATTGTTCACTAGGATATTGACAAGGTCATATACAGTAACACCAGGGAAAAAAAAGTTATGTAACTGTGAGTTGAACAACAACTGTGCTATTTCAGGTTGTTGTCAATTCTAGGGTGGAGAACTGTATGCAGCTGGTGTATGTACACCCGGAACAAGGTACTGAATAAGATTACTTAATATATTAAAAAAAATTTTTTTTAAGACTAAACATTTTATTATCTTGCAGGAAAATTCATTGTTTTAACTATTTGCTAATTTAATATCTCCCATTAAATGCAAGGGAAATCTCAGGTAATTTTCAAAACTTTTAAATCTAGAAATATTCAAGTCCCTCAAGAGGAATATATATTGCCAAATCAAACAGTATTTGACGTGCGTATAAGTTTTCAAAACATTACTTGTTCAAGAATTATTTTGGAGAGCATGAGTACATTTTCAAAGGAGCATTTACACAGACCATCTTCCTCTAAAAGAATATAAGTTCGAGAGTTTTAAATATGTGTATCTGGAAACACACGAGCGTTTTCATGCTACAAAGGCCTAATAATTTGGGGAATTCAGTGTCAGTTTCATCCTTGAAGATGAATTTAAAACAACACGAAAAAGTCAGTGATGACTGTTCTTGTTCATTAATTATTTTGATGATTACATTAACTTATAACTAAGACAAGTATAGCTAGTGTAAATATTATTATTAATGCATTTAACAACCATTCATTCAATCCCTACTATGTGAAAATCCACAGCCAATCATTATGCTTTATTTAGAAAGAGGAAAAAGTAAAGGATAATAAATGATTTCCTAATAAATATTTATTTCTTTATCATTTTTCTACATGCAAGTAAAACTTCCTTGTTTCTTAGGCTATAAATAAAGGGGTTTAGCAGGGGAATTATAATCGTGTAGAACAGTGAATACATTTTGTCCTGATACTGATCAGGGCCAGACCCAGGACGCACATAATGAAGAAGAGAGTACCATAGAACAAGAAAACAGAAAGAAGGTGGGCACTGCATGTGGAGAAGGCTTTGCTCCTGCCCTTTTCTGACTTCTTTCTCAGGATGGCAAAGAGGACAAAGGTGTAAGAAACTATGATAGTCATAAAAGTAGAAGCTTGTATAAAAGAGGCAGAAATAAAAAGCACTAATGCATTAATAGATGGATCAGTGCAAGAAATTGTAAAAAGTGGCAAGATTTCACAGTAGAAATGATGTATTATATTGGACCTGCAGAAAGTTAATCTAAGTAATAATCCTATATGAATTATAGGATGCAGAAAACCAATTGCATATGATGCACTTATCAGCCACGTACAGAGTCTGTTGGACATCATCACTGAATAAAGCAAGGGGTTGCATATGACTGCATAGCGGTCATAGGCCATCACTACCAGGAGGAAACTTTCTGTGGTGGCACTGAAAGCAAAAACATAGAATTGGGTGATACATTCAATGAAGGATATGTGATCCTTGGAGAAAAAATTCATAAGCATCTTGGGAGTCACGGAAGATGAAGAGCAAGCATCTGCAAAGGCCAAGCTGCCCAGGAATGAATACATGGGGGTGTGAAGATGGGGGTCCTTCCAGATGAGAAAAATCAGTCCAAGGTTGCCCACCATGGTGGTGATGTAGATGACCAGGAACACCAGGAACAGGGGAACCTGCAGCCCTGGGAGGTCTGTGAGTCCTGTGAGAACAAACTCCGTCACGAGAGTCATATTTTCTTCTGCCATATCTGACCAGCTAATCTCTAAAATGAAACAATAATTTAGGGAAAATTCACAGAGTCACAAAAACAGTGAATTTTTATGTTACTGGCATATACGACGTGCTTCTCATTTAATTAGTTCTTAATTTGTACCTTCACTTATCTGCTTTTATAAACATTCAAAATCATCTGTGATAAAATGTTTTAAAATTATATTCACCTAAATTGACAAGTAAATTTCATGCAAATCCTTTTCCATCTAACATGGGTAACTTACAGTTTTTAGAATCAAAATTCATATGGAAGAAGTAACTTCTCATTCTGCACAAGAAAAATATAAACATGGTCCAGAATGCCTTAATTGATGTTGAACAATAATGTAGAGATGTAATAATCAAAACATCAAGATAGTGGCATAAGAAAAAGTCAGAGGATCAGGGCAACAGAATATAGAGCTCGAAAGTAGGTTCCAATATACATGGGAATGTGTCATTAAACAAATATGATATTTCAGTTCAGCAGGAAAAGGACATTTGATTTAATGGGTTATGCTGACACTGTCTGCTATCTGTCTGGAAGGATTGGCAAATAAGGGTAGTCTCCTACCCCACACTATAGATATTGTCTAAGTAATTGAGAATGTAACATAGGGAACAGAGAAATTATCATCCAAGAGAAGAAAGTCAGTAAAATAGATAGCTTGAATGCATAGCAAAACAATATCCAACAGAGTCAAAGCATATAGAATTAGTTTGGAAAGATATCTTGTATGTTTATGAAAGACATAGATTTATGTCCATAATATACAACAACTTAAGTATAGATAAAAACTGGAGAAGGGAATGGCAACCCACTCCAGTGTTCTTGCCTGGAGAATCCCATGGACAGGGGAGCCTGGTGGGCTATAGCCCATGGGGTTGCAAAGAATCAGACATGACTGAGTGACTAAGTACACAGCACATAGATTTAAAAAAAGGCAAATAATCTAATAGAAGTATGAATAAAGGATAAAAATAAGCAAGTTTACAGATGAAGAAATCAAAATAACCAATAAAAAAGATGAAAATATGCTCAAATTTCTATGTCACAAATACACACATGTGCACGTGAACCGACACATACAAACAGGTGGATACCTCCTTTCTCATGTATCAGAATAGCGGGAATTAAAATGAATGAAAATACTCAATGTTGACTGAAGTGAGAAAAGTGGTACTTTCATATGTTACCTGTGCAACTATGAATTACAACAGCCTTTTTGAAAAGCAATTTTATACGATCTCATGTAATTTTAAAATACATATATCCTTTCACCTATTATTCATATATATATGTATATATATATATATTCTAGAAATAAAGGCACTGCTATGCAAAGATACATATGCAAAGAATAGTCCATGCATTATTATTCAGAGTAGCAAAGACCATGCTGTTCATGGGGTTCTCAAAATTGGGAAAGGAGTATGTCAAGGCCGTATACTGTCAATCTGCTCATTTAACTTATATGCAAAGTGTATCATGCAAAATACTGGGCTGGATGACTCACAGCTGGTATCAAGATTGCCAGGGAAATAACAACAACTTCAAATATGCAGATGATACCATCCTAATGGCAGAAAATGAGAGGATCTAAAGATCCTCTTGATGAGGGTGAAAGAGGAAAGTGAAAAAAAGCTGGCTTAAAACTCAGTGTTCAAAAAAGTAAGACCATGGCATCCGGTCCATCCCTTCATGGCAAATAGATGGGGAAAATGTAGAAACAGTGACAGATTTTATTTTCCTGGGTTCCAAAATCACTGTAGATGGTGATTGCAGCCATGAGTTAAAAGACTCTTGCTCTTTGGAAGAAAAGCTGTGACAAAACTAGGCAGCTTATTGAAAAGCAAAGACATCACTTTGCCAACAAAGGTCCATCTAGTCAAAGCTATGGTTTTTCCAGTAGTCATGTATGGATGTGAGAGTTGAACCATAAAATAGACTGAATGCCAAAGATCTGATGCTTTCAAATCATGGTGCTGGAGAGGACTCTTGAGAGTCCTTTGGACATCAAGGAGATCAAACCAGTCAATCATAAAGGAAATCAACCCTAATATTCATTGGAAGGACAGATACTGAAGCTGAAGCTCCAATACTTTGGCCACCTGATGTGAAGAGCTGTCTCATTGGGAAGGACCCCAATGCTGGGAAAGATTGAGGGCAAGAGGAGAAGGAGGGCAACAGAGGGCAAGATGGTTGGATGGTATCACCGACTCAATGGGCATGAGTTTGAGCAAACTCAGAGAGATAGTGAAGGTCAAGGAAGCCTGGCGTGCTGCAGTTGCCTGGGATTGCAAAGAGTCACACATGACTTAGCAACTGGATGACAACAAAGACCAGACACATCAATAATGGAATGGTTAAATAGACCGAGTACATTCATATTAAGAAATATAACTCAGTCATGAGAAAAGAGCCATTCTACCTAATTTTAATTTTGGAATTTCCACAATATATAGTTATCTCTGAAGTGCAAGATCCAAAGAAGTATAAAATCTATGGTCTCATCATTGTAAAACAAGCAATGTGTTTTTTCAATCTCTCTTTTATATGGAGAAACATGTGAATAATAGACACTAAGTTTATAGCAGTGGTTTTCCTGGAGAGAGAATAGAGATAGTAAATATAGAAATAGAGGAGAGTGAAAGAATAACAGTTCCATGAGAAAAGCAGCATATATATATATATATATATATATATGTGTGTGTGTGTGTGTGTGTATATATATATATATATATATCAGAAATACTAATTGGAAATTAAGAAGCTTAAGAAATATTTGCCCTGCATATATTGATCCAAGTCCTTTTGGAACTTCAAATAACCAAGTCACTGCTATCTTTGCTTTAGTTCCTATAGTGTATTAATATAATTTGGACAAAAAAAGTAACTTTATGAAATTTTTTTCTCAAGTGTTAGATAGCACAAAGAGTCTTTTGATTTATCTTTAGTGACTTTAGCATACATACTCGTGATTCCATGAAAGTAAAGAATTTTTGTTATATATAATAAACCTGAAGCCAGAATTCCCATTCTGAAAAATTACAAATAAGTTAACTTTGGGCTGCATAGCTTATCTCAATTTTTAAAACTTCATATTATAAAATACACTCTGATTTTTTCTTATCACTGCTATTTTTTCTATTTGTCATTCTTCTATTAATCAAAGTTTATTATTTAAAAATGCCTCAGCGAATGTGTTATCTATATAGCAAAAATTCTAACAAATATTCATGTTTAAACAAACATTTACTTGCTTGCTCAGGTTTTGTTTGCTGACATAAAAAAAGGAAAAGGCCTGTCTAGGATTTTACTGTCTTATTTAGATTTTTTTTTTTATCATTAAGACAAATTGCAAATCTATAATAGTGAAAATTATGAAAACATCTGCATCCTCACCCAGCTCCTGTAAAATATGGGAAACTGAAAATGTGCTGGTTTTCTCAAAGTAGCATAAATGGTACAGAAATAAAGCACAATTATTTAAGCATTGCTTTTCATTGGAACAAAAAACTGGAAGGATATAACATTTCTGTGTCCTATTTGCAAACATATTCTTAAAAAGTTTTTAAATTCCCTTAATGCTTCCAGAATATTCCCAGTAGGTAGGATGAAGTCAAAGTTGTTCTACTGGGCATTGTAAGCTAATTATGAAGTCATCGTACACTTCTAGTTATAACAATTAAAACTACACATAATGTCCTCAAAGTTCACTATAGGGACATGTTTAAAAAATATCACTGAACAGAATTTAGAATAAGCTATTTTCTTTCCTCTTATTTTTTTCTAATGCTGCTGCTCCCCAGCTATCTACCTGCCTTGCTCTCTTGAAACTCCCAAAGGTACCTTGGAATTAACACGTCCACATCGGAAAGTGTGGTCATCTTCTATTCCGCCCTCAAACCTGGTATTTTTCCACTGTTTCCTGTCACAGAAAATAGGATCACAAACCAAGAATTCATGTACCAAAGATGTCTTAAATCCAATATTTCTTTTTATGCAGTCAGCACTAAAATCTAAAATACATTCGTCTCTTGCCTGGCTTATTAAATAACCTCCTAACTATACTATCTACAACTCCTAACACAATCATCCAATCTATTTTCCACACTGACACCAGACTGATTTTTATAAAATGTATACTGCATACTGCGATTCATGGGGTCGCAAAGAGTCGGACACGACTGAGCGACTGAACTGAACTGAACTGAACCACACCGTAACACGTTTGCCCCCATTTAAATGTTATTAATAACTTCTCATTGCACATAAAATAATAACTGAAATTCTTTTTTAGCTTTTTATTTTATATTGGAGTGTTGTTGATTAACAATGTTGTGTTAGTTTCAGGCGTACAGAAAAGTGACTCAGTTATACATGTGAACACGTATCTATTCTTTTGCAAATTCTTTCCCCATTTAATTTGTTATACAGTACTGAGCAGAGTTTCCTGTGCTACATGGTAGGTCATTGCTGATTATCTGTTTAAAAAGTTTTTTTTAATTTATTTATATGACTGTGTCAGGTCTTAGGGTGGCACGCAGGATCCTCCTGTGTCATGGGGGATCCTTTGTTGGGACACAAGGACTCTGCAGTCGTGGTCCACAAACCCTGTAGTAGTGGCGCACGGACCCTGAGGTTGTGGCTCACGGACTCTGCAGTTGTGATGCAGGGACTCTAGTGATGCAGGGACTCTAGTGATGCAGGGACTCTGCAGTTGTGATGCAGGGACTCTAGTGATGCAGGGACTCTAGTGATGCAGGGACTCTGCGGTTGTGATGCAGGGACTCTAGTGATGCAGGGACTCTAGTGATGCAGGGACTCTGCGGTTGTGATGCAGGGACTCTAGTGATGCAGGGACTCTGCGGTTGTGATGCGGGGACTCTAGTGATGCAGGGACTCTAGTGATGCAGGGACTCTGCGGTTGTGATGCAGGGACTCTAGTGATGCAGGGACTCTGCGGTTGTGATGCGGGGACTCTAGTGATGCAGGGACTCTAGTGATGCAGGGACTCTCGTGATGCAGGGACTCTGCGGTTGTGATGCAGGGACTCTAGTGATGCAGGGACTCTAGTGATGCAGGGACTCTCGTGATGCAGGGACTCTGCGGTTGTGATGCAGGGACTCTAGTGATGCAGGGAACTCTTCGGTTGTGATGCGGGGACTCTAGTGATGCAGGGACTCTGCGGTTGTGATGCAGGGACTCTAGTGATGCAGGGACTCTAGTGATGCAGGGACTCTGCGGTTGTGATGCAGGGACTCTAGTGATGCAGGGACTCTGCGGTTGTGATGCGGGGACTCTAGTGATGCAGGGACTCTAGTGATGCAGGGACTCTCGTGATGCAGGGACTCTGCGGTTGTGATGCAGGGACTCTAGTGATGCAGGGACTCTAGTGATGCAGGGACTCTCGTGATGCAGGGACTCTGCGGTTGTGATGCAGGGACTCTAGTGATGCAGGGAACTCTTCGGTTGTGATGCGGGGACTCTAGTGATGCAGGGACTCTGCGGTTGTGATGCAGGGACTCTAGTGATGCAGGGACTCTAGTGATGCAGGGACTCTGCGGTTGTGATGCAGGGACTCTAGTGATGCAGGGACTCTAGTGATGCAGGGACTCTCGTGATGCAGGGACTCTGCGGTTGTGATGCAGGGACTCTAGTGATGCAGGGACTCTAGTGATGCAGGGACTCTCGTGATGCAGGGACTCTGCGGTTGTGATGCAGGGACTCTAGTGATGCAGGGAACTCTTCGGTTGTGATGCGGGGACTCTAGTGATGCAGGGACTCTGCGGTTGTGATGCAGGGACTCTAGTGATGCAGGGACTCTAGTGATGCAGGGACTCTGCGGTTGTGATGCAGGGACT
This sequence comes from Muntiacus reevesi, assembly GCF_963930625.1. Classification (NCBI taxonomy): domain Eukaryota; kingdom Metazoa; phylum Chordata; class Mammalia; order Artiodactyla; family Cervidae; genus Muntiacus; species Muntiacus reevesi. The sequence continues at coordinate 13,392,261 of NC_089269.1, forward strand.
CTAGTGATGCAGGGACTCTGCGGTTGTGATGCGGGGACTCTAGTGATGCAGGGACTCTAGTGATGCAGGGACTCTCGTGATGCAGGGACTCTGCGGTTGTGATGCAGGGACTCTAGTGATGCAGGGACTCTAGTGATGCAGGGACTCTCGTGATGCAGGGACTCTGCGGTTGTGATGCAGGGACTCTAGTGATGCAGGGAACTCTTCGGTTGTGATGCGGGGACTCTAGTGATGCAGGGACTCTGCGGTTGTGATGCAGGGACTCTAGTGATGCAGGGACTCTAGTGATGCAGGGACTCTGCGGTTGTGATGCAGGGACTCTAGTGATGCAGGGACTCTAGTGATGCAGGGACTCTAGTGATGCAGGGACTCTGCGGTTGTGATGCGGGGACTCTAGTGATGCAGGGACTCTGCGGTTGTGATGCAGGGACTCTAGTGATGCAGGGACTCTGCGGTTGTGATGCAGGGACTCTAGTGATGCAGGGACTCTGCGGTTGTGATGCAGGGACTCTAGTGATGCAGGGACTCTAGTGATGCAGGGACTCTAGTGATGCAGGGACTCTGCGGTTGTGATGCAGGGACTCTAGTGATGCAGGGACTCTGCGGTTGTGATGCACGGACTCTGCACTTGCGGTGCACAGGCTCAGTTGCTCCCCAGCATGTGGGGTCCCTGTTTCCTGACCAGGGATGAAACCCGTGTCCCCCGCACCACAAGGCGGACTCTCAACCACTGCACCACCAGGGAAGCTCCGTCACCCATTTTAAATATAGCAGTGTGTACATATCAATCCCAGACTCCCTAACTATCCCTCCCCTCCACCCTACCCACTGGTAACCATAAGTTCGCTAAGTCTGTACATCTGTTTCCCTTAACAACTGAAATCCTTAAGCCTCATATACATGTCTCTGTACTGGGAAATACGCCAATAATTAACTATGCAGTTAAGGAATTTTATTGCATTGTATGTGTGTATCATTTATAGTAACATTAATTGAACTTATAGATAATTTTTAGTATCTAAGTAACTTGACAAAATAGAAGTTAATTTCCCATTCATGGTGAGTATAAAGCACATGTTCCTAACTGATAGACTATTCTACCCCACTGATGATGCAGAGTCCTAGGCTCCATCTTATCATTCAGGCATTTTCCACACATAACATTCAGTATTGCCTCTGCTTTAAGCCTTAGCGTTTTGGCCACGAGGAGTGTGGGATACTTGCTCTCCAGCCAGAGATTGAACCTGCACCCCCTGCAGTGGAAGGTGAAGTCTTAACCACTAGACTGCCAGGGGAGTCCCCACCCATAACTTTCTTCAGTGATTGTGTTCTCATCTGGATCAAGCTGGAAGGGGGAAATTCACAGGGGCTTCCAGCTGTGAAGTGTTTATGAGCAAGTGTATCACTTGCAATCCTAACCTCAATCATGATACTGCAGTCAATTGAAAAGTGAGGCCATGTATCTAGGAGGAGAAGAAAATGGTTATCTGGATTTGCTTATCAGCTAATGATTTCTTCTTCTGTACCTCTGTTTTATGATTTACCTGTTTTATCCTCCTTTCCTCTTGTAGAACACTCTCAGCCTTTCCCAACCAGAGTCAAACTAATTTAAAATTAGTCAAACCCAAATCCTATCTAGTCCCTAGCTCAATAAAAAGCTATGATTTCAAAGTAATACTTTGTTATTTCCAGCAAACCCAACTGTGACTCTTCTTTGTGTAGATACCAACAACTTTTAATACATCTTTTCTTGCCACAGATTCCAATTACACACTCCCAAAATACAATTTTTAACTTATTTGTTTTTAATTGAAGGATAATTACAAAATTGTGTTGGTTTCTGCCATACATCAACATGTCTCAGCCATACATATACATATGTCTTCTTCCTCCTGAGACTCCCTCCTGCCTCCTGCCCCATCCCACCCTGCTAGGTTGTCACAGAGGCCCATTTTGAGGTCCCTGAAGCACACGGCAAATTCCCACTGGCTATCGGTTTAACATATGTTAGCATATATATTTCCATGCTACTCTCTTCGTTTGTCCCACCCTCTTCTTACCCCGCTTTGTGTCCATGAGGCTCTTCTCTATGTCTGCATCTCCATGGCTGCCCCGAAAATAGATTTATCAGTGCCATCTTTCTAGATTCCATAAATATGCATAAATATATATATCTGTTTTTTCTCTTTCTGACTTACTTCATTCTGTATAATAGGCTCTAGGTTCATCCATCTCATTACTACTGACTCAAATGTGTTCCTTTTTATGCTGAGTAATACTCCATTGTATATCGGTACCACAGCTTCTTTATCCATTCATCTGTCAATGGACATCTATATTGCTTCCATGTCCTAGCAATTTTAAATAGTGCTGCAACAAACACTGGGATACATGTATCTTTTTCAGTTATGATTTTCTAAGGATACATGCCCAGTATTGGGATTGTTGGGTCATGTGATAGTTTTATTCCTAGTTTTTAAGGAATCTCCATACTGTCTTCCATACTGGCTGTATCAATTTGTATTCCTACCAACAGTGCAGGACAGTTCCCTTTTCTCCACCCAAAATGCAATTCTTAGGATTTTTCTGGCATTCTGTGGAGCACATGAACTTTATAAAGGTACCCACAGTACTTGTCAGGTTCAATTAACATATTGTCATCAATATAATGAACCAATCTGCTGTTCAAAAAATTTTCTGGAAATAAAGTTTTCTTCATATATCCCTGGGGCAAGACCTTCAGTTTATACTGTTACCCTTCCCAGATGAATATAAAATACTTCTAATCCTCATTCATGATTGGTATTGGCAGAAAACATTTTCCATATATCAGTAGCATATATCTCATACCAGATATTGTATTGAAAGTTTCTACAGGGTTATTTCTGGTTTCTACCATTAGCTATGCCCTATACAGTTTTTGCAAAGATTAGGATAGTAAAACAAATAAGGATGTAATGAGGATCATCACCATTGAAGACTTTGAGTTTCTGAGAATCACACTAGTTACACCAAAAATACCTGATACACTGCTCTGAGATGCGAACTTTTCCATTGAATGAAGCTGCAGACCCCACCATTTGCATGGGGAAGCCTCTAAAGAACTAGTTGAACTGCTTGTTCTGAGGAAGTCTGTTCTAAAGAAGGTCACAGGCAATTGCAAATCCTTTAAATGCTAGAGGAAACCATGGTCTAGCACTGTGTTTATCTGAGGTGCTTTGAAAACCTGCAAGAATTGAATTATTTAAAACATGTTAAATCGTAGAATCACCAGAAATAAATGTATATATTTATGCAACAACCCTCTCGAGTTGCTAAGATTTCCTCTGACAAACATTTAGGTTGTAGAAATCTTGCATGAGGTGGCCTCAGGAAAGGGGCAAGTGCCATTCTCTCTAAATTATGGTTTATTCACTTCTTTTCATGCCAAAAGATGTTCCTGCCCCTTAGCATAGCAATAACTTGAAAATCACCTCCAAAGATACCGCCTATGAGTATGGAGGAAATTTTCTATAGTGTTATATTTGCTTTGTAATAGTGAAACCCACAACTAGGGTTTTTCTTTTACTGAAGTATATTTGATTTACATTATAGGTATATAGCAGATTGACTCAATTATTTTTACTGATTATTTTCCATTATAAATTATTAGAAGATATTGAATACAGTTAGTTCCCAGTGCTACACAGTAAATCCTCTGTGTATCTGTGTATCTATTTAATGTGTAGTAGCTTGTATCTAGGCTTCCCTGGTGGTTCAGATGGTAAAGAATCTGCAGGCAATGCAGGAGACCTGGGCTTGATCCCTGGGTCTGGAATATCCCCTGGATATTCCACACCTCTAACTTTCCTCTTCCCCCTTTACTTTCTCTATCTGGTAACCATAAATAGATTTTTTATGTCCATGAATCTGTTTCTGTTTTGTACACAGATTCATTTGTCCTGGGCTTCCATGGTGGCTCAGATGGTAAAGAATCTGCCTGCAGTACAGGAGACTCAGGTTCGATCCCTGGGTGGAGAAGATCCCCCGTAGGGAATGGCTACCTACTCCAGTATTCTTGCCTGGAGGATTCCAAAGACAAAGGAGCCTGGTGGGCTACAGTCTATGTGGCAAAGATTTGAACATGACTCAGCAAATAGGGCTTCCCTGGTGGCTTGGATGTTAAAGAATCTGCCTGCAATGTGGGAGACCTGGGTTGGATCCCTGGGTTGGAAAGATCCCCTGGAGAAGAGATTGGCAACTCACTCTAGTATTCTTGCCTGGAGAATTCTATGGATAAAGGAGCCTGGTGGGCTACAGTCCATAGAGTCGCAAAGAGTTGGACATAACCGAGTGACTAACGCATGCATAAATATCATTTGTATTATGTTTTAGATTCCACATATAATTGATATGTAATATTTGTCCCTCTCTGTCTATAGTATAATGTTCTCTAGGTCCACTCATGTTTCTGCAAATGGAAATATTTCATTCTTTATTATGACTGATTAATATCTACATATAAAGATTTTCTTAAGCCAATCATATATTGAAGGGCACTTGGGTTGTTGTTTCCATGTCTTGGCTATTGCAAATAATGCTGCTATAAACGTTGGGATGCATCTGTCTTTTCTAGTTAGTTTTTATCTTTTGGACAGATATACCCAGGAGCAGGGTTGCTGGATCATAAAGTACCTCTACTTTAGTTCTATAAGGAAACCTCATACTGTTTTTCATAATGGCTGCACAAATTTACATTCCCTAATTAACAGTATTCAAGGGATTTCTTTTCTCTGCACCCTGTCTAATATTTGCTATTTGTAGATTTTTCGATGATACCCTTCTGACCAGCGTGAGGTGATATCCCATGTGGCTTTCATTTACATTTCTCTAATGATTAGTGATATTGTGTGTCTGTTCATGTGCCTGTTGGCCTGGGTGTTTTCTTTGGAGAAATGTCTATTCAGGAGTTCTGCCTATTTTTGATTAAATTATTGTTTTAATATTGAATTGCGCGAGCTGTTTGTACATTTTTTATTTTAACCCCTTGTGTCATTCACAAATATTTTCTCCCATTCTGTAGATTGTCATTTCATTTTCTTGATGGTTTCTGTTGCAGTGCAAAAGCTTTAAAGTTTAATCAAGTCCTATTTGTGTATTTTTACTTTACTTTATTTTGCATTGGGAGACTGATTTATGTCAGAGAAGTTTTCGCCTATGTTCTCTTCTAGGAATCTTACGGTCTTGTGTCTTATATTTAGGTCTTTAAATCATTTTGAGTTAGTTTTTGTATATGGTATGAGAGCCTGATCTAATTTCATGATTTACATATAACTGTCCTGCTTTCTCAACACTACTTCTTGAAGAGACTGTCCTTTCTCTCTTGTATACTTTCGCCTCCTTTGTCAAAGATTAATTAACATAAAGCATACAAAGCTCTTGTAAGAAAAATTTAATTTAAGTTAAATAATTATGAGTTGAACAAAAGCACCTGATTATCAGGTTGTTGTCAATTCTGGGGTGAAAAAATGTATTCACTTGTTATATGCATGCTGGGAACAAGGTACTCAGTAAGACTACTTACTAAACTGAAAAGGAAAACATTTTAAAGACTCAACATTTTATTGTATTGCCAGAAAGTTCATTGTATTAACAACTATTTGCTTAATTAATCTTTCAATGAATGCAACACAGATATGTTAAGTTTCAAAATACTTTTAAATCTAGAAATATTCATTTCAAAGCCCTAAGAAGGAATGTATGTTGTTATATTTAGTATAACAATATTAATTTGATGTTCATGTTTGGCTCATTTATAATTAGCCACTAAAGATAAGATTTTGAAAAGCTACTTGCCCAAGAATTATTTTGGAGGGCACGAGTACCTTTTCAACAGAGTATTACACAGACTGAATCTTCCTCTAAAAAAATATAAGTTCAGAAGAGTTTTAAATCTGTGTATCTGGAAACACAAGAGTTCATATTGCAAAGTTTTAGCAATTTGGGGATTCATTTTTCATCTTCTTTCTTGACAGTTAAAACAACAAAAAAGTCAATGATGATTGTTCTTACTGTATTCATTATTTTGATGATCACGTTAACTTATAACTAAGACAAGCATATCTAGACTAAATATTATTATTCATTCATTAAACAGCTATTCATGAAGCCGCTACTATGTGAAAACCCAGAGACAGTCATTACACTTTATTTAAAAGGAGTAAAATGTAAAGAAAATGAAAGATTTCCTGAAAAATATTTATTTCTTTATCATTTTTCTAAATGCAGGTAAAACTTCTTTGTTTCTTAGGCTATAAATAAAGGGGTTTAGCAGAGGAATTATAATCGTGTAGAACAGTGAATACATTTTATCCTGATACTGATCAGGGCCAGACCCAGGACGCACATACATGAAGAAGAGCGTACCATAGAACAAGGAAACAGAGAGCAGGTGGGCGCTGCACGTGGAGAAGGCCTTGCTCCTGCCCTTTTCAGACTTCTTTCTCAGGATGGCAAAGAGGACACAGGTGTAAGAGACCATGATGGTCATAAAAGTAAAAGCCTGTATAAAAGAGGCAGAAATAAAAAGCACTAATGCATTAATAGATGGATCAGTGCAAGAAATTGTAAAAAGTGGCAAGATTTCACAGTAGAAATGATGTATTATGTTGGACCTGCAGAAAGTTAATCTAAACAATAATCCTACATGTATCATAGGATGCAGAAAACCAATCGCATATGATGCACTTATCAACCAAGTGCAGAGTCTGTCAGACATCACCACTGGGTAAAGCAAGGGGTTGCATATGGCTGCATAGCGGTCATAGGCCATCACCACCAGGAGGAAACATTCTGTGGTGGCACTGAAAGCAAAAGTGTAAAATTGGGTGATGCATTCAATGAGGGATATATGATCCTTAGATAAAAAATTCATTAGCATCTTGGGAGTCACAGAAGATGAAGAGCAGGCATCTGCAAAGGCCAAGCTGCCCAGGAGTGAGTACATGGGGGTGTGAAGACGGGGGTCCTTCCAGATGAGAAGAATCAGCCCAAGGTTGCCCGCCATGGTGGTGAGGTAGACGACCAGGAACACCAGGAACAGGGGGACCTGCAGCCCTGGGAGATCTGTGAGTCCTGTGAGAACAAACCCCGTCACCAGAGTCTGGTTTGCCTCCATCATATTCACTCAGGCTGATCACTGCAATGGAGAATTGAAATGAAAAATAAGGGTCATGAAAATATATTGGATGGTAATGTCTTATTTATCTGTGTCAGATACCCTAGCTGAAGGTACAGAGTCTCTCTTTTGTAAAGCACACTGAAGAGTATTAAAGGTATATTATAAATATTATAAATGATTTTCAGAAGTCAGTGTATATATATGTGTGTGTGTATATATATGTGTGTATATATATAATTACTTAAAGGGTTATGGAGGAGGTTCTAGATGTCTACCAGTTAACTTAGTCCATATCTTGTCACTCATAAATACCTTAAAACTGTATGTATTGTATTAACCCTGAAAGTTTTCACAGAATTGAGTTAAAAAATGCATACTGCATTTTATACTAAAATCTCTAAATGTGAGACTCTTGTTCACTGTTTCATAGAAACTCTTTCATATATTTCCTATTGAACCAAGAAATAGACTATACCTTTATATTACTGAAAAATACATGTAATTTTTTATTTCTAAGACATGAGTTTAGACATGATTTAACATAAGTTAAAATCCCGTTTCTGCTGATTTCTATCCGTTATCATTACGTTGTTTGATTATATACAACTTACCCCATATTCCTAATAGACTCTTTTGATTTTATATTCATCAAAAACACTCCAAATTTCAAATAGATTCTTGTTATTTAATAATTTTATCCAACAAACTCTCATTTATGATCATAATCATTCATTCTGTCATCAAACATTTTTTTGTTTGATATCCTAAGCTGGAACACTGTTATTCCTGGCTCAGTCAAATATAGAACCTCTAACTCAGGTGTTATACTGAGATGCTAAAATAACCCCTCTTTTAAGAAGAAAAATAACTGACACTAACCAGTTCATCTGCAGATTTGGGGAAGATCTAAGAGATGTTGTTAAACATGCCAAGTAAACAATTATCATTCAATTAACCAGGAATGTTTTAGATATATCAAAGGCAAATAATACTAAAAAAAAACTGTAACATTTTTTTCCTGCTATGTTTGAAATTAGAACTGGGACTTTCAAAATCAGAGTGGATTAAAATCTTACAAAAGTCACAGCAGTCAAAAAGATTAGCCACTGTTTTGGAGCTGTTTCAATTTAAATAGTAAAAATTAGTAAAAAATAGTTTTTTTTAAAAATGGTTGTTTATATCCAAATCAAATAATGAAAAAGATGAACTACATTGATAGGAAATAACTAATATAAAGATTTCTGTGGTGGGAATTAAATTGATACAGACACTAAGAACAGTATGGAGATTCCTTAAAAATCTAGGAGTAAAACTACCATGTGATCTAGCAGTCCCACTACTGGGCATATACCCTGAGAAAACCATAATTTAAAAAGACACATGTACCCCAATGTTCATTACAGCACTATTTACAATAGCCATGACTTGGAAGCTATCTAACTGTCCATTGACAGATCATGGTAAAGAAGATGTGGTACATATGCACAATGGAATATTACTCAGCCATAAAAAGGAATAAATCTGAGTCAGTTGAACTGAGGTGGATGAACTTAGAGCCTTTTATACAGAGTGTTATATATAGGCTGTTACACAGCCTATACTTACAGAGTGAAGTAAATCAGAAAGAGGAAAATAAACCTATATTAATGCATATAATGGAATCTAGAAAAATGGTACTGATGAACTTAATTGCAGAGCAGAAAGACAGTCACAGACATAGCAAACAGCCTTGCAGACACAGTGGGGGAAAAGAAAGGGTGGGATGAATTGAGAGAGTAGCACTGAAATGTACACATTATCATGTGTAAGACGGATAGGCAGTGAGAAGTTGTTGTATAACATAGGGAGCTCAGCCTGGGGCTCTGTGACAATCTAGAAGGATAGGATGGGGACAGGATGAGGGGGAAGCTCATGAGGGAGGTGATGTATGTATGCTATAGCTGATTCATGCTGATATGTGGCAGAAACCACTATAATATTATAAAGCAAATATTCTTCAAATAAAAAATAAATTTTAAGATATCTGTGAAGCAAGTGGTCCTGGAAAGCATGTAAGAAGGCTAGATCCTGTGGAAACCCAGGGGGTAAACCTAAGTCCACATCATCACAATGCATTTCATCAATGAAAAATTGTGCAGAATTCTAAACATAAAAGTTGTTTTGTATATCCAAGTCCCTGCCTGGTTTATAAAAAGGAGAGTATGGCCATTTAGAAACAGCTGATCTAAGAACATAACCCTGCAAGGGAGTACTCACAATTGTTTGATTCACAGCTCCCTGCTTTCATGATATGTCCAGCTAAGTGGGAGTCATTCCAATGCAGATTTTTATTTCTATAACCTAGTCACCAATTCTGTACAACGTTGTTGAAGATTTCACTGCCAAGTCTCTCCTGGCCTGAAATATTTTCTCCAAGTGCCTACTTTATAATTCAAAAAGAGGACACCATGTGGAAAATTTAAGGAATATAGAGTTTGTGAAAAATTCAGTTCTGACAAGATTAACCTCTGAACAGTAAGTCTATAGAAGAATTAGAATATTTTCTACAAGAGAGGCTATGTTGAGAAAAAGTTCTTCTGCATCTTCATATAGAATAGGAAAAGAGATAATTTGAGATTAATATTAGGCTTTTAAAAGTACAGAGAGTTGGTTAACTTGGCAGTGATTATTAAGTAAGCACACTGCTGTCAAATCCCTGAAAGGAGCACATTATCCTGTTTTACACTCTGCCTAGAATATAAGGTGTGACTCCGGGCAGATGTGGTCAACTCCATCTTTCTGCCTATTTTCAGAGAAGTACAAGGTAAACAAGAACCAGGATGAAGGCAAAGACAAACTGCCCTAACAGCTCCATAACCCTATGATTCTTCACTGTTGGAAAACCTTGCAGATTCTGTGAAAGCACAATAAAGGCCCGAATGAATTCCACTTTTACAGATAAAAATATTAAATAGCTTAGCTCTATAACATATGTATTCTAGCAAAGAAAATTTTCACAAAAATGTAACCAATTTTCTGAAGCGAATTTTACCTCTAAATTATTAAGTGATTATACCTAAAACAATGTATGGCCTCGTTTTAAGATTCTTATCTGTAGCACCCTGGATTTTCTAAGGAACATCTGCCTCGAGCCTGTGAGACTGAGCCCTCTTTACTATTTAGTCAGTAGCATAGCATTGTGGTTAAGCACACAAACTCTGCATGTAACAGCATGGATTCAAGTCTTCATTCTCCAAGTATATAGCTTTGTATCCATAAGAGTTCAGAGAACACGTGTGTGTGTGCTTAGTCGCTCAGTCATGTTCGACTCTTTGAGAACCCATGGATTGTAGCCCACCAGGCTTCTCTGTCCATGGGGATTCTCCAGGCAAGAATACTAGAGTGGTTGCCATGCCCTCCTCCAGGGAATCTTCCCAACCCAGGGTTCAAGACCAGGTGTCCTGCATTGAAGGCGGATTCTTTACCGTCTGAGCCACCAAGCAAGCTGCACAGAAACCAATATATATTTAACTATTCGGTTTAGGATTGCTTTCTGTTCTGTTTTGTAGATAAATCATCTGAAAAATAATTCAAATATTTTGACAGCTGATGAGAGATTCTAGGTACTAAAAGTAAGCATGTTCTATCACTTTTTATGAAAAGAATAATGACAATAAAATAAATCATTGCATTCTCACCTAATTCCTATAAGCAGATGCAGATGCCATAAAATACAGACTTTCATGAAGAGCCCAGGGTATAAGAACAAAAATGTCAACAAAGATTCATCTCGAATTAATTTTCTTGGAAAATGCACTCTGAAGAAAAAGGTATTATTTATATCATCCCATCTTCAAGTCTATTTGTGCAGGTAATATTAAAATTCCCCCAATGCCATCAAAAGATTCCCTATAGAATAAAGTCAACCTACTGGGCATTATACACTAATCAACAAATCTTTTCAAACATATTGTTTTACAACTATTACTTTTATAGCCTGCTTCTTTCTTTTAAAAACAGAAGAATAAATGTTTAATTGTACAAAAAAATGGAAAATGTAGGAAGTATGAAGGAAACAAATTCTTCTAATTTCACTAATCACTGATCATTGCAGCTAACTTTTGGGGTTTTATGTATAATAATACACAGACATTATATATGCATTTATATTCACATAATTTATATAAACATTTATACATATAAATAATATTATAGTATGCTATACATAGTTTTTCAAAAATAACCTCAGTTGAATAATATATTACTCACATTTTCTTATGTTATTAGTTTGAAACCTTTTGAATTGTTTCCTTGGCTACATCATTATGATAAATAGCTATAATTATGTCTATGCATATAACCACATAATCATATTTATTTATATTAAGCTTGGAAAGATATATGCCTGACCTATATATATTTGGAAAAAATATAAAATTACTGAGAGCTATAAAAATTTGTACTGTAGCTCTGTAGCATAAAGTCAGGAAGGCTGATTCCTCCAGCTCTTTTTCTTTCTCAAGATTGTTTTGGCTATTTGGATCTTCTGTCTCCATACAAATTTTAAGATTTTTTGTTCTAGTTCTGTGAAAAATGCCATTGGTAGTTTGATAGAGATTGCACTGAATCTGTAGATTGCTTTGGGTAGTATAGTCATTTTCACAATATTGATTCTTCCAGTCCAAGAGCATGGTGTATCTCTCCTTTTCTGTCATCTTTGATTGCTTTCATCAGTGTCTTATAGTTTTCTGCATAAAGGTCTTCTGTCTCCTTAGGTAAGTTTATTCCTGGTACTTGATTCTTTTTGTTGCCATGATGAATGGCATTCTTTCTTTAATTTCTCTTTCCAAACTTCCATTGTTAGTGTGTAGGAATGCAAGCGAGTTCTGTGTATTGATTTTGTATACTGCAGATTTACTAAATTCATTGATTAGCTCTAGTTATTTTCTGGTTGCATCTTTAGGATTTCTGATGTATAATATCATCATAAGTGCATATTATTATACTCATTGCACACATGAAGAAATTAAGGCACTGTCTACTGAGTTAGCCTCAAACACTCATTCTTTCTTCTCTCTATGCACTAGCAGATTTAATGGAGTTTCTTGTGATCACGTTTAACCTCATCAGAGACCCAGGAAAAAAACAATAGGTCTTCTGATTTGATATCCTATGCTTTTCCACTGCTCCAGGCTGCCTCATTTGTAAATGGAGGAAATATCACCTCATTATCAATTAAGATGATTTAGATGAACACACTTTGGGAGTCTTGAACTAATAATTAAATATGAGATCATGTGTCAGCCCATTTGGGCTGCCATAAAAGCATACTATCTAGACTGCATAACTTATGAACAGCAGAAATTTACTTCTCACATTTATGGAGGCTGGGAAGTCCAAATGAAGGTGCCAGAATGACCGAATTCCAGTGAAGACCCTTTCCCTGGTTATTAGCCTACATATTCTCACCGTGTCCTCACGTGGAGAATAAAGGTAGGGATCTCTCTGAAACCACTTTTATAAGACTCTCATCCCATTCATGAGACTCCACCACATGAGACTCCACTCATCCCATTCATGTGGCTCCACCACATGGATTAAGCAATTTCCAAAACCCTACCTCTTAATACCATCATCTTTGGTGAGTGAGTAGTGAAAGTTACTCAGTTGTGTCTGATTCTTTGTGACCCCATGGCCAATAGCCCACCAGGCTCCTCTGTCCATGGAATTCTCCAGGTAACAATACAGGAGTGGGTAGTCATTCTCTTCTCCAAAGGATCTTCCTAGCCAGGGATCAAACCTGGGTCTCCTGCATTGCAGGCAGATTCTTTACCTTCTGAGTCACTAGGGAAGCCATCATCTTTGGGGTTTGAATTTTCAATATATGTGTGCTGAGGTGATGCACATGTTCAGACCATAGGAGGTAGACTTTCCTTTAGGAAGAAATCAAAATTCAGACTCCAACTTGCTCACCATGGATGCTTGAGCAATATTAGTCATTTGACTTTCAAAATGTGGTCCAGTGCCCACAGATGCAAAGGAATCACCTGAGAATCTTCTGAATAATGAAAAACCTCAGACCCTTCCCACCAATGATTTGCTGAATCCAACAGCTGTGGGTTCATGCTCATCTAAGTTTGATAATGACAAACTCAAGTGAAAAATCTCTATATTATTTTCTACTCTTCTGCTTAAGTGACCAAATTAAATATTATATAGAGGCTATATACCCCAACTATATAAATTAATACCTAGTAGACTACTTCAGCTGATATTCAGTGGATTGATTTTAATGCCCTATAATATGGACAGAAAATGGAGAGCTATCCAACTAAAATTAAGTACCTGCCTAAATATGAGACTCCAATAAGGCAAGAAAAGAATTTCTTAGGGAATAGTTACAGTTAGCTTTTTGTGAATTGCTAATCATCTATCTTCATGGAAAACTTGTTAAGTTTCACAATTGTTTCCAGCCATTGTCAACAGTGGCTGTACATTAGAATCACTTGGAGAGGTTTATAAAACTACCAGAGCCTGATAATGCCTCCTACAGATTCTGATTTGCTTGGTTTGGGTTGATAACCAAGAGTGAGAACCACAGTCTGTACTCTCTGGGTGAGAAAGAAGAAAATATTCAAGACCTGGTTGATGACATTTATTCATTTACTGATTCTGTCACTTGTTATCAACAGGGTCTGACACATCAAAAGTTATTCCTTTTCATGATATGCTGTAAACTGGATTGAGCATTACCTGAAATGCCCCAGTTCTCATGGTATGTAGGTATTATGTGGTTTTCAAACCACCCAATAGATATGTCAGTGACTATCTATTGACACACAGCAATTGCATAATGATCAAGCCTAAACCATCTGTGTGGCACATAATAAAAAGAAAGTTTTGCCACTGGCTTTAACTGTGAGGAGATGGAGACAGGAACTCCTACAGAGCTTCTGCATCCACAGAGAGGCAACCTGCTTAGAAAGGGTCCTCACAGCAGAGTCAGAGCTCAGATGCATCACAGGATTGAGGGTCTGAGGAAACAAATCCCAAACACACTGTGCTGAAGGCAGTCAGCCCATCTGGGGCTTTGGAGTATCTGACCCACATATTGGTTATTTCCTCAAATCAATTAATAGGCTACAGGACAGGAGGTGTATCATGTTCATGGGGATATCATTTCCATTATTTTTCACTAGGGTATTCACAAGGCCAAATGTTATAAAGTCAGGAGGCAGGAGGCAAAAGGGTCAGACGGAAACTATGCATAGCTTTTGTAAGGAAAATCCATTTAAGTTATGCAATAATGATTTGATCAAGTACACCCCTCGATTCATGTAGTTGCCTATTCCTGATACACACACACACACACACACTCACACACACACACACACACACACACATATATTCAATCAGTATGCGTGTGTCAGGAAAAGACTCAGTAAGATTACTTAATAAATTAAGAAGTTTTTGAAACTCAGAACTTTCGATTATATTACAAGAAAATTATTTTAAGAATTTGTTAATTGTCATACTTTCTTAGGAATGTGATACAAATCTAACTTAATTTGTAAAATTACTATTAAAACTATTAGAAATTTTCATTTAACTGCCTCAAGTTTCATTATTTTTTAGTAGTTTAGTCGCTAAATCATGTCAGACTCTTGCGACCCCGTGGACTGTAGCCCGCCAGGCTCCTCTGTCCAAAGGATTTCCCAGACAAGAATACTAGAAGGGGGTTGCCATTTCTTTCTCCAAATATTAACAAAAGAGAGAGTTTTGAAAAATTATGTGCTCAGGAATTATTTTGCAGGGCACGAGTAGTTTTTAATAGAAATTTCACGTGGACTTGAATCTTTTTTTAAAAGAATATAAGTTCATAAAAATTTTAAAACATGTGTATCTGGAAATAGAAGAGCTTATACATATTTCAAGCTTAGCAATTTGGGAACTGCAGTTTCATTTACAACAAGTAAGTGATATCTTGGGCTTCCCTGGTGGCTCAGACGGTAAAGCGTCTGCCCGCAGTGCAGGAGACCCGGGTTCGATTCCTGGGTCGGGAAGATCCCCTGGAGAAGGAAATGGCAACCCACTGCAGTACTCTTGCCTGGAAAATTCCATGGACTGAGGAACCTGGCAGGCTACAGTCCATGGGGTCGCAGAGTCGGACACAACTGATATCACTTTTTTCAATGATATCTCACCCTATTCATCAGTTATTTTGAGAACCTAGGTTCACTTATAAATAAGGCAAGCATATCTAGTCTAAATATTATTATTAATTGAATTAAAAACTTCTTAGCTGAGGTGTGTGTGTGTGTGGTCGTCGCTCAGTCATGTCCAACTCTTTTGCGACCCCATAGACTGCAGCCCTCCAGGCTGCTCTGTACACGGAATTCTCCAGGCAAGAACATTGGAGCGGGTTGCCATTCCCCTCCCCATCTTAGCTGGTCCCTATGTGCAAAACCCAGGTCCAGTTATTATACTTTATGTAAATGAAAAGTAAAAAAGAAAGACTATGAATGCTTTCCTGATGAATATTTATATCTTAATTATTTTTCTAAGTGCACCTAAAACTTCCTTGTTTCTTAGGCTATAAATAAAGGGATTTAGCAGGGGAATTATAATCGTATAGAACAGTGAATACATTTTATCCTGATATTGATCCTGACCAGACCCAGGACGCACATACATGAAGAAGAGAGTACCATAGAACAAGGAAACAGAAAGAAGGTGGGTGCTGAACGTGGAGAAGGCTTTGCTCCTTCCCTTTTCCGACTTCTTTTTCAGGATGGCAAAGAGGACACAAGTATAGGAGACTATAATACCCATAAAAGTAAAAGCCTGTATAAAAGCAGCAAAAATAAAAACCACTAATGCATTAATTGATGGATCAGTGCAAGAAATTGCAAAAAGTGGCAAGATTTCACAGTAGAAATGATGTATTATATTAGACCTGCAGAAAGATAATCTAAACAATAATCCTACATGTATCATAGGATGCAGAAAACCAATCGCATATGATGCACTTATCAGCCAAGTGCAGAGTCTGTCAGACATCACCACTGGGTAAAGTAAGGGGCTGCATATGGCTGCATAGCGGTCATAGGCCATCACCACCAGAAGGAAACTTTCTGTGGTGGCGCTAGAACCAAAAAAATAGTACTGGGCCATGCACTCAAAGAGAGACATCGTTTGATTCTTGTCTAAGGTGTTGGCAAGCATCTTGGGAGTCACGGAAGATGAGGAGCAGGCATCTGCAAAGGCCAAGCTGCCCAGGAATGAGAACATGGGGGTGTGAAGACGGGGGTCCTTCCAGATGAGAAGAGTCAGCCCAAGGTTGCCCGCCATGGTGGTGAGGTAGATGACCAGGAGCACCAGGAACAGGGGGACCTGCAGTCCTGGGAGATCTGTGAGTCCTGTGAGAACAAACTCCATCACCAGAGTCATATTTTCTACTGCCATATCTGACCAGCTTATTTCTAAAATGAAAGAGTAAAACAGGGAACATTCACAGAAGAGTCATAAAAATGGTGAATTTTTATATTACAGACATGTAAGACATGCTTCTCATTTAGTTAGTAGTTTGTAATTTGTACCTTCACTTATCTACTTTTATATACATTTAAAATTATTTGTAATAAAATATTTTAAAATTATATTCACCTAAATTGATAAGTAAATTTCATGCAAATCCTTTTCAATCTAACATGGGTAACAACAGTTTTTAGATTTGCATGAACTCATCTTAAAATTGATATGGAAGAAATAACTGCTCGTTCTGCCCAAGAAATAAATACATATTGAGTAGGCAAGAATACCTTAACTGATGTTGAACAATAATGTAGAGACATAGTAATCAAAACATTAATATAGTGGCATAAGAAGAAGCCAGAGGATCAGTGCAACAGAATACAGAACTCAGAAATAAGTTCCAATATATATGGGAATGTGGCATGAAATAAATATGATAGTTCAGTAGGAATATGACAATTGATTTAATGGGTTATGCTGACAATGTTTGCTATCTGTCTGGAAATATTAGTAAGTACTGTTAATGCTTCTGCCCCACACCATAGATATTGCCTAAGTAACTGAGAAGACAATGATGTAACATAATGAATAGAAAAATTGTTATCCAAGAGAAGAAACCCAGTAAAATAGATAACTTGAATGCATAGCAAAATAATATCCAACAGAGTGAAAGGGTATATAATTAGTTTGGAATGATATCTTGCATGTATATTAAAGACATAGATTTATATCTATAATATAAAATAACTAAAGTATAGATTTTTTTTAAAGGCAAGGAATTTAATAGAAGAATGTAAAGGATGAAAATAAGCAAGTTTACAGATGAAGAAATCAAAATAACCAATAAATAAAATGAAAAGATGCCCAAATTTCTATGTCACAAATACACACATGTACATGAACAGACACACAAAAACAGGTGGATACCTCCTTCCTCATGTATCAGAATAGCAGAAATAAAATGAATAAAAATACTCCTTGTTGACTGAAGTGAGAAAAGTGGTACTTTCATATGTTACTTGTGGAGCTATGAATTGCAACAGCCTTTTTGAAAAGCAATTTTATATGATCCCAGTTAGCTTAAAATACATCTTTCCTTTCATCTATCTTTATATATATATAAAGATGTGTATATATATATATATATATATATATATGCACCCTAGAGATCAATGCACTGATATACAAAGATAAATATACAAAGAATAGTTAATGCATTATTGTTCAGAGTAGCAAAGACCATGCTGTTCATGGGGTTCTCAAAATTAGGAAAGGAGTATGTCAAGGCTGTATACTGTCATTCTGCTTATTTAACTTATATGCAGAGTACATCATGCGAAATGCTGGACTGGATGACTCACACCTGGAAACAAGATTGCTGAAGAAATATCAGCAACCTCAATATGAAGATGATACCACCCTAATGGCAGAAAATGAAGAGGAACTAAAGAGCCTCTTGATGAGGGTGAAAAGGGAGAGTGAAAAAGCTGGCTTAAAACTCAACGTTCAAAAAAATAAGATCATGGCATCTGAGCCATCACTTCATGGCAAATAGATATGGAAAAAGAGGAAACAGTGACAGATTTTATTTTCTTAGGCTCCAAAATCGCTGTAGACGGTGACTGCAGCCATGAAATTAAGACTCTTGCTCCTTGGGAGAAAAGCTGTGACAAACCTAGGCAGCTTATCAAAAAGCAAAGACATCACTTCGCCAACAAAGGTCCATCTAGTCAAAGAAATGGTTTTTCCAGTAGTCATGTATGGATGTGAGAGTTCGATCATAAAGTAGACTGAATGCCAAAGAATTGATGCTTTCAAATTGTGATGCTGCAAAAGATTCCTGAGAGTCCCTTGAACAGCAAGGAGATCAAACCAGTCAATCATAAAGGAAATCAACCCTAATATTCATTGGAAGGACAGATACTGAAGCTGAAGCTCCAATACTTTGGCCTCCTGATGTGAAGAGCTATCTCATTGGAAAAGACCCTGATGCTGGGAAATATTGAGGGCAAGAGGAGAAGGGGGCAACAGAGGATGAGATGATTGGATGACATCACCAACTCAACGGAGATGAGTTTGAGTAAACTCAGGGAGATAGTGAAGGATAAGAAAGCCTGTCATGCTGCAATCCATGGGATCGCAGAGTTAGACACGACTTAGTAACTGAACAACAAGCATAGACCAGATGTGCCAATAGCGAAATGGTTAAATAAACCAGAGTACATTCATGTTACAGAATATAATTCAGTCATGAAAAAAGAACTATTCTACCTAGTTTAAATTTGGAATTTCCATAATGTATAGTTATCTCAGAAGAGGAAGATTCAAAGAAGTATAAAATCTATGGTCTCATCATTGTAAAACAAGCAATGTATTTTTTAAATCTCTCTTTTACATGGAGGACATGTGAATAATAGACACTAAGTTTATAGTACTGTTTTTTCTGGAGCAAGAGTGGAGATAATAATGAATGAAGTAGAGAGAGTGAAAGAATAACAGTTCCATGAGTAAAGCAGTATATATATATATATATGTGTGTGTGTGTGTATATATGTATATGTATATATATGTGTGTATATATATATATATCAGAAATATTAATTGGAAATTAAGAACCTTAAGAAATATTTACCCTGCATAAATTGGCCCATCTCCTTTTAGAACCTCAAATAGCCAAATCATTGCTAACTGTACCTTTAGTTCCTGTAATGTATTAATATAATTTGGATAAGAGTAACTTTTATGAATTTTTTCTCAAGAGTTAGATAACATGAAGAGTCTTTTGAAGTTACTTTTAGTGACTTTAGTGTACATATTCATGATTCCATGTAATTAAAGAATTTTTATTATATATAGTAAACCTGAAGCCAGAATTCCCACTCTGAAAACTTACAAATAAGTTAACTTTGGGCTGCTGTCTCAATTTTTAAAACTTCATATTATAAAATACACTCTGATTTTTTCTTATCACTACTATTTTTTTCTATTTTTCATTCTTCTATTAATCAAAGTTTGTTATTTAAAAATACCTCAACAAATGTGCTATCTACACAGTAAAAATTCTAACTGAAATTAGAGTATGCTTGTTAACACATTTACTTGCTTGCTCAGATTTTGTTTGCTGACTTCAAAAAGGAAAAGGCCTGTATACAGTTTTAATATCTTATTTGGATATTTTCTTATAATAGAAATTATAATGCTATAATAAAAATTATGAAAATGTCTGCATCCTTACCCAGATCCTGTAAAATATGTGAAACTGAAAATGTGCTGCTCTTCTCAAAGGAGCATAACAGGTACAGAAATGAAGGACAATTATTTAAGCATTGATTTTCCTTGGAAACGAAAAACTGGAAGGATATATTTCTTTCTCCTATTTGCAAACTCATTCTTAAAAAGTTTTGAAATTCCCTTAATGCTTCCCAAGTATTCCCAGTAGGTAGGATGAAGTCAAAGTTGTTCTACTGGGCATTGTAAGCTAATCATCAAAGCATCATACACTTTTAGTTATAGCAATTAAAACTAAACATAATGTCCTCAAAGTTCACTGTCAGGGCATGTTTATAAAATGTCGCTGAATAGAATTTAGATATTTTCCTTCCTTCCTCTTATTTTTTCTTAATGCTACCACTCCCCAACTACCTACCTGCCTTGCTCACTTGAAACTCCCAAGGTACCTTAGAATTAACAAGTCCAAATCTGAAATTATGGTCATCATCTATTCCGCCCTCAAACCTGGTATTCTTCCAGGGTTTCCTGTGACAGGAAATACGGTCACAAACCAAAAGTTTATCTATTAAATATTTCTTAAATCCAACTATTTCTTTTTATACAGTCAGTACCAAAATATAAAATATATTCATCCCTTGCCTGGCTTATTAGATAACCTCCTAACTATACTATATGCATCTCCTAATACAGTCATCTGATCTATTTTCCACACCGACACCAGACTGATTCTTATACTGTTTCCATACTACACCGTAGCACATGCTTGCTGCCATTTAAATGTTGTTAATAATTTCTCATTGAAAATAAAATAACAGCTGAAATTCCTTTTTAGTTTTTTATTTTTTTAATTTATTTTTTTTTTTTAGTTTTTTACTTTATATTGGAGTATAGCTAATTAACAATGTTGTGTTGGTTTCAGGCGTACAGAAACGTGACTCAGTTATACATATCCATGTATCTGCTCTTTTTCAAATTCTGTTTCCATTTAGTTTGTTATATAATATTGAGCAGAGTTCCCTGTGCTATATAATAGGTCATCGTTGGTTATTTATTTTTTTAAAAAGAAATTATTAATTTATTCGGCTATTTCAGGTCTTAGTGGTGAGACACAGGATCCTCCCTGGGTCATGTGGGATCTTTGTTGTGATGCATGGACTCTATAGTTTTGGCCCACGACCTCCGTAGTTGTGGCGCACAGACTCTAAAGCTAAGGGACGTGGGTTCACTTGCTCCCCAGAATGTGGGACCCCTGTTCCCTGAGCAGAGATCAAACCCATGACCCCCACACTGCAAGGCAGACTCTCAACC
The DNA here is from genome assembly GCF_963930625.1 of Muntiacus reevesi. Classification (NCBI taxonomy): domain Eukaryota; kingdom Metazoa; phylum Chordata; class Mammalia; order Artiodactyla; family Cervidae; genus Muntiacus; species Muntiacus reevesi. The sequence continues at coordinate 13,413,472 of NC_089269.1, forward strand.
ACTGGACCACCAGGGAAATTCCGTTACCCATTTTAAATATATCAATCCCAGACTCCCTATCTATCCCTCCCCTCCACCCTAACCCCCTGGTAACCATAAGTTCGCTCTCTAAGTCTGTAGGTATGTTTCTGCTAACAGCTGAAATCCTTAAGCCTCATATACATGTTGCTATACTGAGAAATAGGCCCAATAATTAACTGTATGCAGTTAAGGAATTTTATTACATTGTATGTGTGTATCATTTACAGTAACATTAATTGAACTTATAGATAATTTTTAATATCTAAGTAACTTGACAAAATAGAAGTTAATTTCCCATTCATGGTGAGTATAAAGCACATGTTCCTAACTGATAGACTATTCTACCCCACTGATGATGCAGAGTCCTAGGCTCCATCTTATCATTCAGGCATTTTCCACACATCACATTCAGTATTGCCTCTGCTTTAAGCCTTAGCGTTTTGGCTATGAGGAGTGTGGGATACTTGCTCTCCAGCCAGAGACTGAACCTGCACCCCCTGCAGTGGAAGGTGGAGTCTTAACCACTGGACTGTCAGGGGAGTCCCCACCCATAACTTTCTTCAGTGATTGTGTTCTCATCTGGATCAAGCTGGAAGGGGGAATTCACAGGGGCTTCCAGCTGTGAGGTGCTTATGAGCTAGTGTATCCCTTGCAATCCTAACCTCAATCATGATACTGCAGTCAATTGAAAAGTGAGGCCATGTATCTAGGAGGAGAAGAAAATGGCTATCTGGATTTGGTTATCAGCTAAGGATTTCTTCTTCTGTACTTCTTTTGTTTATGATTTACCTGTTTTATCCTCCTTTCCTCTTGTAGAACACTCTCAGCCTCTCCCAACCAGAGTCAAACTAATTGAAAAGTAGTCAAACCCAATTCCCATCTAGTCCCTGTATCGTCGTCGCTCAGTCGTGTCCAACTCTTCATGACCCCATGGACTGTAGCCTACAAGGCTCCTCCGTCCATGGGATTTTCCAGGCAAGAGTCCTGGAGTGGGGTGCCATTTCCTTCTCCAGGGGATCTTCCCAACCCAGGGATCGAACCCGCGTCTCCTGCATTGCAGGCAGAGGTTTTACCCTCTAAGCCATCAGGGAAGTCCAGCTCAACAAAAAGCTATGCTTTCAAGGTAATACTTTGTTCTCTCTAGCAAACCAGCTATGTCTCTTCTTTTTGTAGATACCAACAATTGTTAATACATATAATCTTGCCACATGTTATAATTACACACTCCCAAAATGCAATTTTTAACTTGTTTTTAATTGCAAGATAATTGCAATATTGTGTTGGTTTCTGCTGAACGTCAGCATGGCTCAGCCATAGGTATACATATGTCTCCTCCCTCTTGAGGCTCCCTCCTAACTCCTGTGCGATCCCACCCTGCTAGGTTGTCACAGAGTACCAGTTTGAGTTCCCTGAATCAACAGCAAATTCCCACTGGCTATCGGTTTTACACATATTCAGTTCAGTTCAGTTCAGTTCAGTTGCTCAGTCGTGTCCGACTCTTTGCAACCCCATGAATCGCAGCAGGCCAGGCCTCCCTGTCCATCACCAACTCCCGGAATCTACTCAAACTCATGTCCATCAAGTCGGTGATGCCATCCAGCCATCTCATCCTCTGCCATCCCCCTTCTCCTCCTGCCCCCAATCCCTCGCAGCATCAGGGTCTTTTCCAATGAGTCAACTCTTTGCATGAGGTGGCCAAAGTACTGGAGTTTCAGCTTCAGCATGTGTTAGTGTATATATTTCCATGCCACTCTTTCCATTTGTCCCACCCTCTCCTTCTTACTCCCCATTGGGTCCATAAGTCTGTTCTCTATGTTGCATCTCCATTGCTGCCCCGCAAATAGATTTATCAGTACCATCTTTCTAGATTCCATAAATATGCATAAATATATGATATTTGTTTTTCTCTTTCTGACTTACTTCATTCTGTATAATAGGCTCTAGGTTCATCCATCTCATTACTACTGACTCAAATGTGTTCCTTTTTTTTTTTTTTTTTTTTTTTTAACAAAGGTTCAGGATTATCTAAGAAGATTTGAAAGTATACCAGATATGCTTGAACTGGATCACCTCACAGTTTCAGGAGATGTGACATTTGGCAAGAATGTTTCATTAAAGGGAACGGTTATCATCATCGCAAATCACGGTGACCGAATTGACATCCCACCTGGAGCAGTATTAGAGAACAAGATTGTATCTGGGAACCTGCGTATCTTGGACCACTGAAATGAAAAATACTGTACACACTTTATACTAATTATGGGCTGAACAGTTTCTTACAATGAAAAGTTCCTCTAAGATTATAAAATAGGCAGGTACTGTTCTGTTACTGTACCCTGCAGTGTTAATTTTTAAAGTAGAGTTTTCTGCAGTATGCTTTTAGTCTAAGAAAAGCACAGATGGAAGCAATACCTTTCTTTTTTGAAGAAGATCCTGAAAGTTAATTCATCTGAAAGTGCAATATTGTTTAATCTTAAAACTGGGGCAGCTCTGCTGGAAAATCTTTTAAGAGGCCTCAATGATGGTCATTTTGAACTGCTTGTGATTTCAAAAATAAAGCTGTGAAACAAAAAAAAAAAAAAAAAATGTGTTCCTTTTTATGTTGAGTAATATTCCATTGTATCTTGGTACCACAGCTTCTTTATGCATTCATCTATTGATGGACGTCTACATTGTTTCCATGTCCTAGCTGTTATAAATAGTGCTGCAGTGAACACTGGGATACATGTGTCTTTTTCAGTTATGATTTTCTCAGGAGTTTCTGAGAATCACACTAGTTACACCAAAAATACCTGTTACACTGCTCTGAGATGTGAACTTTTCCATTGAATGAAGCTGCAGACCCCACCGTTTGCATGGGGAAGCCCCTAAAGGACTAGTTGAACTGCTTGTTCTGAGGAAGTCTGTTCTAAGGAAGGTCACAGGCAATTGCAAATCCTTTAAATGCTAGAGGAAACCATGGTCTAGCACTGTGTTTATCTGAGGTGTTTTGAATATCTGCAAGAATTGAATTATTTTAAAAATGTTAAATCACAAAATCACCAGAAATAAATTTATGTATTTATGCAACAACCCTCTCGAGTCGCTAAGATTTCCTCTGACAAACATTTAGGATATGGAAATTTTGTATGAGGTGGCCTCAGGAAAGTGGCAACTTTCATTCTCTCTGAATTATTGTTTGTTCATGCCTTTTCAACCTAAAAGATGTTCCTGCCCCTTAGCTTAGCAATAACTTGAAAATCATCTCCAAAGATATAGTGTTACATTTTGTTTTGCATTATTGAAACCCAGGACTAGGGTTTTTCTTTTATTGAAGTATATTTGATTTACTTTATAGGTGTACAGCAGAGTGACTCAATTATTTTTTCTATTTTCCATTATAAGTTATTAGAAGATATTGTATATAGTTAGTTCCCAGTGCTACACAGTAAATCCTTGTTGCTTATATCTATTTTATGTGTAGTAGTTTGTATCTAGGCTTTCCTGGTGGTTCAGATGGTAAAGAATCTGCAGGCAATGCAGGAGACCTGGGCTTGATCCCTGGGTCTAGAATATCCCCTGGAGAAGGGAATTCCATACCTCTAATTTTCCTCTTCCCCCTTTACTTTCTCTATCTGGTAACCATAAATAGGTTTTTTATGTCCATGAATCTGTTTCTGTTTTGTACACAGATTCATTTGTACTGGGCTTCCCTAGTGGCTCAGATGATAAAGAATCTGCCTGCAGTGCAGGAGACTCAGGTTTGATCCCTGGGTGGAGAAGATCCCCCGTAGGAATGGCTACCTACTCCAGTATTCTTACCTGGAGAATTTCATGGGTAAAGGAGTTTGGCGGGCTACAGTCCATGTGGCAAAGAGTTGAAAACATCTGAGCAAATAGGGCTTCCCTGGTGGCTCAGATGTTAAAGAAATCTGCCTGCAATGTGGGAGGTCTGGGTTCAATACCTGGGTCGGGAGGATCTCCTGGAGAAGGGAATGGCAACCTACTCCAGTATTTTTGCCTGGAGAATTCCATGGATAAAGGACTTTGGTGGGCTGTAGTCAATGGGGTTGACTGAGCAACTAATGCATACATACATGTGTATTATGTTTTAGATTCCACATATAAGTGATGTGTAGTTTTTGTCTCTCTCTGTCTATAGTATAATGTTCTCTAGGTCCACCCATGTTGCTGCAAATGGCAATATTTCATTTTTTTATGACTGATTAATATCTACATAGAAAGATTTTGTTAAGTCAGTCACATGTTGACGAGCACTTGGGTTGTTGTTTCCATGTCTTGGCTATTGCATATAGTGCCGCTATGAATATTGGGATGCATCTATCTTTTTTAGTTAGTTTTCATCTTTTGGAGATATATACCAGGAGAGAGGTTGCTGGATCATACGGTACCCCATTTTGTTCTATAAGGAAACCCCATACTGTTTTTCATAATGGCTGCACAAATTTACATTCCCTTCAACAGTATACAAGGGATTTATTTTCTCTGCATCCTCTAACATTTGCTATTTGTAGACTTTTTGATGATAGCCTTCTGACCAGTGTGAGGTGATATCCTATGTGGTTTTCATTTGCATTTCTCTAATAATTAGTGATATTGTATATCTTTTCATGTACCTGTTGGCCTGGGTGTTTTCTCTGGGAAAATGTCTTTTCAAGAGTTTTGCCCATTTCCGATTGGATTATTTTTTTTTTAATATTGAGTTGCATGAGCTGTTTATACATTTTGGATTTTAACCCCTTCTGTCATTCACAAATATTTTCTGTAGATTGTCATTTCATTTTGTTCTGGTTTCCATTGCAGTGCAAAAGCTTTAAACTTTAATCAGGTCCTATTTGTTTGATTTTACTTTAACTTCTTTTGCATTGGGAGACAGAGTTATGTCAGAGAAGGTTTTGCCTCTGTTCTCTTCTAGGAATCTTATGGTCTTGTGTCTTATATTTAGGTCTTTAAATCATTTTGAGTTAATTTTTGTATATGGTATGAGAGCCTGTTCTAATTTCATAATTTACATATAACTGTCCTGCTTTCCCAACACTGCTTCTTGAAGAGACCGTCCTTTCTGTCATATACTCTTGCCTCCTTTGTCAAAGATTAATTAACACAAAACACACGAAATTCTTATAAGAAAAAAAATTTTAAGTTACATAATTATGAGTTGAACAAATGCACCTGCTATATCAAGTTGTTGTCAATTCTGGGGTGGGAAAATGTATTCACTTGGTATGTGAATGCTCTGAACAAGGTACTCAGTAAGATTACTTAATAAACTGAAAAGGAAAACATTTTAAATACTCAACATTTTATTGTATTGCCAGAAAGTTCATTGTGTTAACAGCTATTTGCTAAATTAATATCTTTCAATGAATACAACACAGATATAATTAATTTTCAAAATACTTTTAAATCTAGAAATATTCATTTCAAAGCCCTCAAGAGGAATGTATGTTGTCATATTTAGTATAAAAATATTAATTTGATGTTCATGTTTGGCTCATTTATAAGTAGCCACTAAAGATAAAGTTTTGAAAAACTACTTGCCCAAGGATTATTTTGGAGGGCATGAGTACCTTTTCAACAGAGTATTTACACAGACTGAATCTTCCTCTAAAAGAATATAAGTTCAGAAGAGCTTTAGATATGTGTATCTGGAAACACAAGAGTTCATATTGCAAAGTTTTAGCAACTTGGGGATTCATTTTTCATTTTCATCCTTGAAAAGTAATTTAAAACAACAAAAAGTCAATGATTGTACTTACTGTATTCATTATTTTGATGATCACATTATCTTATAACTAAGACAAGCATATCTAGACTAAATATTCATTCATTTAAAACTATTCAGGCAGTCCCTACTATGCGAAAACCCAGAAACAATCATTATACCTTATTTAAAAGCAGTAAAAAGTAAAGAAAGATGAAAGATTTCCTGAAAAATATTTATTTCTTTATCAGTTTTCTACATGCACCTAAAACTTCCTTATTTCTTAGGCTATAAATAAAGGGGTTTAGCAGGGGAATTATAATCGTGTAGAACAGTGAATACATTTTATCCTGATACTGATCAGGGCCAGACCCAGGACGCACATACATGAAGAAGAGAGTGCCATAGAACAAGGAAACAGAGAGAAGGTGGGCGCTGCACGTGGAGAAGGCTTTGCTCCTGCTCTTTTCAGACTTCTTTCTCAGGATGGCAAAGAGGACAAAGGTGTAAGAGACCATGATGGTCATAAAAGTAAAAGCTTGTATAAAAGAGGCAGAAATAAAAAGCACTAATGCATTAATAGATGGATCAGTGCAAGAAATTGCAAAAAGTGGCAAGATTTCACAGTAGAAATGATGTATTATATTAGACCTGCAGAAAGATAATCTAAACAATAATCCTATATGTATCATAGGATGCAGAAAACCAATCGCATATGATGCACTTATCAGCCAAGTGCAGAGTTTGTCAGACATCACCACTGGGTAAAGTAAGGGTCTGCATATGGCTGCATAGCGGTCATAGGCCATCACCACCAGGAGGAAGCATTCTGTGGTGGCACTGGAACCAAAAAAATAGTACTGGGCCATGCACTCAAAGAGAGACATCGTTTGATTCTTGTCTAAGGTGTTGACAAGCATCTTGGGAGTCACGGAAGATGAGGAGCAGGCATCTGCAAAGGCCAAGCTGCCCAGGAATGAGTACATGGGGGTGTGAAGACGGGGGTCCTTCCAGATGAGAAGAATCAGCCCAAGGTTGCCCGCCATAGTGGTGAGGTAGATGACCAGGAGCACCAGGAACAGGGGGACCTGCAGCCCTGGGAGATCTGTGAGTCCTGTGAGAAAAAATTCTATCACCAGGGTCTTGTTCACCTCCATCATATCCACTCAGGTTGGTCATTGCAATGGAGAAGTAAAATGAAAAAAATTAATCAAGGTTCATGAAAACTTACACTGGATTGCAATTTCGTATTTCTACATTTCAGATGCCCTTTACTGAACAAATATGAAGGTATAGGGTCTTTCTTTTCAAAAACACCCTTTAGAGTGTTAGCGTTAGTTGCTCAGTCATGTCCAACTCTTTGTGACCCCATGGACTGTAGCCCACCAGCTTCTTCTGTCCATGGAATTCTCCAGGCAAGAATACTGGGTGAGTAGCCATTCCCTTCTCCAGGGTACCTTCCTGACCCAGGGGTTAAATGCAGGTGTCCTACATTGCAGGCAGATTCTTTACTATCTGAGCTACCAGGGAAACCCCTAAGAGTATTAAGTATATTATAAAAAATTTTGAGGAGGAAGGAGTTTTTTAAAGGTTTTAAAAATATGTACATTTACTTAAAGGCTTATGGAGAAAGTGGTTAACACCAATTGACTTAGTCCATAACTTTCACTCAGTAATACCTTAAAACTGAATGTATTCACAGTGAAATGTACAAAATTAAGAATAAAAAGTATATAGTATGTTTTAGTCTATAATCTCCAAAAAGTGAGAACTGTTGAGGTTCAAGAGTGTTTTCACTGTTTCTTAAAATCTCAGTTGTAACTTTTCTATTGAACCAAAAAATGAGCTATACCTTTGTACTACTGATATGTTTCATCATTTCCTACTAAGACATTAATGGGTGAAGTAGTAATACAGTAAGTTAAAATTTCATTTTTGCTGTGTCCTATCCATTACCATTATGTTGCTTGATTGTGTATTCATAAAAAATTACCCCAAATTCCTAATAGACTCTCTTGGTTATACATGCCTCTAAGTAAAACCAAATTTCAAATAGATTCTTTTCAATTTTACTGAATAAATTCTCATATGTGAGCATAGTCATCCATTCAGTCATCAAACATTTATTTAGTTCTTCCTAGGCTAGAACACTGTTACTCCTAGCTTAGCATTCACAGAAACTTTAACTCAGCATTTTACCAATAAAGCTAAAATAAGCCCTCTTTTAAGAAGAGAGAGGGGGAAAAGAAGAATCTAAGAGTTAGGGCAATACATGTCAATGTAGACACTTATCATGCAGTTAATCAAGAATGTTTTTAATATGTCAGAAGCATATAATTCCAAAACAATTATAAGAATTTTCCTTCCCTTCCTTTTTTGAGATTACAAGTGAAACTGTCCAAATCAGGATAGGATGTAACATTATTAAAGACACCACAGTGAAAAGAATAGCCAGTGTTTTGAATATCTGGAGTCAAATAGTAAAAGCCTATATTTTGTTTAAATCCCAATCAAATGAAAAGAGAAAATGAAACACATTAATAGGCAGTGGGTAACATTAGTATAGGTAAGGCAGAAAAGTGCCCCAAATTACACATGTATTAATACATGTTAACTGTATAGTCCTGGGAAGTAAATGCACAGGCTAGATCCTATGCAAACCCCAGGGTAAACCTAAGTCCACATCATCACAATACATTTTATCAACGACAAAGAGTATTATACATTTCTGAACATAAAATGTATTTGGTACACCCACATCCTTGCCTTAGTTAGCTGAAGAAGGGTCTAGCCTTCTAGAAACAGCTGATCTAAGTATATAACCATGCAAGGGAATTCATGTAAGACTTGAATGCACAGTTCCCTGACTTTTATTACATATCCAGTCAGGTGGGAGTCATTCCAGCACAGATTTTTATTTCTATAACCTAGGCACCAGTTCTTCAGAATGTAACTTAAGATTTCACTAGAAGTCTATGCTAGCCTGAAACATTTTCTGCAAGTGCCTACACCGCACTTCAAAAAAAGCAAACAATGTAGAAAATTTGAGGAAGATAGGGTTTGTGAATTCAGTTCTACCAAGATAAATATTTGAACAGTAAATTTGTATAGAAGAATTGGGGCATTTTCTACCGGAAGGAAACTAAAGCTTTCTTTTTTCTTTTAAAAGGGGAGGCTGTACTGAGTAAAACGGTTCTGCAACTTCATAAGGGATGGGGGAAAAAACTTGTTCGGGATTTATATTAGACTTTCAAAAGGGCTGATAGCAGTGGCAGTAGTCATTTATGAGTAAGCGCACTGCTGCATATCACTGAAAGGGGCAGATTATCTTCATTTTACACTCTGCCTAGAATATGATAATGAGGTGTGGCTTGGGGTAGATACAGTGAACTCCTTTCTGCCTGTCTCCAGAGAAATACAATCCAAACGAGGATCAGACAAAGGCAGAGACTCCTCTTAAAAGCTCTCTCTGAATCATCATTGTTGGCAAAACTTCCAAATTTTGGGACAATACAGTAAAGGCTAGAATGAATTCCTCTTTGACAGACATTCATAAATAGATTGGTTCGATAACTCATCTTCTTGAAAAGAAAAAATGTTCACAAAAATGTCACAAAATTTTTGAAGCTGTGAGTCTCAACTCCACCTCTGAATTACTAAACGATTATACCTAAGCCACTTTATGACCTTATTCTAAGATTATCATCTGTGGTGCACTGGATTCTCTAAGGAACATCTGTCCACAGTTTGAGTCTGTGAGTCCTCTTCACTATTTAGGAAGTAGCAGAGAATGTAAGTTAAGCACACAGCCTCGATATGTAATAGCATGAATTCAAATCTTCATTCTACAGGTATATAGCTTGTATCCATAAGGGTTCAGAGGATTGAATATTTTAGTTTTTTTAACTGTTTAGGATTTCTCTGTCTTCCATTTGCTAGATAAATGAAATTTTTTTTCAGATATTGTGACAACTCCTGAGAAACTCTTGGTACTAAAATGATATGCTCTATCACTTTTCATGGGAAGAATAATGACAATACAGCATTCTTACCCAATCCCAATAAGAGGATGCAGAGATGCCATAAAATGAAAATTTTCATAAAGAACTCAAAATGCAAAAACAAAAAATGTCAAAAACAGTTATCTCATATTAATCTTCATTAAGAAATGCAGTTTAGAAGGAAAGGTATTTATATCCTCCCAACTTCAAATCTGTTTGTGAAGATAATATTGAAACTCCCTCAATGCTCCCAAAAGATTCCCTGTAGAATAATCAGTCTACTGGGCATTACAGATTAATCAACATATCATTTTGAACATACTCCTTTGCAGTTATTATTTTTATATCTTCTTTCATCCTTCTAAAAGCAATTTCAGTTTAATACTTAAAATGGCAACTTAATTGTTAAATTAACATAAAAATAAAATAGGCAGGAAAGCACAAAGGAAAAAAATTGCTATAATCTCACTAATCACTGAAAAATACAGTTAGCTTTTGGGGTATTTTTTCTTCTACCTTTAACCAATCATGTAGCACTATTGGTATATTAACATATATATCTATTATACATACATTTACATATAATTTATATGATTATGATTCCACTATACATATTTTTAACAAATTATTTTAATTGAATAATACATCATTTCTATTTTCCTGTGCTCTTAGTTTGAAAAATCTGTGGGTTGCCTCTCTGGCTATATCAATTTTATAAGACTCTATAGTTATAGAGATGAAGCTAATTTGTCCAAATATGTGTGTGATGTTAAGGATTTTCTTTCAACAAGTCTCCAATGGACTTCTTGGGAAATTGTACCGATTTACCCTACAAATTTTGAAATTACTAATTTCCCAAGCTTTATACGACCACAGAGAAATTTATTATATAGTTGGCCCTTGAACAACACAGGTTTGAGTGCACCAGTCTGCTTATACTCAGGTTTTTTCCAATGTAAATTCTATAGCACTACACAATCTGCTATTGGCCAAATCCATGGAGGCAGAACCAGGATTACAAAGGGACCGTATTTTCAGAGGGCCAACTAGATGTTAGACCAGATTTTCAAGAAAGCAGAGGGTCATCACTCCTAACCGGCATTATTCAGGGGTCAAGTGTCTATAAATATATAGGTAAACACATATTCATATATATGCACAAATACACACATTCACATAATTATGTTTATCTATTAATATATTTATATTTATGATTAAACTTGGTAAGAAATTCCTGACCTTATATATTTGTCAGAAATGTAAAACTCCTGAAAAACATAAACATTTGTTTAATTTATGAAATTTCATCATTTTACCTACATTGGAAGAATTGAAATCTAGTAAAGGTGTTAACGTTACCAAATTAATATATAAGTTATGTGCAATCTCAAAGAAAAATTGGAAGATATTTGATTAGTAAATGCTAATTCATCAGGAATCAAACCGATTTTTTACATGTCAAAAGAATTTTACAAAAAGAATAAAGACCGGAGATGTTCCCTGCTCAGTATTGCAAAATATCACAAAGTTAACTAACAACTGAAACTATGTTTGATATTATCAAAGTTCACTATGAGTACAAACTCACTAAAATATGATATTTTGCTTCTGCCATGGAAAGAAAGACTATCAAAGATGATTGAAAGCATAGACTTTGTAAAGACAGACTTGGGATCAAAACTGTCTTTGCCTCTAAAACTGTGACCAATAACTTAACTTCTGTAAGCCCTGATTTTCTCATTTTGAAAGAAAGTAAACACTGTGTAATTATAGGATTGTTGATTTGCACTTACAGCATTGTTCCAAGAATCAGATGAGAGGACAAACAAGTCTTAGTGTTGTACTTGACAGGTAGCAAAGACTCATTTAATATTAACTTTATTTGTGTTGGTTATTCTATTTATTCATAAATAAAACAGCTAAGCTCTTTTGTTAGAGAAAGGTATTTTGGGTGAGCAGAATTGAGATACTGCTAACTGCCGACAATGATAGTTTAACTGTGTACATCAAACAACTTTTACATCTAGCTCATGCCATCTGCACCTTGGCACAGAAGCCAGAAAAATCAAAACAGTGATTTTTGTGGAGTAAATGAGACATATCACTTGAATGAAAAAAAAAAAAAAAACAACTATAGGATTTACATAGTACACTTATTTATCTTACTGAAGTATAGTTGACTACAGGGTTAAATTAGTTCCAGGTATAAAATGGTGATTCTATATTTTTATAGATTACACTGCATTTAATTTATCATTAAATATTGGCTACATTAAACATAGTCTCTGTGCTGTACGGCATCTCCATGTAGCTTATTAATATTATGTATGGTAGTTTGTACCTCTTAACCCCCTACCCCTCTATCGATCCACTGCCCTTCCCTCTCCTGACACCCCCCAGGAACCACTAGTTTGTTCTCTACCTCTGTGAGCCTACTTCTGTTTTGTTATAATTGTTAATTTGTCTTATTTATTAGGCTCCACATATAAGTGAAAGTACATAGTATTTGTCTTTCTCTGTCTGACTTATTTCACGAAGCATCATACCAACCAGGTCTATCCATGTTGTTTCAAAAGGCAGATCCTCATTTTTTATGACTGAGTGGTATTCGATTGTGTATGTACGCCGTATTTTCCTTATCGTCTGTTTATCGGCTCTAAGCTTTCTCCCATATCTCAGCTATTGTAAATAATGCTGCTATGAACATTGTCGTTATTCAGTCGCTCAGATGTGTCGGACTCTTTGCCGCACAGTGGACTGCACACACTAGGCTTCCCCGTCCTTCATCTCTCCCAGAGTTTGCTCAAACTCATGTCCATTGAGTTGATGATGCCATCCAACCATCTCATCTTCTGTCGTCTCCTTCTCCTCCTGCCTTCAATCTTTCCCAGCATCAGGGTCTTTTCCAGTGAGTCAGCTCTTCACATCAGGTGGTCAAAGTATTGGAGCTTCAACTTCAGCACCAGTCTTTCCAATGAATATTCAAGGTTTATTCCCTTTAGGATTGACTGGTTTGATCACCTTTCTGTCCAAGTGATTCTCAAGTGTCATCTCCAGCACCACAGTTTGAAAGCATCAATTCTTTAATGCTCAGCCTTCATTATGGTCCAACTCTCATATCCACGGGCTTCTTTTGTGGCTCAGCTGGTAAAGAATCCGCCTGCAATGTGGGAGACCTGGTTCAATCCCTGAGTTGGGAAGATCCCCTGGAGAAGGGAAAGGCTACCCATTCCAGTGTTCTGGCCTAGTGAATTCCATGGACTGTATAGTCCATGGGGTCACAAAGAGTCAGACACGACTGAGCAACTTTCACTTTCACTCATATCCATACATGACTACTGGAAAAATGATAGCTTTGACTATATGGACCTCTGTCAGCAAAGTAATCTCTTTGCTTTTCAGAACACTGTCTAGATTTGTCATAGCTTTCCTTCCAAGGAGCAAGCATTTTTTTAATTTCATGGCTGCAGTCACCATCTGCAGTGATTTTGGAGTCCAAGAAAATAAAGTCTGTCACTGTATCTCTTTTTTCCTGATCTGTTTGCTGTGACGTGATGAGACCAGATGTCATGATCTTAATTTTTTGAATGTTAAATTTTAAGCCAGGTTTTTCACTCTTCTCTTTCACTCTTTAGTTCCTCTTCGCTTTCTGCCATTAGAGTAGTATCATCTGCATATTTGAGGTTGTTGATATTTCTCCTGGCAATCTTGACTCCAGCTTGTGCTTCATCCAGCCCAGCATTTCGCATGATGTAATCTGCATAAAAGTTAAATAAGCAGTCAGTCAGTCGGTTCAGTCACTCAGTCGTGTCTCTTTGAGACCCCATGGACTGCATCATATCTTTTTGCCTTTTCATGCTGTTCATGGGGTTCTCAAGACAAGGATACTGAAGTGGTTTGCCATTCCATTCTCCAGGGGACCACGTTTTGTCAGAACTCTCCACCATGACCTGTCTGCCTTGGGTGGCTCTACACAGCATGGCTCACAGTTTCATTGAGTAAGACAAGGCTCTGGTCCATGTGATCGGTTTGGTTAGCTTTCTGTGACTGTGGTTTTCATTCTGTCTGCCCTCTGATGAATAATGATAAGAGGCTTATGGAAGCTTCCTGCTGGAAGAGACTGACTGGGGGGAACTGGGTCTTGCTCTGATGGGTAGGGCCATGCTCAGTAAATCCTTAATCCAATTTTCTGTTGATGGGTGGGGCTGTGTTCCCTCCCTGTTGTTTGGCCTGAGGCCAAACTGTTGACACAGCCTCCAGCAGAGACTCCTGGAGACTCGCAGGCAAGTCTGACTCAGTCCCTTGTGGGGACCCTGCTCCTTTCTCCTGGCTTCTGGTGCGTGCAGGTTTTGTTTGTGCCCTCCAAGAGTCTGTTTCCCTGGTCCTGTGGAAGTTCTGTAATCAAATCCCACTGGCCTCCAAAGTCAAATTCCCTGAGGGTTCTCAGTCCCTTTGCAGGACCCCCAGACTGGGAAATGTGTCGTGGATCTTAGAACTTTCCTATCAGTGCGAGAATTTCTTTGGTAAAATTGTTCTGCAGTTTGAGGGTTGTGTGGTGACTTTATGGTGGGTAATGCTGCATGACCCAGGTCTCACTGTCCTTATCCAAGAGCCTTGCTTTGGAGACTGGAGTCTGCTGGCAGAGCTCTGGCCAGATGACCCTGGTCTTTCCAGGAGAGAGAAGGGTCCGTGTTCCTTAAATAAGCAGAGCTTACAATATACAGACTTGATGTACTCCTTTCCCAATTTTAAACCAGTCCATTGTTCCATGTCTGGTTCTAACTGTTGCTTCTTGAACTACATACAGGTTTCTTTAGAGACAGGTAAGGTGGTCTAGTATTCCTGTCTCTTTAAGAACTTTCCATTGTTTTTTGTGACCCACACAGTCAAAGGCTGTTGCATAGTCACTGAAGCAGAAATAGATGTTTTCCTGATATTCCTTTGCTTTTTCTATGATCCAACATATGCTGGCAATTTGATCTCTGGTTCCTCTGCCTTTTCTAAATCCAACTTGTACATCTGGAATTTCTCAGTTCACATATTACTGAAGCCTAGCTTGTAGGATTTTGAGCATTACCTTGCTAGCATGTGAAATGAGCTCAATTGTATATTAGCTTGAACATTCTTTGGCATTGCCCTTCTTTGGGATTGGATTGAAAACTGTCCTTTTCTAGTCCTGTGGCCACTGCTGAGTTTTCCAAATTTGCTGGCATATTGAGTGCAGACCTTTCACAGCATCATCTTTTAGGATTTGAAATAGCTAAACTGCTATTTGAAATAGCATCACCTCCATTAGCTCTGTTCATAGTGATGCTTCCTGAGGCCCACTTGACTTCACATTCCAGGATCACTGGCTCTAGGTGAGTGATCACACCATCGTGATTATCTGGGTCATGAAGATCTTTTTTGTACAGTTCTTCTGTGTATTCTTGCCCCCTCTTCTTAATATCTTCTGCTTCTGTTAGGTCCATACCATTTCTGTCCTTTATTGTGCCTGTCTTTGCATGAAGTGTTCCCTTGGTATCTCTAATTTTCTTGAAGAGATCTCTGGTCTTTCCAATTCTATTATTTTCCTCTATTTCCCTCCATTGATCTCTTAAGAAGGCTTTCTTATCTCTCCTTGCCATTGTCTGAACTCTGCATTCAGTTGGGAATATCCTTCTCTTTCTCCTTTGCCTTTCAATTCTCTTCTTTTCTCAGCTATTTGCAAGGCATCCTCAGAAAACCACTTTGCCTTCTTGAATTTCTTTTTCTTGGGGATGGCTTTGGTCATCACCTCATATACAATATTACGAATCTCCATCCACAGTTCTTCAGGCATTGTGTCTACCATATCTAATCCCTTGAATTTATTTGTCACTTCCACTGTACAAACATAAGGGATTTGACTTAAGTCATATGTGAATAGTCTAATGGTTTCCTTACTTTCTTCAATGTAAGCCTGAATTTTGCAATAAGGAGTTCACGATCTAGCCACAGTCAGCTCCCAGTCTTGTTGTTGCTGATTATGTAGAGTTTTGGTGGCAAAGAATATAATCAATCTGATTTTGATTGATTATAAAATGATGTCTATGCATAGCTTTCTCTCTTGTGTTGTTTACTATGACCAGTGTGTCCTCTTGCCAAAACTCTTAGCCTTTGGCCTGCTTCATTTTGTACGCCAAGGCCAAATTTGTCTGTTACCCCAGGTGTCTGTAACTCTGGTACCTTCAGACAATTGAATATTATTCAGTGCTAGAAGGAAATGAGCTATCAAGCCATGGAAAGATATGGAAGAACTTAAATGTACATTACTAAGCAAAGGAAACCAAGCTGAAAAGGCTATATACTCTCTGATTACAACTAGATGATACCATGAAAAAGGCAAAACTATGGAGACAGTAAAAAGCTCAGAAGCTGCTAGTGTTTGAGTGAAGAGGGATGACTAGGTGGAACACAGAGGATGTTTAGGGCAGTGAAAATATTCAGTGTGACACCTTAATGATAGATATATGTCATTATACATTTGTCCAAACCCATACAGTGTACAACATAAAAAGTGAAAGCCCATGTAAACTGTGGGCTTTGGGTGATTATGATGGATCAGTGTAGGTTCATCAGTTGTAACAAATGTACCGCATTGGTGTCGGATGTTGATAATGGTAGAGGGGCTATACATGAGTAGGGAAGAGGGTAAATGGAGGTTCTCTGTACCTTGTTCTCAGTTTTGCTCTGAACAATGACCTGCTCTTTGAAAATTGTCTTACTTAAAAACAAAAGGGGAAAAAGTTCTGTAGATAAATGGTATTGATGGTTGCACAATAATTTGAATATACTTAATATATACCTAACTGTTCCCTGAAAAATTATTGCAATGATCAGGTTTAGGTTGCATATTTTCCCACAGTTTGTTAATTGAGGAAAAAATTAATTCTTTCTGTATATACCAGTGATGTATAATTGGAAGGCAAAAATTTAAAAACCAATGCCATTTATAATAACTCCAAAAATATGAAATACTTAAGTATTAAATCTAACAAAATATGTACAAAATGTAGATGCTGAAAACTGTACAAAGAAGTCATAAAAAGACCTAAATAGAGGCAAGCCATAATTGGAAGATTCAACAGAAAATATCTTTTCTCACCAAACTGACCTACATACGTATTTAATGCAATGCCAATAAAAATCCTGGCAGAATTTTGTAGATGTAGAAAACTGACCCCAAGGTATATAAAAAAAGAATGAAGGAACTAGAATAACTAAAACAGCTTTGAATAAGAAAAATAAAGTTGGAGGATTTTAAGATTTATTTACTCTAAAGCTACTGATAAGACACCGTTTGCAAAGGTGTAGTAACATAGGCCAATGTAACATAATAGGTTTTCTCCTATAGGCAATAGGAAGTCATTTTAACTGGAGAAAAGATGCTAGAAAAAGAATTATCACCAACAGAAATTTTGCAACTGCATATAGAAGAGAGGAAAGTAGAAAGGCTTGGGGCAAGGAGACTGATTCAAGTATTTATTTTTGTTAGAAGAAAACAGTCTACGGGCACTGGAAAGACAAAGGAACTTTTAAAGTTCTGAAGGAAAAAAAATTCAATCTTAAAAAGATAGGGGTCAAACATGAGTTTAAAATTTCAACACTGGGAGGCTGGGAGAATGGTGGTAGTTTTGATCAAAGTCATGATGTTGGAAATGCAAAGACTATATTAATAGAGATGAATAAGATTGGCAGTTAGCATTAATTGTTTTATTGTGTTTTCAATCTGTCAGACCTTGTACTAAACACATGGTATTATCCCATCCGTTTTGACTGTAGTCTTAAGAGATAGGTCCTAGTGATGTCATCCCGGATTGACAGAGCAGCTGACTGGCTCAGACAAAAACACCAAACTATTGCCACTGTTCACACATCTAGGAAGTGGAAGAATTACGATTTGCTTCTCGGAAATCTGTTGCCAAAGTTCACATTCTTAACCACTATATTTGACTGTCTCCTCAGGGATTTAAAAAAATCATCTAAATCCATCTGCATGATGAATATAGAAAAGGAAATAGAAGCCCAGAGAGGTCAAGAAGCTTTCTAAAAGTCACTCAGTAAGTGCCACATCCCATCCCAGAGCCAGATCTCCTGGTTCGTTATCTCGTGTGCCTTCAATGCATCACTCACGACAGCGCTTTATTTTGATGGAAAGCTTCTTTTTTTATTGAAGTATAGTTGATTTTCAATGTTTTGTGTTATTTTCTGGTATACAGAAAAGTGATTCAGCCTATATATAGGCTTTTTTTCAGATTCTTTTCCATTATAATTTATTACAAGGTATTCAATACAGTTCCCTTTGCTATACGGTAGAACCTTGTTGTCTATCTAGTTTATGGATAGTGGTTTACGTCTGCTAGTTTCAAACTCCTAATTTATACAACCCCTCGCCTTGCCTTTCCCCTTTGGCGTAAGTTTGTTTTCTATGCCGGTGAGTCTGTTCCTGTTTTGTAAATAAGTTCACTTGTATCATCTTTTTAGGTTTCACATATAAGTGATGTCATATGATATTTCTTTTTCTCTGGAAAGTTTCTTTTTCCAGTGTTCACCTCTATAGCCTACTCTTGGCAGAGATTTAAAAAAATGCTGTTTTTATAGCTATAAAAAAAATGCTCAATGTTCAATCCCCATACAAGGTAAATAATTGCATTTTACTCAATAACAGGAATTTTCTTTTTGTTTGAATCATTTGGCATTATATTATTCATCGTTTCATTTAATTTTATAGTATCTTAATTTCAGGAGGGACTGCTTAAACAGTATTGTGTAGTCTATGCTGCCATCTCGTGGTTATATCGTATTATTACACTATGACTAAGGTCATTTTCCTCTCACCCACTTTCCACTAATGCGGAGTCCCCGCTCCCATCCTTCTTGATTCTGTAACTCAGGAATAAAGTGAGAGGGGATGAAAGAGGCAGATGGACGGAAAGAAGCTCCATCCAAGGTCTGGTCATTCGGCGAAACGCAAGAGACAGCACCATTCCTGAGCGAGCAGGTTTTTTGCAGGAATAAGTGCCACCTAGTGGCTGCTCTTGGCATAGCCATGTTATATTATAAAATATCAGTATTTCCAATGTTCCGAAGAAAAGAAAATAAAGCAAAAGCAAATGAAAAAATAAGCAAAATTGTGTGCTTAATCTCGCCAGCCTTAGTTTCCTCATATATAAAAAAGGGAAAGATTTGGATAAATGATCTCCAATAGCCTTTCCATATGATATTGTATAACTAGTTTCCCGCTCAAGATATTTTGCCTAACCTGGCATCATGCAGACACAGTGGGGAATTTCTGGGGCCCTGGAATTTTTTATTGTTGTTGTCAGAGGTTCTTGATCCAATATAAATAAGACTTTCGCTTTCCTTGTGTTTTCTATTTGTAAGCAAAATAGCTGCATACCCCAAGATGAATAACGACGACACAGCCACGCGTATTCGAGTGTTCTCTTTGGCGTCCTGCCAAAGGAATGGAAACTAGCTGGCATTATCAGAACGGAGGCAGAGTGAACAGGAGGCGATACATGCAAGGGGAGCTTAAACCATTAGCAACGTCTCTACTGACCCTGTGATTAATTTTGCTCCCTGGTAGTTACCTCTTTCTAATGTTGACAGATGTGGTTTTCTGTTTTGTTTTTTTTTTCTTAAGAAGCTTACTGGGTTGGCAAAGAAGGCACTAGAGGGATAAGGAGCAGATTCAGCAACAACAGAGACAGATGTTTTGCTGTAATTGAATTGAAACCCTAAGACCTTCTGTAGGCCAACTCTCTGTAGCCTAGGCCATCGCCTCATTTTTATTTTTATGCAAACTTAAATTCAGACTGACAGCATTTGAACTGTTTTTTTGTCTCCCTTAATGTTGATGTTGATATGTAGAGTTGTTTTAGCGAAGATGATTTTGCAAAGAGGTCAGATGGATTTGCGTCATTTCTACAGTGTGGAGGAGGGCACGCCCTGATGTGATTAAGTGCTGGTGAGGAGGTATGTGACCTGCCAGATATTTATGCAAACACGTGCCCCCCAGAAGCTGCAGTCCGACCTGACAGGTGGCTGACTTCTGCTTTATGCTTCGTTGCTTTAAGACCAAGTACTGCTTTAAGAAATCCTGTTAGTGGCTCCCCAACGGCTCAGCAGGTAAGGAATCCACTTGCAATGCACAGGAGACTGCAGTTCAATATTCCTGGGTCGGGAAGATCCCCGAGAAGGTATTGGCAACCCACTCTAGAATTCTTGCCGGAAAAATCCCACGGACAGAGGATTCTGGCGGGCGATAGTCCAATGAGTCACGGAGTTGGATATAACTCAATGAGCACAAGCCCAGTGCCTTGCTTGCAACTTCATTGGCTACCAGTGTTTCGTTATGAACTTAAAAGTTTAGCAGTCATCAAAAATAGGGACTTCACTGGTGGTGCAGTGATTAAGAATTCTCCTGCCAGTGAACGGGACACAGGTTCGATCCCTGGTCCAGGAAGATCACATGTGCCAAGGAGCAGCTAAGCCCACCTGTCTGAGCGTCTACCGAGTTCCCATGCTGCAGCTGCTGAAACCCACTTGCCTCGAGCCCCTGCCCCCCAAGAGAAGCCGCCAAAAGAAGCCTGGGCTCACTGCAACGAGGGAAAAGCCGGAGCAGCAATGAAGACCCATCGCAGCCAAAAATAAACAAAATAAGCAAGCAAGTGAAATTGTACAAAAGTAGTCTCAAGATGCTGGGACCTCGACTTTTGATAAAGAGGGCATGTGAAGCACAGATAAAGCTTTAAATCAGAATTTCCCAGCTGAGTGCTCTGGAGGAGTACTTTTTTTTTTTTTTTTTAAGGAATGTTAGGAGGTCTGGTGGATTTTTTTTTTTTTTTTTTAAAGGAGATTTGAGGTCAACCAAGTTTGGGAAACTCTGAATCCAGCAGAACTAAACAGACTTTTAACTGATGCTTTTAATGCAGCAAATATTTGTTAAACACTGATTATATGCCAAAAATGGTTAGAAGTGCTTAGGATACCCCATGAAACAAAACAGACACGGGATGCTTCCTTGTAGAGCTTACATTCTAGCAGGATTAGACAAATAATGAACAGTAAATATAATAAGTCAGTTGTGTAAGACATGTTAAGTGGGGTATATGGTAGACTGGTAACAAGTTTTGGAGAAAAGGGAGCATACTGTGTGTTTTTTTTTTTTAAAAAAGGTTAGGGTGTGCTTCATTGAATAAATGACATTTGTCATTTGATTTAAATATGTTAAAGGAGTTAGTCATACAGATTCTTGTGTGTAGAGTGGGTCAGACAAGGATGACAACCAGTGCAAAGCCCCTGCCGTGTGAGTGTGTCTGGGGTGTTGGAGGAACAGCCAAGAGACCAGAGTGTGTGGAACAGCCCGGGTGGGTGGAGCGGACGGTGGAGAAGCTGGAAGGCGGAAGGAGTGGGGAGTTGTAGATTACCTAGCCTTCATGAAGACTTTCAAGCAGAAGAAAAGGCGCCACGGCAGAGTTTTGAAGAGAGGAGTAGCTCCATCTGACTTTTATTTTTAAAACACTGGTTGCTGTGTTGAGAAGTAACTGTACCAAGGCCAGGGGACGGAGCAGCACTGCAGACATTCAGGCAAAGGATAAAGGCGGCTAACAGGCCAGGGCGCAGCTGATCAGCAGGTGGGAAGGCCTCGGATGCTGGACGTGTTTTTAAGGTGGATTGAACAGGAATGTCAGGGGGAGGAGTCAAGAAGGGACCGTGTTGTTATCCGCTTAGACAGAGAAGGCTGTAGGTGAGCTGGGGGCGGGGAGGGATATTAACAGGCCTACTTTTGGATGTGTTGAGCTTGAGATACTTATCAGAAGTTCAAGTACAGACATTAAGCAGGCAGTTGGTGGCTCAGCTGGTAAAGAATCTGCCTGCTATGCGGGAGACCTGGGTTCGATCCCTGGGTCAGGAAGATCCCCTGGAGAAGGGAATGGCAACCCACTCCAGTACTCTTGCCTGGAGAATGCCATGGACAGAGGAGCCTCGCAGGCTACAGACCATGGAGTCACAAAGAGTCAGACACAACTGAGCCACACATGCGTTCGCATAGTTCTCAAAACCTTGAGACTGGCTGAGATCACAAGAGGATAGGATGGAGGTGTACTAAAGTACTGAGCATAGAACCACTCGAGTACTGTGAAATCTGATCGAGGGAGGGGGATCAAATAATAGAACCGAGAAGGAATAACCGAGATGTAAGAAGAAACAAGCAAGCCCAGGAACCCAGAGGGCAGGTGAAGAGAAGATTTCAAGTGGGAGGGAGAAATCGGGTGTGGTGCTGTTTCCAACAGGTCTAGTGAGATAAGCAAAGACTAGACCATTGAAATCACATCCTCCTAGTTGCTTGTAGGACCAGAGCACTGTGAACTGTGAATCCCCAGCCTAGACTTGGGGCTGGAAAATTACGCCCAGTGGCTGTACTCATCCCGCCAAATGGTTTTTGCAGTGTTTAATTGGGGGGTGGGGGAGGGACAGAGTTCATGATAACATGAAAACACTATGAAATTCAAATATCAGTGTCAACAAGCAAGTCTGACTGCTACACAGCTACACACACACACACCAAAAAAAAAAAAAATATATATATATATATATATATATATATATATATATATATATATATAGTGTTTCCCACACTCACTTAGCACAGAATGCTTTTTTTCACAAAGCGTCTCCAGTGTAGCCAAGAACTGCTTTGGGAAATACTTATGTAGGTAATGGTACTTAACAAAGAGGACAGACTCAGGTAGGTGTGAGTGCTAGGGTCAAGAGCCAGGGCCCTGGATCTCATGAGATCACAAACTTTGACCGTGATGGCCTCCTTCAGCAGCCAAAGTGACGGCCGCTTCAGGGCAGGAGCGTCCATGTCCTGGCCGTTGAAACAGCGCTGCAGTGAACACTGGGGTGCTTGGGTCTTTTTTAATTATGGTTTACTCGGGGCAAATGCCCAGTATCTGTGTTGATGTACTGCAGAGACCACCACAGCACTGGAAAGTGATTATCCTCCAATAAAGAGAGAGAGAGAGAGAGAGAAAGAGAGAGAGAGAGAGAAAATACATACACTTTGAGAGAAAAAAACAAAAAGACGAGCAACTTTTCTCACGTTTCTTCTATTGACTGGCTCTTTGCAGAACAAGAAAGCTCACTGGCCCAGAGATACATGAAAAAAATTGCTCAAACTTCTTTAGCCGTTAGGGAAATTAAAATTAAACCTAAAAGACTGATTGGGTAACATTTAGGAACCTGATTACATTAAAGTCAAAAAAGATTTTAAGAAACAAGAGCTCTCATTCACTGTTAATGAGGCTATAAATTGGTGCAACCCTTGTGAACATTATCGTAGTCTATAAATTTGAAGATGTGAAAATTGTCCATCCTGGAGGTTTGACTCCTAGGTATTTATCCTAAAGAAACTGTTACGTATGAACACAAGAAAATATTGACCAACATTCACTGCAGAATTGCTTACAATCAATTATTTATCCTAGGAAAATAAGAAATAATGTTCATCAGCAAAAGAATAAATAAAATATTAATTATACACACATTGAAGTATTGTATGGCACTTAAAACTGAATTAACTAGGACGACATCTATTGACACCGTAAATCTAAGCATAATTTAGAGAAAAAAGTATGTTGCAGAGGTAAAGATAGAATTTAACACCATTTTTATAAAGTTTTCTGAAATGTGCAAAAAAAAGTAGATTACTTATGAATATATATAAAAGCATAACTGTATACAGTGATGAACACTAAATAGGGGATGAACACAAAGGTAAAGATTTATTACTTTATTCTGTATATTTATAATATTTTATATTAAACACATATTTTAAAGAGGAAATACTTGCCCCAAAAAACATAGGATGTGTTCATACATGGGCTAAGAGAAGAGGAAATACAAGTCAAAATAAACAGAATCAAGCAATAACACAAGCTATGCCAGTGTCAAGGAGACAAATTAATTTAAGGAAATTTAAGAATTTCCTTCACACTATATTCCTGGGAAGGAAAGAGCGTTCTTCTTCAATCCTAGTAAACAGTCGGCTGTCACTGACTTACTCACATGTTATTTTCCAGGTGACGAAACTGAATTTCACTATCACACCCAGGCATTGGCACTTTGCATTATAGAGGGACTATTTCTTCTCAGTATGTGCAAAGTGTCTTTAGCCTCCTATGTGGCCATCATTTAACATAATTCCTTACCCCCTGCCCAAGGCTAATTTCTTCTCTTATTTTAAACCTTAAATTGAGCCACTTGATTGATATCAATGGAATAAACCATCATCTTAAAGTATGATTATTTATTTGACAAATGAATCATTGAATTTTGTTTGTACTCTGGCAATCTGTACATGTTTGGAGAGGGAAAGATTCCTTTCTGGATTAAACTAATCATCTTTGTTCTCGTTAAGCATATTATTTTGCTGAATCGTTAAATATATTCAAATGATATTGTGTTGGATTAAGGGGACTTAAAGCCTAACCTCACTTCTTTGTCTGCCTACGATTGCCACTGAGGGTTTATTGAGTCCAGGATCAAGCATCCCACTAAGAACCTTCCCTGCAAAGACGGGCTAGAGGATGGAAACTGAAAATGAAAAAATCTGCTTTGTTTTTCTTGAATGGCTGATGATCTGGACAGATGTTTGCCTCTAAATGATGTCAATCCACTTAACCTACTAAAGCAAAGACACAGCCCTGAAAGCAATGTCGCTCTTTCTTCCTTGATACCTTTTTACCTGGCTCTCTAATCACTTTTAAAAGGACACCTGAAGAAGCAGTGTTGATAACAGCATTGGTTGTATCCGTCCACATTGCTTTCTTTTGGAAGAGATGATCCTGACTTCCCAGTTGGTTTTCTTCACCTGCATCTGGATCACACTGGTGCCAAATGCTTCTGTTGTTGCTGAAATCAAGACGCCCCGCCCACACTGCTCCTCTTCAATGGAACAGACTCGGTAAGACATCCATATTATAGTCCCAATTTCTCATACCAGCTACCTCACACTTGTGGGAAATATGTCTTTAATGGTAGCACACATGTGTGGCAGTGATTGTCTCTAGAGAGACTGCTCAGTCATCAAAATATATCACCTCTGGTCATCACAGAAAGAACAGAGTCTAGGGCCCATGCTGGCATTTACGTGCTTAATTTTATTCAAAATAGTTAAAGGGCTCTTGTATGAGTCTTCTCTCAGGGATTGTATTTCTCTAATGAGCAATGCATTTATTATTAATAATGACCTGAGTTTAATGTTCCATCAAAAATTTTGGAGTAAAAGTTAGTCTGAGTTCCAATTTCTGATGTCAAGTACTTGCAGAGTGTATGTGGTTCTGTATATTGATGAGACAGTACTGAAAGGCATCAAAGCCAGTTGTTGTTTTTCAAGTTTCGTTTTCCATTTGGAAAATCGCCTTTGAAATATCATCCTGAGCGTCAATACATTGTCACTATTATCCTATCATCAATAATCAGGATATGTTTGGATCTGCTAGTGAAGGGGCAGAGCTCTCTACTAGAATGACCAGTTCATCTGGTTTGCCTGGGGCTCCGTGGTCTTTCGGAGAAGGCAACGGCAGCCCACTCGTCCTCTTGCCTGGAGAATCCCATGGACGGAGGAGCCTGGTGGGCTGCGGTCCATGAGGTCGCTAAGAGTAGGACACGACTGAGCGACTTCACTTTCACTTTTCGCCTTCATGCACTGGAGAAGGCAATGGCACCCCACCCCAGTGTTCTTGCCTGGAGAATCCCAGGGACGGGGGAGCCTGGTGGGCTGCCGTCTATGGGGTCGCACAGAGTCGGACACGACTGAAGGGACTTAGCTGCCGTGGTCTTTAGCGCTAGAAGGCCCAGGAACCCCTCAGTCTCAGACAAACTAGAACAACTAGTCACCGTGGTGCACAGGCAATGCTTCCCTGGTGACTCAGGGGTAAGGAATCTGCCTGCACCGCAGGAGCTAGGGAGATAAGAGTTCGATCCCTGGGTCAGGAGGATCCCCTGGAGAAGGAAATGGCAACCCACTCCAGTATTCTTGCCTGGGAAATCCCAGGGACAGAGGAGCCTGGGGGCTGCATTCGATGGAGTCGCAAAGAATCAGACACAAGTGAGCAGCTGAGCATCCATGCAGCTCAGCGCAATGCCTAGTACCACCAGGTAACTGTAATAACCCATGAATGACCTCCTGTCCTAGGGAAAGTCTTTCCTTTTCACCACGTGCAAGATTCCCAAAAAGACCCAGTAGGAGAAATTGAGGAAGAAAGTGAGTGAGATCACCCAGCCAACCTTGGTGACATGTTTCAGCCAGATTGCCCTCACATTTTGGATATTTATGAAGCACTCCCTTTAAGATCAGGAAAGAGAACATAAAAATGTAACAAATCCTTCTGAAGCCTCAGGTTTAATGACCAAAACCAAAAGCACTGTGGGGGAGTGGGGAGGAGCAGTCACTAGAGTCCTGAATCCTGCTCTGCTCTGAGAAATCAAAAACCATCTCCCATACTTCCCTTCCAGACTTGGCTCCCACACTCAGATCTACGTTATGAAGTCTTGTCCCGTTTAAACATTTTTGTCTTCCCCGAGGCAATTAGACAAGCAATATTTAGGAAATGTGAGGCTATCCAACCAGGCTGTGTGTTTTTTTCAGGCTGCTTTTAACATCTAGTATGTTTTAGTAGTATATTGTATCTAATTTTGAAACAAAATGGAGATTGCTTAAAATATCATCTGTGACTTAAACAGTAGGGGGTTTGCCCAGTTTGTTTGGCGGATGTGTAGATAAGAAGGGAGATAGTCATAGGGACTCACCAGTCTCACCAGCCCACTATTGGTGGGAGAATTGCTGGAGAAAAATCTGCCATGTGTATTTTTTAGGTGTCATTTAAGGGACAAGAAGAAAGCATCTTTCTTTGAGGTGGTGTGAGAATTTCTCTCTTATGTTAAATGTCTCATTTTTAGACTCTGGTTAAATGAAGAGGGAACCCTGGGCTTTCTACTCTATAGGGCCAAGAGTATTTGTTTTCACTTCTCTATATCTTAAGTGATAAGCCACAATAGGATTCATTAAAATTTATACCTACCTCTTTTGTTCTTCAAAGAAAAATCCTCTAGGACTCTAGGGATGGCGTAAAATATACACCCTGGTTCAGAAGCAGCCACTTAAGATGAAAGCCTTGCATTTCCCCAGTGAACAGGGTAATGCAGCCAGCCAGCTTCTGAGCTGTCACTCAGCACCCTCTCAGGCGGATTTTAGGGCATTTTGACCAAAATACTGAAATTACTGTGTAAGATAGTCTATAGAGTAAGGAACCAGGATAATTTAGACCTTAGTATACCTCATGTGAAGAGTTGACTCATTGGAAAAGACCCTGATGCTGGGGGGGATTGGGGGCAGGAGGAGAAGGGGATGACAGAGGATGAGATAGCTGAATGGCATCACCGACTCGATGGACATGAGTTTGAGTAAACTCCAGGAGTTGGTGATGGACAGGGAGGCCTGGCGTGCTGCGATTCATGGGGTCGCAAAGAGTCAGACACGACTGAGCAACTGACCTGAACTGAATATGAATAAACACTATGAGGTTCTTTACTCCACACATGATCTGATAATCAATAATTAAATAAGTAATGAATTAATAATCCACTCTGTCATAGTTCAGTTCAGTTCATTTCAGTCGCTTAGTCATGTCCGACTCTGCAACCCCATGGACTGTAGCATGCCAGGCTTCCCTGTCCATCACCAATCCCCAGAGCTTGCTCAAACTCATGTCTATTGAGTCAGTAATGCCAACTCATAATGCAAGAGAACTAATAGAATGAACATGGAAAGAAGACTTGATCTTTCTTTGAAAATTGGGAAGTATATTTGTACATATTAGGTCACATTTATGTACATTATTTTGAGCCAGTTTTCCTACAATCAGGCCCTTTATCCTTAAATAGGCTATTAACTATTTACATTCAGAATATCATTTTACTTTTTGCCCAAAGACTCCCTTTTTAATCCAAATACTTTAAAAATCTTTCACCCAAAGATTCATCCCTTTATTTCTTAAAAACCAAGTTGGGGAGAGGAGGAGTTGGTGAATAAATTAGGTATGGCACAAGAAAATGTTTCTGTTTGGCCTCGGGGAGAGACCTGGCTCCCCACCGATGCAGAGAGGACTAGGCCTCCAGACTTACTGAATATTTATTCATCCTCTCGGCAATTGTATTGAGTGCCTTCGGTAATGACCAGTTTTGGGCTGGGAGTTAAGAAGAACATATTGTCTCAGCCTTAAGAGTAATCAGCAGAGTGCCCAGTTTCTGTATAAATCAGCTTGCAAGAGCCAGCTGTGAAATTTTAAGGTGGCTAAAAATAAACTTATTAAAAATTAACTTAGATAAATGTACAATTAAATTATTTTAATGAAAGTAATACATACTTAAAAGTTCACCACTTCCTAACTACTACATGTTACTATTGTGTATTGTTCTCCACTATTAATATCTACTTATGTCTGGAAGAAATACTGCACCATACTGTAATGTATTATGTTATGTTGTCGTTCAGTCCAGCTAAATGACAAAGAGTCAAGTCCAGCTCTTTGCAACCCCATGGACTGCAGCACGCCAGGCTTCCCTGTGCTTCACTATCTCCTGGAGTTTGCTCAAATTCATGTCCACTGAGTCGATGATGCCATCCAACCATCTCATCCGCTGTTATCCCCTTCTCCTGGACTCAGGGTAGTATAGTACATACTACACAGTATAGTGTAACTGTATATGGTACACTAGCACTATATATACTATATACTAGTTTATAGTATAGTGTGGTATATACTGTGTAGTATACAACTATATATTATAGTATACGCCTGTATAGGTAGTATTGTGTATTACACTGATATAGAATACTATATCATCATATAAACTGTAGTATACTACCCTACACAAAACTTATGTTACATTGTATTGTACTGTACCCTACTATGGGCTACACACTTCTCTGTCATATCCATAGCTTGAAACCAGCTAGGATGATAGTATGGAAATCAGCAAACACTACAAACAAGGCTTTTTTTCCTGGGGAGTCTCTTGTTAGACATTTACTAGCACGTCGAGACCCTAATGTAGAAGCCAGGAGTGTCCTAGAGATTGCCAATTCAAACTGCTACGCAAGTTAAGACAGAAGTGCCTGGCAGAAACTGAGGCAATGATAGGCTCAATGTTCCTCTGGGGTCAGAGGCTGGTCAGGTTAAGACTTCTTTCTTGGAAGAGGACGTCAGCCCGGTGTCGCTAGATTTCCCGAGTTTTCAAAAGAAGAATTCAGATTTTCATGCAAAATTTTCCAGTTGAATACAAAAGCTTTCTTTCAGTAACTACTAAAAGCAGAATCATTTTTTTCAGGGGAGGGAAGAAGGCAGAAGACAAAGGGGCTTCAAATGATTCTTATATGGAATCAGACCAGAAAGTTCTAAGCTAAATCTGGTTCTCTATCAGAAATTAACCTCCCTTATTAAGCACATTTGCTTCTCTTGCCTTTGTGTGTTCTATTTGTCTTCATTTTATTAACCTTTCTACTTGTATGCTTTTTTTTTTCAAGTCAGCGGTCTTCAAATAGGGCACTTATGCTCCTAGAGTATAATGCTCCCCTAATGCTGCATGCAAGCTCTCAGAGGCACATGTGAGCATAAAAAGTTTTAAAATAATTATTTCTGGATCTCTGACTTCCTCTGACCTCTTTCCTAAAATGGATCCTCCTGAAAATTTGCCTGCAGTCTTCTCTGCAGCCTCCCCTTAATGATTGCTCTGTCCCGTTTGGCAAAATAAAAGCACGCACACCTCTTCCTTTTTCTGACCTTTTTCTGTGTTACACGGGTGGACAAAACCCGCCCGAGTACAAAAAAATTCATTACAGATGTTGTTGCTAAGGTAGCTGATGACTTTAGTTTAAATAACACATTCTTTTCCAAACTGAGTGTTTCCCTTTTTTTCTGTTTTTCTTTTTTTTTTTTGCTTTCAACAATATTGAAGAAAGAACCCACTTAACTTGTTAGGTTATAAATCATTAGAAAGAATTCTTGATGATACACCACAATGTGAATTTTGAAAATTAAGTAAGAAGGAATTGCTTAAGTTATAGTCCTAAAACAAAATTTCTTCCAATTCCATGTCCATGAACAAAGATTTTCTATATTTTCATCTATAAAGGTGAAAAATAGGATCAAGGAAATGTAAATTAAAACCATGAGATATCACCTCACATCTATTAGAAGGGCTTTATCAAAAAAGACAAGAAATAACAAGTGCAATGAGTAATATCCATACACAGATACACAAAATAGGGAAAATGTACCTTCACTTTATTAAGAAATACTTCTCTGATAAAATTTAATCATAATTTTAATAATTATTTATCAACATTTATATGAGTTATGTTTTGCTCTGTTTTTAATAGTCATAGAGGCTACAAAAGAATTTATTTCAATGTGTATACATGTCTTCTCGGAAAGAAGTATGATAAGTGACAAAATTCAATGAAGAAAATAAAATGGAAAGACAAGTTTCAAGAAAACGAGGAATGAGACAAATTCCTTTGAGACAAATTTGTCTCAGAAAGACAAATTCTTTCTGGTATTTAAAGAGGAACTTATTCATGTATTTTAAAATGCATGTTTTGAGTATTCCAGGTTCATTGGATACATTTAAAGGAGGAATATATAAATTTTATTTTAAATTATCAATATTTAATTTTAAATTTTATGATGAAAAAATGGAAGATGACTACTTAATTATGTGTGAGGTTTTCAAAATTATTTCAGGGGGTGTCTAAGCCACATAAACCTTTTTGGGAAACAGATGGTGTATAAAGTCAAAAGTAAGTAAACAGAGGACATCTCACTACACACAAGTAGAGCCCTCAGTTAAGAAGAGGTGAGTGTGCGTTCAGGTACCGCCAGGAGCGCCTTGCATGCATGCATGCCCATTCAGCCATGTCCACCTCTGCGACCCCATGGACTGTAGCCCACCAGGCTCCTCTGTCCGGGGGATTTCCCAGCCAGGAATACTGGAGTGGGTTGCCATTTCCTCCTCCAGGGGATCTTCCCCACCCAGGGAACGAACCCTGCCTCCTGCTTGGCAAGCAGATTCATAAGCACGCTGACACCTGGGAAGCCTCCTGCCTTTCATAGCAGGCTGCATGTTCATTGTTCTGAGGGTTCTTTATATTATTTTTTTTTTTGAGGATTACGATTCTGGAAATTTATTAGGATTTTTTTTCTCCATTAGGGAAGCTACATGCAAAAGATGCAACATACAGAATACCTTTAAATAACACAACTCCCAGACAGGGACAGGGTGATATTTGGGGGAGGGGCATTCTGTCTTTGCTTTTCTATGTTCTATTTTTAATTAAAAAAATTTTTTTTTCCTCTGGATGGAATTTCTGAGATGGGTATTCTGGGGATTCTTAACTAAGATTCATCCCTTCCAATCTCTAGAGGGCTATGCTTTTGAAAAGCGTACTAGAGATTGCCGTTGTGTTATATTACTAAAGAAGTTCACAAATTTCCATGAATTTCCACCCAAGGTAATATTCCAGTTTTTTTTTAAAATAAAAACAACCAGCTAGCTTTTATAAAATGCCTATTATTTTCCAGACCGGTAGTTCTCCTGAGAAATTGTTATAAATGCAAATTCTCATACCCTAAAACTATGGAATCAGAAACTCTGGGCATGGAGCCTAGCAAACCTGGTGATTGAGATTCATGCCAAAGAATATAATACTTACAAAATATGTGGTAGGGGACCTGGAACACAATAGGCATTTAATAAAACCTAGCTGCTATTACTTTTTCAATCAATGGATCATTCTAGCTCCTTGAAAGAGGTTTTCTAGTTAAGAGATCCTTGGAAGAAATAGCTCTCTGTGTCAATTATTCATAGGATAAAATGACTTGTGTTTAAAATCAAACGCATTTGTCTTCTACACAAAATCAGATTTGTTCCTCCAACTTCCCTATTTCTATCAATGGCAAAAATGCATACATAAATCTCTGAGGGTTTCAGCCAGAAACTTCTGTACTTAAAGATCATACTGGTTGCTCTCCAGTGCCTATAAACCTGGACATATTTCTTAAACCAGCTGCTTCAGGATGTGAAATTCTGACCATCAAAGTATCGAGTTAAGACATTGTGTCCACAAATATTATATTAAAAACTGATGTGTATTTCCTGAAGGAGACATGACATGTATCAATGCAAAAGCCAATCAAGAAAGAGTAACTAGAACTTGCCTAGTAGAGCGCTCAGCATCTTGTGTTACTGCTGCTGTTGACGATGACAGTGACGGTGACAGGAATGTTCTTTCTAAAAAAATAATTTTATTTATTTATTTATGGCTGTGTGGGCTCCCTCTAGTTGCAGCGAGCCGGGGTTACTCTCCAGCTGCAGGCTTCTCATTGTGGGGGCTGCTCTTGTTGCAGTTGCCACGCTCTATTGCTCAGGTGCAGTATTGTGGTGCATGGGCTTCGCTGCTCCACGGCGTGTGGGATCTTCCCGGACCAGGGATGGAACCTGCGTCTCCTGCATTGGCAGGCGGACTCGTTACCACTGAGATACCAGGGGAGCCCAGGAGCGTCCTTCTGGAAGAGGGCCGGAGCAAGGTCTCGGCACCTGGGACAAGAAGTCGGCTGCATGTCACTTACAGAGGGGCTGTGCGGCCCCACACTTAGAGCACGTCTGGGAAGTGTGTGTCACAGCACAGAGACGAGTCAGGGAGGCCCAGCAACTTGCCTGAGCTCGGAGCCCCAGGGAGCCACGGGCTTCGC
Organism: Muntiacus reevesi; assembly: GCF_963930625.1. Lineage (NCBI taxonomy): Eukaryota > Metazoa > Chordata > Mammalia > Artiodactyla > Cervidae > Muntiacus > Muntiacus reevesi. The sequence goes on from NC_089269.1 coordinate 13,446,042, forward strand.
TCCCAGAGCAGGTCTCCACGCACACGGGAAAGGCCACCCATTTGCCTTTGCCCGAGGAAGTGCGCCTGCTTCACCACTGGACCAGTCTTAGGTCCAGCCAACGGTCAGAGCATCCATTTTCCCCTGGGATGCCTCTCCAGGCCCATAGCCCTCCCTCAGTTCCAGAATCTACTACAGGGATTCTTCCTCGAATCCCAACCAGCACCCATACTTTTTGCTGTTGTGAAACACTGTTTTCATCCATTTACAATTCTCAGGTCTTTTGTTTTGCTTTTTCTTAACATTATCTTAGTGCAAGAGGTATTTTAACTTCTGTGACTCCAAGAATCACTCAGGTACCACGCTGAATGCAGATTCCTAGGCCCTGTTCCTCTGGTTCTGGTTTGGTTGATCTGGGTCTGAATGTTGATCATCTCCACCCAGGTGCTAGTGGCCAGGTTTTCCTACTAAAAACCACATTGTCAGGACCACATCCACACTCAAGTATGTCATTCAAGGTACTTTACCTTACCTGCCCCACCCTTGTGAAAGCAAAAGTAAATGTTGGTTGATCTTTGTCTGTATGTAATGTGAACTGAGAAAATGAGCTTTATGTGTATATTTTGGAGCATACCATGTTGAGCACAGAAAGCTAAACTAAATCAAAATATCCGGAAACACATGTATCTCAAAAGATTTTTCTCCCTTGGAGGTACAGCAAACAAGAAACTAGAATGAGGAAAGAAGACAGTACCAAGGTGTGGCCCCTGAAATACAAGCAAATCCTCCACATAGAGGACCATGACTTTGCAATGAGACCTGGATTTGGAGGTGAGCACTATCTTTACAAAACTCCTGTGTTATAATCCATTGCGTTGTCAAAACTGAGTTGAAAATTTGAAGCCATTAAGACCAAATCACAAGACCATCAGTTTAACAAAGAAAAAGAAACAAAAACGTTTTACAATGATCTTCTCTTAAATAAGAGCAATTGATAATTTATGCAGTTTAAATTAACCAAAATGACCCATTGTTTACTATATACATTGTCATAAAAAGTGTGTTCGATAAATAATATGTGTTCAAAAATAGTGAATGCATATATCTTGCCCATACAGCAATATATTATTTTAATTAAAATCCATTGAGTTATATCGGAGAAGGCAATGGCACCCCACTCCAGTACACTTGCCTGGAAAATCCCATGGACGGAGGAGCCTGATAGACCGCAGTCCATGGGGGGGTCGCTAAGAGTCGGACACGACTGAGCGACTTCACTTTCACTTTTCACTTTCATGCACTGGAGAAGGAAATGGCAACCCACTCCAGTATTCTTGCCTGGAGAATCCCGGGGACGGGGACCTGGTGGGCTGCCGTCTATGGGGTCACACAGAGTCGGACACGACTGAAGCGACTTAGCAGCAGCAGCAGCATTGAGTTATATGATGGTATTCATAAACTCTTGTGAAACATGCTTATGAGCTGGAATGCCTGACTTTTGTTGAAGAACTAGTCTGCCAAATGCCATGGCTCCCTGTGAACCACCTCTGCTGAGGTTTTTTCTTTTACTTGCACCTAGCAATAAAAATTGACTGAAATGTTGGCGTGCCAGGCACTGTGCTAAGCCCTTTAATGCACTGGCTCATTCCACGCTTGCAGTGACCCTATGAAGTAGGTGTTACAACCCTAATATTACAATGTGGAAATTAGGGCTTAGAGAAATTAAGAAATGTTCTCAAGGCCATGAAAAAAGTAATGTGGTAGATCCAAGATGCAATGACTTGTAAGGAGAACAGGAGCAAACCACAGAAGGAGGATATATTACTTGGAAAAAAGCCTTTCCTCCTGTCAGATTGTTTCATGTGCATATAGTTGTATCCCTGGGGGTACCAAGCTTTTCAGAGATACACAGGGTGTGGTAAAATCACCCAGGTAAGCTGTACTCTCCACCTTAGTGCTAAATGCATCCTGACTCTCCTGCTCCTGACCTAAGTTCTCCCACACCCACAATTTCCTGAACTGACAACTTTTCATGCTAGAGACGTGGAGGTAAGAGAGGTGAGTGTGGGGGTGAGGAACCAGGGTCCCCCAACAGTAGAATAGGTACCACTTTTTGATAATTAACACTTCAAGTCCTTGGCGTGGGTAGGAAGACCTCGATACTCATCATATTGTGGTTATGACAAAGGGAAGCACAGCACACAGGTTACTGGTAAAATTTAAAAGTACATCAGGTAACTCTTAGGTCAAGGATGGTTTGGGTTTTGTTCTTTAATTTTCTGGAGTTCATTGGGTTGCAATTCTAAGGGTCTGGTTTTGATTTTATTAGGTTGTGTGTGTGTGCTTAATTGCTCAGTCGTGTCCGACTCTTTTCGACCCCATGGACTGTGGCCTGCCAGGCACCCCTGTCCATCCAGGGAAGAATTCTCAAGTGGGTTGCCATGCCTTCCTCCAGGAGATCTTCTCAACCCAGGGATCAAACCCAGGTCTCCCACATTGTAGGCAGATTCTTTACAGTCTAAGCCACCAGGGAAGCCCTTTATTAGGTTGGTGATGCAAGTTTCAGCAGGCATCAGAGTCCCCTGGGGGCTCCTTGGCACCCAGATCACTGGGCCTCACCTCCAGAGGTTTTGATTCAGTAGATTTGAGTGGGGTCACCAATTCTCATGTCTTATACATTTCTTGATGATGTTGATTCTGCTGGTCTGAGGTATCACATTTGATACCTACTGAGTTAGATTATTAGCATCAGATTAATTCGTGGTGAGTATAATATTTTGTTTTTCAGGAGCATTTCTCAACATTTTTTTACTGCCTATCGATCTATTTTTTCATTTCTTTTCTTTTCTTTTTTACATCATTACTCAGATGTGTCATCCTTACCACAATTCTCCTGAAGATGTAAATACTCTTAACTGCCATTCCCAATAGACCGTTTATTTCCCCCAACAAAATTTGCCCAAAGTTTGGATAATATACTCTGCAACTGATAGGCAGGTATTCTGGACCTTGGTCTCGACGATTCTAAGGAGTCTCTAAAATCTTTCCCCTCCCACAATTTACCTGGGAAAATTATTTTTTTTACTTTAAACTTGACCGGCTGTGGGTACTTGGAGCCATTAGGGGGCTCCAGACACACAGGAATAGCTTGGAACTGGCCTCTGGAGTAGTGATTAGCAGTCCAAAATGATGTATTCCCTTCTATACGAATTCAAAAAGCTGCCCTAATTCCTGTTAGGTTAGGTTCGTCAATTAAATGAATTCCTATCCTAGAGGAAAGGGTTTTATGGGTTTATTTTAGACCACTGAAAGCCAGAGAGATTAAGAGAAAAATTGCTGCCCTTGAATGTGGACCTTGAAACAAGCAGTCTACACTTTGTAACTCAAAGTGTTCCAAGGACCAGGGGCAGAGTCACTGGGGAATTAGTTAGAAATGCAGACAATCAGGCCCCACCCCAGGCTTTCTGAATAAAAACCTGCATTTTAACAAGATCCCCAGGTGATTCGACTACACTTTACAATTTGAGAAGCACCATCATAAATTACCAAGAGCCGACCCAAAGCTTTTATCTTAAAACATTTATGCCTTCTTTCTCCCTCCTCTGTATCACCCCCACCCCCCAGAAAAACATAATATTGATCTTAAATTTCCACTCCTCTTGATCTGTTAGGGATACGTGTTAAGAATTTTTAAAACAATTTTTTTTCCTGAGGCTACTTTGTGGGAGTCATTAAAAATGCAATGGAAATGTACTTAGTGGCAGGTGGCGAATCATCCCACGATTAAGAAATTTTTCTGACAATCATGGACTGGGGCTAAATGGTATCCAAGTGGCTTGTGTGTTCAGTCAGTTCAGGCAGAAAAAAATCCATAAATTCAGTCAGAAGTGTCAGTCTGGTAGCTCTGTGAAATATATTCCTTACCCTTCTCTTGTGTTGGTGAGAACAGCTTTTTATACCAGTGACCCATTCTCTGTTCTCTCAAGCCCGCCTTCCTGGGAAAATCAGGCTGCAGAATACAAAAGACAGGCTTAAATTTATCTTCTCTTTCTTTATACATGTCCATAACACAACACACACACATTCTTCTTTCCTCTTGAACTAAATGTAACTTCAGCACTTCTCTTGCCTTAATGTTTTCCTAATTAGCTTTAACATTAAAACCAGCTGCTACTGCAGTGCTTTTTTACTTTTATAAAGCATTAGAAGATTAATTGACTCATTATGTGGAAACAGGAGGATATAAATTTAAGGGAGCCTTTTGTTTAACTTGGGTTATAAATTGCAGCTCATTTTCTTTATTTATGCTTTCCCTACCCTTTACATCTCCCATAACTAAGGGCTTTTTTTTGTTTGTTTTAGCTTTACGGATGATGATTTCTTTGTTTCTTTAAAGTGAAATCCATCCAGCATCTAGATACTGGCTCCTGAGTTAAAACAAAAGCTGAAGTTGGAAAAGCCACTTGTGTAGTCTTTGCTTGTCAAATAGGAGGACCAGATTGCCAGCCAGGGGGATCTGGCTGTATTCCTGCATTAACGAGCTCTAGCTTTCAAGCAAGTTCTTCAACTTTGCTGAGCATGAGTTCCCTCATATGTCAGATGGAGCTAAATTGGTTCTACCTAGCTAACTAACAAAGTGGCTGTAATGATAACATGAGATAATATATCAAGTACTTTAAATGTACTACACAAATAAGATGAATAACTTTTATTTAGATCCCCTTATTCCAGCATGCATAAAAGTAAGATTAATGATTTTTATATGTATAATATGATGTAGTATAATATATATGGCAGTATAAATGTCTGTGGTACTACCTAGTTAGAGATCCTGGGAAATCAACACCTAATTGTAATACCTAATAGTTATTTAATTTTTACTATATTCCAAATGCTTTATATAGACGATTAATAAGAGCATTTATGAAACTGGTGTTATTCATGTTCTATGTATCACACATTACTATATACTGAATAAGTTGGTTAAGACATTTAATGTTAGGTTAGGCTAAGGACTTGATATGCATTTTTTAATTTAGTTTCACAGCAACCCCGTTAGGCACAGACCATGTATATATGTCCCCTATTTTACAGATGAGCAAACTGAGGCTTAGAGGAGTTAAGGATTACAGAAGGTTAAACTCAGGTTTATATGGCTACAAATTTCATAGTTTTTAAGCTTTTTGCTTTATTACCACCTTCTCTTTGGGACTCAGTGCCTATTTTGCAAAAAAGAATGATCTTTGAAACTTTTAAGAAGCTCCCAAATTCTATGATTTTGCATCTTGCCTTTACTCGCCTGCCCTCATCCTCCACTCTGTCCTCAGGATGCCAGAGCAGAGTTTAAAGTCCTGGACCCAGGAGAAGATGCACTTGGGCATCAAATGCAAAGGAGACAAAAATGAGGTCAGATAGCATCTGAGGACAAACACTTTCCTTTGAGGTGAAAGAGCTCATCCTAACAAAAATAGAATAAATGGGAAGGAGGAAAGAAGAAATCTAAGACGCATTTAGGAGCCCATTCCTAATGGACAAGCCATGTCATTCACCCGCTGTCAGCCCAGCCTTCAAACAACGGTGAGGGCCCAGTGCTTGTCCAGTGGGGGCACGAATGTCCTTGTATGGTGGTGTTAGAAGACTGGCCTGGCTTGCAGAGATACTCATCAGTAACCGGGTCCTACTTACAAGGCATAAACATCCTGAATCCCAGTTGAGCTCACACTTTGTCATAAAATAAACACTGTACGAGAAGCACTGGATTATTCTTTAGTGAAGAATGCACTGATTGTCTCAATGTTTGAATGTAAGACTGGGAATTGTGGTCTGTAGTCTGAGGAACAGATTCACATTTTTGCTGCTGAATTCAGTTCAGTTCAGTCGCTCAGTCGTGTCCAACTCTTTGCAACCCCATGGACTGCAGCACACCAGGCTTCCCTGTCCATCACCACCTCCCGGAGCTTGCTCAAACTCCTGTCCATCGAGTAGTGATGCCATCTAACCAAGTCATCCTCTGTAACTCTGCTGAATTACAGTAACAATAACATTTATTCTATGCTGTTTATTGAGTATCCACTACGTTTATCAACTGTATTATTTCTAGTCTTTAAATAAGCCTCCTTGGTGAGACTACTACTGGATCTGATAGTTGAGGACCCTAAGCTTAGAGATTTTACTGACGCTAGTTCTCATGTGAGTCGTGGAGCTGGATTCAAGCTCTGGTCAGGACTCTAATGCCAGAATTTTCTCCAGGATGTCCTGTTCCCTCTCCAAGGCCTCTCCCATCCCTTCAGTCCTTTGGAGTATTGGAGTTAGTGGGAGGAATTACTCATCCCGGAAGGCCAGACAGGGCCAGGGAGGAGATCTTTGCATGAAGTGTATATTTTGATAGCTCTACCAACTAAAGAGGTCTTCCCCCGTGACTCAGCGGTAAAGAATTCATCTGCAATGCAGGAGATGTGGGTTCGATCCCTGGGTTGGGAAGATCCCCTGAAAGACGACATGGCAACCCACTCCAGTATTCCTGCCTGGAGAATTCCATGGACAGAGGAGCCTGGAGGGCTATAGTCCGCAAGGATGCAAAGAGTTGGACATGACTGAAGCGACTGACTACTCACAGACACATCAATTGAAGAAAAAAGGCAAAACAAAATAAAAGCATCAGAGCTAAACCTGATAAAGGAATAATACTGAGCTGTTCCCAAACTTAATCATAATTATCACTAAACAATATTTTAATAGAATTGTCATTATTAATACTATTGGAAGTAATTGGTCCAGTATGGCAGGAAGTAGCTAGTGGTTGAGATGCAAGTAAGGTATTTCTGAAACAGAAATATATTCCAGTGACAGGCCCAGTTGCCTGGCTAGTTGAAATCCTGGAAAGTAATGAATAATATCGAGGGTTTAGATTTATAAAAGAGCAAATCTGTGTAGATAAAGTGAAGGTAATGTCAGCCAATTAATGGGGGGCTAGGCATAGATGGTCCACAGGGACTGGTGAGGCGTGTCTTGTTTTATAATGTGTTATATTGGGGTTTCCCTGGTGGCTCAGATGGTAAGAGAATCCATCTGCAATGCAGGAGACCCCAGTTCAATCCCTGGGTTGGGAAGATCCCCTGGAGAAGGGAGTGGCTACCCACTCCAGTATTCTTGTCTGGATAATCCCATGGACAGAGGAGCCTGGCAGGCTACAGTCCCATGGGTTCCCAAAGAGTCAGACACGACTGAGTGACTAAGCGTACACACACAGTACATTTAAAACACAATAATTTGGTGCTTTATTAAATTATATGCACATATATGTCACATGTAGCATATCCAGACAATGAGGAATGAAGTCTTTTTGGCCTGTCCCTTCTAAATACCAAAATCTTGTCTGAAATAACCACTTAGGATCCATCTAGGCAAGATTTCTGTTCTTTTCCAACAATAGTTGAAAGCATTTTTTAATTAAGGGCTATAAAGTTTGAGAATTGGTCACTGTGGAAAGAAAACATATGAAGAGTCTATGTATAAATATTCAAATTATTTGAAAATCTATATACATCAGGGTTTTCCAGGTTGTGCTAGTGGTAAAGAATCCACTGCCAGCGCAGGAGACACAGGAGACATGGGTTTGATCCCTGGGTCAGGAAGATCCGCTGGAGGAGGAAATGGCAACCCACTCCAGTATTTCTGGCCTGGAAAATCCTATGGACAGAGGAGCCTGGCAGGCTACAGTCCATGGAGTTGCAAAGAGTTGGACACGACTGAGCATGCACACATAAATGCATCAAATTTCATACACAGTACTAACTAATTAGTATCAGCATCCCCTCACGCAGGAAGAGAGGAAACCCTCTGTAGAGTGTAACAAGGAATCGTCTTGGTCTCAGATTGTTCTCTGGGCACGTGAGCCTGATTCTGTGAGACCCAACTGCACACAAATCTAGAACTTGCCTGTCTGAAGTTGCTCCCGTTCTGATTTCCAGAATACTCTCAGCATTCACATGTCTAAGGATGTTGCTTCACCCCAAATGCAAGTTATGGCTTCTGTTTATCATGAGGGGACATTTCTGAATGTGCAGCAGCCCTGGGCAGCGCTGTTGCCAGTGTATACCTCTAGCTTGCCCACGTGGAAGAGACTGATTTTTCGGCAAGAGAGGAAAGGCTTCCACATTTGCCAAAATCATGAACTTTGTGCTAGTCTGCTCCCTGAATATGTAATAATATATCAATAGATAATTGAGAAATTTATCATTAAAACTTGAAAAGTAATTCATTTGCAGCATTGATCTCTCTCCATTTTAAATGATTCCAAAAATAAGCCTGATTCCTCACTATATTCTCATTCTTCTTTCTGAAGGGTCTCCAGTGCCAGTGGGTATAGATATCCAGGTTGAAAGTATTGACAGCATTTCAGAGGTTGACATGGTAAGTTTCTCCCTGAGATGCTTTCTTCTGAAAGGATAGATTCTCAGTACTGTCAAAATCACTGACATTTTAATAAATCATCTTAATTATGCATGTTATTTATTTTTCCTGCTTTGCTTAATAAAGCTGAAGCTGCTTTATTCTTTTTAACTATTCTCTCTGCCCCAGATTATAATTCTCATTCCTTTCTTTCTCTTCTCCTTTTCTTCCCTTGGCTTTCCAGTGTCCCGAAGGACGGGATATACTTAGCTATGCAACTTGAACCTTGGTACTCAGTATCAGCAAAAACTAACTTGTCTGCATTCTCCATGCCCAATTTGAAAAAAAATGATCAAGTGATCCCCGGTGTTGGCTTCTTTTGCTTCTCATTTATCAATTTCTCACCCTCCCTTATTTCACCCTGAAGTCACTTTCAATCTCTTTCGCTTTGTCCTGCTATCCTCCCAGTGGCAGTTCAGCCTGCTTCCCATGATAGCGCCAAGCAGCGGTGATGCTGGTGCCTCGCCGACATGTACCAGTGTCTGCCATTTGACTTCACAGGCTCAGCGTTTGCCCAGCGCCCTTCAGATCAGACTGAGCATCTAAACACAAACATATGCCTATTAAAGCAATCCATGCAGTAACCCACAGGATTCCCTGTGGAACGGTGTTATGGTAATGAATGAACCATTGTATTTATTCACTCTTACCCTCATTCAAAATTACACGTGGCTGGTGCTCCCAGATTAACCCAGAGCAATAATACAATGCACCTCTATTCTGATCCTAAGAAAAACAGATGAGCTCATTATTACTTGATGACTTGTTTGTGGTTTGCTGAGATTTGTCCTTCACGCGCCTAATAAATGTTGAAGTTCTATTATATGTGTTATTTCAAGAAGAATTTGAGTGTTGTTGGCAAATAAATGATAGTAAGAAGTAAGCAGTTGGGAAATGTGAAACAACATATTGTCATTGCCTACATCCTGTAACTTAGGTGAAGATAGGAGAATTTCTATTCAAACAAACAAAATACTCATACCTGAGAGCCAAACAAGACTCAAATAATTGATTAAGCAAATTTTTTTCTGCGAAAATAATGTTAATCTAGCTTTCCCCCCTCATCCTCGCCTCCTTACAACTGGAATGCATATAAACAATTTAAAATCCTGACTCATACTGGATCAGAATCTCTGAGAACTAGCTTCTAGGGGATGTGCCATATTAACAAATGCACAAGTGATTTTTGGCACACTACAATTCCAGTACCATCATTTCCTGGTATTTCTTCTGTGTCTCGAGCTGAAGATCACCATCTCTCTCTCAGGACCTCTGTCAACATTGCTGTTGTTTAGTGGTTCAGTTGTGTCTGACTCTTGCAACCCCAGGGACTGTAGCCCACCAGGCTCCTCTGTCCATGGGATTCTCCAGGCATGAATACTGGAATGGGATACCATTCTCTTCTCCGGGGGATCTTATCGATCCAAGGATTGACCCACATCTCCTGCACTGCAGGAGGATTCTTTACCACTGAGCCACCTGGGAAGCCCCTCTGACAACATGGTTTCCATTAAAATGCTTAAAAACACCAATAAATGTTGTGTTCAGGTTCTTATAGGACTGTAGTTTATTCAACTTGGGGAGGACTGCTTTAACAAAAACAGTAGAAATATATGGGTATAAAATCAATCAGAAAAGTGAATATTTATTTACAGTGAGAGAAAAAGCAAGCTAAAATACCAGAAAAAATCAAAATAAAATACCAGACCATGAAGTTTCAGGCCCCTCTCTTCTGAGATCATCTTAGGTGAGTCACCAGAGTGCTCAGGTAGAAATGTGTCCCACTTATAACCTGTTTCCCCTCAGCAACTTGAATACTTGATGGTTTTCAGAAACTCTCAGCATTCACCAGAGTCCAGGTGAGGAGAGGCTCTGTGACGGAAGCTCAGTAGCTTCATTCTGAATCTACCTGAAGATATAATATAAGGTATTCAAGCACAGGTCGCTAACACCTATGGAAACCAGTGGAGACTGATAGTACTGACTGGTCATCCTGAACCATATTTCTGCGGGCCTTGACTTCTCTCTTTTTCTCCCTGCCTAGGACTTTACAATGACTTTTTATCTCAGACATTACTGGAAAGATGAAAGGCTCGCCTTTCCCAGCAAGACCAACAAAAGCATGACTTTTGATCATAGATTAATCAAAAAGATTTGGGTGCCTGATATCTTCTTTGTCCATTCTAAGAGATCCTTCATCCATGACACGACTGTGGAGAACATCATGCTGCGTGTCCACCCTGATGGAAACGTCCTCTTCAGTGTCAGGTGAGGAGGGCTGTCTCCTGCCTAGGGCTCCGTGCACCACCCCATCTGCACCAGCACCAGGGGGACCCACTGCAGGCTGAACTCCCAGTATTGCCGTGTTTAGTGACGCTGGAGCTTCAGACACAAGCAGAAGATTCGACTTTTTTCCTGATTCTAACTCCCAGGTTTTGTTCCTTTAATGACTTTTGGTAATTAGTATTTTGTTTATTCTTTTAAAGATTTATTTATTTACGCACTGGCTGCGGTGGGTCTTCGTTACTGCATGCGGGCTTTCTCTAGTTGCAGAGAGCAGGACTACTTTTCAGGGTGGCATGCAGGCTTCTCCTTGCAGCGGCTTCTCTTGGTGCAGGGCGCCGGCTGTAGGCACGTGGGCTTCAGAAGTTCCAGCGCCTGGGCTCAGTAGTTGGGGCACGCAGGCTTAGTTGCTCCAAGACATGTGGACTCTTCTGCACCAGGGATCGGGCCAGTCCCTTGCATTGCAAGGCGGATTCTTAACCACTGGAACACCAGGGAAGCCCCTGACTTCCGGGTTTTAAAGAATGACTTCCTAATCTAACTGTACCCACTCTGGGCATATATTGAAGAATGATAGGAAATCAGGTTGGACAAAATGGAGCTGAATGATGGATATCCTTAAGAGTCTAACCCACAGTTTTTTTATAAGTACCCATAACTGCTTTTCCTCCTCACCAATGCCACCCTCACCCTGCACCCCACCAAGCAGCCTTGGAATCTTGGATTAACTAAATGATTTTGTTAAGTATGTCCTTCACTCTTCACATAAGGATATAGTCATCATGCACGTTACCCCTAATTTCTTCATTTAAAAATTGTTGAAAATGAAAAACAAAATTTTAATTTAAAATATTTGATCTGTGCTAATGGACCTATCCAAATGATAAATAAGAGTTCTGTATTCTGTTGGATATAAAAAAAATAAATAAAATATTTGTTCAGACACTGTGCTATATTCGGAGAAGGCAATGGCACCCCACTCCAGTGCTCTTGCCTGGAAAATTCAATGGGCAGAGGAACCTGGTGGGCTGCAGTCCATGGGGTCGGGAAGAGTCGGACACAACTGAGCGAGTTCACTTTCACTTTTCACTTTCATGCATTGGAGAAGGCAATGACAACCCACTGCAGTGTTCTTGCCTGGAGAATCCCAGGGACGGGGGAGCCTGGTGGGCTGCTGTCTATGGGGTGGCACAGAGTTGGACACGACTGAAGCGACTTAGCAGCAGCAGCAGTATGCTATAATATCCCTCTTTACTATAATATTTTTTTTTTAGCCTAAGGAGTTCAGTGCTTACTGACTTACCATAGGTAACCTTAAAAATGTTTGGTAAATCCCAGAAATTCATTTTTTAAAATGTCTTAGAAATCCCAGAAAGATTCAGTAGTAAACTGAAAAAGAAGTTAGCTCTCCAGACGATATCCGTGTCCTAATCTCTGGAACCTAGGAAGGTTACTTTATTGGGGGGTGGGGGAAAACTATGCAGATGTGATTAAATAAAAGGTCTGGAGACAAGGAAATCATTCTGGGTTATCTGGGTGGGACTAAATGCAATCATCAGTGTCCTTGTTAGAGAAAGGCAGAGGGAGGATTTGACGCACTTGGAAGAACATGAAGCAGTGTGATGGTGAAGATGGACTGGAGTGACGCAACCACCAGCCCAGGAATGCTGGCGACTTCCGGGAACTGTGAGAAGCAAAGGATGAATCTCACCCTAGAAATTCAGGAGGAGGCAGGGTCCTTCTGACACCTTGGTTTCAGTCCAGTGATGCTCATTTCAAACTTCAGGCCTCCAGAACTGTGAGAGAATAAATTTCTGTTGTATTAAACCGCCAAGTTTATGGTGATTGTTTACAATGAAAATATGTTCTTTTTATTCACTAAAAACACCTTCCTCGCTCTAGCACAAAGATTCTGTTACCGGACATTTTATAAAAAGCTATCAGTGTTTTTTAAAAAAATGAAATGAGAAGAAAGTACCACTTTTCATAAGAACTTTTACGTCAGAGGTAACCTAGGACTCTAACAGGTACTGGAATCAAGCCTTAGTAGGAATCAGCAACTGAACAGCAGCATCTGGCCAAGAAATCAACTGTTTTAAATTAATTTTTTTGATGAGGGGATATCCACTGGAGAAGTAGCTCAGTGAATTGTCCTTACCCTGCACATTCCAAAGAAGGATTTGGCTCTTGCCTGGCTCCTGGGAAATAACCTACAAGCCCTTGTAATATCCTGCCTGATAAGTGTGTCTTTGTTTACCCAAAGACCTTGAGCCGCGTGGTATCAACTTGACCTCTGGAGGGGCTACAGACCAAGATCAGTCATGACTATGTGACCAACCCTCAGTTAATGCTTTGAACCCCTGGGCTCACATAGCCCTGCCCACTAGAACAGGACAACTGGAGACTTGTTCCTGGTTTTTCCTGGAACCTGCCCTGTGCATCTGAATTTCATTGCTGACTTTAACTGGTAGCCTTTCATTGCAATAAATGATTAGCTGTTAGTATAACAGCTTTGATGAGTTCTATAAGTCCTGCAGAAACTTGAACCTGAGGTTGGTCTGGCGATCTCTGAACCCAGAAGGACTCAGAATTGTTGTCTGCACAGCCACTTCAGCTGACAGCAGAGCCAGTTCAAGCCCAGAGCCAGGTCACCTGGTTTCAGTCTTGGTTCTGACACCGTCTACCAACAAAAAGTCTCTCCTTGACCAAATTCTACTGTGTCCTCTGAACTGTCTTCTCACTTTGGCCCCAATTTTGAGTTTCCGTTTCTGTCTCTGCATAGTCAGTTTAGCCAGAGTCCCCCATCCTCAATGTCTGATCACCCTCCATATCTGATAAGGTTCCTCATCCACCTCTCCAGCCCCCAGCTGACATCTGACCACCCTGGCCTCCTTCAGCAAGAATTCTGTTAGGTCCATTTAGCCAGGTTCTCCCAACCCCTTATGCTGCCTCTTAGTAATTTTCCATCCACCGACTTGCACTCCCCTCCCCCCCCCCCCCCCCCGGCCTCCTTTTTCCTTTGCTATAAATTTCCAGTTGTTATGTTTGGAGTTGATCCCAATCTCTCCTCCCAATTAAAAAAAAAAAAAATTATAGTAGCTCTCCTAAATAGAGTCTACCTTACCATTTTTTAAACAAGTGTCATGAATAATTTTTTCCTTAACACTGTCTACCTACTCTCCTTGGCTGTTAATTTATTTATGTGTACTCTGAAGGAAGGAGACTGAAAGACTTCAGAAGTCCTTTTCTAAAGTACCAGGAAGATGCTAAAATGAGTATGTTTTGTGTCGCAAGGTTATCCAGACCCCTCCCTGGCTTGGCATTTTCCTGCATGACTATTGACAGTAGAATTCAATGCACAGCAGATAAAATGATTTTCCCCCTCTGACTAACTGAGGGTCGCCATGGGTAGGAGCAGCTGTTGCTTTTGTTTTTTGCAGACCTGCTCAGGGGCCTTTTATGAACCTCTGACCTGCTTCTGTGGGTACCACAGTTCAGCAGCCTCTGCCTGAAGCCAGGAAAAGCTAGGAGGATATAAAATGTGAAGAACAGCCCTCATCAGTATGTAAGCCCTTTGACTTAATAGCACCTGAATTATGCATTGTGCACTTAGATCTATAACTGAAAATGCTGCAGGCTTTCCCCTCACTCCTGCAAAGATAATTTTCTCAGGTAAACTTGCTTTGTGAAGGAAACCTTTACTCATAGGTTTTTATTACCACCATTCCAGCTCTTTATTACTGGAAACTATTTAAGTGTGAATCTTCCAAAAAGCAGAAAATATTTAAGTCTATTTAAAGTCTTCTCGCTTTGAAGTGTGTTTTTCTGAAGACATCCGAGCCAGAAAACATAGAGGAAGCTGACCAGGAAATGGTGAGATCAGAAGCAATTCTTACAGCAGGAATTCACTCATTAACTCTGGGTCTTAAGCAATCACCCACCTTCCTGGGTTTGCTTCCTTATGGGTTACTTGGATAGAAGATGGTAACACCTGTTTGGCATTATTCTTCAAAGGTGCACAAAACAGGCAGAGTGTCAGATAGCTTTAAGCTACATTACTTATTTGACCATGTGGTGAAATGACCTGCAGTTTTCTTTTTCTTATTCTTCCTATAGGATAACTGTTTCAGCAATGTGCTTTATGGATTTCAGCAGGTTTCCTCTTGACACTCAAAATTGTTCCCTTGAACTGGAAAGCTGTAAGTGTAAACTCCCGAAGGAGTGAGTACCTGTGGTCTGAACACATCATCACATACTTGCAGTAAATAAACAGACTCTTAACATGTGAACATTTTGATATAAGTTAAATATGTTTATGCAAAATAGCTTATCGGTTGGTTGGTTTTTTTGATAAGAATGATGATGGCAAATTATCTCACAGATGAGAAGATAAAAGAGTCAAGAAAAAAATGTTTTGGTAACTACATATTCTGCAGTTTCCACAATGATTTTAAAGGAACAGCTCCCTAAAAAGGTGTATTCTTGCTAATGTTATTAACATAGAGTGGCAAATTTAGAAAACTCTGCCATTTATGTTCTCATATGAATCCCAGCCTTCCATTAAGTATACCTTGTTTCCCCAGAAAAACCCAGCTCTAGATATAGATCACCTAGTCAAAGCCCTGTCAAAGGGCATCTGAGCCAGAGCCCTGTCAATTACTTAGATCCACACCCCACCCCAGCTATTTTTGACATGACTTATTAAAAGCTGACTGCAATTTTTCATGATGCAGGTAAAGTGCTGGGACTCTCAGTGGATGTCTCCTACAGAGACAATTCTCCCCAAACCCATTGGAAACTCTCTGTCACACTATTTGATCTTACAAGAAAATTTTCTACAAGCCCAGCTCACTTTGCAGTTTCATCCAAGAGGGTCACAAAACCAAAGTTTGAGGCCGAAAGCCTTGGCATCAGGCCTGTGAGTGAGAGGCGGTGCTGTGACATCACAATGCACACAGATAGGGGAGCAGCTGTTTGGAGAGTTTTTAAAGCATCATGTGAGCACGAGAAAACCCAACCACACTCTGTCAGTAATCAGGGCCTAATTTGGGAGGGTTTTTGTTTTTGTTTTTGTTTTTGTTTTTTACTTATATGGGTAAATGGGTATTATCAGTCTTTTGGCAAAGATATATTTCAGAACCATGACATTGGACCAGACCCTGGGGATACAGAACTTTATAAAACACCATCATGGACCTCGTGGAACTTACAGGAGCTCATTCTAATTGCAGGGATGTTATTTTCTTGTCTTAGATGCCTACAATGAGGAGGATCTAATGCTGTACTGGAAACATGGAAACAAGTCCCTAAACACCGATGAGCATATTTCCCTGTCTCAGTTTTTCGTTGAGGAATTCAGTGCGTCCAGTGGATTTGCTTTCTATAGCAGCACAGGTTCAGTATTTTATGTGGACAAGTCATGAGCATTTATTGAGCATCTGCTGTCTGCAAAGCACATGAGGCTTGTCCTGAGTCCAAACAAGCCTCCCATTTGACCAATAACATCATCCTTCTTTTCCCAGCAGCCGTTTCTATCTTTGCAATACAGGTCTTCTTCAGCTGACAATGGGGTACCTCCCAGTAAACCCATCATGAGTTGAAATACGTTTAATACACCTAACCTCCTGAACATCATAAAGTAGCATCAGTTCAGTTCAATCGCTCAGTCGTGTCCGACTCTTTGCGACCCCATGAATTGCAGCACACCAGTCCTCCCTGTCCATCACCAACTCCCGGAGTTTACTCAAACTCATGTCCACCGAGTTGGTGATGCCATCCAGCCATCTCATCCTCTGTCGTTCCCTTCTCCTCCTGCCCCCAATCCCTCCCAGCATCAGGGTCTTTTCCAATGAGTCAACTCTTCGCATGAGGTGGCCAAAGTACTGGAGTTTCAGCTTCAGCATCAGTCCTTCCAATGAATACCCAGGACTGATCTCCTTTAGGATGGACTGGTTGGATCTCCTTGCAGTCCAAGGGACTCTCAAGAGTCTTCCCCAACACCACAGTTCAAAAGCATCAATTTTTTGGTGTTCAGCTTTCTTCACAGTCCAACTCTCGCATCCATACATGACCACTGGAAAAACCATAGCCTTGACCAGACGGACCTTTGTTGGCAAAGTAATGTCTCTGCTTTTTAATATGCTTTCTAGGTTGGTCATAGCTTTTCTTTCAAGGAGTAAACATCTTTTAATTTCATGGCTGCAGTCACCATCTGCAGTGATTTTGGAGCCCCAAAAAATAGTCTGACACTGTTTCCACTGTCTCCCCATCTATTTCCCATGAGGTGATGGGACCAGATGCCATGATCTTAGTTTTCTGAATGTTGAACCTCAAGCCAACTTTTTCACTCTCCTCTTTCACTTACACTAAGAGGCTTTTTAGTTCCTCTTCACTTTCTGCCATAAGGGTGGTGTCATCTGCATATCTGAGGTTACTGATATTTCTTCTGGGAATCTTGATTCCAGCTTGTGCTTCTTCCAGCCCAGCGTTTTTCATGATGTACTCTTCATATAAGTTAAATAAGCAGGGTGACAATATACAGCCTTGACATACTCCTTTTCCTATTTGGAACCAGTCTGTTGTTCCAGGTCCAGTTCTAACTGTTGCTTCCTGACCTGCATACAGGTTTCTCAAGAGGCAGGTCAGGTGGTCTGGTATTCCCATCTCTTTCAGAATTTTCCACAGTTTATTGTGATCCACTAAAGTAGCGTAGCCAACCTTAAACAGGCTCAGAACACTTACATTAGTCTATGGTTGGGCAAATCATCTAATGCAAATCCTATCTTAAAATAAAGTGTTGACTATGTCCTGTAATGCAATTGGACACGGTACTGAAACTGAAGAAACACAATGGTTGTCTGGGTACCAAATGATTGTAAGTATATCAGCTGTTTGCCCTCAAGATTATGGGACTGATCAAGAGCTGGCTTGCTGCTGCTGCCCAGCATCATGCCAGAACATATGGCTAGCATGGGAAAAGATCACAATTCAAAACTGGAAGTACAGGTTCTACTGATTATGCATCACTTTTGTACCATCATAAAGTCAAAATAAGTCAAAGCACCCTAGGTCAGATACCATCTGTACACATTTCTGTCTTTATCATGTAAACACCTTTAACTCAATGTCTTGCTTTCTCTAGGCCCCAGCAGTCTACTCTTCATAGAGCAGAGTGTTCTTTTGAAAATGTAAAGAGCACAATTCTTTCCTGTTAAAACCCTGCGGTGTTTTTCCACCAAGCTTAAGGCAGAATTTAAGCTTCTCATCATGGCCCACAGGCCCTCCATGATCTCTCTCTGCCTAAGGCTCTGACCTCACCAACCACGGCGACCTGGTCTCCCCACTTCTTGCTTGCCTTCAGACACACCCGCCTCATTCCACCTGCAGGAGTTCTGCTTTCAGCTTTCTTTGCCTGGCATATTTTCCCTGATTTTTTCATGACCAGATTCCTCATTTTGCTCAGAACTTTATTCAAATATCATCTCCTCAAAGAGTGCTTTCCTAGCCATCCAGTGGAAAATAAACGGCCCTCCCCACCATTCCACATGTGTATTTGTCTTCACGGCACTAACCCCCTCCTGAAACACATCTCTGTCTGACTGCTTTCTTGTCTGAGTGCCTGACTAGAGAGAGTGCAGGGATCCATCTGTCTGCCTTGTTCTCTGTCACCCAGAACAGCAAGCATGCCTGGGGCGTGATAGATGCTCAATAAATAGCAACTGAATGACTTGATCAGTAAAGTGATTCTTGCACTTTATATGCCTATGAGAAGTAAGTACAGATATTGGGGAAATTTTCTATTTTATTTCAAAACTTCTGTATTTTTGTTGTTGTTACACAAACATACTTTATAATGAGAAGGATTAAAATGGGCCCCTGTATGTGTGTGCGCTCAGTCAGTAAGTCATATCTGACACTTTTGTGACCCCATGGACTGTAGACCACCAGGCTCCTCTGTCCATAGGACTTTTCCGGCAAAATACTGGAGAGGGTTACCATTTTCTTCTCCAGGGGATCTTCCCAACTCAGGATCAAACCCAAGTCTCCTGCATTGTAGGCAGATTCTTTACCCCCAGCACCGCCTGGGAGCCCAAAATAGGCCCCTAACATTACTTTTTTTAAAAGAGAAGAATAAAGCATTTTGAAAGTTGTATTCAAATATCAAATCATTAATGATATCTGAGTTCATTCAAGCATTTCTTAGGTTTCAAAAAGATCAGCATTTAGAAGTTTATTTTAGTTCACAAGTAGGCAATAGTTCTTCACATTATCCATGAATTACCAAACAAGGTCACCTGAGAGCCAAATTCAAGTGTTTTTCTCAAATTAAACATATTAGTTTCATAAAAATATTTTATATTTTGTCTTCATTCCTATCTTCAAAACAACCACCATAACTGCCACTCTTAAATCAGCTATCCAGAAAAAGACTACAATTCTGGCTTAGTTACAAGAGTCAGAAGTATAATTACAATTATGAAACTTTAGCTTCCGTTTGATAGTTGAGCTGCCAGGTCCTCACTTATTCCCCTTGGCATTGCCTTCACCAATGCTTGTCAACATTAACAAGTTGCTGAGGACCTCTGTCCCCTCGTGCCTCTCAATGTCCCTCAGAATCAAGCCCTGTTAATTTAGAAGGAAAAAGAAATGACTGCTGCCCTTGGGGGATGCGGTGAAGAGTTAATCTTTCTTGCAGTATAATGTAGTGGCTAGAAATACATGCTCTAGAGAGAGACTGTTGTGAGTTCCAATTCTGGCTCTACCACTTATCAGAAATATAATCTTAGACAAGTTGCTTGATCTCCCTCAGCCTCAATTTCCTCATCCTTAAGTTGGTTTCATACTTTCTACCTTGTAGACTTGTAAGGATACATAACTTAACAGTTAATAATTTAACTTAACACTTAATACATAACACTTAACAATAACTTAGGATTCTGTCTTTAAAAATACTAGCTAGTAGCTATCATTTTCACCATTTTTATCAACGTCATCATCTTTAGCCTTTCAACACAGAATGAAGCCTTCACATCAACAGGCCATTGAAGGTGGCCGTCTTTGGATATAAAAATCTTGAACATTGCCTTGGACTAACTGCCCCCTTACTGCCCGCCCCTTCCATGTTCCTGCTGCCAGTTCTCCAGACCTTCTCTCTCTTTCATAAACTTCCTTTTTTTCCTACCATGTGGCAACCAGCTGGAGGCGGGTGGACACTTCCACCCAAAATTTGGTTCAGATGTCAAAACTGGTGATGGCACCAGATGCTGACAGGGTATAAAGAGATTTATTGCTCACATAATGAGGTTGTCTAGAGAGAGCAGAGCAGGCTTCAAAGCACATCTGAAAATGTCTAGAGAGAACAGAAAGGGGCCTCTGACTTGGGGTTCTTTGGTGCTTAGTGGGACTCAAGTGAGGGCTCCTTGCATGGGGCCGTGTTTTCATGGTTTGATCTTCCCATCAGTGCAGAGAGAATATCTGGCTCTCTTCCTAGCCTGCCCAGGTGTGGAGCAGAAGTGAAGCTAGAGAGCTATCAGCAGTCAAATATAAAAATAGAGTCCTACCCTTTTCCATTCCGGAAATGAGAGCTCCACCCCTTCCCAGAGCAGCACGACCTTTCCGGTGGGTCAGGGGAGCTCTTCCCAGCTACAACTTCAATAACAGAACTATCCTTCATCTCCCCTTCCCAGAAAAACTGCAAGACAGAGCAACATGTCTCCTGCTTGGTTGCCAAAAAAAAAAGTTATTCAGAAAATTATGAGTTAAAAAAAGACCTCGTTACCTAAATACTTTTCAGAACATAAGAGCATATGTGTAAGTGTGTCTTTATGAAGTACTTCCCAGCTTTTCCTCATCCCTTATAATCTCACAATAATTATATGAAGCTATAACATCAGAGGTGCTATTATTCCACTCTATAGCCATAATGAAAGTTCTCAATTGCAAACTATAATAAAGTGGGCTGTAACATGGGTAATACAAGACAATGAGTAGCTTTAAAAAGAGGCATATTTTGACTTTAGAGTACACTACATCATGTATCTTTTATTACCCTTGGTAATGAAATTGTTTAGTGTTCCTGAAGCATATCAACTGATAGTGAGAGAAACTAAAATAAGTAGGAAAAATAAGGGTAACCAGCAGTTAATTAAGAATAGAATACTAGGCATACAGTCTGCAAAGTCAGTGCAGATTGACGAGGTGTATATTTTAGGCTAAGTGCCTAAATGTTTGTCTGATCTGTCTAGTACGTTTGCCATCCTGGGTTAAGAAATTACTACTGAGGGAGTAGAAGAGTTCTCCAACTTTGCAACTTCTATAATTTAATTTTATTATTTTTAAGCTATAGTCTCTGTGACCTGAATAATTTGGATCACAGTAAACTACATTTGTAATGGAAAAATTAATCTTACCACTTATTTATAAAAAGTATATTTTCATTTTTTTCATTATTCATTGCTTACTTTAGAAAAGATTTAATACGACTGGCATCGGTTGTAAAATAAAGCAAGATGACATGAAAGAGAAATGTGAGAAAGAAAAATGTAAAATAAGCATAAGTTATCATATAGAATCTAACATGTAGCTATCAGGAAATGGAATCAGAGAAGTCCTATAGAGGGTCCAAAAGTATGCTCTTACCTTCTGAACAAGGAACCAAGGCTGGTTCCTTGCTGCCAATGTGAAATGGGAAATTAAACATCTACACGTATTGACATGACCACAACCGGTGCTTTGATCAGTACAAACTAATACCGACATGAGTTTATATAATTCCAACAAGAGGCAAAGAAACACCATTTGGCTACTTTTCAGCAGATTAGTATAGATAAATTAATGGTACCCTTGAAACTTTGAAATAATAAAAACAGTTTACAGATACTCCCTTCCCCCAGCGCCTCTTTGAGTCCCTAGTTATCTGGATCCTAATTTGGAATCCAATGACAGAGGAGCTGCTGTGAATCTTTTCCTCCAGATGAAATGTTTCATTTCATTTGTTATAGCTCATAAATGGTTTATTGGCTCTTGAATTAGTCATTAGTCATATATTGAAGACTTTTTCACCTGCAGAAACACTGCAAACACAATACGTTTTGGAGAAAGGTCTTTAAAGGCCATCCCACAAAATATAATAACCATTCATCCCCGAACAGCAGATATGAAATTTAAAGGAGAATCTTTGAGTCAGATAATTAAACCTACTGCAGTTCAGTTAGTTCAGCCAACACTGGAAGCCCAGGTCCTATCCCAGTACAGGTTAAACAAGGGTGGGTTAAGTTCCATGTTACCTAAGAGCTTGGAGTCTAAAGAAGCAGGTTATTATCACTAAGTATTGCATTTCCACACAAAAGAAACCTGTTCTGACGAAAACTTTGGCTTTTCCTCATAGGTTGGTATAATAGGCTTTTCATCAACTTTGTGCTAAGGAGGCATATTTTCTTCTTTGTCCTGCAAACCTATTTCCCAGCCATGTTGATGGTAATGCTTTCCTGGGTTTCATTTTGGATCGACCGAAGAGCTGTCCCCGCAAGAGTTTCCTTGGGTGAGTGGTTCTGTACCTTTGTGAAATGTTAATGTGGAATAAATATTAACATTTAACATTAGCATTAGCATTAACATTAGCATCCACGAGGAGGGTGGATGAGTTGGTGATACATGGAGAGGCAAAGAGGGTGATGGGTTAGTAGGGATGGTTATGATGTGCACTCAGTATTTGACTTGACAACTATAGGGCAAATTGTAGCTGGACTCTTTCCTCGGAAACCAAGACATTCAGTACAAAGACTGCACCATCTTGACCCAAGGTGGAGGATAGGAAAGAGAGAGGGTGAAGTTATGAAGCATAAACAGCCTCACTTCACAAATATCTCTTTTCTGCCTTTTAGGAAAACCTCCCCATCTCTTGCCCAAGTTCACTTCACTTTGCCTGACAAACCCTTACGTTGCAGAAGTTTTCAGTTCAAATGAATTCACACTCTACCATTGGTACCTTAATAAATTACCTCTTGGAGAGCCGAATGCTTGAATTTGGAAACACAAGCCTTAGTTTAAAAAAATTAGGGCATAGCCTGTTAATAAATACTAAAATCAGAATCAATTGCAGCAGAATTTTAGGTGTCGTGGCACTTCAGAGGTTTCAAATGGGGAAACATTGCCAGCCTCATTGACAGGTGTGATTGTCACTCTACCTAGAGACATCACAAGCCACTGTCACACACACAGATTTATGGAAACCACTTCAGACCCACTTAGCGGTTTTGATCGAGTCCTTACAGAGTGGAGTTGCCACGCTAAGTACTGAGACAACATCTTACTTAATGAGAACCCAGGAGTCAATCCCACCTGCCTTCTTGGCTGGTTTGGGGCAGAACTCTCTCATTTGGGTTGATTCTATTCTTTCACCCATAACGCTCTATTTAGGGAGAAGATTGTTATTAGTGGTTCACAGTCATCGTAATTATCACACAATTCATTCCAGAAGGAGTGATTTCTAAGTTAATGCTGACAAATTACATGCAAACCTCTAAAGATACTTGAAAGACATAAATTGTCATTAATATTAATGATTTGTTCACCTCTTTCCCCTACTAAAAGTTTCAGTTCACAAGCATTTGAGTCTTGAATGTCTTTAAGGGGAAAAATACCATCTGAATGAGTAACTAAATTATTGTGGCTGTTCCTTCATATCAGACAAGCCTGGTCCTGACGCAGCGGGGCAGTATAGACCCAAAGAGGAGACTCAACGCCCATTTCCAGCCCTTGAGACAGAAGGAGAAAGGCATTCAGTCTCTAAAGGTTTATGGACATGAGTTTCAGTGGGATCCCTGAAGCTAACTGCTTAGCTCTTATATCATGAAAATGACAGCAATAAAAGCTGGCTCTCAGGCAGGTTGGACTGAAAACGCAACAGTGAAATTCTGTGCTTCTTGTGTCTCCAGAGCTAGGAAATTGCTAGGCAGATTTATATACAATAATATACAAATCAGAATTGTCCCTCCTTCATTTTAATAGAACAAACATTTCTAGAACATTACTCTGTTTTCAGGCTTTTGTTTCCTCCCACCCTCAGGTTCTTTGAAAAATACTTTGCCCTCTTTTTTTTTTAAATTAATTTATTGTTTATTGAAGTATAGTTGATTTACAGTGTTGTGTTAGTTTGGGGGATACAGTGAAGTGATTTAGATTCCTTTCCATGATAGGACGTTACAGGATATTAAATATAGTTCACTGAGCTATGCAGGAGGTCCTTGTTGTTATCTCTTTTATATATAGTGGTGTATATCTGTTACTCCCAAACTCCTAACGTATAGGTGCACCTCACGGGGTGCAGTGATCCAGCCCAAGCTCCTTGGCATGTGGTTTGGCGTGACATCTTCCAGAGGAAGTGATACCTCTTACTACTTTTTACAAAGATGGAGTTTGGGCTTGCAGAAGCCTTGTAATTGCTTAACTCACCGCCTTTTCGTCTTGCCCAAGTTCAACCCTACCACCAGAACGATACTTCTAAGACACAAATGTGATCATCATACTCTCAATCTCACACGTGATTGGAGTTTAAATACACTTAACTTGGAATTCAAGGTGTCCCTTGAGGCTTGTCAGATAAAATACAGGACACTGTGTTAAATTTGTGTTTTAGTTAAGCACCAAGTAATGTTTTAGTATAGGAACATCTGAAATATTGCATGGAACACACTGATACTGAAACATTATTCATTGTTTGTCTGAAATTCAAAGATAACTGAGTATTCTGTGTTTTCATTTGCCAAATTTTCAGCCACACCCCTGCCCCAAAATACTTGCGCTAATAGTGAAAGTAGCTCAGTTGTGTCTGACTCTTGGCAACCCCATGGACTGTAGCCCACCAGGCTCCTCTGTCCATAGAATTCTCCAGGCAAGAATACTGGAGTGAGTTGCCATTTCCTTCTCCAGGGGATCTTCCCAACCCAGGGATCAAACCTGGGTCTCTGGCACTGAAGGCAGATTCTTCACTGCCTGAGCCCCCAGACTTACCCTAATAAGCTTCAATCTTCTTGAATATTCAGTGTTCTCAAACAGGCCCTCATGTCTATCTTGCTTATCTCACCTCTGGACATTTGTTCTGACTCCCACTCTACCTGGAATGCCCTCCCTACCTGTCTTTCTCTGGCAAATTTAGCCATTTCTAAACGAGCCGAGAGCCTTTACTGCTGGTTTCAGGCAGTTATGCTCTCTCTCATCTTTGGACCACAGAGCATCTATCCTAAGGAACCTACTTCATCTATTTCATGTTCAGCTCATCTTGTCTTCTCTATTAGAATATGAGCTCTTCAAGGATGGTGACTAGCACAGTGCCCTGCATGTATTTTGTGCTTAATATATAGTTGTTAGACTGCCAGCATTTCGCCCACCATGTTTTTAATAGCTGTTATTAATTGAAAACAATGATGATTCATTTCTCATTAAGACTCTTCTGCATTTGGGTTAATTTGCTGACTGAGGATGAATCATTTGCTGCTTAAAACCTTTCCACGTCTGTCATGTTTCAGATAAAGAACAACAGAGGCAGGACAGCAGAGAGTATCAGTTGTGATTAGGCAATTCTATTACTAGAGATAAAAGCAATCATAATTCAGACTATGTATTGGGTTAAAATTCTAGTCTATGATTCCACTCAATTTTACATGGAGAAAGAGTGAAGAACTCTTACAGAGCTGTTCAAGGATGTTTTTACTGTCATGAAGGGTTCTCTTCTCCCCTCTCTCATCTTCTTCCTTCCTTGCTTGCCTCCATCATTCCTGTTGGGCCCCTCTGCATTCCTGTTGGGTATCCCCAACATACAATGTATGAAGTAATGGGGTCATTTATCAGGAAATAGATATTTCCTGGCAGAGGAAGGCAACTAAAACTTTCAGACATGTATTCATTCATAAAGAAAAATGCGTAATGGAGGATATGCCACATACCTGGAAAATAATACTTAGAAGCTATTCATGTTACCATTATGGAAGTAATGAGAATATCTACGCAGTGGACTCCGGCACCACATCTGTGAGATAATGGTTGGTACTTTCTGTCCAAAGAGCAGTATTGGGGTGTCCAGCCTACCTTCCTCTCCCTTCCATCACTTAATATTTTCTTTCTGCCTTGGCCCACAGGGAAAATGTTTTTACTCATTTAAAGATGAATGTAGACATCTTTCCTTTCAAAAGAGCTCCCTACAACACAGCTACTGAGGGGTGAACTGACCTAGTGGTTCTAAGTGTCATCTGTAGGCCGTCATGCCCTCACAAAGATCGACGTATGTAAGCTGCATAAGCAAGGGCCACAATGCCCGAAGCATTCAACCAAAGCTTCCTCCCTTTGTCTAGTTCCCCCTCTGACTCCTAGTCCAATGGCCTTTGCATTGCATCCCATTTAATCCACTCAGAAGCTGAGATCATGCTGAAGTTCTTTCAGAGCTTTCTCTCTCACTGTCCGCCCATCCCCCAGAAGTACTTGAAGTCTGGTCTGAGCTGTCTGTCAGTTGCCACCTCTTTAGTCTTCTGCCAGTTCAGGAAATGCCATCCTTTCCTGGCATGGTGCCCCACACCCCTGACATCTGCCTCATCATGTGTGGCAAGACAGAGCCAATGAGAAACAAAAATAGATAAACAATCCTTCCCTCACTGAAGGGCTCCTACGATCTCATATGTGATCTTAAGAATTAATAGACGGGAGAAACTGCACAGCTCAGGGAAGTTGAGTCCCAGGGGCCAGGCTAAATATTGTCTCAATGCTTTCCTAGTTATGCATAGCGATTTCAGTAGGTGGGAAGATAATTCTCTAATTCCAACACAAGCCCTTTCTTTGACTAAATACTCACTTCATATAATTCAAAACTCCTTTATTGCAGTGTTAACTTTAATGGGCTTAGAAGGAATACAATTTGTCAAGATTAATGTATTTCTAAGGGGCGGCTCAAGACATAATAAGTGTGTTTAATGTAGCTGTAATACTCCTCACTCTAAATTCTATTGCTTTAGGAATTTATACATCAGTTTTCTCATCCTTTACTCCCTTCTCCCCACTCCCCGCCCTCCCCATTTGCTTCTTTTACACAGGAAAATCTAGAATGTTGGTTTAAAAATAAATAAACTTACCATTATTTAGTTGGACTAAGCACCCTTTTAAAGAAAATGACTGCTAGTTTATTGCTATCTGCAAATATAAATGATCCAATCCCCTTTTATTGACTCAACAGTCATCAATTTGAAATACATGACAACAGCATGTATTTGTGTGTGTTTCTAAACCCTATTGCATGTGCTAAGCCTCATGTTACTGTCACTGAAAAAAAATCAAGTTCTATCTTCCGTATCTTCGAAACCCAGTAAGAGGAAACATTTTAAAAAATGTGCACAAATAAAGTAAACGACTAAACAGGAATGTTCATTTAGGATTTTCATAGTTTTACCAGTGAAATCCTGACATAATAAGACTTCTGGCCTCTTGAAAAGCACAAAATACCTTCATGCTTCCTGACATAATTCTACACTCAGTTTTATAGCATCTTGTCTCAGAGATACTCCATATATAGAGACTGGTCTATAATCTTAAAAACAAAAGGAAGTTTCCTTTACAGATTCAGAGTGAGAGGCCACAGGTTTGCATGAAAAAAGCATGGGTTCCTATATTCAAAGAGAAGGTTTCAATTCTGCTCCTGACAAAATTCAGGCTAATCAGGCACTCTGCATTCATATATTTCTTTTCTGCCGTGTGTGGCTAATATTTACCTAGGTGTGTGGTGGGTAAACATTCAATAAAGGCAGACAAGTTGTACTTATTAACCTCAGCTTCAGCTAAACGTACACCCGTACCTTAATAAAAATGTCACAGCTCCATGTTTATGGAGCAAGGAATGCCAACGGTATCCACCAACATGCAGACGGTTGACTACTAACGGTATCTCCCCAACATGACCACTGCTGGGGAGACCTGAGACTCAGTGGGTAGCGGCCTGAATGTAATGGTACCTGCTGGAGAAGCATTGAGGTTTCCTCTTCTGGAGTTCCAATCACTGTGAAGGTGAGATTTCCGGTCCTCCCACGGTGACTGTCAGGTTGCCAGATTGCTTTGGTCTCCACCATCCACAGGAAAGAACTTAATTTGAAATTGAATAGCTCTGTAGCACTGTCTTTGTCTTTGATATGGGCCTCCCTCAGACGAAAACCTCACAGAAGGATAGAATTTGGTGAAAAGGTAGGAGTGTGTGGGTGAGGGCCGTCCACCTGCGCTGTCTGAACCTTTTAGGAGAAAATCACCGTGTTCTTCCTGCTGTTTGGGACTCTGTCTGCTGACATTAAAACGTCCTCACAACTTATAAAAATCATTAAGGACTCCATTTGCACCTCCCTGGTGGGAAGTTAAGAAAGAAAACCACGCCAGCCAGCATACATTTCGAATATTTACAATACTAGGCTTTCTCTCCAGGCAGCGCTCTTGCACCGTCCCTCTGAGAAATTAGTGTAGACACAGAAGAGCTCTCCCTAAAGTTGTCATTTTTATTAAGGAAATCTCAGTCGCTCCTTTCTCCCTTGTCCCCCAGAATCTTGATCTCATTACCTCTGATGCCCTTTGCAGGGATGAGAGAAGGGAAAGGAAGAGAAGAAAAGGAAATGAAACGGAAAGCAGTGAGAAGGGAATAGTAGGGAAGAAGTGGGAACAATAGGAGAGAGGATAACAGGAGGGGCGGGGCAAAAAGTAACCGGTGTTTAGCAGCTGCTTAGTAAAGACTTATCGGAACCAAGCCTCCAGCACCACGCTTTGAATCTGAGTCTCAGCTGAGCTGTAGCTTCAGTAACAAGGGACAAGGTGATAGCAATGACCGTGGGCTGTGAGTTATTCTGTGTGAAAGAAAACTACAGGGACAGCAATCTTTAACGCGAAGGAAGAGCACTCCCTGGCCAACGAAAGATTTAAGATTGACATGAAGATACTTTCTTAACAGTAAACGTTGTGACATGATGGGGAATAGGGGTGGAAATGGTTTTAGAATTAATTTCTTTTTCAGAAGAATTTTTTTTTCTATGGCTGATTCATGTTGATGTTTGGCAGAAACCAACACAATTCTGTAAAGCAATTATCCTTCAATTTAAAAAAATTTATTGGTGTATGGTTGCTTTCCAGTGTTCTGTTAGTTTCTGCTATATAGCACAGTGAGTCAGTTATACTGACTCTTCTTTGGAATATCCCCTCTTCTTTGGCTCTCCTTTGCATTTCGGTCCCCGCAGAGCAGTTTCTCGTTAGTTATCTATCTTATTCAAAGTATCAACAGTGTATATGTGTCTATCTCAACCTCCCAACTCATATTCCCCCTTTTCCCCCCTTGATATTCATGCTTGTTCTCTATGTCTGTGTCTCTATTTCTGCTTGCAACAATATAATAGAATATTACTCAGTCATATAAAGGAACAAAACTGGCTCATTCTCAGAGACATGGATGCACCTAGAGATGGTCATACAGAGTGAAGGAAGTCAGAAAGAGAAAAACCAATATTGTATATTAATGCATATGTGCAGGATCTGAAAAAATTGGTATAGACAATCTCAGAAGAATTTTTTAAAATGAAATACGTTTTTACTTTTCTGGGATGGTTAAAAGAGTCCCAGCTAAGGGTGGGAGTCATGAATCCTTAGGGACACGTCTGACTCTGGAAACTTTAGCTGGAGGGAAGGGGAACATCATGGACAGTGGGGCTGAGGGTAAGAAAAAGACACAGGAAGAGAAACCCAAGGAGAGGTTCTGGCTTAGGCTAAGCTGTACTCGGTTGACCTGCTGAGATTCCACGGCCCTCACACACCTGTGATCAGCAGATAGCGACCCAGAAATGTCCCCCCTGGTGTCCTCTGGCCCTGGCCCCTGCAGCTGAGTGGGGCTGTCCCTGAGCTCATCACTGTTCTTGCACGGCAGGAATCACCACGGTGCTGACCATGTCCACGATCCTCTCCGGGGTGAGTGCCTCCCTGCCCCAGGTGTCGTACGTCAAGGCCGTGGACGTGTACCTGTGGGTCAGCTCCCTCTTTGTCTTCCTGTCGGTCGTTGAGTACGCAGCCGTGAACTACCTCACCACCCTGGAAGAGCGGAGACGGTTCAAGCAGACCGGCAAGGTACTGCCTTGCTTTCACTGCCGGGTCCTTTCCGGGATGTGAAGAAGGCCATCCTCATCCACTCCCTCTCCTGGCGGTATTGCAACCCTTGTATGAAGTTCGTGCAACTTGGCAGAATGCAAGTTTGTGACGAATGATCTTGAGCTTTACTCTTTCTGCTCTGTGCTGGCTGGTTTCCTTGGCATCCCAGAGGAAGGTTTTGCCAGGAGGTTTTCTGTATGAGGAATTTCTCACATTGTTCTCCCCTGCAGTGACTCTGACCCTCAAAAAGAAGGGGTTGGTGTACAAATCCTATCCTTTCATGGAGATGAGGATGATGATGGTGTCTATGTGTGTGTAAGTCACTCAAACCTGTCCGACTCTCTGTGGCCCCATGAACTGCCAGGCTCCTCTATCCATGGAATTCTCCTGGCAGGAATACCGGAATGGGTAGCCTTTCCTTTCTCCAGGAGATCTTCCTGACCCAGGGATTAAACCAGGTCCTCTGCACTGCAGGCAGACTCTTTACCATCTGAGCCACTAGGGAAGCCCAGTGATGATGATCGCTAACGTTTAATGAGTGTTTCTTATCTGTTGGCTTTGTGCTAACCACCCAACATATTATATTACTTCATTCTCACTGTAACCCAAAGAGGTCAGTACTTTATCACCTTCATTTTACAGAGGTGAAGTAGGAGCAGTTGGGGAGTAACTTGACCAAGGTCACGCAGCTTAAGAGGAATCAGGATATGCTTCTGGAGCTCTCTGACTCCAAAGGCTGTGCTCTCAACCAGTAAATGATAGATCTCCACCAAGAGCTAGGATTTATCTTTCTTTTCTTGTCACTAAGGTGAGTGGTAGAGCATAAAGGAAGGTTCTCCTCTTCACCATATACAGGGAACAAGGTGCCTTCTGGGTCCTAAGTGTTGGCACATACTTCTTGTGACATTGCTTTATCAATCTGGATTGATTGATCTCTACCTGCTTCATTCACAAAGGGTTGGGGCACCAATTTCCTGTTGTTATGAGAACTGAAACATGCTATTTTACTTCAGAAACCTAGCGGATCAAATTAATATGTGTGTATTTGTACATACACACAGAAATTAATTTGATACACATATATGTGTGTTAGTGTTGTTCAGTCGCTAAGTCATATCCAACTCTTTGTAAGCCCATGGACTGCAGCTGAATGGGGCTGTCCATGTCCTTCACCATCTTCCAGAGTTTTCCCAAGTGCATGTCCATTGAGTCAATGATGCTATACAACCATCTCATCCTCTACTGTCCTCTTCTCCTTTTGCCTTCAATCTTTTCCAGCACCAGGGTGTTTTCCAATGAGTTGGTTCTTTGCATTAGGTGGCCAAAGTACTGTATATGGCCAAAGTGTGTGTGTGTGTGTGTGTATATATAGTGTATATATATATATTCATATGATATATATATATGCAATAATTTTAATGTGATATATTCACACTGGTTTAAGAAGAAATTCTTAAATGAGTATTTATACACACCAAAACATTATTTAATATTCTTTATACTTCTACTGAGATTATTTCATCCTTTTTAAAAAGAACATTTTTATATCCTCTTCTTGAACTGACCCCTCATATTGGCTCCATGATGTGGGCCTTAGAGAGGTTATTATCTCTATTTTTAAACTGAAACAGAAGCGTTTTAGTGAAGAAGTAATTTGCCAAAAGATCCACAGCCAACAGACCTGCAATTGCAATTCAGATCGCCTGTAATGCTACTTCATTTTTAAAATTTCATATCCTTTGAGTCAAACCTGTAATGGAAGCTGATTTTTCTTCATCAGAGATTCTCT
This sequence comes from Muntiacus reevesi, assembly GCF_963930625.1. NCBI lineage: Eukaryota > Metazoa > Chordata > Mammalia > Artiodactyla > Cervidae > Muntiacus > Muntiacus reevesi. Next base: position 13,477,690 of record NC_089269.1, read on the forward strand.
AGTTCCTTTTGTCGACAGCACGGAAGTAGGTGTCTCTGTCACATACACGCCCACAGTGACTGCTATGCAGGTGTGAGAAAATCAGGAGTTTTAGACAAGCATGCAGTGATCAGAACACTCACCTCACCTGGGATTTGTTAAGATTCTCGCTCAGTAAGTCTGGGTGGGAGCTAAGAGTCTGCATTTCTAAGATGGCCCAGACTCCACTGATCCACAGCCACGCTGTGAACGGCAATGATTAGGTAAGCTGTGAAGTGAAAGAGAAAACTGTGATGAGGAAAAGAATTTTGTTCTTTTTTTATTTTGTTTTGTTTTTGTGTGGGGAGTAGTTTCTTTCCTGAAGAAAGAGGCACCACAGTGATTTTGGCCACCTCCTTTAACTCCCAAATACCTACATCTTTGCCTTCTCACCCGTACCCCCAACCACCCCCACCAGAGCATCTGTGCTCACATAACCTGAATTTTTTTCACTTGATAAAGTTGTACACAAACTTCTGTACCACAGAAGAGATTCTTTTGAGTTAATAAGCATCATTCACTTTAAAAGATATTTTTTATTTTTAATTGTAATAAAATGCACATAACATAGAACTTGCCATCTGAATTGTTTTTAAGTGTACAGTTTGGTAGTATTAAGAATATTTACATTGTTGTATACAACCAATCTCCAGAAAGTGTTCACCTTGCAAAACTGAAACTCTGTACCCATTAAACAACTCCCCATTTCCCCTCCCCTCACCCAACCTCTGGAAACCATCATTCTAAGCCTCCTTCAAAAGTGCAATTATCTCAAAAAAGAGTCCTACTTGCCCTTCATATGTTTGTGGGACAAAGGAAAGAGCACAGATTTGGAGTCAGAAGTGATGCCAAACTTAACAACTTAGCTCAGTATCCCAGACTGTCTCATTCTGTATTTGCAAAACATGGAATTTCTTCTCTATTACCTTCTTGTGAAGATCAAGTGTTATAATAAATGCACCTGAAACTTTTGCAAACTATATAGCGCTACACAAATGTTACATTCTTATTGTGACTCGTGCCCAGAGCATATGCCCTGAAGGAGTAGCAGTTTTGGGAACAGGTTGTTTGAGATCTTTAAAGAGATCTTTAAAGGGCTGGGATGCTCTGGTGAGACACAAGGAAGAAAGATCTATCTGAAGGTTTGGGGGCTAATCGATGATACCTCTCCTCTCTGTAGCTCAGTTGGGAAAGCAGTTTGAGGGAGAGAGAGATGTAGCAGCCAGACAGATGGATGTGATGATCTTACCTTTGTTACTGGTAAAGTAGTTTGGAGAAAGTGCCTTAGATCTGTGAGCTGCGGGGGGCGGGGGGGGGGGGATCCCACTAATATTTCATCCCTGTATTAAATGTACTTACTCTCCCTGGTCATGGGAAAATTTTGATGATTCAGGATTTCTCTGTAGGGACGGTCTCCTTTACCTCATTTCAGAGAATGAACCTGGACAGCAGTGCAGATCCAAAAGTAACTCCAAAGGGGCTGAGCCACACATGATAGTTCCCTCCTCCAAACCCACCGGGTGGAGTGATTGAGGGATGATAGGAAAGACCAGGAATGTTAGGCTATGGAGCTCCTCCCTGTGAAACCATGAAAGAATCTGCCTGCAATGCAGGAGATGTGGGTTCGATCCCTGCATCTCCAAGATCCCCTGGAGAAGGAAATGGCAACCCACTCCAGTAGTCTTGCCTGGGAAATCTCATAGACAGAGGAGCCTGGTGGGCTACAGTCCTGGGGTTACAAGTTCAGACACAACTTAGTGACTAAACCACCACTAGCACCAAGCAAAGCTCATTTCCTACCAACACCACCCCATCACCACCACCACACACCTGTCCCAACCCCCCCCAACACCACCCCATCACCATCACATGCCTGTCCCAACCACCCCCCAACACCGCCCCATCACCATCACACGCCTGTCCCAACCACCCCCCAACACCACCCCATCACCACCACCACACACCTGTCCCAACCCCCCCCCAACACCACCCCATCACCATCACACGCCTGTCCCAACCACCCCCCAACACCACCCCATCACCACCACCACACGCCTGTCCCAACCACCCCCCAACACCGCCCCATCACCACCACCACACGCCTGTCCCAACCACCCCCCAACACCACCCCATCACCACCATCACACGCCTGTCCCAACCACCCCCCAACACCACCCCATCACCATCATACGCCTGTCCCAACCACCCCCAACACCACCCCATCACCACCACCACACACTGTCCCAACCACCCCCCCAACACCACCCCATCACCACCATCACACGCCTGTCCCAACCACCCCCCCCAACACCACCCCATCACCACCACCACACACCTGTCCCAACCCCCCTCAACACCACCCCATCACCATCACACACCTGTCCCAACCCCCCCCAACACCACCCCATCACCATCACACGCCTGTCCCAACCCCCCCCAACACCACCCCATCACCACCACCACACGCCTGTCCCAACCACCACCCCAACACCGCCCCATCACCATCACACACCTGTCCCAACCCCCCCCAACACCACCCCATCACCATCACACACCTGTCCCAACCCCCCCTCAAAACCACCCCATCACCATCACACACCTGTCCCAACTCCCCCCCAACACCACCCCATCACCATCACACGCCTGTCCCAACCACCCCCCAACATCACCCCATCACCACCACCACACGCCTGTCCCAACCACCCCCCAACACCACCCCATCACCACCACCACACACCTGTCCCAACCAACCCCCCAACACCACCCCATCACCGCCACCACACGCCTGTCCCAACCACCCCCCAACACCACCCCATCACCATCACCACACGCCTGTCCCAACCACCCCCCAACACCACCCCATCACCACCACCACACACCTGTCCCAACCACCCCCCAACACCACCCCATCACCATCACACACCTGTCCCAACCACCCCCCAACACCACCCCATCACCACCACCACACACCTGTCCCAACCCCCCCCAAAACCACCCCATCACCACCATCACACACCTGTCCCAACCAACCCCCCCAACACCACCCCATCACCACCATCACATACCTGTCCCAACCACCCCCCAACACCGCCCCATCACCACCACACGCCTGTCCCAACCACCCCCCAACACCACCCCATCACCATCACACACCTGTCCCAACCACCCCCCAACACCACCCCATCACCACCATCACACACCTGTCCCAACCCCCCCCCCAACACCACCCCATCACCATCACACACCTGTCCCAACCACCACCCCAACACCACCCCATCACCATCACACACCTGTCCCAACCACCCCCAACACCACCCCATCACCATCACACGCCTGTCCCAACCACCCCCCCAACACCACCCCATCACCACCACACGCCTGTCCCAACCACCCCCCAACACCACCCCATCACCACCACCACACGCATGTCCCAACCACCCCCCCAACACCACCCCATCACCACCACCACACGCCTGTCCCAACCACCCCCCAACACCACCCCATCACCACCACCACACGCCTGTCCCAACCACCCCCCCCCCCCATCCTAGCCCCCAGACACCAAGAGCTGGGAGAACAGCCAGGGCCATGGAAAATCTGTCCCTAGTGTTGACCTTTGCCCAGAAAGGAGAAAGGAAGGTATTAATATTTTATTTCTTATTCCTTCACCCAAATGTTTTCCTAATTCTAGGACTTAGAATTCAGTCTAAGACACTCAGATCTACACTTTAGCTATAATATGCTTTAGTTATGTGCTTATTTGTAAGCTGGAGAGAAAAAAATAAAGACCTGTTCAAAAGCTATTTCTGTTGAAACAGCCAACTCACCTACTTGTGGAAATTAGCAGCCTGCTGGTAAATTGTGTACTTAATCAGTTTTAGAGATCTAAATTATCATAATGGAGAAAGAAAATGGTACCCTTGTTTTTCATAGAAGAGTCTATCTTTTCTTAACATGCTAATGACATTTTTGGGACTTTCCTGGTGACTCAAACATTAAAGAAACCGTCTGCAATGCAGGAGACCCATGTTTGACCCCTAGGTTGGGAAGATCCCCTGGAGTAGGAAATGACAACCCACTCCAGTATTTTTGCCTGAAGAATTCAATGGACAGAGGAGCCTGGCGGCTAACAGTCCACAGGGTCACAAAGAGTTGGACATAACTGTTCATTGCACCAAAGTGACATTTTTCTTGAGATAAAAGTGTGGATGTTCAGTGAGACGATTCAGCAGTGTTCTGGGTGGCTAGCAAAACCACCAAGGGGACTATACATAGTTATTCTATCCTCCGATCCAGAATTGAATATATTATTGATGTTATTGTTGGCTATTGGTTTGTAATTCAATCTTGATGCTATTTCATGTTTATTTTACCCATTTTCATCTTACTATGGAAAGTTTCTGGGACTAAAACAAAAAAGGACAATATAACTCAAATATGGTTCGCTGGTTAGTTTACTGATTGCACAATATCGTCCCTATGTGTCTTGAATTCAGTAAAATATTAGGCTTTTGAGTCAGTACAAATGAAATACACGTTTTGGCAGAATTTACTCTGCAGCCTCCGATTTGAGTTCAGAGTACTTTCATCCAACAGTAGCCTGTCCATATTTGTTCATTTTTAAACCTCCCTATAGATCAAGAAGAGATTTTGTTTTCTCAGAAAGCAATTAGTCATAGCTCCTTCTGGGACACAGCTCTGTACCAGAAAAGAAAAAGTGAAGTCGCTGTCCAACTCTTTGTGATCCCATGGACTGTAGCCTACAGGCTCCTCCATCCATGGGATTTTCCAGGCAAGAGTACTGGAGTGGGTTGCCATTTCCCTCTCCAGGGGATCTTCCTGACCCATGAATTGAACCCGGGTCTCCCGCATTGCAGGCAGACGCTTTACCATCTGAGCCACCAGGGAAGCCTCTGTCCCAGGGAGAACCACTATCTCCCTCAGAATAAAACCTTTAAGAAATATAGTACTTATATTCAGTCAGGCAGTGGAGCCAGAAAGCAGTGATAATTCACTCCTCAAAAAAAAAAAAAAAAAAAGCCAATTTCAAGTTGTTTAACTGAGTTGTGTTAATAACATTTAAAGGTACTTTTCAACAAAAGTGGGAAGGCTTGACCAATTTTTGTTTTAAAAGAGTGGGTAAAATCACTGGCTACCTCCATCCCACATTCAAGCATAAATAGATCATCATATGCTATTATTCTGTTTTGGGACCAAAAAAAAACACTGATTAAGCATACTGCTATGTTTTTTTCTAAAAAGGAAAACTACATTGAAAAACAAGTCCATTTAGTTGATATATCATATTCCATTTCTATTCACAAACTTAGAGCAAACAATTCACACTACTCAGAAACAGAAAGGAACACCTGAAACAATGTTTCCTCTCGGGGAAACAAACATTGAGTGTTACAGTCTATCAGGCCAGAACTAAATCAGAAAACATTTTCAATTACAGTTGTGGTACATTTATTTGTATAATGCTCAAATATTTGTATAATGCGCGCTCCTTAAATCCATATTAAAAATGGATGTCTAAGATGATGTTTTCCAGTTATGGTGAAAATGACTTTTAATCAGACACCAGAAGCAAAACTAGCAAAAATTTTACTCTTTAAAATAAGCAAAGCATTCTTTGTATTTATTAAAACTGTTTTAAAAATCTGATTGTTTAGATTTTGACTGTAATTCCTTCTAAAACCATATTCATGACTTACTAATAAAGTCTTTTTGTTAGATTTCTAGAATGTACAGTATTGAGGCAACTCAAACCATGGCCTTCGATGGTTGCTACCGTGACAGTAAGACTGACATGGACCAGACTTCCTTTTCTCTACACTCAGAAGAGGAAGCCTTACAAGCAAGATGCGTAAGCAACCTCAGTGCAGATTCACCTCAGATAAAAAGGAGAAAATCCTTAGGAGGGCAGGTTGGTAGAATCATTCTGGAGAACAACCATGTCATTGACACCTATTCAAGGATTTTATTTCCCACTGTGTACATTACGTTTAATTTGTTCTACTGGAGTATTTATGTTTGAAGAGAAAATCCAATTGATAAAATGTGTTTGGAGTCAGATTATGTTAAAAACAACAGCAACAAAAACCACCAACTCTTAACTATAAATTGGATGGTACTAGACTAAACTGGAGTCAGCCAATCACCTGTCTTGTCCTAAAGAAAATGTGAAAGTTGACTGATTTACATCAAGGAAAAAGTTTAAGGTCTTAGGAGAATTTGGCTCTATCAGTAAGGATCACAGGCATGCATAATATGGAAAATCAATTTCCATAGGGAAGGGCTTTGTACCTACTTTATCTGGAGTCTCCTTGCTTTCTAAATGTAAATAATCTGCATTTGAGTGACAAATTAAGCTGGGCTATGCCCATGGTGGCTCAGATGGTAAAGCGTCTTCCTACAATGCGGGAGGCCCACGTTCAATCCCTGGGTCAGGAAGATCCCCTGGAGAAGGAAATGGCAACTCTTACTTGGAAAATCCCATGGATGGAGGAGCATGGTAAGCTATAGTCCCTGGGGTCGCCAAGAGTCGGACACGACTGACTTTTCACTTTCAGTAAAAACTTTTCAATGCCAATAATTCAGGGCGACTCTGTTCCTTAGTGCTAGCCAGCTGTCAGATTTCCTGGCAGTACTGGATCTTTCTGAGGAAGAATATTAGCATCAAGGTAGCACCATGGACTCTCACACAGCTGAGATCCTCATGAAGAGATTCCTTCTTCTGTCTCCAATCACGTCTTTTATCCTATTTTACTATTGTTTCATGCATTATTGACACCAAGCAGGATACAAAATCTAAACATCAGTCTTCCCATCCTAATATTAAGTTAATATTACACATTAATTTTCGATAATAGCATCTGGTAGTTATAGTTGTCATACCTTTTTGGAGGTATTTAATTAGTTACCTTTGTTTACCGAATGTTATTGACCTCCTACATGTGCTGGGTACTTTATTAGGTGTCATATATACTAAAAGAATGAATACAAAATGACATTCCTGCCATCGGTCAATGCACAGCAGAGTAGGAACAGTGAAATGGCAGCTATAATAAATAATAAATTTAATGGATGTTAAAGTAGAGGTATATGAAATGTGCTACCGAGGTTCTGTAAAAGGGATGCTAAAAGAACATCCACAATGGGATGTGGACTCTTAATTTATAAACTATTAGAGATACTTCCAGACATGGGGTTGAGTGGAAAACACTGAATGAAATTTATGTATCCTGTAGCGATCTTTAGTAACTTTGGTTGAACTAAGTAAATAGGGTCAGGTGGGTATTAAATAAATGTTTGGTAAGTAGAAAAAACCTCCAATGATCAGCATTCATTTTGTAGACTGACAGTGTGCATGTTTTCATGTTGAGTTTTTGTGACAAAGATTCCATTTAGAGATAAGCTCTTGATAGGAGGTATGAAATATTTCTCATCCTATTTTGATTTCTGGGATTGAATTAAGGGAAATAAACAGTATATTACTTTCAGCTGTCTTGCCATTTATTTTCTAACCATAAAGTGAACTAAAGTTATTTGAATTATTTCATGCCAGGTGAAGAGACAAATAACGCCCTACTTGTTTACCAAAAACATTGGTTTTGGTTCTCTATTGTTAATGGCATAATGTTCTGAAAACTTATTTTCCTCTTGGGTGCAAATTCTTTTTCTATCATGATTTCCCTCATGGGCAGGCTAATTTGGGGATATTTCATTCTATTTTCTTAATAAAACGCTCCAATTCTTTCAAAAGTTTCTAAGGATTATATTTTTCTAGGAAACTGTCCAGAGTTGAGCTAGTTTAATTTATTTTAAAACTTTCTCTATTTGATTGGAGATAGACAATAAATAAAATTTAAAAAGCTGCTATTAAATAGTTTTTAAGCATGAATTAAAAGGGATCATATTTTCTAGGATTATATTTTCAAAATGTAAAACAGATTAATATCCTAAGTGGATCTTTGAGAATTTGTAGCTATTATTTAAGCAAAATACTATAGTTGGATTAACATTTCTGCTTCTGATATACTCTGTATATAATTGATGTCCCCCCAAAAAAGAGAGAGACAAATCTACAAATGGACAAAGCAGATCTACACAGTTCCCTTCTGACTCTAGGTTTTCAGATATTGCCTCCTTTCTTCTATTTGAACTGTAACATTCAGGACACCTAATGCTTCCCCTGGGCATATTCATTTCACAATTTAAAATCAAATGCATCATTGAATACATTTGGCAATCTAGACTAGAAAAATGAGTCTCTATCACATTGCATTTACACTCGGCATTCCTCTTGAGGACCATTAATGCTCAATTGTTGGCCAACCAAACGTAACTTTTGTTAATGTCTAGAAACAGAGACATTTTACTTTTCAGTAATAAATGTCTAAAATATATTTGCTGCTCAAGAGAATTATTAGAGCGTTCAGAGTAAGCTGCTAGGATTTTAGCTCGTTTTCTTTTCAGATCAGTGACTTCTTGATAACAGTGAGGACAGAGCTCTTTCTGTGAGTTTCATTTCTGCTGGGGAGCAACAGGGTTTCTGGGTTTGGTTCTTATTTCATGAAAAATGAAGTCACACTTACCTGGGAAATCTGTGAGTGACAGACAGCATATAATGGTTACCTCATTGTGATTTTCACTTCATTTACTGATTACAGTCTGGAGCAGACTGTGTGTGATTGTTCACTGAGGGGATAAGCTTGGATAAAATAGGAGGATTTCAGAAAATAAGTTGCTTTCCAAGCTTAAGAAAAAGCCAGCCAGCTCTACAAACTGACTAAATTTAGAAACAGGCTATTTTATAAGGATTGTGCTAAAAAACCTATGAGCAGATATATTTTAACTTTATTGTTTTTTTTTCTGATTACTAAAGAAATACAATTTTATTATAAAAATTAAAAACAATCAGCAAACAAAATCCACTTAGTTTTCATTTTAATGAATATTCTTAGAGTTTTTCTATGCATAACATTATATATTTCTAACAAAATCATTTTGTATGCATTTTCATTTATTAATGTAAACCCTTATGTCATGGGCTTCCCTTGTGGCTCAGCTGGTAAAGAATCCACCTGCAATGCAGGAGACCTGGGTTCAATCCCTGGGCTGGGAAGATCCCCTGGAGAAGAGAAAGGCTACCCACTCCAGTATTCTGGCCTGGAGAATTCCATGGACTGTATAGTCCATGGGGTCGCAAAGAGCTGGACATGACTGAGCGACTTTCACTCACTTACCTCATACCAAACACTGTTGGGGATACAGTAACCGAAGAGGGATAACTCCCTGACTTATTCAACATACATTCTGCTTGAAAATGTGTCTAAACTCTGCTGTTTTTAGCCAGGTTTTCTTCATTGGATTATAAGCAGTATTTTTTTCAATTCGTTTGATTTTTTTCATTGACAGCTATGCCATTCTCCCTCCTCCCCCACCCCCCACCCCCACCTCCAGCCAAACTCATCTTTATCCACACAGAACAACTGAGTATACCACCGTTTACTTCTCCCATCTCTTATGGGACGTTTGCTTTATTTTCCACTGCATGCTATTATAATGGGTTGCAATTAGCAGCATAAAAAATATTTATAAGTGACATTATTTTAGAAACAAATGAAGTTTCTAGCCATATCCAAGTTTCAGCATTTATTCTCTTTGTAGAATCCCTGTTTGCTATTAGAATCTGCCATGTTAGACTCACCTATCTATCTGGAAGCCCTCGGGTATAGATTACTGTTACTGAAGGAACTTTTTATTTTAAATTCATTTTTTTCCCCCAAAGCCGAGCCCTCATGTATGAATATATATCCCCTGACATGCCCTGTGTATAGAAGAAGTTTCAGTATTGTATCAAATACTTACATTAAAGCAGTCCAATTTGTTGGAATCTGGCTTCCTTCCATGATTTTATTGCTGCCATAAACCATCTTTGTAAGTAGGAAAACAATGGAGATTACAAATAGTTGCCTATGAGTTGCTACAAAATCATAGTTTATGGTACATTGTCTTAATCCTTGCAAGCGGGTGAGTTTTCATGAATGAGGTTTCTCGTTTTGTTCTGTGGCACTCATAAGCCTGTTCAAATCACACACATAAATGCACATGTACCTTTTTTACACGAAGATTAATGAGGAAAATAATTACATCTACTTCTATTTTATGCTGAAGGTCAAAATTTCAGTGAGATTAAGTAACATCCTCAAAGAAGCAAGAGAAGGAGGTAGTAAGGAAATTGCTATTTCAACTAAAATTCTATACCTGGTGCTCCTGTTATTTCCTGGCAGGAACTTAGGCAAAACAGTCAGTTACATTCCCAAAGACCTCACTTGTGATGGAGCCACCCACTCTCTTCTTGTAAACATTGCTTTAAAACACTAGATCAAACTGTAAAGTCCTGCCTAGTTTCCAAGTCCTGTTGTTCACTCGGTAAACTGTGTCCGACTCTTTTGAACTGCAGTGTGCCTGGCTTCCTTGTCCTGTCTCCCTGAGTTTGCTCAAACTCATGCCCATTGAGTCAGTGATGCCATCCAACCAGCTCATCCTCTGTTGCCCTCTTCTCTTTTCTCTTGCCCTCCATCTTTCCCAGCATCAGGATCTTTTCCAATGAGATGGCTCTTTGCATCAGGTGGCCAAAGTATTGGAGTTTCAGCTTCAGCATCAGTCCTTCCAATGAATTTTTAGAGTTGATTTCCTTTAGAATTGATTGGTTTGATATCTTTGCTGTCCAAGGGATTCTCAAGTCTTCTCCAGCACCACAGTTCATAAGCATCAATTCTTTGGTGCTTAGCCTTCTTTATGGTCCAACTTTCACATCCATACATGACTACTGGAAAAACTGTACCTTTAACCACATGGACCTTTGTTGGCAAAGTGGTCTTTGCTTTTTAAAATGCTGTCTAGGTTTGTCATAATTTTTCTTCAAAGTATCGAGTGTCTTTTAATTTCGTGACTGCAATCACTGTCTGCAGTGATTTTGGAGCCCAAGAAAATGAAATCTGACACTGTTTCCACTTTTCCCCATCTATTTGCCATGAAGTGATGGGACTGGATGCCATGATCTTAGTTTTTCGAATGTTGAGTTTTAAGCCAGCTTTTTCACTTTCCTCTTTCACCTTCATCAAGAGGCTCTTTATTTCCTCTTCACTGAGATCTGCATACATATATATGAGGTTGTAGATATTTCTCCCAGCAATCTTGATTCCCGCTTGTGAGTCATCCAGCCCAGCATTTTGTATGATGTACTCTGCATATAAGTTAAACAAGCAGGGTGACAAGCCTTGTACTCCTTTCCCAATTTGGAACCAGTCCATTGTTCCATGTCCAGTTCTAACTGTTGCTTCTTGTCCTGCATACAGGTTTCTCAGGAGGCAGGTACGATGGTCTGGTATTCCCATCTCCTCCAAATCCTATCACTTTCCAATTGCAGTTTGACTTCCCTGGATTTGATAAAAAAACTTGAATATTTTTTCCTCTTGTAAAGAAGTTATGAGAGACAAAATGCATGGTATAATTAAGGAGATTTTTTTTTAAGGCTATTGTAATAGGAAGGATGTTCATAATTAGGAACATCTCAAAGAAAAGGAAGGGAACCGAGAAATCCAAAGAGAGCTATAAACAAGAGAGAAACAAGAGAGTCATTTCCACTGAGGAAAGGGAATGGTGGGGGTTAACTCAGAATGTATGAAAGCAAGGTGGCCATTTCTCAGAAAATAAAATGGTGCGGGTGGGTTTCAACCTTTGGTATGCTTTGCAAGAACACAGGAGCTGCAGAAAATGTTCAGCATCATCAGGTGTTCTTCAATCCCCTGCTTAATCGTAATGCTTTTGGTCAACAATGGGGCCAAAGGTGATGGCAGATTTCACAGTCACTGGGAAAAAATTACCAGTTTTCTTTTCAATATATTGCTACCTAATTTGTTTTAGGGCAAAAGCCGAACTGTGTTTTATTATCAGGTCTTTTGAAGGATGAGCTATTACCTTTAAACCTAGGATTAATGTAGAAACTTATTTGTACAAGAGTGCTTCAAAGGCTTTCTACAAATTTGTGCTACTTAGCTGATCACTTTTTGCCTTAGGCAGTCAAAAGTAGATGAAGTTATAATGTCATTACCAACTATTTTTAAACCTAGGGTGAACTAATAAGGCTTTCTGAGGCTGATATGCAAGCCTGTGTCCTTTAAAAGTGGCATATACATTCTAATAGCTCCAAGAAAACTAGCTGAACAAGGCATCTGAAGAAAGGAAGTTCTTGCATCCACATTGATTTCTTCTTTTCTTCAGGGAGCATTAATGCAGGTGTTTCAAGCATTTTGCACTTTAATAAAGAAGTGTTATTAACACCACTCATTAAATACATTTTTAGAGCTATCATACCACCCCAAAACAACTTAAAATATGTTTTGTTAATTAGATGTATCTTGAATGAGGTCATATTTAAATTAAATGGTGAATCAAGGTGAAAGAAGGCTCGCTTGGATCATGATAAACACCTTTTAAATAAATATGCAATTCAGGTAGACAGAAAAGAGAAGGCTTTGTGAAAGCAAGCTCTAATAATTTAATATGACCTGTAAAGATAATATGAATTTGATGTAGGAGAGAAAAATAAAACAAAGGAAAGGCAAAGGTGGAAGCTAAAAATGTGATTGATCCATAAAACGAACTCTTTAAAGTCCCATATATCTTGGGAAAAGATTTGGATTTGAATGTAGAGTTAATTATCTTTGATTATTTTGGATAATATCCTGGTCTAGATTGATGCAATCAGATAACTATTGCTCATTTGAACAAAAAATGATGTGTCTTTGGGTAATCAAAGCAATTAAATTACATGACGGTCACTAAGCAATCAATACAATATGCCATCTTGATGCAAATAACCCATTTCAAATTACTTTTATGACTTTATCATTTACCCCTTTTATACAGTGATTTTACTGGTGGGAAATTTCCAGTGAGTTCCACTTGGTTACCATTTATCACATGTTGAACCATAGTTTTATGTGAAACAAATGGAACTTGGAGGTACCAGCAGAAAATGGCTGTATTTTTCATCAGTCATTATCAAACACACTTTATTGGTGATTCCTTCTCTGCCCCTTGCTGACTTCTCAGGTGAATTCCATTGCCTCTTGGATACTTTGAATTGTCAATCAATCCAGTCAGTCAGTCAACAAGCATACAATACACACACCAAACATTCACTTTGATAACAGTGACACTAACTTTAGCTGATTAGTGATACTAATCAGCATAGACTGATTCAGGTCTGTTTTCCCTCCCGCCAGCTCAGGCCTGCACCCTGAATTGAGGAAACTGTCCAAGGAATAATGTAGAATCTGCTCTGTCATACCTCCCTGCTTCCACCCTCCTCCCATTCCATCAGGTTCAGGGGCCAGGAATGGATGGGGAGGAACAGGGAAAGAACTGGCAAGTCTTTTACTGAAATGTTATGTCTTTGAGCTGACTTTGTTGATGTCCTCTGGGTAGCAGGCAGGGCCTGCCTCTTGGGCAGACAACCAGAGCCCTCACATAGGGCCTCACCCTTGGGGTTTAACTCTACAGTGGCTATCTTGAAATTGTGAATAACATAATCTTTGACTCTGTTTTTGAAGGGAAGTCTTTTGGAACAACTAGCATGTACCAGTCTTGGCACATGCCCCTCTGCCTCCCACCTGTGAGATCGGTTCTGGACCTTTCTTTCCCAAACTCCCCACCCCACCCCCATCCCCATGGCAACCAATGTCCCTGGCTTCCCTCTGCCCCGGGAGAGGCAGGTACACAGACCCGGGGTGGGAGGGGGGTGGACCGTGTGCACACCCCACACCGTGTAACTGCCCTGGGCTGGCAGGGCCATGGTGTGTTTGGAGGGTGACTGCACTGGGGCAAGCCTCTAACCACCCCGTCCAGGTGGAAGGCTGCAGTCTCCAGCTGGTTTGCTGTGGGTTGGGGCTGTGACCAGTGCCTCAGGGATTGGTTTCCCCACGCCTGGCTGGGCACAGCAGCGTGGGACCAGTGTTTAACAGGTGGGAGAACTCGACAGCCTGTGAGGCGGGTGCTCCTGTGCATACGTGGCTCCAAGAAGCACCAAAGGGCCCTCCTGCGTGTCTGCACTCACCTTTCAAGTTTTCCTATGCTCCCAAGAACGTGACATTAAATACTGCAAATTGAAAACAGCACCATTGTAAGAGAGAGGAGGCCAAAGAAAGGAACCATTTTAATTGTGAGTATCTTTAATGACACTTTACCCCTACCTTGGACTTCTCTGGTGGCTCAGACAGTAAAGGATCTGCCTGCAATGCAGGAGACTCGAGTTCGATACCTGGGCCAGGAAGATTCCCTGGAGAAGGGAATGGCTACCCACTCCAGTATTCTTGCCTGGAGAATTCCATGGACAGAGGAGCCTGATGGACTACAGTGTATGGGGTCACAAAGAGTCGGACACAACCGAGTGATTAACACTTTCACTTTACCCCTCCCTTCGGAAGAAGCAGCTCCATGCTTTCATTTCACACTGAGCTCCACCAATTATATAGCTGGCCATGATTACAGGTGTTCAAATGTTGAAGTTTTCAAATGAGGCAGACAAAGGTTCTTTTGGCTGTCTACACATTGGGGTGCATTGAAATTAACCCTGAGACCGCTGACTGACCTCCTGTGGCCCCACACCTCCTTTCCCGCCCATGCCAGTGGACCCCTCAGCCTCTTAATGCTTGGCCTTCATCACCTGCTACGTCACTCTCTTTGACAGGGTACCATCCAGATGTACCAAACCCAGGTACTTTGCACAGCACCCACTCCACCCAGAAGATGCTCAAGGGTCCTTGACTTGACAAAGGATGCTAGAGGTGCACTTGGGCCTCAGAGCGCTGCCCCCTCCTTCAGGATCCTCCAGGCAAGAAGCAGCCATCTGGGTTTCTGTTCACAAGGCATTCCCTCAACTCCACAGGCACAACTCAGGGATCCAAGACCTTTGTAAACACACTGGGATCTCCTCTGATTGCAGACCAGCACAGCCCACAGCCCAGCAAACAGCCAGCTGCTCAGGACGGCCTGCGGATGCCCCAGGGCTCTCTGTTGGCTCAGGAGTCCCTCCAGTTGTCTTGGGGGAGGAAGGGAAATGCTACAGCAATCTCTGCTACGCTGGTGCACAATCTGCGCTTCAGTTTCCAGTCTTTATATACTCTGACTGTGGGTGCTGCTCATGGAACTTGTTCAGGCCTTCTCAGTGAGTCCTACAGGGCAGTATTGAGCACCTCCTCCTGAGAAGTGTGGCGTGTAACTGCACGATAGTATGAAGTTAAACACTGGGTGGGGACTGCTACTAAAGTAGTGGTTCGCCACAGAGAAATTATGTAGGGTCTAGAGACATTTTTGGATGTCACAACTTGGTGTGGGTACCACTAGCATCTAAGGGGTAGAGGCCAGGGATGCTGCTACAATGCAGGTCATCTCCATACAAGAAAGAATTATCAGCCCCAAATGTCAGCAGTGCCCATGATAAGAAAGCCTGCCTTTGGCTAATAACTTAGTCTCCTGGTGCCTGTTTTTCCTCCCATGCAAAATGAGATAACTGTAGCATTCTTCTGGTAGATTTTTGTATGGATTAGTAAGTTTGAGTACACAGTTTTTAAAAGTGCCTGGGAGATGGTATGTGCTCAACAATGGTAGATGTCTCCTGTTTTAGGGCTTTCGTTGAAATTTCAAGTAAAAAACTTTCATTAGGTATACGCCTATACAAGTTATTTCATCACAGTTTATGCATTCATTTTTGGAAATATTCGTTATTGTTAGTTTTGACAAGCATAAGATAAGGGTATACGTTGTTCCCATTGGCTTGTCACTTGACCATCAGAAACAGCTCTGGTCTCAATCATCTTAACAGAATGAAATAAGGACTTCCTTTGTGTCCCCTCTAGCTGTCTGGAGAGCAAAGAATTGCACAGGCCAGAGCACAGGTGAGCAGTCGATCCTCTGCCCACTGGCTCCAGGCCTCCCTGCCCAAAAGTCCTGATGAGTCAAAAGGAGTGTGTTAGCCCGTAGTTACTCAAATAATTCCTTTTTGTTCTTTGCTTTTACAGCCGGTCTCAAGAATTTCCAGTATCCTTTTTAAATCAGGATTCTCTCTCCGGGAGCAACACGATACAAATTACAGTTGACTTAGTACAAAGCAACACAGCGTAGCAGAGCGCCCCAAAGAAAGCGATGGAGAACCTGGACCACTAACTAGCTCCTTAAACTTGGGCAGCTCACTTCCCCCTTCCCGGCCTCAGTTTCTCCATTCATTACAGGAACAGGATTGTACTAGATCATGTCCCCCCAGATCCTGAGCCTCATCCTCCACCAATCAAGAAAAGCCCTCATTTATTTCCTTTAATAGCAAGAAAAGAAATCTACGGGCATGAACTCCGAACACCCCTCCGCACCTAGACACTAAGAGTAGCCCCTATCTCCGTCGGTGGGCCAGCTGGGAGGCCGGCTCAGAGCAGGATGGGCCGCCCCGAGCATGCGCGCACAGCGCCGCGCCGCCCCCGCCCCGCCCCCGGCCCGCGCCTGCCCGCGCCGCCCCGCCCCCGGCCCGCCCCGCCCCGCCCCGCCCCCGGCCCGCCCCGCCCCGCCCCGCCCCCGGCCCGCACGGCCCCGCCCCCGCCCCCGGCCCGCCCCGCCCCCGGCCCGCACGGCCCCGCCCCCGGCCCGCCCCGGCCCGCCCCGCCCCCGCCCCCGCCCCGCGCCGCCCCGCCCCCGGTCCGCGCCGCCGCCTGTTCCGCTGGAGGCCGCGCGCAACTGGCTTGAATCCGGTGAGTGCATCCGTCCCGGCCTGGCGTCCGCCTCTCGGCTGTCTGGGGTGGTGCTAATTCTCCCGACGCCCTAGCGCGAGTGTGGGTGGAGCAAGATCCGGATGGGGGGAACCACAGGACTCGGGCTGGGAGCGTTGGTGCACCCCGGCCCGGACCGGAAAGCGCTGGTGGTCGCCGATCCCGGGCACGCGGGTTGGGCGCCGCTCAGATCCGGGGTTAGGGCCTGGAGGGGCCTAGGCGCTGAGAGAAGCCACCTGCTCGGCCTGTGGTCTCGAGCCTGGACGGGCACACGAAAGTTCGCAGGTTTCGCAGCGAGCGTGATGCCCGCTTTCGCCCTCGCGGCCGGCGGTCTGGGAGCGCGGCCACCACGTGGGCTGTGCTCCCAGGCGGGCCTAAGAGCCCCGGGCTTTACCGCAGGGAAACCTGAAGTTCGGGCAGAGACAGCTGCCTTTTTCTCGCCCCACCCTGACTTTAAAGTGACAGCTTTCTCTCCCATTCTTTCGTCCCTGAATATTTCTAGAACGGGTCCCCGACTGCCGTTGGATCATCCATCGGGCTAATGAGATCAGGTTGGTGGTTCACTGTGTTTTCAGGAAGTGTTGGCTTGGGGATCACAGACTTCGCTATCTCCAGTGCGAGCCTGCGTGAGTGGTCAGTCGTGTCCGACTCTTTGCGACCCCATAGGCTGTATCCGCCAGGCTCCTCTGCCCATGGTTTCTCCAGGCAAGAATACTGGAGTGGGTAGCCATTCCCTTCTCCAAGGGATCTTCCCAACCCAGGGATGGAACCTGGATCTCCTGCATTAGCAGGCAGATTTTTTACCGCTGCACCATGTGGGAAGCCTCCTGACTACTCCAAAAATCAGCTGTCAATTCGGCGCCAGGCCTTTGATTTCACTGGGCTCATCTTTAAGTGGAAAAACCTGATTTATCAAGCTTCCACCATTGCTTAGATAGTTTTGGTCCTCAGCCCCCATCCATTGTAACAAGTCATGATTACTAAAATATATTAATGCGGTTCAATCCATTATTTCTAAGATAGAACTGAAATGATAAGTGCCAATCACTGCTTTAGGTCAATAGGAGAACTGCTTTTCCCTGACTGTCTTGGTAAACATCCCTCCAGAGAAATCTTTTAGATTGGCCTAGGCAGCCTTGTTACAGGTGATGATTTATCATTTCTGTCAGCTTATTTGAGTGTGATTAACTGAGCTTGAGTTTGCCTAGATCTTCCGCTATGTTCAGTTCAGTTCAGTTGCTCAGTCGTGTCCGACTCTTTGCGACCCCATGAATCGCAGCACTCCAGGCCTCCCTGTCCATCACCAGCTTCCAGAGCTTACTCAAACTCATGTCCATCGAGTCGGTGATGCCATCTAGCCATCTTATCCTCTGTTGTCCCCTTCTCCTCCTGCCCCCAATCCCTCCCAGCATCAGGGTCTTTTCCAATGAGTCAACTCTTCCCATGAGGTGGCCAAAGTATTGGAGTTTCAGCTTCAGCATGAGTCCTTCCAATGAACACCCAGGACTGATCTCCCTTAGGATGGACTGGTTGAATCTCCTTGCAGTCCAAGGGACTCTCAAGAGTCTTCTCCAACACCACACTTCAAGAGCATCAAGTTTCCCATGCTCAGTTTTCTTCACAGTCCAACTCTCACATTTATGTTAGTGGATCTAAAATTCCTGTGGATGACTTTTTTAAAAAAAAATTTTGTTTTGTTTTGACTGAGTTACTGCAGGTTGCTGGGCCTTGGCTCCCAGAAATGCTAACTAAATAGACTTAACAAGGGGCCCAGAAATTTGCATACTAACAAGCTTTCCTGGTGATTTGACTACAGTCTGTAAGACAGAGGATGAGATGGCTGGATGGCATCACCGACTCGATGGACATAAGTTTGAGTAAACTCCGGGAGTTGGTGATGGACAAGGAGGCCTGGCGTGTTGGAATTCATGGGGTCGCAAAGAGTCGGACACGACTGAGCAACTGAACTGAACTGTAAAACACAGCTCTGGAGATTAAAAGACACACCTTCCTCTCCTGGCTGGTGCCTTTCAGCTCTGAGAGGACTGGACTACCCAAGCTTGAGCTGCCATCATAAGAATAATCCCCACTGAACAAACCATCTGTTTTCCCCAACTCTGTTTTATGCAAGGCTTTTGAGATTTTTTGCCTCCAAAATTGTATCCAAAAGGTGAAAAAGGTGAAAAAAATATGCACTCAGCAAGTGTTTGAGGACCCTCCTATGTGCTCTGCTCTGTACTAGCTCAGGGAATGTGCAGATAGATGTCCTGCCTTAAGACTTCTGGTCAGTGACTATTACCATACAAAAGAATGTTAGGGCACTTAAAAATATAAAGATTTTGTCTGTGTTTGCTGTCTGTAGAATGGGTATCAATATTGATTTTCTTGTGGAGTTTAATCCTTCTAATTGTTTAGATTAGTGGCTGTGTTTCATCTGTGGGCAGTTAGTAAAATAGGAACCTTGAATCTTTTCTTTTGATTTAATATTTTTATACTTTAATGCTATGGTGCTGCTAAGTCGCTTCAATTGTATCTGACCCTTTGCGTTCCCATGAAGTGCAGCCCACCAGGCTCCTCTGTCCACGGGATTCTCCAGGCAAGAATACTGGAGTGGGTTGCCATGTCCCCCTCCAGGGGATCTTCCCAACCCCAGGGATCGAACCTGCGTTGGCAGGTGGGTTCCTTACCATTAGCGCCACCTGGGAAGCCTCTAATGCTATAGTCGACTCAAATTGGAAACAGATGCTTTTTAAATGCTGGCTTTTTTTTTTTCTCTTGTAGCTTTATAAAAATATTTACTCTTAACTTCTGTTTGGGTGGTCTGTGAGGTTTAGAGGCAGGCTTGTGTTGGCTGTATTTTTCCAAAGTATTCTCTTGTTTAGTTCCTATATTTCTTTCAAGACACACCTTTTTTTTTTAACTTTTTGTTTCTGAAATTGTGATAGAGCTTACTATTTTTGTGTGTTTAATGTGGTGGAGTATGTCATCTGTTCTCCTCTCGACCTCCCACAAGCTGTTAAAAAGAATGGTTGTCTTACAATGTAATGTGAGAATCAGAGAAATAGTAAGTTTCTATTAGTAAGCTTAGTAACCTCTAAGCTAGGTTCCAATTAACTGAGCCTCAAATCATTTCAATATGAACACAGAGAAACAATAAATGATGTAAGTTTTGGCAGTAAAAGTAGTGAAATTCATATTCTAAGAAAAGCAGTTGTTATGCACTGTTGGGATTTATTTTGTTACTGATTGTGGATGGGAAAAATGCTTCACGTGATCTTATTTTTTGGCTGAAGTATTCTGCACACTTTGTTTCACCACACTTTCTAGTGATATGCTTATACTGTGTTCGTCTATTGTGCTTAAACAAAACAAACCTTTTGTTTACATCTTCTTGCTTCTTGCATTCCTTAAATAAATTTTAAAGTGACCAATTGTGAGGGATAAGAAACGTGTGGCTAAATATGACATTGCTTTTTCATTACTGAGTACCTTTAATGATGCAGACCTTCTGAGGCAGCCTAACAGTTTTTAACAGTTAAATGTGAGCAGTATGTCAGGGGTCCCTGAACCATCCCCTGGGCCAGTGGTTTGCTAGGACTCACAGCTAATTTATTACAGCAGGTGGAGACCAAGTGCTTCACGGCTGCAGCAGCTAGTCGTGACAGCACGTGTGAAATGCTGCCAGCCAGGGAGCTCATTAGACGTTCAGTGTCCGGGGCTTTTACTGGGGGCTCATCATGTAGATACCGCTGCCTGGCCTATAACCACATATCATCACACTGTTTGTCCAAAGAGCGTGGTCGCAGTGAGTCCTCTTTTCAGTTAGTGGTGCTAGGAACACTTCTGAAATCGAGGTTCCCAGCTCAGACACTGCACATGCTGACTTTCAGGGGATAGTGCATACGTGCATGCTCACTCGTGTCCCACTCTTCGGAACCCCGTGGACTGCGGCCCGCCAGGCTCCTCCGTCCATGGGATTCTCCAAGCAAGAATACTGGAGTGGGTTGCCGTTCCCTCCTCCAGGGATTGAACCTGGGTCTCCCACACTGCAGGTGGATTCTTTACCACCCAGCCACCAGGGAAGTCCTCAAGGCGTGGTAGGTAACTCAGTTTTGCGTAAGCGGTGCTCTTCACCCGGTCTGTTTCATTTGTCCTTGTATTTCTACCTCACTTCTGGACTCCAAGGAGTAGCTGTACTTTGTCTTATCAAAGTTTTGATTCTTCAGTTGAGAAAGCAAACTGATCTGTAAGAATAGGAAGTCCCCCCACCTCCACCGAGGAAAAACACTTAAGCCCTTACTCTTCCATGCAAGCTTTTAGTATCAGTTTGTATTGTAAACACTTAGTCCTATCAAGTTTCCTATCAAAACCACTTGATCTTTTGAAGGAACTGTTTGTGGGCACAAAATTTAGAAGCTAAAATGAGGCCACTAGTGAGTTTTACACAGCAGTGCCTCCTTACCCACGGCTGATAATGTTTTAAGGTCCCCCAAAGATGCCTGAAACCGTGGGTGGCAATGAAGTCTATATGAACTGTGCATTTTCCCTATTCACAGATAGCTATAATAAACTTTAATTTATGAATTAGGCACGGTAAGAGAATATCCGAATTGCCAGCATCATTACTCGTGCACTTTGGGGCCATTATCAAGTAAAATGAGGGTCATGTGAGCACAAGCTTGATACTGAAGCAGTTGATCTGATCAGCAGGATGGCCACTAGGTGACTAATGGGCTCATACACTAGACAAAGGGATTAATTCTAAGTTTATTTTCTAGATTTATCCTGAATTTATCAATTATAAATTTGTAGCTTATTGTTGCAATATGTAACGTGTTGTTCAGGTATGTACTTCCCAGACCAGACCATTAATTCTTCTCAGTCCACAGTGTAGCTGAAATATGGCTTAGTTATCATGACAGAAGAGCAGAAAATTCTTGATAGCCCAACAACATAGGAAAGCATAACATTTATAAATAAATTACCAGTCTTTGGGAAAAACTTTTTTTTAATAAGCACAATGCTTCTTAATCTTTTTTGGGGATGGGGGCTTTTTTAAGAATCTGGTAAAAGCAGTGGATCCTCTCCCCTAGAAATAAAAGTACTTAAAATAGAGTTTTGCTGTTTCAGGGAACTCCTATAGTTGAAGTATTATTCTTGAAATCCAGATGAAGGGCCCCTGCATGTAAAGGTGACAGCAGCTGTGGCTTGGTCTTGCCGTTCTGAGAGAGCTTCGGCAATACTAGGAAGGTCGATCCTCTTGCTACTCAAGCGTGGTCTGTGACCCAGCATCATTACCTGTGGGCTTGCTGAAGATGCAGAACCTCAGTCCCACCTGAGACCTGTGCTCCCGGGGGATGTGTGCGCACCTGGAGGGTGGAGGGCTGCGTTGGACGTTAATGATGCTGCCATTTCAGTATGCCTTATTTTAGTTAAAAAGTTACAGCTTTTTAAAAGCCGTGGGATATGACTGTCTTTACCCTTCCCTTTCAGTGTCTAGTTTTTTGTTTTATTTTTTAATGGGATGTTTCTGATGAAGTGGCAACTTTCAGGAGTAAGCGGAGGTTTGAAGTGAGGCAGTCCAGGTGCCTGAGGAAGACTTGGGAGCAGGCAGGGCCTCGCTCTCGCCAGCAGGTGGCGCCACTGGCCCAGGTGGCCCCGGGACAGCGGCCAAGGGCGGGGCGGTGGCTAGGAGCGCCTGGCTGTGGGCGGCTCTTGATTGAGTCAAGTGTTTATGACTCGGTTGCATCTAATTAGATTTGGGACCTGATGCTGATTAAAGCCAAATTTTAAGATTTTGACTTTGCTGTGTCAATGGCCACAGGCCAAAACCGTGACTAGAAACTGCTGAGATAGTTGCATCATTTAACTTGGGCTAATTATGCCTCAATAAGGAATGAATTCCATGACTTAGTGCTTGGGTGCAAGGAAGCAGGCTTCCCTTTCTCTGCTCTGCGTGGTGTCTGAGGCCGAATCATACCCTGGAAGAAATGGTCTTGGCTTCAGGTTGTGTGATGATCCTGGAGGAAGCGGCCTTGAGTTAGGAAGAGTCGTGCCAGCGCGTGCACATGGTCCTCTGATACCGCCCGGGAAACCTAAACACGTGGGTCTTGTTCCTCTGACAGGTTTGCATTTCCTCACTGCCTTGACTTGAAGACAGCGATGCCAAAGAAAGCAAGGCCCGCAGGGGATGGGGAGGAAGAAGGGCCTGTTCCTAAGCAGGCGACGGTGGAGGCTGCCTGTGGCCCTGCTTCCCCTTTGGACTTCGACAGCCCCAGCGGCCTCTTTGAAAGTTTCATCGCGCCCATCACGACAGAGACGTTTTTCAAGGAATTCTGGGAGCAGAAGCCCCTCCTCATCCAGAGAGCCGACCCTGCGTTTGCCGCGTACTGCCAGCCCCTGTTCAGGCTCTCTGATCTGAAAAGCCTGTGCAGCCGGGGGGTGTACTACGGGAGAGACGTGAACGTCTGCCGCTGTGTCCACGGGAAGAAGAAGGTTTTAAATAAGGATGGCAGAGTGCACTTTCTCCAGCTGAGAAAAGATTTTGATCAGAAAAGGGCCACAATTCAGTTTCACCAGCCTCAGAGATTTAAGGTAACAGGCTCTCCCAGGGGCAGAGTCCTCGTGTGTATCAAAGTACTAACATTTGGCCACCGATCAGCTCGGGTAAATCCGTTTTGGTGATGATTAGTCTCCTGCCAGTTTCACAAGGGCCAACACCTGTCTGGTCTTCAAATGCATTCCAACTTCAGTGATTTTTTTTTATGTTCCCTTTTGGTTGAACGGTTAGAATCTGCAACAGCTCAGGGTGGACACGGTTCGGTGTCATTGAGCTGCAAAAAGTAAATTACACTGCAGGTTCATAAAGTTTGTTAAAGTGACATTACACCTCCAGGAGTATTTCTGTGGGCTGGGTTTTGTTTTGATCCATGGTGGACGTTTCTTTTTGGATTGTTTCCTCACCATAACATAAGGCATGATAGCATCAAGGTGATCATTTTATTCTTGAAGTTGCCTCCCTCTGCTGCCCACATCTCGTTAGCAGAGGCTTCCGAGCAGTGACCAGACCATGTACTAGATGCACATTTATGGAAGGGACTTCACCCCTGTTGACAGCCCCACCAGGCTGGCTCTGAGAGTAGGTCCTGGAACTCCTGAGGTGGGTGGGTGGCAGTCGTAGGTGGAGGGTAGCTTGGATTTCACGACTGACTAACCTTTTATTTATTCTATATCAGTGATTGACATTTGAGAAATAATCTACTTCTTCTGTGCCCAGACTCTGCATTTATAAAACGTGGATTTAGGATGAGCTAATCTGCTCTTTTAGCTGTTATTCAGTCGCTAAGTTGTGTGTCTGACTCTTTGTCGTTGCGACCCCATGGACTACAGCACTCCAGGCTTCCCTGTCCTTCACCATGTCCTGGAGTTTGCTCAAACCCATGTCTGTTGAGTCGGTGATGCCATCCAACCATCTCATCCTCTGTTGCCCCCTCTCCTCCTGCCTTCGGTCTTTCCCAGCATCAGGGTCTTTTCTAATGAGTCGGCTCTTCCCATCAGGTGGCCCAAAGTATTGGAGCTTCAGCTTCAGCATCAATCCTTCCAGTGAAGATTCAGGGTTGATTTCCTTGCAGTCCAAGGGACTCTCCACAGTCTTCTCCAGCACTATAATTTGAAAGCATCTCTTAGATGTTTGAGATTTTTACAGGACAGCTGTCCAACAGTTGAAGTCTTATCCCCATCCAGAAATCCCCCTCTGTGACCCCTAGCTGAGTCAGATGCCAGCTTTGAGGAGGAGGAGAGCAGCATGTCTGATCCCAGACTGAGGTGGCTTCTGGCTGCGTGGCAGCTCCTCGGACTCTGTCATCAGAGCTCTAGTAATGCTTGTCATCATAGATCTTGAGGTGCCTTATTAGATCCATTAGGCCTCCCTCATCTGTGAATGCCTTTCCCTTGTCTGTGGGATTTTGTACTATTTGTACTCTGGATAAAGTACAAGTACTCTTAGACTTTTCAGTACAGGTCCTCATTCCAGATAGTCCATCTTGGGCGGTCATGAGCAGCTGAAATGTCCCTGGGATGCCACCCTTTTGGGCATCCTACCTGAAGGGAATTTATAAATCACTTGCAGACCAAGTCATGATTTGCATTCAGAAAATCTGTACATTGTGGTACTTCCCTCTGAGCTCGTCCTTGACTCTTTGCTTGGCTAGAAGTAGCACTTAACAAAAGTAGTTTTTAGATACTGAAGAACTATGAATAGAAAAGATCAGTGATGCTGATTACATGTAATTTGTTCGCAGACCAGCAGAAGATTATTGTTTGGCATGTACGTGGCATCCTCTGTGGCTGTCATTTTCTGCTTAAGTGCTGCACACTTCTCTTCCCCAGTTTCAAGTGGCCAGGGCTGTTTCCTTTGCCCTGTTGACTCAGCTCTTTAAGTCATGTTTCTTAAAGCAGGAAGGATGAGCTCTCCCAGTTTCGACTCAGCCCCCAGGCTAGGCTAGGCGGCATCCTGATTATTTGTGGGGTGTTTTTTTTTTAATTATTTATTTTATTTTTGGCTCCGCTGGTTCTGTGTGGCGATGCAGGCTTTTGTCTCCTTGCAATGAGTGGCAGCTTCTCTTTCTTGCAGCGCGAGGGCTT
This sequence comes from Muntiacus reevesi, assembly GCF_963930625.1. Classification (NCBI taxonomy): domain Eukaryota; kingdom Metazoa; phylum Chordata; class Mammalia; order Artiodactyla; family Cervidae; genus Muntiacus; species Muntiacus reevesi. The sequence continues at coordinate 13,503,180 of NC_089269.1, forward strand.
CTCATTGTGGTGGCTTCTCTTGTTGTAGAACATGGGTCCTAGGGCACATAGGCTTCAGTAGTTGTGGCCCCAGGCCCCAGAGCACCGGCTCAGTAGCTGTGATGCCTAAGCGTAGTTGCTCTGCGGCGCATGGGACCTCCCTGGATCAGGGATGGAACCCATGTCTCCTGCATCAGCAGGCAGATTCTTTACTACTGAGCCACAAGGGAAGCCCCGTTTGTGGTTTTTTTTTCCCCTCTGACCTTCCACCACCAGAACTTGAGAAATCTATAAACTGCTGGAGTTCACTCTCTACACAGGAAGCTGGGTTCTGAGTATTATAATGTGAGCAGATTCAGTGTTGTGTGTGTTTACTACTGGACATACTGGTATCAGGGTAGACAAGTCTAGAGGCAGTTCCTCATTGTCCGGGTTGAAGGACTCGGAGTCAGCACTTTCTCGGTCACGCCACAGAATGGGCACAGCTTGTGGGTCTAGTTCATCTGGAAATGAGTGAAGCGGTAACCAGACAGTGGTAGGCTGGTCCCCACCTGCTTTGGGTTATCTGTGTATCAGGAGTCCAGATGAGTTAACCAAATATTTGCACATGTTCAGTTTTGAATCTTCCAACACACATTTGTGTGTTGAAATAACTGAGGCCATCACTGTGGTCTCCACTTTACATGAAAGAAATGAGTTCACAGTTGTGACTTACACAGCTACGAAGGAAGACTTCTAACTTCAGAATTAAAACATGTTCTGAACCATGTATCTAAAGATCCTCCCTGAAATGGAGTTGGGCTTTTGGCATGCTTGTTTTCACCTTTCTTTAGGTGTTAATGTGGGCTTCTGGTCTTGACCGTTGTATCCAGCTGATTCTGCAGGAAGGTCAGTGCAGAGAGGGCCTCCCCCGCTGGCCTTTCCATCATTCTGGGGTCCTCCTCGGCAGCTCCAGACACAGCTGGGGGACCGGGGACAAAGGAGACAGGTTTTAGGAGCCTTGTTTTTTCCTAAGTTAGCGCTGTGACGCTGTGACACTTATACACTGTTGTGCAGTTGAAACAGAATTTGAGATAGTTTTAGGTGTTTCCACGGTCTTAGAGTGGGAGTCCTCCTTTCACGGATGAAGAAGTTGAAGTCATCTAGCTTGTAACTACAACCTGAGCTGAGACGGGTTGACTCCAGATCTCTTTCTAGTGGGCCACACTTGGCAGATTGAGAATCTAAAAGTGAAGTGAAAAACTTGTACAAATGATAGGGTTTTCTGTAACCTTTAAGAAGAAGGAGACATGTGCTTCTTAATTATAGACCCAGAAACTTCAGCTGGGAGCCATAAAGACACCCACATGGGACTCAAGCCATCAGCGATAGATGCAGAGAGAGACAGACAGTTACGTACAAATGTGATCACACATCTTGCTGGCCGCTCCCAGGTGTCCATTAGATTGCTTGGGAGAGCTGCGAACTCTTTGGAGCTCTTCAGGTGCCATTGAATTATTCTTCTTGTGTTAAACAGAAACCTTGACCTCTATATGTAGAGTAACTCAATGGCTTATATGGAAATGTCTCCCAAAGCTTGTTTAATGCTGACCCAGTTCTTTCCCACTTGGTATTTTTTATTTTTTATTTTTTTTCACTCCAGTGGGTAAGGTTGACTTCTAAGCCACGGCCATCGTTCACTCAGCAAATCCTTTCAATATCTTCTGTGTGCCGGGCTCTGCATGTGTGGATGCTTAAAAGCTGGGCTTCTGCGGTGTTCTTTGCAGGCGATTTTTCTTTACAGTAGCATCGTGGTTATGGGGGTGGGCTCCTTAGCCAGGCTGCATGAACGTGAACCCTAGATCCACCAGTGGCAGGCCTCCTCCCTCGTCGGTGTGGATGGGCACCCACAGGGTGATGGTACACACCCGAGGGAGGGTTGCTGGGAGGGCCGTGTCACTGAAGTAGGTGAAGCCTGGCGCACAGCAAGTGCGGATCCCCACGCGGCCCGGCTGGGCCCCTCAGTCTGGCGTGGGTCCTGGAGAGCTAGTTAGCGACCGGAGAGAGGGGAGTGTTCCTCGCCCCCTGCCCGCTGCCTGCCCCCTTTGCTCTCAGGACCCTTCCGTCGGGCAGTTCCAGACCCACACCCTTCACCTTGCCTGAACTTCAGACCTAGCCAGCCGGCACACGGGGGTCTCAGCAGCTCATATGTAGCATTTCTAAGGTACAGCTTTTCTTTTTCCCTCCGAAAACTCGATCTTTAGCAGATCTTTCCCACTTGAGTGGTGCTGGGAGCTACCTAACTGCCTTCGTCAGAGCCCCCCGAGTATTTCGCTCCCATCCTGCCCACTCCCGGGCCGCCGCCATCAGGGCGTGCTGCGGGGCCGCCTGCCAGGCCCATCCTGACTTTCCTCTTCTCCCTCGCCGTCTCCCGCGCTCCGGTCATCCCCGCCTGCGCTGTTGGTCTGTCGCTTCCCCACCTCTGCCCCTTGCTTCTTCCCACAGTCCGGTCTCCTCCACGCCGTAGCCAGGCGGCCCTGTCGTAAGTGTGAATGGGGTCGTGTCGTCGTCTGGCTGAAATCCTTTGTGGCTCCCTGTCACCTCCTCCTGTCCATGCTCAGGGCAGAGGTGCGGCTCGGTCACCGCTGAAGTCCCAGCATCTGGGCTTCCAGGTGGCGCTGGCGGTAAAGAACCCGCCTGCCAATGGCACCCCACTCCAGTCCTCTTGCCTGGAAAACCCCACGGACGGAGGAGCCTGGGGGGCTGCAGTCCATGGGGTCGCGAAGAGTCGGACCCGACGGAGCGACTTCACTTTCACTTTTCACTTGCATGCATTGGAGAAGGAAATAGCAGCCCACTGCAGTGTTCTTGCCTGGAGAATCCCAGGGACGGGGGAGCCTGGCGGGCTCGTCCACAGGGTTGCAAAGAGTCGGACACGACTGAAGTGACTTAGCACAGAGCATAATAGCTGTGCAATAAAACTAGCTGAGCGGATAAGAACAGATTCCTTACTTCTGATGGATTTTTCTCTCCTCCTCCCTCCACTGTGGTTTCTCAAGGATGAGCTCTGGAGGATCCAGGAGAAGTTGGAGTGCTTCTTCGGCTCCTTGGTTGGCTCCAATGTGTACATCACCCCGGCGGGAGCCCAGGGCCTGCCGCCCCACTACGATGATGTCGAGGTGAGAGGGGGGATCTGCCCGGCCGCGGGACGAGGGAGTGGCCGCCAGCCCGGGAAGGGGGGGTTGTCGGGGTTGAGCGGTCCATCAGGTCCGGGCCCACTCTTCCTGTGTGGGCTCCAGAGCGCTTGACCTCTCTCACCGGGATGTTGGACCAAAATTAACCCCACTGAACCGGTTTCCTGCTCCTTTGGAAAGGGGAGAGATGGTTTATTTACAAATATAAAGAGCTGCACATTCCTCCGAAACATGTTTTGATTGAATTTTCTACAGAGAAGTGTGATTGGATTTTTTTTCTTTTAATTTCACAGTTTAATAAGGTGAGGTCACAAGTGTTCCATACATCTGCTTTTATTTTCTCCTTTTTCTGTAGCTGCCAAAAATATATGCTTTTTTCCATTTGTGAAAATCTTGGGGCCGCTTAAATGAAGGTCATGGTTTCGCTTAAGCACTGGCGCCTTGACGGATGTTGATTTCACTCTCGTGTTGCTGCCAAAAAAAGTTAACTCTTGGGCTTAGGTATGTCGTAGTTTTATTTTTGTACTGATACATTCTGTGAACACAGAGATAGTAGGAAATAAAAACCTTTTTTTCCTCTTGAGAGCAATTTGATATCAATCCATTTTCCAAAAGTTTTTTTTTTTTTTTCCTTTAATATTTCTAACAGGAGTTTAAAACATCTTTGGTTGAATGAAGAATAAAAACTTGATATTTTCCTATGTGCCAGGGATTATCTTCAGGGTTTTGGACACTCAGTAATATCTGAAGCTTGGCTTCTCCCTCAGAGATTATGGGCTTCCTGCTGTCTGATGGAAGATTTAGAGGAATGAATAGCAGGATAGATCATGGGATATAAAGAAGTCAGCGAGGCTTTTAGGGAAGTGAAAGGAATGACCAGCCTTCCAGTGTCAGAGTTCACGGTCACCTGTTTTTAAAAAGTGAATGCCAGTGGTGGTAGCTTTTAAGTGTGGAGCGAGATGTATCTGTGACCCTTTACTTTTGTTTTTTTATGTCAGAGCTGTGATTTGGTTAAGCCCTGGGAGGGCCAGCGCCCCAGAAGCCTCGTGAGCCGTGTGGGGCTCTCTGACACTCTGGGGGCCTGTGTTCCCTGTAGGTGTTCATTCTGCAGCTGGAGGGAGAGAAGCGCTGGCGTCTGTACCAGCCGACGGTGCCCCTGGCGCGGGAGTACAGCCCGGAGGCCGAGGACAGGATCGGGAGGCCCACACACGAGTTCACACTCAAGGTACGGGCCTGCCAGTGTGTGCGCCAGGCTGGTTTGAGGCCTGCGTTTGTGTAACGGTCCCCCGAGAATGTGTCCAGGAGTTTGGGGGCTCCCATTCCAGGTGGCCCCTCGGGGGGGGGGCACTTGGAAGGAGACCTGGTGGTTTATACTTGCAGATGTGAGCTGAGGAAGCGCCTCCATATGCTGAGTCCAAAAGGAATGAATTATGAATATGGTAACCACTGAGTTTTCTGGAGCGAAAGTGGAAGGCATGGCCTTGGGCAGCTTCTCCAGGTCTAAGGCTGTGGTCACCGCTGGGTGGTCGGTTGCTTGAGGGGAGCACGGTCAGCGACCCCTCAGTTTTTCTTGCTGGTAAAATTCGGGCGCCCCCTTTTCCTCCTGACTGCAGTAGACCCTTTGCACCCTTTCCTCCTGCATGTAGGGCTCAGAAGAGTCACCATGAAGGCTCTTGAGGGGACCTTCCCCAGAAAACCAGGTGGCCCGAGCGTGTGCTGGTTCGCTGGCATCTTGCTGCTGAGAAAGTGTGTCCTTGAGCAGTTAGCTGGGTGGGGTCACAGCCGGTCCCCGGCAGGTCTGGGTGTTGGGAGCAAAGTCTAGGATCAGAATAGCTGTGTAACTCAGTTTTACACCTTTTCCTACAAAACTTAATTTCAACAAAGTTTAATTTCCTTCAGTGGTAATAAGATAATAGTTCATTTAAATCATTCCAAAGATTTTAACCAAACTGATGGGCTTGCATATGGTTGTTTTTGTATTTCTTACATCTTGAAATTACAGTTGGTATCTAATTCTTTTTTTTTTTTTCTTTTAAAATTATTTACTTTTGGCTGCACTGGGTCTCCATCACTTGCTGCTGGCTTTGTCTAGTTCCAGCGAACAGCGGCTGCTCTCTCGTTGCAGTGCATGGGCTTCTCTTGTTGCGGAGCTTGGGCTCCAGGTGCGTGGGCTTCAGTAGCTGGAGCACGTGAGCTCAGTCACTGTGTGGTGCCTGGGCTTAGTGGCCTTGCAGGATGTGGGATTGATTCCAGCTTGAGCTTCGTGCAGCCCGGCATCTTGCATGATGTACTCTGCATATGTGTAAAATAAGCAGAGTGACAATATACAGCCTTGACACGGGGGTTGAAACCGTGTTCCCTGCATTGGCAGGCAAATTCTTAACCATTTCGCCACCAGGGAAGCCCCTCTGATTCTTGCTCAGTGCCTTGTGGCTTCTTGATTTTAAAATCTCTGCCTGCCTGCCACCATGGGGAAAAACTCCCTGTTTATGATGATGTCGTTCAGTCGGTCAGTCTTGTCTGATTCTTTGTGACTCCGTGAACTGCAGCATACCAGGCTTCCCTGACGCTCTCTTGAGTTTGCTCAAACTCGTGTCCACTGAGTCCGTGTTTCCAGCCAACCATCTCGTCCTCTCCTGCTCTGTCATCCCCTTCTCCTCTGTCTTCTATCTTTCCCAGCATTAGGGTCTTTTCCAATGAGTCAGCTGTTCACCTCAGGTGGCCAAAGTATTAGAGCTTCAGCATCAGTCTTTCTAATCAATGTTCAGGGTTGATTTCCTTTAGGACTGACTGGTTGGGTCTCCTTGCAGTCCAAGGGACTCTGAAGAGTCTTCTCCAATACCACAGTTCAAAAGCATCAATTCTTTGGCGCTCAGCTTTCTTTATGATCCAACTCACATATCCGTACAAGACTATTGGAAAAACCATAGCTTTGAATATATGAACCTTTGTTGGCAAAGTGACGTCTCTCCTTTTTAATACGCTGTGTAGGTTGGGTCATAGCTTTTCTTCCAAGGAGCAGGCGTCTTGTAATTTCATGACTGCAGTCACCATCGCAGTGATTTTGGAACCCAAGAAAGTAAAGTCTGTTACTGTTTCTATTGTTTCCCCATCTATTTGCCATGAAGTGATGGTACCAGATGCCAAGATCTCACTTTTTTGAATGTTGAGTTTTATGCCAACTTTTTCACTCTTCTCTTTGACCTTCATCAAGAGGCTGTTTAGTTCCTCTTCACTTTCTGCCATAAGGGTGGTGTCATCTGCATATCTGAGGTTATTGCTATTTCTCCTGGCAATCTTGATTCCAGCTTGAACCTCATCCAGCCTGACATTTCACATGATGTATTCTGCATGTAAGTTAAATAAGCCAAGTGACAACATATAGCCTTGACATATTCCTTTCCCAATTTTGAACCAGTTCATTATTCCATGTCCACTTCTAACTGTTGCTTCTTGACCTGCATACAAGTTTCTTAGGAGGCAGGTAATGTCTGGTATTCCCATCTCTAAGAATTTTCCACAGCTTGTTATGATCCACACAGCCAAAGGCTTTACTGTAGTGAATGAAGTAGAAGTAGATGTTTTTATGGAATTCCTTTGCTTTTTCTGTGATCCAGCAGATGTTGGCAATTTGATCTCTGGTTCCTCTGCCTTTTCTAAATCCGCCTTGTACATCTGGAAGTTCTCAGTTCATGTACTGTTGAAGCCTAGTGTGAATGATTTTGACCATTACCTTGCTAGCTTGTGAGATGAGTACAATTGTGCAGTAGTTTGAATATTCTTTGGCATTGCCTTTCTTTGGGATTGAAATGAAAGCTGACCTTTTCCAGTCCCATGGCCACTGCTGAGTTTTCCAAACTTGTGGGCATATTGAGTGCAGCTCTTTCACAGCATCATCTTTTAGGACTGGAAATACCTCAACTGGAATTTCATCACCTCCACTAGCTTTGTTCGTAGTCATGTTTCCTAAGGTCCACTTCACACTCCAGAATGTCTAGGTGAGTGATTATACCGTTGTGGTTATCCGGGTCATTAAGACCTTTTTTGAACAGTTTTTTCATTCTTGTCACCTCTTAATATCTTTTGCTTCTGTTAGGTCCATACTGTTTCTGTGCTTTACTGAGCCCCTCTTGGCCTGAAATGTCCCCTTGGTATCTCTAATTTTCTTGAAGAGGTCTCTATCTTTCCCTTTCTGTTGTTTTCCTCTATTTCTGCATTGATTGCTGAGGAAGGCTTTCTTATCTTTCCTTGCTATTCTTTGGAACTCTGCATTCAGATGGGTATATCTTTCCCTTTCTCCTTTGCCTTTTGCTTCTCTTCTTTCACAGCTGTTTGTAAGGCCTCCTCAGACAACCATTTTGCCTTTTTGCATTTCTTTTTTGATCACTGGCTCCTGTACAATAATACAAACTTTTGTCCATAGTTCTTCAGGCACTCTGTCCATTCAGGTGTGACCTAAATCTAATCCCTTGAATCTATTTGTCAGTTGCACTGTATAATCGTAAGGAATTTTATTTAGGTCATACCTGAAAACCTAGTGGTTTTCCCTACTTTCTTCAATTTAAGTCTGAAGTTTGCAATAAGGAGTTCATGATCTGAGCCACAGTTAGCTCCAGGTCTTGTTTTTGCTGACTGTATAGAGCTTCTCCATCTTTGGTTGCAAAGAATATAATCAATCTGATTTTAGTATTAACTACCTGGTGAAGTCCATGTGTTGACTCATTTCTTGTTTTGCTGGAAGAGGGTGTTTGCTATGACCAGTGCGTTCTCTTGGCAAAACTCTGTCAGCCTTTGCCCTGCTTCATTTTGTACTCCGAGACCAAACTTGCCTGTTACTCCAGGTATATCTTGACTTCCTACTTTTGCATTCCAGTCCTCTGACGAAAAGGACATCTTTGTTTGGTGTTAGTTCTAGAAGGTCTTGTAGGTCTTCATAGGAACATTCAACTTCAGCTTCTTCAGCATTAGTGGTTGGGGCATAGACTTGGATTACTGTAACACTGAATATGGTTTGCCTTGCAAACCATTTCTGTCGTTTTTGAGATTACACCAAAATACTGCATTTCAGACTCTTTTGTTGACTGTGACGGCTATTCCATTTCTTCTAAGTCATTCTTGCCCACAGTAGTAGATAGAATGGTCATCTGAATTAAATTCACCTATTTCTGTCCATTTTATTTCACGGATTCCTAAAATACCGATGTTCACTCTTGCCATATCCTGTTTAACCACATCCAATATCCCTTGATTCATGGACCTAACATTCCAGGTTCCTATGTAATATTGTTCTTTACAGCCTCAGACTTACCTTCACTGCCAGACACATCCCCGCTGGGTATCCTTTCTGCTTTGGCTCAGTCTCATCATTCCTTCTGGAGCTATTTCTCCGCTCTTCTCCGGTAGCACCTACCGACCTGGGGGATTCATCTTTCAGTGTTGTATCTTTTTGCCTTTTCACACTGTTCACGGGGGTCTCAAGGCAAAAATACTGAAGTGGTTTGCCATTCCCTTCTCCAGAGGATGTTCTGTTAGAACTCTCCACCGTGCTCTGTCCGTCTTGCATGGCCCTACACAGCATGGCTCATAGTTTCATTGAGTTAGACAAGGCTGAGATCCATGTGATCAGTTTGGTTACTGTTCTGTGACTGTGGTTTTCATTCTGTCTGCCTTCTGATGGATGAGGATTAGAGCTTGTGGAAACTTCCTGATGAGAGGGACTGGCTGTGGGAGAATCTGGGTCTTGCTCTGGTAGGTGGGGCCATCCTCAGTGAATCTTTAATCCAATTTTCTGTCAATGGGCGGGGCTGTGTTCCCTCCCTAGAGTTTGGCCTGAGGCCAACCTGTGGTACGGTAATGGCAGTAATGGCAACCTCCTCCAAAAGGATTTCAGTTTAGTTCTCAGTCACTCAGTTGTGTCCCACTCTTTGTGACCCCATGGACTGCAGCACGCCAGGCTTCCCTGTCCATCACCTTCTCCCGGAGCTTACTCAGACTCATGTCCATTGAGTGATGGACCTGTCGGTGATGCCATCCAACCATCTCATCCTCTTTCATCCCCTTCTCCTCCCGCCTTCAATCTTTCCCAGAATCAGGATCTTTTCCAGTGAGTCACTTCTTGGCATCAGGTGGCTAAAGTATTGTAGCTTCAGCATCAGTCCTTCCAATGAATATTCAGGACTGATTTCCTTTAGCATTGACTGGTTGGATCTGCTTGCAGTCCCAGGCACATTCAGGCCGCAGGACCTTTGCACCTGCTCTTGCCTCCCTGGGAAGCCTTTCTCCCCAGGACGCCACATGGCTGTGCTGTGCTTAGTCAGTCGGCCGTGTCCGACTCCTTGCCTGCCAGACTCCTGTGTCCACGGACATTCTTCAGGTCAGATTTCTGGAGTGGATTGCTATGCCCACCTCCAGGGGATCTTCCCAGCCCAGGGATTGAACCCATCTTGCATTGCAGGCGGATTCTTCACCATCTGGCTTGCTCATTTCCTGAAGCCTCTACTGAAGCGTCACCTTAGCAGAGTGGATAAAATAGCACCTCTTACCCCAGACACACCCACCCTGACTTAGGTCAGCATCATTCGCCTCAACTGTCTTCTTTGCATTCACCACCACTCCGACATTGTCTATTTGCAGCTTTCTTTATTTTATCCCTCTTGCCCCCACTCAAATATCTTCACTGCTGGTGTCTCTTCTGCCTTCTCAAATGCTTGTCAGTTTCTCTGGAACATGTTCCATCAGGGCAGGGCTTTCTTTGGTTCAGTGCTCTCTCCCTGGCGCCTAGCCTGGGGTCTGGCGTGGGCGGGGTGAGTGGGGAAGGATTGGTCAGGTGTTTGTGGGATGCATAAATAAACAGATGGATGAGCTGTATATGTGAGGGCCTCCGCCACAGGGCAGGCACTCAGACTCACAGATGAGAGCTGTAATTATGAGCGATGCATTGATTGACTTGAAGGACTAGTTTCCCTGTCAGGCTGGTGTTATTCAGGGCAAGATAGCTCCTGTGAATACATCATAATTGTATATTGTTTATTGCTTTAAGGCAAACCTTAGCATTAAAATAAAAAATCTCTCTCATGATGCTTCTTGAGCTCTTCCTGCAGGGCCCACGGTCATAGCCAGGGAGGCAGGCTACTTCCTGGGTTGCAGAGAGGAGACAGGTGACTCCCAGGACCCCCTTTCTTCTCTTTTCTGCTGTACGGAATGTTTTCTGTCTGGGTGGGATCAGGCAGGAGGTGGTGGCTCCAGGGCCAGAGTGATTTAGGGGAAATACTTCTCTTGACCGGCTTGAAATTGGACAGGGTGGGGGAGGCTTGCCTGCCCGAGGCAGTGACTGGTCTGCAGTCACGTCTAGTGTTCATTCTCAGATGCAGGGCCACAGGGTTTTCGTCCCTTCTTCCGAACATCCGTTGAGCCCGCGTGTGCCAGAAGCTTGGGTGGGTCAGGCCCTGGGAATCAGGATGGATGTGGGCCCTGCTTGGGAGCCCGCACAGACTGTGTGGGTCAGCGGGCATCAGCCACGTGCCCAGCCTTGCTCCAAGAGCTGTGGCTGTGTCGTCTCCCTAGTACTCCAGTAGGCCTGTGAGATGTGGGGCAATTGCTTCCCTTTTACACATAAAGGAACTGAGGCCTCGGGGGGTTAAGTAACATGCTGGGGTCCCCAGCCAGCGGGTCCCAGAGCTGTCCCTCCTCACCACGGGTGTGGAGGGCGGGTACAGGCTCTCACCTTGATCCCAGGCTAGTTTCAGGGGTGTCTGTCCTCAGGTTACAAACAAAGAAAGTGGCTTCAAGCACCGGAAGCCTCTCCAGGATTGGGTTCACGGGGACAGGCTCACAGGCACAGCAGAGCTTGACCAGTGGACCCCACAGAGCCCAGCATGCAGACCACTGCCTGCTCGCCACTCAGAGGTTTCTAGAACGCAGAGCTGAAACTCACAGCCCTACAGAGGACCAAGAAGACACGCTCCCCACTGACCGCTTCCCCCTTGTCCTCGTGTAGCCGGGAGACTTGCTGTACTTTCCCAGAGGGACCATCCATCAGGCGGCCACTCCCGAGGGGCTGGCCCACTCCACGCACGTGACCATCAGCACCTACCAGAGCAGGTAAGCCCTGGCCTCTGACCTCGCGTCCCCTTCCCCCCTGGCTTCCTAGTCCTGCCGTGTCCTCCTGGGCCCCTCCGGGCCGTCGTGACCCAGAACACTGGGACTTGCCCGCATCCAGGCTGCCGGGATCGGGAAGACAGGCCTGGCTGGGGTGTGGCGGTGTGTCTGGGACTCCCGGCTCCCACCCTCCACCCACTCACTGTCTCCATTAAAAAAGGTTTTTTATTGTGGCAAAAAAATTCACAGACCATTTTAACCGTTTTTAAGTGTGCAGCTCAGTGATGCTAATTGCATTCACACTGTCGTGCAGCCATCCCCAATCCGTTTCCGAAACACTGTCATCACCCCGAACGGAAACTCAGCATCACAGAAAGCTCTGGGTCTCCGTGAGGTTTCCAGTTTTTACAGTTCATTAAAGTCGGAAAGGATGTCTGGAACAGTGAGTCCTAGAAGCACGTGTGCTGAAAACAGTTCCAATTAAAACCACCTTCCAGCTGAGCGAGCGCCTTGGCAGTGCCAGGAGCCGGGCAGAGGCCCTGCCCGGGGTTTCCCGGTGGCAGCGGCCTGGCTGGTCTGGTCCCGTTAAACGCGCCCATCACTGGTTTATCCAGCAGGAGGCCCGGGCCTTGTCGTGGTTGCAGGGATGGCAGGCGCAGGACCGAAGGGGCTTTGGGAACACTTAGACTCCGGTCACGGTGGAAGGAGGGGGACAGGGGTGTATTCCCAGACAGTGTGGCATGTCCCGTCAGAGCTTTGCGGAGGAGTCCCTGGGAGCAGAGGGGTGCGGCTAGCTGGGCTGGGGCATCCTGGAGGCTTCAGCAAGGACCTGACCCCCAAACTGGGGGAGCCAAGGGGATGAGTCAGTGGCGGTGGGTCCAAAGGTCAGAGTGGGCCCGGACATTCCAGGCCTGAGGAACAGGGGTCCTCCTAGCCTCGGAGCTGTATCTTGCAGAGCAAGAGAGCAAGCATCCTTCCGCCGCCTCTTCTGGCTTTGCAGCCAGAAGTGAACCGCGGTGTATAAGGGACAGGAGGAAATAAGAGGGGGTCCGGCCGGAAGGCAGAGCCTGGTTTACGGTTCTCTGGTGTAAGACGCCTTCTCACCACGGTTGGGCCCCTTGCAGAGCGAGAAGGTTCCCACGGGCGACTGAGGGAGCGGGCAGCGGGAGCCGGGCCGCAGGGAGGCTGCACCGGCAGCCCGTTCCGGACCGCAGCAGCTCTGGGCCCCGGGAGCGGCCGTCCTCCGGTGTCCTGCCGTCGGTCACTCAGCTGCTGCCTCTTTCCCTAGTTCTTCCTCTTTCATTCTTCTTGCAGCCATCAGCTGGTTTTCTGGCTCCCTTGGCTTTCACTCCCCCATCTTCCTTCCTCAGTTCCTGGTTTACCCACAGCACTGGCATGTCACGAGGCGTCGTCACTTCCTTCTCTGACTCCCTCCATCTCCTTGACCCCGTGAGCTTTAGCTACCACCACGTGACTGTTTCCCGGTCCCAGGGGTGAAGAACTGGTAGCTTCCCTGGTCCCACCCACCCCTCCTGCAGTCGGCAGGGCTGGAAGAGCTGCCGGAGTCAGAGGGGATGCCTGCCGGCGGACGGTGGGCGCGGTGATGCCGACTCCTGCCCGTCGGCGGGACCGCTGCCAGAACAGGACAGGGTGACGCGAGGATGCCCTGTGCTTCGGCCCTGGCGCTCCTTAAGGCACATGGCAGGGTGAAGATTCGGCCTTTCCCTAAGCCTTGTCAGGGGTGGCATTTAGGGCCTGCTCTCCCAGATGTCGATCTGACCGATTTAGGAAGGTGAACCCCTCTGGAGGTGTTTCTAAACTCCTGCCCAAGATCCAGTCTCCTAGAAGAGCACGGAGCTCAATGTCATAGCCGCACTTTAACTCCGGGAGCTACTGCTGTGGGACTTGTACCTGGGACCCCTCGAAGGACGATAGTATTTCACGCTGCTGTGAGGTCTGCGTGTGTCCTCCGGGTCTGCGTTCAAAGGTGTGAGGTTGGGTGTAGCATTTTGTAAGAAACCGGTGAGGCCACCAGGTGGGAGTGGATGCCTGGGGGGAAGTGTCTGTCACGTGGCTCTTGTCCTCCTTTGCCACTTCCAGGAGGTAAGCACAAAAGTGTTAATTTTGCTTACAGAGTGAGAGGCAAAAGTCATACTGTCAATTTTCATTTTGCATGTAACCAGCAATTTGAAACCTGCTGGTGACACAGAGGGAAGTTTTGAGCAGCTCAGAAATGTTTATAGAGAGCATCCCCACAGCGTGTGCGTCTTACACTGACACACATTTAGAGTGAGCGATTCTGAACGCCCCGGAGAAAAAGCAGAGGAAGCTGAACACTGACGCTTGTCCTGAATGACATTTTTGGCATCTGGCTTCTCTCTTCTACCCCAATAAAACCATCATTAGAGTTTAACAAGTTGCAGAGTAAATCGTTTTGAAATTGTTGATGTTGGATACTTTACTGAGAACAGTGCCCTTCTTTTTCTTTTTTAAGAAACAAAGGAAAATGTCATGTTTAACTGTTGAGATAATTGCACAGTCCAGGATCTTGGTGTTTCCCTACATATATTGCTTTTTGGATTTTTTGCACATACACATTTTTTTAGGTCCTCTAATGATTGAGAGTTACTTTTCTGCAAAACTCTCAAGGTAGTTATGTAGTTGAAAACGTTTAAAAAAATTTTGTTCCTTTGAACTTCCTACTTTATGACAGTCTGTAATTAATTCTGATATCTTTACATTTAAGATAAATCATGAATAAAGCCTAGCTTCCTTCCTTTAACTTTGCATGTGAGTGTCTGAGGTGGGGAGAAAGGGAAGCCTGTGATGGATGATGCTCTTAAGTTTTTATGCTGAGTGATGTGAAATTATTGGAACTCAAGAAGTCAGGGCAGGGGGATTGGTGTGGTAGTTTGTAGCTTGAGGCTTGTATAATCAGTGTTTCATTCACGTTTATGTTTTCATTGTTTTGTTTTTTCTCTCTTCTTTTTTTAACTTGGCATGTGTTCCAGTTCATGGGGAGATTTCCTTTTGGACACCATCTCGGGGCTCGTGTTTGACGCTGCCAAGGCCGACGTGGCACTCCGGGCTGGCATCCCCCGGCAGCTGCTCCTGGTAAGGAGCGAGGGCAGGTGGGGAGGGAGGGGCAGCTGTGGCTCCCGCCCAGGACCCCAGAACCCTTCTCCCCACACGAGCCAAGCTTGTCTGCTGCTGGGCTGGGTGGTTTGCAAACGAACGGGGTGCTGCACATTGCTTGGACCAGCGGTGGTATGCAGATGGCCCACTTCTGTAATTCAGGCTGGCAGCAGCAGGCCCTGGGAGCGCTGAGTGGACAGGTGGCTGAATAACTCGTGTGGCTCAGGAAGTCTAGCCTCGGCACATGTGCGATCCCAGGCTAGGAGAGACCACCGCGAGCCTGGCCTCCGTGTGTCCCTGGCTTTCCTCTCCATCCTCATTTTACCGTTGGCAGGTTTTGAGATGACGGGTGCATTAGGGCTGAGATGAGCAAAGGTGCCTTCATGGTCTGAAGCGGTCACTTCAGACAGTGATTTTTTTCTTCAAAAGGCAAGGCCAAGACTGCACCATATTTCCAGGGAGCCCTCTTTCTAGACAAAATGCTAAAAATTGATCTTTTTTTTTTTTTTTTTGCAAACGGTAGGCAGCTGCAGAGGAACAGTGGTTAAGAGGACATAAAGGGATGCTGTCCTTAAGGGAGTGGCGTGGATCCGTGTCTGTCCTGGGGAGCGGTGCCCACTGCACCCCTCTGGAGACGGGGCCTGCGCGGGAAGGTGGCTGGAGTCTGGGCCAGGACTCACTTTTGTGTTTCCAGCAGGTGGAAACCACGGCTGTTGCAACAAGAAGATTAAGTGGCTTTCTGAGGATGCTTGCAGACCGGCTGGAGGGCACCAAAGAACTGCCTTCAGCAGACATGAAGAAGGACTTTGCTGTGAACAGACTCCCACCTTACTATACGGGGGACGGGGCAGAGCTTGTGACACCAGGTGGAGCTTGCCATCTCTTCTAGGGGGTCAGGGGCCAATGTGGGGTATTTTGATGCTTTTCTGGGTGTGCACTTCTTTGAGTTGGTGGGAAGTATGAAGCATTTCAGGGTGAATGTGAGCCTGTCCTTAAGTGTGTTAAGGTTGGACAGGACACGCTGCTTGATGGGGAATGAGAACCCTGTGGTTTGGGATGGGGAGTATGTATTTATGGCCCCTCTGCAATTCATCATCTGCAGGAAGTTTCAAGAACTTGAACACTGCAATTATCTTGTTGGAAACTAGCTCAGGGATGGGTAAAACGCTGCCATCAGCAGGTGAACTATAAGAATTCACAGGCTCATCACAGACCTTCCCCAAGTCCCAGGTGACTACTTGTGACAGGTTTAAGTTACAGATGATGTGGGTAGACTTCTGGGGGGATGGTGGTACCAGTGTTCTGGGGCACGGACTGCACCATGCTCCCGTAGTCGATCAAAGCTGGGTTTATTGACTTGTAACAGGGGAGACAGCACGCCGCTGGGGACTGCAGACATCTCAGTAAAAGGAGTGCAGGAAAGGATTTCTAGGATTTGGGTTTGAGTTAGGTGGTTTCAGGAGGGTTCAGGAAGTCGGGCTTTGCTCTGGGTTGGATGCTGTTGGGAAATAGAGATTCTCGGATTGGGTCTCCTGTAAATCCTAGTTGTGGTTGGTAGGAGGAGTGAAGTGAGGATGGAGCGACAGCAGCAGGCCCTCAGGCCAGCCAGGAGAGGGGCACGTGTGGTCACTCCCGTGGTTTGGACAGTGTCCTTCCTTTTGCCTGCTGATAAGTGGTCTCGATTTTCTCTGTCTCGCATAATGGCAGCGTGGCCATGTTTGATGTTGGGGTGCTTTAGAACGGCCTGTGTTCAGCAGAACAGGGAGACACAGCTGGAAGTGCCAGGCTGGCCCTCAGGCTGCTTCTCTTGGTCGAGTAGAGGGAGAGTCTCATTCTCACTAACTTTTCTAAAAGCCTTATCCATCGCCCGTGGAGGACCAGTGAGACACACAATCTACAAAGTCCCTTCTAACATTCATTCTATGTACATTTTTCTTGTAGTCTGAGGTGGGGAGGAATTTAGAATGTTTTTGATGCATCTACTCAAAACAGCAAGTTTCCCAGCACATAGTTTAATCTTTAGCAGAACAGTTCAGTTCTGAGTATCAGCTTATGTCCCAGGATATTTCATCTGACGTTTTCCCTGTCTTAGCCCTTACTGTCAATATTAAGTTCGCTAACTCTGTCTCCAACCAGATCACCCTGTCGGGCTGGTCTGTCTGTAGTGGCTGCTTTTTTACTAAGTTAAATCCAATCTAGGAAAGAGAGTTGTTTCTGTGCACTTTATTAGGTGGCTTTTATTTTAATGACATAGCGCCTGACCTACCTAGACTGAATAATTCGCCATGGTCACTGGAGGGATGGTGCACTTGGAGCTCAGGAAGCCCTTTCAGAGTCCACACGTGGAGCGGGCCAGGGATAGAAACTGGAGCGGTGAGAGCGCTCCGCACAGAAGGCGGGGTGGCCCAGCCTGCACTGTGACAGTGTGCGCTCCCCAGGTACCGGTGACGGCCTTTTGATGAACTTACAAGCGTCTGTTGTTGTTTATCTGATTGACATCCGTCTTCAGTGTAAGAATGTGGTCCACTGGGATGTAAGCGGCATTTTTAACATCACTGTGAACGTCCGAGTTGGCGCAGATGCCCCGTGTTTGGATTCACCTGCACATTAACTAATTTCCCCAAACAGTTCCTCCTGCAAACAAGTTTGAGCCTGCTTTCTCTCTGGGTGTCCTAGGTGGACGGTTCCCGGGCTTGGACAGCACAGTGAGACTGCAGTTTAGAGACCATGCGGTCCTCACCGTAGGACCCGACCAGGACCCGTCCGTGAGTATCCAGAAGGGAGGAGGGTGCCACTCAAGGAGTTCCCGTCGCGGGCCTCAGGTTATCAGGCTGCCAGGTGGCCCTGCCCGCCTCCTCTGGGAATCTTCCTCCTCAGTTGGGTCCCATCGCTCTAGATCAGATTCTACCCAGATCTCACTGCTCTGGTTCCAAAGCTTCCTGCCCGTTGGGCATTTGTGGGTTTGTCCTTAGCCCCACAGAACTCTGCTTCTTCCCCTAGTGATTAATGTCTGGTCTCTGCCTCCTAATTAGGGCTAGGTTGCCTTTGCCAAATTCTCAGTATAGGTTTCTGGTCTTGCTCTGGGGTGGGACTTCTGCCTTTATGAAACTGCCCCTCACAACCCTAAAGCCCTTGGGAGTTCTCCCACGCCTGCTGGCTTCACCCTGGTCCTCCTGCTCAGCTTTCTTGGGAGGGGCCCGTGAATGACTGGCGAGGTTGGGAGTCAGGGGCACCTGGATGTCTCCATAACCAGACTGTTCTAGCCATCGGGGCCAAACCCCATGAAAACTTAATATATAACATATATGGAAACCTTGAGATTATATACTCCCATAGCCTCATTTAAAAAAAAAAGCTAGTTATTCTGATCATCAGTTAGTCTGAGGCATTTATTTTAGGTCAATGTTTGATCCTCATCTAAGAGGTGACAAGGAATGACTCAAGGTACTGGAAGAGATAAACTTCCCTGTGTAGGGCGGATACAGAGGGAGGGGAAGCCTACGATAAGTGGGAGGAAGGTTTTTATAGATCACATGGCTGATATTTAGAATTAATATTTACTCTGTGGTGTTCATAAATTGAAAATTTATGTATATCTAGGAATATTTTTTCTGATGCACAGAGTGCAGGTATGGTTAAATGAAGAAACTTGAATGTTTCATTGGTAAGTTGAAATAGAAATGGTTTTTTCATTAAAGTTTCTGAAGGGGCTGTTATCTTTTGAAAAAATGACTTACACGTGCTTATTTGCTACATACAGATAGTAATCTATGAGAACTATAAAAAAAATTCATTATACATTGTATTTATGTATCTACATGTTTACATCTCAACTTTTTGCCAGGAAGATTCTTTAGTATTCAATAAATTTCACTTAAGCACTGAGGCATTGAGACTTTTCTTGGTATTGCCCTGTATTACTGGAAAAGCCTCCTAGCATCCCAGTGGGCAGTATTTTGTTGTTGACAGCTTTTTTTATTTTTTGAAGGATGAAACTCGAGAGAAGATGGTTTATGTCTATCATTCCTTAAAGAACAGGAGAGACACACACATGATGGGAAATGAGGAAACAGAGGTTTGTTCCAGCCCAAAATGCTCTTTGCTGTGGTTGGTGCTTGGTGGGAGGACTCTCTTACCTCTGACGTATGGGTATGGGCTTTTCTGTGACTGCAGTGTGGACTTAACATTTCACAAATTGACAGCCCTTCACAGGGATAGTTAAGGCAGACATTTCTGTAATATATAAACACCTAGCCACTTTAAAAGACACTTGCATGGGACCTGTGGCCTTGCAGGGGAGGTGTAAAGTAACAAATAAGCAGCATTTCAAATGACTAATATTTCTTTTAAGACTTTTTATTCTAATGTATTTTGATTTGGTGAGTAGGGGCTGTTTCTCTGCAACTTTTTTAAAAAAAATTTGGGCCACACCCGACGGCCTATAGTATCTTAGTTCCCTGACCAAGGATCCAACCTGTGGCCCCTGCATTGGAAGGTGGAGTCTTAACCACTGGGCTGCTGGGGAGGCCCCAAGTGACTAACAGGCCTTTCATGAAGTCTGAGTTTTCACAAGGGAGTCATTGCCTTTTATAAGTTATCTAATTATAGTTTGTAGTTTTTGTAAATAGCTTACCTGTAACAAGTTTCATTCTTACGAAGGAGCTCAGTAATGATGCATTGAGAATTATGGAAATGGCACTTTAATGACTGGTTAATCTTTTTTCAGCCTCATGGGCTTCGCTTTCCTCTATCACATATGGATGCACTAAAGCAACTTTGGAACAGTTCAGCTATTTCTGTCAAGGACCTGAAGCTGACTACAGATGAGGAAAAGCAAAACCTGGTATTATCCCTCTGGACAGAATGTTTAATCCAAGTAGTCTAGTGCCTTTGCTGCTTTAATAATGATATGTATGTGTAAAATACTAGACACTTGATTCTGCAGAGATTTGTGTGCTGGGGACTCCTGTTGCTTTGAGCCAAGGACACGATGAATGTAACTTTCCTTACCTGTGTGGTTAATAAAATGAGATCTACCTCTTACAGGTGATCAGTTGGCCATATGTGCTAACAGATGTACATAGAAGAAGAGCAAATTACTCAATGTCCCAGAAAGTGACAAAAGCCATATTTCGACAAGTTTATTTAATCCAGTGTGGTAGAAAAGGCACAGCTCCAATAAAGGTATCATTTAAATTTAACTGTCATTACCTGGTGTTCTTTGGAAGAAACAACTTCTTTAAAGAGCCTCACTGGCTCTAGAAAAATTTTAAACAATTAACATGAAGAAAATTTTTTAACTTGGTTTTTTACAGTGAAAATATACATACCATACCTCTGTGTATACACAAGCCCCCCCCCCCCCCGCCATTAAAATAAAGTTACCCTAAAACAAATTTCATTAAATAATACTGCCGCATTTAATAAGAGGCACTCACATCTATGGGCAAGGGAGTTTTACAGGTGGTGGTTGAAAGATTATGAAAGAGCCTGAGATTGAAGGAAGAAAAATCCCCAATAATATTTACATGGAAAGACCAAGTCTCTATAAAAAATAGTCAAAATAGTGGGTCTTTTGAGTTTAAACAGTTTGCTGTTACTTTACATTCTAAAGTGCATGTAGATTGATATTTTTAAAAATATCACTGGAAAATTTAATCTTTCTATAGAAAAATAGAGCAGACATTTTTTCAGCTTTACTGGCAAAAGTTGGGGATGGAGAGAACAGTTATCTCAGTGTAAGTTTAAAACCAACTTAGGAGGGAAAAATGCTTGAGAATTCTATAGTGGTGGTGGTAATGCTTACTTGAGACGTAAGTCCAAGACAATATCCTACCTGATTTTGCTTGAATGAAAGCTATTTAAAATGGAAGTGAAAAACTGAGTTTCTTGTCACATTTTGTAAAGGAAAATGGTATAGTCAAGGCTGAAATACTACTTGGTTTTAACTTAAAATTTCCCTTTACTTTAGGCAAAGGAAAATTTATTATACGTAGGTGACAGAGTCCTTCCTTATAAACACTTGAGGGGAGATCAGCACCAGGATAGGAGTGACCCCTGGTTAGTGTTGTCATCCGAGAGAGAAAGGACAGCCACAGGCTATTTGTGCATTTTTAGTTTAAAGGATCAGGCAACAGTAAACACTCCGGTACTTGCTGAGGTCCCTTCCTGGGGTGAGTTACAAGTGTGAATACTTACGGTACTTCATATAAAAGCTTCAAGACAGAACTTTTAATGTGTATCTAATACAGTAGCTTAATAGTAAGGTTTATTAAATATGTTTTCAGATATTGCAAAAAGAGTATTCATCTTCTTACAAGCATGACTTGACCTGTAGGACTTTGCTTCCCTGTGCCTGGCACTCAACCACACAGTTAGTTGTTAATAACTAATACAGGGTGATAGCGTCAGCAGTGTCCTGTAACTATCGGGAATAGGATTTGTGTTTGGTAGAAAGGAGAGAAAACAGACCTCAAAAAACCTGCTCACCGAAGCTGGAGGTCAAGCGGGAGTAGAACCTTCCACAGAGATCATAATGCGTTCTTCACAGGAACGCTGAATAGCTGGCAAGATTATTTTGAGCTCTTCATGGTGGAGAGCCACAGTCTTCACGGTTGGGGGAGAAGTCCGTCCCGCCCGGTGGCCCCAGAGCCTAGGACGGCAGGCCCTTCCACGGGGCCGGAGGGCCCTCCTGCCTCCGTGCGCTCCAGGGACCCTGCGGACTCTCTCACAATATTTCAATGTCCCATTTCTGTGTTTCTTCTCCCTCCAGGGGCTGGTTTACAATTACGTGAGTTTTGTCATAATAATTTCCTCCTAAAACAGCAATTCCAAAAGGAAAGATTAATTTGTTCACACAGGTGCTTAACAATTTCACAACTGTCAGAAGGCTTTCGTTCAGCCCACGGGCTGGTGGGGTAGATTCATGTGTCTTTATGAAAGCGATGGTCTGAAGTGGGAAACTGAGGTTAAACAGGTGTAGCTGTTCACCCCAAACCGGACCTCACAGGGGTGACTGAAAAGCTAAGCAGTGTGACATACAGATGTATGAGTGATGTGCCCAGCAGTGGGATTTCTTAACACAGTGCTCTGAGCGTTCTCCACCTCTGTCACACTGCATGTTCGTTTCTACACCAAGAGTGGCGATGACTAACCCAACTAAAGCACCAGCGCTGAATAATATTGGCGCTGACCTTGTTGAGTTCAAAAGTGAGTTTAAATGATACCCACCGTAAATTTTAAGAACCACACAATTCAGAACAGAAAGTCAGAGATGTTTCTTTAGGGACCGGATGACATGTTACGGTTGGTGATGCTTCGAATTTCGAAATGTTCTCAAAGATCACGTAGCAAATGAAAATTTTACCACTATACTGATAGACACCTTCATAGGCTTGGTCCTTAGGCTTTTGATCCACCTATAGCTACTTATTTTGCTTGATGTTTGTTAACATGGCATATCAGCTTTTTCAAGTATAATTAACAACGACTTAGTATTTCCCTTACACATAAGGACTTTCACCCAGGAGGAGGTGGAGGTTTGGAATTCAGAATGAATACCCAAGGACACAACACACTGGCTTTGGTTATGGGCCTACCTTTAGCATCAAGGACCAGCTGATCACTGAGGTAGGAGCTGATGGTTCCGTTTCTGTTCAGCCTCCACTTCTGCCTGGACTGCCCGTGTTCCGTCCAGAGGGAGACTGTAGCTCCAGGCGTGTCTCGACCACCGATGACGTCCAGACACGTGTCACTGGCCTGAAAGGTCAAGAGATACATCGGCAGTACTGCATGTGCTCAAAGCAGCCGGACGGAGTCCTTTTTCTTTCATGTGAGTAAGTCAGACTAGCCCATCTAAAAAGAAAACAAGATCTAAAACCAAATCTAAAATTATAATCTCAGTCCACTTTTTCATTTGTTATGGCTGAGGGGAGGCGATAGTATGGAAATAAACCTGCTGAACTAGAGGTACTTTTTTTTTTTTTCCCCTGTGATCCCTTGAATCTCAAACTGCTGTGGTTGGAAGGAATCATAATTTTCCATGGTACAGATGAGTGTCAGAAAAGCACATATCATTTTAGAAATCATGTAAGTCTCAGTATAGTGGTGGTTCAGTCACTAAGTCGTGTCCAACTCTTGTGATCCCACCTGTCTGTAGCCCACTAGGATCCTCTGTCCACGGGATTTCCCAGCCAAGAATACTGGAATGGGTTGCCATTTTCTCCAGGGGATCTTCCTGACCCAGGAATCAAACCAGGGTCTTCTGCATTGCTTCCCTCATGGCTCAGTTGGTAAAGAATCGGCCTGCAATGCAGGAGACCCTGGTTCGATTCCTGGGGTGGGAAGATCCCCTGGAGAAGGGGAAGGCTACCCACTCCAGTATTCTGGCCTGGAGAATTCCCTGGCCTCTATATGCATAGTCCATGCGGTTGCAAAGAGTTGGATGCAACTGAGCGACTTTCAGTTTCACTTTTGCAGTGCAGGTGGACTGGATTGAGCCACCAGGGACGCCTGAGGTATTTGTTTTTAAAAGAACATCCAGATCTGATAACAGATGGTTAAATAAAGATTTGCTGAATTAGAATTAAACGTTGAGTCCGTGTTAGCTTAAATATATAAGGTCGAGCTTGTTTTTCTTATAAAAACATTGGGTGATGTGCTGGATACCCAGACAATAATTACATTTAAGTGCTTTTCATCTCTGTTGAAGCATAAGAAAGACGTCGCTAGCCCCCTGGTGATATAATAAAACTGGTGTCTTATTCCCCATACCATCAAACATAATAGAACGGGTGCAGAAAAACAAAGAAACCTGAATTCTATTTTCTAAACTTCCTCCAAAAGCAGCAGCTTTCTTCTACCTTCATTGTCTGTTTCGAAGATGTGCTTGGTCGCTCAGTCGTGTCCAGCTCTTTTTAACCCCATGGACTGTGGCCCGCCAGGCTGCTCTGTCCATGGGGATTCTCCAGGCAAGAACACTGGAGTGGGTTGCCATGCCCTCCTCCAGGGGATTTTCCCAACCCAAGGGTCGAACCTACGCCTCCTGCATTGCAGGCAGAGTTTTTACCAGCTGGGCTACCAGGGGAGCCCGTTTTGAAGATGAGAAAGGTTCAATTCAACGTGTTTGGAATCACAAAAGACAGCTCAATTGATCGGGGCCACAGAGCGTAAGAAACGTCTCAGAAAAGCACACCATCCATTTGGCTGCGATGACTTTTATCACTAGTTTTAAAAAAACCATTTAGTATGTGTTAGTCTTTTTACTTTAAAACAGAATTTTTTGCTAGAGAGTCTAGTCTGTGAGTCCATTTCACTTCAATGCTTCAGTAATATATGTCAATGTTTTTATAATCATGCAGCAAACTATTCATAGGAAGTTGCATTAATTGCATCATGCCATTTGATTTGGGACGATCCTGGTTTCTAAAAGACCAAAGATCAACAAGCAGGCCATAGGATCGATCGGTGGCGCTGGTTACCTTGGATTTAAAGAGGCCTCGGCAGTAGTGCCAGACCTGAGTATCCTTCCCGCTGTAGGGAGAGATGCACACAGAGGTCGCCCGGGTGTCCGCCACGTTTCCGGTGACTGTCAGGTACCCATTCTGGGCTCGGTTCCTTATTCTGATGTACACTGCGGGCTGTGGCAGGAGGGGCAGAGCCAGTTAGAAAAATACCTTTTGAATCTGGAAATCAGCCCTTTCCAAGGGAAACTTGAAGGAAACATGTAGAAACAGAATTTAGTTTATTTATATCCGTTTCAAATTTTCCACTAAAAAGTCCTTACACTACTGAGCACATACCTTAAATTGTACAGCCTCTACTGTCTTTTCTGAAATACACTCTTGGGAGGGTGAAAGGCAATAGTTTCATTCACTCACATTCCGCTATGACAAGGGGCGGGTGCAGAATTAGGGACTTAATGAGGTTCATGCAGTAACTACTATGTCCTTGCGGGTCTGGGGAAGGTTGGGGGAGTAAGAATAAGGGCGAGGGACTGCCTCCATGGGTGGAATAACAATCGAGCGGGCAAGGTACAATAATAAGACACACTGGCTTGTGCTATGATTAAGTGCCAAATGGCTGCTGTGGGAGGTTGTGAAAAACCCAGGTGGCTGAGGGCCCTCTGGTAATTTTTTTGTTTCTATTTATACTTTGTTGAAATTGACCTTGGTATTTCAAGGAAAGAGGCCTTGCATATAGGTGGTCACTGTGTAGCTACTCAAAGATTGGGTAACAGAATTTCATCTCTTGGGCCTGGAATATACAGCAAGTTTTCAAATAGGATACTAAGTCTAGGACTTGCCTCTAAGGATCACAGTTACTACTTATTGAGACTTAGTCCTAAATGCTTATCAGAATCAATGACCAGAACAACCCTTTGAGAGAATACCAGAGACTTCCCTGGGGTCCAGTGGTTAAGACTCCACAGTTCCACTGCAGCCGGCACAGTGTGATCCCTGGTTGGGGAACTAAGACCCTGCATGTTGCAGGGTATGGCCAAAAATTAAAACAAAAACACCACAGGGAAAACAGAAAACAAAGTATAATTCTGACCTGCATTCTTACAAATAAGGGTAACACAGATATGGAAAAACCAGGTTTGCCTGTGCCAAAACCCTCCCTATTCACCCTGATGCTCTAAGGCCTGTGCAGAGATGCACTCATTCCTCTGAGACATGGGGAATAAGAGACCGAGTCCAAAGTTGGCAGGGGAATAGGAGGATAAAAGAATGAAGCACATGACTGAAGCACCCCAGAAACTATTCTCTCAGCCCCAGGACTTAGGCCTCCAGTCTTAATGTGATACAGGACACTCAACATCCCTGCCTTGGATCAGATGTTGGCATCCCACTTAGAACTTCGTCAGATACCAGTAACACATGATCTATTACTGAATAAAGAAGCACTTTGCAAGCTGAGAAAGGTAAGAGCTAGGGAAGTGCCACAGGGCATTATGGTAAGCCCACCAATGAATATTCTATTTTGAAGTTTAAGATGGATCAATGTGAGGCCAGCTGGGGTTTGGTAAATGGGTGTTATGTTTAGCCTTCCTATGGAAATAAACATTCTGGGCACTTCAGTAAAGTTCAGTTGCTCAGTCGTGTCCGACTCTTTGCGACCCCATGAATCGCAGCACGCCAGGCTTCCCTGTCCATCACCAACTCCTGGAGTCTACTCAAACTCATGTCCATCGAGTCAGTGATGCCATCCAGTCATCTCATCTTCTGTCGTCCCCTTCTCCTCCTGCCCCCAATCCCTTCCAGCATCAGGGTCTTTTCCAATGAGTCAACTCTTCGCATGAGGTGGCCAAAGTATTGGAGTTTCAGCTTCAGCATGAGTCCTTCCAATGAACACCCAGGACTGATCTCCTTTAGGATGGACTGGCTGGATCTCCTTGCAGTCCAAGGGACTCTCAAGAGTCTTCTCCAACATCATAGTTCAAAAGCATCAATTCTTCCGTCCTCAGCTTTCTTCACAGTCCCAACTCTCACATCCATACATGACCACTGGAGAAACCATAGCCTTGACTACGACTGACCTTTGTTGGCAAAGTAATGTCTCTGCTTTTTAATATGCTGTCTAGGTTGGTCATAATTTTCTTTCCAAGGAGTAAGCATCTTTTAATTTCATGGCTGCAATCACCATCTGTAGTGATTTTGGAGCCCCCAAAAATAAAGTCCGACACTGTTTCCACTGTTTCCCCATCTATTTGCCATGAAGTGCTGGGACCAGATGCCATGATCTTAGTTTTCTGAGCACTTAAATAAGCAAATAAAAGGACAGTTTTTTAAATCTGGTAATGTAAAGCAGATGAAAAAGATCTCTTACTTGGTAAAGTGTTTTAAGTGTTTCAAACCACTATTTCCATATTCACAGTGCAACAGTAAGGTGTTTAAATTCCTGTAATTCGTAAGTCTATGGATCATAATTCTATAAGTCTTCCACAGTTATTAATTCTGAAGGCTTCACTACATCTTTACAACAGTTTCCTTACCTTGTACATGTAAGAAAACAGGTGTGACCTTCACAAAAGACAGTTCCACTTATGTTAGGACCAAACATCGCAGTTTTTAATCAATTAGCTCAAGTAAGGTAATAATCACCCTTATTATGCACTTGTAGTCTGACTTCTTTATGATTATACATTAAAGCACTGATATGCATTGTAAGTGCCTTACTGAAGTCCTAATTTCCAACCTCAGAGGATCACATTTTGATGATTCCTGAATTTCTAAACAATAATATGAGCCAAAGCAGTGCCAAGAGGCTTACCAAAAAAAGGAATTATGACCCATATACATCCATCTATGGCCAAACCACCCTGAACGTGCCTGATCTTGTCTGATCATGTCAGCTAAGCAGGGTCGGGTTTGGTGAGTGATTGGACGGAAGACTCATAATACTGTTAGAGGTACCTAGAGTTCCTCTGCTGGTTTTCAAAGCTGTGGCCTAAATAAACAAAGGGAAAATATTAAAGTATTATTTCGAAATTAAATGTTTAACTAGGAATAATTTCCTAGTGCACAATTCAAGGAGAGTAACAATGTTAATATTAAAAAAAAAAAGAAAAACTTCTATGTAGAATCAGAGGCTACTGTTCTAGCTATCTTGACTAACAGCCAGGGATGACCCTTCCCAGCAAGGGACCCCCTTTCAAAAGTGAGGGAAATATTCTCAGCATCCAACTTGGCTTCCAGAGTTTCTAACAACATGGGATTAAGTGTTACTATAAATATATAAGCTAAACTGAAATCCCACTCTGCCGTGCTTTTTCCCCACGGCTTTTCAGGGCGGTGCCCCATCATCCTGTGTGACAGGACTGAGGAATAAGCCAGACGCGATGCAGGAAGATCCGTACCACGCACTGCCAGGGAATGCACTGACGCTTAGCAGCCCTCAGCCGGGCATCTCTGGTTCTCTCCAAGGACACTGGGAATGAAAACCTTTCAAAATACAGGTCTCACCGCAGCAACACGAGCCAGATGTGTCAGTTCTCACGATGATTTAATCCTCACGATGACACTGAGGGGTAAGCGATGGGACCACTGTTTCACCAGTGACAAGTCTGAGATGCCAAAAAGTGCAGTGACTCATTCAAAGTCACACTGCTTCTGAGCGGCAGAGCTAGGATCTGAACCAGCAGAACTAGTGGTGGGAAGGAGCGTGGTGTGCACATATGTGCATGCTCGCGTGTACACACACATGTGTGTGTCTTTATCCATTCATCTGTTCGTCAAAAAAAACCATTTCTCTTCTGCATTTTTTTGATAAACAGCATTCTGACAGGTGGGAGGTGATATCCCATAGTAGTTTTAATTTGTATTTCTCTGATGACTAGTGATGCTGAGCATATGTTTTATGTGCCTGTTGGCCATCTGCATTTCCTTTTTGGAAAAATGTCTCTTCAGTTCTTCTGCTCAAATGCTATGGGGGATCCTCTTCCCAGTGCAGCGCCCCCAGGCTAGGGTGCCCAATGCGGGGCTCAGACTCCTTCTCCTTTGGGAGAACTATTCTCCAATTATTGGGTCACCCACCCAGGAGATGTCATCTGATTATATTGCAAATCTGTCTTTCCTACTCCTACTGGCTCCTTTTTTTATATCTTTAGTGGTAGAGGATCTTTTCTGGTGGGTCCCTCTTTTTCATTCATGGTTGTTCTGCAGACAGTTGTGACTTAGGTGTGCCTGGGAGAGGAGGTGAGCTCGGGGTCTTTCTAGTCCGCTACCTTGGTCCCTCTCCATTTTGCATTTTATATGACTGCTTTGAGTTGGGCCTGTTTTACCCAACGAAAATGTAAGCTCCGGTAAGGCCTAAATCATGTCTACCCTTATATATCTTCTGTAATTATTTTTTGCATACTATCAAACATTCAACTTACCCATTTATACATTCATTCCTTCACTGAAAAAATAGTCCCTGAGTGCCTAGAATGCTCCAGACATTGTGCCAGGCGGAAGTGCAGAGTGAGAAGCCCTTCATGGGGCTTGTTGCAGAGCTACAAAGTGCCCCCTCCAACAAACACATCATTACACGCCTCAGGCAGCGTCTTGTAGAAACAGAACCAGGTCTTTAAGGATGTAATTTAGACTCAGAGAGACCTCCTGGAGGGCCTGACACTTGAGATGAACTTAAAGGAGGACAAAGAACTAGCCAGGCAAGGAATGAAGGGAGAAACTTCTAGACAGAGGCCGTAAGTGTGGGAAGGCACTCTGTGCTGGTGCGTGGCACAGAGCCTGCATGTGAGGGGGAGCCAGACACGAGGCTGAAGAAGCCAGGGGGAGCCGGATCACACAGGCCGTGCTGAAGAGACGAGACTGAACCCAGAGAACACTGGGAAGTTTCTGCATAAAAGGCTGACAAGCAGTAGGTGTACAATAAACACTATGTTCATTAAATCGCCAGGATCCACCCTGAGTATTACATAAGCGGGGCTAGGGGAAGCCAAATACTTAGGAGGTGAAACTAGCACGCACTCAGAGTTCATTTTTGTCTCCATTGTTTGTTTTGGGGCTTAGGATACTTATTTCCCCATGAAAAGACAACAAGGTCATCAGACTTTAAGACTCAAAGCTAAAACCCAACACTGACCTTAGGTACAATTTTATGATTTAGTTTTATGATCTCATCCTAATGGGATCCTCTTGTAACATAAATAGCAAACTAAATTAAATGGTCCACCATTCAGATGCTGTGGTTTATGACATTTCTATTAGGAAACTGAGCTATATTATTAGATCATATGGTTCTTTTCTCTGTACCTGCTTCACAGGACGGAGGGAACCAATGGTTTTCCATCCACTGAATGCTCTCCAATTTGGGATCTCATTAGGCTCGAGTAGGATTTGTCTTCCTAAGAAATTGGGTCCTTCATAAGCTATCCACCTATATGAGAACAGGAAAGAAACAAATGGGATGCTTAAAACAAAGCAATCTCTTATCAAAAATGCTTCTTACTATACCATACAGGGTTCATTTGTTACAACTTCTAGGTTTGTAGACTGTTAATTCAGAGAAAAAATGTTGTGTATTTTCATGTTTATTTCCATTTACTGATTTTATTTGGCAGCGCCCAGTCTTAGTTGCGGCATGTGGGATCTTTAGTTGGGGCATGCAACGCTCAGTTGCAGCCGTGGGATGCAGTTCCCTGAGCAGGGACTGAACCCGGACCCCCTGCATTGGGAGTGCGGAGTCCTGGCCACTGGACCACCAGGGGAGTCCCAGAAATACACATAAATACGAGTGAAAAAACCAAGGAGGATGAGGAGAAAGCGCACTGGACTGTGGCTCAGAAGATCAGCAGGAACCTGGTTGTCTTCCTTTCAAAACAAGGTTCCCTCCAGCTCCAGAATTCTGTGTTATTTGGATAATACCAGGTTTTCCCCCTAACATTCTAAGATTCAGACATAGACGATAATCCCTCCCTCATTACCCAGTTAAAAAATACTGGCTTCCTCTCCCGCTCTTGGGCTTGCTGTCCCACGTCCTTCAGAGCCTCTCTGCGTGGCTCTAGCAACCTCTGCAGACACACCTCCTCCCGCAACGCCTCCTGTGACTACTTAAAATTGTCCACAGAAATCCCGTCTGAACTCTTCAGAGTGGCTCCTTTTGCAAATACTTCTCAGGACCCCAAGGGCCTTCCAACTGGACAGTGTCCAGGGCTTTGCGGAGTCCATCTGGAGCCTGGAGACCTACGCCACCGCACACGGTCATGCCCATTCCTTTCCGCAGTGGCCTCGGCGGCTTCTGCACCATGGCGTTAGGTGACAGAGGCAGGCCGGCCAACAAACGGAGAAGACCACCTGGCCCCCTACTGTAGAGGTTTGCTGAGCCCGGCCTGAGGTGGTTATCCAGCTGGACACAGTTACGGAAAATAAGCTGGGACTGCCAAGAGAAACTGCACTTCTCAGCAGGACCCCAGGTCAGGGCACACGGTGCTTTCAGAAAGGACATGTGAAGATGAGGTGGCTTGTTCAGACAAAGTCACAGCTCTCCACAACCGAGATCAGGCTTGGCCAAATTATGCACGGACGAGCGAGACAGACGATCTTCCCTGCACCCCTTCCTGCTAACACAGCCTACGCCATCAGACCGGTGCACCGTCGGGACGGTATGGCCATGGGGAGGCTGGGCTGCCTCTCCAGGTCTGCAGACTCTTTAGACAGGCAGGGAAGGCTCAATTATAAAACCGAGATAAGGCTCTAATCAACTCGACCTCTTTATATATTAATCTAATGAATTTCACAACTGAAAAGCATTGAAGTTTGCCCCCATTACCACCACAGATCAGAGATGTGGGATAATATGAGGATTAAACAGGACAAAACAAAACCTCTCACTGAGGGCAGCTGGCTGTGCATGAAGTGGTATTCTGGGAGCCACTTGTAGCCTAGGAAAACCTTCAGACAGCCTTCCCTCTTCCCATCCCGTGTACTGATTCTGTCACAAAGAATCCAGAACCCTAAGGGGAAGTACATAATAAACTGAAGAGAAGAAATAAGAATGTTAAAGTAAAATGGCACCAGTTTTCTACAAAAGAGTGAAAAATGTTCATGAGAAATTTCTAGCCGTGAGCTAGTAATGAGAAGTTCCACTTAGAAATGTAAAGAAAAGAAATGTATAAAAATGCGGTGCAAGTTCTACATGACAGGGATGTAGAATTCAGCTCAGAGTTCCAGTCAGTAACATGCTGGAATACAATAGGGATTTTTATGCTTAAAGAGAATAAACCAATTTATGTTTAATAAACACCAAACTGTATGAAATACCTTGCAGAAGAAAATTTAAACTGCTGCACATGTGAATGATACAGAAATTAATTATAACTGTTAAACTTCGTTTTCAAATCAGTTTATAGTCTCGGCTTTCTCTTTCATTATCCCCAGACAGTTTAACAAGGAGAGTTGATTGTCACACCATTTCAAAGTCATAAAAGACACACAAACGGCATCCTTATATTAATTATGGAGAGCAATGTGTGTTCTGTTGGATGACTTATGGTACCAAAACACCAAAGACGTGGGGAGGGGCAGGCTAGGCTGACAGCCACTCTCAGAAATGGCCTGAGATGAAGATTTTCTAGAAGCCTGAGAGCTTCAACTTCAAGGCCCCTCACTTTCAGGTCACTTACCATTTCTGTCCTGAATAAATATGCAAGCTCATGCCTAATTTATGTACCCATCGTTTTTCATTTCTTTTCTTAGAGTCATCTTGCCAGACTGTAAAAGTGCAGGCCCCACATGACCTGCACCCACCCTGCCCAGCATCCTGCATAAGCGGCGAAACTGGTAGGCAGGCTGAGTGAGCCAGGACACCGAGCGTGAAAATAAGTGCCTGAGAACAAAACAGCTCCAGCATAAACAAGACATCACATCAAAACACCAAAAAGCCCTATTCGTTTTAGTCACTTGTCTTAAGCAGGTAATGGTCTCTCACCTAGTCAAGGTCACTGATTTAATTAGGTTCCTTCTGAAAGGAGAGAGGGCTCAAATTGTGACAGTCATCTGGTCCACCCACTCTAGGACCCATGCTCTGAACACATGGCAGTCCTTCCCCAAGACCACTGCCTGCTACTACTTATACTGAACACAGTCCACAGTCTTATTTGAGAGAAACTACTGTTATCACATGGAGACAGAAAAGAAGTGAGCGTACCATCACACCAAGTACGAGAGGCAGTGGGGAAGAGAAAGCCCCTGAGCAGCGCTGACCTGCCCCATGACTGAAGCGGGCCAGGCCCTAGCCCCGTACTTACAGTCCACTTTTCACCCACACGGACTGGGTGTAGAAGTGCAGGTCCTTGTTCAGAACAGAGTTCACAGCCTCTTCTAGGTGTAACTCTCTCCCCTCACAGTGTTCCAGAGCAAAAAGGCTAAGGAAGGGTTCTTCAAAAACCTAAAAGCAGAGAAAAGAGAAAGCATCACCAGAGGGTGGCCAGACCTCGGCGACATCCCGGTCACAATGCAGGGTGTCCTGGATGCCCTACTTCTCAAATGCACGTAGGTGATGGCTGCACCTGCTAATGATGTCATTGTCAAAGCTGCAGTGGTGAGACTAGATTCCATTAATAATGCTTATTCAATTCTTTTGTAAATTAAAATTGAAATTTTAGAAAAGCAGTCAATCTCACAATAAAAAGAGAGACCTTTTCCAGTCACATATTAAGGTCTGATTGTGGTATAAAACAGACCATGTTTTTGGTCCTGCCAGTACTTTTAGCTGATCACAGAATAAACACAGAAGGGAACAGCACCCCCACTTCCCAGGAGGTCACAGGAGTAATCGCTGAGGATGTACAGCTTCATGGCTCCAGACTCTTAAAAGTATTCCTAGGAGGGAGGAGAAGGTATTTTTAATTTAACAATAATAACACCAAAAAGCCACAGTGCACAGGGGTGGGAGTGATTTCGACATAAAAAGATTTCCCCCAACCCCTCATGTCAGACAAGAACAGAATCAGTTTTTGCTCTTTTTCATTCATTTGTGTATACAAGATAACCATGCTAGGAGACTTTTGTGGGATGAGAAGTCAAAACAAGTCAACATCCCTATATCTGAGGCATTACTAACTAGTAGCTACACTAGGAGAACTGCACAGACATCGTAAAGTAATCCAGGGAAGGAAAAGATAAGTCCTGTGAAAATAGCCAGTGGAAGCCCAAATTCTTTTTAGCAGAAGGTTGTAGGAATCAGGGAGGCTTCACAAACATGGTGGTGAGTGAGTTCAGTCTCCAAAGATGCCCGTGACCTGCAGAGGCCTCAGGAGAACAGAGGGAAGGTGCTCTGTGCAAAGAAGGGAACAGAAATGCATGAGCTATGGGAGCGACACAGCAAGTAAACCAATGTAGCCAAAAGACAGAGTCCGGCAGGAAACAGCGCCAAGTGCATCCGCTGGTTGCCACGGTGTATTAGCTGCCTGCTTCTCCTTGACCCTGACGGAGCCGGCTGATTTACTGCCAGCTGGGAGTCCTGGAAGGCGTGTGGGCAGAGGAGGAATGGGCTGAGCCAACTGTAAGCTGGTACATGAGAAGTAATACAACAGGCAGGAACTGGCTGTTCGGACAACAGTACATGAACAGTCCAGCAACAGACTCTCACTGTACCTGCAGAAGACCGAAATGGCTTATGAAAGTGTTATTCCCAGCAGCCACGTTAGGAATAGCAAAGATGGAGAATGACTTAAAAGTCCATCATGAGGGCATGGGTTATGTCTGGTGCATCCATGAAGGAATTCTATCCAACTGTACAAAAGAGTGAGGAGATTGTTCCTAAAGATCTCTGAGATATGTTCATTAGCAGCAAATACAAAGTGAAGAGTAATGCAGAAGACCAGACTTTTTATGCTACAGTTTGTGTGCAGAAGGGAAAATTTACATACACAAATGTATAATATGTGCTTTATAGACATGAAAATTTTCCTTAAAAATATCAAGCATAAAGCACCTCCACACTAATGTGTCAGGAAACTAGGATCTAAGAAGATAAATGGAGGAGTGGGAGTAAAGTTCTTCACTGCAGGCCTTTGGTCCTTTTCGATTTTTGAACTACGGAAATATTTATTCAAAATTTAAATTGATAATTAC
The DNA here is from genome assembly GCF_963930625.1 of Muntiacus reevesi. Lineage (NCBI taxonomy): Eukaryota > Metazoa > Chordata > Mammalia > Artiodactyla > Cervidae > Muntiacus > Muntiacus reevesi. Next base: position 13,537,144 of record NC_089269.1, read on the forward strand.
TATGCATATGTTAGCACAGAAATGTAGTTTACATGTATTTTTCTTTAAATTGATTTCAGGAAACTTATCTGGCAACAAAATGAGTGAAGAAAATAGAGTGTAAGTATCAGAACATAGGAAGAATCTTCTAGAACAAAGAAAAAGAGGCTGACCTAAAAACAGGAGGGGGGTGTGGAAGGTCAGGATTGGTGAAGACGGGGTGGCCAGAAAAACTACCACAGTGATAAAAGGGTAAGACAAACAGATGAATGAGAGAGAGAGAGAAATATGTGACAGCATGGCTGGGGGCATGCTCGACCCTTGAACCATGAGGGCTGGAACTGCATGGGTCCACTTATACGAGGGTTTTTTGCAATAAATACGTACTACATGACCTGAGGTTGGCTGAATCTTTGGATGTGGAAACACAGAGATGGAGGGGCCAACAGTAAAGTCATATGACAACTCTCAACTGTGTGGAGAGTCAGCACCCTTAACCCCTGTATTGTTCAGGAGTCAACTCCTGGACTTCCCCGGTGGCACAGTGGATAAGAACCTAACTGCCAGTGTAGGGGACATGGGTTCAATCCCTGGTCCAGGAAGATCCCACTTGCTGCGGAGTAACCAAACCTTTTCGCCACAACTACTGAGTCTGCACTCTAGAATCTGAACTCTGCAACAAGAGAAGCCGCCGCAATGAGAATCCTGGGCACCACCACTAGAGAAAGCCTGTGTACAGCAGTGAAGCCCCCAGTGCAACCAAAATAAGTAATGTTTTTTAAAAGGTCAACTGCAATTTGTCACATATGAGAAACTCTGGAGGACAAACATGCCCAGCAGCTAAGAACTCTTCCTGAGAACCAGAGGTTTTACTGTTGAGACAGAGGCAGGGTAAGCCCACAGTGCCCAGTAAACGCGGGCCCTCTGACCTGGAGGTCAGGGAGAGCATCGGATGCAGGCATGATCATCTGGGAGCTCCCAGACCTGAGTGATAGCTGGAGTCAGCTACAGGAAAGGGCATGGAGACAGAGGGGAACAGAGCCGCGCTGACACCCGACGCCCACGGAGCTGACGAGAGGCGGGCCTGGGCGGTGGCAGAGTAAAGAACCCGGAGAGGAGCCAGCAGAGCACGTGTCGCAGAAGTCAAGGGGAAGGAAAATCAGAAGGAGGGGCTGGCCTCGGTATCAAACGCTTCCCTGATGCGCAGGAAGAGGGTGACTGTGACGAGGCAGCCTGGGTTCAGCAATCGGGGCAGATGATAACCAACGCGGGAGCTTAGCGAGCCATCCGCCAGAGGTGAGGGGGGGGATCCAGGCTGTCAGGGCCGAGGAATAAGCAGGGGAGACTGGAGATGAGGCATACGGGTTACATTTAGAAAGAGGAGGAGAGACCGGGGCTGTGGCCTCTGTGGCAACTGCAGGTACGGGGGAAGGCGTCAACAGGAAGAATCTGGATAAGGCAAGGCTAGAGGGGTGGGTTCCAGGGAAGGAGGTGAGGTCCAACCCCAAGTTCAGAACCTCGGACAGGAATCACCCTATGAGGGAAAGGATCACTTTGAAAAGGATGAACTATGCTGCCTCTGAAGTATAAGGAAAGATGAAGGATGCTGAGAAATTTCCAGGTTTTTAAAATTGGTCAAGACTGAATGATTAAACACAAGCACAAAGATGTAAATAATTTTTTCTTTATGTTACGTGGCAAAGGGTGCCCGAGCATCACGGAAGGTGTGCTGCATCGTCCAGCAGAGCTTCCTGCGGTGACAGTTACGCGGCATACCGACCTCCTCCACCTGTGGCCACTGCGCATCGGAAATGTGGCTCCTGTGACCAAAGGACTGAATCTGTTTTATTTAACTTTAACTAAGAAACTACATGTGATTACTACTATGGTATTGGACGGTACAGATGCAGGGGTTTGAATATGCTTTGGAAAGAAGGCAAGCATCACCGTGTGCAGTGAGACAGTAAGCTAAGTGTGAAAAAGCTGCCCAGGAAGCACTGATTTTTTCCTTCAGTGAACAACATAAACTGGGTCAGGAATGGATATTCATCTCCAGTCACTGAGTTCCTGAGTGACTGCACACGGGATCAGGCTTCTCCTCTGCGATCTGCAAAACAGAAATTGGAAGCATCTCAACAATTTATAGAAGAAATGTTCTTACAGGAAGAGTCCAGAATAGCAGGTTAGAAATGCAGCCAATAGCGGGCGCTAAGTTAGTCACTAAAACTGGTGACCGAAATCAAATGGACAATCAAAATCAACAGATAAGACCCTGACTTCATTGCTGCTTCATTCCCAACATCTTTGCCCTCAAGCTCATAAAAAAGCATTTCCACTTCCCTCTACTTGTTCAGTTACTAATCAGTAAGGAAGGGCAGACAGGCAAGGAGCTTGGTGGACTCACAGTCCGCCACCAGTAACACTCTCCCTAAGTAAAGAGTTTGCTGTGGCAAGAGCAACAGACCCTTACATTAGAAGCATCGCTTATGTGAGGATATAATTTAAACTCTAAAAGTGATATTTTAAGAAAACAGGTCCTGCATATTTACATTTGTTGTCTTCCTTTTAGGGAATGTCCACAAAAACGTTTTTAAAAGGCTGTCATTATCATTCAAACTGCATCAAATTCACTCTCCAGTTCAAAGGCAATCCAGGAATTCTATACCTAGAAATTTGCCTTAAGATAATAGTGCAATGATGCCAAGAACAGACTTACTGGAAAAGACCCTGATGCTGGGAACGATTGAAGGCAAAAGGAGAAGGGGGCAACAGAGGAAGAGATGGTTAGATAGCATCACTGACTCTGGACATGAATCTGAGCAAACTCGGGGAGATAGTGAAGGACAGGGGACCCTGGCATGCTGCTGTCCATGAGGTTGCAGAGAGTCAGACACAAGTTAGCAACTGAACGACAACGAACAGTGGAAAATTTGATGGAGGGGATCTCAAAAATTGTTTTTAAGAATGATGAAGCAGGGAGATTGGGAAAATAATTGCAGAAAATAACAGAGGAGGGTATATGTATCAGTTTACTTAACTCAGTAAGGATCCTCTAAGAGACCCAATACATAAATGGGTGAAGAACACAAACCAACAGCATTAGCCAAGCATGAAACATGCCTAACCAACATGGACAAACGTCCCTCTTCTCCATTAACAACAACAGGATATCATCATGTGGTCCCATTTGTCAAACTTCTCCTCTGAGAACATCTATTGTTTCTAAGTTTAAAGTCATGCCCTCTTTAGAGGTCTGATATATATTTACTCTCTCTGTGTTGTGTGTTAAGTCGCTTCGGTCGTGTCCGACTCTTTGCGACCCTACGGACTAACCCACAAGGCTCCTCTGTCCATGGAATTCTCCACACAAGAATACTGGAGTGGGTTGCCATTCCCTCCTCCAGGGGATCTTCCCGACCCAGGGATCGAACCCGCGTCACTTACTCCTCCTGCATTGCCAGGGGGGTTCTTTTTCACTAGTGCCACCTTGGGAAGCCCAAGTCCAACTCGCTCTTTAAACTATTTTTATTTATACTGGTCTTAATTTACACATGTACACAGTTGATCTTTGAACAATATACATTTGAATCATGCAGATTCACTTGCATGTGGATTTTTTTTCAGTAACTATTTTCATTTTATAGTTCTTTAAATTACTCAAGTGTGGGGGAAAACTTGTGTTCATTAGAGGTCACAATGTATGGAGCTGGAAGAAGTGGGTTTGAGTCCTGATTCTACCCAAAACTGTTTCATCTTCCTGCCCTTGGATGAAACATTTATCAAGTCCTTTGTTCTGAGGCAGAAACAGTCAAACGCAGATTTTCCACCACTTACAGGGGGTGGGGTGGGGGAGGTGGGCATCTCTAACCCCCTGGATTGTTCGAGGTCAACTGTACTTAAATTTATAAATGTACTTAAAGGTTAGGGAGATAAGGAAGGCAATTATTCAGAAGTAGAGAGCACTGAAAAGAAACAGAAAGAACTATTTTAAAATCTTATTTTCCTGATACATTTTCCAAACATGAAAACAGGAAGAATATATATATATATATATATATACACACACACACTACTAATAGTCTTTAAAACTGATGATGACAGAGCAATCTGACCTTTCCAAGGAAACCACCAGAATTTAACTACAATTTGATCTCTACAAATGTCTTGGCTTCAGTCCATGCTAACTTAGAAGACAGCCAACCATTTGGGGCCAAACACTCTTCTTAGGTGTCAGCAGGAACAGAACAGGCCATTCCTGCCGGGTCAAGTCTAAGTCATACAATGAGGATACAGTTTCTGAAAGTAGGAATGTGGATAAGAAAGAAAAAGAGTATTTAAACTGCATTAAAAAAAAAAAAAAAAAAAAACAACACATCAGTCTATCAACTAGATATTTTAAATAACAATAGCAATAATTAACATGTGACAGTATGTGTTGGGCATCATAACGCACATATAGACACACACACACACACATGAACTACAGGTAAATGTTTGTAAATGATGGATGGAGAGGTGTATATATATATTTTCTAAGTTTTTTTTAAACCTAATTTATTTGGCAACAAAATCTGACCTGAATGAGCAGGAGAGTATTTATAATATTTATCCAACTTGTGGAGCTATGATTGTATTTTGCTACAGAAATAGAAATGTGCTTAATTATGGGGTACTGCCCAGAATATTTGTGGTGATACATGCTATCTATGAACCAATGAATCATATTATTGTTTAAAATGTGAAAAATTCCAAATCCCAAAATACATTCATGTTAGGAACTGCAAAACCATATTCACTCCTTTAATCCATGCAACTTTCCTTTGACATGGATACCATTATTATCCGTGCTTTGCAGATGAAGAATTAAGGCACAGGTCACACACAGGAAGTAAAAGAACTAGAAGCTAGACAGAATGGCTTCAGAGGTTGTGTTCTTAACCCCTTCACTACAGTTCTAAAATGTTCTCAGTAATTTCATCATGTAGATTATTTTTGATTGGCAGGTGTGGTACTATCTGAAGCAGATGACTTCATCTTGCTCGGCTGGGCAATGTCTATGACCCCCATTCTTACCTATCTCAGCAATTTAACAGGTGTGTCCACCAGTTGGGACTTCCCTGATGGTCCAGTGGTTAAGAATCTACCTGACAAACCAGGGGATGCGGGTTCAGTCCCTGGTCAGGGCACTAAGATCCCACACTCTGGGGAGCAACTAAGCCCGCACACCCCATCTACTGAGCCCTTGAGCTCCAGAGCTCGTGCGCCACCACTAGGGAGCCTGTGTTCCACAACTACTGAGGCCTGTGAGCTCTGGAACCAGCGCACCTCGACCACTGAGCCCACGTCACAGCTAGAGTCCACATGCCACAACGAGAGATCCCGCGTGATGCAAGGAAGGGCTCATGTGCCATGACCCATGGTAGCCAAACACATACATAAACGGTAAATAAATAAACGTGAGGCTTGGAGGCCCTGTGTACAAGTACTCTGCTGGAAGGATTACACTTACATTAGCACAACTTCTATATATACTGGATAAAATGTTTAAATCTAACTACTAAGCTTCGATATTTTTCAAAACTATACAGACTTGAGTATGAGCTCAAACAAACAATGGGGATAAATTAATCTCCCTAGTCATCAATTGCACAAATTTTCAAGATGGTAAAGAGAACTTATGTAATTTTTTTTTTCATTCACTTTTTATCCATAAAGAAAGTCTCTGAGGTAGAATGAAGTCTGTCAACTGGTCTTTTCCTAACTTTAAAGGCAAAGCAAATTTAAATTGTATTGATTAGCTCAGTGTCAATATGGAGCCAAGGCTGTAATCTTTCACCCTAGAGAGTATATAAACTGTAACTTGAAAGCACATAATTAAAAGATTTTTTGAACTAAGCATATGTGGGGGTTAGAAGTATGGTTTGTGTAATTACACAGAATATCTCTAGTTAGAGCCTGTGTAACGCTATGGGGGGAGCACAGGTAGGAGAAGGGGCAGAGAGAGAGAGAGATCTCCGACAAAAACATAACAAATGGGAATGTCCTGTTCAAAGATCACAGTTACTGGACAAAGAGGTCATCCCGGGAGTGAGAACGTGGGACTTTGTCTATTTTGCTCACCATTCCCATTTTTTTTATTAGGGGCTGGTACATGGCAGCTACTCAAAAAATATCTTGTGAAAAAGTCTGACTTAATGTCTTAAAGACGAAATAAAGGTGCCTTATTCCAATTTAAAAAAAAAAAAAAGAAAAGAAAATTACTTGGACAGTTTATGGACTTATTAATACTAAAAATAAAGCACCTGATTAAATCTTGTCTTATTTCTCATTGTTTAGAAGGAAGAAAGACATTATTCAATTTAGCAAACATTTCTGAACTCTGGTTGCATGCCAGATAACTTGCCAAGTGCCTGGGATACTTCAACAAGTTCAGTTTCTGAGCTGGAAGGAAGCTCCTAAGCTCTGATCTCTAGTAGGAAGTATCCAGAACTTCCTTTCATGGGCTAAAAGGCCCTTCACATTCTCATCTCCAGAGGTCTCTGCAGCCTCGTCTGCCAGAATCACAGTTAGCATCATCTCTACTGCGTTTTGGCATCTCACATCTTATCTGCCTTCACCAGATCTTCGCTCTTACAGGTATCTTCAGTTGCCAAGTCCAGGGAAATCCTTCTGTCCCATCACCTGTCTCTCCCTATTGATTATCTTCCCCTCTCTGACATTTCCGCCTCTCACTTTATCCTGGCTCTTTTCCTTTGGACAATAAACATGCTCACTTATTTACATACCAAAAAAAAAAAAAAAAAAAAAAAAACCCCAAAACAAAAACCCCATTCAGACTTGTGCACCTCACTGTAGAGGTGAGTTTCAAATCACTGCCTGTATGGGAAAGGTGCTGATATTACCTCAGGATTATGTTAATTAAATATAACATGTTATTTTATTTTAAAATATCTACCCGACAATATCGCTTCACCCTAATCTTTGCCAAATGAACCATGTCTAAAAAACTAAGAACAACGGGACTGAATTCAAGGACAGTGTGCTGTGTGCACTGTGTATGACCATACATATAATGTACGCCTCAAATACCATTCCAATCCAGAGAAATACCAAACAGTGTGCTGGCAAAAAGGCATTTTTCATCATCTGCAGTGATGAAAATTTAATAGAAGGCTCCTAAGTCTCTAATTAGACTCTAATCCAAAACCTTCTAAGTTTGGTCTGTGTAAAACAAAATCATGTAAATACCTCAGTCTATCAAATTTTGATGTTGCACAACAAATATTAATTCTCGTCTGTGAGCTATTATATTATAGTACTATTGAGTGCTTTCATATGCTAAAGGCTTCACATGCACTAGCTCCTTTAATCCTCATTTTATTAGACAAGAAAGTTGAGGCTCAGGGTGGTCAGAAACATGCCCAGGGTCACTCAGCTAACAAGCAATGGTCTGTCAGACTCCCAAACCAAACTCTTCTCCAGTGGACCATAATCCACCTCATCAAAGCCTCTTTCACTTGGCTTAGAAAAGCAGTTTCATCACAAGCCTACCTTTCTAATTGGTTTCCCCCTTAAAAAAAAATACTACATTTCAAAAAGAATAAATAATATTTAGATGACCATGTATGCAGCACCCAGAAATAATACATTTTATTATATTTATATCAAACTGTATAAACAAGAAAAAACACTCCCTAGAGGTAACCACTGTGCTGAAGTTGTCAATCTTTCTAGCTCTTATACATCCTTTGTTTTTCAATTTTATATACATGCATCTTACTGTAACATCCATAGTAACACATGAACCTCACCTACTGTACTATATTTCCTTATATACTTTTGCCTTAGTTTGTTTCATCCATCAATGCTGCAACACACATCCTTATTTTTCCCTCATCCCAATCGATTCTTCTTCCAGTAGTCTTGTGTACATAATCCCACTTCTCTGCCACTGACTAACCTCTGCTGTTGTCAGATCTTCCAATATTTGTAACTGAAGTAAGGTAATAAGCGCTACCTAATTACTGTTTTAGTTTGCATTTACTTGCTCACTAGTGAGGTTTAATATGCTTTTTATGTCCTAAGCCATGTTTCTTGTATCTATGAACTGCCTCCTCATAATCTGTGCTGATTTTTTAAAGTTTACTTTTTTTCCCAATTATTTTGAAAGACTCCTTTTTATATCCTGTACATTAAGCCTCTGCAGCTTATAATATGTTCTCCTAGCCTGTGGCTTGCCGTGGTAGTCTTAAGAATTGTCCTCCAGCTAAGCCACTTCAGTCGTGTCTGACTGTGTGACCCCATGGACTGTAGCCTGCCAGGCTCCTCTGTCCATGGGGTGCTCCAGGCAAGAGTACTGGAGCAGATTACCATTCCCTTATCCAGGGGATCTTCCTGACCCAGAGATAGAACCGGCATGTCTTACATCTGACCTGCATTGGCAGGTGGGTTCTTGACCATCAGCGCCACCTGGGAAGCCCAAATTGTCCCCCCACCTCCATGCAAAAAAACGTCTACACCCTAATCCCTGGGACCAGTGACTGTGTTATCTGATGCAGCAAAAAGGGACTTTGCAGGCGGGATGAAGAGTTAGGGATCCAGAGGTGGGGATATGTGACTGGATTATCCAGATAGGCCTCATATAATCACACAGGTCGTTAGAAGAGGAAGGCAGCAGGGTCAGAGACAGGATAGACAGCAGAGGGTGAAGTAACGCACTCTGAAGGTGAAAGAGGGCCAAGGATGAAATAGTATCTACCTTAGAGTCTCCAGAAGGAATGCAATCCTACTGACCCCCAGTTTTACCCCCAGAAAGGCCCCTTTTAGATTGCTGACCTCCAAAACTGTTAGGTCATTTCTGCTGCTTTAAGCCACTAAATCTGTGGGAACTTGTTACAAGAGCAACAGGAGACTGATACACTCGCCTTTTACCCTTCCTATTACTGATTTGTAGTTTTGCATTTAAATCTATCTTGCTCTGATATCGTCAGCATCGTCTCCTGTATTTTCTAATTTTTTCTTCTTCCAATGGTATTGAGCTATAATTAACACATAGCACTGTATTGCTTCCCTGGTGGCTCAGACTGTAAAGAATCCGCCTGCGATGTGGGAGACCTGGGTTCGTTCCCTGGGGTGGGAAGATCCCTGGAGGAGGGAATGGCAACCAACCCACTCCAGTATTCTGGCCTGGAGAATCCCAATGGACAGAGGAGCCTGGCAGGCTACAGTCGACGGGGTCGCAAAGAGTTGGACATGACTAACCACAGCACAGCACTGCAGAGTTTTAGGGTGTGCAGCAAAATGGTCTGACCTACATACACTGTGAAACCATTACCATAGTGAGCTTAGAGAATACTCATCATCTCGTATAGATACAGAACAGGAAAAAAAAGTCCTTCCTCGTGATGAGAACTGTTAGCATTTACTTCCTTAACAACTTTCATGTATAAGATAGAGCACTGTTTATTACATTGATCATATTATGCATTACATTGTTAGTATTTATCTATCTTAGAACTAGAAGCTTGCATCTTTTGGCTCAGTTCAGTTCAATCGCTCAGTCATGTCCAACTGTTTTGAGATGCCATGGACACCAGGCCTCCCTGTCCATCACCAGCTCCCAGAGTCCACCCAAACTCATGTCCATTGAGTTGGTGATGCCATCCAACCATTTCATCTTCTGTCGTCCCCTTCTCCTCCTGCCTTCGATCTTTCCCAGCATCAGGGTCTTTTCAAATGAGTCAGCTCTTCACATCAGGTGGACAAAGTATTGGAGTTTCAGCTTCAGCATCAGCCCTTCCAATGAACACCCAGGACTGATTTCCTTTAGGATGGACTGGTTGGATCTCCTTGCAGTCCAAGGGACTCTCAAGAGTCTTTTCCAATACCACAGTTCAAAAGCATCAATTCTTCTGCACTCAGCTTTCTTTATAGTCCAAATCTCACATTCATATATGACTGCTGGAAAAACCATAGCCTTGACTAGACGGACCTTTGTTGACAAAGTAATATCTCTGCTTTTTAATATGCTGTCTAGGTTGGTCATAACTTTCCTTCCAGGGAGTAAGTGTCTTTTAATTTCATGGTTGCGATCACCACCTGCAGTGATTTTGGAGCCCCCCAAAATAAAGTCAGCCATGGTTTCTACTGTTTCCCCATCTATTTGCCATTAAGTGATGGGACCGGATACCATGATCTTAGTTTTCCGAATGTTGAGCTTTAAGCCAACTTTTTCACTCTCCTCTTTCACTTTCATCAAGAGGTTCTTTAGTTCTTCTTCACTTTCTGCCATAAGGGTGGTATCATCTGCATATCTGAAGTTATTGATATTTCTCCCGGCAATCTTGATTCCAGCTTGTGCCTCTTCCTTCCATCCAATTACTCCTCCCCTTTCCCCTGGTAGGGGCTTCTGAAGTGGCTTAGTAGCAAAAAATCCTGCGAATGCAGGGGACACAGGAGACCTGGGTTCAATCCCTGGATCAGGAAGATCCCTAGAGGAGGAAATGGTAACCCACTCCAGTATTCTGCCCTGGAAAATCCCATGGATGGAGGAGCCTGGCAGGCTGCAGCCCACAGAGTCACAGAGAGCTGACATGACTGAGCAACTGAGCGCGCACACACAGTCCTCTGGTGACCACAAATCTGATCTCTTTTTCTATGAGCTTGTTTGTTTGTTTTTGAAGTATAATTGATTTACACTACTATGCTCGTTCCTGGTGCACGACGCAGTGATTCAATGTTTCCATACATCTCAAAACTATCACCATGCGGTCAAGTTGTCAACTGTCACCATACAAAGATACTACCTAATTGCTGACTATGTTCCCTGCATTGTACATTTCATTCAGGTTTGTATTCACATTTGGGTTGCCATTAATCCATCTGGAACTTATTTTTAGTGTTTGGAATACAGCAAGATTCAAACTGTATTTTTTTCCATATAAAGGGCCAACTGTCTTTCATAATAGCTCCATTGAAATGCTATTTCTGTCACCTACCAAATTCCATTATTCATGCAAGTCAGTTTCTATGCTTTCTTATTTCACTTTTTAATTGGCCTCTCCTTGCACCTATGCTACCTTAACTATTACTGATGACACAATGAAATATATATATATTTGGTAGGACAAATAAATGATCCTGCCTATTGCTCTTGAAATTAATCTTGGCTATTTTGAACCCCTATCTTTTCCAAATTAATTTTAGAATGAGTCCATCATGTTTTACCTTCACCCTCCTCCTCGCAAAAGACCAAAGATTCTGTAAGCATTTTGCCCCAAATTTTACTAATTTGGGGAAGACCAAAATATTTACAATATTGAGCATTTTCATCTAAAAAATCTCTATCTTTTATGTCCTTCAAGAAAGTTTTTACCATTTTCCTCATAAAGGGTTTACTTGCATTCTGTTAGATTTATTCCCAAGTATCCTATATTTTAATTGCTATTTATCTCGTATCCAGCTACTTTTAAAGAATTCATATTAACCCTAATAGCTTATCTGTGGATAGTCTTGACAATTTTGTTTCTTCCTTTATATCTTTTTGGGTTTAATCTTACTAAAGTGTCTAAGATTGCAAAATGATATTGAATCGAAGTGGTGATAGTAGAGACCATTGTTTTCCCCCTGAATTTAAAAGGAAGTGCTTCAGGTATCTCACGTGGAGTATAATGTTTACTGTAGGCTTCTGTTGGCCTTCATTTTCAAAATGCACACAGTTGTTACTGCCATTAGCTACATATGAGTTCATCTGAAAGTTTTACAGTAACCAGACTCCTTTACTCTTTACAAAGTCATTGCTTCCTTTAATCTGTGGCTGGATTTACAGTCGTCTTCTATTTATAGCTGTACCCCTTATTCATTACTCTCACACAGCCTGAATTACTGCCTCGCCAATTCTGATTCTGCCTTTTAAGATCGTTTATGTCATCACAGTCATAAATTTCATTTAAACTTTTTCTACAACCTAGTGTTGCAATGTTTCTTTTGCTTTGCCTGCGTATAGCTGCCAGGATTGGATTATACTTCAAAGGAGGCCAGCTTCCATGCCAGGCCACCACGGAGACACTAAAGAAGTAGCAATGAGAAGACTGCTGCTCCCGTGGAAACGAAACAAGGGTAGGTTCCCTCACACACTACTAGACCGATAATTAAAACGGTTTACTTAAGCGCCCCATCCACCTCTTAGCTCCTCGGGACTGTCACATGGCATCATCTTTGCTACTGTATATCCTCAGTCGTGTCCGACTCTTTGTGACCCTAAGGACTGTAGCCTGCCAGGCTCCCCTGTCCGTGCAATCTTCCAGGCAAGAACACTGGAGTGGGTTGCCATTTCACACTCCAGGGCATCTTCCCCACCCAGTTATATGGCTTAGCCTTACTGAAAACTAACATCCCATCTTAGTCCCTCAGACCATGTGAATCCTAACGCTGGACACAGTGTTGTTCATGTCCAGTTAGAAATATGCCCTGCGTATTTATTCTGTTGCACTGCAGGCTGTCAAAGATTCAAAAAATACCTGTTCTAACAGTTTCTTTACAGGTGAGTTAACTGAGGTCAAAATAAGTGATTTGTACAAGGTCACACTCGTGAAAAGCAGAACTCTCTGCTCGCAGCTTCTTTCACTGTAAAATGACTGAAGATTATGCATTCATGGGCCTCTAGAAGGTAACATATGTCTGCACAGAGGGAATTCAGCCTGGAGCAAACTGTCATTTGCAAGACATACTGATCTTATATGAAGTATTAGGATTCTTCAATATCATACTATTATGACACTTGAGCACTAAGCCACAGCATGTCTGGGAATGCCAACTACAAGCAACACCCTCATAAAACTCTGCAGTTTTAAAACTAATAAAAGCAAAATCAAAACATGAGCTCATCTATATGTATTGGACTGCAAGGAGATCAAATCAGTCAATTCGAAAGTCAACTCAACTGGATGTAACATTTCCCCAAATGAATCCAGAGTCACACTGATTGTGGCATAGGCAGCAATATTAACCAATCTATATGAAAAGGCACATCAATACCTAAGTAGGAACAGAGCAGGGGGAGAGGGGCTGTGAAAGTAATCAGAAAAGCAGGATAGATAAAGTGCATCTAAAATTTTCCAAGGGAAGGATACACAGAGCCTGGAAAATGCAAACAACTAGGAAAGGAGTCTTTTCTGTGGGTCATGTTAGCTAGCTCAGGTAAACTACTTTCAAAAGCATTTACCTCATTTTACCCAAATCTTAAATCTCCTGATGACTAATTCCATTTCCTGGGTTCTTCCAAAAAAGCAGAAAAATACTCAGGACAGAATTCCCAAGTATTTCAGTCATTAGAATCTACCTAAAGCTATGACCAACCTAGACAGCATATTAAAAAGCAGAGACATTGCTTTGCTGACAAAGGTCCATCAAGTCAAAGCTATGGTTTTCCCAGTAGTCTATGGATGTGAGAGTTGGACTATAAAGAAAGCTGAGTGCTAAAGAATTGATGGTTTTGAACTGTGGTTCTGGAGAAGATTCTTGGCAGTCCCTTTGACAGCAAGGAGATCAAATCAGTCAATCCTAAAGGAAATCAGTCCTGAATATTCACTGGAAAAACTGATGCTGAAGCTGAAACCCCAATATTTTGGCCACCTGATGCGAATAGCTGACTCAATTGAAAATACCCTCATGCTGGGAAAGGTTGAGGGCAGGAGGAGAAGGGGACGACAGAGGATGAGATGGTTGGACTGCATCACTGATTCAATGGACATGAGTTTGAGCACGCTCTGGGGGATGGTGATGGACAGGGAAGACTGACGTGCTGCAGTCCATGGACGCGAGTTGGACGCGACTGAACGGCTGAACAATAGTTACCAATCACCAGGCTGGCCTTCTGGTTTACCTGTCAGTCTCCTAGGTCTGATCAACTTAGGGTTTCAGGGCTACCAGGGTGAAGCATGGTTGACATCACCAAGGAAATGTTACCTGATCAGGCTGACTCCTGGTCAATTTGCAGGTCTTTGCTGGAATGCCCAACCTCACTTCATGCTCCTTCTATTTCGCCACTAAACCTACTGCCTAAATATGTGTCAAACAAAGCCCTTTCAGAACTTCCCTGGTAGTCCAGTGGTTAGAAACGTGCCCGCCAATGCAGGAGACAAGGGTTTGATCCCTGTCTGGGAAGATTCCATCGGTCGAGGAGCTAAGCTCATCGACCACAACTATTGAGCCAGCGCTCTAGAGCCCACACAAGCCACAACTACAGAAACCTGCGTGCCCTAGAACCTGTGCTCCACGACAAGAAAGCTGCTGCGCTGAGAAGCCTGAGCACCGCAACTAGAGACTAGCCCCTGCTTATCGCAACTAGAGAAAGCTGCACAGCAATGAAGACCCCAAACGCCAAAAATTAATTAATTAAAAAACAGAGTACACACAATGATTCAAAAATGCAGACCAAAAAAAAAAAGAAAAGACTTTTCAAAGATTAAAAACATATCTGGTAAAGGCATTAGGAAAGCTTAATGCTCTCTTCGCATGAACTGAATATGCTCTTTAATCAGTTCCTGGAGTGAAACGGCTACAGCTCACAAGCCCTCTCCAAGGGGCACCTTCACCAACACTGCCTGTATCCCGCAGGACCAAACCAGGACACGCAACAGCACAATTCCATTTACACAGAGACATCCTCTATGTTTTCGCTCCTAATTTTTTCATTTTTGACTTTACGAATGTCGAAATGAGATATAAGAAATGTAACCCCTCAAAGAAAAATAGTAATTCCATTCATTTGTAATTCCATTCTAAGCATCTGTCTGCTAGTTTGATGACTAAAATATGCTAATAAAGTTCCTTTCCCAGTAAATGCAGACTACTTTCCAAAGCTTCTTTCAGCCTTATCAATACTTAGACTCACCAAAACACATTCTTTTTTTTTTTTTTTAAAATAGTTCTGCAATAAACAAGAAGCATCAGTAGCCACTCAGTCTTTCTGAGTTGGTGTCTGAGGGCCACTGAGAGAAATCAGGACTCTATTTTTACTCCTGTACCTCTGCCAAGACTCTATTCTTAGCCTGATACCACAAATATTCTCTCCAGGAATGCCCTGTGAAAGAAGATGATGCTGTTGAGGCTGGGATCAGGATCATCATTCCCGGAGTTAGCTCTGATTAAAGGTCTGAGTCACCGCCATCACCGTGGAGGGCTTCTAGTCATCACTGCATGAATCTCAGCTTTGACCAAATGCTCTCCGGGACTCATCCTAGCTGGATACCGTGAAAACATTCCAGATCTTTACCACTTCCTCTGCAAAGACACCACTAACCAGGAACACAGAAAGAATGCCCCAGAGTAGTCATCCTGCTTTTCTCACACTTAAAATCTGAGTAAATATGACAGAAAGGAGAAACCACTTACTCTATAAATGTAGCCCTCCACGGCGGCCCGGGTAATTCTGCACACACTAGGCAGGAAAGCCCGAGTTCCCCAAAACAAGGTTTGAAATCAATACCAATGGAGGTCCATGCCTTAAAAGTAACACTGTAAACCAAAGTGGCCGACAAGCTGTCATGTGACTTATCTAACAGAATGATGAAATGATCAGGTTATTAGCTTTAAAAGTTATAACCATGATACTAATAGCTAACACCTATTGAGTGCTTACCAAGTGGTAGGCATTTTACAAGCACCATCACATTTAATATCCCAGTGGCCATATAAAGTATTGGGTTGGCCAAAAAGTTCCTTAGGGTTTTCCCCATCACATCTTTCAGAAAAACTCAAACAAACATTTTGGCCAACTTCATAGTATTATCTTTTATAGGCAGGAAACGAAGTAACTTTGTCAATGTCACCCAAAGTGGTTAAAGTATTCATTTAAGGTCAAGGCCATATTACTCAGGTTTCTAAGTTTTGCATTCTACTAAAAAAAAAAAAAAAACAAAAAAAACCAGGAAAAGGAAGAAAAGTATCAAACTTACATTAGTTGGATTTCATGAGTAAATCTCAATCTTATAATCTCTACAAGCAAGTTACTTAAATTTTTATATTTTCCTTTGTAGCATGTCTTCCAATGTCACATTCTCATTCATGGTAATTAAACAGGACAAGAAAACATCTTATAAGTATGCATTTCAGCAAAGTACTCACGTAGTCAATGGGCTTCAGGGATTTGACTCTAGATGTTGGGCAGCCGCAGGAAGCAAGGTCGGCATAGAGGCCTTCTTCTAACACACACTGGTTAGTGGAGACACCGTCTTGGTAATACAGGAGCCAGCTGAAAAAACAAGCAGGGAAACTTTGAAACGGCATTCGCTGGCCGTTGGATTCATTATCATGCAGCGGGAAACAGGCTAGGAGGAGGATATAAAAGTCCTGGTGCTGATCAGCAGCAAATATTCTGAGTCGATTCAAAAAAAAAAAGCCACCGCTATCACTTACTGGCCGCTTACCATGTGCTACACTGAACACTCCACACGCGTTCTCTTACTGTGCACTCATTGATTTATGAGGGAGAAACGTATCCTTACTCTTATAGACAACACAACTAAGGACTGAAAAAGTTAGCGGATTTGCCCAAGATTCTCCTAACTATTAAATGACAGCTGAGATTTGAAGGAAGATATGTGCTGTAAGCTAAAAACATTACCTTGATTTGGTGCTTTCAGAGTATAAAAATCTGGGATCAAATTACAGTAGTCATTAAGTGCTTCAACAGATCAGAAGTTCTTTTTGAGAGAATAAAAATTTTTACCCTTATTTAATAATGAGCCTGATTTCAGTCTCGGCTGAGTTAGAAGCTAGACTCCTAAAATCACACACAAATATTTAAAACCTGTCATCAACACAGCTGATAGCTAGCAGAGATTCTTAAAAGGAAATGAATCCTATAGAATCTTCCACAGCAAATTCTATTCAGTAGGGCACTCATCAAAATTTTCATTCAAACATGCCATTTGGGCAAGAAGGAGCCCAAGGGAGAAATTATATTGGCTGTTACTACTTTACCTTTGGTGAGTTTAACTTCTAGCCCTACATTTAAAGATCACCAGAACTGTACTATAGCTACTAGACAAGGTGAACATCAGGTAACCACAGAGATGCTCTGTAACCCAGTTACTGCCATGTCTCCTATGTGATAAGCATTTTATTTTTTAAGATTTTTTTTTTTGATGTGCTCCACTTTTTAAAATTATTGACTTTGGTACAATATTGCTTCTGCTTCACGTTTTGGTTTTCTGGCAGTGAGACATGTGGGATCTTAGCTTCCTGACCAGGGATCAAACCCACACCCCTGTATTAGAAGGTGAAGACTTAAGCACTGGGATGCAAGGGAGGTCTCTGTAAAATTAGCATTTTATAGCCAATATTTACGAAAAAATTTCAGTGTGCTGGGCATGCAGCTAAGCCCTTACATGCTTTATTTAGTTCTTATAAATAGAATCTTTTGAGGTCAGTACTGTTATTATCCCAGTTAAGGGGGAGGATTCTATGGACAGAGGAGCTTGGTGGGCTACAATCCATGGGGTCACAAAGAGTTCAACACCACTGAGTGACTAACACACAGAGGAGAAAACTGAGGTTCAGAGAAATGATCCCATTTGTTTAAGATTACATAGCTAGGAAGTGGTGAAATGGGCTCAAATCCAGATCTCTAAAGCATTTGCAATCATAAGCAATCACCATGGTTCCTGTATCCTCTTATTAAAACTATTGTTTAATAAATCATACATAAATATAAATAAAATATGTAAGTAAAATGTAAATTTTGTATGTAGATAGCCCTCTATATCTACTGGTTTCCTACCTACAGATACAAAGGCCCAACTATACTAAGCTACTTTACCTAAGACACTTGAGTATCCATGGATTTTGGTATTTGTGGGGGTTTCTGAAACAAATTCCTCACAGATACCAAGGGACAACTCTATACATAAATTATATATAGACACACACACTATATATTTGTTTGTAAGTAAATAACATATTTCCAACATGAAGCAATACACATGACCAATCTGTCCTAGACTTCAGTGTCAGGAAAATATATTTGCCTCAAAGGGGGGAAAAAAAAATCCAAAACTTCAGTGCTTTATCACAAAATTAAAACTTACCTTGCAAAATACTTTCATTTATCTTAGAAACTCAGAATCAAATACTAGGAACAAAATTATTTCAGACTACCGATTTCCCACTAAACAGCTGCAGCTAATCTATTCAACTGTGTCCTGCTTCATGTGTTTTCATATTGGAAAAACTTTTAGATCCTTCTTGGAAGTAAACACGGTAACATCCAAAGAGGTTCAAAGTAGTGAGAATCACTGGAAATCAGAATGGGAAAAGATAGTCTAACTTAGGGTTAGTCGAGATGGTTAACAGAGGAAATGAAGATGGACTGAACCTTATAAACATATATGCAGATTAATACTAAGCAAGGTTCACGAACTTACACACCTGCAGGGGGCCAGGTAGGTAAATATAAATGAGCAGTGTACCAGGTGAAAAAAAAACTGGCAATATATCCTATGGTAGATTGGGAAGCACACACGCCTCTACTCGATGCCAGCTATTAATAATTATCAACAAAGGTGAATGTTCCCTCATCTTCCAAATCTTCTCATTTTTTAACAGAAGGTAAAAAACAGTTGCTTCCGGGAAATATCCTAAATGTTAGTAATGATGCGAAAAAACTTTTTAAACACAGCATGTAGGCCAACCAAGTAACATCCACTGACAAGATCCACTTGAAACCTACACACTTTTGTTAGGTATGAGCAAAGAGGGGTGGGCCTAGCCAAACCATCTCTAAACAGCATCCCAGACACATTCAGGAGAGTTCAGAGATATGCTACAAAATAACCAGAGGGATTTTTCCAACTCTTGCACTTGTGTCCAGGGCACACAGTGGATACAAACTAACCACAGGGGCTTCTTCCCCAAGTACCCTCAGTGGGGCAGGAGCCCATTAAGGGTTCATAAATATTCTACACATACATACAACTGACTATAAGGGACTGAATTATGGGAAGACATACACAACAGAGCCTGCTGTTGTGTAAGTTGCAACTGTCAACTGGCCTTGAGTGTTTGCTCACTTGCATTCCCTTTCATTGACTGGTGGTGGGTACAAGCCCTCTTTTGCACAGGGCATTACCAAGAGGAGAAGACAGAAGTATACAAAGGGGGAAGCCAAGAGGAATCAGGAGGACGACTCCTTTGGGGTCGGCCTGCTTCCACGTCTTGGGAATGTCTGCCTAATAAAAGATCTGTCTGCTTGAGCTGAACTGAGTTGCAATGTGTCTGCTGTTTTAAACCCTTTAGTCCCTTGTTCCAAATTTTTGTTGCAGCCAGACAAGAACCAAGGGAGAGAGAGAAACTGACTTGACCCTTTGATGCAGAGCTGTAAACTACAGCATGTGGGCCAGATCCACTCCCACTGCTAGTTTTCCAACAGCTCACAAGCTTTGACTGGTTTTTGCATTTTTAAGTGTTTTTTTTTTAATTTAAAGATCTTGTGACATGTGAATATTGCATACAATATTGCTCAACATCCATGAACAGAGTTTCACTGGAACACAGCTTATTCATGTATTGCAGGGTGCCTGCTTCTGTGCCAAGCACTGGGGAGCCGGGACAGAGCCTCTATGGCCCATAAGGCTGAAAATATCTACTGCCTAGTCTTTTGCAGAAAAAGCTTGCTGACCCCTAGTACAGAGGCATGAGGAGGAAATCACATAGCTGAGTAAATGCCCAGAGATGGGAGGAAAGGGGGCTAGTATGTGGATAGAATGGAGCTTGGATATGGAAAGTGACACTTTTTTTTTTTTTTGGATGATAAATCTGGAAAGGTTCAAATCAATCCTGATCTCAATCTGACTGGTATCAGAGAACAACTGTGGGATTTAAAGAAGAGCAGTAAAAATATTAACCTGGATTTTGGGACAAATGATTGGGCTTTGATTGGTTTGTGGTAAACACTGGAAATAAGAGGACCCTGGAGTGTGGCTCATTAGGAGATGGAAATTCCCCAAATGGGAACCAGGACTCTTGTCTCTATTGGTTCAAGAGAAAAGGAGGAGGACTGATGAGTCCAAGATATCTTGAAGGAAGAAGAGACTTTGATGAGTTATTAGGTGGATGTCTGATAGAGATGCTACTGTAAAGATATATACACTTCAAAATGGCTAAAATGGTAAATTTCATGTTATATATAGTGTACCACAATAAAAAAAATGATACATAGAGAATATATGGTTAGAATATAAATTGAGAATCACATATAGTCTCATATACATGTAAGAAAGGCCCTGTATGCTACCACAGTTGGAAGGACATAGAATTAAAACAACAACAAAAACACAGCCAAAGCAATCCTTGACATGTGATGTGTGACCTTTTGGGAAACTAACTCTGAATCAGGGATTTCCAACTGTGAAATGGGGACAAAGGATACTTTAAATACAAAGTTTTGTTTTTTTTAAATTTAGGAGTAATATGTCTTATCTGGACAAAAATGCTATTTTTTTTATAGCTTTCTATATAAATAGAAGTATACTGAATAGTATATTCTGAATAGTATATACTGAAGAGTATATTATACTATTCAGTAAACACACAATATAAACATGCAAAATAGGGAATAATCTAAGATAACAATGAGGAAAAAGGATTAAGCAAAATGGTCTCAGAGTTGGCTACTTAGCATTCTCTTTCACAATGGCTCATAACACAAGTTGGGCAAAGTTCGCATAGGTTAATTAGCAATTGACTTATAAAAATTCAGCAAAATACTAGATTCATGTTTTATTTATTAACAAGGAATCCATGGGAAGGAAGATTAAAATGATTAAAATTTTTTCTTTCACTGAGTACTCAAAAGAGAAAGTCAAATTTGTATAAATTTAAAAGAAATTCACTTATTTAAACAACAGCAGAGATCAGCTGATAGGCATACTTACCAACCCCGAAGAACTTTAAAAGAACATGGCATGAATGATGAAGTCAAGTCTGAAACTTCTTTTGTGAAATCGATACATTCACCTTGGAACCCTGGTTTACTGAATGCTTTGAGCTACAAGAGCAACACAATAAACAGAGAACAGCTGTTTGATATCACAGAAGCAAATGAAAACATTTTAGTCTCATGTACTTATAAAAAGTCAGCAAAATACTAGACTCATGTTTTATTTATTAACAAGGAATCCATGTGAAGGAAGACATTCTCTTTAAACTCATGTTTTTTTTTCCTTATGTGTTTGTCAGAAATGTCACAATTTATTTATCATTTCAAACCACCAGGTTCTGGGCATGGAGGCCCAGAAAACAATTCTACCTGTAGAAGTAAATTAGAATCCCTCCTCTGCTAAATCTGGTCCCTGTCCATTGCATCAAGTGATCATTATCCCCTGTGATGAGAAAACATGTGTAAAAAAAAAAAAGCAATTTAGTGCTAAACACGAAGGCAGTTTGGGTTGGTATGAGGGGTGGCTACGGCTTGTCTCTCCCTAAGCCTTCTTGATTCACAGTTAATAAAAGGGAGAAGGAGAAAGCATGAGCGCGTGCCCATAAATGAGCATGAGGATGCCTGTGAGGCCACAGAAGCAGATGGCAGAGAAGATGATAATGATGGGATTAGTGCAAGATTTAAAGAAAGATGGTTGGGCCATGTATTTCAGCTTACAGGCTTCAGTCTACTGATAGAATACCTTAAATGCACAGCTTACAGCCTTATATAATGATTAACTACATTTCTGCTTTAGTTCTTTATGTCAAGGAAAATTCATGAAATCTCAACTATAATTCCCTTTAGACCAGAGATATAATAATCTGCAAAGCCAGTGGCCTTGGATCTCTAATAGGTAAGAAAAAATTAATGAGGCCTATAAATATTTTATAATACACAGGAGCCTTGAAATAACACGGCCCACAGATCCACCCAGCACTGACAGGCCTGCGCTGTAGCTGAGAATGCATCGTAATAAGCAGCTGCAGCACCACCCTCTTTGCTGCCACTGCTTCATCCAGAACAAGGCTTCATTGAGCAGCGGATGTCCGCCTCCTTCATCTTCCCAAGGGTCCTCTTAGAGACGGATGGTCTCTGAACCCTGAGGAACTGTTTCTTGGCTATCTCATTCTGCTCTGACCTTGCTTGGTCTGATATCAAAACCAAGTCCAAGCCAGAAAGCTGAGAACCCACTCCCCCTTACACAATATGATTTCCTAACATGAAACGAGGCTGTTATTTGGAATGTTAAAACACCAAGGGACTCCCAGCCTTAAGGAGGCATGATCTGTCAAGTTCCTACCACGGACCTTTGGTAGGAAAAGGCAAAAGCAAGTCCAAGACAATACAGATCTCTGGAACGCTTCCCTGTATATGCACAGTTCTACGTGTCCAGGCAAACTGCCCTGGATTCCTTGATAAGGATTTCAGTTGGTGGTTTTTCAGACAATGCTTTTTAACTTAAAACTTAAAGGTTTGTAGAACGTGAAGCTAAAAAGTCAGTCACGTTTAACTCCTCAAAATGTGGGGTGATTTCTCACCCCACAGGCAAATATTATCTTTATTCACAATAACAATCAGAAAAGGCACATGAGAACAGAGATCACGGCTGTCTGATTCACTGCATGGATTCCCAGTTTGTTGATTTAATTATATTCATATTGCTGAGTTTAAGATTTATACTTCAATATTTTACCATGAAGCCATGAAATGTCAAATCCTGGGCAACTGATGCTGCACATTAATCCTATTTCAGAGAGTATATGTTATAACTGCTTCTGCTTTTTAGTTTTAGTCTTCACACCAGAAGCATTAAAAGTTTCTGTCTCTCTGACACACAGTCTGTCATAAAGTATTATTTTGATTCAAATAGTTAAAATACTCTTTATGCAAATCAAAAAAAAAGACTTAATACTGATTTGAACTTATTTTATCCCCTAAATGAGATATGATTCACTTAAGATGTGTCCAACCCCAGAAAAGCAACAGCTCATTTTAACTACCTTACAAATGCCTCAGAATAGAATAATCCTCATCCTAATGTTCTGAGGATGGATGCACAGCAACCAACTCAGTGCCTTCTAATGAGAATAATTAATCTCTGGTTTTTATACTGGGTTGGAGAAGGAAATGGCAACCCACTCCAGTATTCTTGCCTGGCGAATCCCAGGGACAGAGGAGCCTGGCGGGCTACTGTTCACGGGGCTGCAGAGAGTCGGATGTGACTGAGTGACTGAGCACATACTGGGTGAAATTAAGTGGCCAGTCCTGGTGAAAAATACGTCCTGTGAAGAGCGAGCTGGATGAGTCACTATTCTGGTTTCCTTTTCAGGTTAATGGAGAACAAATATACAAAACAACTTGGATACGTGGCATAGAACACAGATGAATGTCAGATGAACAAGAAATGAGTTGCTTCTAACTACACCCATCCTTCCGGGCCATGTAAGCATGGTTCCAAGCCCCAAATGGAAGTGTATGCGGAAAATAGCAGCAGTGCATCAGTGGTTTCCAAGGCTCCTTTTCACATATACTGTTCTTGTGTCTTCTTTAGAACCTCGCTTTAAAGCAGATATTAACACCCCTTTATGATGAAAATTTTGTAGAAATCCTTTCTCTTTTACTATGTATTTTTCATTAATAATACACATAAATAAATGTAGTCATTCTTCAATATGACAAACTAAAACCTCAAGAACTTCATTACTGAACAAAGGAAGTCTTGCTTTCTTAATTTATTTCATAATATCAGAGTAATTCTTGAATGTCGTTTTATTTATTCCAATGCTAAAATAATTCAACTGGGAACACTCAATCCTATCTAAATGAGATGTTCTGCAGCCCTTTGGACTTCCTGCAAGTAAACGTATACGACGTTAAACAGGGAAAAGTTTGTTTCCACTCTTCCATTAGATCACACTGTCTCATATTGCAGTGCTATGCACTTCTCATATCAGCTGCATATTCTATAGTGATTTTACTTCCCTGTTTACTCAGAGGAGCTTTCTTTACTGAGATAAGTACTACCTCCTGAGTATTTCTGGCCTCTGGAGTCTATAGAAAGGATCTGGTCATGTTCTTATTGTTGTTCTTCAGTAACCAGTCATGTCTGACTCTCTGCCACACCAGGGGCTGCAGAAAGTCTCATTTAGACAAGACAGAGTATTCTCAGAGGAATTATTCTAGCACAGGAATAAATAAAACTATCTGGTCTTGGTACCCCTGGCCCCAAATGTTTTCCTACAGTGCTCCTGAACCTTACTAATCTTTGACTTGACTAGAATTGTTGTTTTCTTATCTTCCATACATGGTAACAGTAGGCACCACCGTTAAAGGTCCTGTGATCCCTTGAGAATTCAATCTGGCTGAATTATCCAATACAAGAAAATACTCAAGTTGCTTTTTCTGAGCTAGAATCACATATAAAATGGAACAGAGGCTCAATATTTAAAGAAATTCAAACTTATAACTCTACTGCAAATGGACTTGAAAAAGATGCCAGGAAAGAAAGGTCCTTAGTTGAGTCATAGGGGAGAAAACAGAATTTCTGGAGAGTGGAGGCCTGAAATACAATCTCACTGGAAACAAAATTCACTTTTATGCGAGTTAATCTAGTGAGAATGCAGATATTCAGGGCTTGTGAAAAGACAGAGACGAGGACATCATGGACATATTCACGTTCTATTTTTGTTTGGTCTGGGAAAAATAAAAATGAAATACCATTTGCTAACTATGAAGAAACTCTATAATGATCCTGTTCTTGTATCATATATTGTGAGCTGGCAATCAGACCTGATGAACTGACCTTTAGTCACAGGTGAAAAACAATCTTCTTAATAATAGGAGGTATTCTGTGTCTCAAATAAGATATGTATCATCATCATATACTTCCACATCGGCAATGGTATTTTTACTAGAGTAAATCTCTACACATGTACTTTTTGGCTTTTCCCTTCTCAGGTGACTTGAGGTTTACTTTCAAGTCACCAGCATGTTAAGAATTCCCTCTGTTACTTGAACTGGAGATGTAACTTCCTTCTTATTCCTCAGACAGAGAAAAATAACTACCCCATATAAACACAGCCTCTACACTGTCAACCTGACTTTCACAACTACTTGTGAAGGAGAAAATAATTTTATAGTTGCTGAGAGGAACCAGACTATCAGCCAAGATCCGCTTGTTTTCATTTGGGTAACTGAAAACAAGCTAAACTTTCAGAAAATCTGGTCCAACGGAAATAATAAGAGCTTTGATACTGGGTAAATAAGGCGGCTTTGTCTGCTTGTTACCAAATGTCCAGCTGTCATACACTTGTCAGGACCTTTATTTCACAAGGCAGTGGTTGAACCATATTCAGAAAATAAACGGGGCCAATTTCGCTGGGTGTTTGCGGCTGCTTCCTTTTTCTTCAAGTTGGACTGGAAATACTATAAAGAAAATCCTCTGAGCAATCTGTCCCAAACAAGGAAGTTCATTACAAAAAAAAATTAAAAGGGAATGGAGGAAGGGGAGAAACAAGAGCTTAAAAGAATGTGATTTTTTTATCTGCACTTAAAACTCAGAGAATGTGCAGCTTGGAATTATCCCAGTTTCATCTCTTTTATCTACTCATGTTACATTGATTCATGTGGGGAAAAAAAGTGCTTTGAAAGTCCATGGTTGGAGTTTTCTAAGATTCAAAATAAAGATCTGGCAGGAAGTGACTCCAGAAACTGAGTTATATTCAGAGAGGAAATGTTCCCAAGAGGCCTGAGCTAATCAGAAAATAATAAAACCTGAAAACATTGCGGACAGAAACACGGTTCAAACTAAGCTGATTTGAGATACATAAACACTGGCAGAACGTGCAAAATGTACACAGAGAAAAAGATTCAACATGATGTAAAACTAGCAAATGTCAAATACTTAGAACCAATCATTCTTTTTGGCTTTTTGAAGAAAATTTTTCTATATTTGTTATGTTAAATGAGACAGAGGAAGCTCTGTATTTTACCCCCTTTCTTATATGGCTGTACTGCTTGTACCACGATATGTCTTTCTTTGATGTCAAATCTTGGAACTAGATACAAAAAGTGCCTCTTTTGTGACCTTGAGCTGTGTGAAATGATGCTCACTTGAATTCTAAATCTTGGTTTTTCTCACGAATAAATGAGATAAATCCTGACCTCACAGAGTTATTAGAAGCACTAAGTAAGCACAATTTCTAGCTCTCAACAGATAATAAACAAACATTAGGCTCCAGAGTATTACCCAATCCTTGAAACCATTAACATACTAGAATAAAGAAGCGGGGTTGCGGTTTTACCAGCGCTTTTAAGCAATTTGTGACTTAGGTTTTAGAAATACATTTACATAATAAGCCAGCCATCTCTCCATGGTGAGTTTGCTCCTCCACAGGACTGTGTAACATACTATGCTGATTAAGAATGTGATGTTGAAGAATGGATGGGCAACAGGAAAGAAAGGGTGGCAGAGGTTTGAGACGAACCCAAAGTGGTCACTGCTGAAGATCTAGTGGGAGAAAAACAAAGGACCATGACAAACCCAGGCCAATGTGGTCAGTAACAAGGATGACACATCGGTGCCCACAGGTTCCTAGTACAATATAAACTGCCCTGCCATGCAGACACATAAAGGTTATCTGAGGGAAAGAGACAGACTTGAGAGAAAGGGCATACATATTTAGTACGCAATTTTTAACAAGTTAAGAATATTTTTAAACATACCAAATGTGGAGGCTCATTTATCCCAAGAGGTTCCTGAAACATATATAAAAATATTTTAAGAATTATAATCACATATTCTTAGTTGTCTTTGAAAAGTGCTGAAAATATCCTTTGGAAAACAAAAAAAAGTATATGATCTGACCAATTTACTAGATTCTTTGAACTTGGTAAGGACCCTCAAATAATCTACTAAATTAGTTTATAATAACCTTAATATTTATTACTAATTCATGTTGAGTAATATTCATTTTGAGCTAAAAGAAAAAATGTGCCCCAGTGTCCATTAGAAAGACAGGACCCCCCCCCCCAAAAAAAAAAAAAAAGACAGACAGACCCTGAACTTCCCACCACTTCTCGCCCATCACTATCTCATGGGTACCCTTACTGTTCTTCCAGGCTTGTTATTATCCACACTGGCCACACTCTTTCATAACTGTGTAACTTTGCACATGTGGAGATGATTCCTTCTTTGTGAACTGCCTTTTCTGGAAAAATCGCTTTTATCCTCTAAGACATCACTCAATGCATCTCTTCTTGAAGGCTGGCATGGTCCCCAGAGCCCCAGGCTCTCCGTGCTCCCACCCCTGGTCCCTCAGCACGGCTTACACCTGCCCACACACTTCATCTTCTCACTAGTCATACTGTAGGTAATAGTGCATAATTGTCTGTCTCCTCTAGGAGACACACAGACCCATCGGGGCAGGCTTATTCATCTTTTATCTCCAGGGATCAGTCCTGTCTGATATGTCAAAGGCACTAAATACATGCTACTGGATAAAAGAACTGATCAAATGACAGAGTTCCTAATCATGGAGGTGCTCATACTACCTACTCGCTCTCTATGGAGTCTACAGAAATTCACAGGCTGTTTCATTTTCTCTATAGGTAACATACAACATAATCCAACAGTCCCACTTTTTTAAAGCTTCTTCCAAAAGAAGACTGTACGCCATCACAAGCCAGGGGCACTGGCTATATTCATATTTAACTCACCAACTGGATGGGTCGTATTGACATGATTGTATTACTTGATCCTCCCCAGTCAAAAAAGCACTTGTATTTCCCTTTCTCTAAAATGTACTGTTCTCCACAGAAGAACTTCTGCTGGTAGGCAACCCACCTAAGTAGGATAGAAAAGAAAAAGAACAAAGGTGACACAGAATTCAGCAACCAACAATTTAAACACCAGAGGAGCTCGTGATCCTTACGAGACAACTTACACGCCGCTTTTAACGTGAATGGACCTTGTTTCACTGCCAAAGCCAATTTCTTCTAAGTCAGAGATTTCCTGATTTGTGATGTCAATAAACTTCCCACTTTCTAGATCAGATTCAAACAGTGTGATTGAAGATTCTATGAAATTCTAAAAAGAAGAAGAGGTGAGTTTAGGGAACACAGGCATTTTGTTTTATGGCTTGCTGTATCTTAGCAATTTTCACATGCTTTGGGGATAATTTTCACACAACTTCAGGAAGAATTTTAAATGGCACTGAAGACAATTTTAATAGGCATTACTCCTAAACAGTTTAAAGAAAACATAAGTCTGGATTTACTTTAGGCAGGGAAATACAATTCTATGAAACTAGAAATTAGTTCACAGTCAGTAAATTGCTGGGAATTACAGACTATCATATACAACAGTAACTATAAAGGAAACTCAAGTCTAACTTGTGTCTAGAGAGCAAAAGCAACCTGAAACAGAAAGTAAACTTAAAATGTACTGTGGGCATCGTGGGGGAGGATTTTATGAGCTTAAATATAACAGAATAAATGAAATTTGCTTGAAAAAATTGTTTTATAAAAATTAAAATCAGAGGATATCTCCATGTAGTCAGACAGAATACTTAAAAATAACAGGAAAATTATAAGACCCAACTTGACACTTAATTCACAAAATAAACATTATTGACAAAAAAGATTAATGTTAAAAACAAATGTCTAATTTCACTACTAGAGAAATCCAAATTAAAACACATATAGTTTCACTTTTTAAGTTAATAGAGAAATTCAAATTAAAACAGATACAGCTTCACTTTTTAAGTCAAGAAATACCTAAAAACCCAGTTTTACCAAGGAACATCCCTGGTGGAAATATACGTTCTGCGGCTATTTTAGAAAACAATTTAGACATATATTTATGAAACTGTTTATTCTTTGTGTGTGATATTCTTAAGTTTCCTAAAACTAAATAAGAGTCAATTTATATGCAAAGATGAATTATTTATCATAGTGAAAAGCTACAAATAATATAAACGTCCAAAAGATTTACAAACATAAACCTTTAAGCATCTACTGCTTGATGGAATAAATACAACTAAGGAGAGTTTTTAACAAGTTAACAGTTAAAAATATATCATGTACTCACTTCTGCCAAGAGCTTTACATGCCTTATTTCTGATGTGATTATTTTACTATCACTCCTATTTTACAGCTGACAAAATTGAGTCAATCCCCTGATATATCACAGCGATTGAGGGGCAGAGATTGAATTTGAGTGTAAATCTGTTTGTCTACTCTAAACTCTTAAATCATTGTCAGATATAAATGTAAGGATAAAAGAATAGGACAAAAACTAAAACTTAAAAGCTTGGTAAGATTATAAGTTCTCACAAAATCCTCAACTTTTCATTTAAAAAAGAATAGAAGAAAAAAAAATAGAAAAACCAAGAGTGGTTACCTTTGGGCCCAGAAGTTGAAAAATATTACCCTATATTTTTTCAAATTTTCAAATAGGTGTATTTTTAACTGGAAAATACAGAATGCATTAAAAAAATAAAAACTCTTTATTCTTGCCTATTATTTCATTGTTTGTAGCTCAAGTTTTAGACCTACAGGAAAATGTTATCAGCTTCTATACATCTCAAAAACTATCAAATTTTTCATTATGATTATTATTACTACAATCTAAGATTTCCAGGACAGACATTCATTTTACATGAACAAGCAAAATAGTATCCAACAAAAACAAAGCATCTATGAAGAGAAAGAAAATACATTTGAGAAAAAAATTTTCTTGCATTTACAACTTACATGTCAACTTTCAAGGATTTTAAAAACTGCTGATACAGCTGGGTCAAATTTCATTTGAAACTTCAGGAAAAAAGATAAACGCTTTTTACCAGAAATTTTTATTATATTTTCTAAGCTACATTTGGGTTTTCAATTCCTCCTTGAGAGTAAACATGTGGAATCTGAGAACACCTGTCACCTTCATTACTTTTACGTCTTTCTTAAAAATGTGGAAGCTAGGTGGATTTAGTCTTCATGACCCCCGCTATCTATCCCTCGTCTTATTAACAGAATACTTTTCAAACACGTGCACTTGTTATCTTTTTGAGCTTCCTTAAATCTTGATTTTACATATATATGTGTATATATGTATGCATGTATATACACACATATACACATATTGATATTTCTGTATCTCATTATAGACATAGATCTGGCATTTTCCAAATATAAATCTAGAATATACATATATTAAATCAAGGCTCCAACACCCTATTGGAGATTTCTTGGGTTCCTTGGTGGCTCAGTGGTAGAGAATCCACCTGCCAATGCAGAAGACATGGGCTTGATCCCTGGGTCGGGAAGGTCCCCTGGAGAAGGAAACGGCAACCCCCTCCAGGACTCTTGCCTGGGAAATCCCATGCACAGAGGAGCCCGGTGGGCTACCGTCTATGAGGTCACACAGATTCGCAGACAACTTCGCGACTAAACAACAGAGATTCGCTTGCCCAGGACAAGCCTCCCCAGTGAAATTTTACAGCCTGGGTGTCATATCAACAAACTTGCTTATATGGACAAAATAAACTTCCGTCACCCAAGGGACAGGAGCTTGCCTGTTTCTTACCAGTGAAAGCGCACGCCTGGCTCCAGGTGGCTGTGAGGGTGCTCGCGGTGATGACAAGTGCAGGCGGCGGTCTGGGCCCTGGTCAGGAAGTGCTGTCCACAGCCGCCAGCCAAGCAGGCCCGACCGCCGCGGGCAGGCCTTCGGCGCTCACACACACCCCTCCTCCCCAGCTCTCGTGACTCTGCGGCGACCCTCCTCAGCTTTTATCTCGTCTGCCCCTACCACTGCTCTCTACTCCCCGTTAGGGTTCCAGGGGGGCAGAGGTAAGCTGACGGGTTCTACGGGCCACCGCATCACGCTGGAATCGGATGGGAACATGTGCTGTGCCTCTGCCCTTTCACTGAGAAATCACTTGCGTTACGGGGTGAAGTTTACCTGAGCACCGATTTGAAGAGTCCTATGGCATGGGGTGTGGGAGGAGGGTGAGCTGGGAAGCAGGCCGGCGGCGCAGGCCACTGGGCCACGGTGCAGCCAGAGAGGGAGGGCTTACGGCCACAGGACCCGGGCCCAGCACCAGCGCTGGCAGGCCACGGGTTCACGGACGGACACACTCGCATGGCCGGAGTCTCCGGCCTTCCTGCTCTGGATCCCAAGCCCAGAGGCGTGGCCAAGGGCACAGGGGTCTCCTAGCAGAGACACTGTTCTCCTGTTGAACCTCCTGCTTTTGATTATTCATAGCTTTTCCTGCCTTGTAGCTTCTGCCTTCCGTCTTCTAAAAATGTTCCTGAGTCTGTCTCCTGGCTTTGACCCTCTCTGCTCGTTACACCCAAACCTACCAAATACACAATACCTGATCCAGTTGACCAGCTGCCATCAATATGGTGTTCCTGCTGCGGGGAGCTCTAACTCTAAGCCAACTCCAATCACCTGGGGCTAACTCTCCAGGGTCACATGTCCAAAGTAAACTAAATAAAACATGCAGGCAAACACAAAAACAGAAAACCAAACCTTCTAACGGCCTTGTTCATGAGGGGTCTGTGATAGGACACTAGTCCTGTGAGGTTACCAGGTTACCATCATTCCAACTGTAACCACAACTAAATAACTTAAACTTATCAAATAACTTCCAAAGTCACATGGATTTAAGTGGAGCTCTCTTGCTCTAGAAAGATGAATAATGAATAACGATGGAGCCTCAAATCTGCACTCCACTTTAAAGCACTTAAACAGAACGAAAAATCTGGAGAGTCTAACACAGTCTCAGGCACAGGACTCCCCACTGTTAGAATGAACTAATGAGCAGCTGCTTCAGGACCAAAAATAAGTCTCAAGGATCAATAATTTGATTTTTTTTTTTTATTATTTTTAAATTCCATAAAATCCTGCAGCTCATCAGGTTCTGGAACTCCTATACGACAACCCCCCTGGGTGGGCAGCGTCAAACAAGATACCAAGACACCAGGGAGATCTGATGTGTCCATTAATTGAGGGGACACAACGGTGTCTGCTGCACACCACCTGGTTTTACAGATCTGAAAAGAGATCCCGAGTCTGAAAATCAGAAAGCAAATCCAAAAGGAAATCCAAAACTTAGGCGAGTATGAAATTTAGAGAAAACAAGCATACCAAGAAACTTATAGAGAGAGCCAAGAATAAAAATTCCTTCTTTAATCCCTGGAGTGTAAATTATTGCTATATTCCTTCCTCCTGGTCCTTTTCTCTTTATAAAATAATCAACTCCAAGTCACTATATCTGCCTGACTCATTTGGAATTAGAAACACATTTCTGGTCATCCTCTCCAAAGCACTCCGTGACACAGACCACATTATCCCTAAGGGACATGTCCAAGATCTGACCTTTGTGGATCCAGAGTGTTCCATATACCAGAGCCAGGCCATTAGAAGACTGCGTTATGTTATGCAACTTTCCTACCTTTCATCTGTTTATTTGATATTATTTCAACTTGGATCTCAAAGGCAGTGCTTTGTTCTTTCCCAGGTTAGAGACCTTTGAGAGACAGTATGTCTCACATCAGCTCTGCCTGTTAACCCCACTGTCTACGACAACCCCAAGAGCTGCTCACCCTATGTCTAACACTAACTGTATCATATACTTAAAAGTTGCAAAGAGGGTAATCTTACGTTGGGTCTTATCACTAAAAAATTAGTAATTATAAAGAGGGCATGAGGAAACTCTGAAAGGAGACAAGTATGTCCAGGGCCTTGATGGTCTGATGGGTATATACTTATTCCCAAATGCCTCAATTGTATACAATGAATACGTACAGCTTTCTACATGTCAATCATACTTCAATAAAGTGGTTTTTAAAAAGAGAACCTCTACCCAATTCCACGCTACGACTGAAGAAAATATTTCATCTGAAAACGTTTGTGTGAACATAAATTTCAGACTGTTTATAATTTAAATTTATGTAAATAATTGTTTACTATACACGTGTATTAGTCTGAAGAATAACTATATATTTACGGCTACAAATGAAATGTTAATAAGCTGTTGGCTGAATGAGATTCCAGGTTTCCACTCCTGAAGTGCTTTTTAGTCTAATCATTCTGTGCCAAGGAAAATGGGAAACGTGACATGGGCGCCAAAGTAAGACAGAGTCACCCAGCAAATTACAGCTCTGCGCCTGAGCATAGTACCTAAGCTCAGAGATTCTCGGTTTCCGTATCTGCAATGTGGGAGTCATAAAAGCCTCTATCTCATCATTTTTGTGAAGATTTAGTACAAGTATGCATGTAAAGCCATTAGTAAGCCCCTGAAGATGTTAGGAATATCATAATGAGGATGATGATAATACCTTTACAAGCTGGTCTTAATTTTTTTTTAAACCTCATTTAAAGAGAATAGATTTTCTTTGAAGGAAATTATGTGTACTAAAAACTATGTGTTATCATTTTCATAAATACCCAAAACTTCTATTTGCAGCATTAGTTTAACATGCAAATTTCTGCCAATTTTTCCAACGTATTTTCTCATAGACTGTCTATATCAAGTATCTCCTGACTTTTTAGCTATAGTGTTTTTTTTCTTTCCACATTTTCTATTATTTGAAGAATTCAACTAGTGAAATCTTGGAGTTTTGCCTGTTTTAGTCACAGTCACCTTGGAAGATACCATCACATTCTCTGCTGAACATTTCTAGGAGCAAACTTCGGCTCCACTTTTTTTTTTTTTTTTAAAATCAGGAGGGAAATTCTTAAAAATCATTCAATACTAGGTGGGAGATGCTCTGAATCATGATGCTTAACTTCTTCAATGCATGTGGTTACCATGAACTGAGAGAGAAAAAGACGCAGGCATGATCATGTTTTGTCTGGCATGCCTTTTACTGCTCAAGGAAGACGTGGCTAGAGAAAACCCGTGGCCCTTGCACATTAGAATTGTGGACAAAACACCTCAAAAGCTCTCTGTCCACTGCTCAGACAACTTAGTACCCAATCTTCAGTTAGCTCTGCTACACTTCTTTTAGGTAGAACTGGTTTTCAACTCACTTTTTTACTAACAAGGATCACTGTGGACAAAAAAAAAAGCGCTCCCTTATTCCCTGTGATTCTTCTCTCCCATTCGGGCTCCTGCCGCCCGACCAAGCGAGGGGTTGCCACAGCGGTGCCTGTGACCCTGACAGGTAGAAACTTAGGATTCAGAGCACAGAGCCCGCCCGGACCCAATAATCACCCTTCACTGCATCATCAATTCTTTCAAAAGGTGGCTTCGGAGGTCATGCCAGATAGTTTAGAGTTTATATGGGTAAAGATTATTTTGGAAATATACTGCAGTGGTATAACTTCTTAATTATGAGAAAGCATGGCCCTCTGAACACACTTCAGAAGTCTCCAGAGCTGGTCAGAAAAGTGAGCAACATCTGATAAGCAAGCTCTGATATCCTGCAGAACTCTCTAGTGTCCTTCTATCTCTTCTTCCCTGTGTCTTCCAGTCCTGGAACATTATAGACCTCCTGCCTCCAGGCTTACCTCCTTCACCCTCATGCTATTTCTTGATACATTCACCAAAAAAAATAAAAACCTTTCTAAAATGCTAATCTAATCATGCTCGCTAGGCCTAAAATTCATTCTTTCTGGTCAAATCAAGAAAGAAAAAGTGTGAACCCCTCAACATGGCATATAAGGCCCTTCATTTTCTGGCCCTGGATTCATCTTACTGAGCTCTAATATCCTGATTGTACTGCATTTCCAAAACATATCAGTTTCACTTATATGAGGGTTTCTCAACTGCAGCACCAGTAACATTTTAGGCTGATGATTCCTTGCATGGCCTCCCTGGCCTCTACCCACTAGACGTCTCTAGCCTGACAACCCCCCACCCTTCCAAAGTCATAACAATCCAAAATGTCTCTAGACACTACCAGGTGTCCCCTGCGTGAGCTCATCCCCAACACTGGCTCCCATCCTTGCTTTTTAAAATGTTAACCTCTTGCTAAAACATCCATCTTTCTTCTTCATCCTGTTCCCAAATTTCACTTAGCTAACTCTCAAACTTGAAATTTCAACTCAGCTGCCCTCTTTCCCTGTCTACTTCAAAAGGGAAGTATTGGACTTTTCTCCGGGTATCCTCAATACTTTAGTGTTGAATCCAACCACAGTCAAACAATATCAAACATTTACATAGGTACTATCAACCCTACCACATAGGTAGTGAGTGTCTAGCCATTATATCTCTAGCACCTGACACAATCTACCTAATAGCAGGTGTTCAAAAATGATTATGGAATCAATGGATGAAAAATACACACAAATATTCTGTAATAATCATGGCAGTCAAGAAAGGCAAGCCATATAAGTCACTCAGTTTAATGGTCTCAGGTAGTAGAAACATTTTATCATTTTATATTCTACCAGAGGTCATGTCCAATTTTCATGGAAAGCCAAAAAAAAAAAAATTAAGAATAAAGAAGTTAACTCACAGCTTGTAAGTACCGGAAAGACAAGATGGAACCACTTAATGCCCCAAAGGCATTACTGTCTTCAAAATCTCCTTCTTCAAGTAAGAACTGCTGGCCTTTAAAATGTTCTTTTTCATAGGCAACCCATCTACAAGTAGAGGACATACAACTGAGTTATTAATAAAACCGCAGTCAAGAAAGAGAGAAAAATCATGATAAAGCACCCAGGTGCATATCACCATCTCTTAAAAAAGCAATACACTTATTTTGCTAGCATTCACAGAGACAAACAAATGGTGTAAACTTCATGGATCAATAATTTTAATAGTTTGGAGGCTTTTCCCAGCAAAAGGTTAGCTGTTATAGGACTGCAACCCAGGAACACATTAAATGTCTGTGGCCTGACCCTATACCACCATCAGAGCGTGGTCAGAGAATAGCCTGCCAAGGAAAAAATAATGGAAAGCGCAGACAGACAATGAGAAATACTGCAAATCCACAATGAGATTCAAAGACAATCAGTCTTGTTTTTCTGATTAAGCCCTGCTGGAATCACAGAATGATCACTATATTAAACATGTATTTAGGGTTTAACTCGAAGGAGCCTGTCACCAGCTTTGGATCTGAAACACATTACAGGAGGGTTTAGCAAGGAGAAACGGGAATGAGACTGGGATGGTATTAGCCCTGGTGGTCTAAATACATAACAAAGACTTCTGTAAATATTTACAGGTAGGAAATGTCGCTCCCACCATTTTATCAGTGGTGAGAATGGAAACAGGAAGCCCCATGGCAGACTTTCCAAGGACAGAGGCTTCTTGACTTCTAATTTAAAATTATCAGTACCAAACACTGATAAACACCGCTACTCATTAGTTCTTTAGGAAACTTACCTTAATCTGCAGTAACCCACAGTAGCTAATGCAGTGTGGGCATAGATAAAACACATGCTACCCTGCTTGAATCTGCCCTTGGCCGGCACTGTGTAACTAGAGTGGGGCCCGCTGCAACGGGGCAGATTCCAAGAGTGGCCACTCTGGGCTCCTGGGCTGGGGACTTCTGAATTCTAGAGCTTGTCGAACTGAAGCCGGGTAGGGCTAACTACATTCTCTGGGGAAGATACACAAAGTATTCCTAAGAACTGTTTTCCTAGGGTACAAAGTAAAAGTAGCCCCTCAGTACTCCTGAACCCATATCTAATTTCTGTAGGTGTGCATCAGGTAGGGAAAGGGGTAAGGGTCCATGTGAGTTAGAATAAGCATTTTATATATATGAGCACATTTGTAATATGTAAAGAAACGACTATTACTGTATTCTTAAACTACTATGTGAAAATAAATTTTACAAGAGAACTTTCAAATTCTAAGTTTATATAAATGGGACTATTCAAAACATGCTTTTAATATACCTCAACGGGAAAAATAAGATACAGAAGACCTACAATCAGGGGAGAAATCAGTAAAGTATGACAGTTCAAAAATCTGCACAGCCTTTCTCAGTAGATTAAGTTTTAATTAAGATTCAACTTACATCTATCTGGGATATTTAAAAATAGACATTATCTGAGAAAAATGAAGAAACATCAACCTCATTTTCTCTAGATTCCTTAAGACAGGACAGAGGTGAGGAAGAGTTCCTATTATTTACAGATAGAGTTCAAGAGTTAAAAGTGAAAAATAATGAAATAGTGAAGTAGAAAAAAAAAAAAGTAGAATTAGTGAAAAAAAATAAAAATCACCTGTTCATCTTTATATTGGACATCACATTTTTCTCCTGCAGGTATCATATAAAAAATGAAAGTGTGCATAATGTTTTACTAGCCACAATATTTTGAGATTTTATAAAATAATCACAAATACACTTAGAAAATAATGTAAACCAAAATCTAGTTCATGATAAAAATCACTCAGATCTTAAAGGGAAGGAAAGAAAAATATTTTATCACAGGACTAACAAGAAGCACACGTGTCCACGGATCAGAGAACACTACGACTACATAAAAACACAATAAAAATTTATCCAAAACAGATTTGTTTTTCAAGCCTCTGATAAATTTTTTAAATTCAAAGGCGAGGAACTGGATAATAACTAATATGCCAGACTGAGACAGGCTGCGGCCTGGGACCCTTTGCTGCAGCGTTGCAATGCTTACACGTGAATAAACCTCTCCTGGAGGGACAAAGGACAAAGAAACTATGGGACTACAAATCACTGTGTTCACGTACAGTTGGGGCAAATTCTGGACAAAAGACACACACAAAAAAAAAAACAAAGAAAGAAAAAGCAGGGGGTCAGGAGCAAAAGCAGAGAACTGTGCATGCCCTCTGCAGGTGATACCACCTAATGGTGGGCAAACCACTAAGCCGTCAATTCCTGGACAACCCCTACCCTCATTCCGTATAAGGAACAAGCTCGCCTCTGCCTCAGGGGACAAGCAAGCAAGGGAATCCTGTTGTTTGTTCTTGATCCCCTCTGCTGCAACAGGAGCCTTAATAAAGCCTTGCCTGAATTTCCAGTCTGGTCTCGGATCAACTCCTATTGATTAAGGAGGTCAAGAACCTTGGTCAGTAACAAGACCAGTTACAGACATGACCTACACATCCAATGCAATGCATGGTGTATTTCCACTTTGGTTAGTGTATCCATTACTTGATCTAAAAGACTAAGTCTCCAAATATAGACCCTTGAGTAATCTTAAGTCATTTAACTTCTTTCAATGAAATATTTGAACAGCATCTTTTGCTAGAATACAATGAACAAGTTATATGATGTACTGCAAATAAGAGATATTGATGCTTAAACTAAAATAAACCAACATTTCAAATATTAATAATTCAACCTATCAACAGAGAGATTAACACATGTCTGAAGGAATTCTAGCCCTGAGTTGACCATGGCAATTAAGTTATGAGAAAAGCTTCTTTTCTATGGTTTTACCTGTGAAGATACAAAGTTTCACCCCAGTTCAGTAGCTGCTGATTGAGAGTGGGGTAGATGTGCTGTTGGTTACACTTGGATTCCTTCTTAGGGAGCTTTCTTAAAAACAGTGCAGGGCCAGAAGGTAACCAATGTCAAGAACCCTTGATTTTGTAAACACACAACTCAGGCTACCTCTTTAATGAGGGAGGACTCACTGCCGAGACCCTTAGCACCAAAAGACAACAGAGGTAAAACAGAGTGAAAATCGGGACTCTCATGCATGTGCATAATCTGTCGAGAAATAATCTTGTCTTGCAATTCTTATCTTCTATATTGTGCCTACAACTACTAAGTGCTTAAGTTTTAGAAACTGTTCCCTTCATTTAATCTATCTCAAAATCTCTAATACTAACAAGAGTTCAGAGAAAGCTGTCAGTAATAGGTTCTATTTCCCACATTTCAGAAGGGATGTATGTTTTTAGATTAAGGTAGGTTGTTTTTGCTCTGCTCAGCACATTTTTTGTGCTGATCTTCAAAACTAGACAAGGGAATCACATATGGGAAATATATCATACTCACACTCCACCGATGACACGGATTGATCCAATTCCATGAAAGTCTACATCATTTTTTAAAAAATTAGGGACAGAATCTATGTGTTCACTAAACTCTTTGGCCTGTCCATGGAAGTGAGGTTTTTCATAAATAATAACCTGAAAAATATGAAAAAAATCACTTAGCATGCTCTTATTTTAGAATAGATACATTCTGATTTATATGACACTGAAGGCTACAACCTGAATGAAGGACCACTGTTCATTTTCTTCCTTTATACTCAAAATACAGAATACTGTCTGACATTCACAAAGAATATGTGAGTCTTTATCCATGATAAAGATAAAGTATCTTGGTAAT
Organism: Muntiacus reevesi; assembly: GCF_963930625.1. NCBI lineage: Eukaryota > Metazoa > Chordata > Mammalia > Artiodactyla > Cervidae > Muntiacus > Muntiacus reevesi. The sequence continues at coordinate 13,576,376 of NC_089269.1, forward strand.
ATGTTTCTCTTATATCAACATACTCAAATATAATTACATGTTATATTTACCCAAATCCTAGGACCATTGCAAAGAGTAAACTGTCTTGAACTATCTATGTTTTTCTCTCTGTTCAATATTTGATACAGATCTGCCTTATATTTACTGAATTTCCCCTATTAAGAAACCAAAACTCTCTTGAGTTTGAGAAAACTTGCCATGTCTTGCAACATTGCTTGTATGGTCACTACTAATCACTGAGAATTACACATGCAAATTCTTGAATTTAAATAAAAAAGCTCCTAAAAGTTAGAAATGATTGAAAAATGTTTGGTATTCTTATTGGATATTTGGTTCAAATGGAGGAGAGAATGCAGTAGGACACAGATTTCTAGCATTTCGTTTACTTCGGACTTGGATTGGTACAAGTACTTCCCTTCTATTTTTTTAATCTTATTTACCAAGCCTCAGCTGCCCTTGGGGTTAAGGGAAGCGGTGACAGTAACAGCACTCATCCACCCACACGTTATCACCTGGTCCTATTTATGGCTGATGGCATAATTTGTATACAATTGGTGAAAAAAATCCCATGCTTAGACACACTGAACCAGCAAGTTATAGCTTCTTTATTTAAAAAGAAAAACAACAGCAACGCTGAGAACATTACACAGACTGAAAAAAAAAATATTTAGTACTGTTCCTGCTATTTTCTACATATTAAATTTTCAGAGTGCTGTATTGGAAGTGATGAAGTATTATTTGGGTTTCATACACGCTACATACATTGAACACATTCAAACTAAGAAGCAATAATTCTTTGATGAGTAAGTCACAAGCCAACATCTAACAACTTTAAAACTGTGACTGTCTAGGACAACCATTCCATTCACATGCCTCAGACTGCAACTGTCCCCAGAAGAGCCAGCCCAGAGCTCTGAGGTCGCAGACAGAGAGGTTGAGACAAGTCACTCAAGGAGCGTCACAGCCAATTCTGCACTCATGAGGTCACTAGTTCAAAACCTTGGCTGCATGTCAGGAGTCACCCAGGGAGCGCTGAAAAATTTAAACCACACCCCAGGCCAAATAAGTGTCTTTTCCAATGGAACCCAGGCAGAAGCATTTTTTTTAGAACTCACATATGAATGATTCCAACATACAGCCAAATTGTATTAGATTCATTCAGATATAAGTTTTTTAAAAAAACTCCATCTATGTGATTGGGAGAATGGTAGTCAATTCCACAAATTAGGAAGCCCAGAAATGGGAAAACTGGGGGAATTGTGCCTTGGTTTGGAGAGGAGGATGGATGAATCCCTGTGTCCCTGCCTGCCTCTGAAAGTGCTGTAGTCTAATTAAACAGAGGTCTGTTTGCATCTTTCATCACTACACTGATTTTCTTCCTATCTCCCTTTACAGGCATTCTACGATTCCATTTCTTTTTCTTTCCCAAAACAGACTTAATTCTGGCATTACTACCACCCATTTTCGGCGCCTCTACTGTTCCCTTCAGATACTCATGCTTTCAAACTGACATCACCTAATAGAAGCTGCTTGCATCTCCTCCTGATCATCCTTCATCTCCATCCCGAGCACCACTCCCAAATGCCTGCCGGGTATTTCCACTTGAATGTCTAGCTATCACCTCAACCCCTTGCCCCTGATAAAACAAGTATCAAACCTATCATCTTTCCAGCCCAGGAGGTGCTTACCGGGTCTGACTGGGTTGTCAGAACAGACCTCCACCTTTCTGTACTAAGCCCTCTCGTCATTTGAGCGTGGGTCCTCAGCAACCCGTGTGCAGTCACTGCCCACCAACCCAAGATACGTCACCTAGCTATTGCCAGCATACACTCAGGTAATCACATTTTTATTGTAGTAGTCTCAAATAGTTAAGGGGCTTCCGAGGTGGTGCTAATGATAAAGAACTCGCCTGCCAATGCAGGAGACACAAGAGACGTGGGTTCAATCCCTGGGTCAGGCAGATCCCCTGGAGAAGAAAATGGCAACCCACTCCAGTATTCTTGCCTGGGAAATCCTGTGGACAGAGGAGCTTCATGGGCTACAGTCCATGGGGTTGCAAAGAGACGGTCACGACTGAAGTGACTTAACACACATACACAAATAGTTAACAGATTTAATTCTCACACTTTTTAGCCTGCTACCAAAGTCTGTTCAAGACTCACCTTTAAGTTCATAGGCATTTCCACTTTCAGGCCACCCTTTAGATGACAAAAAATTTTAAATATTAGATATATTCTTATTTAAAATGTCCACAAGTAACTAAGCAATGTATGCAGGTTATATAAAAACTTGATTGGTGAAGATTACATACCAAATTTAAGTTGTGGTATCTAAAATTTTTAAGTATAGAACTCTACAGTAGTCAAAATCAAGTCAGACGATTCTATATCAATGTAAATGGGGTAAGAAATCTTGGAAAGATACTTTCCAGAGTACAACCACTACAAGGAAGGAAACCAAGCTTTAGTTCTTGAGTACATGTGACCAATTAAAGATTTAATCCCACAGCAGAGTGTCTCAAAAAGAAGAGTGGAGTTGTTAGTAGACTGAAAACTATGATTTGGCAAGGTAGATTTCTAAACCACTTAATACTCAATTTCTTCTCTACAAAGGCTTGGGCGTTCTGTGTTAGAGCATTTCATCTTCCAAGTCCTATCACACTTGCTGTCTTTGTGACCACATGGAGATAGAGCATAAAAGGTAACCCATGCCTCACAAAAGCTCTTGTGTATAATTTCTTTGTTTCCAGTGCTACTCCACATTGATACTCCTCAAAATTTCTGTTTTTGCTGGGTTTTAGTATTTTTTTAAGGCACAGCACAAAAACGGTTTGTCACATAGCCACTATTTAATTGAACACTTTGCCCCTCAAATAAAAATATTTGCAACAAAATTAATCATTAATACACTTATTACTTTTAAGAAAGTAATCATTCATGGACCTACCCATTTATTATTAATGTTGAACTGATCATGCATTATTGCAATGGAAGAGTATAATATACAACAAGCAATTTTCTAATAAGCATCAAAAAAACAAATATAGAATTTTTTAAAGTATGCAAAATGTTCACAGAGTATTACCTTATAAGGAAACATCATGAATTGTGATACATATAGTACAAAGTAAATTCAGACATCTAGAAAAACATTAAAATGGAAATGTTTCTAGAAAACATTAAAATATTTTCACAAATAGTGAAAGAAACAAAACAACAATGTACGAATACTTTGCCCATTTTGTAGTAGACATATACATGTCTCAAGACCGAGATGCATGACCAATCATCAGAGCTATCTTATTTTTGAATTCATGGATATTTGGGAAAATGTTTCATTTTATATCTTCTTACCATTTGAAGTGGATGCAATGATTTCATTTCTGCTGCAGAAATCTCAAAGAGTCCATGGTCCTCCTCCAAAACTATAGCTTGCCCCTTGAAATTAATATCCGGGTAGGCAAGCCAACTAAATAAGAAATGAATGGTTGGTTAAAGTATAATAGGAATACTTTAATCTGGTTCTGTAAGAGTTAAAAGCTAAAAAAAAAGCCTCAAAAAGAAGAAATCTCTGTCACAGAATTACATTAGTAAAACACATTCAAAGTGACACTGCTAGACAACATATAACAATGAATTAACATGTTATTAACTACTTACATTCAGACACTATTCTAAGTTTATTATATGTTTTTCAAGCATTGTCATCATTTTCCTATTATATGTTTTCCAATATTTAAAAGTTATGAAACCTTTAATGCAATTAAGATATAACTGAAAAATAAAAATCATTCCACTATATTTCTGTTTTAAACTTGGGCAATCAGAGGTAGGGATTCCACTATGCATTTTACACCTTTGATCCATAGTTTCAGGATCAGTACCAGTTCTTGGTTTCCCTCAGGAAGAGTATTTGAAATAAGATTCCTAAAAGAACCATCCAGAAACCAGCTACACTTGATAATTACAGACAGTTCTCAGGACTGTGTTAATTACTGGGTCTGCCCAACAGTTCTAACATGTGGGAGAGAGGAAGGGAGATGTCCAAAGTGGCCCCTAAATTCAACACCAGTCATCATCAGAGCAGATGAAAATGGAGGAAGAGGGAAGAAGGATACACATTGAACCAGAAATCACAAAAGTTGTGACTCAAGTCAATCTGGGACTGAATTAACACTGAACTCAGACCCACAGTCCTAAAGATACCTTTGAGATCAGAAAGGCCTAGGACCAAAGCCATGCTTACCAGCTGGCAGCTTAGCACAAGCCACGAAATTGTTTCATTTGTGACGGGAGAGTAGCTCTACCTATCTTCCAGGAACAGAAGAGAAATAAACACTGGTACTATAAAGGCCCTCAGCTACTACCAGCATGAGACAGACACTCTGCAAATAGCTCAGGCTCCAGAGTTTTAGGTCAGGGATATGTATTTATTTCGCAGTCCCACAATCTGGTGGGTGAAAAGACAATGGACTGATTCGTCTGTCAAAAATGGTGTCTGGGAACCTGTATCTGCTCCTGTGAGTCATCTATCAAAAACTTAACTGGATCTGAAAAGAAGACGGAATCTGTTTTAAAATATGAAAAAGTCTTTCTTAGGTATCCAGAAGTATACACAGCAAAATTAACACTTCAGAAATGTGTAGGTCACCAATTGAAATATGAGACAAAGTTAACTTTGGTAGCCATCAATCACCATAGTGACGAGAAGCAGATACCTACACGCCTGACTTCACAGTGAAGGACACAGATTTGGGAATATTCAGCTCTTCCAAATTGGGGACCGCTCGCTGGATGTAGATAGGGCAACGTGCCGGGTCAGACTGTGGGCAAAGCTCTATCTCTGGAATACTGCAATCCTGGAAAGGAAAAAAAAAAAGTTGACTTTGAAATATCTAGAGATACACACTGCAATATCCTCAACACTCTGGATATGCAGTTACAATTATTCTCACCATTCAGCGGAATTTTTAACCAATAACAGCATAAAGGAAACAGTGTTTCTTCTTACCAGTCTGTTAAAGTAAATTTTTCTAAGAAGTTACATTGACAACATGAGAGTTATATAAATATTATTGATTGAAAAATATTACCCTGATTCTTCCTGCTTTGTTTTCAAAAGTCCTGCTCCATTAAGCAATGTGCAAAGTTACCAATATATGAGTGCCAAGAGTTTGTCAGTCTTCCTTCTCAGAAGCATAACAAAGCCATAGGGAGGAAGGGAGTTAAATAAAAGCTGATCTCATGGGGACCATAAAAAACAAATAACAGAGAGGCACTACTCTCTCAGCGGGTTATCTCAATTACCTTGACAAAAGAAGTAGGAATTAGAGGTGAGGGTAAAGGAAATCTGTTTTCTTACTTGTGGCATTTATTTTCTGTAGTATGAGTTGGCTTGAAGAAGAAAGACATTATGAAATTTGATCCTATGCTTCATCACACATCCACTGTCACCATGTCCTGTCAAACTTTTCTTTAAAATTGCCACTGTCAAGGTCTTTTATCAAGGCCAAGACTTTGATTATGGGTCTAGACCACCGATCCAGAAAGCTTACTCTTTATATAGCCGGGCATGTGGGAACACCACATCCCTCATCATACTCCTTGACTTGAGACCCAAGCAATTCATATTCATATTTTGATTTTCCTTTTAAAACATGGCAATGACCCACAACTAACTAACTCACAATAACCCACGACTACACTACCTGCCTACAACTCTTCAGTCATACTGGTATCCATGCTATCTCTGCACCTGGCCTCTCATAGCTTTGCAAACATTTCCCTTATTCTAACTGAAGACATGTTTTTCTGTATTCTTACTTATGAAAATCTTTTTTTATAAAAATACTATTGGAATATAATTGATTTACAGTCTTATGTTAGTTTTAGGTACATAGCATACCAATTCAGTTATATGTATATTTATTCTTTTTCAGATTCCTTTCCCATGCAGATCATTACAGAACATTAAGAAGAGTTCCCTGTGCAATCCAGTAGGTCCTCGTTGATTATCTATTTTATATATAGTAGTGTGTATATGTTAATCCCAAGCTCCAGTTTATCCCTTCCTGACATGTTTCCCCTTTGGAAATCACTAAGTTTGCTTTCAATAATTAGTTCTAACTCAAAAAAGACCATATCTTTTCTTTCTTTTTTTTTAGACCATATCTTTTCTTAAGGAATCAAAACCACAATTATCTTTCCCTTCTCTGAAACTACAGTCATGCTGTCTAATCTATCTCAGTAATCCTGAGTGTTTCATTATATGACTCATGTTTCAGCAGCATAATTCTCATCTAGGACATTGTGGAATTCAAATGCCTCCGCTTTAATGAAATAGGTAAATGCAATCAACTATTAGAGGTGACATTTATTAGACTGAATAATTATATTTATTATTGTAATCTGTTTTGCAATTTCAAAATGGTATCTAATTTTTTAATCTTTTTTCCAAACTGAGTTCTATTATTAATCATTATTAATCATTCTGATTAGTGTGTAAAAGCAAGCAAACTGATACATCTTATTTTCAGAAAGTTCTAAAATGCAATACAGTATGAAGGTATAACCTAAAATATCCTTTAAAGTATAAAAAGTTTATTTCTGTCTAAAGTTTCATTTTAAAAAATGGTCAGAAATGTCCAGAAGAGTCACCTGTCAGTCTTCAAGTCTCTTTGTTTGCTATTAAAAATAGAGTTCTAGTAACATTATTTAAAATGTTCCCCCAGGGATCTGAGGTACAGTAACAGAATACATAACTAAATGTCTCACACAAATAAGTTTCCTCTGCATTGTGTTATACAAACAATGTTTGGGTGGTGTATTTTAAAAGGGAAAAAGCTAAGAGGCTTTTGAGTCTACATCACACAGAAGGAAACAGCATAATGGAAAAGAGGTAATGATGGCTAAAAAATTGAAAACATAAGCAACATCGCTTACATTCTCAACTGTCGTACTAGAGGACTAATTTTTTTTCTCCAGTTGGCTGAAAAAGATTTTACTAATAAGTTCTGTTTTCTCCATGGTAGCTATTCACAGAAGGAATGTCTTTTGCAAGATTTGTGTAATTCTTGATGAACAAAGGGAGTAAACAACTAGCCTTACAGGAACCTAGCAACAATAAACAGCTTGTACTCTTAGTAAAGAAACATTTATATGGTTTCCTCCCACACCTTTCTAGTCATGATATACTTTCTAAATACATCTTGGTGAAATCTATAAGCTCAGAGTATTAAAGCAACCAGTAAGAATGGAGACAACCCTACGGGAAGGAAACAGGGTAGGAATGAACTACATAAATAGTAAAAAACAAAACAAAATAAACCTCCAAAAACCCAAAACCCAAGGAACTACTTGCCTCTGCCTTACATGAAATACCTTCAGTCCCTGATCTAGCAATGGCTCTCCTGCTCCTCAGCTCACTAATGAGGGCAAACCTAACTAACTCCTGAAAGAAGGCAATGTCACTCCTTAAAAAAAAGAAAAAGAAATATATATATTAGATGCACAGTAAACAGAGAAATGTTCAGGATTCACTTTTTCTATTTGAGGAAAAAAAGCACTTGACTCAAGGCTCACTGCACTGTTACTCCACCTCCAATTACTCCCACGAGGGGCAAAGATGACCCCTGAGCAGAATCTACAACTGCAGATGATGACGGTATCTTCTGTTACTTGCTCCATTTACAGCAAAGTGAAGATATCATGAAAGTGTTATCTTCAAAGGACAGTCTTTAAAGCTTTGACTACTTAAGATGAGAGCCACTAGAAGATGGTGAAACAAGATAAAGCCGGCATGGGCCTAGGTGAATTTGGAATGGCCACCATGAAAATGAAGCTATCAACAGGCCGAAATGTGACAAGTTTACAAAAAGGAAGCATTTTGATGCCTGATTCTTACTTTGTAAAATATTTAGAACAATGCTAATGCCTTTTCCATTCAACGCTCAATAGTTTTATTTTCCTTCCTCACTTCAAGTTGCTAGCAAGTCCAAGTCAAGTAGGCACTAACACTGCAATTAAAAAAAAAAAAAGACTCTATGAACAAACAATGGAAGTAGGAAAAAATGTAAGCATGACTTGGTCTCTCTTATAATGCATCCAAAGCAAATGGCGGATGTGCAAATACCCATTTAAATACCCATGCTCAACAGATTGAATTTTTTGTTTGATTTTATTGTTTGATTTGGGATGAGGGTGTGAAGTTTGCTGCTTACAATACCTTATTCATTTTTTTTTCCTCTTCACTAGGCCTGGCATGGTGCCTGACATTCACAAGGAAGACACAAAGCCACATGCTATTAAATTGTAGAAGATTCCAACTACAAAGTGATTACCTGCTTCAAGGAATTTCTTATGAGTGAGTTAGCTAATGAACTGAGCACTCAAATGCTGCTTGATGAGCTGAAATGCTTGTGATTAAATTTTTCAATGAAAATGCACAGTGCCCTCTATCTTATAGCCATCAATCTCCCCGCACCACCAGCAAGCCACCAGCGTCCACCTCAGGGACACCAGAGGCTCTGCTGGGGCCTCCCTCACACTGCCCGTGCGGCCTAACTCCTGACTGCTCTCTCAAGATGCCCATCAGGTGGGCCTGCTCCAGGAGAGGGGCGTCTTCTCCGTGACCATGTGGGGCCCTGCACTGCGCGCCTGACATCATACAGGCATGCGACTCAGCTGTCCCTGTCCTGGACTCGGAGCAGTCTGCAGGAAGACAGCATACGGGACTTGGGTTTCTATTCCCCGTGCCTTCGACAGCATTTGGTCCAAGAGCAGACACAAATATTTGTCAGACACAGGCTTAACAGTTTTGCAGAAAGTATTAATTCATGCAGACACCCCTTTAAGATAATGAGTTTTTCTGTATGCTCTCTACAATTATCAAGGGTTTTAACAGCAGTGATCCAAATCATCATGATAGGGTCCACTTCAAAGTAGACATTGTTAGTATATAAGTAGAATTTCTCTAATTTGAAAAATATGTATGTCCATGACTGTCGCAGGAGTAACAGTGCTAAATCATGTACTACATTACTGCTGAAGGAACCCTTAAAACACATGGGCCGACTCTGTCCTTATCCATAACTCACTCCTCTAAACCATCAAGGCACCTCCCACAGTATGTTTTATTATATGAGGAAGGCAAGCTCTTCCTCATCTTAGTATTAATAAACAGAAATTAAAAAGCAACATTTTCCCCTTCCTTTCCCCAACCTAGCTTCTATAAGTTTCTTCTAATGCTCATCTATCTCCCCTTCTCTTATAAACACCACACACACCCACATATAAACACCCATAGACCTCCACTAGAAAAACATATTTGGAAATATCCCAAAGGTGTCTGGATGGTATACTCCAACTACTATTAAAAATACATATATATTACAACATGTAATATTTCATGTGCCATATTACATGTAACATTTAAAATTTTCATTCAACTTAATACTTTACACATATCTAGTCAAAAAATTATCAACATGATAATGAAGATTAACAAAATTACCACAATTAAGATTAATAGCAACTATTTCTAAGCAGTGTTGGGCCAAAGAACCGCTTTACTACATGACAAATGACACAAAATTTAAAAAACAGGGAAAATAAAAAATCAACTGTTCTGTTACCTTTAAGACACGTTTGATAGAGCCCAACACAAAGTTTCTTTGTGGGTGCTTTCTGTTCTGAAGAAGCCAGTCACGATTTAACACCTTTTCTCCTTCTTCCAGAACACATTTCTGACCTTGGAAATGTGGTTTCTCATATAAAATCCAGCTGAACAAATATAAAAAAGCATGATCAGTTATAATTAATCTTCTAAGAAATGAGGCATAAAACAAATATGAGAGTTATAAGTCACGGACTACATTGTCTATTCAAATTTAAAAACCTGGGTTATTTTCTACTACTAGCGTATAAACCTATTTTGAAACAATGATGTACACTGAACAAAGAGTCTCAGAAAGAATATAAGTGCACACAACTTAGAATGCTTCCTAAACACAGCACCGCAATCTATGCTTGTGCCTATATTTACGTATACATACATTTTATAGATAGATATAGTATAGTGTGTGTGTATATATATATATATATAGTATATAGATAGTATGTATAGAAATACATACATTGTATATAGATGTTATATACACATTTACATTAAAAACAATAGCTTAACAATTCCAAATTCCACTTCTACCCTAATTTTCCTGTTGCTGGATAATAAAGAACATGTGTCTTATTTTATTATTTGAAGAAACACTACATCACACTGTTTATAACATGAATACTGACCAGTGGGTAACCCAAACACCAGACAAAGAAATTCTGGTCCCCGCATGTCCATGAGACATGGTCCATAATAACAAATGAGAATTTCCAGTATTTTTATGCCATACAAAGAATCCTTCACTTGTTCCTTATGTCAGTGATACAAATGACTTTAAGCATGTGGCCTTCACATTTCCTTAGCATCCCACAAATTTTGAACTCATTTTCAAAGCTATGGTTCGTTCAACTTAAGCATTCAACTTGTCAAATCTATCCCGCTAATCATGCAGTTATGAAATGGTACTATTTTACTGCAGGCTGTAAATACTAAAAACAACCTATATTTTCTAATTAAGTTATGAAACTCTAATGATGTTTCAAAAAATTATTCTGGAGAGAAACAGATGCAACCATAATACAAGAAAAACATACCGCATAAGCAGCAAGAAAACAACTTAGGGGGAAAATATTATAAAATTTTAAGAGATCTCTTACCAGCCCCTTACAACTTTTATCAGTACCCCATTTGGATAACACCAAGATGTAGCATCAGGAATACTACAGTAGATCTCTTGTTTATATTTTCTTCCATGGAGATCATAGATAACCATCTGCAACATATAGTAAGCAGACATAATAACTAATTTTAAGAATGCATTTAAAATTCTAAAATGTCCTAGAATGCAGAAAATAAAATATCCTAAATACATAAAAGTAAATAACACTTTAGATGCTAAATTCCTGAATGAAATAATCATTTACTAAGTCAGTTGAAAGTTTCTACCTTAAACTCCCCAAACCTAAACATAATCTTACTTCTTTTATTCTAGCCTATCTAAGAAACTCATGCTTACCTTCCCAGGCCTTGGGTTCCATTTCAGAGTTTGTCTGTCAACATTCTGAAATAATAAAAGTGGAAGAAGTGAGCCATAAGAAACATAAACAGAAAAATAGTTCAGTTTCTTAGCAGTCACAAATCCCATTTATTGCATATTTGTTTAGTGACCATCATCACAAGGTGAACTTCTAGGTATTACAAGGGATAAAAAAGCGAGCACAGAGGAAAATAAAGCTGTGTCTCCGTCCTCGAGAAGCTTACAGTTTGGAAAGGAGAAAACATGATCACATTTCCGTGACTCTTCTGGGGAGAGATGAGGTTAAACCCTCAGGTACAAAACAATCAGAATGTCAAGTTAAGGAAGTCAAGAGAAAAGGCACCAGCGTGGAGGTGAGGGGATGGCAGACAGAGGCTCCCGGGAGGCTTGTGGGAGGAAGTGGTATGGAGAAGACCTTGTAAAACAGGATTTCAGTAAGTGAAAAAATGTGGCAGGCTGGTGCAGGAGTAGTGAAGAAAAAAAAGAAGAGAACATCTTGAGACAGAGTACAGACATCTTAGAGGGTGTGTAACTGGAGCACAGACACCAGGCTGAACAAACAAAACTCGGGGACCTTGCAACACACGGTGAAGAGGTTGCACCTGACTTAACAGGCAGCAAGGAATCATTAAAGAAACATTTCTGCAAAGCCCAGCCTTTCTTTTAAAAGGACCCTGCCCCACAAGCAACTGGCTGGTATTCAAGTATTAACATTTGCTACTAAGGGCATTCAAAGTAAAGATATAGCCCTTGGGAATCCTAAAGGAAGTTCCATGATCTTGGGAATGTCAGAAAGAAATGTCCCAGGTTCAGTGAATATTCGCTAGTAAACATTCAAATATTTCTAAGTTGAATAAAAGTGTAACTGAATTTCAAGACATTTTCCAGCTATAATGTTTTCATCTCCTTTTTCTCAAATTAGTCTGCTCGTTGCCCTGCTAAGTATGAACAAAAACAAGACCAAGTACAGTGAGACTGTTGTCAGGCAAACACTTAAAATACTTTAAATATTTAAAATATTTTTAAATATTGCAAAACCTTTTCATGAGACACAAGTTCAACGGGAAGTGACAATCTTTCTACATTCAATACCTTGAGAAATTCAAAATGTTTTCACGATTTAGTTTGAAGACTAGAAGTCAGCAAAGAACTGAGATGGTAACTTGCTTCTCTCTTATGCCTTTTAAATTCTGATGAAGCAATTTTGTTTTCTCAAGTGTAACAGTCCAATTAAAATACATGCAGTATGATACACTTCAGCTAAAGAACAAAGTAACCTCTGGTATTTTTTTTAAACAATCTTTACACACCCTCAAAACACTGATTTTCCTAATAAGCTTTTAGGTCATTTCATGACCCAAAGCATTACTTCACTAATTAATAATCATAATAACTTACCTCTGTGAATGGGCTTAATCGGCCAGGGGTGTCTTGAGTGCGGAAATACTTTGACACTGGTTCCTGAAAAATTCCACCGAATCTGGCTCCTTTTTCTGAGGAATGGGTTTTAGAGGTCTGCAAATACTGATGATAAGCACTCTTTAGAGAAGAATGTAGCTTGGAAGTCAGGTCAGATTTTTGCAGAAATGAGGCCTTTTCTGGCCACAGACCAACCTGCAGATTAGAGGTGGTAGGCTCATTTGACATCACATAGGAATTCTTGGAGACTCCAGTGCTTTCCCGGGCATCATCAGAGCAAAATGTAAGGGAAGAATCTGGCTGCTGGAAGGTAACAGCTTCCTGCCTTCGGGCTCTCAGACGTCCTTTATGCAGTGGCTCTTCCTCCTCTTCTTCCTCTTCTCCGCCCTCCTGTCTGTCACCTTCATCAAAATTCATCTTTAAGCGCTCTGACACTGACTGGAGAAGCGACAGTACAGAAGAGGGCTGGCTGGCACTCTCCCTGGATTTCGAGGCCCCGTGACGAGCAGGGGAGGCCTCGCTGGACAGAACGTCCTCCTGGGAGCTGTCGTCCTCGTAGATGGGGGACAAGGCTAAGGGGTAGATCTTGTACCTTCTGGCCTCTACCGATAAGAAGGCTTCGGAGCTGTCACTGTCGAATGCCTCACCTAGCTTGGCTTCCTTTTCAAAGTGATGGACGAGGTCCGTTCTGCTCTCAGACCTCTCGCAGGCGACGGCAGGCGTGCTGTCGGGCGCGGTGCGAGGCATCAGGCGGGAGTGCGTTCGCCTTGCCTCGGCGGTCGCGTCCTTGTCCTCGTCCTGGAGGGGCTCCTCGTACAAGATGGTAAAGGAAGAATTCTCCTGCTCCTCCTGTGAAACGAAGGCTAAGGTCAGCCCTTCCTTTTCGTCTCCATACTCGAGGCCTCTTGCTTTCTTATGAACTGCAGTAACAGATGCCTTCCTGTCCAGCCTTCCCGTGGCACCCTCGGGCTGAAAGTCCGGCACTGCTAGGGCCGGGTAGCCTTCATAATCCTTGCTTAAGGTGGGCGATTCATAGCCCCTGAAGTACGAGGCGAGTCTAATGTCACGCGCTATCAAGCCTGTCTTCGTTTCAGTAGACTCTTTCTCCACTTCTCCGCCACTCCTGTCAGCATCCTCTTGGTATGCTTCTTCAGCCTCAGATATGGGAGATGTGGCCTCCGCCTGTACAACGGGCATCTCCAGACCTGTTCCGTGCATTTTCTCAGAGCTGACGGCTGTGGGAAACAGTCTGTGTTTCCTGATGATCCCATCAGAATCTTCTGGGAATGGGCTTTCCATTTCTCTCTTAGAGGGTGTGGACAAAGTTTCCCCACTTGTCCCCTTCACATCTCCCTTACATATATTGGAGGCAGGCACTGCCTTCTGGGGTGCTTCTTTCATTTCTAACACACAAGGAGGCATCATTTCAGTTTTCCGAATAACCCCTTCAGCATCATTTTGGTAACTGCTTTCCAAGTCTAATAAAGGTCCTTCAGTCTTTGCAGTGATCCCCTCACCATCTTCTCGGTAGACATTTACCACATCTAATGTAAGGGACATCATCCCAGTTTTGTCCACCTTTCCTTCAGCATCTTTTTGGTAAATACTTTCCATTTCTAGTGTGGCAGGTATTGACTCAGGCTTTTCAGCAGTCCCCTCAATATCTTTTTGGTAGATACTGTCCATTTCTGACACAACCGATGTCATTCCCGTCTTACCAACATCCCCCTCAGCATGCTTTTGGTAAATATTTTCCATTTCTAATGTAACAGGTGTCACCTCAGTCTTTGCAATATCCCCTTCAGCATCCTTCTGGCAAATATTTTCCATTTCTAAAGTGGCAGGCAATCCCTCAGTTTTTTCAATATATCTCTCAGCATCCATTTGGTATGCTTCTCGCATTTTAAGAATTTCAGCTGTTGGCTCAGTTTCTGAGGTACTCAGTTTGGCATCCTTTTTATGTGCTCTTCCCATTTCTGACATTGGGGGGACTGCCTCATATTTCATAATATTCAACTCAGCATCCTTCTTATTTGGTTTTCCCATTTCTAACATGGAAGGTATAAGCTCAATTTCTCCAATATTTACTTCAGTGTCCTTGTGTATTTTCCCTACTTCTGACATAGCAAGGGGTGTGCTTTTGTTGCCATGTTCTGGCAAGCTTTTTTCAGATAAACATACAGAAGTATCAGACAAGCTGCTTTTAGATGTCCCAGGTACACGAATGTCATCATTTACAAATGGAGGCCATTTGAAATTTAAAACAAGAGTTCTTGTATCCTCTGTCTCAGGTTTGTGATTATCAACACACTCTGTCCCCATTTTCTCTTTAGAGTCCTCCTTGAGAAATGAGTGTGTTTTTGCCTTATCACCTAACCCTGTAAGGGGCATGTTTTCAGCTAGTAAAACAGTATCTGATTCCTGCAAATTTATACTATCAGACTGCCCATCTCTAGTTCCTGAAAAGGGGGATTTTTGGTACAGAACAATTTCTCTTCCTCTTATTGACTCTGTGTCACTACCTAAGTTACTTACAGCAAAGAATTTACCTAATACTTTCTCACTGATTTCACATGTGCTTTGATTTATTGCCTGTTCTGACACCAAGAACTCTCTTACCACATCACATGGCTTAACACTATCACTATTCAGAATTTTTGAAGTATTAGCCTGAAGTTCAGAATCCGAGGTACCCTGAACATCATTTGCTACAGTTTCTTGGGCTGAATAAATAATCTGATTGACTAATTCCCTAGCTCGGTCCTCCAGCAACCAACATACATTCATTTTATCAGAATCAAAAAGGAGACTGTTCTCACCAACCACAGGTGAAACACAGGCCTTTTCTTCCCCTTGGACTTCAGGTATGTTCTCCACAGCCTGCTCTTCCAAATGCTCTGTGGGCTGGATCTCTGTCAGTGTTACTTCTGACGGGTTTTTCTCAGGGATATCTTCTTCCAGGGTACCTGGATTCATTATGCTGTCTATGGCTCTATGTTCCTGGCAGGTACCGACTGAGTGTTTGGATTTTAGCTCTTCCCTGACAGAATTAAAGGCCTCCCCAATCAATGTAACAGCCTTTTTACAGAAATCACTCTCGAGGTCCAAAAGTTGGGCATGTGCTCTCCTCCTCGCTTCTACATGCTCAGCAGAGGCTTCAGAACACTGCTGGCTTGAGCTGTTAACTGACGCTGGGGTCCCAGCAACTGCTCCAGTCGCTGCTTCCAAGGGGTTGTCAAATTGGGCAGCAGTTGGGAAATCAAGAGATACCATCCCAGTATGATCCCCCAAATGGTCCTGAAGTGGGGTGACTTCTGCCCCTGTGAGGACAGATATTTCTGATTCCAAATAAGACCTGTTAGGGTCTAGCAGGTTAGTTAAGGAGGCACCTTCATGTGGGACATCTATGGGAACTTTTACAGAACTAAAATTATTTGCGGGGTTATGTGAACTTCTAACCATGCTAACTTCAGAGTTACTGGAGGAGGAAGGCAGACTGTGAGTACCACCTCTTAGGGAATGAGTATCCTCTTTCTTTCTGGGAGATGAGGCTCTCTTTTCTGATCTCAGCACAGAAGGATTAGGAAGGAAATTTGAATCCTCAGATGCAAAAGCCTCTTTTCCCAAACTGATACCAGAACCCTGAATAGGGGACTTGGTTTTTGTGCTGTCGGTTTCTTGGGATTTGGGGGAAGTATTAGCTAAGCAGGGTTCTGAAAAATCAGAAATCTGTTTGCTCCCACAAGGAACTGAAGGTGGATGGATCATAGAAGCCCTGGCTGCACAATTCTGTGCTATCTGCCTAGTAACTTTCTCATCATGAACAGGAGGTGAAGTCTCAGGTCTATTACTCTGGAGATGAGCGGGTAGAGAATTGAAGGCTCCCACCTCAGCTCCTTGTACACCCTGATATTTAGAGGCAGAAGGTGAAACCTCAGTTTGGCAACTCTCTTTAAGGCTGGCATCTAAATATTTCTCTTTCATCTCCTCATGATCCACTAACTGAAAAGTTTTGTCCTGTTCAACTTCTAGGGAAGTCAATTCTGATAAAGCAGGATTTGCTGGCACTCCTGTGATTTCAAGTGGAGAAGAAATTTCATCCTGAGAAATGTCTCTGGGCTCTGTTCGGGAAACAGGGATCTCGGAGAGACTTAGAGTTTTTCCTCTGCCAGAATGTGACTCCACAGGAACATTGCCCTGACCACCAATGTCAGCTTCTGGTGACATTTCTGCAATGCTATCAGCTTTGGTTTCCAAGGAGAAAGAAGAATCAAGCTTGTCTGCAGTGCTCTCACTTGCTGCGGTGCTCGGTAGCACTGACTCTGCTTTCTCAGGGTCTTGAGATGAAGTGGAACTGTGCCCCCTGGAGAGGCTTGCAGGCTCAGAGCTCAAGTCTGCTGCAGGTATGTTGGTGTCACTGGCTTCGAGATCCAGTGGAAACTGGCAACTCTCCCTATCGGGAAGAACTTCCTTGGACTCAGGAGTTGCAGGTGCATGCTCAGAGTGAAGGCACGCAGGGAGACTCTTCCCATCTGTGGCCTCCACGTGATTTGCCACATGTTCATGTTGACACTGACAAGGCTGACTGGAGATACCAACAATGTTGACATCTCCAGTTTCAGCGAGCACAGAAGAACCTTCATTTTTTAAAATAGGGATGTCCTCCTGGCTCAGCATGCCGACTCTGGAAACACAGATAGGGCGTGAAGTGCTGAAATCTGACTTTTTATGCCCAAGGCTGGGAGATGTCCTGGCATTGGGTGACGCTTTGGCTTGTTGAGGACTCTCAGAGTCAAGAAGGGATTCTGAAATGTGATTTCTGTTCAGTTCAAGATTCAGTTCAGGGGCTGTTTTATTTTCTAAGCATGTTACAACTACTGATTCACTGGTGTGTTTTACAGAGGCAGCTTCCTTTTGATTCACCCTAAAGGGAGGCACTTTGCCATGTGGCCTAACAAGGTTTGTGGCTTCTGTTAGTGACAGTGGGTCAGTATCCTTGTGTAATGACTCGATTCGATCTTCTGGAGCTTCCACATGACTTGAAGTAGTGGGTTCCTCGACTGATGTGTTTCCTGTTTCTTGCTTAATTTCTGCAGGAGCCACATATTTCTGTGTGTCTTGGGAAGATGATCTGTTTCCAGCATTTACAAGTTCTGTGTCTGTTACAGCTTGTTTCTGGAAAGCCAGGGGGCCGGTGTGATTGGCAGTCTGCTTTGATGAGTTCTCTACCGCTTGCTTGTCAGAACACTTACTTTCTGGCAACTGCGGAGTTTCACGCCTAATTGATTTATTTGGACTTGGCAAACCTGCACTTCCATGTGTGGTAGGGCCACTCCCATCAGATTTACTACAAGAGCAGTCATAAATGGCAGGGTTCTCGGCCTGCACTGGTGTCCCATCACTCATCACGGGGCTGGTTCGTTTCACCATGGTTCCTGGCGTTGCTGCCCTCTGCAAGTCTGGACTGTGAGGAATTTTGCTGCTGTTACTTTCTGTAAACAATGCGGAACATCCCAAATTTCTGTCCGCCTGAGAACCTGGTGCACAACTCAGATGGTGCCGTGAGTCAGAGTCTCCGGAAGTGGAGCTGGAGCTAGTCACAGAACAGGATGATCTACTTGTCTCGGGTCCCCCAGGAGAGGCTTTATTTAAAACACCCCTGGAAGAAGCCGTGTTGGTCACCCCTTGGTTGCTTGTTGAGTGGCTTTCTGTGCTCAGAGCTCTGTGGTTATAATCAGAGTCTTCCAACTGGCCTTCAGGCACTTGTCCTTTCACAGGTATGCCCGTGCTAGCTGACGACAGTAACACCACCATCCCAGCCTCCATCTCACTTCCAGGGCCACGACGTGTGCTTGTACTAGAGTCAGAACTTGCATTTTCTCTGTCTGAGGGACTCACGGTTTCCGGCACTGTCTGCTGCTTCAAATACTTCTGAATTTGTCTGGGGCCTCGGTAGGTTGCATATGTTACTAAAGGCCTCTCTGATTTACCATCCATTTGTCTGCAAAAAGAACAGCATCAGAGTATCAGGAAAGGCAATTATGACACTTAGCACAGCAATTCCAGAAATCATGGCGAAGTGTGTCTTTCAAATGCTCCTATTCTTAATATGTCTAAACTTGGGAAGGAAATTCTTGAATGTGTTAGTTCAGGCTGTCTGTATTAAGCATAATACAGATCTGACCAGCAGCACAGCAATGTCAAGCCAGCCTGAATGTGTGAGCGCCTCAGAATTGTCCCTTTCACTTGATTAAGTCTGTCTCTCTCATAATGATTAATGGAGAGAACACAGGCTGACAAACCTAAGGCTTAGGTTCTAATAATAGTTTTGATTTCCAGTGAGTGCTTGACTAGAAGGAACCACATCGCCTTCATGCCTCATATTGGTATCTCATGGCTACATCACTGATTTCTCCACCACATCAGAGTATCATAGCAAGTTTCTCTTTTTACTTAGATGTGAATTTGGAACAGTCGCTTTTGGCACAGAGGCAGAGAAGTTGTCAAGAAAACACCTGGCAAGATGTCTAGCCTGCAGTAAGCATTCAGCATATATTTAAGCCAATAAACGCCAGAACTGCCTTAAAAATCCTCTCTCCTGTTAAGCTCTTAAAAGATTCAATTAGCATGTGCTGTGTGTAGTCACTCAGCTGTGTCCGACTCTTTGCAACCCCATGGACTGTAGGATCCTCTGTCCATGGGGATTCTCCAGGCAAGAATGCTGGAGTGAGTTGCCATGCCCTCCTCCAGGGGATCTTCCCAACCCAGGTCTCCTGCATTGCAGGCAGAGTCTTTATCATCTGAGCCACCAGGTTAGCATATGAGTATTAAACTGTCTGGGCAAACGCAGAAATCAAAAAAGATTTCTAGCACCAATTCCCAGCTTTTTCTCAGCCCTGGACTACGGTTCCTGATAGTCTCAGCATCCATTCTTCCAGAGAATCCGTCTCTGGGAGCTCTGATGCTATGCTATGCTCCGTTATGGTCTTTCATACACACCATTCTTTCCCCTTCTTCAATGCCAACCCCAGACAGAAACTCACACCCTCCGAGACTCAGCTCCCAAGTTATTTCTAATGCAAACCCACCCCGGGACCTGTTTACTGTTACTAGAATGGGCAGTTAGCCTCTGATCTGTGGGTACAAACGGCCCTGAGCACAGACTTGGCATAAAAAGATCTATGCACCAATTTATTTCCCCACTGACCTAGTGACTGTTTGAAGACAGACACCATATCTTCATCATCTTTGTATTTTTAAGTGCCCTACAAAAGACCTGACAAATGGTGTATGCTTAATAGCTCTGTGTGAATTAATGAATGGCTTAAGTAAAGCAATGATACTAAATGCTAAGCGATTTGTTTTCGACTTTCTTAATTGGATCCAAAAAAAGTTGATACAAAAGTGTTTTCAATTCTGCATGCTAGTTACATTTTAGTGTCTCAACTACAAAAATGTATGGTAGAAAACCCTGATGTATATTCTAACATTTTCAGGTTAAACATATAATTAACAAAACATTATAGAACTCATATGAATAACTAGGAAATCCAGTTATTCCAATAACTAAAAATGATGTTTTTTTCTCCCCAACTTTAAAGCAACACCATGAAGAATGATAGATTTGTCCGCATGATAACATACAAAGTAAACTTTTGAGATGTAAAGTCTTCATCACCTGGCCCCTTACAAATTTCTTTAATTTTAGCTGAAACTGTTTATTTCAACCTATATAACTGCTGGCCTCTAAAATCCTACCACACCACTATTGTACAAAATTTGTATTGGTTACATTCATTTATTTTTACTGTCCATTTTAAAACAGGTATAGGAGATGTGTAGAGAAAAGCTTTGCCTTGGAGAAGTGATTTCAGCTGCTGCAGGAGTCTCAGGCTAGACCAAAGACAGCTATGAAACAAAGTTAAAATGCTGGATAAGGGGACCTGTCTAAGAGAAAAAGACATATGGGTAAATTTATGTCATTGGTAAAATCCTATTTCAAAATGCATAAATTATTCAGAAAGTGCAAGAGCTTTTCAAAACAATGTATCGAGATCCAGAAGTATGAAAAATGACAAATTTTGTTTGATTTTTCTTTAAAAGTTTTTACATTTTATAATTAAAAACCTACTTTCAAGACTGCAATGTTTCCCCTCCACCCCAAAGATCTCCAAAAAGTACATGATGTCCAAAGAAACAGGCCATGAGAGAAGGATCTGAAGTTTATTCTTCATGTGTAGTAAAACTTAGGTTTTCTTACTACCAACACCATCCTAACCATTTTACTCTATATCAATCCAATAATGCAACTCTTGATCTAAAATAACTTCTATTAAAATAAACTACAGAGAAAAATCCACTCCAGGAAAATTTCAGTTCACTGTAAGAATGCCTTTTGGTAGTTTTGGAGCCCTTTGTAGGGTGGGTTGGGGGAATAATTGTTTTCCATTTGGGGAGTTTTCTGGATAATTTCAACGGAAATGATTAAATTGATTTATATGAACTAGTTTAAATTTCTGACAAGATAATCTCCAGCAGCACCCTGTATGGAAATGTTACATGCTTGTAACTAAAATATGCACTCTTTATACTAAACAACTACACTGCCACTTCTAAAGCACTGAACATCAAAGTCGCAAGCTTAGTTTCATGTATTCTAATTAGTCCCTGCAGGTATTGATGAGCCACACTCACACTCTATAAAGGGTTAGTCATGCCAACATAGTCTATTTTCTACAGCGTTCTTTCACAGGTTGTAGCTGAGTCTTCACAATTGAATAGTATTAAGAATGTAAAACTGTCCTTTGTTAAGTTTTTCCCTAATTAAGAAATAGGAGCAAAATGGAAATGTCAAAAATATGTAACTTTACAAATAAGCTAAATACGGAAAATTAAAAAGGTTTTCACAAAATAAAGAATGTATTGTCATGTGTTATGTAATTGTGCATGGAATGTGTAGCTTTTTGTATAAAAGCAGAAGTATGTGATCCAAATAATACTAATAGAAAAGTAAAATATCTAAAAAATTCAAATATTTAAGGGAATAGACGTACAGATTGAAAATGTGAAAAGGTTTTTATGCATTTTAGCCCAAACATACCTACCTATCATGTGAAGGCTTACTAAGCCTCCGGACACTACAAATGGCAGTGCTCTATCCTGGATAAATCCGACACATCTGATACTACAAAGGTCGACCAAAGACATGCATCATTCTTCAAAGAAAATTCTGTAAAAGCTGCCTGAAAATAACAGCGTTAGAACAAACGTCTACCTAATTCACTTTTAGCAAGTATGATTAAGCTACTTTTTTAGCATTAAGATTTATTTTCTTTCAAATTATATAGTTAAGGATATCTTCTCTCACAATAGGGAAGATTTTTAACTTTTCTATGTAAAGAAAAGCTGTAAAACCAGCAATTTTTATAAAACATCACAATAAAGTTTTGACAGAAGAGTTTCTCATGATGATAGGAATCTGCTGAAAATGGAAGAATTTTAGAACATTTTCAAGAATTTCAACCCAATAACAAAGTAGCTTCCTATACAAATTACACCAGAAGGCTGAGTTAAAGTGTGGAAAGCAATCTAAAAAATGTTATCAAACAGGTTTACATAAAGGCTTTAAGGATATTAACAATGACATCTATATAGCCAACTATACATAAAAACAATTACAACGCTGTGTATTATTTTTAATTAAGTGAAGATGAAATCGTTTACAATGCTTTTTGATGAGGACTTTTTACAAACACACTTCAAATTATAGCTAATAACTTGTCTAAAACTTGAAAATTGTGTTAATAGTGATTAAAGTGATGTGATGTGAAAATCATTCAGCCGTGTCTGACCCTTTGCGATCCCATGGATTATCCAGTCCATGGAATTCTCCAGGCCAGATCACTGGAGTGGGTAGCCTTTCTCTTCTCCAGGGGATCTTCCCGACCCAGGGATCTCTAGTAATTTCAAAAGTATAGATTCAATTTTAAATAAAGTTTTATATTTGAAACATGCTCATAAATGACTCAATGAACATAAATTTGAGCAAACTCTAAGAGATAGTGGAGGACAGAGAAGCCTGGTGTGCTGCAGTCTGCAGGGTTCCAAAGAGTTGGACAAGGTTGCAAAGAGCTGGACACGATTTAGCAACTGAATAACAACATGTTCTTAATAAAAATGAAATGTCCATGCTTTTAGCAAACTCATATCACAGAAATAAAACTTTAACCTTTAAAATGCAGATTCTCAAAATTATTAGTAAATATCTTCTCCAGATATATTATTGAAATAATGTCTAAAATCAGGTATAAGCAGACTGTAATTATACTGTCAAAATGCACTATTAACCAAAACAGTATTTGACTTTTATATAATAATTCCTAAACAAATTGACAGTTTCTAACAGACCATTACTAACCCTATAAGTAATTCTAAGCCTGATAACCTGTAGGATTTCTGAAGCTGGGCTGGAGAAAGCCTGTGTCTCAGTCAAAATGGGGGCCCACTGGTCTTTCTCTTTCCTCTAAGAATCACTGTTCTTTGCTGAGGTGGTTCTGGTGAACTGCCTTAAGCAATTACTCTATCATCAAGGAGGGCTTTACTAAAAAGAAGAGGCACAGTATCCTCTTCCATTTTCTGTTGTCTAATGTCAAAAGGAAATAAACCTGACCTATTAATCAAAGCCAAAGGAAAAAAAAAGAAAAACCACAAACTTTGACTCTACCCAATTCCCATGTAACCTCAAAATATGCACCATTTTAAACTGCTTTAGAGACAAAAAGTCACTCGGAGAGGTTGTTAGATGGTTGGCTGGCCCCACTCCTAGAGACTCTGATTCAGTGGGTCTGAGTCAGATAACTTGCATTTCTAATACTTCCCAGGTGATGCTGATCCAAGGACTGAACTTTGAACAGCACTGCTCTGGACAATCCTTTATTATGATGTACCCAAATTTAACTATTTGTCTGCTATTGGACATTTGTTACCAATGATGTGTTCCCACATACGTTTCAATAAACACCTTTGTATATCATTGGCAATAACCTACAAGCTTTTCAAGTTTCCTGATACATGCAGCCCTCCACTCACAGCACTGGATATGAGCATTAGCAAGTCAACTCCAACTCCTATAGAGTATTATCACTTATTACTGTTATCAGTTTAGTAGGAGAAAAGTTCTCACTTTAGTTTGCATTTCCTTGATTGCTAGTGAGAATGCATCTCTTCCTCACTTAGCTGAATGACTTTACTGTTTGCCCATTTTATTCTATTGGTGAGCTAACTAAAATGCTTGTCAGTTAAAGCATTCTCATTTGCCAATTTACTGTATTGCTTATGGTTTTGGACGTAAGAGAGTTTGAAAATTGGAAGCAATTTTGTCTACTGACGTTCTCTTTCCAGATACTTTCCATTGCTATCATGCTTAGAAAACTGCTTCCCAGCAAAATAATCCACAATTAGATGCTTTTAGCTTTGTATGTCTCGTAATCATTTTTATTCTAATTTTAATATAAAATGACATGAGTATTTAGTTTTTTTTTCTCCCAACTGCTACCCAATTTCCTCAAGTTTTCCTTTCTACATGAATACATAATGCTGTCACACTTGAAGGCTCAAATCTCAAAATATACAAGGGTCTATTTCTAGGCTGCCTATTCTGTTCCATTTAAGCGTCTAGCAGATATTATACCAGTATTACGACATCATTTCAATTAATGCGGTTTGATGGGCACATTTTAAGATCTGGCAGGGCAAGCCCCACCTCAGCATTCCTGATGGGCAAACCTGAATCCACGTGGGGTCTCAGTTCTCACAACCATAAGAAGAGTCTGTGCCTACACCTACCTTAAAAGCTTACTATGCGGAACTGGCTGAAAGCATACGCCTGTGGACACTTTGAAACTACAAAGGATCGCACAGTTCTAAGTTGTCATCTATATCTGCCTACGGCATTGGTGAGATCTTTAAATAATAAAAATAATTCTCAAGTAGAGGTTAAATTAAAATCAATGAACCAGATCCTTACTAGCTATGAATGAATACTTACATGTTACACAAAATGTCTAATGCACTCTACATTGTTATAAACATTTTCTGGATAAAAAACATTCCTTCTAGCTCATTTGAATAAAAGAATAACAAGTTAGCGCCCATTTGTTAATCAAAGAAAGAAAAAAGTGGTGGTGAAATGCTCCTTAAATTTGTGCAAGATTTGTTTCTTGGAGCTGTGAGAAAGGTTCAAAAGGCTACTTTTATAAATACAGTCAAACTTGTTCTCTTAATCCCTCTAATTGGATTCCACAAAGAAACAACATTGATAGAATGTGAACACCAATCACAGGACTACTTTTGTTCCCCAAACGCAGATACTGAACACACAGCTGGTCTGACTACAGAAGAATTCAGACAACGGGAAACACTCCCATTTAAAGAAGTCCTGAATCAGAAATAAATCCTGGGGGCTTCCTTGGTGTCTCAGTGGTAAAGAACCCGCCCGCCAGTGCAGGAGACACTGGTTCGATCCCTGGTCCAGGAGGGAACACAAGCCGTGTGGCAGCTGAGCCCACGCGCTACAACTCCCGAGCCTGGGCTCTCAGCCCACGCTCCGCAACGAGAGAAGCCACCGCAACGAGAAGTTCGTGTGCTGCAGCCAGAGAAAGCCTGCGTGCAGCACCACCACCCAGCACAGGCAAAAATTGCTAAGTAAATAAAATTATTTTTAAAAAAGGAAGTACATCTTGTACTGTGACAAAGTGAGCACCTAAAAGATATTAGTACCACCCACTAAGATAGCTCAGAAGACCCTGGATATGGTACACAGAATCATGTAATTTTTCACCTAGTAGCAGGGACATAACAATGTTTCTTCAAATCCCCTTAATGAGTAGCAGCAGAACTAAGGCTAGGTCCAAAAGCTCAATTGTTCGGCTGAGTAAATTTTAAACTTACTTCAGCGAGTCACCGGTTTCCTGTTCACTGTCTTGTGTTGTGTCCAAAGAAAAGGCATCCGAGAGTTCGGCTGAGCTGGACTCCTGCTCCTCTGCTGGAAGCGCCTGGGTTCTCAGGGGGCCACCAACACTTTCCCTTTGGCCCCCTTCCTCATGACGACTGGGATTTCGTAAGTCTTTCTCAGGTCTGTCATGTTCATCTTTGACAGAAGACTGCTTGGCTTCACCGAGAGAAGATTTTCCTGAGATATTGAATAAGTTACCTAGAAACTGGAAGAAGCTTTCTTTTGGCTGTTTATCACTTTCTCCTATTTTGGCCTCTGAAGTGGAACTGGAAAGGTCATTGGGCTTTTTGGAATCTTCCTGTGTTGGAAGAGTGATCAGCTGCTGGGCCTGGGTCCTTTTGTCCTCACTTTGGGGAATCTTGGAAAACAAAACAGAGAATGTTAAGCATCATCATTTGAAAAAAATGACACAGGCTGACTTCTAACCTATTATGTGCCACTCTCTGTGCTAAAGGCCAGGGATATTTCTGTGAATGAGATGGATGGTTGCCACTCCTTAGGAGTTTACAACCTACTAAAGGGCACCACCAGCACGGCGTTAACAGCACGATATGGTAAATGTCACAAAGGGAGAAGTACAGTCCACGTGGGAGCGCAGGGGTAACTAGTCTAGGTTTGGGGGTGGTGAGCGCGCAGGAGGTAACCTGGGGGACGGGATGTGCCCTCGGAAGGAGACGCAGACAGGGCCAGAGGGATGCCTGTACATCCCCCTCTCTCTCTGCTTCCCCCACACCCCACTACCTTCCCCAGCCCACACATCCATCATCTCTCCATGTCCAACGAGGAGTCAGCTTCTAATGTAAAGTGACTGGAGGTAAGATCGTGAAACGAGAAGAGTGAAAGGTAAGTCTGGAGGGATACGTAAAGGGGCACGTCATGGCAAACCCTCTGTGTATCTAAAGTTAGCCTTTATTATCACAGAACTCATAGACCATATGCTCATGCGCTCCACACGGACAACACCTGAACAGACTTCATCACTTCTGCATTGTGTTAACCCCTGAAGCTACCACATGGTAGAAAACTGCTTCTCAAGAAGATGAGGACAGATAGTAGCACGGTCTATCACCCGGGAGGGAAAGGCCACTATAAACTCCCGTGGTGTGCACGGGAGGGTATTTATGTCAAACCCACTCTCCCAGTTCACAGCACCCCGCCTCTCCCCTCCCTGCGAACGCGTCTCCATTCCTGCCGTGGGAACCTGCTGCCCAGCTCGGGATGGGATGCTCTGTGATGGCCTAGACGGATGGGACGGGGCGGGGGAGGAAGGACGAGAGGCAGGGGACATAGGCATGTTAACACTTGGAGCTGGTTCACTCCGTTGTACAGCAGAAACATGAGCTTATAAAGCAAATATACTCCAAATTAAAAAAAAAAAAAAGCTTAATGGTAAAACTCAAAGCCCTGATATATGCATTAACACAGAGGGTGGGCAGCACCAGGAATTCTTGCAGACGCTGACACTTTCAGGAGTGTGTTTTACCTGCTCATAATTAACCTACTAGTGAAGCACTGGAGAAGGAAATGGCAGCCCACCCCAGTATTCTTGCCTAGAGGATCCCGTGGACAGAGGAGCCTGGTAGGCTGCTGTCCATGGGGTCGCACAGAGTCGGACATGACTGAAGTGACTTAGCATGCATGCATGCATTGGAGGAGAAAATGGCAACCCACTCCAGTACTCTTGCCTGGAGAATCCCAGGGACAGAGCAGCCTGGTGGGCTCCCCATCCAGGGGTCACACACCCACAGAGTCGGACACGACTGAAGGGACTCAGCAGCAGCGAAGCACACTCCCGCTCACGTGTACACCGTGCGGCTGCGCTCTCTCCTGCCTAAAGCGCCCCTGGCTTCAGGCAAAGGGGCCAAGTCAGCCCGCCTTCCCAACATGCTCACTCACCTACTTGTACGAGGAATGCCGTCTGATAGTATCTGTCAGATGTCACACTCGCCGATCCTTACAAAAGGAGAGCTCGAGTGTGAGTCAGAATATCAGCGTGCCCAGGTGAAACCACCTTAGGCCACGGCAGGCTCACAGGAAGAAGTTTTGTAAGAGGCTGATCTTCAAGAAGGCAAGAACATCCGAATGTCATTTGTTCCCCTCCTTCCTTGTTTTAATCCAAATTCAAAACAGCTTAAAGGAGTGTTCCACTAACCACTAATAATACTTGGCATATGAATGGTTGTGGAATGTCTAGAACCCATTAGCCTAGGAAATTAATTTCAAGTGAACCATATTGCAAGGTCTGTTCCAACTTTAGGAGTCAGGACTATTTCTGAATAAACACATTAGCATTTTTCTATGTGTTAGGTCCTGAATATAACTTGTGAGTTTTTTACATCTAGAATACCACCAGCCTTCTAGAGTCAAAGTCTCACCTTTTACTGGTTTCGACTGCAACTCAATCCCACGTATCTCCACCTCATCCACCCAGCCTTCTGCTCTTTATGGGAGCCTGCTCTATAAATGAACTGCACACTCTCCTCGTGTGAACAGCTTACATGGTCTCTCAATATGACAGCAGAAAATATGCTAGATGACATTTTGAAAGTGATCATGTGTTTGTTTTTTTTTGTCCTTTACTCCATTTACTCTGTTGTAATGGCCAGCCACAATGCTTAAGTGAGCTATAGGCTACTCACTAAAATAACACCAATATTTTTAAAATGCATACAGATTCACGAGAGGGTTTTATAAAATTGGGGCACTGTTGTTTTGGTTTTTTTTTTTAAAGGAAAACAATATAATGATTACCGTTTTTGACATCAACAAAATCAAGACAAAAAACTATAAAATCAAAAATACTATTTATCTCACTGCCTCAATTATTTTTACTTACTTGACAATTCCTTTCAAAATATAATGGACTGCTTCCAACAGTATGGTACTGGCACAAAAACGGAAGTACAGACCAATGGAACAAGACGGAAAGCCCAAAGATAATCCACACACATATGGGCACCTGATCTTTCACAAAGGAGGCAAGAATACACAGTGGGAAAAGATAATCTCTCTTCAATAAGCGGTGCTGGAAGAACTGGACTGCTACATGTAAAAGAAGGAAATTAGAACACTCCCTAACACCATACACAAAGATAAACTCAAAATGGATTAAAGACATAAAAGTAAGACCAGAAACTATAAAACTTGTAGAAGAAAACATAGGCGGAACACTGTATGACATAAATCATAGCAATATCCTTTACAACCCACCTCCTGGAATAAGGGAAATAAAAATAAAAATAAGTGGAACCGAATTAAACTTAAAAGATTTTGCACGGCAAAGTTAACTATAAATAAAGTGAAAAGACACCCTCGGAAGGGAGAAAATAATACCAAATGAAATAACTGACAAAGGATTAATTTCCAAAATATATAAGCAGCTCATACAACTCAATACCAGAAAAACAAGCAACCCAATCAAAAAGTAAGCAAAAGACCTAACCAGACAATTCTCCAAAGAAGACATACAGAGGGCTAATAAACACACAAAATGATGCTTAACATCACTCATTATTAGACAAATGCAAATCAAAACTACAATGAGATACCACCTTGCACCAGTGAGAATGGCCATAATAAAAATCGACAAACAACAAGTGCTGGAGAGGGTGTGGAGAAAAGGGAACCCTCCTTCACTGCTGGTGGGAATATAAATTGACAGAGTCACAATGGAAAATAGTATGGAGATTTCCTTAAAAAGCTAGGAATAAAACCACCGTATGACCCAGAAATCCCACTCCTAGGCATATACAATGAAGAAACCAAAACTGAAGAAAATACATGTACCCCAATGTTCACTGCAGCACTATTTATAATAGCCAAGACATGGAAGCAACCTAGATGTCTTCTGACAGATGAATGGATAAAGAAGTCGTGGTACATATATACGATGGAATACTACTCAGCCATAAAAAGGAACACATCTGAGTCAGTTCTAATGAGGTGGATGAACCTAGAGCCTATTATACAAAGTGAAGTAAGTCAGAAAGAGAAAAACGAATATTGTATATTAACGCATATATATGGCATCTCTTCTGGATGCCATATATATGCGTTAATATACAACACAGACATAGAGAACAGACTTATGGACAAGGGACAGGGAGAAGAAGGAGATGGTTAGATGAATGGAGAGTAGCATGGATGCATATACGCTAATATATATAAATAGACAGCCAATGGGGATCTGCTGTTTATGACTCAGGGAACTCAAACTGGGGCTCTGTAATAACCTAGAGGGGTGGGGATGGGCAGGAGGTGGGAGGGAGATTTAAGAGGGAGGGGACTAATGTACATCTATAGCTAATTCATGTTGATGTATGACAGAAATCAAACCAATATTGTAAAACAATCATCAATCAATTTAAAAAATTAAAAAAATATATAATGGACTGTTTCCTAAGCAAGGAAAATATGTGAATGCCTTCACATTTAACCTTTTCAGAGTGATATATATATAACTTTTTAAAAAAATCACTTAATTCTCCTTCCTTTCAATAATCACTTCTTTGCTATCTCAGAATCCCTGTATCTTAAATGTAATAAGAGCATTTTCTCAGTTTCCTAGAAGTTTTTAGTTGCTTAATTTTTGCCTAATAATCCTATGAGAAATTTGTGTCAGTAATTAAAATACCTTCAACAACAACAAGAAAAGTATTTAGAGACCAAAATTAGCAGGAAAGGGCACTGTTATTAACATGATAAACCATGTATTTATATAACTACATACTAAAAGTCTGGTATAAAATAATGGCTCTTAAGCCCTCAGCCTAGACAGCAATGGAGTTCAGCCTGCCACAAGCTAGGGCCAATGTCATCTGCCAACTGGACGGTCTGCCACTGATCAAACAAGTGAGAAACAGAATGAAAACACTCAGGATTCAAGCAAACACTAATAAAACTGATTCCAGGTGTCCTCAAAGATGCTGGTACTCTCATACAAAGGCTACTTATGAAGGCATATGTATTTTGGGGAATTTAATTTTTTCCCCTACATACTCAATATTAATACAGTGTGCTTAGGTCCAAATTCATCTGTCTGTCTGTCTGTCTGTCCTCTTTGCTATGTGCCCCAAACAGG
This sequence comes from Muntiacus reevesi, assembly GCF_963930625.1. Taxonomy (NCBI): domain Eukaryota; kingdom Metazoa; phylum Chordata; class Mammalia; order Artiodactyla; family Cervidae; genus Muntiacus; species Muntiacus reevesi. The sequence goes on from NC_089269.1 coordinate 13,607,036, forward strand.
GACACACAGGAAAGCGTCAGGTACAGTGATTAATAAGACTTAGTTGTGGACTCAAGGAGCTGACAGTCTAGCAAGATACTCATCATGACATCACCATGTGGAGCACAGGGGAGCTATGTACACAATGGGTTGTGTCATGTCCGGCTCTTTGCGACCCCAAGGACTGAAATATGCCAAGCTTCCCTGTCCATCACCAACTCTTGGAGCTTCCTCAAACTCAAGTCTGTCGAGTCTATGACGCCATCCAGCCATCTCATCCTCTCTCATCCCCTTCTCCTCCTGTCTTCAGTCTTTCCTAGCATCAGGGTCTTTTCCAATGAGTCAGTTCTTTGCATCATGTGGACAAACTATTGGAGTTTCAGCTTCAACATCGGTCCTTCCAAAGTATATTCAGGACTGATTTCCTTTAGGATGGACTGGTTGGATCTCCTTGCAGTCCAAGGGACTCTCAAGAGCTTCTCCAACACCACAGTTCAGAAGCATCAATTCTTTGATGCTGAGCTTTCTTTATAGTCCAACTCTCACATCCATACATGACTACTGGAAAAACCATAGCTTTGACTAGACAGACTTTTGTTGGCAAAGTAATGTCTCTGCTTTTTAATGTGATGTCTAGGTTGGTCATAGCTTTTCTTCCAAGGAGCAAGCATCTTTTAATTTCATGGCTGCAGTCACCACTTGCAGTGATTTGGAGTCAAAAAATATAAAGGCTCTCATTGTTTTCACTGTCTCCCCATCTATTTGCCATGAAGTGAGGGGACCAGATGACGTGATCTTAGTTTTCTGAACAATGAGTTTTAAGCCAACTGTTTTGCTCTCGTCTTTAACTTTCATCAAGAGGCTCTTTAATTCTTCTTCGCTTTCTGCCGTAAGGGTGGTGTCATCTGCGTATCTGAGGTTATTGACATTTCTCCCAGCAATCTTGATTCCAGCTTGTGCTTCATCCATCCCGGCATTTCGCATGATATACTCTGCATATAAGTCATACAACCTTGATGTACTCCTTTCCCTATTTGGAACCAGTCTGTTGTTCCATGTCCAGTTCTAACTGTTGCTTCTTGACCTGCATACAGATTTCTCAGGAGGCAGGTAAGGTGGTCTGGTATTCCCATCTCTTTCGGAATTTTCCAGAGTTTGTTGTGATCCACACAGTCAAAGGCTTTGGCATGGTCATTAAAGCAGAAATAGATGTTTTTCAAGAACTCTCTTGCCTTTTCAGTGATCCAACGGATATTGGTGCTTAAGATCCCTTGGAGAAGGGAATGGCTATCCATGCCAGTATTCCTGCCTGGAGAATTCCATGGACAGAGGAACCTGGTAGGCTATATATAGTCCATGGGGTTCCAAAGAGTTGCACATATGGGAGAATCCACTGCAGAGAGGAGCTAACATTTGCGTTTGCTCCTGAAGGGCGAGGAGAGCATTTGAGACAAGGTGGAGCATGCGTCGAGCACATGGGGTGTGAAGTAAGTTTATTTTGGCAAGGGTGTCGCTGAAGAACACTCAGGCACAGAGAAGGGGGAATGAGGTCGATAAGATGACCAACTAGAAGTGGCGGATGAGGGATAACAAAGTCACAGATAACTAAGTTTTCTAAATGGGGACACTAACTAGTTAAGCCAAAGATGGACAAGGAAAACAGAAGGCAGGAGCCTTTGTGGGGGTTGGGGGAGGTGAGGCAACAAAGTAGATGTCAGACATATTCAATCTGTGGTCCCGGTGAAGCAGTCAGAGCCCAGTGAAGAGTGTGATATGGTGATATGATACCCAGCACGTCCAGGGGAAAGCAGGACTCACAAAAAAGCACTGGGGGAAGAAAAGGATTAAAAGGCAGGCACAAAGAAGGAAAACAATCAGTGAAAGAGATGGGGAAGGCCAAAACCGAACAGTCATCCCAGCAGACATTTCCAAAAGCAAAGGGGAGCAAATGGCAAATGGCACTGGGAGGCAAGGAAGATGAGGACGGCGCTTCTCACTGTTCTTCAGAAACGTGCGGCCCACTCATACCTCAGGAACTGTGCATTCACTCTTCTCCCTGCTAGCGTTTTCTTCCCCCACAGAGCTATCGACTCACACCCCCTCACCGCCCTCAGACCTTTACTTAACTGTCATCCCTTCATTGTAAGTTTCCCCAGTCACTCAGTCTAAAACAGTGAACTTCTCCACTCTGAAACTGCCTGCATCTCTTCTCTGTCTTATTTTTCTCCTATGTATTTGCTGGTATCAAGTATACATTTCACACACACACATTATTTGATATGTTTCTTCCTCCAGAAAGTAAAAGCCACAAGGACAGGGTTATTTGTCTGTTTTATTCATTGCTGTTATGCTTAGCATCTTGAAATGTGCCTGACAATAAGAGGTGTTTAAATACTTGCTGGATTCATTAACAAAGGAACTGAAGACCATAGTGAATCCCTAGGAATGCAGGAGAAATAGTCAAAACAGCTCAGGAATTCGTGAGTACAGCCCTAAACTCAAGGTGTTAAACAGTGGACACAGCAAGGAAACAGGAACACTTGGTATATAGAGAGCAACATTTCTGAGAGATTTTTTTAACTAGAAAAAGCAGGGGGAAAGGTGGCAGTTTAAGGTCCAAGACAGAAGAAAGGGCTTTTTGTTCCTGATTTATGGATCAGCTGTATACCTGATGGGGAGGGAGTAACTGCTGAACAAGATAAGGATGACAGGTTCATGAAAGAAAAGCAGAAGGTGATGAGATGAAGAGTACAGTCCTTAATATGTCTAAAAAAGGGGAAGCATAAGCCTCAGAGCATAGTAGGAATACTTCCTCTTTCAACCACAGTGATAAGGAAGCAGCTAAAGCCTGAGCAATTCTGTAAGGGGGAGAAGATGATAAGCAAGGTCGAATACGTGGCTCTGACCTCAAAAGTGAGAGGAGAGACGCTTAGCTGAAGGAGGGATGCAAAGGTGGAGCTGGGATCTGAGCTCCCCAGATAGAGAGGACTTGGAAGAGTGTTTGGGGGAATGCAGTCAGGGACTGTGATCAGGTGTACCAAGGAGCAGTCAGGGCCAATGTCGATGTCAAGGTATTCATTCTTCTCTAAGTGATGAATGGCAAGATACTGCCCTGTGCTTTGATGCAACAGTGAAAAGCAAAACAAAACAAAACCCAACAGTCCTGCTGTCATAGAGTGTACATTCCAGTGACGTCAGAACTTGTTTTCAGGTCTAATGGGCATGAGTATGTCACCTCCTTCGGTAGTCCCTAACAAGTGGCAGGTGCTGTCCCCACATGATGAATGGCACAGGGAACAAGGTCAAGATGTTCAAGGGATAGGGAGTGTCAGCCAAGCGCCTGTTGAGTGAGGAACAGTGAAGAGCCACATGACTCCTCCTTTAGAGTCTCCGGAACATGGGTTGGTCATCCCTTCTCCCCCAGGCTCTGCCTTCATCGTGCATAGCAGGCATGATTCTTCCGACACCTTGAGCCCCAGTTCCTTAGCACCCTCAACTCCGATGACCTCCACTTCTGCTGGGCCTTACTCTTTGGCTAACCCTGACCCTTGTCTTTACCCATACGCACCCAGCCTGTGGATCTCGATCTCCGGCATTCCTCAAGTGTTCACACCCTCTCATCTTTTCAGCTCTCTTACCCCACTGTGCCAGGTGCATCAGTCCTTCTGTGTCATCACAGCTTCTGGCCTCTCTTGTTCTGTCTCAGTTCCCAGAAATTTTCATCTCTTTTCTATCCAGTCATCAAATATGGCTAACACACTCAAAGCTTCTTTTGTTTGTTCTTTGGTCATCCCCACCACCCAAAATTCTGGTTTTATCTTTTCCACAAAGTAACTATGTCTTACTTAAAAATCCATGGGGATACATACAGCTAAGTGGATGTGGTCGGCCAACAATTCACAATTTACAGTTTCTGCTGGAAATCAGTCTGCAACCTCCCCATTTCCCATGGAAGCTATTTCAAACCTTTACCACATCCCTTAAGTCACGCCCCCTCCACCATCTCATCCCTCGCTGAGCAGAGGACCCTACCTTCCACTTCCCAGAGATGCTCTCTCCTAGTCCTGCCCCCAGCCCTCCTCTATCTGCATCACAGCGGCAGCATCGGTCCCGCCTCCTTCATTTGCCCTCACAATGCAGGGAGGACAACTCCCCCTCCAAGGATCCACCAAGGCACCACTTCATAGTGCTTGATGTCTTCTAAACAGCCCCCTCACTTCCTCATCTGCCCCTGTCCATAAGCCCACCATTCAAAGTTTAAGTCCAGGGAAAGATTTCTCCTTTCTTCACTACCAACCTCATTGACAGAAGTCACCAACTGTCACCATCTTCTTTCCATTTCCTCTCAGTGACTCTTTAGCCCCGGCAATCTGGCTTCAGAGACACTTTCACACTTGTTAATTCAATGTACTTTTTCTGCTCTGATCTGATGTGGTATGTCTACAGGAGGTGAGACTGGATCTGATCCTGAAAACCAACCTCCCTTTGGCTCCCGTGACATCACCCTGACGTTTCCCTTCTTCTCTCAACATTCCTTCCGCCTCCTTCTAGTTCACATCCTTCTAAGCCATCCTTTCTTTACATAGCACGTTTTTCCAGCTTCCAGCCCAGGGCTGCTTTACCTTCATGATCTTCTTAAGAGTTCTCATTTCTTACCAATCGATCTAATGATTCCCAGAAGTGTATTCTCAACTCAGACTGTATATCCAATCATCAGCTAGCCACCTGAACGCTTCACTGGAACCTCCAACTCGCACATTCAGACCGAACTTGACCATGCTGTGTCTGCATTCTTGCCCATCTTCTGTAAACTGTAACATTCCCAAGTGTTGAATAGTCAACGAAACGCCAGGACACCATGACCTCGCCCGGAGAATGCAGCTGGCGGTGAGTGACTTAACCTGTGTCCCTGCTTCCATTCCTAAAGTTCCCCAGCCTGCTCTCCAAACAAAAGCCACGGCAATGCTTCAGATTTCAAATTTGATCATCCCTAAAGGGCTCCCACGCCTGGGCACCCTTGTCAGGATAAAATCCAGACCTCCGAGCGCGGCATTCAAGGTTCTCGTGGACCGAGCTTCCATGTGCCTCCTTGATTCCATCTCTTGCCACTTGTAACGCCTACAGGGCCTGATGTCACCGTGTGTGTTCTCAGAGAGTCTGGAGACCTATTTTCTCCTCCTCTCCCCTCTTGCTTGCTCTCACCACGGGTACGTCTTTGCACAACACGATTATCACTGCTGACGCCATTGACCCCTTGCCCGCTTTGCCTGGGAAATTACTAGAACTCAAGGTTTTCAGAATGGAGACTGCCCACACACAACATAAACATGTGCGTGTGTGCATGTCTGTGTTCTTCCAATAAACAAAATCACCACAAGGTGAAGGCAAACAACGTAATGCTTTCATCACGAGGATGACTATTACCTAGATTACTAATGGTTATCCAAATTGGGCATTTATAAACTAAAACCAGTTGCCTACTAGAGAATTCAAGTTAGTTTTCTCCTAAGATATCTGGCCACAACACACTGCTTGGCAGAATCGTTCTCTGATGTCAAGACTGAGTAATTGGTGGTACCTTTTGGCAGGACTTTTGGTTCCCTGGTGGCTCAGACGGTAAAGAATCTGCCTGCAATACGGGAGACCTGGGTTGGATCCCTGGGTTGGGACGATCCCCTGGAGGAGGGAACAGCTATCCACTCCAGTATTCTCGCCTGGAGAAATCCACAGACAGAGGTGCCTGGCAGGCCACGGTCCATGAGGCCGCAGAGTCGACATGACTTTCACTTTTTTTGGCAGGACAGGGAATATGGGAACAGAAGGAAATTAGGATAAAATACACTGAATTCAACTTTGAGTCAAATCTCATACCCAGTGACATTCGTAGGAAAGGCCCATCAAGGAACCAGCTCCATCGCCCTGAAGCTCAGAACGACATACGGGGCTGGAAGGACAGCTTTGCTGTAGGCTGCGATGTAGGTGAAAGTGAAATCAACAAGGCAGGTGTGTAAGGTAAGAAAAGAAGTCGACGCCGTAACAGGAGAAAAGCCATTCCCTCCTGTTATGGTACAAAGACGTCTCCAGTGAAAACACTGGGCCACAAAAATAAATGTTTTTAATTCTAGGAGAGCTTTCTTGAGCTCCTTCCGATGTTCTCAAATCAGTATCTGCCACCTCTGGAGGCATATTTACTCACAAAAATCTAGAGTAGGTACATGACCCTTCATCCCCAGTTTCCACTCTGACGAGGTACTCCATCCCAGCACAGAGCAGGGCTAAGCGAGGTCTACGAGAGGTTGGAGTGGTAGCAAATCACACCAGACACCAGGCAACACATTCAACATTCAAGAAGGCTGGGACATCAAGGCCCCAGACCAGTGCCAGCTGCACGGACGGGCTTCAGCTCTCTGTCATGGGGACAGTAACACACATTGTCATCTCCACTTCAGGCACCTGAGGGCACTCAGTCTTTACAGAAGCAATCAAGGGGTGAGATGCTTCGACTTCTACTAAAATTCAGTGTGTGTACATGTGTTCATGAGTGCCTTCAAGTGTGACAGAAAAATCAATGCTTCTAATAGTTGATTTCCATATATTCACACAGAAAAAGTCAGCATTCTTAAACAAAGAGTTAGATTCTAAGCTGGAGTCAGACTTCACGGGACAAGAAGGCTGCTCTTTTCCTGAGGACTTCCTCTGTGTCAGCTATTGCACAGTGCAGCATGTGTTATCTCAGTTCATTCTAAAACATTTCTGTAAAATAAGAGTAAGACACCCCTTTCCTCTCTCCCCGCTGGCCCTGACTAAAGAGAACAAGCAAAGTTCAGAGAGGCTGAACAAATTTTCCAAGGTTAGAAAGCTACCACATGGAGACCTAGGATTTAAGCCCAGATACATCTGATTCCAAAGACTGTTCTTTCCATCACTGCTTGTAATTTAAAAACTTGTTCCAAGGAGGTGCCATGGCTGGCAGAAGCAGGGCGTTAGTGGCTGGCTCTGAGGCTTCAGGCTACTCATTCCCATCACCAACAGGGGAGCTTTGCTTTAACCTGTTTATATGTGGGGTTCCAAGTCCAATTATAGCTAAAATTTTTAAAAAGAGTTCTTGTGCTTGAAAAAGAAATGCTTTTGATATTAAATTGCTGTCATATGGCTATTTGCATTGCTGAGAATACAGGTAGCAAGCACGTATTAAGGCCATAATTTATTCCAAAAATTACTTCAGTAATTAAATTTCTCCTAACTATGAAAACATCCAGTATGTTTAAATTTGACTACCATTTCCCCTCTGGCCAAAATAGTGTTGAAAAAGACCAATAAGGAAAGAAGCACTACAGAAATCAAAATATGAACAAATGCATAATTTAACATATTCATCTTACTAAACAGTACTATACCCTCAATATAGGTATTGACATTAAGAATAATTTCTGACTACTTTTCTTCAGTGAGTTATTCTTGAGTCACCCTTCTACTTTTATATATCAGTAAACAGTGGCAACAATTTCAAAAGCATAGTTTTTTTTCAGTGATTTACTTATGATGACATTAAAAATAACGGCTATGAATTTATTAACAACTAACAGTAATAGGCACAATATTGATACTCCATGGTTACCCCTAGAAATGTCACAGGCATACATCAATCACTGACTTTTAAAAGATGCCAGGGCCTTCACCTACGTGGTATGACTGATTATGAGCAACAATTCCAAAATAAGGTAAGAGTCAAGCTTTACATAAAGCAGATGCTAAGCTACTGAGAACAACCCTAAAAGTCATCAATTTATTTAGGCCTGGTTTGGAGATTCTATAACCTATGATCTATATTTTATTCATTTTATTTAGCTCATGACTCAATCTGAAAACAGACTTATTGCCATAGCTTCTTTAATTTTTAAAGGGATTTCTTTTCAGTAAATTAAGTCTGGAAGTTATAAATTAAGTTCACAAATGGGAAGCATTATGGTGTAGAACTGCATCTGAATTCTCCTGCCTCCTCTCTATGACCGTGTGAGTTTGTTGAGTGACAATCTCTCCACATTTTCGACTACTAAGAGATAAAACTCTGATTAACACTGGAGACAAACCACAACACTGATTTCTTCTCTTGTGCAAAACACTCTGAAATGACAGTAAGGGTTTTTTTTTTTTTTTTTTTTTTTTTAAGTTATAAGTACAAAGAGAGGAAGAACAAAGATATTAACAGATAAGAGATTTCAGAAAAGGCTTAGATGGCAAAACCAGATGAAGCATGGTAACTGACCAGAGGAAGATTCCACCCAAGTGTCAGCAACAGGGAACTTTGACCACAGAGGGGAATAATCTATAGAAACACTGTCAACAGACCACCCGAAAAGCTCAGGATGTGAAGACCCTTGGTACCACTTAGGACAATATGAGACATGGGATCAAAAGAAGAGTTTGGTCGAATATCTCCAAATAGAGTACTTGTCACTCCAGGCTCTTCTCCCATCCCAGGCAGTTACACGATGCTCTCTACCTCCTCCCAAACAAAAATATCAATATATAGAGAGAGAACACCTCTGAAAACACCGAAGCTTTGGTGTAGACTGAATTTGAAGTATGTAGAAATGTTTGGAACTCTGACAATCAAGTCTAGAGCTCAAGAGGGATGTAGGGTAGAGATGTGAGCGCCGAAAAATGAAGTGAAGTAATGAGACTGGAAGACACCACTTTGAAAGACCAATGCTGAGGGTTGAGGACTTTGAGAAACATCCACACAAAAAGAAATTTATCCGGAAAAGAATCAGTGAAGGAAGGAGAACAAGATGGCAGAGGAGTAGGTGGACATGAAATACAACTCTGCACAGATACACCAGGAATACATCTTCAGGCCCAGAAGTGCATTCAGAACACCAGCTGAGACTGGACAGGAGTACCTGACCAGAGGAAAAGAATATATAGAACCATGCAAAAGGAGATATCAAGCCCTGAACCTCTGGAGTGGAAGAACTGACTCCAAGACCCTAGCCTACCAGAGAACTAAGCCTAGGGGTACCAAATAGTGAGAACTCACACAAAGGAAACCACTGCAACACAAGACCGGGGATCATCCAACCGCCAGTAGCACCCTGTGCAGGATGCCTCATCTAAACAACAAACAAAAGAAAAATACAAACCCAGTCATCAGCAGAGGGGAGTACCACCTCACTCAGCCTTGCCCATCAGAGGAAAAAACAAACAAACAAACAGAAACTCAGCACAGATCTCACCCTATACTAAGCTTCCACAAACCACCGGACCAACCTTAGGAGGGCAGAAACCAAAAGGAAAAAAGAATTCAACCTTGAAGCCTGGGAAAAGGAGACCTCAAACACAATAAGTTTTTTAAAAAAATGAAAAGGCAGAGAAATACTACACAAATGAAGGAACAAACTAGAAACACAGAAGCCCAAATAAATGATGAGGAAATAGGCAAATTACCTGAAAAAGAATTCAGAATGATAGTAAAGATGATCAAAAACCTTGAAAACAAAATGGAGAAAATGCAAGAATCAGTTAACAAAGTCCTAGAAGAATTAAAGAATAAACATACAGAGACGAACAATACAATTACTGAAATTAAAAATACTCTAGAAGGACTCAATAGCAGAATATGTGAAGCAGAAGAACCTATCAGTGAGTTGGAAGATAAAATGGTGGAAATAACCTCTGCAGAGCAGAATTAAATAAAAAGAATGAAAATAACTGAGGATAGTCTCAGAGACCTCTGGGACACTATTAAACACACGAACATTGGAAATATGGGGGTCCCAGAAGAAGAAGAGAAAAAGAAAAGGTATGAGAAAATTTTTGAAGAGATTATAGTTAAAAATTTCCCCAACACGGAAAACGAAAGAGTAAGTCAAGTCCAAGAGGCACAAAGAGTCCCATAGAGGATAAACCCAAGGAGAAACACACCAAGACACATACTTATCAAACTAACAAAAACTAAACACAAAGAAAGAAGATTAAAAGCAGCAAGGGAGAAGCAACAAGTAACATACAAGGGAAACCCCATATGCTTAGCAGCTGATCTTTCAGCAAAAACTCTGCAGGCCATAAGGGAATGGCAGGATATATTTAAAGTATTGAAAGGGAAAAATACACAACCAAGATTACTATACCCAGCAAAGATCTCATTCAAAATTGATGGACGAACAAAAAGCTTTTCAGATAAGCAAAAGTTAAGAGAATTCGGTACCACAAAATCAGCTTTACAACAAATGTTAAAAGGACTTAAATAGTCAACAAATACAAAAGAAGAGAAAAGATCTATAAAATCAACCCAAAACAATTAAGAAAATGGCAATAGGAGCATACTGTAAATGGATTAAATGCTTTTAATTTCACAACTGCAGTCACAATTTGCAGTGATTTTCAAGCCCCCCAAAATAAAGTCTGCCACTGTTTCCCCATCTATTTGCCATGAAGTGATGGGACCAGATGCCATGATCTTAGTTTTCTGAATGTTGAGCTTTAAGCCAACTTTTTCACTCTCCTCTTTCACTTTCATCAAGAGGCTCTTTAGTTCTTCTTCACCTTCTGCCATAAGGGTGGTGTCATCTGCATATCTGAGGCTATTGATATTTCTCCCAGAAATCTTGATCCCAGCTTGTGCTTCCTCCAGCCCAGCATTTCTCATGATGTACTCTGCATATAAGATAAATAAGCAGGGTGACAATATACAGCCTTGACGTACTCCTTTGCTGATTTAGTACCAGTCTGTTGTTCCATGTCCAGTTCTAACTGCTGCTTCCTAATCTGCATACAAATTTCTCAGGAAGCGGGTAAGGTGGTCTGGTATTCCCATCTCTTGAAGAATTTTTCAGAGTTTGTTGTGATCCACACAGTCAAAGGCTTTGGCATAGTCAATAATGCAGAAATAGATATTTTTCTGGAACTCTCTTGCTTTTTCAAAGATCCAGTGGATGTTGGCAATTTGATCTCTGTTTCCTCTGCCTTTTCTGAATTCAGCTTGAACATCTAAGTTCATGGTTCATCATGTGTTGTTGAAGCTTGACTTGGAGAATTCTGAGCATTACTTTATTAGTGTGTGAGATAAGTGTAATTGTGCAATAGTGTGAACATTCTTCAGCATTGCCTTTCTTTGGGATTGGAATGAAAACTGACCTTTTCCAGTCCTGTGGCCACTGCTGAGTTTTCCAAATTTGCTGGCAAGTTGAGTGCAGCACTTTCACTGCATTCTTAGAAAGTTCAATCTTCCAAGACTGAACCAGGAAGAAACAGAAATTATGAACAACCCAATTACAAGCACTGAAATTGAAGCCATGACAAAAATATCCCCAAAAACAAAAACCAGGACCAGATAGCTTCACAGGAGAATGCTATCAAACATTTAGAGAAGAGCTAATATCTATCCTTCTAAAAATCTTTCAAAAAATTTCAGAGGAAGGAACACTTCCAAACTCATTCTACAAGGTCACCATCACCCCAATACCAAAACCAGACAAAGACAACACAGAAAAAGAAAACTACAGTCAATATCACTGATGAACACAGATGCAAAAGTCCTCAACAAAATTTCAGCAAACAGAATTCAGCACACACCAAAAAGTTCATACACCGTGATCAAGTTGGATTCATTTCAGGAATGCAAGGATTCTTCAATATACACAAATCGATTAATGTGATACACTACATTAACAAACTGAAATATAAAAACCATATGATCATCTCAATAGATGCAGAAAAAGCCTCTGACAAATTTCAGCACCCATTTATGATTAAAACTCTTCAGAAAATGGGATTAGAAGGAACCTACCTCAACATAGTAAAGGCCATATGTGATAAGCCTACAGGAAACATTATTCTCAATGGTGAAAAACTGAAAGCATTCCCGCTAAGATCAGGAACAAGACAAGGGGGTCCACTTTCAGCACTATTATTCAACATACTTCTGGAAGTCCTAGCTACAGCAATCAGAGAAGGAAAAGAAATAAAAGGAATCCAGATCAGAAAAGAAGAAGTAAAACTCTCACTGTTTGCAGATGACATGATACTATACATAGAAAATAGTAAAGATATTGTATCAGATACTAAAGATACTAAAGATATTGTATCAGATACTAAAGATACTAAAGATATTCTATCAGATACTAAAGATCTGATACTTTATCAGATACTAAAGATAAAGTATCAGAAAATTACTAGAGCTAATCAGTGAATTCAGCAAAGTGGCAGGATACAAAATCAATACACAGAAATCACTTGCATTTCTATATACCAACAAGGAGAAATCAGAAAGAGAAATTAAGGAATCAATCCCATTTGCCGTTGCAACAAAAAGAATTAAATATCTAGGAATAAACTTACCTAAGAAGACAAAAGAACTGTACACAGAAAATTAAAAGACACTAATGAAAGAAATCAAAGATGACATAAACTGATGGAGAAATATTCCATGTCCATAGGCAGGAAAAATCAACACTGTGAAAATAAATAACTACCAAATGCAATCTACAGATTTAATGCAATCCCTATCAAATTACCAATGGCATTTTTCATAGAACTAAAACAAACAATTTCACAATTCATACAGAAACACAAAAGATCCTGAACAGCCAAAGCAGTCTTGAGAAAGAAGAATGGAGCTGGGGGAATCAATCTTCCTGACTTCAGATTACACTACAAAGCTACAGTCATTAGGACACTATGGCATTGGTACAAAGAACAGAAATATAGACAAATGGAATAAGATAGAAAGCCCAGAGATAAACCCATGCACCTATGGGTACCTTATTCTTGACAAAGGAGGCAAGAATATACAATGGGACAAAGACAGCCTCTTCAATAAATGGTGCTGGGAAAACTGGACAGCTGCATGTAAAAGAATGAAACTAGAACACTTCCTAACACAATACACAAAAATAAACTCAAAATGCATTAAAGACATAAATGTATGACCAGAAACTATAAACTCTTAGAGGAAAATATAGGCAGAACACTTGATGACATAAATCAAAGCAAGATCTTCTTGCTTTGACCCACCTCCTAGACTAATGGAAATAAAAACAAAAGTAAACAAGTGGGACTTGATGAAACTTAAAAGCTTCAGCAGAGCAAAGGAAACTATAGCAAGATGAAAATGCAATCCTCAAAAAGGGAGAAAATAATAGCAAATGAAACAACTCACAAAGGATTAATTTCCAAAATATACAAGCAGTTCATACAGCTCAATACCAGAAAAACAAACAACCCAATCAAAAAGTGGGAAAAAGACCTAAACAGACACTTCTCCAAAGAAGACATACAGATGGCTAACAAACACATGAAAGGATGCTCAACATCACTCACTATCAGAGAAATGCAAATCAAAACTACAGTAAGGTATCACCTCACACCAGTCAGAATGGCCATCACCAAAAAGTCTACAAACAATAAATTCTGGAGAGGGTGTGGGGAAAAGGGAACAATCTTGCACTGATGGTGGGAATGTAAACCAATACAGCCACTATGGAAGACAGTATGGAGATTCATTAAAAAACTATGAATAAAACCACCATATGACCCAGCAATCCCACTCCTAGGCATATACCCTGAGGAAACCAAAATTGAAAAAGACACATGTATCCCATTGTTCGTTGCAGCACCATTTACAGAAGCTAGAACATGGAAGCAGCCTAGATGTCCATCGACAAATGAATGGATAAAGAAGTTGTGGTACATACACACAATGGAATATTACTCAGCCATAAAAGGAATGCATTTGAGTCAGTTCTGATGAGGTGGATGAACCTAGAACCTATTATACGAGTGAAGTGAGTCAGAAAGAGAAATATCATATTCTAATGCATATAAACAGAATCTAGAAAAATGGTACTGAAGTATTTATTTACAGGGCAGCAGTGGAGAAAGACATAGAGAATAGACTTCTGGACGTGGGGAGAGGGGAGGAGAGGGTGACCTGTATGGAAAGAGTAACATGGAAACTTACATTACCATGTGTGAAATAGACACCAATGGGAATTTGCTGCATGCCTCAGGAAACTCAAACAGGGGCTCTGCGTCAATCTAGAGGGGCAGGAGATGGGAGGGAGGTTTAAAAGGGAGGGGAAATATGTATACCTATGGCTATTTCATGCTGAGGTTTGACAGAAAACAACAAAGTTCTGTAAAGCGATTATCCTTTAATTAAAAAAAATAAAGGAAACAATAGAACAGCCTTGGGGCACGGTCCTGGTACCCCTCCTAAATGAATATATATAACAATATATTTGAGCTATTTTGCAGATACTGAAACTCCTACCTAAAGAAGTTAACCATGTGCCTCCCACAAGCATCTAGACTCCAGATTGGTTGGACCTACAGATTGATGATGCTGACTCCCAATTACCTCACCACCAACCAATCAAAGAATGGCTATGAGCTGATCACACCCTCCCCTTTGAACCATTACTATAAATCTCATTACCTCCTCTTATGCCAACAGAGTTTTGAGGGCATTAGTCTGCTGTGGCTCCTTTTGCCAGGCAAAGCAATAAAGCTCTTCTTTTCTATTTCACTCCCCCCCAAAAAGAATCAGTGAAGGAAACTCAAGGGAATGGCCAGAGGCAGGAACAGAAACTAGAATGTACAAAGTCATAAGAGCAAATATAAAAACATACAACTTCTGGAAAGAAGACAATTTGGAAAATCAAGTGTCTCAACTGGTTATATACAGTAAGATCTGAGAACAAACTACTGATGGGATGGGTAGCAAGAGGTCAGGTTTCATGGAATTACTCTCATTTAACAACTATGAAAAAGAAATGTAAAAAGGTAGAATGGTTATCTGAGGATGCCTTACAAATAGCTGAGAAAAGAAGAGAAGCTAAAGGCAAAGGAGAAAAGGAAAGATATACCCACTTGTATGCAGAGTTCCAAAGAATAGCAAGGAAAGATAAGAAAGCCTTCCTCAGTGATCAGTGCAAAGAAATAGAGGAAAACAATAGAATGGGAAAGACTAGTCATCTCTTCAAGAAAATTAGAGATACCAAGGGAATATTTCATGCAAAGATGGGCTCAATAAAGGACAAAAACGGAAACAGAAGATATTAAGAAGAGGTGGCAAGAATACACAGAAGAACTGTACAAAAAAGATCTTCATGACCCAGATAATCACGATGGTGTGATCACTCACCGAGAGCCAGACATCCTGGAATTCGAAGTCAAGAGCACCTTAGGAAGCATCACTATGAACAAAGCTAATGGAGGTGATGGAATTCCAGTTGAGCTATTTCAAATCCTAACAGATTGAGTGTGAAAGTACTGCACTCAATATGCCAGCAAATTTGGAAAACTCAGCAGTGGCCACAGGACTGGAAAAGGTCAGTTTTCATTCCAATCCCAAAGAAAGGCAATGCCAAAGAATGCTCAAACTACCGCACAATTGCACTCATCTCACATGCTAGCAAAGTAATGCCCAAAATTCTCCAAGCCAGGCTTCAACAGTATTTGAACCATGAACTTCCAGATGTTCGTTCAAGCTATATTTATAAAAGGCAGAGGAACCAGAGGTCAAATTGCCAACATCCGCTGGATCATCGAAAAAGTAAGAGAATTCCAGAAAAACATCTATTTCTGCTTTACTGACTACGCCAAAGCCTTTGACTGTGTGGATCACAGCAAATTCTGAAAAAATTTTTCAAGAGATGGGAAAACTAGACCACCTGACTTGCCTCCTGAGAAATCTGTATGCAGGTCAAGAACCAACTGTTAGAACTGGACATGAAACAAAAGACTTGGTTTCAAACCAGGAAAGGAGTACATCAAGGCTGTCTATTGTCACCCTGCTTATTTAACTTATATACAGAGTACATATTATGAAATGCCAGGCCGGATGAAGCACAAGCTGGAATCAAGATTTCTGGGAGAAATATCAATAACCTCAGATATGCAGATGACACCACCTTTATGGCAGAAAGCAAAGAACTAAAGAGCCTCCTGCTGAAAGTGAAAGAAGAGAGTGAAAAAGTTGGCTTGAGGCTCAACATTCAGAAAACTAAGATCATGGTATCTGGTCCCATCACTTCTGGCAAATAGATGGGGAAACAATGGAAACAGTGACAAATTTTATTTTGGGAGGCTCCAAAATCACTGCAGATGGTGACTGCAGCCATGAAATTAAAAGACGCTTGCTCCTTGGACGAAAAGCTATGATCAACCCAGACAGCATATTACAATGCAGAGACATTACTTTGCCAACAAAGGTCTGTCTAGTCAAAAGCTATGGTTTTTCCAGTAGTCACGTATGGATGCGAGTTGACTATAAAGAAAGCTGATCGCCAAAGAATTGATGTTTTTGGACTGTGGTGTGAAGACTCTTGTGAGTCCCTTGGACTGTAAGGAGATCCAGTCAGTCCATCCAAAAGGAAATCAGTCCCAAATGTTCTTTGGAAGCACTGATGCTGAAGCTGAAACTCCAATATTTGGCCATCTGATGCCAAAAACTGACTCACTGAAAAAGACCCTGATGCTGGACAAGATTGAAGGTGGGAGGAGAAGGGGACATCAGAGGATGAGATTGTTGGATGGCATCACTGACTCGATGGAAATGAGTTTGAGTAAGCTCTGAGAGTTGGTGTTGGACAGGGAAGCCTGGCGTGCTGCAGTCCATGGGGTTGTAAAGAGTCGGACATGACTGAGCTACTGACCTGAACACTATGAGACGGGTGTCAGGCCCAATACTAGTTTTCCCATGTCTAAGCAAACCAGGAAGGCGGACCAGAGTCAGATGAGAAAGCATTAAGAATTAAACAGTGATTAGGACAGACTTCCATAAGGAATCTTTGGGTAGAAGGTAGCAATAAAATGAAATGATAGACGAAAGGAAACCAGACCAATGAAAGGAAAAAAAAATTATTTTACATATTGAGAGTGAAATAGAAGAATTCAGTGAAGATGGATAAATGAACACAGTGCCAAGCGAGGTCCAGGAGAAGGCAAGAAATTAGAGACCTGTACCACCTGTGGGGCCATTTAGGGGGTGAGTCTTGGAAAGTGGATAACAGTTCTCTGAAGTAGGCAGAAGGGAGTAGGGTGTTATAACATGCGTTCCCTCTCTTTAATATAATAGACGTGAACGCAGCAAGAGTCTAACGCTGTGAGACGAGAATACATTTCCTATAGAAAAATTGAACAGAGTACAGACCAAATATCTGGAAGTTTTACCAGCTAGATAAAAACACTGATTAATACAGAAGAAATATATATTTCAGTGGAATGGTAGATGTACATGTGAGAAATAGATTTCACTGTTAGCAAAACAGTGAAATTTGTATAGCATATATATTTTAAGAACCAAGAATCTAATTACGTCCAAAAATAATACAAAGCTACTATAGTCTCTAGTTGTTTAAAAAAATACAAATTTTTTTTTGTTGCTTAAATTTATAACAAAACAATCTTCAACACCTTGATTTGGTATCTCAAGGTCAAATACAAAAAGAAATGTATACAAACATTTATTCTACATAAATATGTTACATTTTACACCGGAGAGGAAAAATGGTGCACATTTTTCCTTATCATGGAAGGCATTATCATAAAATTCAGTTTATGAAGATGGAAGTGTGGCAAGAAATGTCACATTACAATGGAGCGCTATGTTTCAGAAAACCATTCGTTAGAAAGAAAACAAATGAATGTTTTATGCTCCTTGCCAAGTGAGAAAACTTTAAATGAGACTATTTAAAATAACAGGACCATAAATATCATTGCTAACCTTTTTAGTCCCCCAAAGTTTGGGCCTAACTATTGATAATATCAAAATATGTACTTTTTTCCTTTTCTTTAATTGAAGCAACAGGGATTCACCATATAACACAGGGAATAATACCCAATATCATGGAATAACTTACAGTGGAATATAATCTGCAAAATACATATTCTTGATGCCTGGCAATAGTAGGTCCCACCACAGCTGGGTCTGTGCAGCCAAGATGAGCAAGTCTACCAGTAGTTTCCAGAAAGTAGAGCAAACCAACAAGCTTACATGACCCAAAATGCTTCCACTACACCAGTGAGAGGCCACGGTGTCTGCTCTATTCCAGGCTGACCAGACCACCCATGTATTGATATAAGTAATCCTACAGGCCTCAAACCACAAGAGAAAAACTCTCATGACTATAAGCCCTATTTACTTGGGGGACCAAATCCCAAACTGAAAGTACCCTGAACATTCAAACCAATATAGTAAAAATGGATAGAGAAGATGGTAACCATGGAGGCCCAGCCACTATAGTGCCCACCGTATAGACTTACTGAGGCCAGAATAATTTCTGGAGTGAATCTCTACAGATAGAAAGCAGTTCTACTGGAAACTACAGTCTCAGGGCCAAGTTTGCAAACCAACATTTTTTTCAGTGAGGCTAACAGCTGAAGTGATACCTATCAGTTCCAGGTTGAGCAGGCAGACAAGTAGCGACCAGGAGAAGAGAAAAGAGCAGGGAAAGCATGAAGGTTTGCTGAAGCTCAAAGCTGGGCTCAGAGGCAACGAAGGACTAAGATAAGGAATGACAGGCACTGGTTGATAGAGAAACCTCTCAGTTGGAGATTTCAGAAGTCACACACATGCTTCCTGTGAGCCAACTCAAGAGCAAAGCTGCACATAAAATGAGAAGTAGAGATCTTGAAGCTGGGCAACTCAGGACATGTAAAAACTGAACAAGACAGAGAAAGCTACAGAGCCCATGCGGAGGTAAACCAGTGAGCTGACTAATGACCGGCTGCAAAAGAACAGGCAGGAAGAGCTATAAAACCCGGGTGGGCAGGAGTTAGTAGCCACACTCACAAAGGAAGAAGAAAGGAAAGGGAAGCAAGGTGATTCTGACTTTTTTCTTTCAAAAATATTTATATTGTTAACTATGGTGGACAAGGTGGGAATAAAAATTGAAAACAGCTTTACCTTTACCATCTTTAAGGCCTCTGGACCTCATGTAATGTTTAAGAGTAATGAAGAATTATCAGTAACGAAGGATTCAGTCGACTTTCTGGTCCTTCCACTGACCAGGCTAATGTACCTGGGAATCCCTGACAAGCTTCTTCCTTGACTCTCTGTCACAAGTCATTTAAAAAGAAAGTAACTGGGACCAAACTCCATGAATGTGGAACAGCTATCAGAACTTGATCCTAGCCTCACACTCCCAACCAACACAAACATCCAATGTCTAGAAAATCACTTATGATGAAAAAGAAGTGCTATAAGGTTTAGCAGTTTTCAGAGATTTTTAACCACACTTATCAATAACCATCTGCGTAGAAGTGTAGCATATATGATTTCATGGTTATTCTGTAGATGCAGAGAAAGCCAGTTCACCTATGAGCTAAACAAACATATCACATACTAATGACATGTACAAACAGGTCATTAACTTCTATGCCCTCAGAAGCACTCTTAATTGTCAGGAGTATTTGAATAAACACAACATAAATTGAAGCACTTCCTAGGGGAAAGTGACAGTGGAGGTTAGATGACCCAATTTACAGATTAGAAAACCAAGGCACAGAGAAATTAAACGTCTCAGCAGAAGACCTCACAGCTGGTTAGTGGCTTGGCTGGGGTAGGAGCCCCACTATCTCAAGTCTTTTTTCAATGATCTACCACCAACCCCACTGCAAGATGCAAATATTCAGCAGAACTGGGCTAGAGTTTCCAATAAGGAATAAGACTTTATGCTCTTTTTGAAATGTGAAAAGAGATAACAGAATCAGAAAGAAGAAGAGCGAGGAGAAATTAAGAAAAAATTATTTGTTTGATATAAAATAATATTAATTTTTTAAAAAGTAAAATAAAATAATATTAATTTAAAACTATACCTTTACTGCTTCTGATGAAAGTATATTTTCCTTTTTCTGACTTGTGCTCATGGGCTCATTTTCAACACTGAAAAAAAAAAAACAGTTTTTTTGAAATTAAAAGAGAATCACTAAAATCATACAGTTTCTGTGTTTAATGCAAAAACTGAAAGGTCCTTTTTTATCTGTAATGCCCAAAAGATTCACATACAAAGTGTTACACTAAGAAGCTATTGATTTGAGTGTCTACACTTGAAACACACATTCAAAAATGCTCATCAGGCTCCATACATTTTGGTGAGTCCATTCTGTTTTCTGACCAGCATCACACCAACGATGCACCTAAACAAAAGCGCACCAGTGTACAATTATCATAATCTTGGAAAGTGTTGGCACTCTTTGACTCTATTTATATTAAGGTTCTCCACAGCCCAGTCTTTTTTTAATCCTATGCTAAGAGTTATTTGAAATATATTTCTACTCAACAAATTTTTATAAACATACAGGGTCATCTAGAGATTTCTGGGAATACTTAAAAGAGATGCAAAAAAAAAAAAAAAAAAAAAAAAGAGAGAGAGAGAGAGAGAAAGAGAGAGAGATGTAGGTTTATCTAATCCCGAGTATGTTCTTGGGCTTCCCTCGTGGCTCAGACAGTAAAGAATCTGCCTGCAACATGGGAGACCTGGGTTCGATCCCTGGGTAGGGAAGATCCCCTGGAGGAGGGCAGGGCAACCCACTCCAGTATTCTTGTCTGGAGAATCCTCATGGACAAAGGAGCCTGGCAGACTGTATAATCCATGGAGTCGAAACAGTCAGACATGACTGACACAAGTGTGTCCCAGATGGTGTCTTAAAAATCTGATTTTCCAGATAGTCACTTTTAACTGTCTTGTCTGGTATACCTTCACAAATGTCTTATAAGATGTTATAATAACCTATTTTGCCTATTAGGTTCATATACATTTTAGATCTAAATAATTAACTCTTTACATCGACACGTTATTGTATTTTCATACTTTCATTATCTGAGACAAATTGAGTAGCTCCACTCTAAAGATTATTGTGGCACTATACCATATACTGGGAATCATGCATAGCCTTGAGGATTTAAGAACAAGTAGGTCAGGATCTTCGTAAAACAAGGTCTAGCAAGGAAGAGTGATAAACAAACTACAGTCTGGTACAAGTTATAACTGCTGAATGAATGAATGAAGTGCCATGGAGCACAGAGGAAGCAAGAGGCAGAGACTGCTCACTCAGTCAAGTGCCCATGTAGGAGCTACGAAGGCAGGGGTCGATAATGATACAGTATCTGGGAGGTAGCTCAGTCGATAAAGAATCTGCCTGCAATGCAGGAGACCTGGGTTCAGCTCCTGGATTGGGAAGGTCCTCTGAGGAAGGAAATGGCAACCCACTCCAGTGTTCTCGCCTGGAGAATCCCATGGACAGAGGAGCCTGGCAGACTACAGTCCATGGGGTTGCAAGAGTCGGACACGACTTAGCAACTAAACCACCACCACCAGCAAGTTCTGTGTGTTTGTTTTTAAGATAAGACCGAAGCACAGGATCTTGTGACAGGCAGAG
The DNA here is from genome assembly GCF_963930625.1 of Muntiacus reevesi. NCBI lineage: Eukaryota > Metazoa > Chordata > Mammalia > Artiodactyla > Cervidae > Muntiacus > Muntiacus reevesi. The sequence goes on from NC_089269.1 coordinate 13,628,399, forward strand.
ATAATCCTGCTAGAGATGAGAAGAACAGAGGTTAGTGGATGCCTGACCAAGAAGAACCCGTCTGACCCATCACAGAATGTGACCTTTGTTCTGCTAGCACTGGGAAGCCTGCAGGCAGGAGAATGACCGGGCGGGAAAAACACAGGGATGGAATCGTGGTGACTGGCAGGGCAGGGAATGGAAAGGGGGGGGTGCCACAGCTCCCATGAGGACACTGAGCAAGGACACCATTTGTGCTACTTAAGATTTTATACCCATACAATCCAGTACAATTGAGCAGACTATCCTCCAGGCAACAAATGACAATGATTTTTAAAAAAAACAGAAGGAAAAAATAGATCATGAACACCTGGAAAATACAGTGGATTCAAATTTCATTCAGTCTCAGATTCTATGCAGGAAAACAAGGACGGAAAAGATACAGCCAAGCTCAAATGCCAGTAAGAAAAATTAAGCATGTAAATAAATACATAAGCTATGTGTTTAACATATGAAAACCCCATAGGGGAAAAATAGGGACAAAAGTAGAAAAAAAAATGTGCAAGTCGGAATTGTAAACCTATATACATGGACATGTCTATAAAATAATGTCTCAAATGGTTAACATGTTAAATGTGAGTGGGTTATCTTTGTTTTTTCCTGTTTTACTGGGCTTATCTTTTGCCACAAGGTTATTTATAATTCAGTTTTTCTTTTAAATTAAATGTCAATACTTGTCTATCTAAGCTCAAATCAAAAAGAGACCGGCAAAATACACATAAAAAGAGCATGATATAAACATTTGGGGTATAATCATGAATACTACTGACCTTGGTGATTTGATAAGTGTATTTTCTAACTACAATCTATTTTGAATCTAGTTAATTTCTAAATATAATCTATCTAAATATACAATAGACAATTTAGTATCCTAGTTCAAAATTTCCAAAAGTATACTTATTTAGGGTATTCTCAGGGTATTCTATAAGCTTGGAGAATGAAATGGCAACTCACTTCAGTATTCATGCCTGGAGAATTCCATGGACAGAGGAGCCTGGCAAGCTTCAGTTCATGGGGTCCCAGAGAGTCGGACATGACTGAACGACTAACACTATAAGCTTACTGACTTACTGAAATTGTATATGAAAACAGTAAAAAGTGTCTTTCCCAATATAAAAGCTCTGCAGAAAATGCAGCTCAGGGTCCATGGGAGTTAAGGCAGAAGTTAGGATTTTCAAGTAGCTATAATTATTTCCACACTGTAAACACACACAAAATGCCAAAAAAAAAGTTTTAAGTCAGAACATAAGTATTCTGCATTGCGCAAATAACTGAAGAATTTAAAGCTGAAATCACCAAGAGCAGTTAATATTTGACGCTTTGTAAAACTTGTTGAAATTTATATCCTAAGGTTTACCTTTCATGAATCTTATCACTAAACCAAAAGTTTTAAATGGTCAAGTTTTAAAACAAACAACATTTTAAAATTCTGGATTAAGTAGAAAAATCACTGCTTCTGTTAAAGCTTTCCCCATGTCCTTCCTGGATGTCTGGAGTCCCTTCTCCATCTGTCTCTGACATCTTCCGGATGGCTCTGGTTCACTCCATTCTTCTTAGACACAGTGATCATTAATCTGATCATGATACTCTCCTGCTCAAAAACTCCTTCAGTGATTCTCCATCAGCTGATGAATGAAATGAAGAGTCCTTAGTGTAACTATAGAAAGTTCTTCATGACCTGGTTGCAGACACACCTGTCACCTAGAACCCATTCTCAGAACACACCAAATTCACATACCAGCAAACTACTTTCTCCTCCTGCCTGCAACACGCTTCCCCACCCTGTCCAACTCCTAATCCTTCCCTATCGATTTCTATGTTAACCTGTAATTTTTGTGCCCCCACTGCACAGAGTGATACCCCTCATGCATTCCTGCTAGTAATTACCATAATGGCTGGCTGGCTGTCCATTTGTCTAACTAGATGTGAGCTCATATAACCCAGGGACCGTATCATTCATGGCTGTATCCCAAAGCCTGGCATCGCGCTTGGCACTGTGAAGGCACTCAAGTATTGTTTGTCAGATGGACTGTAAAAATAACTGCTATCAAACATTCTGTTTGTGTGTGCCTAATCAGAAAACACTGTGCCATTAAGAACGATATAATAATACACAGTAGTCCTTTTTCCTTAATGACATCCTAGTATGTAAGTCTCTTGAAAGAATGTACCATCCACTCTCATCCAGCAACAACTTTCTCAAAAGATATAAAAGAAAAAAGTCAGGCTGGGAGAAGATTACTCAATAGGAACAAGGGTATTTTCAACTGACTTACAAACAAACCACACAAAAATTAGGACAGGATTCATAAAGATACTTGAGACACTGGATATTTAGATGTCAGCCTAGATTAAAAAAAGAAAGAAAGAAAGAAAAGGAAAAGAAGAAATATTAACAGAAAAGTCTCAAAAGGCTTGGACTGGTACTCTCAGACTCTAAAATACAAGAGAAAGAAAAACTTTTCAAATTCAGATGATCTCAAACCTTAAGAAAGACGACAAGCCTTTCCCATTGTTCTCTCACAATTTAATCCCCTCTGGGACCTGGGAGAATTTCAATAGCAGTATTTTTAGAAGGCGCACATTCTGCTCAAGGCAGGGGGTGAGGGGGCAGGCATCATAATCACCGTGCACACAAATAAGACTACCTTGAATTTTAACATCCTCGTCTAGCTTAGCCAACACAACTCGGGAAATTAAATCGAGGTAAGCGTCAAGGTCAGAGTGACACAGAAGCTCCTCAATTTTGATGCAGCCTTATTTAGACCATAGCTGAAAACCAGGGATCCAATGTACAGCCATGAAGAATCCACTTACTTTATGCCAGACGTAAAACAAGCCTCCTGGGCCATAAAAAAAGGAGGCATATTTACATTCTAAAGCTCAAATAATTTACACAGAGAGTCCCTATCCTGTCACTTAAAATATCTTACACTATTACTTTTAATCGAATTCTAACAAGATTCCCCAACTCACAGAAAGTGAGGAGGAGAAAACCAGGTCCAAGAACTCAGTCACCAGACAAGTCCTTGCACTTCCCAGGTGCCAGACGCTGTTCTCGGTACACACTAGGAAATGAGCGGGGACACACCAGACGATACCCTGGCCCTGCTTCCCCGAGAATCCCTCTCTAGAGGCACCGCCATCACTGCACAGTTGTTTATTAAACAGATGTGGGGGCCTGACAGTCGAGGACTCCAGCTGGAGTGGGGCCCGGGAATCCACACTTCCCACAACCGGCGCCCCGTTCCCTGGGTTGTTCAGATGCAGGCTGTCCTCTGATCACGTTCTTGATAAACAACAGTGTGAGAACCTCTTTACTGAGCTGAAGCCAGCAACTGAGAGTTGCACAGAGAAGAGAATGGTCTGGTTGGAGGGATATCCATTAACATTATTTAAATGTGTTCTATGGTGATAATTAAAGGATAGCTATCAATTCTTTCGAAAGCTCACTCCTGTGAAATAGCACCCATTTTCCAACACAGATGTTCAGCAGAGACGGTCCCAGTGAAGAGCTGTTGCTGAAGGAGCGTGCAGGGTATGCGAAGTCCAGAGGGACCAACGAGGGAAAAAAAATCCCCCCTGAGTGTTTACCACAGACTGAAACCTAGCGGATGCTGCTCGGCCTCTTCCAGAGTCAGTTCCTCAAGTGGTAAGAATGCCACTTCCTAGACGGCCACTGGACAGTCCTGCGGGAGCGGACGTGGGTGGAGGCAGGGGGAGGAAGACAAAGCTCTTCGCTCCTCCCCTCCTGCAACGAGGCAGCTGAGTCCCACCTCTTCCTCTGACGTTTCTCTCGCACACCGTTATGGTGGCTGCATCAGAAAAATCTGGAAATACTGAAGAACTGAAGACAGCTTCCATAACTGTCTTCCAAAGGCCAGCCCACTTTTCAGTGGATTCCCGAGTCTGTGATTTCTTGCTATTTCCAGAAAGGAGGCCATCTCTGGTACTGGTAACATCATGGCTGTAATTCTGAGCATTCTCAGACTCAAGGTGACTTCACAGAAGGTGGTGTCTTGTTTGGGGCTTCCGCAGTGTCTCAGCAGGTAAAGAATCCTCCTGCAGTGCAGGAGATGCAGTTTGATCCCTGGGTAAGGATGATTCCCCTGGAGAAGGAACCGGCAGTCCGCTCCAACATTCTTGCCTGAGAAATCCCAAGGACAGAGGGGCCTGGTGGGCTACAGTCCATGTGCCTGCAGACAGCTGGACACGACTGAGCGATGGAGCGCCCGTGCCTGCTTTGGGCATGGCCTTATCTCTAAGCAGGACCCCAGCCCACTGGCCCAGGAACTTGCCGCCATTCATTCCTAGGAGCCTGTGCTGAGGACGTCTCTTCTCTGCCTCCTCTCTTTTTCACTCTAGGTTTTCACTTCCATCCTAGAAGGGACGGTCTACAGTACCAGCAACACAGCTGAGGACAGGGAATGAGAATACAGGTAAATCTGTTTCTCTCTTCCCTCACTAACATAAAACTCTGCTAGTTCCGGAAGCCTGGTCCACACCACGCCAGTAAAGCTTTGGAGGACTAAATGTAAAAGACTATGGACCAGGGAGCGGATCTCTTCCCTACCCACTCCCTTCCTTGCTGTTAACAGAAGTAAAAGGCTCTGCAAAAAACTCAAAATGGACACAGGTCTGTTTCAGGGACGGCATCTTAAGGACAAAAGGCTCTTCAGTCAAAATGCCCCCTTCTGGATCTTCTTTTTTCAAATACGCACAGTGAAAGGATCAGACCAGCCCTCTGCCAGATCTAAAATCACATTATGACCCTCCAATAAGCAGAGTGAGTAGAAAGAGGAAAAGGCAGATGAATCTTGAGGCTTTTGTGGTAAAGAAAGAGAAAGACTGTGATCAAGAAGCCAATTCAGTTAAAATATTACGGCATGACATCAAGGAGACAGAGCTTCTACTGTCCCTGACTTCAAAGTGACCGAGGCCACCACGGGGCCTAGCCTCTAGTCCCTTGGATTTCTCCCTCTCGTTGCCACTCGAGTGCTGAAATACAGTATGAACTTTACCCCCATGCCCTGCAAAGGGCCTGCTCGTGCCATGGGGCACCTACACTACCCTGGGGACCTTTTCTTAGAAACACATCTTCACCAGACAAGCTCTAGAGTTCTCTTTGCTCATTGTAGTATTGAAGGTACTGTGTGGTTGTGATCAGTCGCTCAGTCGTGTCCGACTCTTTGCGACCCCACAGATTATAGCCCGCCAGGCTCCTCTGTCCATGGGGATTCTCCGGGCAAGAATACTGGAGTGGGTAGCCATGCCCTCCTCCAGGGGATTTTCCCAACCTCGGGATTGAACCCAGATCTCCCACACTGCAGGCGGTTTCTTCACTCTGGGCCACGAGGGAAGCCCAACTGAAGGTACAGTACATTACAGATTAAACCGACTTTTATCTGCTGGCCTGGAGCCCCACCCAGCATCTCCAGCCCTGCTTCTGCAGGGATAAAAACAGAGTTCCACACTGACAATTTCCAAAGAACCATCTGGAAAACTGTCCATTCATAAACAGTGACTGCCAGCAGTAGAGTAGTACTTGTATTTTTTAAAACGACCATTAGCAGAATATAAACCAGGTGGTTATGGCTATTTCTGGGTTTCAAATTAAAAGGTAAGTAAAAGCTGCACTTTTAAGACAGTCCAACAGCATGCATTTTAGCCCAAACACCTGGTGTCTCGATGTCAGACCTCTTTGGAGATAAACTAGGAGCAGGGAGGAGAGTAATAGATATGATCATGAAGCTCCATGGCTTTGCAGTCTTGGAGCTTCTGACAGTTCTTGCCCCATAATGTCAACCCTCTCTGATAAATTCTCTATCTACCTGGGAGCAGATTTACTTCCTGTTCCTATCACATGCTCCCAAAATGAGATCCATAACTACAGTTTAATCACAGGCTACAAAGTGAGAACCTCAGGCGGTGTGCCGTGACCTGAGCTGTCCATCTACACGTGACATCAGCAACTGCTGTATTCTCCCAAACTCCTCTTCCTCAAACCCCTCAGATTCTGAACATTTGTGACCAACCTCACAAGGATCCATACCCTGATCTTTCGCTGTGACATGAACTCAAAGCAGTACTCTAGCTGCCGTCTAGAATGGGACGCTCATTCGTGTACCACTTGATAACCATCTGAGAGAGGAGCTCTGGAGACCCCAGAACAGGTGAGCCTGGACCTTCCCAGCGGCTGACCTCACCTCCAACTCAGACCCTTCCTCCTCTGTCAAGTCTTCCGAGACCAACAAGCTGATGAACTATTTCAGAGGATACAAATATATACGCACATACAAACCCAGGCTCCAGTGATAGTTTTCTTAAAAAGTAATCTTATCATCTCAACTCCTGACCAAGGCTGACCTCATCTGGCCCCTGGCTCCTTTCCATTCTGTTGTCTCTGCCTAGTCTGTCACCTGTGCCGACATGAGCCTGCCCCGGAATCCTGAAACAGGTTTTTCCCTCTTCCTAGAAAGTCCTTTCCTCTGATTTGCTCATTTCCTGATCCCTGGGTCAAGAAGATTTCCTGGAGAAGGGAATGGCACCCTACTCCAATATTCTTGCCTGGGAAACCCCATGGACAGAAGAGCCTGGTGGGCTACAGTCCATGGGGTTATATAAAGTTGGACATCACTGAACGATTAACATTCATTCACATTAATTCAAGTATTACGCAGGCCTTGGGTCAGGTGTCACCCAGCAGACAGGCCTCACGAGCATCCTCTCTCTACCTTACTCCACACTCACTACTTCTGTCACGTCCTCTTCCCTCATCTGACTTTATTTTACTACAAAGCATGTTATATATAAATCTATATAACTTTCCCATCAGAATACAACCCCTCTGTAAACAGAGATACATTTAGACATTCACACTAGATTCTGAAAAGTGATGATCCATCTAAGATCTTTCAAAAGATTAAAATTAAATTATTTTGATTATTTCTTTTTTTAATTTTGATTATTTCTAAGAGTATATGTACTATTGTATAAAATGATAAAGCACCAATGTTAAGTGGGGAAAAAAAAAAATCAAGTTTCAAAATCCTGAAGAAGACTTTTACTTTTTCTAAAAATATATATACATGTAGACACGCATATCAGAAATGATCTAGCAGAATAGCACATGTCTCTGGGTCGATAGGGTTATGTATGAGTTGGGCTTGTTTTTCTTTTTGATTTTTCTTTAATTTCATACCTTTTTTTAGAAGAGCATATATTACTATTCAAAGGCAAGCATAACAAACAAAAAAATCCTAAAGTATTGTAGTTGATTCTGAAAAGCAAATAAAAACAAGTCAGTGAAAAAAATGCAAGCAATGAACCTAGAGAAGACAAACAGCTAAATACTAATAGTACAAACACTACATAATAGCAATTTCTTTGTATCATAATAAATATAACATTGCCAAATAAGATCTTATCTGCCTACCTATAATAGAACAATGGAACACTTAAATTGATGGCCATACATATTTTCAGCTTTGATTAATATAGCACAAGGCCACCTGTCCAGCCAGGGTATGCTCTTTGACTTTGACAGCAAAGACAATAAAAGGCTAAGAGTTTACATCTCACGCTACCTGTTTCCAGTTATCAAAATATAAAATTCAAAGAATTTCATTCCTTATTATAAGCACAGCAATTACAGAAAAAATAAATTATGACCTGCAAAGGTAATATCCATATTTTGTATAAATTTTAATATAAAGAGTAAAGCAGAAATGTCTATCATGTAGCTATCACATAAAATTAGTACTCATGAGAGTATTCAAATACCATTTTCATGTCATTTCTGTCATTTGTGCTACTTATCATAAAGGACATATAAGAGATGAGCTCCTTCAAAAGCATGTTGTGCTACTCTAAACAGAGCTGTATTTTATATACATGGAAAAGTTGACTTTTGATTCAATCCCCAAATTATATCACTTATTTTGGCTGAATGAATGAAGAGAAGTGGAAAGAGATACAAAATAGCTCAATCCTCATCTACCATCACCAGAAACCAGTATAGATTGTCTAAGGTTTACAAATCAAGAATAGTAAATAGACACGTGTACAGAAAGATCAGAAGGAACAGATTGAAGGAGATTAAAAGTTTCCTCTAAGAGTGGGCCCGCCCCTGTCAAATACTCCACAGCCCGTGAGACACCGTGAGACACGCTGGTACTTATTTTAAGAAGGGAAGGAAGATTTGTGCTATGTCCGCCTTCCCCACAAAAACTGCAGGAGTGTTCTGAACCAATGCCATGCTGCACTGGGTTCCCAGAGGGTAGCACAGCGCCTGGCACGAGTGGTACCGAAGGGATTCTTGTTAAAAACACTGGTGAGCTTTTCAAATCAGACGATGAAATTGTTAGGAACACACAGAGGAGATACCCAAAGCATTTTCATGTGCGATCTTTCCAGTAAAACAAAAGTCTTCCTAACCTATACTGCATACACCTGTTACCCTACGGAGTTTTGGCTGGCATTCTAAAGCTGGAAGAGACCTTAGCTATGAGGGCCATCTCCTTTCCTTTATAATCAAAGACTGAGAGACAAATATTTCAGCTCAGAGTCACACGGCTACTCAAAGTGGATGATTTAGGTGATCTCACAAAAATGAGTTGGTATTTCTGAGGCTCTGTTAACTCTACCCAGTTTCACGTTGCAGATTAAAAATACATACGCCTCCCTCATACCTGCAGAAAGTATCTAAATATCCAATTATTCTGCATTATAAATATTCCATTTATTTGTAGCCTCAATCATAACTTTTCTCACTTGAACAAGTGAATGGAGTTCATTCTTCCTTTGGAGAATTTTTGCCAACATAGGATCATAAATTCTCTTTTATCCTCCTTTATACAAAGATATTCACTGGGTCTTAACCAGTTTTCTGAAATAGGTAATTCACATAATTTTTTAAGTAAAAAAGGTCTAAAAAGAAGTCTTCCTCCTACTCCTCATTCCTCCACCCAGTCTCTCGTCCTTCCCAAATAGTTAACACAACACTAGTTACAGACTTTTTTCATACTCCCCCATTTTCAAATGCAAATGGGAGTACACTATACACAATGGTTTGTATCTTGCTTGAAAATGTTTTACTGAATGTATTTTTCTTGAATGTATATCAGTATACAAAAATTTTTATCATTCTTTCTGACAGCCACATAATACTCCACTACATGGATACACCGTGATCCACCAATTAGTCCACTATTGGTAAAGACTTCCTTTTAATCTTCATCCCTTGCTAATTAAAACAACACTGCAATGACTACACTTGGAGCGCCAACTTTGGGCTTGTTTTGTAAGCTGTATACATCCAATGGAATGTCTAAAAGGGCACTGTGAAATCAGGGTATGTGAATGTATGATGCTGACAGAGCTCGTCAAACTTCCCTCCAAGATGGTGTCTCAATTTACACTCCCGCTAGTAGTGTCCAAGAGTTCCTGTCTACCTACACTGAACTCAAGTTTTGATTATCAGACAGGTGGAATATCGTACCTTGCTACAGGCTTAATTTGTATCTTTTTAGCAGACTAACTCTTTTCATGTGTTAAATATAAATTTATAAAGTATATATAATTTCCTCTCTCAACAGCCAGGAGCATCGGTTCTTTATTGTACTCAGCACTGACCCAGGCCATCTGGGCAGACACCCAGCTGCAGGCCATGGTATCATTTGCACTCAAAACACTTCCTGAGGCCTGCCTTCTGCTTGGGTCTTCTCCCCAAGTTCAGCAGAAGCAGCAGGCACAGAATGCTGTACGTTTTGAATTCAGGAAGCAAGATGACTCCTCACTCTGCCACAAGATCTGTGAGACTTTTGATTAGCTACTGGACCCCTCCAAGCCTTAAATTAAGTGTCTGTAAAATGGAGCAAAGATTCCTGTCTCATAAGGTTGCTCTGAGGATTAAGTGATTGTATATGTTGAAAGCCCCAAGCACACATGTTGGATCTTACTAGGGCCTCAATTAAGGGTGGTTTAGTTTTGTCATCACTCATCTGTCCGGCACAAAGGAACATTTGACTAAGCAAACTTGAGATGTTTCACGGCTTTGGGATATTTCCAGTTAAATACCCCCAGGGGTTAAACATTGAAGGGTAACCCTGTCGGAGCTGTACCAGGACTTGGCCTTCATGCCTGCCACACAACGAGTTATTTCTAGTCACAAAACCAATTTGTTTCTCTGTCAACACCCAACCATTCTGTATAAGGATGTCCACTCACTTGGAATGCTGATTTTTTGCAAGAATGTGCTGCTCTGCCTCCATCTGAGACTTGCTGGGTCAAGGAGCAGCAGGAGGTACCGAGGTCCACTCACTCTGCTGGTACAGCTCCTACCCCATCTGCCCACGAGTCTGCCTCGGCAAGGGATGCTCATCAAACCATGCTCAGAGAGAAGAGAGTGAGAAGGTACCTTGAAAGCCTGGTGAGAGTCCTCATACAATGTGTGACACTCATGAAACGGTGAGTGTGTTCTGAACCAAGCAAGTCACACACACCAAATGCACGTTTGGCTTATAACAAGTTCATCTGGAAAACAGACACGTGCAGACTTATCTCCTCCACTAATTTAAGAACTATTTGGGGGCCGTTTCGGTCTTTTATTCATCTTTGTATCCCACGCCTTAGCAATATACTCAACACATAGCAGTCAAATTTCTGGAACGGACAGACTCAAGATAAACATGACTTCCTGAACTTTTATTTCATACTGATCCTCTCTTTTCAGTAGACAATCTGGATTACCTTCCTGAGTTTGAATGAATGTCAATCTGTTTTCTAGTTATCATAGCTGCACTGGCATTTTTGGTATATCTGCACACGAGCATACTTCATCAGAACTCTGGTGACACTTTGAGGGAAAATTGTTTTCTTCTTTAGAAAATTCACTTTTAGCCTTTTTTACATATTCTCCACTGAGATGAAATGTTTGCTTCAATAAAGTTAGAAGTCGTGATTAAATTTATTGCAGGTCAATTTGAGGTACACTTGCAACTCAACACACATTTAGAGTGTACAATTAAGTTAGTTTTCAAGGAAATGTCCTCAGCAAGAAACAGAATCCTCAAGTTAGACATCTGGCAGACACACTGTTAAACCCAAAAGACAGATTCTCACTTGAAAAAAAGTATGGTTTCAATACCCTAAAACAGTCTATATTTCTACTTCACTGCCAAGAGTAGATTCTGTGTTTTCCATTAACCCGGAAGCTCAAGATTCTCACAAAATATGCACAGCTGAGGACTCCTGGAGTTTTCCAGTCATCTTTATTGCTGCAGGCATGAGCCTCAGATGTTGCCCTTCAACACCACCTAGGTATCTTATTCCACCAAACTACTACTGATTATTTTATACAGGGCTTTCAAATCACTATTTGAAATGTAATCACCATGAAAATTCAGAGCACAAAACTCCTTTTTCCTACATAACTGATGCTGTGGTCAACACTTAACATTTGATGAAACTATCCCCTACACTTCAGCTCATTAGTATCCTGGCTCCACCCATTTATCAAGCACACTCAGCCATGGTGAAAAGCAAATATTCTCTGAACTTTAAATCAAGAGCCAAACACTCTCTAGAGAACTTTATGGTATCCACCCCCTATCATGTCTCAAAAATGCCCACTTTAAGGGCAGGAGTGTATTACCCTGAGTCAAAAGCCACTAATAAGCATTTTAATGATCTATCAACAGAGATTCACTCCCTCACCTGAGCTAGGTACAGAGGACAGCAAGATAAACGAGACACAGCCCCTGCTCCTTGGGTCTAGTGATCCTGTCTTACCTTCTATCAATGGCACTATATTGGGACAGTCAAAAAGAGTATATGTGAAATAGGCCACACTGTTACCCATTCTGGAACAAAGGAAAGGTCTAACTGAATTACATATGCAGATGCATTTGAAGGAGCACAGTTCAGAAGGGTGGTGGGCAAGATGGTGCGGAAAAAGAATCAGAGCTTCTGAGTCAGAGAAACCCAGTCTCAAATCTCACCCCTGAAACTTACCCCAGCTACGATTTGGGATAAACTGTTCTCCCCTGGGGGTGCTCTCCCGCCCGCCCGCCTTGGGGGAGGTGTTCTGGGTTCTCCCAACGACTGGAGGATGCTAGTGGGCAGGGCCACAGACGCCAAAGGTCCTGCCAAGGACAGGAGAGTCCAGTTCAGCAAAGAACTGCTCCTTCCAAGATGCCGACAGTGTCCACCTCTGGGAATTCTCCTCCCCTCAGATGCCTCAGTTGTCGGAATAGAGATAAGCATACCAACATTCCAGGCTGAGGGTGACGTTTAAAAAGACGATACAAGTAAGGGTACCCAGCCCAAAGGGATGCACAGTCGGCTTTTGATAAACGCTGTTCTTGCCTCACTATCATGTGTGATACAGCAAAGAAACAAAATTGAGCGATCATTTTCTCAAAGCAAGGAAAATTAGAAAGCAGGTATCCTCTGAATTTCACAGTTGAGCAGTATCTGTTGAACGGGGCTTCACAAAAATTCTCTAAATTGAGACCACACACTCTTTATGACCCAGTGCTAAATCTAATTTTCTTAACACCTCTTTCACTCTGCCTGCACTGATGTATACGGCCCTCAAGAGATCATAACGCCAGGCCTTTGGTCAGCCTAGAAGACCCATCCCCTACTTCCATCTTCCTAAGTTCTCTACAGATGGAAAACACCACCAGTGCCCTGAAGGCCCAGATAAAACCACCTCCCCCAGGAAGCCCTCCTGGCTCTCCCCTATCACTTTTGCTGAGCCCAGTCATTGCACACTCATAAACCAGGCTAAACATTACAGCCGTGAATTGAATTCAACTGCAGTTTTCATTTCTATATAATTTAAAACAAATTAATTTAAGCACTTTCTGGATGTGGTCAACCACCAAAGATAGAGAGTATGAACAAGTAATTCAACTGCCAACACCTGAATTCACATATGTAACAGTGTTGATGCAAACAGACTTTTAACTGCTGCAGGTTAATGAGAGTAGCAGTGAGCACAGTATATAAATGACTTGTTCACAGCAAATGATGTCCAAACATCTTACAGCACACCGTAAAAGCAAAAGTTGTCCTGTGATTCACGTGGGGAAATACTGGAAAACCTGAATCATGGCATGGTACACAGTGGTACAGCCATGGCAACTCCTCAAAAACTGTTTTTTTTCTAGTTGGTACCATATGCATTTTGTGAGTAGCCAAAAAAACAGCTGTCAGGATAACGCTGTAAATTTTACTTTTATTGGTCTTGTGGTTACGTCTGTGTTTAATTTTCAATTCTGTTCTTAAGGAATTGTTAAGGAATTCTGTTCTTAAGGAACTTATGTCCCATTTGTATTTGTACCTACACAATTTACATCCCGCAACTCATGTAAGTCAACACTGGGAGTGCAAAAAACGAGACTGTACAACTTAAGTTTGAGAGAATGCGCTTCGAGTAGAAGAAAAAGTCAGGATGCAGACATTCATTCTTAATAAATGCTAAGTGGCCACTGAGTTGCAGGCACTGCACAAGACTTAAAACTTGTTCATTAACTGAAAAGTAGCTATATGACTCCAGGCATGTTTCGTTAGTTGTTTTTTATAGTAAAACTAGAATACTAATCGTACAGGTCTGTCCAACCTCAGGTGTAGTATTTTAAAAGCATTCTGTTAATTGTAATGTGCCAGACACACCATGGTAACCACTCCAGTATTCCTGCCTGGGAAATCCCATGGACAGAGGAACCTGGCAGGCTACGCGGGGTTGCAAGGGGTTGGACGCGACTTAACTAAACAAGACACGTCATAGGTACTAGGATGGCTGTTTTCAAGTGGTCTCGTCAGCTTCTCCCAATTCCTTGAACCGGCCCTTTTCTCAGTCATCTTTACATTCCTATCACACCCAGCCCCATGTCTGAACAGACTCCCCGGCACCTAAACTCACCAGTACAAAAGGTAAACCAGGCTCCAACTAAAACCAGGAGTTTTTACTGCCTCTAAAAGAAACAGCCAAAATACTCTTACATTTTGAAATAAGATCACAGTGACAAATCACAATTCTGTTTCCAATCTTGTTAACACCAGGGTGTTGTGTTACTAGGACATTCAGTACTACTAAGCGTTTCCATTTGTTTCATTAAACTTTCAGTAAAGGCTCTGTGTTTATGTCCTTGCAAATAAAAGCTTGAAGCTCATTTAAAAGGTAAAACACCCACACAAAGGATTATCCGCTATCCCCTTAACATCTGGCAAGTTCTAAACGGAATGAAGGACAAAACTAGTGTTCATCTAAGCACAATTACAATTATGATTGTCAAAAAGCAGAAGTCTGTGCCTCTCTGGAGATAAGGAGAATGGAGAAGTGGTAAGCAGACAAGAGGCAAGTTGCGGGGGTGGCTAGCACCAGAGAGAAAAAGAGATTAGAGAAGTGGCCAAAAAGCCAAAACAGGGCAGGGAGGCGGGCAAGCTTTCAGGACAATTCTGATAGGAACCTGAAATTGGCCTGCTGCTGCCTTCTAATCCTGACTCAAGGCTAGTTCCGAGTCTTCGGGTTCCTCTTCAATACGGCTTCCATATTATCATCCAGGATTGTCAGGCACCAAGGGCTGCCTGCCTACACCAGCCTCCTGACATTCTGGTTGAGCCCTGTCAGACTTCAAAACTATTTTTAACTACTATGTAAGTCTGAATTTTAAATTCTCTCTTAACAGGGCGATAATAGCTGAAGCCTCCCAGAAGAAGTCTTCCAGTTGTAGTAGGAACCTTCTTGGAAAGATGTGGCAGTTTTGTTAAGAGGGTCATAATGCAAATGCCTCACAAGCAGGGAAACTGAGGAACACATAAGGACCAGGGTCCAATCACAAGACAGGAACGAATACCCACGGAAGCAACTCAATCAGTTACAGTTCTGCTTCCTATCCGGTTTTCTTTGAAGCTCTCCAGGAAGCCTTTAACGACTGAAGTAAACACAGCTTTCAGGAGAGCGTCCTTTCAATCACGAGGGATCTTCTGGGGCAATGTGGAGGAAGAGGGAGCAGTGGGCCTCTCCAGCCATCAAAAGTTTTAAACAGCGAGCTGTGTATCACTCAACCCCTCTTGCTCCCTCAGGACAGATGAAAAGACTCCGGAACAGGTATTTTTATTAGTCATGAATTTTTGAAAAAGCTCGATTTTACAGCAGCAGGTGGAGGAAGGAGAAAAGACTGCAAAAAAGGGGGGCACGTTTTTATTATTACAGAAACCAAGACAGCTCGAGTCCAGGTTTCTGGGATCCGTCTGGGATCTTGAGGCAGATGTTTTTTCCGAGATTTGGGGAAAGAAGGGTGGCATCATTTAAATGTCAGGCAAAGGTAAATAAGCCTTGATATTTTGATGGGATCTTGGGAACTCAGCATCATCATTCTTTAACATATATATATATTATAATATATATATAATATATATATATATAAAATCTACAATTAAGACGCCAAATTCCAGCCGCGCGGGTGGCGCGCCAAAGCGTTGCCTCTCCCGTCGGAGTGGTTTTCGGATCGCGCCCCCCTCGCCCTGGCGGACGGCTGGGCGCACTACTCTCTCGCATTACCGCCGGCAGGACGCCGGGGCACTCGCTTCTGCCGGAGAACTCGGAGCCGGCGCGAGTGTGGGACGGGAACCGGGGGCTTGAGCGCCCCGGGGGCTGGCCCGGCCGCTGGCCACGGGCTTCACCCGGTTTTGCAGACCAAGTGGTGCGGCGCGGGAACCGAGAGAGAAGGCAAAAACTTGAGCAATGGAGGAAGAACAGAAAGTGGGGAGCGCAGCCTGGCCGCCAGCGGCCGGCTGCGGGCACCGGGGCCAGGAACCCCCCGTCCCGTGAGTCGGGGCGGGCCCCCGACGACCCCCGCGGCTCCCACCTGGCAGCGTCCCGGCCCGGCGCGGGCGGCTGGCTCGTCCCCGGCCTCTCCTCCTCTTCCTCTTCCTTGTCCCGGGAAGGGCTTCGGGGAGCAAAGAACCGGGAAAAGCTGTGCCAGGGGGCGCCGCCCCTCCTCCGGCCGCCGGACATCTCCCCGGCGCGGCAGCCGCTCCGAGGCCGTCCGCTGGGAACGCGTGAGGCGGTGTCCGGAGCCCGGCCCGGGCCGTGGGACCCGGCGACGGCAGGAGCGGCTCGGCGCGGGCGGCCGGCGCGGCTCAGTCCATCCCGGGCGGCAGAAGCGCGGGCGCGACGGGCAGCCCGCACGGCTCCTTCTCGTGCTCTCAGGCGGCTCCTCCCTCCACCCCCGGGCCGCCCGCCCCCAGGAGGAGCCAGAGGCCGCGGCCCCGCCCCGAGCCCGGGCCCGGCCGCCGCCGCGGGCCGGTGCCGGTTCTCGGCGTGGGCCTGCGATCCAGAGGGGACGCGCCACCCCGCAGCGCCGGGCTCCGGGCTTCCCGCCCCAAAGAGCTCAGCCTGCCAGCCCATTTGTCTTTGCGCTCATTTTTTTCTATTACTGATTTGTTTTTCTGTTGTCCAGTCAGTGCACGGGACGGTTTTCAGGGTTTTGAAACAAGTTCGTGAATTAAAGTTTGAAAGAGGCTCATGAACTAAACTGCGGTACCAGAGTGCCCTGGGCTGCCTTTCAGCTAACGAACAGTAATTCCTTAGACAGTTTCCCGGGGCTGAAAAAGCTGGGGCTACCCCGTGGGCCAGTCTCAGAAGTGGAGGCGCCATAGGTGCCTGTTCAGGTCTGTCCACGGGTCCTTTCCGGTTCGGCTGGCTTACTCTCTGTGGGGCAGCTCACCTTCACCCAGATGTACTTTGGTATTTGTCATACTCCGTGTTATTAATACATACTGCTTCCCGGCGAGCCCTCTTGCAAAAACGACGCTGATCAAAAACAAGTGTAATTCAAAGTATGCTGAAACGAATATTTTGTAGTCATTACACAGACGTCACGGAAATCTGGAAACCAAAAGGTCTTTAAGATTTACTTTGAATTATATATAAATACAGTCGTTTGACTTTTCTTAGTTTTATTTTTTTATACATACAAAAAGCTGTAATAATGAGACTGAAGATAAATATACACCACGAAACTGTCAGCACAATCTTTGCTATAAAACCATCCGTGACTTCCAGACCTTTCCTCCCACTCTCTTATTATTATAAACAATTATGACATAAGATCTGCCCTCGTAGCAAAGTTTTAAGTATATAATACAGTCCTGTGAACTACAGGCACCGTGCTGTAAGTAGAACTCAAAGATTTTCTCATCTTGCATAGCTTCAACTTTCCCTTTGAGTAATACCCTGTTTATTAATAAAGCCCTGTTTCCCCTCCCCCAACCGCTGGCAACTCCCTTTCCACACTGCTTCTATGGATTTGACTGTTTTATTTTATTTTATTTTTTGATTTGACTGTTTTAGACTCATCAGTATAAGTGAATCCAAATATAGTGAGTATTTGTCCTTCTGTTTCTGTCTTATTTCACTAATATAGTAGCATAGATGCTTTTTGTTTTTTTAGTTTTGTATATATCCTGGTGGCTAGTAGAGAAAACATCTAGGGGCCCATTCACCCCAGGCGGTTTGTTTTAAAGTCAAGCTGCCCCTGAGAGGGTGCAGAAGTGATAAAAGTGATCATCTTACACCTGTTCGCTAAAAATTCTATACAAGTAAATGAAATAAAATGAAATGTCCAAGGCACTTCTGACTTGGGGGAGGGGAAAGGAGGTACCCCGAGGTTGGCCTGCTCTGACTGGAGTCTTGGAGGAGGAGAAGGTTGCTTACGAGTAGATAGCATGTCCATAAGCCCCATTTCAGTATCAGCTGAGGGCTGTTGAACTTTCCTGCCACAAGGCAGCTGCCTCCTAGAAGCACTCTAACCCCTACCAACTGCAGCAGAGACCAAGGCTCACCTTAATTTGTTCTGGTTCAGTTTAACCTACCAAAGTTAAATCAGTACAGATTCTTTCTGCTGGGCTCACCCCAAACTATCCCTCAAGATTGACCAGCGCTTTCTCTTTTGAAAACCTCCTGTGAGGAAAAAGCTAGAACAATAAGCTAGAATAAGACAAGTCAAGTTCCCAATTGAGTCTTACTGTTTTGGGGAGGAATCTCCATTAAAAGCCTGCTTGCCAGAAAACCCAGAGAATATGAAAGCAAAAAGAGTAGGAAGCCAGTTGTTCCTTCCAGCTAGAAGGCCTGCAGAATTAATCTCCCCAGAGGAATGCTAGATGGCTACCAGATGTGTCCACCCTTGTACTAGGACCAAAGCAGGCCCTACACCCTACTACCTACCAAGAGGGTGGACTGTTCAGGATGTTTCTCTGGGGATAAAATCTTATTGGGGCCAGTACAGTTTATCACTGACTTATGGGTTTATCTAATAATGCTATTTCTTTGAGAAAATAATTTCTCTAAAAAAATAGCTCTCAAGGGGAAAGCTGGGCTAGTCATATTTTTTCAATAATCACTATCCTCAGTGGGAGAAGTCATCAGAATCATGTCAGGTAAAGTCCTTCATTTATCTAGAAACTATTTATTTATAGTATTGGTGGTGATAGTTGAGGTAAAAGAATGTTCATCCAGCTAGAATCCCTCTATTAATAAACAGCTTGCAAAGGTATAAGATAATATAAATGTTATTAGAGACCCCTAAAATAAACAGTTGGGCCAATGCAAACTCATTATATATAGTCATATGAAAAAAAAAAGTGTTAGTCACTCAGTTGGGTTAGACTCTTTGTGACCCTATGGACTACAGCCCACCAGGCTCCTCTGTCCATGGAATTCTCCAGACAAGAATACTGGGGTGGGTAGCCATTCCCTTCTCCAGGGGATCTTCCCAACCCAAGGGTCAAACCTGGGTCTCCTGCACTGCAGGCAGACTCCTTACCATCTAAGCCATTAGGGAAGCCCCATACACCAAGTGATCACATTCCTGAATTAACATTGGAAATGACTATGGCAATGAGGTGCCTTGAAACTTTGGCTTCATCAGCTTCACAATAAATATGCTTCTACCATAGATACTCTTTAAATGTCTTCAAGAAAAACTGAATGAACAAATGAAGATGACTGTGCTAAATTAGAATCTCTAAGATCCTTACAACTCTAAAATTCAACCTTTTTACAGACTTCCTAATGCAATCTTAGAACTCAGTATTCAGAAATTCATTATTATGAGTTCGGAACGTAAGAGCAGATGACATCTAGGAATGGATCAGTACTTGAAATGTAAATAAATGAAAATTCAGGGGTCTCTGATTTATGGCTTTAAGCTATTTTTTCATAGACAAAGTTTGCCTTAATGGAGGCAGGGTACCAGGTACACTTGGATTCATTCAAATGCTTTGCAAACTCTATGAAAAATTAGCTTAAAGCCATAAATCAATGACCCCTGAATTTTCATTCATTTACTTTTCAAGAAATGATCCGTTCCTCATTTAATGAGTATGTTACAAGTATATTTACTGTAAGGCTGATGAAGCCGAAGCTTCAAGGGATCTCATTGGCACGGTCTCCTCCAAGGTGAGTTCAGGAATGTGATCACTTGGTGGTATTTATGAAATCTACAAAAGCAAATGTTTAAACTGCACAATTAAGACCACAATCTCTTTCCACTTGGATTTTCCCTCCATCACCTTATTCCTAGAGTCAGTTGGTATTGGAGTTACTGGAGGCCCTTTAGGACATGCTGGGAAATGTATGGTGTGGATTTTAGTTTGGATTTAGTGCGATGTATTTATGTGGTTGTCAGTTTCTCCAAAGAATAGCTGTTACTGATTTAATTTCAGTTTGTTCATTGGGCAACTCAGCAAGCATTACACCTAAGATACGGGACCAGGGGCACTATCGCGACATAAACATATCCTAAGTCCTCTAATACTGAAAATGTGTGGGTAGTAGAGGTGAAGCAAGATTCAAACTGTACAATAGCAAAAGGTGATTTGTGGAAAACTATTTCAGGCAACAGAAGACAAAACTTAAAAGAATCACTTCTAATTGATGTAATTTCTCTCAAAACAGTTATATGTTAAATAATGTAGTGCATACAATCTTTATAATTGTAAATGCAGCAAACTTTTAAATGAAATTCATGTAAAATAGAACTTATGATAATATTTGTTTGTAGGACACAAACCTATAGCAATACCACAATGAGTGTGTATGTGGGTATATAATGTTGTATGCTTACCTAGCCTTTCTATCAATAAGTATGCTCATCCAAATTTAAGGAAAGACTTTATTATCTTTCCACTATATGTGTAGAAAATATTAGAAAATGTCATACGAAAGAATACACTAACAAAAATATAAGAAAAATATTATAGAAGTATAATAGGCAGATAATGGAAAAAATGCTGTTTTTCTACTCTGTGACATTTGTAATATTAATCAATCATTTAAAATTGGTCATTTGTATGATTTATTTTTTCATTCATTTATATATATAATTTTTATTTTTAATTTTAAATATTTTTCTTTAAAGAGAAATTGCAAAAATCTTCAGGTTTTTAAGGTACCTTAAAGGTACCAGGTACCTTAAAACTTGGATTTGTCCTTGAGTGCTGACTATGGATCAGAAACACACTCATTCTTAGAGATACAGTGATAAGACCAAGAGATTTCCCTCAAGACACAAGTCTGATGGGGTGAACAGATGAGCAAAGCAGATAGGAAAAGGGAAAGTCTTTCTATGAGCATACATAGGATGGACCCCAACTTCGTCTTCAATGCAGGAGACATATGAGACATGGGTTCGATCCCTGGGTTGGGAAGATCTCCTGGAGGAGGAAATGGCAACCCACACCAGTATTCTTGCCTGGGGAATCCCATGGATGGTGGAGCCTGGTGGGCTACGGTACAGGGGGTCTCATAGAGTCGGACACGACTGAGACAACTTAGAATGCACACATGCCAACTTAGTCTAGAATTTCCATGAAGGCTCACTAGAAGGGATAACTGTCAGCTTGTTCTCTTCCTCTGCTTCCTGTGACCACCATGACTTCCACAAAGAGAGTACAATTCAATAGCTTATTTAACATGTGAGAAAAGCTCCAGTTCATCACACTGAACTACACTGAACTACCATTCCCAAAGCAGAAGCACATTACTGCTCAAAAGTATGAGAATAAAGTGCTGACTCTGAAGCCTTTCAGCAAGGATGCAAGTATGGGTTAGAAATGCTTTTTGTTCTAAAAAGTCCACCAGAGGGATTCATTTCTGCTTATGTGTTACAGCACAGTAGTTACTATGTGGCAGGTGGCCCAGGAATATTAAGACAGCTGTCAACATCAAGGAAAGCACCAGCCCATGAAAAGCAAGCAGATGGATTGGGGCACTTCACGAGCTGTGCAAGGCCAAATGAGGCAATGTCACGCGGCCCAGGGCAGCAAAAAGCTATTACTGGATTTAAGCACTCAATTAGGAGATGGGGCAGGGACATCCTCCCCTTTTCTTTGTATAGCCCAGGTTTTCATTAAGAACCACAACAGTAAATAAGAAAGGGTGTGTGTGTGTGGGGGGGGGGGGGATCCTGTTAGTGTTTCTCATTCTGTTACATTCTGATCATCATGGTTGTAGCCAGAAAACGCCTCAATCTTGCTGCTTCAGTAAGAGCAGATGGTGAAATTTTAAGTGATTGGTTATTCAGACTTCTATGGGATGCATGAAGTTCTATTGTATTCTTTATCTGGTTTTTATTTCCAGAACATGCGGAGACTGACATCTTTCAAACACACATCTTTTAATGCTTAAGATGTGTTGGTCTGACCTAAATTACGTACCCTCTTTTCTTCCCTTAATATGATGATGATACTTATAAACGAAATGAATGCTTTACTAAATTATGACATTAACAATCAAATATTTCCGTCGAAAACAGTGCAAAATTTGCTGATACCAAACCATTGATTATAAAACATATTCCAAAAAAAAAAAATATTCCAAAATAGTTATTCATACTAATTCAGTTTAATGTGTCTTGTGTTTCAGTCAAATGCTACCTATAATTTAGTCATATGTAGTAGTCAATATGACTTCTTTTAGTAATACAGTTTCATAAACATGACACAAATAAATAATTTACAGAAGAATAATTTACCATTATATGAAAAACTTGGTTCCTATATTCTGTTTTTCCAAAATAAGTGATGAGTACAGAAGTTATGTACTGTATTGCACATATCTGATACACAATATTAAATGCTTTTGAATTGTGCTGGAGAACACTCTTGAGAGCCCCTTGGACAGCAAGGACATCAAACCAGTCAATCTTAAAGGAAATCAACCCTGGATATTCATTGGAAGGACTGTTGCCAAAGAAGCTCCAATACTTTGGCCACCTGATGTGAAGAACTGACTCATTTGAAAAGACCCTGATGCTGGGAAAGATTGAAAGCAAAAGGAAAAGGGGGCATCAGAGGATGAGATGGTTAGATAGCATCACCAACTCAATAGACATGAATTTGAGCAAACTCAGGGTGAAGGACAGAGTAGCCTGGGTGCTGCAGTCCATGGGGTTGCAAAGAATTGGACATGACTTAGCGGCTGAACAACAACAAATTTTGAAAAGAACAATTGTTTATAAATCTCTGGACTTCAGTATACTAGTGTTGACTGTAAATTTTGCTTCTTAGGCCTCATGAAACAAAGCTTTAGAGGAAAAAGACAATTGGTTTGTAAATTGGCATTTCTTATTTTGAGTTTTAGAAAAGACATGTCCCAGAATCCTGAGTTTTCTTACTGTGGACACATTGTTCCCAGTTTGATTTGCTGCAAATGGTTTCAAAACAAGGCACAGAGGCAGCTGTTATTGCAAGCAAATGTTTTGATTAGAAAGAGAAAGCAGCTGGATATGATACATGCTGTCATATAAGATGAACCACAGTTTTCACATGGGAACGCTACCTAATCTAAAATTGAGATTAGCATTATTTCCTTCATGGGAATTTTCTTTGTATAGAATGGAGTTGACATCTATCCACTTTGTTTATATTCTGGAGTGATAAAGTGCTGATTCTTACCTATGGAAATCTTCCATAGTCTATTAAAAAACAATAATATCATTAACAAGCTTTCACAAAGTTTCCTTACAAAATATTGCTAAATGTAGTACCAAAAAAATCCGTGGTGGTGTTGTTTTAGTCATTAAGTCATGTCCAACTCTTGTGAGCCCATGGACTGTAGCCTGCCAGCCTCCTCTGCCCATGGGATTCTCCAGGCAAGAATAATGGAGTGGGTTGCCATTTCCTTCTCCAGGGGATCTTTCCAACCCAGGAATCCAATCCGGGTCTCTTGCATTGTAGGCAGAATCTTTACTGACTGAGCTATGAGGGAAGACACCTCCCCCCAAAAAATCCATCAGTTCAGTTCAGTCAGTCAGTCATGTCCAACTCTTTGCGACACCATGAACTGCAGCACGCCAGGCCTCCCCGTCCATCACCAACTCCCGGAGTTTACTCAAACTCATGTCCATTGAGTCGGTGATGCCATCCAACCATCTCATCCTCTGTTGTCCCTTTCTCCTCCTGCCCTCAATCTTTCCCAGCATCAGGGTCATTTCAAAAGAGTCAGTTCTTCGCATCAGGTGGCCAAAGTATTGGAGTTTTAGCTTCAACACCAGTACTTCCAATGAACACCCAGGACTGATCTTCTTTAGGATGGACTGTTGGATCTCCTTGTAGTCCAAGGGACTCTCAAGAGTCTTCTCCAACACCAAAGTTCAAAAGCATTAATTCTCTGGCGTTCAGCATTCTTTATAGTCCAACTCTCACATCCATACATGACTACTGGAAAAACCATAGCCTTGACTAGACGGACCTTTGTTGGCAAAGTAATGTCTCTGCTTTTTAATATGCTGTCTAGGTTGGTCATAACTTTCCTTCCAAGGAGTAAGCATCTTTTAGTTTCATGGTTGCAGTGATTTTGGAGCCAAAAAAATGAAGTCAGCCACTGTTTCCACTGTTTCCCCATCTAATGCCATGAAGTGATGGGACCAGATGCCATGATCTTAGTTTTCTCAATGTTGAGCTTTAAGCCAGCTTTTTCACGCTCCTCTTTCACTTTCATTAAGAGGCTTTTTAGTTCCTCTTCACTTTCTGCCATAAGGGTGGTGTCATCTGCATATCTGAGGTTATTGATATTTCTCCCGGCAATCTTGATTCCAGCTTGTGCTTCCTCCAGCCCAGCGCTTCTCATGATGTACTCTGCATATAAGTTAAATAAGCATAGTGACAATATATAGCCTTGCCATACTCCTTTTCCTATTTGGAACCAGTCTGTTGTTCCGTGTCCAATTTTAACTGTTGCTTCCTGACCTGAATACAGGTTTCTCAAGAGGCAGCTCTGATGGTCTGGTACTCAAATCTCTTTCAGAATTTTCCAGTTTATTGTGATCCACACAGTCAAAGGCTTTGGCATAGTCAATAAAGCAGAAATAGATGTTTTTCTGGAACTCTCTTGCTTTTTCGATGATCTAGCGGATGTTGGCAATTTGACCTCTGGTTCCTCTGCCTTTTCTAAAACCAGCTTGAACATCTGGAAGTTCATGGTTCACATATTGCTGAAGCTTGGTCTGGAGAATTTTGACCATTACTTTACTAGCGTGTAAGATGAGTGCAATTGTGCGGTAGTTTGAGCATTCTTTGGCATTGCCTTTCTTTGGGACTGGAATGAAAACTGACCTTTTCTAGTCCTGTGGCCACTGCTGAGTTCTCCAAATTTGCTGGCATATTGAGTGCAGCACTTTCACAGCATCACCTTTTAGGATTTGAAATAGTTCAACTGGGATTCCATCACCTCTACTAGCTTTATTCGTAGTGATACTTCCTAAGGCCCACTTGACTTCACATTTCAGGATGTCTGGCTCTAGGTGAGTGATCACACCATTGTGATTATCTGGGTCATGAAGATCTTTTCTGTACAGTTCTTCTGTGTATTCTTGCCACCTCTTCTTAATGTCTTCTGCTTCTGTTAGGTCCATACCATTTCTGTCCTTTATTGAGCCCATCTTTGCATGAAATGTTCCCTTGGTATTTCTAATTTTCTTGAAGAGATCTCTAGTGTTTCCCATTCTATTGTTTTCCTCTATTTCGTTGCAATGATCTCTGAGGAAGGCTTTCTTATCTCTCCGTGCTATTCTTTGGAACTCTGCATTCAAATGGGTATATCTTTCTTTTTCTCCTTTGCTTTTCACTTCTCTTCTTTTCACAGCTATTTGTAAGGCCTCCTCAGACAACCATTTTGCCTTTTTGCATTTCTTTTCCATGGGGATGGTCTTGATTCTGTCTCCCATACAATGTCATGAACCTCCGTCCATAGTTCATCAGGCTCTCTGTCTATGAGATCTAGTCCCTTAAATCTATTTCTCACTTCCACTGTAGAATCATAAGGGATTTGATTTAGGTCATACCTGAATGGTTTAGTGGTTTTCCCCACTTTCTTCAATTTAAGTCTGAATTTGGCAATAAGGAGTTCATGATCTGAGCCACAATCTGCTTCTGGTCTTGTTTTTGCTGACTGTATAGAGCTTCTCCATCTTTGGCTGCAAAAAATATAATCAATCTGATTTCAGTGTTGACCATCTGGTGATGTCCATGTGTAGAGTCTTCTCTTGTGTTTTGGAAGAAGGTGTTTGCTATGACCAGTGAGTTCTAAAACATCCATACAATTTTGATTTTTTATAAATATAATAAATACATTTCTCGATGACCCCACTTTTATTTTGAAAAATTTGTAAAAATTCATCAAACAGTAACTTAATTGGTTTTGCAAATAATGAACAAAAGCAGCCTACATCAATTATTTCCATAAGTTTATATTAGCTACTAAATTCCTTCCTCACCTCTTCTAATCAGCTTTTCATTGGTAAATAGTAAAAGGAGTTACATGACTCAGACAGCAAAGCGTCTGCCTACAATGCGGGAGACCCAGGTTCAAACCCTGGGTTGGGAAGATCTCCTGGAGAAGGAAATGGCAACCCACTCCAGTACTCTTGTCTGGAAAATCCCATGGACGGAGGAGCCTGGTAGGCTACAGATCATGAGGTCGCAAAGAGTCGGACATGACTAAGCAACTTCACTTCACATGAAAAAATGTAATACAGAAGACAAGAAATTACAATAGGAATATTTGACTCTAATACTGAAGTAAAAAGATAATTCTCATAATTGAGGTCATATTAACAACCATTCTTAAATGTCATTCATTTCTACATTGTATCTTCTATTTTATTTTTCTTTCCGCTCCCCAAATAAGTACTTTGGGAAGTCAGTTTACATCATAAGTCATTTGGTTTATTTCTCCTACAGGTGAACGTATTGACATGCAACTTTCAGTTATCAAGTCTGGAAGACAATTAAATGAACCTTGTTTTTAATCAACTTCATGGCTGGTTTTAAGTAACTCCAAAAATGGTGATTCTCCTTCCACCTGGTTTAACAGGAACTCTATCTCAAAAGACCAACAATGTCTATCATCAAATGAAATAGCTGACCACACCACAGTATAGAACTTTATAAAATTATCAACCATATGCAGCCTGAGGGGAAAGGAAATTAACTTATTCATTTTAAATTCTGTTACTTTCACTCTGATTTTGCCTATCACTTAAGTGGACTATAGTCCATAGGGTTGCAAAGTCGGACACAACTGAAGCAACTAAGCATGCATACATAGGTATATTTAGTCTCTGTGGTTTAAATAAAACACAATCTAGATTAGAAAGAAAACTTTTAGTCAAATTTGGTAAAATCTTTTAACAAAATTTAAGAAGTAGCTACTAGAAAAACTCTTCCTTAGTAGGAGGGGAAGGTAGTCAGAAACTTTTAAACAATTAAACAATATGTATTTACTGAAAAGTTTATTAATCAGTCTACATTTCAGAAAAATAAAAGATAAGACAATGGAAAATTCTGAAATAAAGATCTAGACAGAGTCTAAATCAAGATCATTGACCTAGTCATCTTTCTTCTAGTACTAGCTGCCTCACACTGGATTAGGAAAGTTGGTGGGAGGAATATATATTAAAAAAAATTTTTTGTTTTAAAGCCCCAAACAATATCCCATCTACAGAAGTATTTTATGGCCTTC
This sequence comes from Muntiacus reevesi, assembly GCF_963930625.1. Classification (NCBI taxonomy): domain Eukaryota; kingdom Metazoa; phylum Chordata; class Mammalia; order Artiodactyla; family Cervidae; genus Muntiacus; species Muntiacus reevesi. Next base: position 13,655,472 of record NC_089269.1, read on the forward strand.
TACCTGCTCAATAAATATTTATTGAATACTTACACGTCCTGTGTTTGGTGATTAGAATACACCATGTGATTGACCCTCAAGAAACTCAGTCTCAAAGAAAGAAAGAGAAGTGACAGTTACAAACTACAGGACAGTGTGATAAACATGAAAAGTTGGACATACCTGGGAAAAAGGAAGAAGAAAGTGCCTAACTCTATCACTTGGGCAGACCATACTTGAGGTCAGGGACAGATTTCATGAATCAAGGTCCAGAAACAGGGATCAGAAAGTTCTGCACTCATAACCAGTTAAAACACCTGTTGAAACAGATTTATATTACAAATGTCACACTTGTCAGAAAGCCATATCGGAGCTCAGTAGGAGCTCAACATTGGGCCATCAACAGACATATAATTGATATTTGGCATCTGATCTGGTTATGGGATACTACAGTCAGTGGGTACAACTATACTGTGAATGTACAAATATTGTGAGTAACATAGGTATTCAAGGGCTTTGATATGTTAATATGAAAGTACATGTAAGTGAACTATTGGCTTTATCCTTTAAAATAATCACAAAATTAAAAAGTAGATGACAATGATAAAGTATGAGAAATATGCAAGTAGAGAAACTGTTGAACTGATACTAACTTGACTTACATAATCTGAGTTTACATCTGGCAATTATTGACTGAGACAGGTTAGACCAGTAAATCAGGCAGGGGAAGTCTTACTACTAACCAGATATCTAATTTAGGACCAAAAGACAGGGTATACAAGAATCAAACAGTTTGACAATTGTTTGGCATCTTGTGTAAATTGCATTTCTCGTGGCTATTACCTTAAATTCACTCTAACTGATTGATATTATTTCTATTGTGAAATCTAAGAAGTCACCTAGCCCATGTTTATGATTAGTGATTTAAGTGATTTTTGCCCCTGAGAATCGTAGTAGTGCTGTACTGTCTAGTATTAGATCTACAAATTTCATATATAATGGACAAACAAGGTTCTACTCTGTAATATAGGAAACTATATTCAATACCCTGTGATAAACCATAATGGAAAAAATATGAAAACATGTATATATATATGTATTACTGAGTCACTTTGCTATAGAGCAATAATTAATATGGGCTTCCCTAGTGGCTCAGTTGGTAAAGAATCTGCCTGCAATGCAGGAGACCTGGGTTCGATCCCTGGGTTGGGAAAATCCCCTGGAGAAGGAAATGGCAACCCACTCCAGTACTCTTGCATGGAGAATTCCATGGACAGAGGAGCCTGGCAGGCTACAGTCCACAGGATCGCAGAGCCGGACACGACTGTGAGACTAACTTTCACTTTCAGTCATTAATACAACATTGCATTTCAACTACTTCAATAAAAATTAATTAAAAAAACAAGTAATTTTAGATTGTCTCTTAGATATTTTGAATGCTCAATGTTGTGAAGATTGTGGATTCTATTAAATAATTCCAAAACGTGTTGCAATTTTCACTTTGTAGAAACATTAAATTGGTTAAATTCAAACCTCAAACTTGATTTTGCTCATTGAGGACACCAGATCAAATCTCAGTTGATTATTTTAGCCTTAGCTGAAAACTCTGGGAGTTGGTGATGGACAGGGAAGCCTGGCATGCTACAGTCCATGGGGTTGCAGAGTCAGACAGGACTGAGGGACTGAATTGAACTGAACTGAAAGCCGCTTTGAATTTGCCATTTGTTCATGCATTGAGGCTTACCTGGAGACTTAGGAAAGTTTATGCTCAGAATTTGAGAGTCCCATTGTCTGGATCGCTCCTTACTGAATACTCCTCCCTTCATTTTGCAGTGGCTTCAGTTGTCTCATGGTCTGTACTCTCCTCCTCAGGCCAAAAACATGGCCAGTTTTGTCTGTTTAGCCACCCCACGCTGACTGTGGCCTGTCCTCAGGCTAAAGGGTTCAAAAAGGGAAACTCACCCCACGACAGTGCCTTCTTCTAAGTTTCAATTCCCCTCTGAAACATGCCTGCTTCTGCTCATTCTCTATAATTTTCAGGTAGTTGGAATGTTTGTTGTTGGCCAGACTCTACAGTTAACTGTAGGAAGGCTGGTCTATTAGGAACCTAAAGGATCGCTTACTGCTGGCCCAGGACCTCGTGGTTAGAAGCTTAAGAATATCTTTAGGAATAGAAGTTGAATGAACTTATATATGTGTGCTCACATACCACCTGGGAAGCCCGAATGAACATATAAAAAGTTAATCCCTGAATAATATTTTATTTAGATTAACATAATCAAAATTAACATTCATTACCATTCCAAACTTAATATGCCCCCCAAATGTGTGGACCAAGGCAAAAATTACATATAATGTTGGCTTTCATGGGGCTTCCCAGGTGGCACAGAGGTAAAGAACCATCTGCCAATGCAGGAGACGCCAGTTTGATTCTTGGGTCAGGAAGATCCCCTGGAGGAGGGCATGGCAACCCATCCTGGTATTCTTGCCTGGAAAATTCCATGAACAGAGAAGTCTGGCGGGCTACAGTTCATGGGGTTGCAGAGTCAGATACAACTGAGTGACTGAACACAGCACACTGGCTTACATACTCATCCATTCAACAAATGTCGACACAGTATATACCATGCAGTGTCCTTTGGAATGCAGGGCGCAAATAAATCCCCTGCGCTTATTTGTAGAGATGAGGACGGACTTAGAGACTGTCTTACAGAGTGCAGTGAACAAGAAAGAGAACAACAAATATCGTATAATATTGCTTATATGTGGAACCTTGAAAAATGATACCGATGAACTTCCCTGCAAAGCAGAAATAGAAACATAGATGGAGAGAATGTATGCATGGATGCTAGGGGTGTGGGGGTGGGTGGGATGAATTGGGAGAATGGGCTGACATATACACACTACTATGTATAAAACAGATACCTAATGAGAACCTACTGTACAGCACAGGGAATTCTACTCAATGCTCTGTAGTAACCTAAGTGGGAAGAATTTAAAAAAGAGGGGATGCAGGTATACATATACCTAATTCACTTTGCAGTACAGTAGCAACTAACATATCATTGTAAAGCAATTATATTGCAATAAAAATAGATTAAAAAACCTCATGAGGGCAGAACTAATTTCTGTATCAAAAAGTCTACAAACAGTAAATGTTGGAGAAAGTATGGAGAAAAGAGAATTCTCTTTTCCTGTTGGTGGGAATGTAAATTGGTACAACCACTATGAGAACAGAATGAAGGTCTCTTAAAAAACTAAAAATAGAGCTACCATGTGGCTCAGCAATCCCACTGCTGGGCATATATCTGGAGAAAAACATGTTTGAAAGGATATCTGCACCCCAATATTCAACTGCAGTGTTGTTGACAATAGCCAAGACTTTGAAAACAACCTACGTGTCCACTGACAGATGACTGGATAAAGATGTAGTCCAACTTAAAGTGAAAGCAACAGACATAATCAAGTTAAAAATAAAGGAAGACATAAAAATTGGGTGAAGTCTGGAGATAAAACTTGGGGAAGGTTGGAAAGATGTCAAAACTAGGCCTGCTGCTGCTGAGGCACTTTAGTCGTGTCCAACTCTGTGCAATCCCATAGACGGCAGCCCACCAGGCTCCACCACCCCTGGGATTCTCCAGGCAAGAACACTGGAGTGGGTTGCCATTCCCTTCTCCAAAACTAGGCCTATCTCCTTTCAAATGGTATATTAGGGTGAATGCAGAACAGCAACTGATTTTTAGCAGTGACAGTTGAGAAGGAAACTCATAATATTTCACACATATCCTAAAGAACACTCAACTGAAAGTGATTGGAAGGCTTGTAAATCGTTTCTTCTACCATGTACAAGAACCATGTGTAACGTGAAAGTAAAAAAGACTGAAAAGAGAGACAGAAAAAAAAGAGATGTTGTCCGTATATATGATGGGATATTACTCAGCCATTAAAAAGAATGAAATAATGCCATTTGCAGCAACATGGATGGAACTGGAGATTGTCATACTAAGTGAAGTAAGTCAGAGAAAAGTGAGTATCATGATACTGGTTATGTGCAGAATCTTAAAAAAATGATACAAATGAACTTATTTACAAATCAGAAACAGACTCACAGACTTAAAGAACATACTTATGGTTACCACAGCAGAAGGGAGCAGGGGAGGGATAGATTGTGAGTGTGGGACTGACATGCATACACTGCTATATTTAAAACAGACAACCAACAAGGACCTACCATTACACAGGGAACTCTGCTCGATATTCTGTAATAACCCAAAGGGGAAAGAATTTGAAAAAGAATAGATACTTGTACAACTGCATCACTTTGCTTTACACTTGACACTAACATTATTAATCAATTCTCTTCCAGTATAAAAAAAAATTAAAAAAGGAAAAGTCCTTGAGGAATACTTCTCAAGCTTCAGCATGTATTTTACCATAGGTGACTGATGAAAATTTGAGAACATCGTTGGATACAGCCGGGTTCCTCAGAAGGCACTGCTGAAGTAGAGATTTTACATTATTTTATTAGGAAGTAGAGTTATGGGAAAGGAGGATTAAGCCGGTTAGGAGAGTGGCAATACAGAGATATATTACTGAGCTGGATGCTGTTAAATATGACTAATTGTTAGAGTCAGAGGACTCATCCCAGAAGCTATATATAGAGAGACTCAAGACAGTCCACGATCAATGGGAAAAACAGAAAAAGGGAAGAATTTATTCACTAGTTCTGTCTCCCACTTGTCAATGGTTCCCCTACTGGGCTATATATGTTTTAGAATGGTAGTGGTGGGGACATGGGAACAAAAATAGGGCCCTCTGCACCTACATATAGTTGGTTAGAGCCTACAAGCAGTGGCAGCTAAAATGAGATGTTGAGTCTGAGAGAATCTAAAATGGCTCATAAAATGTGTCTGAAAGGATATATCTTAAAAGATATCTCTGATTACTGGCTTGGTTTGAGGCACAGAACTATGAAGTACTGTGGCCATATTTTTAACCATAGGTCCCTTTTGGGCCAGGCTAGGTTGTGTCTGCTTTGACACTTAGTAAAGAATTAAGCCACTTAAAAATTTTCAGGTGACCTTAAGGCTAAGCTTTCATTCAGCTGCTTTGGGCTGACAAAATGGCAATGCCATATGGTTCAATTAAATAGAATATATTAAGACTTTCCATAGAGAACCCTAGAAACTTCTATCAGTTCAGATCAGTCACTCAGTCGCATCCGACTCTGCGACCCCGTGAATCGCAACACGACAGGCCTCCCATTCCATCACCAACTCCCGGAGTTTATTCAAATTCATGCCCATCGAGTTGGTGATGCCATCCAGCCATCTCATCCTCTGTTGCCCCCTTCTCCTCCTGCTCCCAATTCCTCCCAGCATCAGGGTCTCTTCCAATGAGTCAACTCTTCGCATGAGGTGGCCAAAGTATTGGAGTTTCAGCTTCAGCATGAGTTCTTCCAATGAACACCCAGGACTGATCTCCTTTAGGATGGACTGGTTGGATCTCCTTGCAGTCCAAGGGACTCTCAAGAGTCTTCTCCAATACCACAGTTCAAAAGCATCAGTTTTTCGGCACTCAGCTTTCTTCACCTTCCAACTCTCACACTCATACATGACCACTGGAAAAACCATAGCCTTGACTAGACGGACCTTTGTTGGCAAAGTAATGTCTCTGCTTTTTAATATGCTATCTAGGTTGATCATCACTTTCCCTCCAAGGAGTAAGCGTCTTTTAATTTCATGGCTGCAATCACCATCTCCAGTGATTTTGGAGCCCCAGAAAATAAAGTCTGACACAGTTTCCACTGTTTCCCCATCTATTTCCCATGAAGTGATGGGATCAGATGCCATGATCTTAGTTTTCCGAATGTTGAGCTTTAAGCCAACTTTTTCACGCTCCTCTTTCACTTTCATCAAGAGGCTTTTTAGTTTCTCTTCACTTTCTGCCATAAGGGTGGTGTCATCTGCATATCTGAAGTTATTGAATTCTCCTGGCAATCTTGATTCCAGCTTGTGCTTCCTCCAGCCCAGCTTTTCTCATGATGTACTCTGCATAAAAGTTAAATAAGCAGGGTGACAATATACAGCCTTGATGTACTCCTTTTCCTATTTGGAACCAGTCTGTTGTTCCATGTCCAGTCCTAACTGTTGCTTCCTGACCTGCATACAGGTTTGTCAAGAGGCAGGTCAGGTGGTCTGGTATTCCCATCTCTTGAAGAATTTTCCACAGTTTATTGTGATCCACACAGTTAAAGTCTTTGGCATAGTCAATAAAGCATAAATAGATGTTTTTTTAGAACTCTTTTGCTTTTTTGATGATCCAGCGGATGTTGGCAATTTGATCTCTGGTTCCTCTGCCTTTTCTAAAACCAGCTTGAACATCTGGAAGTTCACGGTTCACATATTGCTGAAGTCTGGCCTGGAGAATTTTGAGCATTACTTTACTAGCGTGTGAGATGAGTGCAATTGTGTGGTAGTTTGAGCATTCTTTGGCATTGCCTTTCTTTGGGATTGGAATGAAAACTGACCTTTTCTAGTCCTGTGGCGACTGCTGAGTTTTCCAAATATGCTGGCATATTGAGTGCAGCACTTTCACAGCATCATCTGTCAGGATTTGAAATAGCTCAACTGGAATTCCATCACCTCCACTAGCTTTGTTTGTAGTGGTGCTTTCTAAGGCCCACCTGACTTCACACTCTAGGATGTCTGGCTCTCGGTGAGTGATCACACCATCGTCATCATCTGGGTCATGAAGATCTTTTTCCTACAGTTCTTCTGTGTATTCTTGCCACCTCTTCTAAATGTCTTCTGCTTCTGATTGGTCCATACCATTTCTGTCCTTTATCGAACCCATCTTTGCATGAAATGTTCCCTTGGTATCTCTAATTTTCTTGAGGAGATCTCTAGAAACTTCTATACTTGCTTAGAAAACACTTAAGATAGAAAACAGTAGAGAAAAGGATCTTAGATAGTGAGTGAAGTGGTCACTCAGTCGTGTCCGACTCTTTGCGACCCCATGGGCTGTAGCCCACCAGGCTCCTCTGTCCAAGGGATTCTCCAGGCAAGAATACTGGAGTGGGTTGCCATTTCCTTCTCCAGGGAATCTTCCTGATCCAGGGATTGAACTCAGGTCTCCCACATTGTTGGCAGATGCTTTAACCTCTGAGCCACCAGGGAAGATAGTGAGTAGATATTCAAAATAAGAGTGACTAGGAAGTGTAAAAAAGGGAAGATGAAATTCATCAGCTTCTTCAATAAAGGATTACAGAATAGACTCAAATATTCAAACACAATTGTTGCCTTTGAAATTGAGGTCATGCACACGTTTCTAAAATAAGTACTGAATCAAATTCTAGAATAATTTTGAGGAAAATGAAACAAATTTTCTTAACATAATATAGTCCAATTTACATTATTAGGCAGAGCCATGTCAATCCCTAATGTGTTCACATTCTGACTTCCAGACTGTGACCCTGGTTTACTGAAATAAGCAAATGTATTATTAGAGAGCTATCTATTCCATGATAGCTACAAGGACTTGGAAGCAATCTGGAATCATGATTTTCCTGAGAGTTAGCCCAGATCTAAGTTTAACCAGGGCACCACTGCACCTCCCACACCACACAATATTCTGTAAGGAGGAAGAGAAGGTATGAATTTGGGTTCTTCCTTTATAATTAGAGAGTTTACATTTGCAGTTACACTCTTTTGTTCTGATTGCAGTTGATTAGATGATTATCTTAATAAATGCATATATATCAATATTAACTTGTGCTTTCTGAAGAACAACTTGAAGCAAAGCTAAAGGAAAAAAGATGGAAAAAAACCTTGAGTTAACTGCATAATTTCATGGTTTCCTTAGAAAAACACACTCTTAGCATTATGGTTTTTCATTTCTTATGAAGTGACCTCAGGATGTAGATTCTCTTCCTCAGTTTGCTTCTGGAAGGCAGGATACGTAAGACAGATATTTAAATAAATCTAATGGATTTATTAGGTTAAATGCAGAGTACTATAAAACATTTAAATGTAAATAAAGTCTTCTTTGTGGTGCTAGTAATTCTCTTACATTAAAAGAAAATGCCAGACTTCATTATAGTCCAGTGCTAAGAATCTGCCTTCCAATGCAGGGGACATGGTTTCAGTCCCTGGTCCAGGAAGATTCCACATGTCGCAGGGCAACTGAGACCGTGCACCACAACTACTGAAGCCCATGCCCTCCAGAGTCCACGCTCCACAAGTGAAGCCACCGCAATGCGAAGCCCGTGCACTGCAACCAGAGAGTAGCCCCCGCTTGCTGCAACCAGAGAGAGCGTGCGTGCAACAGTGAAGACCCAGCACAGCCAAAAAATAAATGAATAAAAATAACTTAAAAAATACAATTGTAGACTTCTTAGACACAGTTGTTCCTTGAATCCTATTCTACTGTAGAGCAAACCCTATTCACAAAAATGACTTAGTGCCTGCTTGCTATGGAGGGGATGCCTCAGAATTGTCCTGATTTCTTTTAAGAAAGAACTGCAGTCTATTTCTTAAGTTTATACCCAATTCCCACACAGACAAATTTTGTGATAACTATTGATATCTCTGCTTGTTACATTTGAAAGTCTGATTAGTAGAAAAATATTGCCTCTTATCTTTATAGAGACAAACACAGGATTTTAGTCAGCAAACATAGCATTAATATTAAAAAAAAAAATTCTGTGCTAAGATGTATTTCACATTAGAAAAACAGATTTTAACGTTAACAAGACACCATGTTGACACAGGGTCTTGAAAACTATTTTTAAAATTTATTCTCTAAAAATCTTGTCCTTCTACGCATAAATGAAATAAAATTATTTACAGTATGAGGGTTTAACAATGTAAAAAAGGATAATCAGTGACATTATGTGAATCTAGAAATTAAACTCACTGAATGAGTGGACAGTAGTTAAGATACTTACCATCCAGTAACTAAAAAAATGCAGTAAAAGTTTCCAGAAATGGCAAGAGCTGATGTATCACATTTACCAGTATCAAAAAACAACTAGGAGAAAAAAAACCCCACAAACATACAATATGGAAAGGATAACATATCTGTAAGATATAAAAGCTGCCCAAGAAAGCCTTGGGGAAAAAGTTAATTATCACTACTATGAGTGAACTGAGAGTTTCCTATGACCTTAGAATATGCATTCTGATACATACACATGCACACACACTACACTGAGCCTAAGAAAATAGAGTTTAAATGTGAAATTGGCTTTAACTCCAACATTAATGATTACCCTTAATTGGAAACATAAATCTATCTCAGTAGTATTTTACTACATGAAGTGAAAGTTTCTCAGTAGTGCCCAACTCTGTGACCCCACGGACTGTAACTTGCCAGGTTCCACTAATTATCATTTACCTCAAAATATTGGTAAACTTGAGAAATCTGGAAGTCCAAATCAGATGCTTGGGGATAATTGGTGTGATTAAACTTTGCAACTTTAACATGCCTGATATTTAAGAATTTGCCCCATCTGTTTGCCACCCTTTTAAAGAAAAGGAAGGAAGACTTCAGAGAATCAGGACATCAATATAACTGGTTGGGGGGGGGGGGCGGTGCCACAGAGGGGTTTCAAAGAGCATCACTCTCAGGACTTCTCTGGTGGTTCAGTGGTAAAGAATCTGCCTGCTAATAAATAACAAATAATTAACTTAAAAATTTTAAAAAGAGCATTACTTTTCAGTCACTTGCACCTAATTGTTCACCTTTCCGATAATTATTTAAGAAAGAAGTAGGACTTCCCTGGTGGTCCAGTGGTTGAGACGATGCTTGCCAAGGCAGAGAACACGGGCAGCGAAGCCCAGGGCTCAGTCACTGAAGCCGGCAAGCTCTGCAGCCCACGCTCGGCAACAAGTGAAGCCGCGGTAGCGAGGCCCACACCCCGCAGCTAGAGCAAGGCCGAGCGCAGCGCCCAGCACAGCCAAAAATAATTCTTTTAAAAAAGAAGTAATTTTAAGTTGCTTCATTTCATTTTAGAATGATTTTTAGCTTTCTGAGAAGCCTTGCAGAGATTAAGAACACAAATTATGGGGACAATTTAGTCTAGACTCAAAATCTGGAGTCCTCTATTTGCAGTGGGATCATAGGCAAGCTACTTTACTTCCTCTGCCTCACCTTCGTCATCTACAATAGGGGTCGGCAAAGATTTTATGCAAAGCCCCAGACAGTAAATAATTTTATGTTTTGTGGGTCACATACAGTATATGTTGCTCCTTAAATAACTCTTTAAAAATGTAAGTGTAAAATTTACATTTAAAAAATATGTAAAACCATTATTGGCTCAAGGGCCATACAAAAATAGAACAGTAGTTTGTTCATCTGTGATCTACATAATAGAAGCAAAGGCATTTACCTTACAGGGTTGTTATGAGGATTAAATGAATTAATATGTATATGTAAAGTGCTTAGTGCCTGGCACACATATAAAATATGAAAAACATATAAAATGTTTGTTATTATTACTATATTTCTAACCAAATTTTATTTTCAAAGTACCTACTGTTCCTCTATGACTTCTAGCATCACATGCTGAATTGAAATTTAGAAAAGAATTTAATTTGTTCTTTTTGGTTTATTCCAAATCACCAGAGAAAGAGCTTAACACTATGTGTCCATGAAGCAGCCAAGTGTGGCATTAAAATCGAAGGATCAAATGGAAGTGTCAGTAATGTTCCTGAGGCAATTCCTTGAAAACCCCAGAAGGAACATCCTTTATGAGAAAGATTCACCATACAATGTAATAACTAAGTTACTTGAAACATTTAGTCAAACACAATAATCATTTCTCAAAGTATTTCCTGCCAGTCATAGAAATGAACAAATCTATTTGAACATCCACTTAAGTGAACATTCAATATTTGGTTTATTTTTTAACTAAGAGAAAGAATGAAATTAAAAGACACTTGCTCTTTGGAAGAAAAATTATAATAAACCTAGACAGCATATTAAAAAGAGACTACTTTGCTGACAAAGGTCCGTAGAGTCAAAGCTATGGGTTTCCCTCTAGTCCGTATGGATGTGAGAGCTGGACCATAAAGAAGGCTGAGCACTGAAGAATCACTGCTTTCGAACTGTGGGGCTGGAAAAGACTCCTGAGAGTCCTTTGGACAGCAAGATCAAATCAGTCAATCCTAAAGGAAATCAACCCTGAATATTCACTGGAAGGACTGATGCTGAAGGTGAGAAGCTCCAATACTTTGACCACCTGATGCAAGGAGCTGCCTCAGTAGAAAAGAACCTAGGAAAGACTGAGGGCAAGAAAAGAAGGGGGCGGCAGAGGATGAGACAGTTAGACGGCATCTCTGACTCAATGGACGTGAGTCTGAGCAAATTCCAGGAGACAGTGAAGGACAGGGAAGCCTGGCGTGCTGCAGTTCATGGGGTCGCAGTCAGGTACTACTTAGCGACTGGACAACAACAAAGAAGGAATAATCAGAAGGCAGAAAATATGCACCGAGTCAGTTAAAATGCACAGTATTTTAATGTACCAGAGTTACATGCAGCATGTATTTGCCTTAAATTTTCTCAACGGTAACTGCATATATTTATAGAAATCACAACATGGTGGGCTGAAAATTTCAAAGGAAAAAAATAAATAATCAGAAGATAAATCATAATTTTTAGCAGACAACCTACAAATGAAAAATATACACAACTCAACTCTTTTGTGATTTATAAGGCACAGGCTGAATAGGGCCATATTATAAACATTTAAATGCAAAATATACAATAGGCTAACTTTTCAACATTTTATGAGGTGTCATATTGAAATGCAGAGCATAATGAATTAATTTTTGTAACGCAATGATGTCTAAACATAAAAAAACCCTTGTTTTAGCCTAAACATATTTTAACTGCATAATATGTTAAATACAAATGCAATACCCTCAGTGTATACACACTTACACGGCATGCTGTGACCACTGAAGCCCAACTTGCTTCTCCATAACCTTTAAGTGAACACAGAGTGCAGATGGATGTTTATGAACCAGATTCGGAGATTGTGGGAACAAAGGAAATAGTCAGTACCCTCTTCTATGTATTTGCACAGGCATGAACTACTGTAGTTTGTGGAATACTAGTTAGCTCAGTATTAACATAGTTTGAAGAATTATTCTTATCATAGTCATTTCTGCCCAGTTTAAAATTTGAAGTGTCAACAGACTTAAAACAAAAAGCAAAAATAAATAAATAAAACAGTAGTCCCTCGTCCATGACCTCCACACCCATCCTAGTCTCCCACTCCAGTGAAGACTCTTCTATCCTTTTATCTATTCTTATGGCAGATATCTCTGTATTTCTAAAATCAGTATTACTCTTAGCTCTTGAATCACCTATTTTAAACAGATTGTTGTGTTCTGAATCCCAGAACCACAATTTACTAGCTCTGTGACCTTAAACAAATAACATTTTTAGGTCCTTTCCTTGTCTATAAAACAAATACTAGAATCTACTATCTAAGGTTATTGTCAGGATTATATGATGCACAATACCATATGTGTAATAATATTTTGCTCAAAATACAATGATAGCTATTATTATTGTTACCTTTCTCCATCTTCCTAAAATAGTTACAGCATATCAGTTTTTTTGTTGAATTACAGTGTTTTCATCTTCACATCTTTTTTATATTTGAAGCAACTCTAGATTAATGAGACTCATCTTGTATCCTCATCAAAACCATTTATGAGAAGTTGGCAAGCTACCTAAAATGCTGGATCACTGGAACAGTCTGGGTAATTTTCAATTTGCCAAATTCCAAATCACTGGAATTTCTGGACTAAAAGAAACTGGATTATACAATTTTTACTATAGTTTTAAAATGACTATATTCAAATTTCTGTGAAACATGCCACTACTGTAGTCACTGTAATACACCTTTATTACTCATTTACCTTTTGCCTTCTGTTTCTTTCACTTTCACAGCTAAGGATATTTAAGATGCTACGTACCGTATATTACAGTTTTCCTTTACATGGGATATTTTTCAGGATTTACACCACTGCTCTATCCACAGTTCCCCAGTGATTGATTCCATTAAAAACAAATGCTTCTATTTAGTGATTACAATTTCAAGTAGTCTCTAAGTTGTGAGAAGCAACACAATTTGCAAACAGTAGATGGCAGAAGTATGTTTAAAATTCTAAAGAACATTTTTGCAGCAGTTCATGCACAGGAAAATCATAGTTGATGAGTCACAGTCTATTTTAACAAAGTACCACAGTAAACTGGACACAATTTAAAAGAAGAAAGAAAAAAATCAACTGTAATAACTAATCTTAAAATGCAATATTTTCATTCAGCCAATGAAATAAATTAGACACTATGTAAGAAAAGATTCTCAAATTTTCCCTCATTATCTTTTAAGTTCTCTGAGGATAAGCAACATGTTTTATTCACCTTATATCACCATTGCCTAGGACAATACCAAACTAGTACAGATATAGAGATGTTTCATATGTATTCACTGAATAAATGAATTCTGTTTAACTTGGTCTCAGATAATTTGCAAATGTTTGACAGTAAAACACCAAATGCCATATTAACATAGCATTATTCTTTTCGGCATACAAAGCACACTAGTTGGTACATTACATTGTATGTTATGTTGATGGTGACGTATAGTAAAGCTTTAATATATATTAATTTACCCAAGGACCCTTATAAATATTTAAAGTTCTTTTTCACAAGCACATCATACTACAAAGTCATATAATAAACTATATTTTTGGATGACAATTAAAAAATAAAATGCATTAAAGATATCATTAATCATGATGGGGTACTGAGATAACTCTGACTTTATAAACAGTCTAATTACAATCAAATGTAGACCTTTACCAAGAAGTTGATAAATCTAGGGAGGGAGCTCTTTGGAGGGAAGATTTAGTTTTGATATCATTAATGGGCAGATTAGCATACCTGAAGTTCTATCTTCTTGAAAACCTCATTAACAGTCCATAAATGCAAGTAGAAGATTATAAAGTATTCTTAGATGTAAAGACACCTTTAAAAAATGTAAAATATTCAGTTTGCCTTAATATATATTTCTTGAATTGAAAACTGTTGAGGTTTCCAAATACTATTTTTTCATGTCTTCACAGCCTGGATCTGATCTGATAACAAAAGCCAAACAAAAAGTTATTAGTCTCTACAGGGCAGAATCTACTTTCTAAAGTAATCCAAGACAAGTCTATAACAATAGGTAGAAACCCATGCATACAACTGCTTTTTTTTTTTAAAGCACAACTCATATTATAGTTTTTCTTTTTGTCACGGGACATGCAGCCGATTAGAGTCAACTAGTTCTACGAGGCTTCTATTAAAAAATCAGTCCCTTGCCTCATCCCTTCTTTCTCCCTTCACAGGCAACTACTTCCAACTCCTTTTTAGGTGATTACCTCTGTATCTCTAAATATGGTTTTATCATTACTTCTTGAATTCAATGTAACATAGGGCTTCAGTTCTCACACATTTGTATATCGTTCTGCCACCCTCATGATGCTTCCAATACTCCCACTTTCCTAAAACAGTGATGTTTTATGTGAATGCGACTCACAGCTGGGACAAGGGATAAACTTCAGTTACTTTTCCTTTCTTCTACTGTATTTTGTTTTCCCTGCAGTGAATAACTGCTCTTCATCCCCAACCCCCCCTTTTTTTTAAAATGTAATTAACATTGAAATTCAATCCACTACTCTCACACTGTTTCAGGCTTTACTAGTATGAGGCATAAAACTGGTCGATCATCTTCACTTTCTTGAAGAACTCTCCTTTATAGTCTTGTGCAGACTCTTTAATCTGACCCAGCTGTTCTCCATGCTTGTCCAGGTATTTTCATATGAGATCTTTCACTATTATTCTAGGATCTATGTTATCATCCTAGGGGTTCCTTCCCAACTTTCTTGTGCAGATTTCCCTATTTCATGGTACCTTTTTTTTCCTTCTTGCTTTATTCCTTTGTTTTTGACAAGTATACCTCTGCGGCTACTTTAGTATTAATAAACTGTATAGAAAGTGAACTCTTGAGACTTTACTTGGCTGAAGATGTCTTAATTCTCTCAGTTACAATACACTGATACTGCCTGAGAATACTATTTTCTCCTTAGACTTTTTCAGGCACTGGAAGTGTTTCCAGGTGTTGCTGGTGAGAAGTCTGATGCTACTTTGTTTCCTTATCTAAGGAAATCTTTGGATGAGATCTCTTATTTTCTTCTCAGAAAATATGGTGAATTTTCCACCATCTTCGGTGTTGATTTTAATGATGCACCCTGGTGTGGGAATATTTTCATCCACCGCCTTGGGCTCTAAATCATTCAGTTCTTGAAAATAATGCTTTATGATTTGATGACTTCCCTCTATTTTCCTTGTTCTCTTTCAGAAATTCTTACTAGGATTTTGGGCCTCATAAATGACTCCTTTATCTTTTCTCCCCCCATTGTCTTTTTCGTACTTTCTTAGAGAATGTCTCTATTTTACCTTCTTTTGATTGAGTTTTCCATTTCTACTTGTTGCTCAGTCACTCAGTCGTGTTTGACTTTATGTGACCCCATGGATTGCAGCATGCCAGGTTTCTCTGTCCTTCACTATCTCCTGGAGCTTGCTCAGACTCATGTCCATCAAGTTGGTGATGCCATCCAACCATTTCTACTACTGTATTATTATTTTCCAAGAACTCATATTTTTGTTCTTTTTCAATTAGTATTCTTGTCATATTCATGAAAATAATACATTCTTTTATCTCTTTGAGGATACTCAAATAGTGTTTTGAAATGTTCTCCCTAAAGTCTTTTTCTAAACTTTTTCTTTTGCTCCATAATTCCTAAAGTTTTGTCTTCAAATACTTGGCAATCCTTTGCTATCTTCTCATGTGTATAAGTGAACACTATAAAGTTGACTGGAATTTTGTTACATGTGTGAGGCTTGTCAAAAGTAATCTTCATCCTAGTGTATAGCTAGGCCATTTCCTTGAGAATTTCTAATGTTAACACCTTTAGATCTTTTCTCTTAGCTGGTCTGACTCCTCAAAGCTGGTTTTCTTCTACCTATTGCCAGTGTCTTCTAGGAGAAACAGGAGAAAGCAGAACATGGTTATAACCTTCAACATCAAACTCTCATTTACTCCTCATTTTCAGTTTAGCATTCCAACACACAGTTGCGCTCAGCGTTCTCCACTCCAGAGATACTGTGTGACTCTGCAAAGAATGAACCTTCAATCTTCTTCTGGGGCACAGATGTATACCTGTGCATCTCCTTTCAGTCTCACCTCGTCCTTATTTCTTATTTCCATCAATTCCTGAGGATTAGAATGGTTTCCAGCTTTCTCCAGTGCTAGCTTAGAATTCCACTCTCTCAAGTCTGTTAAGTTATTCAACATTCATCACATATTTGGCTTCAAAATTTGGTTACCATATTTATCACTTCCATTCTTTTTGTCCTCAGTCTCTTCACTCTTAGTGAGATTTGAAGAGGGGATGAAACCAAGTGTGTGTCCAATCCTTTGTTTTTCAATGGAATGTCCCTATACATAGTTTATAAAATTCTTATATAAAAACTGGAAGCATTATAAACTTTTCCCATAAGATAAAGTGACTCAGTGAATAAGTTCATGAGTCATGTGGAACAATGTTTTGTTTTTTCATAAATATTTAAGTTTCAGAGCTAGAAAACAACTTACACTTCTGCGATAGTTTCTATATATTCTCTGGTGATTTTAAAAAATACTTAATAGTCTACTTATAGATTCTTCTCTTAGGGCTGTAATTGACTATCCCTCCAAAAGAGAATAGAATCATGGCACAAAATGTGTCATTTAATACTTTATCCTCAGTTTTTCAACCTTAAATTTAAAATAATAAAATTAAATTGGTCCAAAATGAACCAGAGCCTTCTTGTTTATGATGTTAGGAAACTTCAGAATTTTGCAAGGAAAATGAAGAGATATAAGTTCAGAACATCTTTCAAAGATTTACAGAAAAACTTGATACAAGCAGAGGCACAGACTAGTCTCCTAAGTTTACTGCTACTTATTTTGCAAAGTAGGTTTTTACCTGTTTTCAAATCCAAAGACAGGAGCATCAAAAATACAAACTATTTACTATAACATAGAAATTATGAACAAAGGATCTCCTACTCAAAACCAAACTGATATAGTTTTAAATCTGCATACTAAGTTTCCTCTTCTGTTAAACAGAGAAGTTAGGTAAAAGGATAAACTGAACATTTTTTGAGAGCTTTCTTAAGCTAGGCACTTTAATACATAGAGCATCTCATTTAATCTGTGTGGCAATTCTGGATATTTTATTTTTTAATTTTACAGATGAGGAAAACTGTCTGGATAAGATAAAGACATTAGTTAATAATTAACAAGTGGTGGAATATTCTGACAGACTCAGAAGTCCAGGTGTTTTTACTTCTACACCATGTTGCCCACATAAAATGGGGAACCTGCCACTTACCTTGCAGAGAATTGTAAAGTTTACATAAAATAATATGGCAACACAAGGGCACACATTTTTTTTTTCCCAATAATGTATCCTTCTTATAAAGATTTGGGAGTTAAGATACAAAGATAATGGATCAGAAAAGTCAATGACAAAAATTAGATTAGAGTTGGCAAGTGGCATTGTGATGTTGGATCACTACTGACACCTAGTGGCCTTATTGTTACAGACAAATTAAAAGTACGATTTAAAATCCAGATGACCATCACTTATTTTCAGTTAAGTACTGTGCTTTGTATTTTTTATTATGAACAATTGTGGGTTTCCATTCACACTATATCTCTGCTGTGAGCAATAATAAGTACTTAAAATAAGAAATAAAGGTTGAAAATATGTTTCTAGTGTCTTCTCTAGAATGTTCCTTTGTAATTTGCTTTATGTGGAATCAGTCCCATAAAGGGGTCACTTTGACCACTTCTTTACACAGTCTGAGAAACTAAATTGTTGTGTTCAAAGAAAAATCCCACTAGTGATTCTGAGAACTTTTAGAGGTTCTCAGTTAAGTTTCACTTAATTGTAACATGTAACTAGAAGGCTCTTTGCAGTGTAATGGTAAATGGCATGATGACTATATAAACACAAAAGAGGAAAACAAAAATACAACAGTCTGTGCAGTTAACTAGAACACCACATTTTACTAATAACACAAATATTTATTAGATATACATTTAGTACGTTGGACCAAAGAAGTATTATGTCTCTTTATGTATGGTAATAAGCAGGCTACCCTTAGATCCACCATGATATACAGTAGAGAAAAAAGAAAAAAATCACATATAGCTGAAATAAAAAGGATGTGTAGAGAAATTAAATTTATAGCCACAAGACCACAGCTCATGGATTAACAAGTTAATCTCATTATTCACCCTTATTCAGGGCAGGGAGGTTCCTAAAAGAAATCAACCACTGTCCTGCTCAAAAATGGAAATTTTTTTGCCTGACCTTCAGGGTCCTATAACAAGAAGGACTTATAGAACTTGGTTTCATGCACATTCACGTTTTATTTCTCTGTGTGGGTTACTGTGCTTCAAAGCCATTCCTGTGTCTTGTAGACAGTGTAACCTTAGGGAAAATGAGAGATCTTAATTTAATCCCTGGTATAGTAAGCCTGTACCAACTATGCTAGCTATTTTGATGAATAACATATAGAACTGTGATATACAGAAACACTAATACCAGCATATACAGTACTAAATATGAGTACTGAAATTTGTAGAAACATGCCATGTATAAATGGAGCTATATGTGGAGGACAGCATGACTCTTGAAAGACACATGCCACAAAAATTTTTATGACAGTAGGTCTAAAATTTATCCCAAAATTCAAATGTGCTTCTATTACTAGATCTGACAGAAACTTATGGCTATAAATTAAAATTATATTCTAGAGTTGTCATGTATATTGATGTAAGTACTTTTTATTTAAATAAATCCTTTATAAAAATGTAATTGAAGTAAATGGAGCAAGGTATTGGATACTTACTGTATTGTATTTTCTGATAGCAGAAATAGATGGAAACAAGAGGGAAAAAGGCAGTGATATAATAAAAACAAAATATAAAAAAGGACAGAAAATGTGACTGGAAAGAAAATAAAGGCTGAAGAGGCAGTTTTTTATGATGTACCTTGAAGCCAGTCTACACCTTCTTGCAATCCTTCTCCTTTTATGGCATCACTAGCACTGAAATAAAACCAACAGAAAAATATCCATTTCATTACATCAAAAAACTGTATGAATAAATAATTACAATTTTGTCATATGGAAAATTAATACATTTAATAACATATCTGAGCAAAACTGGTTAAGTACTGAAACTGAATATACATAGGATATAAAAGTCTGAGTGTTTAGGGTCAAGACATGAGAAAACTATTCATTAATTTATATGGACATTTGTAAAAATATATCATTAAAATGTTACTATTCTAGGACTATTACTTGGACTGGCATTAACAAAACATATACTTTGAGTTATTCTCTCAGTAGTGGGATTATAGAGCACACCATCCTACTTTCTCCTACCAGCCCCAATGATTCAATAGCATTTATTTATTAGAAATGCTTTACTTGGGTTGTAATTTAGTCACAGGATGGAGTGACTTTATATGAAATTAAAATTGATATCTAAAAGGAATAAATCTGTAACTGGTAAATAAATCTGGTAAATAATAAATAAATCTGGTAAAGTGGTAAAATTAAAAAATTCCAGTAGACTTCAAACATAGTTTTATATTTATTGGTTTTACAAACCTCGATAGGTTGTTTAACTCTTTGGCTTTCAGTTTTTGCTTCTGTAAAATGCAAGAATACTACCACTGGCCTCATGTGATTATTATAAGAATTAAATATTTGAGATATGCATATAAAACATTGAATACAGGGTCTTTTCATTGTTGTTCCATTCTTAAAAGTAAGCCTAAATCCTTATTGTAATATTATTTTATAAATAATAAAAATTATATAAACTAAAACAATAAAATGTAGAGGATTTTTTGAGTATGAAATAATCTTTTTTTAAGATTCAGATCGACAGTTTCTCATAACATGTTACTGATATAATTATCTAATAACAATTAGTATACATAACTAGATTTTCTGTATGATTAAGATTGTTTTAGTGTGCTGAAGTATGATTTTAAAATGTACTAAATTATCTTAAAACAGTTAATTTTATTCTAATCAAAAGAGAAATTACTTTCAAGAAATTATTTATTGGACCAAGAACATGACTTATCATAGAATTATTTTAAAATAGGAAGACAGAAACAAATAGCATGAGATATGCAATTATTCAAACTATGGATTACCTTTATTAAAGGCAAAACATCAGTAACTGAAATACTAATATCAAGAATGATCAATGTATTGACTTGTATCACAAACTTCTAGTTCCACATAAGAGTACAGTGCTACAAAGAAACCCTTCTCCTTTGGTGGAGGTGTCACTACATTTCTAAAACTCCTGCATCTTTCCTAATAATTCCCAAATGTTTAAATTCTACCTTTCCTTTCAAATAAATCATAAGACTTATAACTGGAATAAACGCCAGACTCTCCATTTTCTGCAAGGAACTATGTTCCATAGCCCCTGGTTATTTCTCAGGGGCCTCACCTACAATTCCCCCTACCTCTCTGTTCCAGCCAGCAAGGGCTTCTTGCTGCTTCCAGAAAACATCAGGCACATTCTCATCTCAGAGCCTTTTCACTTGCTGGTCTCTCTATCTGCAAAAGTTACTCCTCCAAACCTTTGTGTGAACTGCTTCTTGACTTCAATTGTGTCTCAGAGGGAGACCACATTCATTACTCTTTCTCTTACTATTCTACTTCTTTTTTTTCACCCTCCCAACTGATGTTTTTATTATCTGTCTCCCTCTCAAGATAGTAAAAATGCAAATGCAAACATATATCACTCCAGGGACTTAGTCAAAGGACACATGGGAAGAATTAAAACAGAATCAGATTTGAAAATCAGAGTTGACTATATGTTTAGTAAAATGGTCAAAAATAAACCAATAAAAATTTCCAAACTATACTTCTCTATAATCTCTACTTTACTACCCAAATTTATTTGTACCTAAGGCAAGAGAGATGCAATATTTTATCTCTGCACCACTCAGCATTACTTTTTTCTCCAAAATTAAAGGAAAAATTTATTTTTAGTTCAAATAAAAACCTTAACAAGTGAAACACTAACTGGAACTTAGTGAGATGTCCAGTTTGAATTAAGAAGTCAAAACTGTAGACAAACTTACAAGAAAAACTTAACATTCTTCTACAAGTTGTACATAAAGTAAAGAAACTGGCAATATGCTCTAAGTCCATATCCTTATAGCATCAGATATTATTTTTTTCTCTTACTAAAAAAGTTAAGGTGTCACAATTAAATAAATAAACCTAACATAATTCAATAGCTAATTGTTAAGGAGAAAGACATTTTCCATTTGCAAAATTAATTTCTACTTCAAAATTAAGAGAAAAATTACATCTTTTACTAATTAGAATTGACCCTTATTTTGAATGTTGTACTTTCCATTAATGTAGTCAGCACACTTAGGGCAAAAATTAAATTCTTCTACTTTAGATATTATCATTTTAAGTATGATTTACAAAAATAGAAAGGTTCTATCTTAAGATAGTTCTCTACACCAAATCCCTTTCTTTACCAACAAAATACCACAGAACCTTAAATTCCAACTCAAGAATAATTTAGTAAACACTGATTTTTCCTCTGACTTCCAAAGTAAGGAGGGTTGTACTCACGATATGTGGCCTTAGGTACTGAAAAATTTCAAGGGATTTCTCAAGTGCTATAGTATTACTCTTTCAGCACCATGGTTAGCTCTTTTTTCCTATGAGCTCTACCACTTCCTTCTTTCCTAGATTTTTCTGCCTCTGTGTTCAGCCTTTCTCTATAGAGTAGAAGGATATCTTCCACGGAGAGGTGGGGGTGGGGGTGAACAGAGGGAAGCTTAATGTAACATAAGGTAGCAGTAGGCATTAAAACACTAATATAAAACTTCTGGTTATCCTTATCAGAATATTTTGACACACTGGAATTAAATATATTAGTAAGAAACTGCTTTCCCAATAAAAATGTATAATAATATCAGATGCTAATTATTTAAGAGTTCAATTTTACAGTATGCCTGAATAAGACAGATTTTTATATTTCTGTTTATTCATATCAACAAGTATTTATTGCGTTATCTCCTAAGTACCTATGAGTAGGTACCTACTAAACAGGCACTGTCAGAGTGAAAAAAATCAATGAAATCCCAGGTCTCACGGTACTAACGGACTAGTATAGGAAGACAGACTATACAAGAGAAAACAAAAAAAGAAGAGGTCATATAGCAATAGACAAATAAAGCCAAGTAAGGAAAAAAACCCACAAGAGATGGGGGTAAGGTTTCAGAGAATTATCGAGAGGTCTCTTTCTTAAAGAAAGTGCAATAGTAAGCAGGAAAATTATTTTAAAGAATTTTTCAGATAAAGGGAGTAACAAGTGCAAATGCTTTGAGATGGAACTGTGGTTGGTTGATTCAGTGTGAAGAAAGAAATTACTGTGGTTGAAGCTAGGTAAGTAAGCAGATTGGTTAAGTTAATTCTTTTAAAGAGTTGTTTTTGTTTTTCTATCCTTAAAAAAATTTGAAAGGTTTTAACAATAATATACTACTGAATACCTGCAACATCACAGTTTTATAAAACATAATCTTTACCTTTCATCCTACCATGTTAAGTCACTTATATAGTGAGCTTGTAAAAAAAACCCCGAAGTTGGAGATTTTTTCAGAATGATAAAATGAAATGTAAATAAAAGACTTTACCAAATATGCCATGGTTTATCTTTGATGTTCTCTAAACACAGCAACTGAGATACTTTTACAGATGTCACTGCATTTCTAAGATCCATTTTGTTTGCAAAGAATAAGATTGGTATTCGACGGTGCTTAATATCTAAAAGAGAAAATAAGACTATCATCACACTTCTAGCTTTTTGAGTTATCCTCTCCAAAATCCTTAAAACTGAAATCCACTAAAATTGTCTTCTGATCACTTCTTCCCATATCACACATACATAAACATTTAAAGGCATATACTGTCAAGCATGTATTTAAGTGATAACAAAATTTAAAATACACTTCTTCCTAAGGTTATCTGCACAGTTCATGGAATTCTACAGGCCAGAATACTGGAGTGGGTAGCCTTTCCCTTCTCCAGGAGATCTTCTCAACCCAGGGCTTGAACCCAGGTCTCCCTCATTGCAGGTGGAGTATTTACCAGCTGAGTTACAAGGGAAATAAGATTATCTGCCCTCTTGTTGGAACTGTAAACCAAAGATGGATGAGGTGGGAGTGGAGGGCTCATTAAACAGTTACTGAACAGCACCTAGCAAAAAGTCAAACATTGTGTTTCATTTTTACTGTCAACACAAAGGAAGAAAACTTCAAACAGAAATATTATAGAAGGAGGATAAGAATGTAAATGGGCTAGTCAAAAGACATAGGGTGGCTGAATGGATTTTTTGAAAAAGACCCATACATAAGTTGCCTACAAGAGACTCACTTCAAATCCAAAGAAACAAACTGAAAGTAAGAGGATGGAAAAAGATATTTCATGCAAATGGAAACAAAAACAATGGTGGGGCAGCAATGCATATATCAGACCCAAGAGACTTCAAAACAAAACTATAAAAAGAGGCAAAGGAGGACATTAAAGGACAGTGCTCACGGGATCAATTCAAGCAGATAAAGACAGCTGTAAATATGTATGTACCCAACATAGGAGAGGTTAAACATATAAGGCAAATATTAATAGATGTAGAAATTGACAGCAACACAATAATAGTAAGGGGTCTTTAATGTCCCCCTTCCATCAATGGACAGATCATTCACATAGAAAGTCAATAAGGAAACAGCAGCCTTAAAAGACACATTAGATCAACTTAATAGATATATACTAAAAATGCAAATTAAAATTGCCAGGAAATATCACCTTACATCTCTCTGTTAGAATGACTGAGGTCCAAAAGAACACAAATAATAAACATTCGTGTGGATGCACAGAAGAGTGAACTCTTATACACTGTTAGCTGGAATGGAAACTGGTGCAGCTGCTGTGGAAAACAGAATTGAGGTTTCTGGAGAAGGCAATGGCACCCCACACCAGTACTCGTGCCTCAAAAATTCCATGGACGGAGGAGCCTGGTAGGCTGCAGTCCATGGGGTCGTTAAGAGTCAGACACGACTGAGTGACTTCACTTTCCCTTTTCACTTTCATGCACTGGAGAAGGAAACGGCAACCCACTCCAGTGCTCTTGCCTGGAGAATCCCAGGGACGGGGGCGCCTGGTGGGCTGCCATCTATGGGGTCACAAGAGTCGGACACGACTGAAGTGACTTAGCAGCAGCAGCAGCAGCAGAAAACTAAAAATATAACTACCACGTAAGTCAGCAATTCTACTCTTAGGTATTTATAAAATAAAAAAATAACAATTTGAAATGATACAAGCACCCTAATGTTCACAGCAGCATTATTTAAAATTGCTAAGATATAAAAGCAACCTAAAAATAAATAAATAAATAGAAGCAACCTAAATGTACTTAGCAGATGAATGGATAAAGATGTGGTACAAACATACAATGGTATACTACTCAGCCATAAAAAAGAATTAAATATTACCATTTGCAACAACATAGATGGACTTGGAGGGTGGTATGCTGGATGAAATAGGACAAATATTGTATGTCATCACTTCTATGTAAAATCTAAAAAAATACAACAAGCTTCTGAATGTTAACAAAAAAAGAAACAGACTTCAGACACAGGGAGCAAACTAGTGGCTGCCCCTGGGAGAGGGGAGGGTGGGAGAGAGGTTAGGGGTCGGGGACTAAGAGGAGCAAACTACTACGCATAAAACAGACACGCTACAAGAACATACTGTGTGACCCAGGGAATACAGGCCATACTGAGTATTTAGTATAAATGCAACACAACCTAAAAAACTGTGGATCATCATGTTGTACATGTGAAACTTATATGATACTGCACATCAACTCTTCCACAATAAAAGGATATGGGAGATGTGAATAACACTATCAACTGATATTTACAGAACTCTTCACCCAAGTACAGCAAGATACACATTCTATGGAATTGCAGATGGAACATTCACCATGCTCAACCACACGTGTTAGGCCTTATACTTCTAAGAATGAAAATCTTTGAAATAGGTTATTTGATCAAATAGAATTAAATTAGAAATCAAAAACAAAAAGACACCTAGAAAATTCCAAATATTTGGGAAATTAAATAATAATACACTACTAAATAACCCAAGCATCTAAGAAGAATTTGCAAGGTAAGTTAGAGAATACTTTGAGCCAAATAATAAAGAAATATATCAGAATTTGTGAGATAGTTAAATCCTCAGAAAATGTGTATTGCTTTAAATGCTTTTATTATAAAAGGTAGATATAAAATGTTTTATAAGAATATATAAAATCAACAATTTCTACTTCGATCTGAAAAAGATAAAGAGAAAATGAAATTCAATTTAAGTACAGGAAATTCAAAATAAAAACAAAAATTTGTAGTAAAAAAAGAGCAGATATTAATGAAATCTGAAAAAGACACATCCACAGAGGAAACTGCCAAAGTTAAAAGTTTTTCTTGGAAAATTAGTAAAACCACAAACTCTCTAAAAGATGGAGCAATAAAAAAGGGAGGAAACATAAATTACCAATATTAGAAATGAAAGAAGATATGTATATCATACAGGTCTTAAAGACATTAAAAGGATAATGAGAGGATGATACAATTTTATGCCAATAAATTTCACAGCTTATATAAATTAACAGATTTGGTTATATATTACTAGAAGTGACCCAAGAAGAAATACAGAACTTTAATAGCCCTACTTCATTTAAAGAAATTGAATTTATAATTCATGCCCCCAACATACACACAAAATCCTAAACCAGATGGCTTCATTTTATTTAATGCTTAAGAAATAATACCAATTCTACACAAATCCAAAACATAAAAAATAAAAATAAAAAGAGGAGGAGTAACTGCTCTTCAAGTTATTTTACGAGGTCTCTAAAGCCCTAATACAAAATCAGAAGAGGCCATTACAAGATAGAAAATGACAAGATGAATCCATTATGCTAAGTGAAATAAGTCAGAAAAAGACAAATACCATATGATCTCACACATGAAATCTAAAGAAGACAAAAAATGTCTAAAGAAAACAAACTGATGGATGCAGAGAAGAAATTGGTTGTTGCCAGAGGTGCCTGGGTTGGAGAGAGCTTGAAATGGATGAAAGGGGTCAAAAAGTACAAACTTCCAGTCATGAAATAATTTATGAGATGTAATGTATACCATGGAGACTACAGTTAGTAATACTGTATTGGGTATTTGAAAGTTGCTACGAGTATATCTTAAAAGTTCTCAACACATGAAAAAAAAACTTTCTAACTATGTGTCCTGATGGATGTTAACTAGACTTGCGGTGATCATTTCACAGTACAGTTGACCTTTGCACAATGTGGGGGCTGGAGCTCTAACCTCCGCACATTCAAAAATCTGTGAATAACTTCATGGCTGGCTCTCTGTGGTTTCACATTTGTGGATTCAGTCAACTTTGGATCATATAGTACTACTGTGGCATTATTTGAAAAAAAAATGACATGTAAGTAGACCTGTGCAGTTCAAATCCAGTTGTTCAAAGATTAACTGTATATACAAATATCAAATCACTATGCTGAATATCTGAAACTGATATAAAATTATGTGTCAATTATATTCCAAAAAATGTTCACACCAACTTTATTCATAATTGCCTTAAACTAGGAACAGTTCAGGTATCAATTACTAAACACTGGATAAACAAACTGCATTACAGTCATATAATAAAATATTACAAAGCAAATAGAAGGAGTAAACAAGTGATACATAAAACAATACGGGCGACTCCCCAAAACATTACACTGAATGTAAAAGTCGAGGCACAAAAATGTATGCACCTTTTCCCACCATCTATATGACAAGGTAAAAAAGGCAAAATTTTGGATATTTAAATCAGATTAGTAGCTCTTCTGGCCCCTTGTAGGGGGTGCTGATTGGAAAGGGGCATGAAAGAACTTAGAGGGTGATGAAAATGTTCTGTTTCTTGTCTGGGAGTGTATAGACAAGAACAGTTACATGAATATATGCATTTGTCAAAACTACAGAACTGTATACTTAAGATTGGAGCATTTCTCTGTATTACATATTATACATCAATTTTAAAAAAAAGTTCAATATATATTTCAGTTGAGAAATTCCTTTCTTGGGAATCTAACCTATAAAATAAATGCATCAGTAAGTATATATAGATACATGGACAAGGCTTTAGTTGAGGACATTAAGGTTCCTGTTGTATTTATTTAAAGCAGATGTTGTAAGGCGTATTTCATGTTTTAGTCAATGTCATGACTTTTTTGGGGGAGAAAGGGGAAAGATTAACAAAAAGGGGACGTAGAATCAAAAATGCCTTCTCAACCCAGATAAAAGATAAGTTTTTAAAGGTGAAAAAGTCACAGAAAAAACACAGGTTGGATAGTTTTCCCTCCATATATTTGAATAAACTTTAGGTTGTCCAATAAAAATACCAAAGATATTGCGGTTAAGCAGAAAGAATTCTTAGAAGGCCACATACTATTTCTGCTTTTATTCTAACAAATCTGCATTTCTTTTAAACCATTTTCTAAAAGTCCTCTTCTAAAAGTACTGGTACAAAGGTCACTTCAGTCTTTCTGCATGAGCAAGGCTAGAAATGCAGAATTCCACAACAGTAGTGAGAACTCCTGGGGGGTGGAAGGGAAGGAATATCTAGCAACAGGTGAATGACTGAATAAACCACAATACATTCAGAGTATGGCATGTTAAGCATCATTAAAAGAATAATTGTATACATGCAATTTGACTTGGAAGGATTTCCACCATGCAGTGATATTTGAGAACAGGAAGATTCAGAAGAGTACACAGAATATGATCCTGTTCTAGTAAGTAATGATGACAGTCCTCATAGCCCCCAACCCTATATAGTTGGCCCTCTCTATCTGTGGACTCCACACCCACAGATTCAAGCAACCATGGATGGAAAACACTCAGGGAAAAAAATTACAGAAAGTTCCTGAAAACAAAACTTGAATTTACCATGCGTTGACATTGTATTAGTTGCTCAGTCATGTCTGACTTCTTGTGACCCCATGGACTGCAGACCCCTTCTCCAAGGGATCTTCCCAACCCAGGGATCGAACCCGAGTCTGCTGCTTTGCAGGCAGATTCTTTACCATCTGAGCCACAGTATTCACATTGTGTTATGTATTATAAGCAATCTAGAGATGGTTTAAAATACACGAGAGGATGTGCATAGGCTCTATGCAAATACTACTATTTTACATAAGGGACCTGAGCAACCAGAGCTTTTGGAATGCTTAGGGATCCTAGAACAAATCCCCCATAGACACCAAGGGGTAACTGTATACATCTTTGGTACCTGTATATGCTGATATGTGTGTATATATGTTGGTGTATCTGTGCATATATATATATATATGATACGAAATTATAAGCAAAGGTAGGAAAGAAAAGTACCAAATTGTTAATGCTATTATCTTAAAAGGGAATTGGAGGGCTGGCGGTAATTTAAAAATAGAAAAGATCTGTTTTAAAAGAATTCTCACAATAAATATCTAAGAAATACTGTGATTACACATTCACACCTATGTAAAGATGGCAACCAAAAAAATTTTAATGTGTTGACATCAATTTTTACTTTCACTCTTATTCTTCTTCTGTTCATCTGCTTTGCTACTGATACATTATTTACATGATCAGGAAAAAAGGGCACTTTTAATTTCAGAAAATAAAAGATCAAAGACCTGGAAAACACTGCAAATGGCTTTGAAGTTTAAAAAAATCTATATATGGTATTGCTAATTCCACATAATTAATATGCTTTAAAATTAAAAAAATTTAAATAAGACTATACAGTGTAAACAACATGTTTTGCTGACATCAAAGAACAAAACATCACACATGACCCCAAAGCACAGACATCACAGACTGAAGACACACACACGTACCTGGGTGATTCAGAAGAGTATTAAGTTCTTCTTTGGCCACAACCATTCTTAAGCTATCACTACTATCAATGACAAAAATAATGGCTTGTCCTTCTCTGTGTAATACACAGAACGAGAAAAATTAATGACAAACAAACATTTTTCTACATTAACGATTCATTTGCATATCTTAAACCGTTTATTATGTTTTCATGTCCTATGATGACTTGTCGTTACAGGCGTTGGTGCTGTTCCTTACTAGTTTATATGAGTAATTAATATTGCCATATTTTGGTTAATATACTAACCAAATTAGTCACATTTCATCTAAAGTAATTTTTATTCATTTGGATAATAACATGGTAAATTTAATGACTCATTTCATAATTTTAAAAAATAACAAGGCGGGCTTCCCTGGTGGTTAAGAATTCACCTGCCAATGCGGGGGACATGGGTTTGATTCCCTGATCCAGGAAGATCCCACATTACGCAGAGTAACTCAGCCCATGCGCTACAATCACCGAACCCACACTCTAGAGCCTGTGAATCACAACTACTGAGCCAAAGCGCCTCAGCTTCTGAAGCCTAGAGCCCATGCCCTGCAGTAAGAGAAGCCCCCACAACGAGAAGCCTGCATACTGCAACTAGAAAGTAGTCCCGGATCACTGCAACTAGGGAAAGCCCGTGTGCAGCAACGAACTTAGCATGGTCATAAATTAAATTAAAAAACAAAAGGTGAAAACATAATCCTATTACACAAGCACAATCATTAATATTTGCAGATAAACTGTTTTCAACATTTTCGTTGTACATGTGTGTGTGTGTACATGCACTCAGTCCTGTCCAACTCTTTGCAACCCCACGGACAGCAGGCTGGCAGGCTCCTCTGTACATGGAATTTTCCAAGCAAGAATATTCATATACGAATATCTACATCTGTACTTAAATGGAATCTTGCTGTTTTATTCTGCCTTTCTGATATATACATGTACACTTCCTTGATCTTTTCTATAGTATAGTTTGAACTACTTTTATATGAAGCATTAAAGCATAGAGAAGCTTTCAATAGTTTTTTTTGAAAGATGTCTTTCAATAACATCTTTCATCATACTGTAAAGTATAATGAGTATGTCATTAAATATTGTATCAAACTTCTATTGTTGGGCTTCATAGAATACTTCCAATTTTCATTACTATGAAAAACTTTGGGATAAACATCCTCTCAAACACATTTAAAAAATTTCTTGATACTTGAAGATCTCTTCTTAGGAATAGAATGCCTAGCAATACATACATAATTTAAAGTTTTAGATAAACACTGACAAATTAGAAATGCTATAGCAATTTTATAATACTAACAGCATTGTTCCCACTCCCTGGCCAGCATGGCTCTTATTCTTTTCAATTTTTTACCATCCTAACAGCATATTATTTTACTTTGCATTTTATTAATTTCTTGTTAAGTTGAATATACTTTCATATATTTATTAGACATTTATATATTTTTTGTGACTCACTTATTCCAGTCATAAATCAAGATTTTTAAAGTTCAATGTCATTAGTACTCACATGCATATAAAAAATAAAACAACTTTTTAATACCATTGTCTGCTATCATTTAAAAAGATGAATGCGTTTTATTACAGTCATACATTACCAGTGGCTATAAAAACTGATACAATTGGAAATATATATCAAGAGCTTTAAAAACATTCAGTCACTTTGAGCCAGTAATTTCATTTCAGAAATTTATACTAAGGAAACATGAAGTATGACAAAGATTTATACAGTAATATGTTAACTGAAGAATTGTTTATAATCTTCCAAAACTGAGAACAACCTTCATGTCCAAAACCAGAAATGATTAAGTAAATTTTGGCATAGGAAGGAATGTAAGAAAATATTAGGTTGCCATGAGAGTTACATTCTTTTTATTTTTTCCTGACTTATCATAGAATGTTAAATGAAAACTATACAGCACATGGTGCATACTTTAGAAGGCTCCTTTCTCAGTTTATGTTAAATGTTATTTCAAAACAGAAGAAACATACTCAAAAGATATACTTTCTAAACATTAACACTTTTCCTGATATGCACTCCTTATATCTTAGGCTTTATTACTTTTTTATATTCAAAGAGTAATATGCAAAAACTATATAATAATTAACATTACAGAATCAAATAAATGACAAAGTAAACTTCCTTTATAATCTCATTAGTACCAAAACAAATGCTATTAATGATGCAGTACATATTACACTAAGAATTTTCTTCTCTCTCAATATATATTAAGCATACATTTTTATTAAGAATAATTTT
This sequence comes from Muntiacus reevesi, assembly GCF_963930625.1. Taxonomy (NCBI): domain Eukaryota; kingdom Metazoa; phylum Chordata; class Mammalia; order Artiodactyla; family Cervidae; genus Muntiacus; species Muntiacus reevesi. Next base: position 13,686,925 of record NC_089269.1, read on the forward strand.
CTTTATATAACTGAGATATGACAAAATATCATTATAATAATTCTCAACACACATTCCTTTATGTACATGTTTGCCCAGCAGTCCCAGTCATCTGTACTTTTCTGAAAGCAAAAATTATGGCTGGAGGGTATGAACATTTTTCATTTTAACAGATATTGAAAAATTACCCTAAAAAAGATGTTACATTATCTGTAAGAGTAGCTTGTTTTGCCAACAGTAGACTTAATCTTTTTAACCTTTTTTCAGTCTAATAGATGAAAATGCACTTGTTCTTTCACAATCAGAAAAATATAGCTACAGGAAATTTACTATTACTGTAGACTTCTGAAGAGTAACCATATTCAGTATTCCACCTACAGTGTATCTAAAATATTCCTGAATTCATTAACTTCTTTCAAAAAGACTTTAAAGAAAAAGAATGTTAAAATCAGAAAAAAAAATTTCCTTTAAGTACTATTTTTTATGTAGTATTACATTTTCTGTAATAAAATTTTTAAAAAAGTATTAAATACATTTTTTAAAAAAGTTGTTTACCAATTAATTGGAAGAGGAATTAAAAAAATCCTATACTGAAAACTCAAGTTGCCTTAAAAATAAAAACATCTCACATTTCCCCCAGAGAATTTAACACAGGATACCACAAACATAGCATATTTGGATCCTAGCAACTTGATAGCTGTTAATCTGAAGTAACTGGTGAGCACCTGATATTGCATACACAGCAAAACATCTTGTTTAGAACTGCTTGATGAACAAAAGGATCAACTGTTGGTGCTGCTATTTTAACTAAATTTATTCAGTAATTATTTACTGATCTGTGTGCCCAGAATCATGTTTCATCTTGAAGAAATAATCTGAATAAGAAAAAGATCCCACCCCCTTGATTATATGGTTAAAAGATTAGAGAAATATGAATGGTTAAGTACTGTGCCAACACGGGGGCCAGAATAATTGGGCATCTCCACAATAAATGGAATCTCCACAGAGGAGGTGACTTTAGAGCCAGTCCTTAAAGAATGAATATATCAACCTTAAGCTGCAGAGAAGTAGAGTAGAACAGGACATGAAAAACAGAGACAACAGAACATGCAAGGCCCAAAGTTATGAAGAATCTGAAGTATTTGACAAATAATGTCAAGTATGATTATATATTTTTTAAAAACTTAGGATGTATACTTAAATTACATAAAAATAAACATTGCAACCTAGCTCATGTAATCATCTGGATTTCTAATCACTACTTGTTGTTAAAATATAACCATCTAGTTAACCAACATTTGCAAACATACTTACTTATAATAGTGTTCCCAGAGATTTCTGTATCTTTCTTGACCTGACATGTCAAACACTGTAAAAGACAAACTATAAAACAAAACAAACAACAACAAAAAATCACTACATTGTAAGCTACTAAAACTTTAAACTATTACCAATCAAAGAAACCACCCTTGAGTATACAATGCTCAAGCTGGGCCAGCTTTCAAGTACAAGTGCCACAGAATAAATTTCTTGAATATAAATAGGATTTTATAACAGTAACATATAAAAATATATTTTTCTTTGCTAGTGAAATTATAAGGATTCATCTAATCTCTAAATTCTGAAGAATAATCCAGGGATAATAGTACAAATATTTTAACATCGGTGGGCTTCTGAAACAACAGATTCCTTTTTCTAAGAGTAGCAGGAATAACTAGATAGATCTAATACCATTTTTCACCCACAACTTCTTAATCACAAGTTTAATAAAATGAATTACCTAGACGATTTGAATTTCTCTATGCTGAATCCTATTGTTGGAACTATATCTTGAGACTGAGCCTTTAAGAAAAGAGACAAAGTTTAGAAATTTGCAATTAAAAGATTGCATTTTTCCTCAGGTTAAAAGAAAAGCACCCAGCTTTTCCAATTCTAAAATCTGCCACTAAGAAAATGAAAGGATTAAACAAAATCATAATTTTTGCAAGGAGATCATTGTGCATGAATTCTTTATAGAAGTTTAAGGTTTACTAACTATAAATCTGCATAATGTGTGACTTAATTCATATTTTGAGGCTTGCTGAAAGTTACCACCAACTTAAAATAGTTTCACAATTCTCTTTTAGCTCACATATAGGATTTCCTAATCTTCCATACTTACCGAGTTTGCAAATGAACAGAGTGGCTTCCCAGGTGGCACTACTGGTAAAGAACCCGTCTGCCCATGTAGGAGACATAAGAGGTGGGCTCCATCCCTGGGTCGGGAAGATCCCCTGGAGGCAGGCATGGCAACCCACTCCAGGATTCTTGCCTGGAGAAGCCCATAAATAGAAGAGCCTGGCAGGATACTGTCCATGGGGCTGCAGAGAGTCAGACACGACTGAGACAACTTAGCAAGGAGGACGTGTGCTACAGAGGACTGTCTTCATGTCTAGACGGTGAATATACATGGTCTCTGCTCTCATGGGATTTATAATCTAGAGAAGGTAAACAGCAATAAACAACTAAGATACCAATTTTGACCAGTGCCAAGTGCAACGAAAGGTGATTGAGGGTGGGAGGCAATGGGGTGGAGGAGTGTTAGTTTAGCAATAAGCCTGTCTGAGAGAGGTGACATCTCACCCAGTAAATGTTAAGAAGGGAAAAAGCTATGACAAGATCTGGGCAAAGGACAATCCAGTCAAAGGAAACAGCCAGGGCAATGACCGCAAGGAAGGGAGGAACTCACCACTCAGGAAAAGTTGAAGGCCTGTATGTCTAAAATATATCTATAAGGGAAAGACTGCATGGAACCAAGTGAAAGATGGGGCCATGGGGCCATGGTGGAGATTGAGTGGAAAAGAGATTGCAAGAGGGCGAGAGTATAATGGGAGACCTGCTCAGAGGATCCACAGGCAAGTAAAAGACCTTACATTGACAAGTTAACCTGTCGATTAAGTTAACAGGCAATTGAGTTAATACTTCTACCATCAACTTTCTCCTTTTGAATAGAAGTCCATTCACTTTCTGACCCAGATGTCTAGAAGTTATTCTTGACTCCTTCCTTTTTTTTTTACATCCCCTATACAACAATTCTCTAAGCTTTATTGATTCTGGCTCACTAACTTAGCTTAGGTCCTCATCATTTCTTGCTTCAAATTACTATAGCAGCCTCCTGATTACTTCTAACTGCTAATAACCATATAAACAAGTTACTTCTCTAAGCCTGAGTTTTCTTAAATGTAAAATATATCATTACTACCCTTAACTCTTAATGTTTTCATGAGAATTAAGTAAATTAATAGATGCAAGATACCAGTGTCTGGTCCATAGTAAACACTCAACAAATGGTTGTTATCATTAAGAATTACAAGCTCATTGATTTCAGTTTTGTACCCGTCTTCTTCATACTGCCAAAAGTGTAACCTAAAAAAAAAAAAAAAAAAAAAAAAAAAATTCCCCTTTGAGTTCATCACTTTGCTTTTATGTAAAAAGAGGAGGAGTAGAGGGAAAATTGCTGCCTTACATCATTCTGTTCACTTTGGTAGTTTACTCCTGAAAATTTAAAATTCAAATGGAAAGACATAAGGTGAAAGGTCCCTGGAGCTTGGTCACCTTAATAGTAATGTTCTACTGAAAAGATTTCCCAGAGCGGCCCTGGTTTTGGCTTTCTGAAATCTGTTTACTCAGCTTTCCCTTCCATTCTGTGAGCTGCCTAGTATTCTTCCAAAAATCTCTCTATGTTAGACAGAATTTATTTTCTGTTACTCAGACTCTTACCTCATATTTTAGGGGTCTTTCATTGTACAACAAATGGAATAAAGAGTTTCCTAATTTTTGTTGTCCTAAAATACAATACTGTTTTGATTTTATGAATTTTCATGTGCCAATGTGATAAAACCATCAGCCATTATTATTAGGAAAAAATAACAATAATAAAAAAAGGAAGTTGAACATTTAAAGAACTCTCAGAAAATATAGCTCAAATGAGTAGCCTTGAATTATAATTCTAATCACTGAACTGTAATTAGAAATTGGCCCAACCTGTTCATAACCACCCAGTTTCTTCACAAACTCTTTTTGTTTCCAGAGAAGCTACCCTTTAATTTGCTGTTTTAATAGGGATAAAATTAATCAACTTTCTTTTCTTTTCCTCACTTTTAAAGTTCTAGTGGAAGATAATTAGAAAGAAGAAACTCCACAAATTAATTAGGACAGGACAAGATATGTGAGCTGATACTTTCAGATTCAAGTGTGATTCATTTTCCTCTAAAGAATTCTGAAATAGTCTTCACTGATTAATTTCCCTCTGCTCTATTCAGGAACAAATACATTTGATGATTCTCTAAATTGGACAGGGGATGCTTACAAACCAAGGAAAGAGAATAGGAATTATTACCTAAATGGATTAGGCCATCTGAGACAGCCCAGTAATAGACCAATATCAGTAAGACTAGAACAAGGTTTCCAAGAGAGATCCTATTTGGTAAGTTTTACTAAATTTGTTGAAAATTATATCCTTGGTATGATCAATAATCATTCCCAGCACAAAAATGAAAATTAAAAAATCACCCATCAGTCCATTTGTACAAAAATACATTTAACTACTAAGAAATAGTCTAGGTATTTGGGAAATCCCATGAAGAGGAGCCTGGCAATCTACAGTCCATAGGGTTACAAAGAGTCAGACATGCCTTAGTGACTAAACAACATTATTGAATAATGTAAGATCTATGCTCTTATGAATTTAATTTTATGATGAAGAAAAATATAATAAACAACTTATCAACTGAATATGTGAAGCAATTTCAGATTGTTTTAAATGTTAAGAATATAAAACTGGATGACATGATAGAATGAGAGCATTTATGTTGGGGAATGGGGGAAAAGAATTTTAGAAGAAAGGTGTTAACAGAGCACAACTCTTACTATGACACTAAGACCAGATTCTTGAAAAGTTATCAGGTTAAAATGTACCTCTTTTCTCTTCTTATCAGTTTAGAGAAGATCAGCAACCTTAACATATTAACAACAAATGAACATTAAGAGAGCTTAATATTAAAAAGTAGTTTGGGCTCAGGAAGTTTAGTTATCTAGAAACTGACTTTATCCCTCCGCAAAAAAGTATGAGACTATTTTACTCTAAAATGAGACTTGTAATTTCTTTCAAGACATTTTCCTAATAGATGATCATAGATTTCTATTCAGTTCAGTTCAGTTTAGTTGCTCAGTAGTGTCCGACTCTTTGCGACCCCATGGACAGCAGCACACCAGGTCCCCTGTCCATCACCAACTTCCAGAGTCCACCCAAGCTCATGCCCATTGAGTCGGTGATGCCATCCAACCATCTCATCCTCTGTCGTCCCCTTCTCCTCCTGCCTTCCATCATTCCCAGCATCAGGGTCTTTTCCAATGAGTCAGTTCTTTACATCAGGTGGCCAAAGTATTGGAGTTTCAGCTTCAGCATCAGTCCTTCCAATGAACACCCAGGACTGATCTCCTTGCAGTCCAAGGGACTCTCAAGAGTCTTCTCCAACAACACAGTTCAAAAGCATCAATTCTTTGGTGCTATACTTTCTTTATAGTCCAACCCTCACATCCATTCACGACTACTAGAAAAACCACAGCCTTGACTAGACGGACCTTTGTTGGCAAAGTAATGTCTCTGCTTTCTGATTTCTATTACTCACCTTATTCATTAAAAATAATATTTCTCAAAGTGGATACAAGCTCACAAGAGACTGTTCTGGGGTTTAAAGGTAGGGAGGAAGCAAGTGTTTTATCTGTGCTTGGGCGACAGGTTTTAGGGCTCTTATTCTGCTCTCAGAAGGTAGAGGTCAATTGTTCTGAGGGAGACAGGATAGTTGCCTAAAGATTAAGGCTCAGGAAGTGGTGTCAGAAATTAGATGATCCCCTTAAAAATATACCTGGAGCTAGTCTAGGCTAGTTCCATAATTCACCAGTGGTAGCAGAGAGATGCATATGCTGGAAAGCAAAAGATTAATTAAAAAGCCTCAGTAATTGGCTGCATGCCCAGATGTTCCTGAGGCATCTCCCTGACTAGTATAGTGTGTTAGGCAGGGTCAGCAGGTCTTGCACAGGACTAGTCTGAAATTGGGATATTAGAACATTTTAAGATGGTAGACTGAGCTCAGGATGTCTCCTTCCCCTGCTGCCCCAAATGACCCATAATGTTTGGAGAAGAAAGCTGTTCCCATCCATATCAAAGAAGATTATTCCTACGGTATATTATTCTGTCCATGTCTTGGGACAGAAGATCACTATACTGTTGGGGATGATGGAAAGAGACAACGTAATTTCCATTTTGTTCTTTGAATGTCATTTCTGCCAATCTGAGTACAGCAGGCTCCAGGGGGCTGGCCCACTTTGGTACTACTAACTGTGACTCTAGTTTCAATAATTTTGTACTTATTTGACACAACTTCTACAAAAAAATTACTTTTGAAGATATTCCTTGATGTAGAAAAAAATGGAAATATCTCCTATAGAATAGGACCTTACCTAAAGAACTTCCTTATAATCTTGCTCCCTTATGCTACTAGGCTTACCTGCAGAAGTGGTGCACATCACCAGCCACTAAGTTTCTTAATATTAGCCCAGGTTGATCTACTGATAGCCGAACCATCCGTGGAACTAATTATGGACCCAACCACAGCTGGGTATGGTTCTCTATATTCAATTTGGACCCTATTCAAGTGGGTAGGTTGCTATATCTTCTTCTTAAAGGCTGTTAAAGAAATTCATTACAATCACCTTGGTTAGGAAACAGACTTTTTAACCTGTTCCTTTCCTTATTGGTGAAATCTTTTTTCCCTGCTTTCATATAGAGAAGACCCCATTAAAATGACACTTCTAGCTACTGTATCTGTCCTCTCTAAATTTATTCCTTTTCATGGGTGGGGAGGACTTCTTTGACGTCTCAGTTTGTGAAATGGAAACAACATTCTTGGTTCTGCCTCTCTCATTGAGAGCCACATGCTTCTTGAAACCATGCATTCTCATCTGTTCTTAACCATGCAGTAAACCTACACAAGCAGGATCTCTCCCAGAGGAGGAAAGCATGAATTCTGGTACATGAGGCATAACTCAAGAGAGTGTTAGCAAGTCCTCAGGCCAGACCTAAACCTTGCCCTCCAAAATTAATTTTTTCAATAAAACTGCTATTTCTTTTTTTAAAAATCTCTGACTTTAGCACATCTATTTCAGCTGATTTCCAACTTGACTGGGGAGCTCCATTTTCAACTTATCCCAGCTGCCTCAAACTAACTGCCATCTGAAAATACACCAGTAGTTAGTTGTTTCCCATGGCAAATTCTCCCATGTAGAAGAAGGGAATGGTGACCACAAGAAATGATGGCATTTTTGTAACGGGAGAGCAATCTCAAACTAAACAGAAGTAAAGCTGAAGCTGTTGGAGAAAAGGTGGTGGGGGACAGTAGGAGTTCTCATTCTGCCTAACCTGAAGCACTATTTGGAGGCATGAAGTCCACCTGCAATTACCCTATTTAGGAGCAATGCTTCAGTCATTAAGAGCACCAGCTTCCTAATTTTGAACCACCTGCTAGATTTATATGCAGGCTATATATTTTTTCATCAACATCTTCCATTGATTGACTAATGGTTTTTATCCAGATAAAAGTACTTACAACTGTCAATGTGAACTGTTTACCTCATATTCACTCTCCTATTCTTTCATACTTTGTTGTTGTTTAGTCACTAAGTCATGTCTGACTCTTTGCAACCCTATGAACTGTAGTCTGCCAGGCTCCTCTGTCCATGGGATTTCCCAGGCAAAAATACTGGAGTGGGCTGCCATTTCCTTCTCCACAGGACCTTAACAACCCAGGGATCAAACTCACTTCTCCTGAATTGGCAGGTGGGTTCTTTACCACTGAGCCACCAAGGAAGCCCCTCTTTCGTTCTTACAGGACCCGTTACTAATGGAAGCAGCAATATGTCCTGTTTAAAAAAAAAAAAATCCAGCCTCATTTACAGATGGGGTAGCCAGTGAGGTGAAAGAGTCATTAGTGAAGGCTTCTGAGTAAGCTCTTTAAAGAGGACTTATTTGGCAGGAAGACTTATTCTTTTGTCTTGTTCTTTTCTCATCTCTGCAACTTAGGATATAGAAAGCATATTAAAAAGAAGAGACATTACTTTGTCAACAAAGGTCTATCTAGTCAAGGCTATGGCTGTGAGAGTTGGGACTATAAAGAAAGCTGAGCACTGAAGAATTGATGCTTCTGAACTGTGGTGTTGAAGAAGACTCTTGAGAGTCCCTTGGACTGCAAGGAGATCCAACCAGTCCATCCTAAAGGAGATCAGTCCTGGGTGTTCATTGGAAGGACTCATGCTGAAGCTGAAACTCCAATACTTTGGCCATCTGATGCGAAGAACTGACTCATTGGAAAAGACCCTGATGCTGAGGAAGATCAAAGGCAGGAGGAGAAGGAGATGGCAGAGGATGAGATGGTTGGATGGCACCACCAACTCAATGGACATGAGCTTGGGTAGGCTCCGGAAGTTGGTGATGGACAGGGAGACCTGGTGTGCTGCGATCCATGGGGTCGCAAAGAGTCAGACATGACTGAGTGACTGAACTGAACTGAGGATAGTTAACTAAGATAGCCATGTGGAGACTCCGAGGACCCTGAAGAAAACCAGGCACTAAGGATAGCAGAGAAGAAAGATGGAAGATGCCTGGACCATGCAGCTGCCACACCAGCCCTGGAATATTTCTTCTGGACTTACAGAGATGACAGAAAAAGAAGCCTCCATCTGCAGTCCACTGTTACGTGGGTTTTCTCTATATACAGCAGAACCTAATTGTAGCTTATACTTCCTAGATGGCACAGTAGTAAAGAATTGGCCTTCCGATGCAGGAGGCACAAGAGGTTTGATCCCTGGGTGGGGAAGATCCCCTGGAGTAGGAAATGGCAACCAACTCCAGTATTCTTGCTTGGAAAATTCCATGGACAGAAGAGTCTGTCAGGCTATACTCCAAGGGGTTGCAAAGAGTTGGACACGGCTGGGCACACAGCACAACATGACTCATACATTATGTGGTAAATGTGCTAGTTTATATATATATTTCACTGATTTAAGCAGTACATTCATGTACTTATGACTTATATGACTTAAAGTCATCTTGCCTGCTACTACCAGTATGCATGTAACACCCTTGGGAAACTGGCTAATTATCCACAGAATCTGTAAAAATGATTCACCTTTCCCCTTGTTTTGCTCCTCTTGTAAAGAGAGAGTCAAGACAAAGGCAATGCTACCTGAACGTAAACTCCACAAATTTTTGAAGATCTTTTGTGAAGAAAAGACATTTGGAAAATATTCCAGTTTAAATAGTCAAGATTTACCTACACACCAGCATAAAATACACTTCACGTTATGGCTGGCTGATACTTATTACTTTACTAAAGGAATCACAAATTTAACAAGGTTTCATAATGTGACAATGAAGTTACAATGACAAAATAATCCTCCATTAGCTTTCTTTAGCAGAAAATATATAATGTGTCTAATAAATATACTTACATTTGAAGGTTTAAGTTTATTAATGATTGTTGTTTTGCCACTATTATCCAGCCCAAGGCACAAAACATGAACCTCCTTCTTTTTGAGGCCAAGCAAGCCTGAAAGTCTGTCTAGCAATCCCATAATGTGAGGCAAGGATTCACAAATCAGCTGCAAGTCAGGAAAAAAAATATATATATTAACACAGGCACCTTAAATATGGAGAATATGAGCATATGTATCCCAAATTTTCAGAATTTAAAGTCAGTGATATTGTGAAAACCATGTCAATGTATCTTTGCATTTAGTAAACAGAGTTTAAGCTGATTACCAGAAAGAAGTCTTAACTGGAATGCAGATTGGCAGCTAATAACCCCCAGCAACACAGAACAATGCCCTTGAAATAACTGTACATTTCTTATTGTAACTTATAATACTTAAGAACAAAATGTGGTTTACTTAGTATCCTATGGAGTCTACCATTTGTGACACTTGAGAATATCTGCAGCCTTTTCTGGAAATCTGGAAATGTATGGGCAGCGATGTTCATTCAGAGCCTGCTGCTAAAACAGAAAGTAGAAGGCAGACCAGAATCACAAACAAACTGAAACTTTGGGCTGACTCGTCTGAGTCCACTGGCTAAATCTTTTTCTAAAGCTAACCTCATTGCTGCATTTTGCAATAATATGAAGTAATAAATATTAAATTCACCATTTTTGTTTGCTGACTATATTCAATTTAGACAGAAACAAAAAATCCCAACTGATATATTTATCTTAATTTTTCCTTTGTCCTTACATATCTTGTTATTTTTCTAAGTCAACACAAATCCATTTGGGAAGGTTATGTATAAAACACACACACACAAACGGAACCTTAATACACTTTTGTTTCTTTGAAATTATAACTTATATGAAATATCCTGTTAAGTATTTTTTTAAAAGAACTTTAACTAGTATATTAGTGAAGAATATGAGTGTAAATACCCATCTTACATTTTAATCTCCTTCTCTCAAATACTATAAAAATTCTTTGTTAATCTGTTCCTGAAGTTAATTTGTTCCTGAAGTCCCTACTCATTTGTTTATCAATTCTTTCTTTGAAAAAAATCCTTCAAATGCAAACTTTCAAAAAAACTCCATCAGCAATGCAAATGTGTAAATATTTTGATGTCAAGTAAAATTACTGATGACATATGTCTGGCTATGTGATAACTTTATGGCTATTCATACCCTTCCAAGGTACTGTTAGATTTAGACTTCAAATCTCCAAATGAAAATTCCCAAAGGTACTTCCTTTGGGTAGACCACCATCCCAGTTCCTCAAAACATGTGGTGGGAGAAGAGAGATACATACCCCTTTTGGCAGCCTTCAACTGTGGCAGAGACAGATACAGCAGTAACCACAATATACCTGTATTCCAAACATTTCCTATTACTCTCCAAACCACCATTTTCATTTCTCATCTCTAAGGTTCTAGAAACTTGACATCTTACAGTCCTTCAGTATTTTTTATTCCATACCAAAGAGGCAAGACCATACCTCGAAGGAGGATGTGAGCAACTTGAAATAAGAAGTTTCCAAGACAACTACATCTGAAAGGAGGCTGCATCATCAGTTTCGGTTAGGCCCCTTCAGGGATCATTATGGACAGAAATTCCAAAACTGAAATTGGAAAATGAGGTGCAGAAGGGAAGGTGTAGTGTCCTACCCAAACACAGGGCCACGGCTGTCTTACTCAAGGGATGGGTTTCACTTGAGATCCTCCTCTTGTGCTGCTTGAATCAACTTCTCTCCTTGTGGTAGAGATTCAAATCTCACTCAATCCATTCCTTTAAATCTCAGCTTAAGGACAGGCATTTGCAGAATCTACTTTAAGTTAGCCTTTTGATATCATGAAACAATTCATACAGATCATTTTAATTTAAAGTAAATTTGCCATTACTCACTTTGCTATTAATTATACTAAGCATATTGATATAGTTTTGTATCTTGTTTTTCATTTCTGATAGGATTTTGAATATTTAAAAAATATGACCACTTCTTGTATCATCCCCCTCTGAGCAGGGCATTGATTGTGTTAAAAGCCTGATATCTGAATATTTGTTCTTTCACAGAACCTTGGATTTTGATTTTCCGTTCCCTTTTCCTGGATTATCAAACACCTGATGCTTGTCACTGAAATGCTTTGGGACACACAATTTAAAAGAGAAGTCAGATGTTCTAAAAGATATAATTACATTTATTGAAGCTGCTTTATAAACAACTATCACATAGCCTTATATATGCTTCTATTTTTAGTAATTATATTTTTATAAATTTACTTTTTGCATGTATGAAACAAGGAAATAAAAGATAACAGTTTAAGTCACTCAATATTCATTAGCCATATCCTGGGTGCACAGGAGGAGATGCAATTAAAGTCCTATAGCCATGATTCTCAAACCTGGTTGCACACTGGAGTCAGCTAATTGGATTAGTATTTCTGAAGATGGAATCAGGGCATCTGTATTTTAAAGAACCACACAGTGTTTCTGAGGTAGAGTCACTATTGAGAATTTGAAGCTTTTAGAATAAAGCCTAAAATTTCATGCATATCTTTTAAACTTGTACACAATTTGGCGCCAATCCACCTTTCCAGTTTCTTATCTTACTGTTTCCTCTCTCTGCACACCAGACAATAAAATTCCCTAACTGTTACCTGAGAAAGAGCTTTTTTCTTTTTTTTTTTTTTTGGTCGCGCGTGGGCATGTGACAATCTTAGCTCCCCAACCAGCGATAGAAACTGTGCTCCCTGCAGTGGAAGCGCGGGGTCTCAAGTACTGAACCCTGAACCGCCAGGAAAGTCCCAGAAACCGCTTTCTAAAGGATTTTTTAACTTGCTGCCAGAAAAATCCTGAAGAATTTGGATGTTATCCACAGTTAAGAGCTTGGAAGGTAGGCTACAGGGAGCGAGGAGTCGAGCAAAAGAAACACCATGAGAGGTACTTTGTAACTCTATGAAAATATTTTCAGGGAGAATTACAGAACACTCTTCCAATCCCCAATAAACATTTTTATTCAGCTTTCAGTTTTTGACGGTGAAATTTCAATTACACTTTCTACACAGCAAACTAAAAGGCCCCAACTGGGCAGTGTTAAAAACCATCCAATGACACAAAAATTCACCCAAAGCAGTTCAATGAGTTTTCTGAGCCACCAGCCCACTTTTTCCCTAGTCCTCACACATTAGAAACAACTACCCGGAGTGAAAAACCTGAGGAAGAGCAACTCTAAAACTGGCGGCGGCGGGGACTGCGGGCGGCTCCGGATACAAACATTGGGGCTGAGGAGATACCTGCTCTTTGCGGTTACTCTTGTGGGCCCGGGAGCTGTTGAAGAACAGGAAAGAACGCTCGTCTCCGTCTCGGGGATGGGAATGTGGTGCGGGCGCTCTGGGTACCTTTCTCTCCAGGCCTCCACAGAAAGGATGCCCAGACCAGGGCAAAGCCGCCTCCACAACTTGGGTAAAGGGGTTGTAGCCTCTTCCTCAGCCCAAGTATCGGTGGCTGGGCAGGCGCCTCGGTGCGTGGCGTTCCCCCGGCAACCGGAGGTTCTTCCGGTCCGGAGCCACGCCTCCTCAGAGGTCTCAGCGCGTCTGCCTCCGTGCTCCTGCTAAGGGATTGACGAGCTTCCCAAAACGCCTGAGGAACAGTGAGGAGTATTAAAGAAGCGTGAGCAAGGGTGACGGGTTGAACGGCCGCCTCCTAGCCAGAAACCGCGCAGCCCCGCTGTGAAGCATGATGGGAGTTGTAGGCGCGCGCACAGCCTGCTGGGAGGTGCTTGGCGTCCGCGTGGGCCGAGGGCTTTTCTCTCCGTGCGCTCTCCCCGCCCTTTCGGGAAGGTCAGTTTCGGGATCAGCGCTCCCTGAGGCGTCGGGGGCACAGAGGAGTGTGGATCTCCATCGAGCACGGGCGCAGTGTGGCGGCGACAACTGCAGGACCCGACTGTGCGCTCTGGGGCGAGGAGTGCGGGGGAATTGCCTCGTTGCCTATCGCATCCACCCCCTTCCAGGCTCTGCGAGGCCTCAGAGGCTCTTCCAGGGGAAGCAAAACTGTGCATGTGAGCAGGGAGAGGAGATAAACTCACAGGCATTTTTCGGCAAAGGAAGTCTGCCTGTAACCGGGCTTCTGAGCTGTCTGATCTCTAGAGATTTCCATGAGGCATAATCTCTTATGATTAGATTACAGTCCCCAGAAGCAAATCGGCAGCTGGCCCGGAAGGGAATCAGCAGTCCGAATGCTTAAAGTTAGCTCCCTTCTTAAGATGCTCTGGGGCTTTATAGTAATGGACTTCCCTTGTGGCGCAACTGGTAAAAAATCTACCCGCAATGCGAGAGACCTGGGTTTGATCCCTGAGTTGGGAAGATCCTTGGAGAAGGGAAAGGCTACCCACTGTAGTATTCTGGCCTGAAGAATTCCATGGATCCATGAGGCTGCCTGAGAGTCTTTCACTTTAGCAAACGGATTAATTTCCTTTGTTAATCATGAACATGAGATTATTTCCCCCCTCCAGCTACCTCGTGTTAGGTTTACTTACCCGACCTGTTCTTTGGCTTTTCGATTATTTTGTCCTATTAAGTGGATTGCGTGCGTGCGTCTGTGCTAAGTCGCTTCAGTCGTGTCCCACTCTGGACCCCATGGACCATAACCTGCCAGGCTCCTCTGTCCATGGGATTCTCCAGGCAGGAATACTGGAGTGGGTTGCCATTTCCTTCTCCAATTAAGTGGATTAAGAGAGTGAAAAAGAGACTAGAAGGAATTATATATTAATAAAAGTAATAATGGGAGAAAGGTTGTATTTGCATGATCATGAGGTGCTTTTTCTTTTTTTCCAAATTTTCAAATGTGGCTCTGTTATTTTTACAATGGAAAAATAATGTGGTTCTGGGCTAGGGACTCTGTTGAAAGACAAAAACTAGTAAAACACAAAGCCCCCAAAACCTACAGCTGCATATCCGAAAGAACTTACTGACCAAGTCCTTGGAAAAAATGGAGTATGGAAATATATTCTTCCTTATTGTGTGGCCTTAGGCCAAGTAACCCTGCTCTATTGTTCAGCTTCCTCACCTTCAAAAACATTATATAGCTCATTTGGTGGTTTTGAGGAATAAACAGGTAACAGAGGTATGTATGTTTGACACATAGCTGGTGTTCAATAAATAATTTCCTGTCCACCTTTGTCCTGCAATTTTTATTATATGGATAAGATTTTTAAATGTGGTCCTTTAACTTTTGACTAAATAAATTTTACAGTAAGGTGTTGATTATTTTTCTGTGTGTCTGGATTTTGCAACTCACTTTGATAAAAGTTGGAAGTGAAGTGCTTACAGCCAGATTTTGACCTTTTTTTTTCTTTCTTAGAGTTAAGCAGAAATCTTATGTTTCAGGAAACTATAGTGGACGGACTTAATTTTCCTGTTTGGAATTGATATTTTCTGCCTCTGGGTTGAGTTCTGTTTTTGATTAGTACAAAACATTTCGTGAAAACTGGAAATAAAATGGAGAGATGGGATATCCAACTTTTCAGTCAATTTAAGCAATGACATAATTCTTCTGAAAAATTAGCTAAGTGAATTTTTAGGTTACATAATTCACAAAAATTTAGCTAGGTAAATAGTTATCTTAGATATTTGTAGTTGCTGTGTTGGTTTCTTATTATTAGAGTTGAAATAGTGGTATGAAACCCAGAGTCTAGTCAATAATCTGGAAAGTGCCAGTTTTGAAACTAACAACCTTAAAAAAAGTAAATATTCCATATGGTAGAATCTGCTGTTTTGGTGCTTTGCCAACCCAAACAGATCTCAACAATACACTCAGTTCAGCATACAAATTGGTTTCATTTGATTTAAGAAGTTAGTTTGGCTCTCCTCATTTTATTATGAGAATGAAAAGCTTTAATAGTCATATTTAATTTTATGAGGGCTACTTAAGATACCTGTTTAAGGAAAGAAAATTTCAAGTACTCTATTACCAGATAAATTTCATACTGGCTTTTGGAACTGTATAGAATTCTAAATGAGAGAGAAGTGAGATATGATGATTACAGTTCTATTCTGATTAATTCATGATACTTTTAATGTCTTTTCTTATGAACAATTTAAAAAGACTACAGAAAGTCCATGATTTGTAATATACTGGAAGTTTTTGGAATGAATGTTGGTGGTCTAAAGCTGTTTGAACAGTTGTACATTATTTGTATCTTTTGGTCATCTGCAATTTGTGTACAGTATTACCTATGCAATGAACATTTTAATTTATTTGAATCTCACAAAATATTTTGCTGATATAAAATCACTACAAAAATATGTACTAATTATTTGTAGTGATTTATATAACTTTCTTCCCTGGTGGCTCAGATGGTAGAGAATCCACCTGCAGTGCATGAGACCTAAGTTCAATCCCTGGGTTGGAAAGATAACCTGGAGAAGGGAATGGCGATCTACTCCAGTATTCTTGCCTGGGAAATCCCAAGACAGAGGAGCCTGGCAGGCTATACAGTCCATGGGGTCGCAAAGGGTAGACACAACTGAGTGACTAACACACACACACATGTGAATTTATGTCTTGATGTTAATATTATTTTGAAAGATTACAGCTGTGATTTTGTCTTCAAAATTACTAATATATCTAAAGAGCATCTAGATTTAATAGACTAAAAGATAAGTTATATTAAATAATGATCAATACAATAATACAAAAGCCACAAAGTCAACCACCAGAACTGTAACTTTTATTTGCTAATAGATATTTTAATAAACAGGCTTACTCCATCTGTAAGACCCTGATAATGCCTCTTAGGAACTCATAGAAAAATAAAATACAGTAATTAGTAACTTGTACTTTGTACAAAAATCTTATTATGTTGCTCAGCAGATAGGTTTGCTAAACACCATATTCTTTCAGCAAATAGACAGATGACGTATGTAATGCAGTTCACCACAAACAATCCCTCACTGAGAGGTGAGCATTCTAAAACACTAGAACTTGTAAGCATGCCAGCACATGAAAATTTACATGGAACATCATATTACAGTAGATTTTTATAAGATGAAAACAATACCACCTTCAAGTAAGTTTGGATTACTTCACTGTCATAGTGAAGTAGATAATAGGTAGGTTCTATAGTTCTATAGGTAACTCCCTCTTGCTGTGTTTATCTTTCTACCATGTTGTAATGCAACCAGTAAAGAGAACCTGAGTGGAAGGCATATATTGAAGCTCTACATAGTGATATAATATCAAGGAGAAAAAATGATGCAGTGAGTGGTGCTGTACTTCCTTATTCCCACAAACAGATCTTTTCTCCTTTTTGCAAGAGTAGATGGGTACAGTGCTAAATCCACAATTAATGATAAATAACTTTATGACAAGTTACAAATAAATACATTTTAAAAATCATTCATGCTTACAGGAAAGAAAAATGTTTTCAGCTGCAGTTTTTCATTAGTCAAATATTACTCTATGAGGGATTAAATGTCTCAACCTAGACAGATGTTATCTAGGCATTTAATATAAATGTTCTAGTTAGTATTTAATAAACTTTTTAGGATTTGTGTTACAAAGATTTTTATAACTTAAAAATTTGAATACACTGCAACTGTCAAATCTACCATTTAATATTGGACATGGCCATTTAAATATTAAGTGTTTAATCAAATACATATTTGTAAGTACACATATATTTTTGGCTATGCTAAAATAGAAAAAAAATAGATAATCTTATTCCATTATTCACAATCTAATTTTACATAAAATCCAAAGAATTATTATGCACGTATAAATTCTAACACACTAAATCACATAAAGCCTATCCAGAAATAAAGCTGTAAGCATAATGAAA
Source organism: Muntiacus reevesi (assembly GCF_963930625.1). NCBI lineage: Eukaryota > Metazoa > Chordata > Mammalia > Artiodactyla > Cervidae > Muntiacus > Muntiacus reevesi. The sequence continues at coordinate 13,704,310 of NC_089269.1, forward strand.
GAAATGAAATGAAAAGAAATCACACCCCTGCTATAGGATCAGAGAGAGGGCACAATGAAAAAATAACCGTTATAGCCCATGTATTTCTCCTAAATTATAGATGTTTTTATGTGAAAACAAAACAAAATAAAAATAGTTTCACCAAAAGAGTAGAGCCTAACTACCTTTTTTTTAAAAAACAATTCAGATGATGTGGCAAACCCTCTCAAAATAGTGTTTTGAGAAAATTAACTGCTTGAATGTACAATACATCGTTTAGGATTAAACTAATTTTTATAGACTTTGAATTAGAATAGCTACATGATGTTTGTCTTTTACTGTAATAAACAAAAATAACACATGAAAAGTGTCTATGACATTGACAAGTCCTCAATTTCTACATTATGGAAAAATGACTCTGTTATCAGCTTCTTTGGAACACTCAGATTTCAGTTTCAAGTCGTCCAAGTAAGATGTCTCAAAAATATTTAGTAAAAATGGCTTTAAAATATTTTATTCAATAGGTTTTTTTCCTGTGGTGTATTATGTACAAATGCCCATCGCCTATGTTTCTATATGCATGTGTATAGGTATATAAATGGGTATGTGCGTTCCCCTTTAAAACTACTAACACATCTCTCCTTCAGCCTTCACTCCTTTCCCACTCCCCATACTGAATTTTATCTCTTGGTAAAATGCAACTACTCACATAGTGACATACTTACCTTTCTATCACAAATCTACCAATCTGGCTGCATGTCACACTCTTCCTTCCCTCCCATTTTCGTTCTTTGTGTCTCCCCATATCAAAACTAACCTTCCTACTTACGCCACGAATCCTAATCTACCTCTCAAAGCCATTTCTAATTAAATTCTCTCTAGCATAATCAGTTTCCCCCTTTCTACCAGATCACTTTCATTAGTGTATAAATATGCACTCTTTCTCTAAACACACACACACACACACACACCCTTGACCCTACATCTACTTCCAGTTACTCAGCTACCGCCTATTTCGGTTGCTTTCTTATAGTAAAATTCCTTGAAAGAGTTGTTTATAGATATTGACTCCACTTTCTTTCCTAAAGTATCTTCTAATCCACTTCAATCAGGCTTTAATTTCACTACTTCAAAGAGACTGTACTTCTCAAAATCATTAGTAATAGTCCATGTTCCTAAGCCCCATGGCCATTTCTTGGTTCTAAACTTGACTTCTTAAAGCATTTAATCCATATGGTCAATTGGATTTTTCGTTCTCTACCTTACCTTACACTCCTCAGGGTCCTCTGCTGGCTTCTAGTTCTCCACTTAACTTTTACATTGCTACTACCTGGATCTCAATCAAGGCCTACTTGTCTATCTTACAGGCTTTTCTTAGGTGATTTAAAAACCTTAAATACTATGTATATACTGATGACTTTTAAATCTTGATGTTGAGACTTGATTGCTCCTTGGAACTCTTATGTACAACTGTCTGCTTGATATCTCCATTTGAATACTTAACAGGCATCTCAGGCATTACATGGCTAAAACTAAACTCCTGACTTTTTCCCTCCAAATCTGCTTCTCTTGCACCACCACTGACTATGTTTCTTATTTTCCAAATGTAGAGTTTATCCTTGATTTTTCTCTCTTCAACTCTTGCGCCCAATCCATTAGCATGCTTTGCCTCTAAAATACCCAATATCCATCTGTCTCTCTCCATCTTCATCACTTCTACTCTAACAAAAGTTACCGTTTTTCTTTTTTTTTTTTTTTGCTTAAACTACCTCATTAGCCTCATAAATGTTCTTTGATCTCCATCTTGTTTTTGCCTCTCTTTGGCTCATAAACTGTGTACCAAGCACACCGCTCTCTCTACCCTCAAACACTCCAAACCTACACATTAAATTGTTTCTTCTACTTGGAATTTCCCCAGATTTTTTCATGACTTGTTTCTTCATGATTTTCAGATATTGGTTTAAATATCACATCCACATTCAGAGAAGATTTCCCTTACCTCTTAATAGAAGAAGCCACAGTCATGCTATGCAATAATATTAATTTAATTTTCAGCACAGCACTTACCAGTACTTCTTCACTGTCTATCTTTACCACTAGGTCAATCCCATGAGACAGGGGCTTTTGCTTGGGCACTTTGTGTCCTCCATGTTTAGAATAGGACACTGGTACAAGATAGTGTTTAATAAATGTTAATGAACAAATGGACTTATGGATAAATATTTAAAGTACATCAGTATATACGCTTTTTAAAATTAAGAATTATACAGTTTTGGACTAGCAAACAGACATGATTTACTTTAATTTTGTTTATTTGTTTATTATATCTGTTCCCCGTGGTATAAATAGCTTTAATCGGACAAATCATTATTTTTTGCTATTCTTTATATTACACTACAGATATCTATTTCACTTAATGGTAGAGTGATCAAGATTGTATGGTGAGGAAGGAAATGTCTTGCTTTCTCAAAGGAATTTTTGGAGGCTCTGAAGAAAACAAGCAATTGATGCAAAATTGGAAGGGTTTTACCTTTTTTTTTTGAAGTATTCCATTTAGTGAAATTTAAAAAATTGAATAAAAGTAAACTAGAAAATAACTATAAAAATATATGCTTACTATTTTGAATATACAAAGTCTAATGGAAGATTTTCTTTTTGTATTTCCATTCATGAAAAAGTGTTTGCTTTCTTCAGCAGACTTTATGGACTATATGACCAAATTTATATAAAAGAATAGTAGAACTTAAAAAATAATAACTTCTAGCCACTATGTTATGTTTTTTGGCTTCAACTTCTCTGAGAATTGGGAAATTACAATCAATATTAGAGAGATTGAATGGAAATATAATATACAAAACAATTCTTTTTTTTAATACTTAAAATAACTGAAAAGAGAAGGCAATCTCCTTGAAAGAATATAAGCATTTAGAGGTCATAAGATATAATGTACAACTAATACATTGGTATCATATATTTTAAACATTTAAAACTATGTGTAAAAAGTACTTATTTACATTTTACACATAATCTTATACATTTATATGTATCTGTATAAAAGTATAAATTAATTCTAAAAGGCTACCCTTTCAACTCAGTTATTTTTACCTGCATCTTATATACACTGTTTTACATTTAATAAAGCACAAGAAAAATTTCATCATTATTAATAGGAGTGAATCATTAATAACTATAAAGTGCTTTGACAGTCTGATATTCAATTTTGCAGGGCAAATTCTTTAATTATATATGAAATAGTTCTTTAGAAATCAAAAGAACTATTAATATGGAAATGCTAATAATTGTGATCATTTGGCCTATTAATAAACTTAAACATAAATTTAAATTTTTGATATTTTGGGAAGATTTCTGTTTATAGCAATACATATTTTAACAATTATCAGTGAACATATTTATATTAGTCTCATCCTCAAAAGGGATTTTAGTTTCAAAGTTACCAGTAAGAGTAACACGACAATAATTTTCATTCACTGTTTTCTATTAATTTTTTGTTTGCTTTTTAAAATGGGATAATTAATAGTTATATCACAAACTCCTCTTTGTATTACCTTTTTGTCTTTTCCTCAGTTTTAATGGAATGTGGTCCATTTTCATATTCAGAATTCATGCTCTGTCTCTGATTTTTTAAAATATAAGGTTATTATAGAAGGTATAACTAACATATTATAGGAGGTATAACTAACATTTTAGGAAACATGGACTGTTAATTAACAATTATTCCATCAAAAGTCAAAATTAAGCTGTCAAAGCTTATACTGCATGTAAAATTAAACCTAAGTATAGTTTGTGAAAGATGTGCAAAGCTATTCAAGTTCCCAGTAATACACTCTAAAGAAAAAGTATGATTAACAAAATGATTAATAATATATTATAAATAAAGCACATATAGTTATCTTTAAAATCTACTCTCACTTGTATTCATGTGAGGAATGCTCAGGTATTATGCATTTTCAAAAAACAAATGCTCCCATTTCACATTTTGATTATTTTCCCTTGGAGACCTAAAACACTTAAAATTATGACAAAACTCCATTTCTGTAAGAAGAAAATGAGATTTTTGCATTGTATAAATATATTATTACAATTTTCTTTAAATACATATACATGGCATAGGAAGAACAACATCAAATTAAAGGAAATGAAACACTTCAATAACCAACATTTATGCATGTTAAACCTTATTTTCCAAGCAGTACAGACATTTTAAAAAGCCTCAGTCTTTATTTTTATATTGTCCATGAAAATTCAGTGTTGTTTTAAAGATACTTTTGAATATAATACAATAGTAACTCTAGATAAAATACCAATGGATATTCAAACAAATTGGTTTTAACAATGCTCACATCAGTCACACTGACAAAAAAAAGCTTGTTAAGTTACAAGTCTGTTAGCAAGAGTGGTCATTGATTTTGTCATAGAGTTTCTAAAGACCACACGTTTAAGCAGATTTATTTGAGTAGTAATATGTGGCAATAAATAAAACATGTACAGTTAAATAAAACCTTCATTACAACTTTAATAATAATACTGAGTAAATAATTCTAAAGAGCGCAACAATTATACTTTATATAACAAATGAAGTGATGGTAATTAATTCTGGCTTCTCTCTGACTGAGTGAAGATGTGTTTAAGTGAAAATTTAAGAAAAGCAATTTCTATTTAAATACATATATTTCATTCTACAAATTACTAATTGTGGAAGAGAGACTTAAATTATTATAAAAGCAACAGAAGATGACATTCTAAGGTAAAAACCTTAAAGGTGTATTGTTTGTTTATTTTTATGATTTAGCACTATCCACTCCATCTATCATGATTTCAAAAAATTAAATGATATTTGACCTTTCTAGAACAAAGGTAAATTAAGACTGTTCCAAGGACAATGATCTATAAACGTAGAAAAACTAGTACAGAAATGTTCACATTGATACTGCTTGTTATATTTAACTCATGAAAACAATGACATCTATCTACAAAGTTAATAATGCCTAAACATAAAATTTGATTTATATATATGAAAAATGAAGATTCTCATGTCCTTGGAGTTTTCTTTATAACAATGCATTATTTTGGATTACGGACAGTTCTCTCTTCCATGAGGGCTAATAACATGGAAATTCTGATGCTAACTAAATAAGAATCCTGAAGTAGTGTTGTCCTCCTTTTACTATTTTGTTGAACACCTTAAAGTCATATCTCAGTTGTTCTGATTTACAGTTTGAGTTATTACCTTAACCAAAAGTAAGTTATCATGACAAATTAAAGATTAGCCTGAGGTTACAAATAGTGAAGAAATATGGATGAGAACAAAGCTTTACTTGAGAGAAAAATTTCAATAATTCTGATACTTTTCTAATTTACAACTCCCAGGAAATTGTGTTAATCTGTATTTTATTTTCTAATTGAAAGTAGATACCACATCTTTATATATAATATATTTAAAAGCAATCTTTCATCCTCATCTGTCTGGTAATTTTCTTTTAATGCTTTTGTATTCTTAAGGATTAATTAGCTCTAAAAGATAGTCGAATTCTTCTTTGAGATTTTCCTCTTTAAAAGAAACAAATCAACAAATCAAAAGTTCTTCTAAGAATATAGAGATTTGGTAATTCTAATAAACCAGTGTGGAAATTCAAGCAAAAACCTTCTTTATTTTGATTAGAATGAAACTTTGCTTTCAATGCACAAGTGCAAAAATATAACAAAAGGAGGTGACTTGGTACTATTAAGATAAACCCAACACTTCGTGTTTTTAAAAGATGAAGTTTATTTTTCTTTTCTAAAAGCTGAAATTTATTTTTTAGTAGTACTTTGCTGCCTGTAGTAATTGTAGCTTACTTTTCATTTTTTGTTTCACTTTTAATTTTGAATCAACATTGATAGGCTAAAATTAACCTTCAAATCTATTCATGTACTGTTAAATAAAAACTGATTCATTACAACTTAAAAAATATTACTGAGTAAATAATTTAGAGAGCAACAATTACACTTTATATGAAAAGTGAAGTAATATAATTAATTCTGGCTTCTCTTCAAGTTGCCAACGCCAACAGGATTTTGTTACCTCTTTTGAACTGAGAGCAAATAACCTAAGTCTTCCTATGTAAATATCCTTTTTAAAACATTTTATATAAATCCATCATTAATTTGAAATTCTAATTATTAATCAGAAGAAAGAGGCTTCGTTAAAACTACATTCTGATAACCTGCATCGTCCTCTGGATCTTTGTCTTTTCTCTCAGGTTACATGTATATCATGTCACATCCTCTTATAACATACAAAAAATATATTTTATCCTAAGAAATCTTTGAAACACTTGCCTAATAGTTGTCTTTTTAAGGGAACCGTAAGAGAAAGATGGGGCATTTACTCTTCTGAAAGGTAAGATTTTTCTTTTCCTTTATTTCATCTAGTAATACGTTAGCTCTGGTTGTGAGTAATCATTTCTTTCCTTTGTTAAATAGGTGCTGGGCAATGCTTAGTCGCTTAGTCATGTCCGAATCTTTGAGACCCCACGGACTGCAGCCTGCCAGGCTCCTCTGTTCATGGGATTTCCCAGGCAAAAATACTGGAGTGGGTTGCCATTCCCTTCTCCACGGGGTCTTCCCAACCCAGGGATCAAACCCAGGTCTCCCGCATTGCAGGCAGATTCTTTACCAGCTGAGCCACCAGGGAAGCCCTTTGTTAAATATGTCATGTTGGAAAGAATTTTATGCAACCATCGCAGTCATATACTCATTGTTACATTTCCTAGGGCCAGTGAATTGGCTTGCGCAGGAGAGCACCCCAGCATTGGTAATTTTAAAAAATGGTTGATGTTTTCTAACTGGAGGTAGCTTTGAGGTAGTGAGTCTACACATGAACTGAGCAGTCTGCCCACGGACAGTGGCAGTATGAGACCTCTGAGGAGGGTCGACTGGTAGGTGACAAGAGAGACGGTCTTAGAGAATCAAACAACTGTGCTCCCTTCTGTCAGAGGAAGTGTGGAGGCGTCTATGAAAAACTTTGAGGTCCAAAGTATCTCCTTTCATAGGGACGGCAAATCCAATTGCAAATAAACAACGTTTTATTTATTTAATGTATTTTTGTCCTATGGAAAGAACTAAGTGACATGGAAATTACAGCAAACACGGCAGATAGGCTCTAAGTTTTAAGCTTAAGAGATACTTAGAGGTAAGGAGAGTACAGTCAAACTCATCTTTGCCATAAAATTTTATGCATGTAAGAGACACCTTGTAGATATTTGTTAAACTGAACTACAGTTTACACTGCCTTTATTGAACATTATCATAAAAAGTGAAAAATCTTTTGAAAATGCTGACCATAAAAACAAAAAGTTGGATGACTTCAGTGCCCTGTGTTCTAATGGAAGAATACCATCAATCTACCTTTTGGAGTCTTCATACAAAAAGAATTAAAATATTTTCACATTGAATGTGAATGAGTCTTTTCTACTTAACGGAATTGGAGCTTGGAAAAGTTGAAGTGATGATACTAAAAGAAGAGATTATACCTGCTTCTAATATCTTTATTATATAAAGATGTATACCAACTGTGACTTGATAACAGTTTCTAATTCTTAAAATATTTTCTTTTAAATTAATAATACATTTCCTTAGCTAAAGCAGTAGAAAAGGATCATCTTCATCTGTTTTGAAATAACTTTCCAAAGCACTTAATTTTCAGTTAATCAAAAGCCAGAACTCATACACTCTGTATGTGCAAATGCTCCTGTTTATGCAACAGGACCCAAAATATTAAAGTATGACTTTTGCAACATTCCTGTTTTTCCTCCACCTTCAGCCTCTTCTAGGGAGATCGGTAAGATATTTTGGATTTGCTGTGTTACTTTTCTTTTGTTGATAGGGATATGGGTGGAGTGGCAGAAGCTGAGAAAAGAAAAAAGATGGGATGGAAGAATAAAGAGAAAAGAATCAAGGGGGTGGGGAAGAATATTTTAAAAAGGAATAGAAAAATAAGACCTAGTATTGATGAACATTTTGAAGTAAAAGATTTAACTTACTTCTTTACAGAGTAGAAATTTGCTAGGAAAGATATAAAAATGGATTTTTAAGAAAATTGTGGTTGGGAGATAGGTAATGCAATTCATTCTTTATCACGTCAGAAGACCTATTACAGAAGACCTTCTGTAAAGACTGCTTTTCAAGGATTGAATTTGGATTTGTTTTCCATTCATGGGCTGAGATGGGCCTTAAAGCTGTTCAGGTGTTAGCTGGATAGATTTTAAGAGTAATTCAGGGTGAAAGAAGATAAATCTTTTTTTATTATGACATTCATAACATTTATCAACAGTCATAATTCAGTGCAAAAGTGCTATAATTCTTGATTCATAGTAAGCCAAAAGCTTTGCAACTTCCAATGGCTTTTTTAGTGTAATGATTTATATAATAAATCTCTGCATTGTTTTTACATTTTTTCTCAATTATGTCTTATCCTATGAGATAATGAGTGAACTATGGACTGGAAACTGACCACATAGACAACAAAATAATAATGGTTCCTTCAACTAATCTTCAAAATCTAAAAAGCCCCTCAGTAACATAGACTAGGAAGTTTAAAATAAAGCAGATATATGAGTATATATGCATATTTTAGTTATTAAAGATTATTTCTGAAGACTGTGACTTATGGGAGTTACTCATTTTCTATTATTAAATTCTATGCTTATGAATATTAAACAGCTTTAATTAATGAATATGTACACTAGTAAATATCAAAATATTTCAGGTAAAATTTTCAAATCTGTGATTGGTAGGCAATAGAGAAATAGACATATTTATTTTTTAATGTTTCTGTTTAATCTTGAACATCTTGCTCTGACCATGATGAGGTTCAAATTTATACTAAAGATCACCATGCTTACGCTTCTAAAAAATATAAATGCAACATAAATTTTAAAGAGGATTTGGGGTTAGAGAGAAAGTGAAAAGGCAGTTTTATAATACTACAGAAAGATGTTTAGGAGGGGAAAAAAAACATAAATTAACCAGATATAGAAGAGGATCGTTGGAGTTTTAAAGAAAAACAATTCTTAACAGAGATCTTTAATCTTGCAAGAACTGAATGCCCACCCCATAGACGTTTCAATACTTTATAGAATTTATTTAATCAAAGTATACAGATGTTGCTGACAGTGTCATATGGAAGACCATAATTATTCTATTCCTTATCTTTCTAAATATGTTTTTGTTGCATTATAAAAATAAATATATATGATTAATAAATTTTATCTGTTTTACATCTGTTCTTATTTAATATATATTTGAAGATAGGTAAATATGGAAATTTTACATTTTCTCTAAATGTATCCAGATCTGTGTAAATGTATCAAGCAAACCACAGACAGCCTGCAAGTGATGCATGATTGTGCGGGGGTGACAGCTAGAAAAATGTTGCTAGCTATTTCTGACACACCTAAAAAGTGATGAATTTCCCACTTTGTTCTTTTTCAGTGTACTATAAATGGACACTTTAAAGACTCTTCCTTCTATCTCTCTCTCTTTTTTTTTAAAATGAGAAAAATTTAGCTGTGGTTGACAAAAATCAGAAGATAAATCAGCAAAAGAAGTATATGGAAGGGCCTAGTCCAATGGGACAATCCACAAATCTTAAAATAAGGAAAAACAGGGACTCCTTTATGGCAAGAAAACTATTATCACCAAAAAAATGTAATTTAGGTAGGAATTTGAGAATGTGTGTAGGGTACCTTTAGTTCCAAGATCAAATAAAACCTAATTTTTATATTAAACCAGTATCTTTAGACAACTTGCTCTTTTTTCCCCCTCTTAATACGTTCTCGCTACTCTTCCATCTAGCACAGTAGTCATTTTTTTTTTTTTTTTTTAGTTTCACAGGGAACATCTGATTTTATACTTGAATTTGTTCATAATACAGTGCTGTTTTGATAAGCTGACTCAACTTAGTTCAGTGAAAAGTATATTTGCCTGTTGTTGGAGCCTCCAGAAGATTATGGCAACAACACACCTTAGCTGTATTTATATTTTTATGTTACTGTAGCAAGGATTCAGATTGCACACAATTCATTTATGCTTTTTTTATACCTTCTTTGGTGTATGCGATGGCATACTTGTACCTTGGAAGGTTTGGAAAATAGCTCAGCATGTTCATGTAACTTATTTTCATGAACAAAACAAAAATTCTTAACCTTGCAAAATGTACCAGTATTAGACTAGCTCTATGTGTTTATGTTCCTAGGCCACCATATAACTATCATAAAATTCTGTTTAAATTAAATCTTTTTACATTTTATCTAAGACTATACTCTTAGATCTTTTATTCAAAGCAATTCTGCTGAGAATAATTAATTTTCTCAATGCTTTGATAATTACTCTCGCAAATTTATGAAGATAAACCAAGGGAACAGTCATGGATTTATTCCATGTGTCTCTCTATTTAAAGCCTCTAGAGCAATGGACTTACTCTTGGTCTTTCCAGGTGTGATCTTTATAATGCAGTAGAGAAACATATTGATAGTAAAAAAAAAATTAGATGGGAAAGCCTCTAAACTACCTCCTACTATGACATATGAAAGACACTATCAAGTTAAAAAAAAAAGAGAGACAAACCAAGACTTAGAAGTTTTAGAAGCACAGTATGTTTCTCCCTCTCTCCCCCTTGATAACTCCCATCTCACCATAGTCACACTTGAAAAGAATTCACTACATGAAATCATTGATCTTTTCTGCAAACAATTCTAACAATATCAGGCATCGACAGGTAAAGAATTGTAGAATAAAGTAACAATATGACCCACAGAGTTGAATATAATTATCTAAAAAATAAATATTCATGTCAGTTTGGAAAATACTTGATCACAAAACATGAAAGGTCAACTATTTCTTTTTCATCTACCATCAAACTCTAAATACATCTTTAACCCCAAATTCCTTTGGATTAAGTCCTTGAACACTTCTGAAATGCAGTTATACAAAGTTACACATCCATGCTGAGTTATTTACCACGTGTAGTGATAATCTGCAGTGCGCCAGGGTTTTATCTGCAGGTTATTCGGAGCGGAGCTATGAAGAGTGATTTTTAAATCCAGGTTGGAAGTATAAACAAAAGGTATGTGTGCCTGTAGCCTGAAGAGGAGACTGCAGTTTGTGACGTGATGTTTGGAGAACCAGAAGAGAGGGTAGTAGAGAGGATATCTTTCATTTTAGAAATACCGAGGCACAAAACAGAGGTGCTTGTAGTACTTTTATACATGAAACCCCTTCTCCTGTATGTGCATCATGTGTAAACGTAAAGTCTGTATACTGCTGACTATTCGTCTCTGGTGTCCAATGAGTATGACTCCAATTCTTCTAATATCACTGTGAGAGATGGAGAGACAGAGAGAACATGAACATTTAGGTCTGGTAAGTGTGGCAGAGAGGAAAGATACATTTGGATATAGGAAACGAGCACATATCATATTTGCCACAACTTTCATATCTGGTAAAATGAGTGTGGAAGCAGAGATATAAATGGACAACAGGAATTTGTTACTTTATTCTTTACACTGGTGCCAGAGAACGCGTCAAGTCGACCTCAAGTTTAAAGGTACAAAGAATTCAGGTACCGACGTCATGTTCAGACATTTCATAAGTCCGGGGGATTTATGCAAATAAATAAATTTTTAACAGTATCAGCAAAATAGTCAGCATGCAGGATAGAAAATATAATGTGAACTCCATTTGAATTGCCATGGTCTTGGTCTTTCAATAATCTGAAAAAATGCCATTGTATCATGTTGAGCAGTATGAAATTGCTATTACTATTAATATTTTAAAGCAATGGCAATTTCACATGGTCAACCTACTAGTTTTAGTTATCTGTCTTTTAAACATATGTTGAGTATTTTCACTGCACTCAGGAAATGATAATCTTTGAGAAAGTGGAAAAATGCCACACCATTGTAATATAGAGACAAAACTCTGAGAAAACATAATATTATATTATTACAATTGTAATATTTGATGAATGTAATAGTAATTGATTTAGTGTACATGAATCATAAATAATTTGCTGAGGTAAAACTATATTGATGCAAAGTCTATGATGTGAACAAGAGCAATATGCATTTCAGACAGCATTTAAAATCTTTAAATAATTATTTGAATTAAACATATTCTTTCAAAGGAAAATAGTTAAAAGTATAATGCCTAACTTTCACTAGAATGATTATCAGAAATGGTGAGGAAAGATATGGAAATGCCATACTAGTGTTAGGAAAGGTAGTTTAACTATGGTATTCTTGATAAAGAAATAGTATTTGAATTTATAATCTCCTAAGTGGATATCTGAATATAGTAACAAACCCAGCCCCACTTACTCAATGCTCATTCTTGAAATCAGGTCAAAAGTTGTAAACCCCGCTGCCATGAAGTTATTCTTATATTGCCCCATCTTTATAGAATCCAGCCAGTCACCGACTGTCACAAACAAAGGATATTCGGGAACTTCACTAGGGGAGTCTGGCATTCTATAAGGAAAGAAACAAACAAGCATGGAGACCATTTAAAAAACAGATAAAGCAAAAAATACCCAACTTTATTTTTAATTTTTACAATATTCTCACAACAAATGTTTCATCCTCCATAGAACTAGATTTAAAAATGATCCATCATATTCAAATCAGCCACTTTTATCTGGTCAATTTCGCTTGTCAGTTTCTTTTGTCTTTTCCTACTTTTTGCCACTACTAGGTCTTTATACTTGAGGTGTCTTGTTAAAATCTCTTTACTTTTTTCTCTTGCATGAAATTGTGCTTTCAAACTTGAAGAAAAGCCCCTCAAAAGACAACTAGCCACAGGCTATTCACTTATACACTTTCTGACCTTCCATTGAATTCATGCCCTATTGCCTTTTTCACATTTACTATGAGAGCCCTTTCTCTTTTTAATGGTGAATTTATAGGTGAAGACCTCATTTATTCTCAAGCATTCAACAAAAATTTATTATTTATTAAAAAGTAATTTCTGTTGTCACAGAGCTCAATTTCATGAATAAGATTTACATATATCCAAGCATAGGGTAATACAGCCAAAAGCACAGACATTAATAAAGCACAAAACTAAAGAAAATCAGTGAAATTTCAGGTTGGCAAGAAAAAAGAATCTGCCACGGATGGGTCTTAGAGTAAGTGATATGGAAATCTGGGGCTTCCCAGGTGGCACTGGGGGTAAAGAACCCGTCTGCCAAAGCACGAGACTTGAGACTAAGGTTCATCCCCTGGGTTGGGAAGATCCCTTGCAGAAGGGCATGGCAAGCCACTCCAGTATTCTTGTCTGGAGAATCCCATGGACAGAGGAGCCTGGTGGGATACAGTCCATAGGGTCCAAAGAGTCGGACATGACTGAAGCGACTTAGTTCACATGTATGGAATTCTGTATTTCTGTTCCTAAGATCTCATGCAAAGGGTATTTCAGTTGGGGACATTTTTGAAGTTTTAATATAAAAATAATATAAAAGTATTATTTTGAAAAGGCTAGTGAATGTGTGTATATATGTCTATATACACAAAAGTAGTTTTATATAAGCTAAAGTCAGATAAAGAGAATAAAAGCAGAAATAACCTTAGAAATTATAGTAAAAATAACTCAGAATTGTATATTTAAGATATTCTAATAATAAACTATATTGTTTACCTTACTGAAATACCTGAAAAATAATATTAAAAACATTTTGTATGGTGTTAAAAATAACTGATATGAATGCTTTTATAATAACAATAAATGTGCTTTATCATCCCTTTAGGATAATAAGTATATTATTTCAAAAATTATTAGGTCTAGAGTTTATATCAAATGATAAACATTATTTTATGTCTGGTGTTTGAGTCAATCAGTATTTTCTAAGTAATAAAAAATTTCCCACCATAAGTAAATTACTGAATTATTTTTATATTGAATATTGAAGGATAATCCAACTCTCATTTACTTTGCTTTTAATTTTTTATAAAGTTTAAAGGATAACAGAATCCACAAAGACTTAACTAGATCCATTTTTTAATATTTATATTGTTAATATTTTATCATGATAGTTTTCAAATATTATTCATATTTGAACTATTTCATCTTAAAATACAAACCAATAACACATGAGCACGTATGATTAAACCATATGAATAAGAATTCCTCCACTAAAGCAGAATGGCATATGCAAGTTATATAAGCCTAGAATTGACTTGTGCTGAGGTTTGACAGAAAACAACAAAATTCTGTTAAGTAATTATCCTTCAATTAAGAAATAAATTAATAAAAAAAACTATATGAGAGTTGGAGTTAAACTCTAAGGTCAATATATAAAGTGAAAATGGAAACTCTTGAACAACCAAAATTACCCTTAAAAATCCTTTAAATTACCCTTAAATCACCAGAACCTGGATCTTTAAGGAGCACAAAAGCCAGAGACGTAATACACAGCCAAACAACTTGTACACCGTATGACTCCTGAAGACCCTGAAAGTTGCCCCTTGGAATTATTTAGGACAAAGTTCCTACTAAAGACCTAAAATTCACTTCTGACTTTGATTTTATATTGACTTCTATTTTTCTAAACTGGATTCTAGCTGAAGGTAGGCATGGGGTGAAGAAGGATGACAGGGAAATTTGGGATTATTGCTCTTTCTACACAACTAAAATCTGCATAAACTAATTGCACTTGTGATTGTGATTGTACAGTGCTGTAGTCCATATGGAGTCTGGTGACGCTTCATAGTGACTTCTTTTTACCAGTACTCGATTCTGTTACCGTATTTCCTATTTTGGTGGCTGTTAAGTCACATTTTATTTTCCTGTACTAAAAATGGCAGTGCTATTTGATTATGGACTGTTTCATTCTAATTAATATCAGAAGGATTCAAGACAAAGTTTAGTTATGTTCAAAAGTTGAAAGATATCATGGCATCTGCCAACAGGCACTTTGCCTGTTGCTATATTTCTTAGTTTCCTAGAGGTGTTTATATGAATAAGAATTATCAAATAAAAGTTTACATGTAAATAAGAATAAAGGTATCCATGGCAAACAGAGTTAAACAGGGTTTTAAATTGTGGCATTTCTTTGTTTTTACTATCCTAATGTGCAGTATGGATCCAGAAGAGGATTCAGAATAGCTTTTGCACTATTCTCCTAAATGTTCTAATCAGTTTCCTATGGAACATATTTCAGAGAAGAGTTCACTGACCAAGTTTAGTATCAAAAAGACCAGGGTACACCTATTGCTAATTGTCATAAATAAAAACACGTACATTAGAAAGCTGAACGTTCTATTTTAAAACACTGTGACTCTCCTGTCTTTTAATTACTCACCTGAGAAATCTGTCGAAACTGAACAAAATTAAAAGCATGAGTTTAGGTGTTTCCATTCATACTCCTATATACCATTCTTGATGCCGACATAGTCAGATGATTTTCACGTCTCTCTCCTGAGAGAACTCAAGTTTTCACAATTCATATAATTGGTGAGTGGAAAAGTTATTTGCTAATTTTGTGTCCTTAAAGGACATAAAATGGAGAAAGGTCACAGAAGGACATTCTGTACACTAAATGACTTAAATGGCCAATTTGTCTGTTGAAAAGCAGCCACTGTTTGCTCTTGGACTGTTTCAATACTGTAATTCCTGTTTCCTCCGCACATCTTTAGTAACCTAGTTACTCTTTGGCCTTTATACGACTGCACTGGCAGTTGATTTAGTAAGGTCAAGGTCCCCTCATGGTTCACAGCCACTGTGCAATAACTTTTCTTTCACCTTACCTTATAATGAAGTTGAAAAAATGCTGCTATTTTCTGGCTTTGAGGGCTGGGTACCATCACCCTCACATGAATTCTCTGGAATATTACCTAATAAACAATAAATGCCCTTTCTTATCAACCATGTACAATGATAAACTCAGTCTGCTATTTGCTGAGCATGTAGAAATTTCTGCTATTGGGTGATTAGTGGGAGCTGTCCACCTGAGAAATGTCTTTACAGCAAAACCTGCAGCTATGTAAAAAAAAAGTACATACTGTAGAACAGAAGGTCAAAGGTCTACTACTTTCTTCAGAAAAATGAGGAGGGAGCACAATTAGAGGAAATTCTACCAGGTATAAATTATGGTCAATTTAGATCAGAGAAAGGGCTAGAATATAGCTAGAAGAGGTAATGGTATAGTTAAAGGTACAATAAACATATTCTCAGTACATCTAAATATGTAAAAATGAATGGAACTGATAGCTGAAAAGTTTTTATTCTAACAGGCCCTTTGAGTTTGTAATAGTACTGGTATTTTAATTTAGAAAGTTCTTAGGTTACCAGTAGGTATCAAACTACCATTAAAAAGCAGGGAGGTTTTTCTCCTCAAACCTTTTCCATATTTTATATTCATCATGTAAATATAAAAGTAATAAATCTATCCAAAATGGTTCAAGGAAAGTTATACTTTGAGAAACACTTTCAAGACAGGATCTTATTTTAATATGAAACTACCACATTCTTAAAGGCTTTTCTTCCTTTACCACTCTAACACAACTTCTTCCT
Organism: Muntiacus reevesi; assembly: GCF_963930625.1. Classification (NCBI taxonomy): domain Eukaryota; kingdom Metazoa; phylum Chordata; class Mammalia; order Artiodactyla; family Cervidae; genus Muntiacus; species Muntiacus reevesi. The sequence goes on from NC_089269.1 coordinate 13,720,855, forward strand.
TTAGTTCTTACCTTTATATATCGTTAGCAGAGGTCTACAGATAGTGTCCATTCTATTTGTATTGCTGTATTTCATATGTTGATGAATATTTTCCATGGTCTTCATAGCTCATTTTCAAGTGAGTGTATAATATTCTATGTGTTGATGGTTAATAATTTGTTAATTCCCTGAGTCAGACTCTTAAATTGCTATCAATCTTATTAAATTTATTGCAGATGATTATCTAATTATAGAGCATGTATCTTTATGCTTCAGTTGAATTACTTCCTTGGGAAAAACCCCATACGATGGAAGAATTTTAAGAGTAAGTTAAAACTCCCTGAGGGCAGGAATCATATCTCATATCTCTTTCTATTTTCTGTAGACCTTAGCATAATGCTAAAAGTACTAAAGGAATTCATTAAATAAGTGACAATTAAGATGTGAATATCCTCTGCAGAAAAGTTTTGTCCATGACCTAATGTGATTTATGATGAAGAATTTATTTTCATTTAACTCATTAAATGGAATAGTAAGAATCTATTGCTAAAATGGTCATCCTATTAATGAATATGTTGTTTATTTAGATTATTCCCTGTATTGCAAAAATGTTTGTTTATGTCTCTCTTTATAGGTTTCAACCCTGAATATTCACTGGAAAGATTGATGCTGAAGCTGAAGCTCCAATACACTGGCCTCTTGATGTGAAGAGCTGACTCACTGGAAAAGTCTCTGATGCTGGGAAAGATCGAAGGCAGGAGGATAAGAGGACGACAGAGGATGCGACGGTTAGATGGCATCACTGACTCAATGGACATGAGTTTGACAGTGAAGGACAGGGAAGCCTGGCGTGCTGCATTCCATGGGGTTGCAAAGAGTCGGACACAACTATCAACTGAACAACAATAGGTTTCAATAGAGTGAAGGGTAGGAAATTAAAGGCGAGGGAGACAGCACAGGGTTAGGGGACCTAGAATCACAACAACACTTAGTTTATTCAGTATCACTATCTTTACATGAGTTTCTCATCTCATGACCAAGGGACTACACTTCCCATTATTTAGTGAATCCATAAAACAATCTGGTTTCCCACATACTCAGTTGGTAAAGAATCTGCCTGCAATGCAGGAGACTCAGACTAGATTCCATGGTTGGGAAGGGCCCCTGGAGAAGGAAATGGCAGTGACTCCAGTATCCTTGCCCGGAGAATCTTATGGACAGAGGCAGGCAGACCCCCTGTCCACGGGGTCGCAAGAGTCAGACACAACTTAGCGACTAAACCACCACCAAATAAAACAGTCTACTACACACACTATCTACCTATCTTTTGAAGGAAGAATTTATCTAATTAGCTAAAAAAAGAAAACACTGCCCTCCCTATAATTAGGCCTAACTGTCAACTTGAAAACAAGCTCAATTAATGAAAACTTTTGATATTCTTTAAAAATTTCAGAGTGTGATTTTGCCCAAGATGTTATAAAATTCCTAAATGCATAGAACCATGCCATAAATCTTGTGACTAATGCATGCTTTTGGGCAATATCTCTTTGTTCCAAATAATCTGACTCTCCACAGTGCTAAATTGGGAGCATGATTTATTTTTTGTCAGCCTTTTATTTTCAGTAAGTCATCAGGTTTTTTTAATTGACATTATTCAATTCTCATAATAAGGATGATAACTGGTAAAAAGTATGAAGGAAGGAAATTCGAAGCAAATTTGAAAATTATGTTGTTCTTCAGTTTAAAATTGGAGATATGTTTGAATATTAGGAAGGATAGATACAGGGTAGAAATAATATTGTTTAACTATTTCCCACATTCTGAGTAGAGTTCTCAGCATATGGTCACTACACTCTGAGTAACATCACTGGACCTCAAGCAAAGTCCATTTTTTATATGTAAATAATTCCTGATGGCTCAGTGGGTAAAGAATTGGTGTGCAATGCAGGAGACCCAGGAGACTCAGGTTCGATTCCGGGGTTGGGAAGATCCTTTGGAGAAGGAAATGGCCACCCACTCCAGTATACTTGCCTGGAAAATTCAGTGGACAGAGGAGCCTGACAGGCTACAGTCGATGGGGTCGCAAAGAGTCGGACATGACTGAACAATGGAGGACACACGGAGGGACAGAAATAGATTTCATTTCACACGTCAACAACAATTCATTGCCAGCGGTAATCAAAATGTGGTCTTAAAAAGGATACAGAGGAAGCATCCGGGCTCTGTGAGAAAGTAATGTTTGCCATATCAAGGAAAAGAAGCAGAGCAGATATTTGCCAACACTGGAAAAATTCAATCTACAAAAATGCCTGAGGATGTAATTCTGAAACTATGTGGCTGCTACATTTTCTCCATTTCTTTATTTTGTTGTAGTTACTATTTTCTTTTTTCAAGTAATGCTCTTCAAGTGGCCAAGCACTGCAAGAGGATGTGGAAGGAATATATAGACAATGTGTTTCCTTCTTATGTCCATGAGAGGGCATATTTATGTTTTTTTTCCTGTATTTGCTTAGCAGAACATAAAATAACAGGCTGTGCACTGCTACAAATTCTTTTTGGAACTTTTATACACTTCATCTATGAAGTCTGAGAAGTCCAGATAACATTTATCTGGAGATGCAAAAATGTATCTTGTTTTCCAATAATCATATTTCTGAAACTGAAGTACTGGAAAAAATCTCACAATTTTGGATGACTGTATACTCTGCAGTGGAAAGAACAGGCTTTGCGGTTGGTAGCTCTCACTCAAATTCCTGACTCAGTAATTACCTGCTGCGTGTTGTTGTTGTTCAGTCACTCAGTTGTGTCTGACTCTTTGCAACCCCATGGACTGCAGCATGCCAGGCTATCCTGTCCATCACCAACTCCTGGAGCTTGCTCAAACTCATCTCCAATGAGTCCATGTTGCCATCCAACCATCTCATCCTCTGTCATCCCCTTCTCCTCCTGCCCTCAATCTTTCCCAGCATCAGGGTCTTTCCCAATGAGTCAGCTCTTTGAATCAGGTGGCCAAAGTACTGGAACTTCAGCTTCAGCATCAGTCTTTCCAATGAATATTCAGGGTTGATTTCCTTTAGGATTGACTGGTTTGATCTCCTGGCAGTCCAAGAGACTCTTAAGAGCCTTCTCCAACATCACAATTCAAAAGCATCAATTCTTTGGCACTCAGCCTTCTTTATGGTCCAACTCTTGCATCCATTCATGACCACTGGAAAAACTATAGCTTTGACTATATGGATCTTTGGTGGCAAAGTAATGTCTCTGCTCTGCTTTTTAATACGCTCTCTAGGTTTGTCATAGCTTTTCTTCCAAGGAGCAAGCGTCTTTTAAATTCATGGCTGCAGTCACCACCTGCAGTGATTTTGGAGCCCAAGAAAATAAAGTCTGTCATTGTTTTCATTGTATCCCCAATTATTTGTCATGATGTTAGTTTTTTGAATGTTGAGTTTTAAAGCAGTTTTTTCACTCTCCTCTTTCATCATCAAGAGGCTCTTAGTTCCTCTTTGCTTTCTGACATAAGGGTGGCATCATCTGCGTATCTGAGGTTATTGATATTTCTCCCGGAAAGCTTGATTCCAGCTTGTGCTTCATCCAGCCCAGAATTTTGCATGATGTACTCTGCATATAGGTTAAATAAGCAGGGTGACAATATACAGCCTTGACATACTCCTTTCCTGATTTGGAACCCATCTGTTGTTCCATATCCAGTTCTAACTGGTGTTTCTTGACCTGCATACAGGTTTCTCAGGAGGCAGGTTAGATGGTGTGATATTCCCATCTCTTTAAGAATTTTCCACAGTTTGTTTTAATCCACACAATCGAAAACTTTAATGTAGTCAATGAAGCACTGACTTCTCATTTCAATTCCAGAAATGAGAATTTCTAGAATTCGTTTGTTTTTACTATGATCCAACAGATGTTGGGAATTTGATCTCTGGTTCCTCTGCCTTTTCTAAATCCAGCTTGAACATCTGGAAATTCTCAGTTCACGTACTGTTGAAGCCTAGCTTGTAGAATTTTGAGCACTACTTTGCTAGCATGTGAAATGAATGCAATTGTGCAGTGGTTTGAATATTCTTTGGCATTGCCTTTCTTTGGGACTGGAATGAAAACTGACCTTTTCCAGTCCTATGGCTGCTGCTGAGTTTTCTTGTTTTTTTTTAGTTTTTTGTTGTTTGTTTTTTTTTTTTGCTGCTGAGTTTTCTAAATTTACTATGTACCCTTGGGAAATTTAGCCTCTTTTGAGTTTCTGATTTCTCACATGAAGGATGGAGATAATAGGATTAAATGACATGACAGATAAACATGCCTAGTACAATGACTGGCTCATAGTAGGTTCTCAACAAACAGCAGTAATAATTACTGTAGATAATGATGATAGTAATTTCTATCAGTATTAGCATTGATATTGGCATCAGTATTATTATCATATTGTGGCAACAGTTCATGTGAGTTGAATTTAGATTTTCTAATGGGTAGAAGTTTCACACTTCCTGATTAATATTTAATAGTCTATCTTTCATCCACAAAGCTTTGTTTATCACTCAGTTGCATTGGTTTTGGCCAGCCTGTGATTTCTCTGTCATGAGAAACAACATTAAAAGTACTAGTTATAAACATTAAACAGAACAAGTTGTCCATTACTTGGTTTATAAACAATTTAATAAGTGGGAATTATGGATAGCCTAGGCAGCACTTAGCAAGATGTTTTAAAAAATGAACGGAAGCATTTATATCAAATTGTTGAAAGTTATTGCCCTCAGAAGACAGCATTATAGGTGCTTTATTAATCGGATGGAGGGAGGTAGTACAATTTAGCCTTATAATGTTTACTTGAAGTTCTGTAAAGCAGATGATATTGATTTGAGCTTTTCCCTACCTTCATGGTTCATACATCACTGGAAATCAAGTGCTTGAAAGTTCAACAGTTGACTTACATGTACTGAGGCAAGTGGCGGGTCCAGTTTCTAAGAAGGTAAATATTATAAAATCTTTAACTATGGCCCAGCAGGTAATGAGAATATTCCTTTCTGCCTTGGCTTGGGTGGAATATGATTTCTGTCATGGACTGGTCCATCTGGTCAAATGCTGCCTTTTTCTGAATGCTCCCTTATAGCTGATGCTTTCAAGGAGCCCATAATCTGTAAAATTCTCTGTGACATTCTGGTGATCTGGAGCAGGGACTGGAAGAAAGAGCTATTTTCCTATTGCACTGCAGTAGTGTCCAAAATGACTCTGGCCAGCTGACTTCTGCCTAGGGCACTCAAGCGGGTTCTGGTGTAAAGAGGAAACAGGGTTAGGGCTTGAGGAGCTTGGAGAGTGAGCATGCAGGACAATGTGGGTGGGGTGGGGAGTGACAGCCGCTTCTTCATATTAAACTATTGGCCCAGATGTAACTCTGGATTCCATGGTAATATGCGTGCTTGGGGTTGGGAGTAACTCTAAGATGTATCCTGAGGGTCAGGGGAAAGGGAGTGTTTCAAGGGGCATGGACAGGCGCTGCTCCTATTGCCATTCTCTATGGAGCCTTGGCCTCAGGCTGGGTCTTTCTCCTAGGGGCTGGGAATCATGTGATAGCTACAGATACTTCTTCAAAAAGAAGTTATAAGATATCACTGTGCTGTGAATGAAAGTGAAGGTGTCTTGAAATTCATTCATGAAAGGACGACTGCTTATATTACCAAGGTACTTTCTCAAATTATTTTTTACAATCAATTGGATTTAAGTCTATACTTATAATATCACTACATTCACCTATATAACCACATACTTTCTTGAGTAGGCGAGAAAGTAAGACTGGGGATTTCACAGAGCTCTGAATACTCCCATGGCGGTGTGTCAGGCACAAGAAAGTCAGCATTATTTGGAGTGGCTGTTTCAAATAATAAAAGCCTTCTCTGACCAATGATTTTTTTCTATTGGGTATTCTGTCTTTTGAAAGAAAAATTAAGGTTTATGAAATTTCCAGTATCACTCATATAAAATTATTAAGCTGTGGGTTTCAGCCTTCCTCCTCCTTTTTCATCACCTTAATTTTTTCCCCTATTAGTACACTGTCAGGAGAAGAGATAAAAGCTCCTTGGGTGAATTCTTGAGAAAAAAAGCAATTAGAGTGGAATAAAAACCATGGGGACCTAGTGGGTGAGAGAGTTATGTCAGTGCAGGCATGTGAGAGAACCTTGGAAGCTGGGGGATTGTAGAGAAAAGGAGATACAGGAGAGTTTAATAGGAGCTGCTGTGGATTATAGTCTTAGACTCCTTCACCTGTTTGAGATGTACATGGGAGCACAGATTGCAATTCTATGCTCCAACACATCTCCTTAGTCTAACATCACTCGGCGAAGGGAGACTAGATTTGGAATTTTGGCGATGGAGGGGCAATGTCACAGCTTTGTAAGCATAAGACAAACCAGGCATCCTGTTGCTAACACTGCCGTCCTTCAACCTACCACATCTCTTTCCCCCAAGCAGCCTCAGTGCTCTAGGATCAGGGTGGGTGGATGGCACTGGAAGTGAGGGGATGGAAATTGGTAACTCAGGCTGCTTTGAAAACAAGAATGCTGATAAAGGTTCAGGCATGATACCCATATAACTCTGGTTCCTTTTGTTTTCCAACAAAAGTATACTGAGAGCAAAATCTGTAGCATATATGTCTTTGTCAGAAACAAGGAGAGCAAATCAGTCAGAAAGACTTCCAACTGGACCCCCAAAGCTTAGAGTTTAGAACTCAATTAAAACTGCTAACTTTCTATAAAGCCCAGCTCCTGGCCCGGCTGTGATGTGCCATCACGGAGCCTGCCTTTCTCTGGCCTTATTGCACATACCCCGTTAAACCACAATGCCTAGCCCTCAGATACGAGCCCTCATGTGGACTTGAACTCTGGATCATTTGTACTTTTTGGTATCTTCTCATCTTAGATTCGTTATCATTATTTCCCAAATATTATGAACATTTATTATCTTGAAAAAGCAGGGAAGAATTCTTTCTCTGCTTTTCTTCAAACAGAAGGCTCTTACCTGCCCGGTTCTACGGTCATGGAACAGTCAGAGAGCTCTGCTGGCGGGCGCTGGCTGTGGAGTCCATTCACCCTGCACCACAAGACGCCCAGGTTAAATCATTTCAGACTCAGTCCACATCCTAGCGGCACTTTCTCCCCAACATCAAAGCATACTTGTCTCTTCAATGAAAACATACAAAAATAAAGCCCAAGAAACACTTTCTCCAGCTACTTCTTTTTCTCTTCAGAGACAGATTTTTTGAGAAACCAGTATTGGACGTGGTACTTGGTATTGCTCTTCCCTCTGACCTCATGTTCATTGCTCCCCCATCATGTCTGTCTTACACAAGGTTACTGAAAACGCACTTGCAAAGGCCACCCGTGAATTCCTAAGTGCAGAGTTGTTCAATCCAATGGACACACTTCGTTTTTATCCTACTGGTGCTTTGTGGAGCCTGGGACATTAAACTCCTTGGAACTGTTTCCCTTTCTGGCTTCTAAGATACTGCTCCTTCCTACTTTCCTCATTACCTGTCTGATTGTTTTTTCTCTGTCTCCTTTGCGTACTTCTCCGCAGGTCAGTTCTTAACTCCTGGTGTTCCAGGGGATGACATTCTTCCTGTTTCTCTGCCCTGACCTTTCCTAGGTTGGCTTGCTGCCAACATTTGACAGTCCCTGCTTCCTGTCTTGATCCTTGTTTCACACTTTCAGTTTAAATCAGCCCTGGAGTGATGTTTCAGAAATGCAAATGTGATCAGGCTGTTCTCTCACTTAAAATCCTTCAAGGGCTGCCCACCGCTTTTATGATAAAATCCAAAGTGGCACCTCCACCCCACCCTCATCACTCCAGTTTCCTGTGCTGGACTGCTTGAGGGAAGACGGCTAGAGTAATAGTTTAATCTCTAGCTATTTCATGCTTGGCTTCACTTTACTGAGGCTGCCAATTAATGATTTAGAGGTGAACTCTTCTGTGCTCTGCTGTGAACTGAGGCTTGTTTTGAGTCCTTGAAGAGCCTTTGGCCTTATTGTCACTCAAACCGGCATTGACTTGAACTTCTGACCTAAAGCTGAACATGTGCGTAGCCTATTGGCCATCCCCTGAGTCAGGAAAGTAAGCTTTGAATGTGCTTTGGTTATGTTTAAGTCCAATTTGGTCTAAATTAAGAAATGTATTTTCAGCTTGATAGTGTTTTAAATGTAGTATGTTCAGACATAGGTGGTAGTGTTGTTTTTTTTTTTTTCCCCTTCTACTCGCCCTCTTATAATTGCTTTTCAGAGAGAAGTGAGTAGATCTTCTCAACTCTACTGACTTTTATAAAATGGGAGATGAACTCCTGCATTTTCTTGTCTTGTCATCTGTCCTTTTCTAGTTTCAGCAATGGAAAGTAACAACAGCTGGATGTGATCATATCAGCAGGAAACATCCTTGCTCCTGGCTGATTCACAAACTGCCCCTGTCTTGCTTGCCATTTCAAATAGAGGGACAGAATACTGAATGGACAAGAAAATTAAAGGGGCTGCACACACACACACACACACACGCACACATTCTACTTACAAGGAAAAATCAGTGAATCGAGAAAGGAATTATACATACTATAGACCCACACAGGAAAAAATATTTAAAAAGGGATTCATAAAGATTAGATATGGAGAAACAGAAAGGGGGAACCTGCTTTCTTGTGGAAAAAAATCATTTTTAAAAAAATGTTAATAAATTGCTTTTTCAGCTGATAAATATGGCTTACATAAAATAGCCTAAAAAGTCGACAACCAAGACAGTTATCAAGGCAAACTTTCTCCTCTTTACCTGTTAGTCTTGTCTGCAGCCTGAAAGAAATCATGATTGTCAAGGGGGAAAATCAACATTATGCGTCTTACACAAGGATGTCCTCTACCAGGGTGTGGAGGGCACTGGGATTGCGGATCAGTTTGTCAAGGAAGCTGACAATGTCAGTAAATTTTGGTCTGTGATTTCTCTCCTTCTGCCAGCAGTGGAGCATCAGCTGGTGTAGAGATGCCGGACAGCCCATGGGAGCCGGGAGTCTGTAACCTTCTTCAATGGACAGGATGACCTAAATGCAAACATACACAGGTTATCCTCTTACTTCTGGGGACAAACAATACACACACTAAGTTATAATTCCTTTTATACAGGAAGTGGAAGCTAAAACATTGGTAAGCATGAAAACTACTTGTGAGTGCAGGTAGTCTAGACAAGGATAAATACAAAAATTGTGAACAAGAATTGCAAGCATCTTAGTAGCATCTGCTGACTCCTCTTGAGAGGAAAAATATGTTTTTTAAACTTGTGGTATAGAGATGAGAGGTTAAATTTAACCGCAATGTCCAGAAATAGTTTTTGTGTGATTTAGCTGGAATGTCTCAAAATCCAATTAGGATATCAGAAAGTCAACCTAATATGGATTTAGTAAAAAACCATATGTGACAAATGTTTTTAGTAAAACTGTACTTCTGCTGAATTCCTGAATCACTTTTTATTCTTTTATAATAATGTCAGTGCATATTCTTTTTGCAGCCATCCTTCCTTCTTTCTTCTTTATTTGCCATTTAATTCCTCTTCACTTACTTCTGGCTTTCCCCTAGTCTCACACTGACATGATTATGAAGTCCTTCCAGAATTTCTAAGGTCATTTAGTCTTTGAAATGCTATCAGTGTTCAGTTGAAGACCACAGAGCAACAGGACATTTAGCCTGAGTATCCTCTGGGCTAGCACTCTCTAACAGAACTTTCCATGATGACAGAAATACTCCCTCTGTTCAATGTGGTAGCAAGTGGTCATGAGGCTACTGAGCACTTGAAATGTGGCGAGAAAGAGGGAGGAGCTGAATTTTACTTCCAGTTAATTTTAATTAATTGACCTTACATTTTAAATAGCCACAGGGGCAAGTGGTTACTATATGGGACAAAGCAGCTCGAGGGAAAGGAATCTCTGTAAAGCCAAAGTTAAGAGTAACAAGAAGATGACAATAATTTTATTTATTTTTTTTTGGTACTTAAGAAATCACATACAAATAAGGTAAGATATTTACTATTTATCTGTTTAATATATAACCCACTGGAATTTCCTAATCATGCCGTAAAATTGACCTGGAATTTATGTAGTTTATTTTTAAATGAAGAGTTCAAAAGTATTCATGTAACTATTCTTACATTATCTCTGGGGTAAAGACAAAAGAAAGGGTTTATTTTTGTATTTTTGATGGAAAATTGAGGGACAGACTGATATTTAAAGAGAAGCAATCTCACCTCTTCCCCATGCCAAAAACAAAAATACAAAAATGCAAATGTAAATACTGTTATCAGTGCTTTCTTTATTGTAGCACCCTCTATGCATTTTCACTTTCTATAATTAAAAAAAACTCATTTTCTTTTTTATGTGACACCATATGACATGACTCTAAGATATCAATAATTTATGCTAGAAGTAGTCTGTAAAAAGAAGCAATAATAGGCTGCAGGAACTTCCTCTTAACTGCTAAGCTTAGCTTTTTAGTAATAGGGAATTTTTCATAATCACATCAGTGTCTTTGTGACCAGAACACTTTAACCTATCAGAACACTAGCTTTTTTTCCTGTTCATTTTATATCTATTATTAAATATGATGTTTTTACTTATCTGTTTTCTGACTATTTTTGCTACTGACTAGGCCTGAATTTTAACACATTTTGCAACACATTTTAGTAAAACAGGATATGTATAAAAATGCTTGTAATGCACCAAAACTACTGTGGATAGCTTTAAAAAAGTATCTAAGAAAAATAGGATAGAATTCCATTATAGAAAAACTTTAAAATCCCACCCCAGGAGACCTCTCTAGGTAATTTCAGAGTTACCTAATTATAAGTGCATAGAATAGATGACAAGTGAAGTTATAGTCTGAGAAAAAAATTAGCTGCCTTTATTAAGCATCATGTGCTAAATGCTTTGCATATTTTTTTCATTTACTGCTTAAAATAACTCAATATGGTAGTTATTATTATCCCTATTCTGAAATGAGGAAATTTAGACTCAGATAAGTTAGGAAACTTGCCTAAATTCACACAGCATAGGCAGCAGAGCTGAAATATGAACTTAGTTCCTTACAGCTTCCAAACTTGTCCTCTGCCTATTCCCTAGGAATGCTTTTCAATACTCATGAAAATGTCTTCCTCTCCTGTTTTATATCAATTGTTTTATATCAATTTTAGGAGTGATGATTACCATTTTATCTTTTGTTGTATATCTGCTAACTGGACTTCAATCCTAAGTTTTATAATAAGGATAAATCAAAAACATATTTACTCCATAGTTTGTAAAATGTAATCTCTGGCTGAACAGAGTAGTTTCTGAATGCTTCTGAGTCCTATACACATTTCTATTATTGCATTTATTACACTGTATTATAATTTTTCACCTGCTTCTGCTCAGGTGAAATACACTTGAAAGCAGGAATTTCATCTCTATATTTTGTATATTTATCCCTAATTATGGTACCTGATGCATTAATAAATGTTATTGACCCAAACAAAGGCTATTAGAGGAAATTTTGGGGTTTGTCTTGACATAGGAGCAGATTCTTAGAAAATCTAGAGTTTCAACTACCCAAGAGGGATTCAAAGCAGAAGCAAGTCAGCATTTGAAGTGCCTCAGAAAGAAATATTCATAAAAAATTGGGACATCAAGCAGTATTGTTCAAAATGATCTCCTGATTTCTCTCTGGTTTGGCTGGACAATAAGCCAAGTGAGACTGGGCCATGTTCTTCTCTAAGATAAAGCCACTGGACCCAAAGTCAGATTCCTGTAAAGACTAGTGGCTTTTTCCTCCTGTCCAGAAGGTTTACTGTTTCCCATGACCCAGACATCCTTAGCTGCTGGAGAGCTGACTTTTCCAGACAACTCCTGTAAACAGTTGACACCCAAATCCAGATTGCCTGGTGCCAAGTAAGCTGTCTATTCTCTTTTGACAAAGTTGCTCTCATGAGTGTCCTGTAGGAAGAGACAGTGACGAGAAAGCAGGGTCCTTCACCTGGAACCTTTATCCACCATGTGTTCAGCAAGTGTCTAATCCCACCATGCCTTTCTGTGGGGATACTGGGAGACGTGGGGCTCATGACATTTCTCCTTGCTAACCTCTAAGTTTAAAGTTCTCCCTGTTCTTTAACTTGTGACTTTGTGAAATTTGTCCTGAGCCCTGGTTCATGACAGATGTCAATCATGAAGGTCCCACCTTACAGAAAATACTAATAACAACAACAGTGACAATAATAATTACTAACAATTATTGAAAGCTCTTGACTACTTCCAGGTGCTTTTCTAAGTGATTTACATGTGTCAACTCTTTTAATCCTCACAGTAATATTATGTGGTAGGTACTATTTTTATCCCCAGTTTACAGACAAGGAACGTAAACATAGAGAAGTTCAACTGGCAAACACTACACACCTAGAAGTTTTGAATTAGAAGGGAGCTAGAGAAGAGACTTGAGCAATATGATTCACAAAATGGTTAAAATATACAACATATTTCTAATGGATTTTTTATTTATCCAAAGAGATAAAGATTCATCACTTAAAATGTACTGTTAAACATACCATGTATAAGGGATAGCATAATGAGTAAGAAACATCTCTGTCTTTAGGAAACGTATAATCTAATGAAGGTGACCAAGGAGTCTGCATATGGAACGTGCCATGTAGAACAGGGAGTCATGGAAACTTGTCAGAAGAGTACCTGTCTGAGCCTTTGGGAGAGGACACCTCCTGAATGTAGAAGGTAGCAGGGTCCATTAGATTAGATGGCTTAAAGCTCAGCATTCAGAAAACTAAGATCATGGCATCTGGTCCCATCACTTGATGGGAAATAGATGGGAAAACAGTGGAAACAGTGGCTGACTTTATTTTTTTGGGCTCCAAAATCACTGCAGATGGTGATTGCAGCCATGAAATTAAAAGATGCTTACTCCTTGGAAGGAAAGTTATGACCAACCTACATAGCATATTAAAAAGCAGAGACATTACTTTGCCAACATAGGCTGGTCTAGTCAAGGCTATGGTTTTGCCAGCGGTCATGTACGGATGTGAGAGTTGGACTGTGAAGAAAGCTGAGTGCTAAAAAATCGATGCTTTTGAACTGTGGTGTTGGAGAAGACTCTTGAGAGCCCCTTGGACTGCAAGAAGATCCAACCAGTCCATCCCAAAGGAGATCAGTCCTGGGTGTTCATTGGAAGTACTGATGCTGAAGCTGAAACTCCAATACTTTGGCCACCTCATGCGAAGAGTTGACTCATTGGAAAAGACCCTGATGCTGGGAGGGATTGGGGGCAGGAGGAGAAGGGGATGACAGAGGATGAGATGGCTGGATGGCATCACCGACTCGATGGACATGAGTTTGAGTAAACTCCAGGAGTTGATGATGGACAGGGAGGCCTGGCGTGCTACGATTCATGGAGTCAGACATGACTGAGCGACTGAACTGAACTGAACTGAAGAGAGATGTGTTCTAATTAGGTAATTAACGTAGATTTCTGTAACTAGACCAGATTCTTCAAAGAGAAGAATGGTGAGGTTGAGGCTGGAAGGTTAAGTAAAAACTATGTTTCTTGAGATCATGAATGATTTTGCATGCTATAAATACAGACTTTATTCAAATGGGAGAAGGGCTTTGGCAAGTAGATGGTATTAGATTCACCTGTTGGAAGCTTACTCTGGCTGCACTATGAAGAGTGGGACGATAGGGAAGGCCAGGAAGGAAGCTTGCAGTGATCCAGGCAAGAAGTCAGGATAGCCTTAGTTGAAGTAGAGGCTGTAGGGTCCAAGCAGTAGATTGATTTGACGGGAATGTAGGACTGGGGTGAGCTTAGATAGGGAAGTAGAGGAAGAAGAGAAGATCGACTTCTAGGGTTTTGGGTTGGTCAAGGAAACAAAGGAGGGGATGCAATTTTGGGGCTGGAGTGACCATGAATTAAATTTTCTATGAGCTTTCTGGTTTCTGATTCAAGTAACATGAAACTTTGAAAGTTTATTATATGTCACTTTCTGGGCTAGGTATTTTAACATAGCTTAACTTCTATGTGAGTGTGGTTATACATATCTTGTAGGTAAGAAAACTGAAGCTCTGACTGATGAACAGATTGTGTCAGATTCACATAGCTAGCAATTTCCTGAAGACTGGACCAATATTAGCACCTTGGTAGCCTCTGAATCATGACGGTGGTAGAAAAAAATCTGTTCTGAGTCTTGTGCTGCATTCCAGACCCATCCCCTAGAATTAACTCTTGAGCTTCTCGTACACATTTACATGCTCCATGCTTTCACTCTTACACACCTGCTGATGACTTTCATTCTTGTAGCTTCAGTTCAGCTTTCTCTCAAGATTTCTACATCTACTGTCTCTGGGATATACCACTTCTTAAAGTTGTCATACAGATGATATGATTTTTTTTTTTTTGCTGCTGTTCAAAACTAACCTTTTTCCTAACTTTGGCATTTCTGTCCTCTGAAAAGGGTAGCATTCTTTTTCCAGTGAGAGATCAGTGGGTCCTCGGTGCTTCTGTCTTTCCTGGTGCTCAAAACTAACTTAGATGTTGATTCCACCAACTTCATATACTTTAAATACAGCCCATTTTTAATCCTCTTTTCAAATGATTTATTTTTCATTTGGATCACTGCAACAGCCACTTAATTAGTCTTTCTGTCTCTCCTCTAACTCCCTCAACAACCCCTGCAGTGCACCCGAAGCAATCCTGCTGGTGTGAAACTGTGATCCCCCTCCTTCCACATCTGGAACTCTGCAGCGGCTCACCATGACCCAGGCTCCCAGTCCTCACCCCTGGTGCTGTCCTGATTTCCTCTGCGTTGGCCACAAAACACTTGCTCTCTCTGAGCTGGGCAAGCCGAGTTCAAGAGCAGGAACTATTTCTTTTTTCCATGAGTTCCCGGCATCTAAAACAATGCCTTGTCAAATCAAAGAGTGAGCTTCAATTGTCGTATATGTGATCTATGAAAGCTGTATATTAACCTTTATCTTCATAAACATGTCTTTTGTGGGAAGTTTTGTTTTATAGGCATTTCTGTTTCCCTACTTAAGGGCTGACAGGCAGCCAGCAGCATATGGAGTGCTTCATCTAAAAGACTAAATGAGATTTGTTTTAGGATATGAAGGGGTGATAATTACTAGAGAGAATTTTGTTAATAGTACGGTTTTATGACAGTTGTAGCCTGCCATCCTTTGGAGAAGAATTATGCAAGGTTATACCCTTATTTTAAAGTGTAAGAAGAAAATTAAAATAAAGTGAAAAAATATGAAAATGACTGCAGTGATAACTTCTGTGCAGAGGTAGAAGGAATTAGATTTTGTCAGAAGTTATTATCTAAAACCTGGCGGGTTATTCTAAATAGATCATATTGGTTCCTTGTCGTTGACGCTACAATTTTTAGCATCCTAGAATCAACATCAGGCTCAGTTGAGGCACGTAGCAGACTGCTCTGCTCTTGTTGAATCTGATGAGTTTTCCAATTGTGCTGAAGGTTTCTGAATCAAAGAAGACAATGTGAACCTTTTATTAAACTAGGCAAACAAGGAGCAGACAGTCAATAGGAAGACACTGAGATATCCTGAACAATGCCGTTGAACAAGGAATGTTTGGGCTGTGCATGGAAACACATTTTTATGTTATAACACTGCTCAATATCTCCCAAAGAGAAGCACAGTGAATTTAGTTATTCATACTTCCTTTTAAAGTAAACTGTCTCAAAATTTTAGCAAGAGCTGAAATGCACAGTAGTAAATGGAATGTGAAATGATTTTATTTTTGTCCTCTCTCTAAATATTCATCATGACTTTGTAGAAAATCTGTAATTTCAAGTTGAAGGTGGATGGTGAAGCAGAGTCCCAGTATATCCCTACTTGTTGTGATGATGATTATTTATAGATATAAGGACATTCAGATTTATAAAACAGTAAAACTGAAAACCCTGGTAGTGTAGTTTTCTGATATGCAATGTAAAGGTTGTGTGTGCACAGGCAAAAGAAGGAAAGAAGAGAGAAAGGAAAGAAGTGGTTATAAGTAAATAGCATTTAAAATCTTATACCTACTTTCTTAGTCAGTATTTTTCAACATACAGAAATTATAATTCAGTGGAAAGCAATCAAAACTCAAATGAAAATCAGTGTACATTGAAAAAGAAAAGGGGGATAGAGTGGTGAGCCATTCCCCTTGATGGCTTATCAGGTAAAGAATCTGCCTGCAATGCAGGAGACACAGGAGATGTGGGTTCGATCCTTGGGTTGGGAAGATCCCTTGGAGGAGGAAATGGCAACCCACCCCAGTATTCTTGCCTGGAGAATCCCATGGACAGAGGAGCCTGGCAGGCTACAGTTCACAGGGTCGCAAAGAGTGAGACACAACTGAGAGACTAAGAACCTAAGAGTGGTGAAAGAATAAGATACAGACAGAAAACACTTTTTCTGAGGCTAATTTATAATTTGTAAATCACTAGGGTTGACATTCAGAAAACTAAGATCAAGGCATCTGGTCCCATCACCTCATGGGAAATAGATGGGGAGACAGGGGAAACAGTGGCTGACTTTATTTTTCTGGGCTCCAAAATCACTGCAGATGGTGATTGCAGCCATGAAATTAAAAGAGGCTTACTCCTTGGAAGGAAAGTTATGACCAACCTGGATGCATATTAAAAAGCAGAGACATTACTTTGCCAACAAAGTTCCGTCTGGTCAAGGCTATGGTTTTTCCAGTGGTCATGTATGGATGTGAGAGTTGGACTGTGAAGAAAGCTGAGTGCTGAAGAATTGATGCTTTTGAACTGTGGTGTTGGAGAAGACTCTTGAGAGTCCCTTGGACTGCAAGGAGATCCAGCCAGTTCATCCTAAGGGAGATCAGTCCTGGGTGTTCATTGGAAGGACTGATGCTGAAGCTGAAACTCCAGTACTTTGGCCACCTCATGAGAAGAGTTGACTCATTGGAAAAGACCCTGATGCTGGGAGGGATTGGGGGCAGGAGGAGAAGGGGACGACAGAGGATGAGATGGCTGGATGGCATCACCGACTCGATGGGCATGGGTTTGGGTAGGCTCCGGGAGTTGATGATGGACAGGGAGGCCTGGCGTGCTGCAATTCATGGGGTCGCAAAGAGTCAGACACGACTGAGTGATTGAACTGAACTGAACTGAGGGCATGGAAACATAAGGTTTCCTTCCTAACTTTAAGATAAACAATTTCTTAAAACTCTATACTTCAGACAGTTCTCCAATCTTATTTTACGGAAGTCTCCATAGAATGTCAAGGACCTATAAAAATGGGGAATGTTCATCCTCAGTAAGATGCCAGTCAGATTGCTGAATGAGTGGACAAAATGGGGGAATATAGGAAGTGTAGCCCTCTTACTGGTTAAAAGGTTGCTGATGATATGTTTTATGGTTTGGAAAATCTTTCGCCCTAACAGCTGAAAGTCATACTTCTTGAGACTGAGATAATTAAAACTTTCTATGCAACCATGCTTCAATGTGTAAGGGGTGGAATGAGCATTAGTGAAGGAGTCACATGAACCACCCTGGAGTCCTGAAATGTCACTGACAAGCTATGTGCTTGGGCAATTCTCTGTCTCCTCATTAAGAGAGAAAAAAAAAGAGCCTGGATTCAGTGCTTGTGATAGTACTATTCAGCTCAAAAAGCTGTGTTTCTAAGGTCAGTGAAACTGCAGGCTTAACCTGCAGGATCTCTGGTAACATCTCTTGATCTCAAAGTTCTTTGACGGCCAGATCTAGACTTGGAACCCCTTGAGAGGACTGTTTCCCGCAGAGCTCCAAGTGCAGGGAGACACAAATCCAGATGGGCCAAAGTATATCATAGTAAACTAAGCTTAGGAAGATTTGGGGAGCGAAGATATTCTTTACTAGGCAGATTCCCACCAACAAAGTATATTTTTTGAAATATAAAAACAATGTAAAGACATATTCCAAATCTCCATTTTTGAAATATATTTTTCTTTCAGAAGACAATGTTCTTAAAACTCAGGCCCATTTTTCCAAGTCCTCTCTGGGGGAATAAAAAAACCAAACCAAAACAAACATTTCTTCACTGGTGCAAACATTTCAATTTCAGAAAGATAAGAGGCAACTTTTAGGGCTCATAAAAAATACCTAACCTGAAGAAGGAAATGGCAGCCCACTCCAGTATTCTTGCCTGGGACATCCCATGGGCAGAGGAGCCTGGAGGGCTAGAGTTCATGGATTCGCAAAGATTTGGACATGACCAAACACACATGCATGCATAAATACCTAAGATCTATGGAAAAATAGTTTATGAGTATACAGTAAAAGAGTATTTTAAAATGCCCTCTTTATAAATAGGCTTTAAAGAGAACAAAAAATTATAAAAAATCTTAAGAGCAAAAGATTGTAAATTTCCTCCAAACAGAAATGGAAGGTATAGTTAATTTTTTAATGAAAATGTTTCTGGTATGTATACACCTTCAGCAAAAAAAAAAAAAAAAGAATTCCCTTGAAAATTATACTGTGGTAGTAGCATACTGGTTATTGTTTTCCTCTATTTGGAACTTATATTATTTGAATCCTTTACAATGGTGATAGAATCTCACAATATCCCCTATTGCTCTTGTTTCTGTAACAGACATGCATTATGCTAGTGTAATTAGTGTATATTTAATTAAAATGTTGCTCCTGCCTATGTACCAATAGGAGAAATTATTCAAAAAAAAGAGAAAAAGGTCATTTTGAAAATCGTTTTGGTAGAAACATATTCAAATAACTACAGAAATTCCCTCTGTAATATGGAAGGTTGAAATAATGGGAATGGGCCTTTAGCAGTTTACTGTATCTTACACAGATCATTACACAAGGACCATTACATAATAAAGCAGAGTTTCGAAAATCTAATCAGAAACAAAAATTGGAAATGACTGGACTCTCTGAATCATAAAATCATACCGCATTTGAAGGTAAGTGGATTCTACATATCCACCATTCTTGGCTAAAATACTGACCTATATTGAGAAAGGTTATAGAATTATGAAGACAAACAAGAAATATGGTAAAAGGTAATTTTCTTCCTTTTCAACTTTTGAAAAGAGGAATCAATTCAGATAAGGTCAAAGGTTATTTCTAACCACATCATCTATTAAAAATCCTAAAATTGAACTGCATTTTTTTTTCTTCAGGTAAGCTTCAGAAAGCAATCTAAAGCAGAACTCACTATTATATAAAACCTTTTGAAAAGTAAGGAGAAGAAAAAATACAAAAACACTGAGGCAGCATTGTTTCCTAGTAAACCTCAAATGAGATGTTCTCTGATAGCAGTTCTCTTTTTGGGAAATTGAACAGGCTTAGTAGCATATGCCTAAATGATACCATACCCAGGAGGCATTTGGGCTTCAAACTGCTTCAAGGCAAATCGTTTCTTTCTTTCTTTCTTTTTTTTTTAAAACATGCTAGGGAGAAACAAAACAGACAAAACCCAAGTCTCTAGTCTTGCATTCAGATCATTAGTTTGAGCGAAGTCACCGCTCATTTACGTGGTGCAAGTTTTTCCCTGACATATTAGCTCTGTGGGGATTTGGTTACTTAATGGTGCCTGCGGTTCATGTTTTGATTGCATTTTCTTCGGTTAAGCACATTCCACAGTATAAGTGTTGGAAGAACTGCAGTACCCTTGGTATCATCTTTGGAGCTGGCATAGTTCCTAGCATTACAATGTACTCCTATTATGTCGTAAACAACAATTATTTTGAACTCGGATGAAAATAACATAAAACATTATACTGTGATACCTTAAAAAAAAGTTTAAAAATGTTAGAAAACAGCAAGGAACTTTGTGCCTTCAATGTGCCTATGGCATGTTCCTGGTAACAGGCTAAATATGTGGACCATTAGAATTTTATTTTAAGCTACTGCCTTAAACATTTTTAAGAAATATAATACAGTACATTTTATAAATTTTTAGCATCAAGACAAAAAGTACTGCTGAAAAGATTTATATTTTCAAACAACAGTGAGTCAATCCACATTCTTTTGCTGATAGGAAATAATAGAAACACTTCTATTGTGACAAAGAGGCATACATAATTAAAGATGCTTTGATCTCATTTCATAGGGCTTATGTGGTATAGAGACTCCTTTAAAATTAAGACTTCTATAGTACAGTTCAGGGGTAAAAGCACATACTTTGGGGAAAGCAGGGGTCTCCAACTTCAGTTCTGTCATGGGTTGGGGCTTCCCAGGTGGCACCGGTGGTAAAAAAACCCACCTGCCAATGCAGGGCACGTAAGAGAAGTAGGTTCGAACTCTGGGTCCGGAAAATCCCCTGGAGGAGGGCAAGCAACCTACTCTGGTATTTTTGCCTGGAGAATCTCATGGACAGAGGAGACTGGTGGGCTACAATCCATAGGGTTGCAAAGAGTTGGACACAACTGAAGTGACTTAACATACAACCTTGGGTAAGTTGCTTAAATTTTCTAGAAAGCCTTTTATCTATCAATGGGAATAAAAATAGTATCAATCTTAGAGCATTATTTTGAAGATTAAAAGAGTCAATAGTCTAAAATAATTGACTCACAATAAATTCAGAAATTGCAAGCCATGATTATTACCACTAATTAATTAAATATCTTCTGTGTATCAGGTGCTTCTTATAATTGCTTGTGTTTAGTTGCTCAGTCATGTCTGACTCTTTGTGACCCTTTGGACTGCAGCCCTCAAGTTCCTCTGTCCAAGGGACTTTTCAGGCAAGAATACTGGAATGGGTTGCCATATTCTTCTCCGGGGGATCTTCCTGACTGAGGAATCAAACCCACGTCTCCTATGTCTCCTGCTTTGCAGGCAGATTCTTTACCTGCGGAGCCACTGGGAAAGGTTATATAATCAAAAATACCTTAAATAATAGGTTATGCAAGCTTTTTTTGGCATATGTTAAAAAATAACTATGTTGCATTCACACAATGTTGTTTATATTAAAAAGAAGGCCTGAGGTCTACCCTTGAGGAGCATAGGTTCTACTTGGGTGTAGGAGCATGATTAGAAACGCCAGAACTCCATCTCCTCACCTACACAGAGGGCTTTTTGAGAGTGAGGGCTGGATTTTCAAGTTCTCCAGACCTACCTACACGCCCAGTGACTGGCATGAGTTTAATCAGTAACTGCTGAATGGCTAAGCAGATGGCATCTACTGTTATGCTTGGTAGGCCACACATGGACTATAGTCTTCTGCACTGCTTTTTCTCATTTCCTTATGTATATTCCCTAATGTACATTACTACTGACCTTTGGGAAACTCATTATATTCTTCACTAAAATAGACTATGCAAACTCAGAATTGTTCATTGCAAGAAAATATGCCACAGTCTGCAGAATGAAGGGACAACTTCAGAAAAACTACCTGAAATTTCCTAAGCTCATTTAAAATTCTAAAGCATGTTAACATTCCATATTTAGCTAAGCCCTTAAATTAAACTCCACAAAATGTAATAAAAATAGAAAATATTCAAACAGAAAATAGTTGAACTTTTATTGTCTAAAAATGACTTTTCTTATTTAAAACACACCTTGGTTGCAGAAAGTCAAATACAAGACTGAACTCTGACCAAACATGAGAGATTCAGGACAAATAGGAAATAACCAGTATTTGGAGAGAGCAGCTCAGAAAGTTTTGATTAAGCTATTTCTGCTTTCAAACAGAAATTCTGGTTACAGGATCTGTCACAGATACGCTGACTTCCAATATGTTAAGCTAAACAGAATTTCAACTCTCTTCACTGCAGCAGGAAATATATTCACAAAATACATAAAAGATTTTAGCTCTTTTAGTACTTTCCTCTCTTATATTGATCTGAGGATCTCAAGGGTTTGGCATTTTTTTTCCCCCTCAGAAATTTCTGTTCTACTCCTCGTTTCAGATTCTTGCTTACATATTCTTTGGTAGCCACTCAAAGACCATGAAAATAACTAGCTTAGCCCTTATCTGGTCCTTGAAAAACAACAAAGCGCTGGGTGGAGGGAGCCTTGCACTGTGGACGTTGACAGCACAGAATGAATGAGGACGGGCTTAATGTCAGGAGTCTATTCCTGGCTGCAGCAACTTCTGATTCCAGATATGGTCTTTATGGCCATATGAGGTTTAATAGACAGAATGGCTCTCTTAAATGTTCATTCTGGACGCAGATCATCAACACACATGGCCAGAATGACTGGGTTAACTGTTGGACATGATCCAGGAAGGGAGGAGCTGACATCGGATTTTGGACTGCTCTAGGCAGCAACTAAGGACAGTTTACAAGGGGGTCCATGCTGGAAATTACACATTTGGGCCTTTTCTCTCAGAAGTTTCTCTCCTAGAAAATCCGTCTCATCATCTGGATCTACACGTGTACACGCTTTGCCCTGTGGAGGTTCTATCGGATTCTTGTACCCTCACAGAAATTCCTAAACTGAAGAAAAGAACAATGTGAACCATTTCTTTGCTGAGACAAGTATGATTATTATTTCTCCAGAGATGATAAAGACATAGCATGATACTGTTAAAAGGGATATTAAATATCATTTAACCTCATCCTTTTATTTTATTTGTTGGTCATGAAACTGAGGCACTTTCATGGCTGAATTACAGTCTACCTAATTAGGGGCAGTTGTTTCAGCTGGGAGGGATTGGGGCAGGAGGAGAAGGGGACAACAGAGGATGAGATGGCTGGATGGCATCACCGACTCGATGGGCATGAGTTTGAGTAAACTCCGGGAGTTGGTGATGGACAGGGAGGCCTGGCGTGCTGCGATTCATGGGGTCACAAAGGGTCGGACACAACTGAGCGACTGAACTGAACTGAACTGAACTGAACTGAATGGGGGTTGTGGTTACCAAAATGGTGGTACAAAGTACCCCGTGTAGTAAAATGATAATCCAGAAAATAATAGAAAAATAACAGAACTTCTCTTTATGTTTGTCTTATCCTAGTGCTTGCGTGAGTGGGTGGATGTGTGTGTGCGTGTGCATGCGTGAGCTCAGTCGCATTCGACTCTTTGTGACATCATGGTCGGAAGCCCGCCAGGCTCCTCTGTCCATGGAATTTTCTAGGTAAGAATAATGGAGTGGGTTGTCATTTCCTTTTCCAGAGGATCTTTCTGACCCAGGGATTGAACTCGAGTCTCTTCTATCCCTTGTATTGGCAGGCATAATTTTTAGCACTGTGCAACCTGGGAAGCCCCGTCTTACTGTAAGAAAGACTATTTATTCATGTCTAGTAAGAATGACCGGAGAAGGAAATGGCAGCCCACTCCAGTGTTCTTGCCTGGAAAATCGCAGGGACGGGGGAGCCTGGTGGGCTGCCACCTATGGGGTTGCACAGAATTGGACACAACTGAAGTGACTTAGCAGCAGCAGCAATGAGAATGACTATGACTTTTATGATCAAAATGGAATGACTTTTACAACTATATTTGGCAATATATTTATATATTTAAAATAAAATTCCTAACATTTCTTATCCTCCTTTCTCACTTTTCTCTCCCAAAACACTAATGATCATGTTGCATATTACATATTTTACTGATTTATGTTGTGTAAAATCTGTTTCCCTTTTGCTAGACTATAAACTCAATGAGGGCAAGAAATCACTGGCCTATGGACGTAAACTCAAACACCATGAAAGAGGCAGTTATTTCCTCTTTCCTCCTCCTTGCCCATGACTTCTAGAAGGTTATTAGAATTGTTGTTTAGTATCACTGTCAAAGCACTTACTATGTGATTCTAGGGACATCATGTCACCTCCCTAAACCTCAGTTTCATAAAAGTTCAATTTGTTTTCCCTTGTATCTCTACTTCCTGAGAAGATACTCAACAAATTACTTTTTAAACAAAAAATGAATGTATTAGTACAGTAGTACTTGTATATAATGTGCAGATAAATACACATTTGTCAGTTGTGAATGCTCAAGAGCTTTTTACCAGCAAGGGTATATTATTAGTAAAGTTTGGAGTCCTCTGAGTTAGGCAATTTTTTATTTTAAGTCTGACAGAGAACTGGTTAAGACAAAGACTATATGGAACACCAGTTAAGGGAGGTACTTGAACTGAGGGCTCTTCTGTGCAGTGAATATGTTCATTCATCTGGAGGAGGACTTTTTATTTTAGAGATTTGCTTGAATGGCCTATTTTAGTCATGTCACAGTAGGACAAGCAGGCAAGCATTATCGTGGGTTAAGAGTAGAGTAGGAACTATGATTACTGAATCCAGGGCGTCTGCTACCTTGGATAGCTGGTTAAAAAAAGATGAGTTCTTCCTGGGAGTGAAGGGATGAATTTCTGCTCTTGGGATTCAATTTTAAGAAGCAGAGCTGGACACAAGTTGCTCCAAACAAGGCCCAGAGGCAGGAAAGAGCAACAAGGTCCTTCAAATAAAATTCCTTTAAGGACAGTAAAGTTTAAATATTGGGAGTGTATGAGTGTATCAAAGTTTGCTGGTCATGGCACAGTCTGTACTTAAGCGAAAATGTGCTGCAGGACTTAGCCACCTGGCTTTGTGCTTTTATGAAGGGCTTTAAAGAGCATGGTTGCACAGCCTTTGATGATCTTGAACCTGCTACATGTAGGTTCTGGACCTGGCATTCTCCAGAGTCAGTAGGCACAAGAGCAGGCACTCAGCTTTGGAATTAAAACTCCAAGTCAGGAAGAAACAAAAGTCATGTTGAGCTAACCAAAACCCAGTCTTCTTGGTGTCCAGCATTCAAAAAGATTGACCTTTCTCTGTCACTGAACAAACCCTTAAGATACTTGGACTGCTTGAGGTTGGGATGGGATAATGAGTATGAGGTGTGGAGGTGAGGCTCAAGCAGTTGAATGGAAAAAAACAGATGTGATAAGAGTTGACCACGTTTATGGATTTTCTAAAAAATCCATAACCACGCAGTCTTTGTTTCCATCTGTGAACATTCAGAATCCCATCAGAGTTGACTTTCCATTACCACTGTCTCAGAAACTGTTAGATATTTTGAGGAAGGCGAGTGAGTGGACAGTGTCTGGATTCTGGGCTGAGGGAGTAGGGTATGAAAAGGTATCTGCAGATCTGACAGCACATTCACTTGCATTGTCAGGATTCTAGCATATTCTGACTACTGTCTCTACCACTTCCAACGTCCATAGAGATCAAATGTGTGATAACCACCCTCTTCTATAATATTAGCCACCAAGGTAACTTTTACAGATAAAATAGATTGCAAAATGGATCATGTATCTCCAAGAACCATAGTATTAGATGATGTATTGATAACACACTGCCTGAAAGTATTTAATATTTTTCTGCTAAATTTTCTCCTAATTTACTCTGTACAGTGCTACATTAAATTGCCCTAAGGGAGAAATGAAAGGTAAACATTATTCTGTTTTTTGACACTTGTAGGGCAAGGCTGTTGCCTAGCACAGCCAGGCTGCCTTAGAACCTAAGTGTTAGACGTAAGACATGGATAGGTACTTCCGTGACAAAGCCCGTCAGCTGGCCCTTACCACACCAATCACAGCTCAGAGTGAAAGGCGACTCAACTTCAGCCACAGAGCCTGGAGAGGGGCTCATCTGAGTGAGGCCGAATGGTGTGGTTCTGCCTCGATGACGGCGTGTCTGCACGCAGAGGGGCGGTTTCCCTGCGGCCGGCACTTACATCTTGGTTAGACATCTCCCAGTAGGGCCTCTCTCCGTAGGACATGACCTCCCACATGACAATGCCATAGCTCCACGCGTCACTGGCCGAGGAGAACTTTCTGTAGGCGATGGCTTCTGGCGCTGTCCACCTTATGGGGATTTTCCCACCCTGGAAAACAAATTGGAGATTTTTACAGCTGGGTCACAAGTGCATTAAAGGTTGAAGTGGCACTGCAATTAAATACATTTTTATTAGAAAAACCTAAACACTGCATGATAGCATAGGCATTTTAAATTAAAAAAAAACTAAAACCAGAATAATGTTAAAATGTCAGAAATAAGTTTTAATGGGAAATAAGTCACACTTCAGAAATATTTTGTTTCACTCATTATAGAAACTTATTTTCACTTTTCTGAATCACACAATTAAACTCACTATCATGCCATCAGAAGAAAGTTCTACATTATAGAACATTAAAACCGAATTCAACATTCATTAAACATTGTATTGCATGTATAAATAATAATGATAATAAGTTCTAACTTAATTGAAGTCAAATGGTTAAATAAAGAGCTGAGATTTCTGTCTAAACAATTTAACGTCTATCAGAACTTTATTTCCTTTTCATTTTTTTATCTGCTTTGATCACTTTTATTTGAAATTTAAAAATCCATGAACATTATACCGAAGCCCGTGAGAAAGATAATCTTTCCTCAGAACTCCTTAGCCTAGTTTATATTTTTGTACTTTTGTCTTTAAGTTAACATTGGAACATATTAAAGAGATTAAATTACATGAATTTAATCTATACTGTGCCGGTATTAAAGTCTTTTATTGTGTTATACTTATTTTTTTATCAAAATATTACATTTTTATCTCTAGAAACACACTATAAGTCCTTTTTACTGTAATGACAAGAATAAAACAATTCATCCATTTGATTTACGATCTGAAATCTTTGCAGCTCTGAACAGCAAGCTGAGCGAGGAGAGCAAGCCTGGCACCACTAGATGGCGGAAGAGAACAGGGAGCGGCTGCCAGACGGCGGTCTCCGACCCCGCAGAGAGGGCTTCAATTCCCAAGAAAGGAATGATAGTCAGGACTCTATGGGAGAAGGCGAGGGTGGGATGATCTGAGAGAACAGCATTGAAACATGTATGTTATCAAGTGTGAAACAGATCACCAGTCCAGGTTGGATGCATGAGACAAGTGCTCCGGGCTGGTGCACTGGGAAGACTCAGAGGGATGGGATGGAGAGGGAGGCGGGAGGGGTAATTAGGATGGGGAACACATGTAGATCCATGGCTGACTCATGTCAATGTATGGCAAAACCCACTACAATATTGTAAAGTAATTAGCCTCCAACTAATAAAAATAAATGGGGGGGGGGGGGAAAGAAAGAAAGAAAACCCGCCTGGACAGAATTGTTTCATCATTATTAGCACTTTCATAATCACATCATATGGTCACCCGGTGTGCTCAAAGTCTGGTATTAGGGTGAGTGGGCTGCAGGGAGATAAAGGGCGGATTCTCTGGCCCTTGAGAAATTTAGAGTGAGCAGCTTTAAAGAGGAAGACGTTAATCGAGTAATCACAACACTACTTATTTAAGTAATCTAAACACTACTTAGCAAGGAGAGAGGAGAAAGCCTTCCTCAGTGATCAGTGCAAAGAAATAGAGGAAAACAATAGAATGGGAAAGACTAGGGATCTCTTCAAGAAAATTAGAGATGCCAAGGGAACATTTCATGCAAAGATGGGCTCAATAAAGGACAGAAATGGTATGGTAACAGAAGCTATTAAGAAGAGGTGGCAACAATACACAGACGAACTACATAAAAAAGATCTTAATGAACCAGATAACCATGATGGTGTGATCACTCACCTAGAGCCAGACATACCTGAATGCAAAGTCAGGTGGGCCTTAAGAAGCATCACTAGATAATATACATGTTTCGATGAACAAAGCTAGTGGAGGTGATGGAGTTCCAGTTGAGCTATTTCAAATCCTAAAAGATGATGCTGTGAAAGTGCTGCACTCAGTATGTCAGCAAATTTGGAAAACTCAGCAGTGGCCACAGGACTGGAAAAGGTCAGTTTTCATTAAAATCCCAAAGAAAGGCAATGCCAAAGAATGCTCAAACTACTGCACAATAGCACTCATCTCACATGCTAGCAAAATAATGCTTAAAGTTCTCCAAGCCAGGCTTCAACAGTACATGAACCATGAACTTCCAGATGTTAAAACTGGATTTAGAAAAGGCAGAGGAACCAAAGATCAAACTGTCAACATCTGTTGGATCATCGAAATAGCAAGAGAGTTCCAGAAAAACATCTGTTTCTGCTTTAGTGACTATGCCAAAGCTTTTGACTGTGTGGATCACAACAAACTGTGGAAAATTCTTCAAGAGATGGAAATACCAGATTACCTTATCTACCTCCTGAGAAATCTGTATACAGGTCAAGAAGCAACAGTTAGATCTATACATGGAACAACAGACTGGTTCCAAATAGGAAAAGGATTACGTCAAGGCTGTATATTGTCACACTGCTTCTTCAACTTATATGCAGAGGACATCATTTGAAATACCAGGCTGGATGAAGCACAAGCCAGAATCGATTGCCAGAAGAAATATCAATAACCTCAGATATGCAGATGACACCACCCTTATGGCAGAAATCGAAGAAGAATTAAAGAGCCTCTTGATGAAAATGAAAGAGAATGAAAAAGCTGCCTTAAAACTCAACATTTAGAAAACTAAGATCATGGCATCTGGTCCCATCACTTCATGGCAAATAGAAGAGGAAACAATGGAAACAGTGACAGACTTTATTTGGGGGGGGGCTCCAAAATCACTGTAGATGGTGAGTGCAGCCATGAAATTAAAATATGCTTGCCAACCTAGACAGCATATTAAAAAGCAGAGACATTACTTTGCCAACAAAGGTCCATCTAGTCAAAGCTGTGATTTTTCCAGTAGTTGTGTATGGATGTGAGAGTTGGACCAAAAAGATAGCTGAGCACCGAAGAATTGATGCTTTTGAACCGTGGTGTTGGAGAAGACTCTTGAGAGTCCCTTGGACTGCAAGGAGATCCAACCAGTCCATCCTAAAGGAGATCAGTCCTGGGTGTTCATTGGAAGGACTGATGCTGAAGCTGAAACTCCAGTACTTTGGCCACCTGATGCGAAGAACTGACTCCTCGGAAAAGACCCTGATGCTGGGAAAGATTGAAGGCTGGAGGAGAAGGGGACAACAGAGGATGAGATGGTTGGATGGCATCACTGACTCGATGGACATGAGTTTGAATAAGCTCCGGGAGTTGGTGATGGACAGGGAGGCCTGTTGTGCTGCAGTCCATGGCATCGCTGAGTTGGACATAACTGAGTGACTTAACTGAACTGACTGAAACACTACTTACTTGAAGGGAAGAGAGGTTCATTTGAAATAGTAATAATTAGGTTTCACAAGGGAAATGAGAACATTAACAGAATCTGCATGTTAAAGACCTGTGGCAAGGAACTGTTTAAAGGAGCCTTGGGGGAAAATACCTTGATTCAGTCCCTTTATTTTACAGGTGAACTGACTGAGCCCAGGGTTTCGAGATTTAGAGGCTTAGAGATTCTTTCCCGTGTTATTAAGCACACAGTATTAGCTCATGTGATCAAAGTAGTATTATGGGGCATTGATATAAAGATGTAAATATTTCAGCATGGGGGAAACGGTGGGTCAAACTAATGTTTTAACTCTGAGTGCCAATGTAGGAGACCTGAGTTCCATCCCTGGGTCAAGAAGATCCCATGGAGATGGAAATGGCAACCCGCTCCAGTATTCTCGCCTGGAGAATCCCATGGACAGAGCCTGGTCTACAGTCCATGCTGTGCTATGCCTAGTTGCTCAGTTGTGTCCGACTCTTTATGAGCCCATGGACTGTAGCCCATAAGGTCTCAGATGAATTGGACAACAATGAAACAACAACAATCTATAACCATATATCAAATTAGTATAACACAACGGAGCCTGAAATAGGGTTTTCACCCTTGGGGGCCGTGCCAAATTAAGAGTAGGAAATTAAATATACAAAGTTGGTGATAGAAGTTTAAGAGGGTGGTGAGTCCAGGAAGAAAGATGCAAGAGGAGGATTCATTCTTGTTAAGTAGAGTTGCCAGATAAAATAGAGGACCCACAGTTAAACTTCAATTTAAGATAACAAATACTTCTGTTTGATAATAGGAGGTTCCATGAAGGAATTTTTTTTTTTGTATAAGTATGTCCCAAATATCACCTGAGACATATTTATAGTAAAAATATATCCATTGTTTGGGCTTTCCTGGTGGCCCAGCAATAAAGAGTCTGCCTGCAGTGCAGGAACCACAGGAGACGCTGGTTTAATCCCTGGGCTGGCTTCCTAGGAAGCTGGAAGAGGACATGGCAACCCACTCCAGTATCCTTGCCTGGAGAATCCCATGGACAGAGGAGCCTGGCGGGCTGCAGCCCAGGGGGTCACACAGAGTCGGACACGACGGAAGTGACTGACCGTGCACGCGCACATTCATTGTTTACCTGCAATGTGAATTTAACTGGGCATCTTAGATTTTTATTGGTGTTAGTTGCTCAGCTGGGTCTGACTCGTTGCGACCCCACGGACTGTAGCCTGCCAGGCTCCTCTGTTCACGGGGATTCTCCGGACAGGAATACTGGCGTGGGTAGCCATTCCCTTCTCCAAGGAATCTTTCTCACCCAGGGATGGAACCCAGGTTTCCAGCATTGCAGGCACATTCTTTCCTTTCTGAGTTACCTTTTATTCACTACATGTGGCAACCCTTAACCAAAGGGAATTAAAAAAATTAAGAAATGGGAACACTGTAAATGATCTGACAGAACACGGTGTTCTGAAAACACCAGGTGGTCTACACCTTACGAAGGGACAAGGTTACCCCACCTTGTATTCATGTGCCAACACTGCAGCAGCCTCTGTTCTATTATGCTGTGGCTGAAGCTCCTCAGGCTTGTGGCCGTGCTTTTAGAAGCCACTTAAGTCAGGTTCAGGTTGCTTTCAAATATAGAATCCACACTTCCCAGAGAATAAGTTAACAATCTGTAGACCTGACCTCAGAACAGAGGCATGAGCAGCAGCCTCACCCAGAATTTCTGATTCTGGTTATTTCTTGATCTCTCCTGGCAAATAGTATGTGGGACTGTGACTTGCTAGTGTGCTGGGTTGTTTTTTTACTAAATCTTTGTGAGTTCTATTGAGACAGGCTGAAAAATGGAGTTAAGGGTTATTTTATGGGCTTTCACTTATAAATGACACCTCATATAAAGGAGTCGCATACAAATTTATACTTCCTGTAACTTGATAACACATATAAATGATAATTTTAGCACTTTCCTTCCTAAGATTTTATTTTTTTCCTCAAGGGGAAGATATTACAGAATATTTGATTAGTAAGCATTGCTACACATTATGGACTGCATTGTGTTCCTCCAGAATTCATATGTGGAAGCACTAACCCTTAATGTGACTGTGATCTGGAGCTAGGGCCTCTGAAGAGGTAATAAATGTAAATGAGATCAGGAAGGTGGGCCCTAATCCAATATGACTGGTGTCCTTACTACAAGAGGAAGACACACCAGAGGTGTGCAGGTACAGGAGATAGGCCATGTGAGGACACAGCAAGAAGCTGACCACCTGCAAGCCAAGGAGAGAGGTCTCAGAAGAAGCCCAAACTGCCAATACCTTGAATTTGGATGTCCAACCTCCATAACTATGAAAAATTAATTTCTATTATTTGAGCTACCCAGCCTGTGGTATTTGCTATGGTAGCCTTAACAGACAAATACACTGAAAAAATATACTAATATACTAAATATACTAATATATTTAAAATAACCAATCTTTCCCCTAAGATGAGCAACAATGCAAAGGACAGTACATCTTCATTTCAAATTTTATTCCAGATGTCATACTGCAATAGAAAGGGTGAGCTAGAAAAAACCTTAAAATGTGAAGTTTTTAAAAAAATTGGCAAAGAAATTTTAATGTCGGAGATACCATTCTCATTGACAAAAAATGCATGGTAACATGAACCCGAGAGTATACACAAACTGCACTGGCAGTTTGTCAATGATTATTAGCATCTAAGGGATGGTGATAAGAAAACACTCAAATCTTTCTTTTTCTAATGAGAGGATCTATACTAGATATACTCTTTATATAAAGTACAAGATGAGGCAGAAAGGAAGAGGTCCTTAAGATTATTGCACTGTTTCTACTGCCTTTCCTATTTTAGAGGAAACAAAGTTTAGTTCTTAAAAAATGTTTTGTAAACTGAATGGACCAACAAACTCCTGTGGCTTAATCTCATCTGCTTATAATATTTTTGCCCATGATCTTGAACCATAGTGGTAATGTACTAAGGTGCTTTTTTCTCAAAGTATTAACCACCAGATGTTTGTTTCAGGTTTCAAGAATAAACAAATAGTACTTTAGACTTGAAATCACAATCATTGGAACAGTACATGTTGCTTTGCCATATGTTTATGAGAAAAAAAGAAGTTACCAAAGATGCTAATCAAAATGACTGAATGTAGCTCAAAAGCCTTCTCATTTACTAATACCTCCCTTTTGCAGCAAACTTAATCACTACAGAACAAAGGAGAAACAGGAAGGAAACAAACTGCATCTCACTACTGAAAAGTTTGTTGGCAAACCTTTTTTCTGTTTTTTCAAGTCATATCCAGAGCTTGATTTGTAATAACTAGGTAGAGGGACTGTAGCAGGAAAAAGTGCTAAAGGTGGCACCAGGAGCCCTGTGTATCTGGACACTCTATACCCCTCATGGAGTTGCACTGATATTATAGTTGTTTTTAACTACATCTGAGTTTTAAAACCTAATCCTCTAATCTTCAGCAGAGAGAACAATCAATTGAAATATAGTAACATAATGTTATAGAGGCTTAATACTAAAACCAAATGGAAAAATTCCATTGAGAAAGAAGAACACAATAAAAATCTCCCATTTCTCATTCACTGGATTTGATGGTTATCTTAAAAGCAAATGGCTTGAATAGACACCAATTTGCCTGCAGACTTTCCTTTTCTTATTTCCTCAATCTGTCTCTGTAGTACCCAAACTCCAAAGAGTATAAAAATTATAGTACAGAAAACATAGATACCACGCTTAAAAGATTAGTTTAAGGAATTTTTAATCACAATTTTGACTAATGTTTTTCCATATGAGCTGCAGAGTCTAAGTGAGATTCAGTTCTATCATAACCCATTGTGTGGCCATGGGGAAGTCTTCACTCCTAGTCTTTTATTTTTGATATGCAAAGTGAGGGGACTCGATTTAATGATCATAAAACAGTAAAATATGATGATTTTAATATTTGCCTCCAGTGTCTCAGCTCAGAATAAATTGTAAGGAGATAGGCCATATGAGTTGATAGATAAACTGTGTGAACAGAGAGCCTGATGACAGACAGCAAAGAAGACAAGGACACTCTTATTATATTTCTCAGGCCAGTGGTCACAGTGATCATCTCAAGTGGTAAGCAAGAGTTAAAATAACCACTTTTTAAGAAAGCAAAAGCATTATGAATACATTTTAGGAAAGCATAGGCTAGATACATTGCCCTTTTCCCCTATATTTTAAAATCTTTATAGAAAGTTAAAATACTGAAAATGAGTAACCATTAGTTATTTATCTTAATAGGTTAAAACACTGTTAATCTGTTAATGAGTAATCATTAATTATTTAGAAAACTCATTATAAGAAAACTTACTGAAGAGGGCATTAATGTGTTTCCCGAATGATCACTTTACAATTTCTTGTCAGTGGGGTTATCTGTGGCAGAATGGTCTGGTTTAGAGAGCAGTGGTGGGAAATCAGCATTTTGGGCCTTCTGCCTTAATCTGTTATGTTGTCCTGGGAAGTTATAGCAAATCACAGAGAGATGTCACAACAGAGTAGTTATATAAACAACTTCACTAAGGGGATATTCTTTCTCTAGAGAATTACTGATTTTGAGAGATAAACCCATCTCTGAGCATCTCTTTGTCACTTGTATCCCCAGATCAACAAATTAAAACATTATGGTACACAAATATTATCTAGTGCAAGTCTTTTAAAATGACATCCCTACTCCCTCTCAGAGGGGTATGCTCTTTCCTCCATTGAAATTTATTGATCTCAGGCAACTTTGGCACTTTGTGAAGTTTTATGCTATTCTAAAATATGGGTTTAATATCTGTCCTTCCCTGAAAAAATACTGAGGACTGCAATGTTGTGAATTCTTTTGTAAAGGAGAAAATGTCTCCAGTTTTGGCTTCTAGGTATCATTTATTAAGGGAATTAAATGCAATGGTACACATGAGCATCTCTTAGCTGTCAACACATGATAGGCACTCAGCAAATGTTATCTGTCTCCTTAATTTATGTATTTAAAATCTGTCTTATTTTGAATCTGTTTGGCTTCTAGTGTAGACTAGCATCCCAGTTTACTCATCTGAGGTCACTGAGCTCACCCACTACAGTACCCAGGGTGATCTTCTCAAACCAGAAGCACCAATTCTATTGATGGACAGGCTCTGACTCAGTTCTTATAATTTAGACCTTGTCGTGTCCACTTTGAGGAAATCTGTGCATCTTGGTCCAATGAGTTTGGTCCTATGTCTATGTTCCTGCTGTTGCCCCACTGGTGCCCTTCCAAGGCTGAAGACATGTCTTATTCCTCTTATTCTTTCATAGGTAGAATTCTGTCATCAAAGAACATTATCTATGACTGAATGCTGGCAGTCAGATCTCTGCCTACAGATGGACCTACCTGATAATGACTGTGGATTTCTTTCCTTTTTCTGGGTGTCTGTCTTCTACCTGTAGGGTTGTGGCCCACTGGATGAGCTATAAACCTTTTCCCTAAAAAACGTGCATGTAGATACAGCTACACAAGACTTTGCATAAGTATCATGGGATTCACAGGTGTCAGACTGAGATACTTTATCTTTAAGCAAAAGACTCTTTTTGGCATAGTATTTTAAAAATGTAAGTCATTGATTAATAACAACCAGTTTTTATAGGATAATAATTACTGTAGAAATATATGGCAATGAGCACTGTTTTAGGCCACAAATAGATGAAATAAACCATTTTTATATTTTTATATAAAACAAAGATTAAAAAAATTTAACTTATTTTTAATTGGGCGATTGTTGCTTTACAATTTTGTGTTGGCTTCTCCCATACAACAGTAAGAATCAGCTATAAATATACATATGTCCCCTCCATCTTGAACCTCTCCTCCCCCTACCTCATCCCACCCCTGTAGGTCACAGAGTACCTCATGAGTTCCCTGTGTTATCAAGCAACTTCCCATTAGCTATCTGTTTTACATATGGTGATGTGTCTGTTTCACCACTATTCTCTCAGTTTATCCCAACCTCTCCTTCCCCTGCTGTGGCCAAAGTCTGTTCTCTATGTCCATGTCTCTATTCCCGCCATGCAAATAGGTTCATTGGTACCGTTTTCCCAGATTCCATAAATGTGTGCAAATATACGATATTAAACAAAGACTTCTTAACAGTTGTCTTGTTTCTACGTGGGTGTCCACTGAGGTCTCAGGCTCATGGGTTTTAACAATCTAGAACTCACCACCTGTTTGACCTTGGACTGAAACAGGTCTGCAATTAGGTTTTCCATGGATATGTTCCTTTTTTTTAAGTGAATGCCTTTAGACAGACCCTGGACTCTGCCGAGCACCCCCAATCCACTCTACTGTTTCACCATCTTTCATCAGACACACTTGACCTATTTCCTTTGTCCTTCTGGCTCCTGTACGCATTGCTATTGCCCTGACTCTGTTCTAATTTTAACTCAATCTCCCTGTTCTGATTATGAAACAACTATCGACTGCTGAAATTTACTTAACACAATGCCTTTCATGAGGAGTAGGGGCAGCTGAGAAATGACTTCAAATAAACATGATAGCTAACCCATCAGCATTGTTTTCACTCTCTAAAAAAATTCTTAACTATAGAAAGACTTTCTGATTCTTCTCTTCTCACTTCCTCTACCTAAAACTGCATCACATTTTATTCACTGTCTAAAGGAATAAACAGTTCGGTGAATGCTAATTTTATTGTTCCTTTAATGCAACAATGCTTATAGGGCTATTCAAATCCTCAAGAATTAGAATCCTGTACCTGCTTTCTCTTAAATTGCTCCCTAAAATAACTTATTGCCCTTTATTTCTCAGTACTCCCTTTCAATGAGAATATAGTTGCTATATCATTAAGTGAATGACACTTTTCTAGGGAATATCTCTTAAATTAGACTTTCTACTCCATCCTATAATGTAGATAAAGTAGGACAAAATGTTACTAACATGGGTGAGAATTAATCACACGCATTATTATGGCAATTGTCATTGTATCTGAGTATAGATAACCACTGACAGAACCACCTCATATGTGTGGGGTTTTCTTCTCCTGGGTGTTGGGGGCTGGGCATTAGGGGAAATATAATGAACTTTGTATTAACAAAGCAATTTGAGGTAGTGCTCTCAGCTTAAAACATATGTTTTGTAAGTGGCATGTTTGTAAAAAAAGACAAGTATACCTCAATTAAGCAGCCCACTTATTTCATGTGATACTTAGAGTAGGAAATATCTAGTATAATGTAATCCTCGAAAAAGGGATAGTTATTTGATGTTATCAGAAATTATCATTTTTTTTTAACTTTTAAATAGGATTGTTTTTAAACTAGAGTAAATTTGTGGGAAGTTAGTAGTATCATGTTTTATGAATTAAAGTATTATTATGTTGGTTTTAAAAATCAATAATACTTCTGAAATTATAATGTTTCATACAATATTTATAAGGCTTCTTTTTATTTATAGTGATGGGAAAGGAACTATATGTATTCTCTATTTTTTTGATAATATGAATAAATTTTTTTAAAAGGAAAAAAAAATTATCATTCATTTTGATTTTACAAGTACAGTGTATGGTAAGGTCCCAAGAGGATAGCTGATCCTCAGCTCAGTTCAGTCGCTCAGTCGTTTCTGACTCTTTGTGACCCCATGGACTGCAGCACGCCAGGCCTCCCTGTCCATCACCAACTCCTGGAGCTTACTCAAAATCATGTCCAACAAGTCAGTGATATCATCTAACCATCTCATCCTCTGTCATCCCCTTCTCCTCCCGCCTTCAATCTTTCCCAGCATCAGGGTGTTTTCCAGTGAGTCAGCTCTTCACATCAGGTGGACAAAGTATTGAAGTTTCAGCTTCAGCATCAGTCCTTCCAATGAATATTCAGGACTGATCTTCTTTAGGATGAACTGGTGAGATCTCCTTGCAGTCCAAGGGACTCTCAATCTTCTCCAACACCACAGTTCAAAAGTATCAATTCTTTGGTGCTCAATTTTCTTTATAGTCCAACTCTCACATCCATACCTGACTACTAGAAAAACCATAGCCTTGGCTAGATGGACCTTTGTTGGGAAAGTAATGTCTCTGCTTTTTAATATGCTGTCTAGGTTGGTCATAGCTTTTTTCCAAGGAGTAAGAGTCTTTTAATTTCATGGCTGCAGTCATCATCTGTGGTCATTTTGGAGCCCCCCCAAATAAAGTCTGCCACTGTTTCCATTGTTTCCCCATCTATTTGCCATGAAATGACAGGACTGGATGCCATGATCTTAGTTTTCTGAATGTTGAGTTTTAAGCCAACTTTTTCACTCTCATCTTTCACTTTCATCAAGAGGCTCTTTAGTTCTTCTTCACTTTCTGCCATAAAGGTGGTGTCATCTGCACATCTGAGGTTATTGATATTTCTCCCAGAAATCTTGATTCCAGCTTGTGCTTCATCCAGTCTGATATTTCAAATGATGCATCCTGCATATAAGTTATATAAGCAGGGTGACAATATACAGCCTTGACGTACTCCTTTCCTGATTTGGAACCAGTCTGTTGTTCCATGTACAGATCTAACTGCTGCTTCTTGACCTGCATACAACTTTCTCAGGAGGCAGGTCAGGTGGTCTGGTATTCCCATCTTTTGAAGAATTTTCCACAGTTTGTTGTGATGCACATAGTCAAAGGATTTGGCGCAGTTGATAAAGCAGAAGTAGATGTTTTTCTGGAACTCTCTTGCTTTTTCAATGATCCAACAGATGTTGACAATTTGATCTCTGGTTCCTCTGCCTTTTCTAAATCCAGCTTAAACATCTGGAAGTTCATGGTTCACATACTGTTGAAGCCTGGCTTGAAAAATTTTGAGCATTACTTGGCTAGCAAGTGAATGAGAGTAATTGTGCAGTAGTTTGAGCAGTCTTTGGCATTGCCTTTCTTTGGGATTTTAATGAAAACTGACCTTTTCCAGTCCTGTGGCCACTGCTGAGTTTTCCAAATTTGCTGGCATATTGAATGCAGCACTCTCACAGCATCATCTTTTAGGATTTGAAATAGCTCGACTGGAATTCCATCACCTCCACTAACTTTGTTGGTAGTGATGCTTCCTAAGGCCCACTTGACTTCACATCCCAGTATGTCTGGCTCTAGGTGAGTGACCACATCACTGTTGTTATCTGGGTCACGAAGATCTTTTTTGTACAGTTCTACAGTATGAGAATGCTGCAGAGGCTGTTGTAAAATCACAAGTCCCCCTAACCAAGACTAAAATCAGCCCCTAGATCACCAACAACCCTATACACAGGCTTTGTGTTTGGAAGCACGGCTGGTGTTTGAGAATTTCCAGGGGAGAAAGTATTCCAATTCCTTTGAATGCCATTAATCCATGGGAGAGAGTCTGCTGAGAGACAAGCCTCTCCAGAGAGCTGTCCCTGCTAGTCTGGTGAAGACAAAAAAGAACAACAATAACAAAAAAAGAGAGGAAGTAAGCCTTGTAGTAAGACGTTCAGAAGTTGTTGAATTGTTTTGTGGCAACAGATGGTGGAGTAGAAGGACATACACTCATCTTCTCCTACGATAACTCCAAAACTACAACTTGCTGCTGAACAACCGTCAACTGGAGAATGCTGGATCCCACCAAAAAAAGATACCCCACATGAAAGGTCAAAGGAGAAGCCCCAGCAAGATGGTAGGAGGGGCAAAATCGCATTTAGAACCAAACCTCTTACCCGCCAGAGACACTGAGAGGGGTCAAACGGATCTTGTGTGCATCAGGACCCAGAGACCTCACAGAGACTGAGCCAGAACTGTTTGAGTGTCTCCTGCAAAGGCATGGGTCAGCTGATTCTAACAATTAAAAATACTACTCCTGGACTTCCCTGGCAGGGAAGCATGGCTAAGACTCCCTGCTTCCAATGCAGGGTGCCTGGGTTCCATCCCTGGTCAGGGAACTAGATCCTACATACCACACCTAAGAAGTCCCGTGTGCCACAAGAAAGACAGAAGATCCTTCCTGCTGCAAGTAAGAACCGCACAGCCAAAATAAATAAGTAAATATCTAAAAAATCCGATGCCTACTCTTCTCTGGACAGTAACACTCTTCATTATGTCAGTTCTCTCTCTCTTTTCATTTTAATCCAATTCTTCCAAAGGCTACCCACCTACCTGTCTAATTTTTCCCCAGTATATTTTAATGAAGTGTCCTTAAAGTTTTCATCTATAATTTTTATGGCAAAGACCTATGGAAATTAGGACAGAAGTGATAGTTTTTTTAAAATGTACCATATAAATCATAAAGAGGAATAAATGATTAATTATTTTGGGTCATTAATATTGAGACATTTAATATATTAAACACTAATATAATATATAAAGTGATAATATGCATATAAAACTTGAGCATGTTAAAGCATTTTTATCTGAATAACCTGAAACTGATGTATACCGCTAAAGAGTGAATACTTTGCTTTCTTATCAAGTTGTCCTGTGAGAATGATAATAAAAAACAGTGATTAATACTTACAGTATGCCTCTGCATCCACTGTTGGATGCTATTTGTTTGGGGGGAAAATTTCAGATCCTGTCTTTAGGAAAAGAGACTGCATAAAATGAGGTATGTCTGTACTTATACTAGTATTATTTGTAAACTCTGTTTTGGCAACAAATATTCAGAAAGGATGGAGAAAGTGTACAGGATTTGGGGGCACACCCGGTGGGGATTCTCATGAACCGAGGGGTGCCTACTTTGGAGAGAAAGTACATGATATGTAGTGAGACAGCAACTGTGACGCAAAACCCCTGGCTTCTAGTCCCTCTTTTTTTTATCCTGGTTGGTTGTGTGACCTTGGCCAAGTTGCAGATTCTCTGTAAATTGAGGGGTTGGACGGTGTGCACTTGCAGTTGATGTGAAGTTTCACTCTCTGATTTGTTAATACACACAGTGCCCCAGTGAGTTAAAACAGAAGAGCCCACCTCCACTCCTGCTGGAGAAAATGTAGCAGAGAGGGCTAGCGCCGCGCTCAGCGGCTCCCCGGGTCACTGGTGTGCCCACAGGCACTTTTCACGTTAAACCAGACTCTCCCTGACATCCACAGCACTCTGACTGAGCACATCTGAGAAGCAGGGCTTCTCTGGCAGCTGCTGCGTGCAGTGTTATGTTGTATTAGTTCAGAGCAGAACACTGACCTCAAATTACCCACTGTGGGAAAGTCTATTTCTGAGCACGGCCTGAGGAGGACAGACAAGATGACATAATGCCATAGGGACAGTCTGTCTGGGACCAGCTACTCAGACCAATGAAGACTCCTCGGACGAGAGCGCAGGCTTCTGAAAGACCAGCAAAATTGCTCTGAGAACAACAGGGCTGAGGGGCTCACACCCAGGGGCTGGTGAGGACTTGAGAAAAGCCTGGGAGTACCTGCTACTGAAAATACCAAGACAGTGTTTGCTACAAATACATTCTATTTTCAAGGCAGACTCTGGCTGAGAGAATGATTAAAATGCCAGTATTCTCAGTTTTAAAGTGGGGATAAAATGATTAAAATATGGAGGACGGTTTTCTGACATCCTCAGATTCTTAGCAGAGAAAATTTACACAAACCTTTGTTCATTCCATTATTCCAGCATGGTATCTGTCTTGCCAGTTTTTCCTCAGTTGCTATTTTGTTCATGACTAAAGTGATCGCTCCTCTTCTGCCTGCCTATTACAGCCATTGCCTCTCTCTCTCACTTGGCACTTGGCAATACATTCCTCCTAGGTCCTACTATTTGGCTTTTTAAAACATGGATGAATTGTCTTCCTAGAAAGGTTATGAAAATCTTGGAAGAGCCTTTATTCTTCTTTGTAATCTACTTTACAGTATTTAGTGTGGTGCTATGACTATAATAGGAATTTAATGATTATTTGCTGAGGGGATGACTGGAAGGGATGAATTAGGCAAATGACATAAAATGAAAAGCACAGTCTCAGAACTGTACTTATAAGTAGAATTCACTTTTCCATTCTTAGTTCCTTCTGAGTCATCACTGTGAACTTGGTTAATGATAAAGAAAATTAGGAAAATTTCCCACTCTAGATTTTATAAAGGACATCACCCAGAGAGGCGCTGGGGGTGGCATACATTCATTCATTCATTCTTGTAACCTTTTTTTTCTTTTTGGCACAACTTGTGGGATCTTTGTTCCCCTACCAGGGATTGAACCCAGGCCCTAGGCAGTGAAAACCCACAGTCCTAACCACTGGACCACCAGGGAATTCTCTCTTATTCTTTTTTGGATCAAACACTTCTTAAAAACACATCTCACATGCAAGGCTTGAGTCACAAAGACATCCTCCTTGTCCTCCGGGAGATCATGCTACTGGAGGAAAGACATCGACATGAACAAATAATGGCATCACAGAGGGTAAGGGCTCTAACAGAATTCTGTACAAGATTCACTTGGCAGCAAAAAAGGAAGGTCATCTGTTTGGAATGGCTACGGGGAGAAGCAGAACGTGTCATAATAAAGGTAGTGTCTTAGGCAGAGTTAAAAGAAAAGTAGGAGTTTGATGAGTAAGACAAAGAGGCCAGGGCCTCCTTCCAGAGTGAACAGTGATTTCCCCAGCACTGAGGATGGAACAGCATAATGCGTTCAGGGAATTGCAAGTTGCCTAAAATTGCTGCCCATAAGAGTTTAAGGAGCAAACCAGAGGCCAAGAAGTTGGAAACATCAATAGCCATGTCAGTGAAGTCCTGGCTGGACACTTAAGTGGCGAGCAATAGGGCTTCCTAATGTCACTGTAATTTGAAATGTATTCCTAGAAAACAGAATTTTACAATTTAGGATGCATCACTCATGATTTTTGTATAAAATTATACACAACTTTGATTTGTTTGCTTTCACCCTAATATTGTTGTGGCTTAAAGATCTACATCATATGGTAAAAAGGTGCTGTAAATAAGTTACAAAATTTTTTTTAAGTGTAAGACTCTGTGACAAGCTAGAGGGATGGGATGGGGTGGGAGGTTCAAGAGAGAGGGAACATATGTATACCTATGACTGATTCATGTAAATGTATGGCAGAAACCAACATTGTAAAGCAATTATCTTCCAATTAAAAATAAATGAATAAAAAGTAAGTATAAGGGATGACAGGGATCTTAAACATCTTTTTTGACCTTTTGCACTAGCTGTCTAATAAAAAAATAAATTTACTTTTAATTTTGGCAGAATCACTTGTGATAAGTGTGTGCAGTCATGCATCATACCAAGCATGCTGAAAGGCCTAATTTTAGTTGCATAAAATATTCACTGTTTTATAGCAGATTTTCCCAGTGAATACATTTTGGAAAAGCAATGCTTTTAAAACAAGCTGAGAGCTTATTGTGCTCAGGTTAAGTATATAGTTTGGGTTCTGAAGTCCTGTTCGTTATGGACAGCAGGTGGCTCTGGAGGACACGGATGGAATGCTGAGTGGCATGACCACAGAATCTGGATATATCTGCTACATGTAGAATGAAGCACTCTTCACTTAAGAAGGCCTTCTTATCTCTTCTTGCTACTTTCTGGAACTCTACATTCAGTTTGGATATATCTTTCCCTTTCTCCTTTGCCTTTCACTTCTCTCCTTTTCTCAGCTATTTGTGAGGCCTCTGCAGATCACCATTTTGCCTTCTTGCATTTCATTTTCTTTGGGATGGTTTTGATCAACACCTTCTGTACAATGTTATGAACTTCTGTCCTTAGGTTTCAGACACTCTGTCTACCAGATCTAATCCTTTGAATCTATTTGTCACTTCCACTGTATAATCATAAGGGATTTGACTTAGGTCAGACCTGAGCTAGAGTTTTCCCTACATTCTTCAATTTAAGCCTGAATTTTGCAATAAATTGATTTTGGTATAGACCATCTGGTGATGTCCATGTGTAGACTCTTATGTTGTTGGAAAAGGGGGTTTGCTATGACCAGTGCGTTCTCTTGGGAAAACTCTGTTAGCCTTTATCCTGCTTCATTTTATATTCCAAGGCCAAACTTGTCTGTTACTCCAGGTATTTCTTGACTTCCTACTTTTGCATTTCAGTCACCTATGATGAAAGGGACATCTTTTAATGGTGGTTAGTTCTAGAAGGTTATCATAGAAATGTTAGACTTCAGCTTCTTTAGCATTAGTGGTCAAAGTATAGACTTGGATTACTGTGATACTGAATGGTTTGCCTTGAAACTGAACAGAGATCATTCTGTCATTTTTGAGATTGCATCCAAGTACTACATTTCAGACTCTTTTGTTGACTATGAGGGCTACTCCATTTCTTCTAAGGGATTCTAGCCCACAGTAGTAGATGTAATGGTCATCTGAATTAAACTAGCTGTTCTGGTCCATTTTAGTTCACTGACACCTAAAATGTCGATGTTCACTCTTCCCATCTCCTGCTTGTCACCTTCAATTTACCTTAATTAATGGACCTAACATTCCAGGTTCCTATGCAATATTATTCTTTACAGCATTGGACTTTATTTTACTACCAGACACATCCACAACTGAGCATTGTTTCTGCTTTAGCCCAGCATTTTCAGTATTTCTGAAGCTATTTTTCCACTCTTCCCATTAGCATATCGGACCCCTACTGACTTGGGGGGCTCACCTTCCGGTGTGATGTCTTTTTGCCTTTTTATACTGTTCATGGGGTTCTCGAAGCAAGAACAGCAAGGAGAGATCAGAAAGCCTTCCTAAGTGAACAATGCAAAGAAAGAGAGGAAAACAACAGAAATGGGAAAAACTAGAGATCTCTTCAAGAAAATTGGAGATACCAAGGGAACATTTTATGCAAACATGGACACGATGAAAGGACAGAAATGGCAAGGACCTAGCAGAAGCAGATGAGATTAAGAAGAGGTGCCAAAAATACACAGGAGAACTACACAAAAAAGGTTTTAATGACCTGGATAACTATGATGGTGTGGTCACTCACCTGGAGCCAGACATCCTAGAGCATGAAGTCAAGCGCGCCTTCGGCAGCACTGCGATGAACAAAGCTAATGGAGGTGATGGAATTCCAGCCGAACTAATTAAGATCCTAAAAGATGATGCTGTTAAAGTGCACTCAATATGTCAGCAAATTTGGAAAACTCAGCAGTGGCCACAGGACTGGAAAAGGTCAGTTTTCACTCCAATTTCAAAGAAAGGTAATGCCAAAGAATGTTCAAACTACTGTACAACTGTACTCATTTCATGTTAGCAAGGTAATACTCAGAATCCTTCAAGCTAGGCTTCATCAGTACATGAACCGAGAATTTCCCAATGTACAAGCTGGATTTAGAAAAGGCAGAGGAACTAGAGAACAAATTGCTAACATCTGTTGTATCACAGAAAAAGCAAGCGAATGCCAGAGAA
The DNA here is from genome assembly GCF_963930625.1 of Muntiacus reevesi. Taxonomy (NCBI): domain Eukaryota; kingdom Metazoa; phylum Chordata; class Mammalia; order Artiodactyla; family Cervidae; genus Muntiacus; species Muntiacus reevesi. The sequence continues at coordinate 13,765,269 of NC_089269.1, forward strand.
AAAGCATCTACTTCTGCTTCATTGACTACACTAAAGCCTTTATCTGTGTGGGTCACAACACCTTGGAAATGGAACTGTGGAAAATTCTTCAAAAGATGGGTTAGCAGATCACCTTACCTGCTTCCTGAGAAACCCACATGGAGGTCAAAAAGTGACAGAACTGGACATGAACAGTGAACTGTTTTAAAATCGGGGAAGGCACACATCAAGGCTGTATATTGTCACCCTGCTTATTTAACTTACATGAAGAATACATCATGTGAAATGCCAGGCTGGGTGAATCACAAAACTGGAATCAAGACTGTCTGGAGAAATATCATCACCCTCAGATATGCAGATGATACATTCTATTGGCGGAAAGCAAAGAGGGACTAAAGAGTCTCTTTGTGAGGATGAAAGAGGAGAGTGAAAAAGTTGGCTTAAACATCAGCGGTAAAAAAAAATAAGATCATGGCATCCAGTCCCATCACTTCATGGCAAATAGATGGGGAAAAAGTAGAAACAGTGCCAGATTTTATTTTCTTGGACACCAAACTCACTGTGGGCTATGACTACAGTCTTAAAATCAAAAGAAACTTGCTCCTTGGATGGAAAGCTATAACAAATCTATACCACCTATAGAAAAAAAAAGGCAGAGACATCACTTTGCCAACAAAGTTGTGTAGAATCAAGCTATGACTTTTCCAGTAGTCACAGATGGATGTGAAAGTTGGACCATAAAGAAGGCTGAGTGCTCTTGAGAATCCCTTGGAATGAAAGGAGATCAAACCAGTCAATCCTAAAGGAAATCAACCCTCAATATTCATTGGAAGGACTCACGCTGAAGGTGAAGCTCCAATACTTTGGCTGCCTGATGTGAAGAGCCACCTCATTGGAAAAGACCTTGATGTTGGGAAAGATTGAGGGCAGGAGGAGAAGGGGGCAACAGAGGATGAGATGATTGGATGCATCACTGACTCAATGGACATGAGTTTGAGCACACTCAAGGAGATAGTGATGACAGGGAAGCTTGGTGTGCTGCAGTTCATGGGGTTGCAAAGAGTGGGGCATGACTTGGTGACTGAACTACAACAAACTTTAGCAAGGAACTATCTTTACAGCTTCAAATGTTATCACAAGCCAGTGGGAAAGTTTTAAATGGAAGAGAGCCTATCTAGTTGTTGATGGGGGTCTTTGAAGAGATCAGCTTAAACTTTTATGAGCCCTTTACATTTTACCTTGAATATCTCGTGGTTCTTTCACTGTATACTCTTCACGACCTGCTTTTTGTTTTCTTTTGTTCTCTATTGTCTTGTTTTCTGTTACTGTTCTTGCCAACAAATATTTGTTGTGTGTATAGAATTTAATTTCCCCGAGGCAGAGGCTTTGTTTATTTCTTTGCCATTTTCTCAGAGCTTGGAAATGAGTCTGAGCATAATACTCTATTGTTAGTTTAAGGAGTTGGATATATAGCATAAGATCATGATAGTTCTTATCATCTAGTGGGTGACAATAACACATAATAAAGGATGCTATGAAACATTACAGATGCAATGACAGGGGAGAGTCAGGTAAGGCTTTCAAGAGAAAATGATGCCTATACTTGGACCTTATGGAAGACTGGAGTTAGATGAATAAAAGAAAGCAGATCAAGGTTGGGGGAGGAAAGAGTCACCCAGGCTGGGGGAAAAAGTAGGTACACAAGACAGAGTATAATAGATTTACAGGCACTGAGAGAATTTGAGTGTAATTGGAGAGTAAAGTGTGAGATGAGGGAGTGGGGGAAAGACAGGGGCTAGAGAAGTAAAGCAAGGTAGTGATCATGAAGGGCTAAAAAAGATCACAAAGGATTTTTAAGGCATTTAAAGGATCTGGATTGCTTCTTTTGAAGATGGACAGCCATTGAAAGACTTTAAGCAATGGGGTGATTAAAAATAGGGGTTTTCTTTTATTATTTTTAGATCACTTTGGCTGCATTGTATACTATTGATGGGGGAGCAAGGGACAGATAGAGGCAAGAGCAAAAACAGTAAAATCGTGTCATCTCTAGGAAGTTAGTAGCATTACTCAATAATCCTATAATAGTTGCATATGCCACCAAATGTTTATACATGAAAGACATTTATTGCAATTTCTCTGATTAGGTACTTGCCATATTCCAGAGAATGACAGGATGATATTTACTCTGCTTAATATACCTAAATGGAGAGTCCATATTAATTGCATATACAAAAGCTGAGGGAAGAAGATTAAAAAAAGAACAACTAACTTTGGAAAATACTCAAGGACCATCCTGAAGCATCATTTACACGTGCTTTAAATTTACGTACTAGAGAAAATCCTCTAAGGACCTGCTAATTAGACTAGAACAATTTCTTACAATATTTAAGTAATGCCATGTTTAAAAATATTCTACCTATTCACTTTTTCCTATTTAATTTATACGATTTATTAATTTCATAGCTTAAGTAGTTTACCTGAAGGGAAGAAGGACAAATGTCCAATTTTTTGTTTTGTTTTATCTCTCTCACACACACAAATGTGTATGTGTCTGTGCATACTCAGTAGAAGAAAATCCACTCGGAAAGGTTGTTTTCCAGTCTTGTCATTTATGAAATTCTATAGGATCAATTTTTAGTTGTTTTTCCCCCCTCTGACAACAAATTTGCTGGGGAAAGGACTTCACGTGGACTCAATGTTACACTCCAGAGAAATAAACTGAGAGAAATAAACTCAAGGTCAAGTTTCTTGAAGCAATTCAAGGCATCAAAAAGAGCAGTTATGGTTACCATCAGCTTCGCCATTATTTAAGCACAAAGAAGACAATTTATTTGATTTTGCTTTCGATGCGGTGGTTTTCATCTGTACCCTTGGTTTTATTTTTGCTTTTTGTTCTGTGTTTTAGTTCACTGGTGATTTTAAAGCCAATATTTGTTGGAAAGTTTTATGTGATGTGCAAGTTGCTATGTATTCAGTTCTGCTTGTCATATTATTGCTCTTAGTAAACATCTTTCACAGCATTAAACTTGTTCTCATGTCTTTCTGGTAAACAAAACTGAACTTAAAGCAGAGCCCTGAGAATTCAGGAGGGAAAAAAATTTACTTGCAGAAAAATATCCAAGATGTTAAATCCAATATACTGTTAAAAAATGGCATCTTAATTTGCAGGAAATCTCCCTTCATTTGAGGATGGCTATGTTCATATTTTTCACTTGAAACATGGTCTCGATCATTTCTAATTAGTCTTGGGTAGACTTTTGCCGGCAGCCCACAACCAGCGCCATTTGGCCCCGTTTTACATTATTGACAGGCTCTTTCCCAGTGTTTTTTTTTCTGGAAGCTAGAGGAAGTTTCACGTCAGCGATGTACTGCATTAGTGTGGCTGTCAGCAACGCTTGCCCAGAGCTGCCTGCCTTCTGCCTGACTTCAGCCAGTGCTGTCAGTCTTTCTCTTTCATGAGACCCAAAATGATCTCACCCTCTCTCTCCTAAGTATTTCTTAGAAAGGAAAGATTACCTTTTAAAATTCAAGGAAAAGAGAGACATCTTGCATTTAGTACAGTGAATGCTCATGTTGATGATAAAACAGGGAATATAGACAAACTTTGTTAAACTTGTATTTCTTTATTTAGGATTTTTTGTTTGCAGAGAAAGTCCTAAAGGTTTTAGTAGTTCACTTTGTTAAAGGATGGGATTTGTGATCTAACTGGTGATAAACAAAACAAACAAAAAACATGACTCAATCTATCCATGGGTGTCAAGGCCAGAAAAACTTGTATATACCCAATAGAATGACACTAATAAGAGAAAGAGTGATTAGGTTGCTGCAACCATTATGTGACAGAAAAATACTAAAAACTCATCATTTTTAGGATAAGAACTATATTACATTTAAAATAAATGAAAAAAATCTCCTTTTGAAAGTTTCTTTCTCTGCTTAGATTTATAAATCAGGGTTCTTAGGGTTTAAATTTTTGCTGAAACATGCTGCAACTCTTCTTGGAAGCATCATGTTTCTAAGAAAATGCAAAACTCCACACTTTTATCCCTTTTCTAAATACTCATCTATTTTGAACAGATGCTTAGTTTCCAAAAGTATTATGGAATTTAAATATTGCATCCATCTTTTTTTAAAAATAAAATTTTCTCATTTTGTCCAATGGAAAATTTTAGTAAGTAATAATAAAAAAAAAATCCTCATTAGTGTTTCCCTTGCACCAAATCACTTCAGCAGTAAAGGAGAAAAAGTTCTTCCTCTATTCTAGTACATTGATCTTCACGAAGGTTGAAAGATAATAAAATATCTGATAAAAATGCATAGCTTTGACCCTCAAAATCTGTGTGAGTGAAAGGGGAGTGAATATTTCTGAATGTTAAAATCTGTACTACAATCATATTTTCTTGGCAGGCTGATTTAAGGAGCTCTGTGTGACAGTCAAGTTATACTACCCTTGACTGGTGAAAGAGATTCAGATCTGTTTTTATATTTAATTGGAGTGTAAGGGTCAGACTCTCAGAGCAGCTACTCTTGCTGGCTGTCAGGAATGGCTACTTTTGAGAACACCAAACTAGGAATGCAGATACTTTACATTATTTTCAACTTAGTACTCAATTTATATATTTGGGAAAATGGCTAGGTATCTCTATAGAATATTTCTACTGCTCATCATTTAAGGAGTTGACGGCATTACACTTGATGGGGGATGGGAAAGGAGGAAGAAGGGATTAGAGAAAAATGTGAATGTCAAATAAATTATACTGTACAACATTCAAGAAGGTAGGTAATCATTATTAGACGTTGAAATAGTCATATTAAATTTTAATATTTAAAATGAAATTATATATATATGCATATAGTCTGTGATCATGAGAAATATGATAAAGCAGAAATATGTTAGACTATCAAAATACACAATAAATTGTAGATTTTTTTGTATTTGTTGCCAGTCCAAAACATGTATCAAATAACAATATAATAAGTGCTCAATACATTTTTGCTAAAAAATATCATTAACTGCCAGTGTTACTTTAATTCAGGAAAGTTGGTAATTAAATGACTTGTCTAGCCCTTTAATTTGATTTTCTGTCCTCCCACCCTCTGATCTCCTCAAGAAGGAATACTCAGCCATCACTGGCATACTCAGCTCTTTCTTAAGCTCTTGGACCATTTCTACCCCTGCACAAGGAATTCTTGAACCTAAAGTTCATAAAGCATGTCTAGGGCACATTGTCTTCCTGGACCACCATTCCTGACCTGCTCTCAGATGCTCTGGATACCCTGCTCTGCTGACCAACAGGGAAACCCTTTTCTTTGCCCTCTGTCACAACCCACGTGCCTCCTGGCCTTTGGCTTGTGATGTGACCTGCTTATGCCAAGTTTCCTAACATTCTTTTCTTTCCCAATACCTTTCCCATACTCCCTGCTGCGTCAGGTTTGGCCTGCCTGTTCTACCATTGATGGGATACTGGATCTGAATACCCACATCTTTTCAGAATTGTATTTCTTAAGATCCACTGGTTGTGGTTGTATAATAATCAGCAGTGCTAAATATTTTGTGATACAGAAGGAAATTACACATACATATAATACACATGAAAAGTGAAAGTCTTCACTGCTCAGTTGTGTTTGAGTCTTTGCAACCCCATGGACTATAGCCTGCCAGGCTCCTCTGTCCATGGAATTCTTTGGGTAAGAATAATGGAGTGGGTAGCCATTCCCTTCTCTAGAGTATCTTCCTGGCCCAGGGATCAAACTTAGGTCTCCTGCATTGCAGGGAGACTCTTTACCAGCTGAGCCACCAGGGACACCTATGTAATACACATATATGTGTGCATATATGTATGCACATATACATGTATGTATCCATATCTTGTATTTGCATATGGTACATATGTATGTATATATTTATTTTGCCTTTACACCCCACACTTAGATGTTGTCATACCTTAAAGGAGATAGTTCTTTGTTAGTGGCCTTGACTTTTAATATTCTGTTCAGCTGAGTTGAAGAAGTTATTTCCTAAAAGTGCATCAGGGAATGTGTCAGCTTCTGTCAGCCTCATCTGCCTCATGGACCAGGCTGCCACCCCTGACAACTTACTGGGCCCTTGCCTTGGGAATGCCAACTCCATCTCTACTCCATCAGTGATAGGCTCAGAATTTGTGACTTTCATTACTCTGGACTTGAATGATACACCACAGTGAATAATGTGAAACCATGTAGCCATTGAAGGTGCCAGTTCACCCAACTTGGAAGCATGGGGGAATTAAGTTAGAATGTGGTAAACAATGGGCTTCCCTGGTGGCTCAGAGGGTAAAGAGTCTGCCTGCAATGCGGGAGACCCGGGTTTGACCCCTGGGTCGGGAAGATCCCCTGGAGAAGGAAATGGCAACCTACCCCAGTACTCTTGCTTGGAAAATCCCATGGATGGAAAAGCTTGGTAGGCTACAGTCCATGGGGTCGCAAAGAGTCAGACATGACTGAGCGACTTCCCTTTCACCTTTTCATCTTTCACACGGTGAACAATGGAAATGGCAGTCAGGAAGGAGTCGCACAGAGAAATTCCTCCTCTTCTTTTTTTCAATGAATGATTTGAGCATGGTTCTGCGTGGTTAGTGGACACATCTTTAAATTGCAGTGTGCTTTCATGGTCCATGTGAAGAAGCGGCAGGCACAGTGGTCGGCTGTGGCATCGCTCCACATACTTCCTTGTCTTACCTCTTGTTTTCTTGTTCAGTCGCTCAGTCATGTCTGACTCTCTGCAACCCCATGATCTGCAGCACGTCAGGCTTCCATGTCCTTCACTGTCTCCTGGAGTTTGCTCAAACTCATGTCCATTGAGTTGATGATGCCATCCAACCATCTCATTCTCTGTTGCTCTCTTCTCCTCCTGGTGTCAATCTTTCCCAGCATCAGCGTCTTTTCCAATAAGTTGTCTCTTGGCATCAGGTGGCCAAAATATTGGAGCTTCAGAATCAGTCCTTCCAATGAAATCTTACCTCTGGTCTCTATGTAGAGGCCCTGGTTTGTACCTCCCCAATAAAGCCTTATTATTTTCAATTCTTTTCTGAGGCTCTGTTTTCTTGGGAACGTTGGCTATGCTAGTTGCCACAAAATCAGTGTTTTTGTCATTCCTTGAAAATTGAGGGTATTTGTTCTAGTCAGAGTTCAGAGAGTTCAGATACAATATATTTAGTTAAATGCTTATCTGAACATGTGTTATAGAAAACTGTAGTATAAAAGAAATAGCTGCAAAAGCGATTCATTTTCCTGTTTTCCAGACATTCCTTAGGTTTTCGTTAAGGCATAGTATATTTTTCCGGGGTTTATGTTCTTCCTAAGTTTCAATTTCTACGTTGCATTTGGGAACTGCATATCAAGATCCTTTTTCTGTGTCCTACACTTTGGCTCCTTATTATCTGGGACAGTCAAGTGCAGAGGTTAAGAGCTCAGGCTCTCAGGTCATATTGCTTAGATCCGAATATTGCTTTGTACTGTTTAGGAACTGTGTGCTTAGTCAGTTAGTCATGTCCGACTCTTTGTGATGCTATGAATAGTAGCCCACCAGGCTCCTCTGTTCATGGGATTCTCCAGGCAAGAATACTGGAGTGGGTTGCCATTTCCTTCTCCAAAAAGGAGAAGGAATTGTTTCCTCTTTGGCAAATTTCCTTACTTCTCCATACATCAATTTTCTCAGTTGTAAAAAGAAGCTAATGGCAATAGCTAATGGGGCTGTTTTGTGGATTAAAGAAGAGAATGTAACTAAAATGCTGCGGCAGTGCTTAGCTCATGTTAGAGTAACTATCAATATTATTTCTTTTCATATTTAGTCTCTGTGCTAAATACTATGCAGAATACACTCAAGGAAAATGTCTGTCGTTTCAAAAGAGGAAACAACATGCTATACCTGTTATATATTCTTTATCTTCACCAAGAGGGAATACATCATAATATTTGTTGCCAATTTTAAGTATCTGCAGGGAGTGAGGGGGAATGAACTGGTTCTCCAATGGAATGCCCTGCAGTATACACCTCTGAAATCTACATGTCTCTATATAGTGGGGCATTCTTTTCTAGTGTGACACAGAGAACTCCACATGTGTCAGAGTGCCCAGAATTTGATCCTGCTCTCACAACCACCACTGAATTTTGCTCACTGGTTGTATAACACTAGGTCACTGAAACTTTCGGGGACTTACTCTGCTCATCTGTAAATGGAAGGTAAGTTCTTCATGGATTTTATTTACTCATCATTGAAGCATTTATTGATAGACACTGGGCTAGAACCTGTGGACACAAAGATAAGCAAGGCCCAGATCCCGTACTCAGTTAACTAATTGCTAGTAAAAACAGTTGCCATGACCTACAGACAAAGAAAATAATCAGAAAATGCAGGAAAACTATTCAGGGCAACAAGGCTGGCAAATCTAAGACTCGAATGCAGGGTTCTGCCTTCAAACCAGCACTTTTTCCATTACACAATTCTGCTCTCCATTTGTCAGTATTCAATAAAGTATTACAAATAAAATATTCTATAAATGTAAAGAGCTTTACGTGTTAACTTTACTGTGTTATTATCTTGAAATTTATTATTTTGTCTTTTTAAGCACTAATGTTTCTTCTTTCAACTTTTGGAGGCAAAAGTAAATTTATCATAAGGGAGAGAAATTTTTTAGGTGGCAAAATAATTTTACCAAAAAACTTTTATGTCAAGAATTAGGTTGCGAAACAGCTTATCACTAATTTTTTTCTTAAGAGAATTATTTCTTTATTAGTAAATAAATAAACACACACTGGTTATTTTAGTGGTTTCTTTTTATCTTAAAAATTCCATTAGTAATTTGACAGATTTAAATGAAATAAAAATAATTTGCAATAATTCATTCAACATGCCAATAAAGCAAATGACAGGTGCAGCGTATAAAAGAGGTCAGAATCCTCATTCAGCCTATTTTTGGAGTGTTCTTGGGAAGTTGTCAGTGGAAGCAGTCTGGGGAGGAAGGCTGGCAGCACTCTAATGTGAGTGGCAGACTGACACAATGATTGCTGGGATGCAGAGCACCCCACATCCCATTGGTTTAGTCGGGTACATTAGATGCTCTGGAAATTGATAACACAGCTCCAAGCCAAACTGCACACTGACATGTTGATACCAACTTCATCATGATCTAACCAGTGGATCCCTGGAAGCAGTCTAGGACAGGCTGCCCTATTGGAATTGCACATATAAATCAGCTGAAGTAAAAAGTCCTTTCATGACCCTGAAACATTTCTTCAGGTCTGGAATGCATTCATCTTTTAAGGTTTTTACTACTGATGAAGACATATACCCATTTGTTCCTAGAAGCCGTACACTCTTGTACCTTTTTCTTTCAGGTTACAGAAAATGGCCCTTATTTTTATAGAAGAATATTAAAGTAAGGCTCTTTCTATTTCAATTATAGCCAAGGCCCAAAAGGCCAAGGAGAAAAAAAAAAAATACAAAGTAAGTATCTTGCATTACAAAACTTTCCTCCATTACAGCAAGGCTTTATAAGGAAGATTCAAAAACAAAGGAACAAAATTGCTGGTTTTGCCACCTGTTGCTCAGTACCCAGATCACTGAAGAGACCTGGATGGAAGTAACTATTTTGGGAGAATGTATCATAGTTGGCGTGTTGGGGCACCCCCCTCGTGTCAAATCTAGTGAGGGACCTTAACAGGAATGCTGGGAGAATTTTTCTTTGCCGTTGGAATTTGGGGGAATACAAGGCACTTGTTTTGAATCCATTCCTGGAAAAGCTTAAGGTGAGATACTGGCTGGTTGGTACTTGTTTTAGGGAGAGAACACCAGAATGTGGTTCTAAAACTGAATTTAGTATTTACGGCAAATAGAAAACACACAGTATAGCATTATAATTAGGAACATTCACAGTAGATCCCTGACAACTAAGACTTGAATCTTAGCTCTCTCTTGTCTCCGGATACTGTAACTTTGGTTAAATCAATATCTGTATGGTTCAGTTTTTTCATCTGTAAAAGTGTGGATAAGCATACCACTCTTCTCTTCTTGGGAAAGTTGAATAAGTTAATACATGTGAATAATGCCTAGATCATAGTATGCCCTGGTTGGTGGCTCAGATGGTAAAGAATCTGCCTGCAGTACAGGAGACTCAAATTCGATCCCTGGGTTTGGAATATCCCCCGGAGAAGGAAACTAACCCACTCCAGTATTCTTGCCTGAAAAGTACCATGGACAGAGGAGCCTGGTGGGCTACAGTGCAAATGGTCGCAAAGAGTTGGACTCGACTCGGTGACTAAGCACACACACACATGTTTTCACCAACAGCAGGGCAGAGTTGTTTGTCTTTGAATCAGATATGCGCCTTATGGGATGGGCCTGCTTGGGTTTTTCTCCAAAGGCACTTTGTCCAAAATTGTAAGATGTCAACAGAAGGGTGAATAGCTGGAAAACAGAGACTAACGAAATGATCATGAGCTCTAAAAGGTACAGACTTTGCTAGGAAATCTTCAGGAAAGGGATGTGTAGTAATTGGGAGGGGTCCCAAAAGAAGCTAGGAAAGCAATGAAAGAGTTAGTTTTAATTACCCAGGAAGTTCAAATCATCAATGACAGATGAGGGGAGTACTGACTGAGATCTATCCTTCTGCTTTCCTAGTTTTCTTCGCATAATCTATCTGACCCTGAATGGGTCAGAGATCTTATATGGACAGTGGTGACAAGGAAGTTCTAGCTTATATGATCATGATAGAAGAAGCAGAGTCAAGAAAAATGAAGTGTTTTTTTTCTATTTGAAATCCATGGTGTCTGGCTGTTTTAATCTAATAGTTTGGCATTAATTAGACATTAATTTGAGGTTTTGAATATAATACAGAAAGTTGTAAGAGAATCACTGACAATGTTGCAAGTCTCTTTTGAATGCCTAATGTGTGCAAGATTCTGTGAAGAAGAAAATTCTGGAACAAAAGGGATCAGCTTACATCCTGAATAAATTAGTTGCTACTCAACAAAAGTTTTATGCTATGTCTGTTTGGTTCAGTGGCTTGGGGCATCATGTATATATCATCACAAAATGTCACCTGTGGACTGTGGATATAGACGCTAACCAGTGGTCTTAGGACAGACAGCTTCTTATGAGATGTTCTCAAGGCTTTCCAAAGATAATTAAGCAGACCTAATCTTTGTCAGATGTTTGAGGAAAGGACAAAGGATGATTTTTTGTTTATACTTAAATATCCACTCTGCCGACAGGAATAGTATTTAAATTGACAGTGCTTTTATAACCTCACCTTGTGGGCTCATCTTTCTTTAGCTTGTTTTCAGTTTCAAAGGACATTTTAATAAACCACTATACATGAATTCTGGCACTAGAATATCATCAACCCTATTAATCAACTGACTCTCCTTATGGTTTTCCATGACGGTGTCATTTTTTGAGTAATATGAAATCAGATAAGCTCTCACTGATGATGTATCTCACTAAATCACTCTCTGAGTGCTGATAACATAATGACAATAACATATTAGCATAATTCATCATCACATGTACCTTTGCTCTGGGGATGTTTTATTGTAATGTATAATATACTGGCTGTCACTCTGATGATATATTAAAGCAAGACTTCCTCAGGAAAAAAATGCATTTTGATGGAATACTATTCATATCAGACGGTACTGCCCAGGGATAAACAGTTGAAAAAAGTTTGACTTCATTTGCTACAAAATTCACAAGAAGGTCAAAGGCACTGCAGATAGTAAAGGAAGTTTGAAGACCATGGGTATCTATCTCTCTGCTATAGAATAGCTTCTAAGAGTTCAGTTTTTGGTTTCAAGCAGGTTAAGACAAGTTTTTATCCCTAGTAAATATTTGATATCCACTGCGCACTGCAATGGAAGTTTCTGCAGCCTGCAGTACTGCTTAATGAAATGATACTTTTAAACCAGATGTGGAACTTGCTTGGGGCTGAAGTGAGGTGACTTTCAAGGACAGATTAAAGTAGATGCAATATATTATAAAACTTTCCCTGCAATTCTGCCCCCTGAGCTACCCCTTAGAATATTAGATAAGCAAGGTATTCATAAATATCATTGATTTTAATTGTGGCCTAGAGAAAGTAAGACTCACTCTAGATTACACAATGTGAGTGGTACTAGGTACGAGGTGTTTTGGGTAATCATTTCAGTGCTTGATATAAAGTAACTGAAGTTAATTGTGAGACATTTGCAACTGAGGTACAAAAACAGGATACAAAAATGGGGATAATATGTTGAATAGCAAGACATTCTTATTTCTGCTGAAGACCTTCATGCACATTAATACCTACTTGACTGAGCACAACTGTAATCACGTGATAGGAGAAAACTAATAATACTGATGATGTTAATAATAATTATGATAATGATCATAGTAGATAATACTTATTAAGTGCTTACTGGATACATTTTGCAAACATGACCTTATTTTGCCTTTTCAATTTGGGAAAACAGTTGCTCTAAGACATGGATTTCGTAAAACAATGGGTCTTAAACTTGCATACACAATCTTATCAACATCATTTCTTCTCCTATACAAAATCCTTGTTCAACATGCTAACACACAAGGTTCTTATATTTTTGAAGCAATAGCTTTTGCTGATAATTACATCCTTGCAATCATCTTGATTACATTTTCCAAATAGTAAAAACAATTTCTCCTCAGAGGAAGACTAGGCATGATGTTGCTTTTCACTTATGTCTTCTGCATTGGCAGGCTGGTTCTTTACCACCAGTGCCACCTGGAAGTCCCTCTGATAAGAAAACACTTTATTTAAACATATATTATGCTATTGACACAGACATCTGAATTTCTCTGCCAACAATGTATGTGCCTCTCCTTTTTGGTTGATACTTTTCAATATTTTCCAGGGATATCTAATTTAAATGACAAGGCACCCACACTGGCAGGTTCTCTGCATCTCCTTATGTTCTATGTAGGGAAGAGCACTTCGTAAGTGGTCAATCTTCTTTACAAACGGCTATCTCACTGAACCAGATGGTATTATCCTCATTTACCTTCTTTATTATTATCAGATCATCATGAAGCCTTGATAAAAGGCCAGCTACCAACCACACATGTCACTCTCTGAGTCACCATCACAGCTACAATGTAAACATTCCAGCTGACCCTAAGAATCATTAGTAATATGACAGTTTTTAATACCTCAGTAGATGCTTATAATGTCCTTCTTATTTCCAAAGGTCAGGTAACCATCCGTAATGGCAGAGCGCACACAGAATGATCTATTGGGTAGTGCTATTTAATGTGTGACTTTGTGAAGAGGTGGTTCACATGTATTTTTTAATTTGAAAAACAACAGGGCAGAAAATTGAGGTCACTGATAACTGAACCACCGTCATCTGAGTATGAACGGAAAAATACAATGTTTCAGAAAAAGTTTTTCAGCAAGTTTACCCTACAATGAAAAGATGTCACTGTAAATCAAAAGCAAACAAGTCACACACAGAGATGTTTCAGTGCTTTTTACAAGGCACTGTAAATCACATAAATTATTCAGAGATGGCAGTGAGGTCCAGTAGAACGCCTGAGCTAGCTGAGGATTCAGCACTGAAGGGTCAATCGGTTTAGGCCAAGAATGGCCTTTTTGAGATTTATGGTCTTTCTAACAACTCTACGATAAAAAGACCTGAGTCAGAAAAAATAACAACAAAATCTTGTTTTTGAAATGCCATCAAAGCATCTTCTTTAAAAATTCTGATCAAATACTGATTGTCTGCCAAAGGTTTACTACATATGCCAGGAGTACTTCTTAATAATCTATCATTGAAAAAGACTTACATAAGGGATAAGAGAGTGAATTATATTCAGCTAGAAAAGTTTCGCATAACTTTTTTTTCCATTTATTTTTATTAGTTGGAGGCTAATTACTTTACAATATTGTAGTGGTTTCTGTCATACATTGACATGAATCAGCCATGGATTTACATGTGTTCCCCATCCCGATCCTCCTCCCACCTCCCTCTCCACCCGATCCCTCTGGGTCTTGCCAGTGCACCAGCCCCGAGCACTTATCTCATGCATCCAACCTGGGCTGGTGATCTGTTTCACCCTTGATAATATACATGTTTCGATGCTGTTCTCTCTTAACATCCCACCCTCGCCTTCTCCCACAGAGTCCCAAAGTCTGTTCTACACATCTGTGTCTCTTTTTCTGTTTTGCATATAGGGTTATCGTTACCATCTTTCTAAATTCCATATATATGCATTAGTATACTATATTGGTCTTTATCTTTCTGGCTTACTTCACTCTGTATAATGGGCTCCAGTTTCATCCATCTCATTAGAACTGATTCAAATGAATTCTTTTTAAAGGCTGAGTAATATTCCATGGTGTATATGTACCACAGCTTCCTTATCCATTCGTCTGCTGATGGGCATCTAGGTTGCTTCCATGTCCTGGCTATTATAAACAGTGCTGCGATGAACATTGGGGTGCACGTGTCTCTTTCACATCTGGTTTCCTCGGTGTTGTATGCCCAGAAGTGGTATTGCTGGGTCATATGGCAGTTCTATTTCCAGTTTTTAAAGAAATCTCCACACTGTTTTCCATAGTGGCTGTACTAGTTTGCATTCCCACCAACAGTGTAAGAGGATTCCCTTTTCTCCACACCCTCTCCAGCATTTATTGCTTGTAGACTTTTGGATAGCAGCCATCCTGACTGGCGTGTAATGGTACCTCATTGTGGTTTTGATTTGCATTTCTCTGATAATGAGTGATGTTGAGCATCTTTTCATGTGTTTGTTAGCCATCTGTATGTCTTCCTTGGAGAAATGTCTGTTTAGTTCTTTGGCCCATTTTAAGAAGAGGGAAGACGGATGAAAATAACATGGCAGTAGGACACAATCTAAATAAAAAGAAATCCCTATGGAATAAAGGAGCTGACAACGGATTCCAAGTTTTATAGTATAAATGCTTTAAATTTAAGAATGGAGAGCTGAGGTTATTAAAATCTTAGGGCTATTATAAAAGCCTCTCTCTAGCACCTTTGCTACCTAAATAAACTCAGATCCAAGGAAAGACTGTGGTTATTGGCAAAACATGAAACCAGCAACCATTTTCCCAGTTCTATATATTATTTATATGACTACTCTTCTCTGGTTTTAAGGAAATAATCATGTTTCTTCACAAGACAAATTTGCATAGCTAAAAGTTCAAAGAAAGAATAACAGAAGTGGTTAGAAGTGCATTTTCTCCTTTGGTAAACTCTTGATGGATGTGGTGTGTGTCCTTCCAAACCTAATCATGTTCAGTTCAGTCCCCATTCAGTCATGTTGGACTCTTTGTAACCCCATGGACTGCAGCATGCCAGGCTTCCCTGTCCATCACCATCTCCTGAAGCTTGCTCAAACTCATGTCCATTGAGTCTGTGATGCCATCCAACCACCTCATCCTCTGTCATCCCCTTTTCTCCCGCCTTCAGTCTTTCCCAGCATCAGGGTCTTTTCCAAGCAATCAGTTTTTTGCATTAGGTGGCCAAAGTATTGGAGCTTCAGCTTCAGCATCCAGTGAATATTCAGGACTGATTTCCTTTAGGATTCACTGGTTTGATCTCCTTGCAGTCCAAGGGACTCTCAAGAATTTTCTCCAACAACACAGTTCAAAAGCATCATTCTTCGGTGCTCAGTTTCCTTTACGTCCAACTCTCACATCCATACACGACCACTGGAGAAACCGTGGCTTTGACTATAAGACCTTTGTCAGCAAAGTAATGTCTCTGTTTTTTAATATGCTGTCTAGGTTGGTCATACCTTTTCTTCCAAGGAGCAAGCCTCTTTTAATTTCATGGCTGAAGTCACCATCTGCAGTGATTTTGGAGCCCAAGAAAATGAAGCCTGTCACTGTTTCCACTGTTTCCTCTTCTATTTGCCATGAAGTAATGGGACTGGACGCCATGATCTTTGTTTTTTGAATGTTGAATTTAAAGCCAACTTTTTCACTCCCATCTTTCACTTTCACCAAGAGGCTCTTTAGTTCCTCTTTCCTTTCTGCCATAATGGTGGTGTCATCTGCATGTCTGAGGTTAGTGATATTTCTCCCAGAAATCTTGATTTCAGCTTGTGCTTCATCCAGCCCGGCATTTCACATGATGTATTGTGCATATAAGTTAAATAAGCCAGGTGACAATATACAGCCTTGACATACTCATTTCCCAATTTGGAACCAGTCTGTTGTTCCATGTCTGGTTCTAACTGTTGCTTCTTGATCTGCATACTGATGTCTTAGGAGGCAAGTCAGGTGATCTGTAGTCCCATCTCTTGAAGAATTTTCCACAGTTTGTTGTGATCCATACTGTCAAAGGTTTTGGCATAGTCAATAAAGCAGAAGCAGATTTTTTCTGGAACTATCTTGCTTTTACAATGATCCAACTGATGTTGGCAATTTGATCCCTGGCTCCTCTGCCTTTTCTAAATTCAGCTTGAACATCTGCAAGTTATTGGTTCACGTACTGTTGAAGCCTAGCTTGGAGAATTTTAAAGATTACTTTCCTAGCACGTGAAATGAGCACAATTGTGTGGTAGTTTGAACAATCTTTGGCATTGCCTTTCTTTTGGAATTACCTTTTCCAGTAATCATGTTCATATGGATGTTAATTTACAACTACTGCTTCAGTGAAATTTTAGTGGAAGGAGATAAATAAGCTGCCACACGAACTGGCTGTTAGGGTTACTAGAGCATGAAATTCAGTATATATTTTTCCTTAATCAAGAATTTTATGATACTATATAAAGTTCTGAAATATTTTAGTATATGAATATATGTGTGTATCTATATAAATATCTATCTATATATCTTTACATTTATAAAAGTCAACAGCTTTTCCCTGAGCCACACCCATGTCATTTGTTTTAATGAGATAACTTACTAGGCTTTCTATGTGTGATTCAGGCAAAAAGCAAATGAACTGAAAAGAGCCTACAATTTGAATCAATATTGTCAAAATGGCTATTCTATCCAAAGCAATTTATAGATTCAGTGCAATCCCTATCAAGCTGCCAACGGTATTTTTCACAGAACTAGAACAAATAATTTCACAATTTGTATGGAAATACAAAAAACCTCAAATAGCCAAAGTAATCTTGAGAAAGAAGAATGGAACTGGAGGAATCAACCTGCCTGACTTCAGACTCTACTACAAAGCCACAGTCATCAAGACAGTATGGTACTGGCACAAAGACAGAAATATAGATCAATGGAACAGAATAGAAAGCCCAGAGATAAATCCAAGAACCTATGGACACCTCATCTTTGACAAAGGAGGCAAGGATATACAATGGAAAAAAGACAATCTCTTTAACAAGTGGTGCTGGGAAAACTGGTCAACCACTTGTAAAAGAATGAAACTAGAACACTTCCTAACACCATACACAAAAATAAACTCAAAATGGATTAAAGATCTAAATGTAAGACCAGAAACTATAAAACTCCTAGAGGAGAACATAGGCAAAACACTCTCCGACATAAATCACAGCAAGATCTTCTATGACCCACCTCCCAGAATATTGGAAATAAAAGCAAAAATAAACAAATGGGACCTAATGAAAATTAAAAGCTTTTGCACAACAAAGGAAACTATAAGTAAGGTGAAAAGACAGCCCTCAGATTGGGAGAAAATAATAACAAATGAGGAAACAGACAAAGGATTAATCTCAAAAATATACAAGCAACTCCTGAAGCTCAATTCCAGAAAAATAAACGACCCAATCAAAAAATGGGCCAAAGAACTAAACAGATATTTCTCCAAAGAAGACATACAGATGGCTAACAAACACATGAAAAGATGCTCAACATCACTCATCATCAGAGAAATGCAAATCAAAACCACAATGAGGTACCATTACACGCCAGTCAGGATGGCTGCTATCCAAAAGTCTACAAGCAATAAATGCTGGAGAGGGTGTGGAGAAAAGGGAACCCTCTTACACTGTTGGTGGGAATGCAAACTAGTACAGCCACTATGGAGAAGAGTGTGGAGATTTCTTTAAAAACTGGAAATAGAACTGCCATATGACCCAGCAATACCACTTCTGGGCATACACACTGAGGAATCCAGATCTGAAAGAGACACGTGCACCCCAATGTTCATCGCAGCACTGTTTATAATAGCCAGGACATGGAAGCAACCCAGATGCCCATCAGCAGATGAATGGATAAGGAAGCTGTGGTACATATACACCATGGAATATTATTCAGCCGTTAAAAAGAATTCACTTGAATCAGTTCTAATGAGATGGATGAAACTGGAGCCCATTATACAGAGTGAAGTAAGCCAGAAAGATAAAGAACATTACAGTATACTAAGGCATATATACGGAATTTAGATAGATGGTGGCGATAACCCTATATGCAAAACAGAAAAAGAGACACAGAAGTACAGAACAGACTTTTGAACTCTGGGGGAGAATGTGAGGGTGGGATGTTTTGAAAGAACAGCATGTATATTATCTATGGTGAAACGGACCACCAGCCCAGGTGGGATGCATGAGTCAAGTGCTCGGGCCTGGTGCACTGGGAGGACCCTGAGGAGTCGGGTGGAGAGGGAGGTGGGAGGGGGGATCGGGATGGGGAATACGTGTAACTATATGGCTGATTCATGTCAATGTATGGCAAAAACCACCACAATATTGTAAAGTAGCTAGCCTCCAATTAAAATAAATCAATTAAAAAAAAAAAAAAGAACCAGGCTGAGCTGTAAGGAGTCTACAATCGCCAAAACAATCTTCAAAAGAAGAACTTAGTTAGTGGACTCATGCTACTGAATTTTAAAACTCATTATACAGTTGCACTAATCAAGGCAGTGCAGTACCATTGTAAGAACATACAAACAGGTCAGTGGAATACGATTCAGAGTTCAAAACTAAATAGTCATAAATAAATAGTTATGGCCAGATGATTTTAGACAAAGGGGTTAAGACAATTCTGTGGAACAGTCTCTCAACAAATGGTATATGACAATTGAGTGAAGTTAGACATTTACCTTACCTCATAAACAAAAACTAACTCAAACTGGATCACCAATCTAAATGCGAGTCAAATATGATAAATATTTTAGAGGAAAACAACTAGTAAATCTTTGTGAACTTGGGTTATGCAATGATTTTGTAAACATGATGCTGAAAGCACAAATAATAAAATAAAAACATAAATTTGACCTTATAATAAGCTTTTTATATTTCAAATGACATCATCAAGGAAGTGATAAGACAACCAAAAGAAGTAAGACAATATTTACAAACCCTATATCTGACAAGCAACTTATATCCAGAATATATTAGGAGCTATCATTACAACAAAAAATCTCAATTTTAAAAATGGGAAAAGAAGTAGATGCTTAAAGGAAAATAAATGAATAGCTAATAAGAACATGAAAAGCTGCTCAATATCATCAGTAATTAGGGAAACATAAATCAAACTCATACTGGGATACCCCTTGACACCTACTAGAATGGCTGAAATAAAAAAGACCACCAACAACGAAGTTGGCAAGGATGCATTTAAGTTAGAACCCTCATTCACTGCTGGTGGAATCATAAAATGGTACACCCATTTTGGAAAACAATTCTGCAGCTCCTCAAAAATTTAAACATAGAGTTACAATGTTTAGGTCTACCATGACCCAGAAATTTCACTTCTAAGTATATAGTCAAGAGAGCTATAAAGACATGTGCACACAAAAACTTGTACATGAAAGATCATAGCAGTATTACCCACAATAGTCAAAAAGTGGAAACAGCTCAAACACCCATCACTGATGAGTGGGTAAACAATACACAGTATCCCATACCACAGATATTCATTGGCAACAGAAAGGAACAAAATACTGATTCATGCTACAACTTAGACAGACTTTGGAAATACCATGCTCAGTGAAAGAAGCCAGTCAGAAAAGACCACCTGCTATAGGATGTGTCCAGAAGTGCCAAATATATAAAGATAGAAAGTAGATTTGCAGTAGCCTGAATCTCATGGACAGAGGAGCCTGGTGGGCTAGTTCGTAGGGTTGCAGAGTCGGACATGACTGAAGAGATTGAGTCCGCACGCACAGGACTGTGGAGGAGGGAGGACAGGAGTGAGGTGTGACTGCTAATGAGTAGGGGGTTTCTTCGGTGGATGGTGAAGACGTTTTAAAATTAGATGATGGTGATAGATGTACAACTCTGAAGGTATATGAAAAAATCATTGACTCGTAAACTTTAAATGAGTCTTGTGGAATATAATTATAAAGATATAAATATAAAAATATATATATTGTGTAATATAAAAACTGTATCTCAATAAAGTTGTTGGTAATGATAACCCTATATGCGAGACAGCAAAAGAGACACAGATGTATAGAACAGACTTTTGGACTCTGTGGGAGAAGGCAAGGGTGAGATGATTTGAGAGGATAGCATTGAAATATGTATATTATCATATGTGAAACAGATCGCCAGTCCAGGTTCGTTGAATGAGACAGGGTGCTCGGGGCTAGTGCACTGGGATGACCCTGAGGGATGGGATGGGGAGGGAGGTGGGAGGGAGGGTCAGGATGGGGAACACATGTACACCCATGGCGGATTTATATCAATGTATGGCAAATACTGAACTGAACTGAACTGAATGGCAAAAACTACCACAATACTGTAAAGTAATCAGCCTCCAATTAAAATAAATAATTAAAAAAAAAAAGAAGATTGCAAAAGACAAAAATGATTTGGAAAAAACTGACTGCTAGAATCCAAAGTCAACTACGAAAGCTAAAATCCTTCTGTGTTTAACTCTAATGAGATGAGGTTTAAGGTAGATCAGTTATATTTAAGAAATAAAAAGAAAGCAAATTAAAAAAAATAAAGAAAACAAAACACAGCAATATGAAGACTGGCCCACTCAACTCCTGAAATAACACTCTGCGTAGTTGCAGCCAGAGCAGGCTGTCGGGAAGGTCTAAAGAGGCTTCACTTTAGCCTGGAGTCACAGGTATAGAGTCCCTGTTCATTCCCCTCATAGGTGCCATCTCTCAAAACCAGCGCACAAAACACAAACCAAACAAAAACTAGCTTCTAGACAAAACTAATTTTTGAACCTCTAGCCAAATTCAAGCAGCATGTTTTTCAGCCTATCATCGATTTTAATGGAATTGAACATACATCTTACTATAACACTAGAAGGACAAATTGTTGGCTGTACCATATTTATTGGGGCATGTAAACAGAGGAATCTCACAGATGTTTGAATAAACATAAGCCATTTGGCCAAACTCTAACACAAACATCAAAGCTTATATTGTATTCTGTGAACTTTCAAGTGAATTTATAAGCCCCCATTTTGTGCAGATGGTATTATTTGGCAAAATGCATTTACTGAACATGATATCTATTATTACAAGTTTAATGTGTATAAAACTAAACCAAAGATTTTTAAATCTTTTGATTATTTCAAGTTATGAAATGTTATAAGGCAGTTTTCACAGGAAAGAGAACCTTGAAATAAAAGTAAAACTATATTAAGCATTTAAAATACTAGTATAATCTATTACTTTTGGTTTATTCAATAAATAATGACAAATTTAAATATATAAAGATATTTTAAAAATGTTCATTTGGGAAAGAGAGAATGGCTCCTCTATGGATAAAAGGAGCTTTACTGTTCTAATGAAATAATTATTTCATTCTTATATTTAGAAGTGGGCCAAACCTCAAGTTAGTTTTTAAAAAGTTATAATCTTATTTAGAAAAAAAGTGGATAGAAGTACATACTACTTAAAAAAGCAGTAATCTCATCTGAGAAAGAACCTTACTTCTAGGTGGTTTTGTATCAATTCTAATACGTGTCATTTTTTACCCTAAATTGAAGCCACGACAGACATGTGGAAGGAGAAACCTACATATCCAATGAAAGAAGAAATCTACCCCAGGAGATTTTGAAGTACACTGACAAACATGATAAAGAATTTCCCCTGGCAATTACCATATCCCATATGAGGCAAACAGAGTCACAGTGAGACCCACGGCAGACCGTGTGACTCGGTCACAGGCATTCCCTTCCTCTCTGCACTGGCCACTGTTCACTGCATGTGAAGAATACTTCCCTAGCTCACTGACAGAACTTGTGTAGGGGACTCACCCCAGTGTAACATGCAGTAAAATGTGTGTGTGTGCGTGCTCAGTCATGTCCAACTCTTTGTGACCCCACGGACTGCAGCCCACCAGGCTCCTCTGTCCAAGGAATTTTCCAGGCAAGAATACTGGAGCCGGTTGCATTTCCTACCCCAGGGTATCTTCCTGATCTGGCGGTTGAGCCTGCATCCCTCTTCGGCAGGCAGATTGCTTACCATTGCTCCACCTGGCAAGTTCGTATGGGGTCAGATACATCACAGCAAGCCAGGGCTTTAAGCTGCGTGGCCCTCACTCTGCCAGTCCCGCCCTGAACCCCATGAGAGGGCATGCCTAACAGAGATGCTGTTCCTCAACTTGGGCTCCAGAATGAGAAATACGAGGCAAACCTGAACTTAACTGGCACTGTAAGCAGAGTTGGTACAGCCGACCTGGTGACTCATGAGTAAGAAATAAAGGCTAGTTATAAGCCATGGAGATTTTTGGGGGAAGGGGGGAGGGCACTGCTTATTATGCAATCTTTCTACATCAGTAACTTTCTTGTTTTCTTTTCCCAAACTCTCTATAACACAAAAAATGTTAATGGTTTCAACAAAATTGTATAACATCTCTGGTTAAAAAAAAAAAAAAAAAAAGCTATGTGGACAGGTGTATTCCTGCCCAGAAAGGAAATATAGTACAAAATAACTTGATTTGGGGTCCTTTATCACTCTCAGTCTGAAATAGCGAATAAGCTTATTGTATGTCATTATATTAATATCTCTGACAACTAAAAATGAAACAAAATTCTTGCTTCCAGTTTGAATGTTAGCATTTTTTGAATACATTATAGCCACCATGTTCAATAAGATTTTAACCACATGTACTTGTATAAAAAAATGAAGATACAATTGAGATAAGGCACTAGGCATCTACAGCACAGCACAAAAGTTATCTTTGTTCCTTACGCGGAGGGAACTATGGCAGACTGAAATACATGAAGCACTTGAAGACGATGTAATTGGAAAAGAAAGCAAAGTAAGACCTCTGACACTAAGAACAGAGACAGGATATCATGCCAGTAATTAAAGTATGGCAAAGTAACTTTTCTGAGGAGAGAGATTACAGGGGAAAGGACTTTCATTCGTCCTTCTCATGCACCACAAGAGACAAAAAGCCTAACACACAAATCACTGCAGGTGAAGTACCAGGAAGACTTTCCGCCAGGTGGCTGTAAACAACCCTCAGAACCGTGAGAATCAGATGCAGAATCTCACCCCACAAAATATGGGAGTTTTTTTTTTTTTTTTTTGCTGTGCCACAGGTAAACAATGTATACCCTAAAGCCAGTGAAGGTAGTAAGATACTTGCTAACAGATGTCAAGGAACACCGGAATCCAAGATCCAGTGTTCCCTAATGTTTATAAATGCATCTCTCTACTACAATTCTGGGTGATTTTCAGGGAAAACACTTGAAATCTTATCTAAGCAAATGCTGTAGCACCATGTGTCAGTGTAAACAAATGTGGGCACAAAAGCTACAAAAGATAGTGCATGTCAGCTGTAAACACATCAGCGAATGAAACCAAGAGGTCTTGTGCATTAGAGAGCATCTCAATAAATTCACAAGATGAGAGCTGTAATAAACATTTCCTGGCAAATTATAGTCCTGTTCTGAGCCTATAAAATCAGGCATATGTGTAGAGTTTGAGTTTCTGAGACTTTCAGGTTGTCTCACTGAATCTTACTTTGCATTTATGCATCTCATTTGTGGCTGTGTATGTGAGTACCATGGAGACTGAGAGTAGATTAGACCTTATTCCTGTTTCTCTATGAAGTTCCTAATATCTGCCATACAAAGTGCAATACATTTTCGTGAAAGAAAAGATGGAAGGAAGTATGGGAAGAGTAAGGGAGGGAAGGAAGCAAAGATGGAAGGAGGGAAGCAAGGGAGTGAGGAAGGGAGGGAAAAAGAAAGGGAAGGAGGGAGGGAGGGAGAAAAGGCAGATATTGATCACTGGCAATGAGTCACTACAGCTGTTGGACATCCCATAGATGGCCCTTTAATCTCCATATAATCCCTTTCAGTTCAGTTCAGTTCAGTTGCTCAGTTATGTCTGGTTCTTGGTGACCCCACGAACTGCAGCACGCCAGGCTTCCTGTGTCCATCACCAACTCCTGGAGCTTGCTCAAACTCATGTCCATCAAGTCGGTGATGCCATCCAGCCATCTCATCCTCTTTTGTCCTCTTCTCCTCCTGCCTTCAATCTTTCCCAGCATCAGGGTCTATTCCAATGAAAATGAGAATCCCTTCCTTCAGTGTAGAAATGTTTCCTCCTCTTATTTTTCTCTATGGAACTGATCTGATAAAATATCATAAAATAGTAACTATATTCATTTATAACTTCTGAATGTGTTTTTAAAATGTTCACTGAATGACTATAATGATTGGGAGTTTAAACTATGTTGCTCATTAAACTAGAACATATGTGGATCTTAATTTTGTATTACTTGTAATTGTCAGTAAGAATATCATGCTTGGGGTAACACCATTCCATTCCAGGGCTTAGGGATTTGCCAAAGAATGTACATCAAAGAAGGTAGAAGGATAGCAGAAGAAATTAAGATAAGAAGTAAGTTAAGCTTGTGGACTTTGGACTCTGCTCTTGAAGCTTGGCCTTATATTTTATTATATGTATAATATTTGGCTAATTACATATTTTTTATGCTTCAGTTTCCCTATATTTCAACTAGTGATAACAGTACTTGTAGAAATTATTATTGGCTGTTTACAAACATTTGTTCTTCTGATTCTAGGAGAGATAGTTTTGAAGAAGTTAGGCATGGCCAGGTGACTAGCTTTGGTCAACAAAACATAAGTAGAAATGATGGCTGTCATTTCCAGTCAAAGCTTTTAAGAGTCAACGTGCTATCTGTCACTCCCTTTCCCATTGTTACAGGGACTGGAGATATTCCAGATGGTAGAAGTGCTGTCATACCAAGTTTTTATGTGACAACCCACATAAAGCACAGTTTCTAGCTACAGGATATAAAGAATGAGCAAGACATAAACCTTTACTGTGTAAAGCCACTGACGTTTGGGGGGCTATCTGCTACTGCTATGTAACATAGCTGATACGCTGACTTCAGTGAGTTGTATCCGTAAGCAAACTTAAAGAAGTAAATATACACAATGTCCTTAGAAAGCATTCACTCAGAGAGTTATCTATTATTCTTATTTTAGGCTGTTGCTACATTGTAATGGCAAACCCACTGACTGTACTTTTGGCTTCATGACTTGGTTCACCTCCTCATTTGATGACAGCTTTATAGCACAATTTTCTATCGAGAGAATACAAAGGGAATTCAGCCTTTTCCTTACCATGGTTGGTCAAGATTTGGTTTTATTATTAGTTTACAAAAATTATTTCAGCTTCATAACTTTTTATAGGTGATATCATGCAAATGTTTATGACGGTTGCTAAATTTGGGAAAACCTATCAAGTTCAAAATATTAACTGCTATAGGCAAACATGCTGTTTTCAATACTGCTCCAGATTTGTTTCCTACCAATAGGGATTCTGATATATTCTGTTTCATGTAATACCCATTAAGTGTAAAAAAAGTTATGATGCTTTTAAAATTGTATACACTGCATTATCAAATACCTTTTGATAGGAGAGATATTTTGTTTTGATTGGACCTTGATAAGAACCAGATCTTCTACTTATAATCTTATGTATCTGCGTTAAAAAACAGACCAGTTTTTAGACAGACCAGTTCCTGGCTCCCTGCCTTTCAAACCGTGTTTCTCCTTCACTGCTAACATTCTTTCAGGGCTGGATACTTAGGGCGTGTTCAATCACCTTAAAGTTTCCAGACCTGCACCTTTCTATCATGTGGTGATTCAGCATGGTGGGTGGAGGGGTATTTCTGGAAACCACTCCTATAACCAGGTGGCTAGCAGTAACATTACTATACATGGAAATGACTTAGAAACACATGAATATATCCCTCTGAACTAAAAATAAATGTATCCCCAACTCAACTTTCTGATAACTGAATTCTCAAAATGCTTGTGGTCACTCTAGCACTGCGAGAAACATGATGGAGGACAAGCCCATCAGAGTGGAGCCAGCAAACTGAACCAACTGTTATTAAAATATATTACCTCTGCAAAGCTTATAACAGATGATCATAATAACATGTTTCTACAGCTTTCCTTAGATTCTCACAAGAAGCCTCTAAATCTTAAGCATTAACTTCACAGCAAATTTTCTTCTACTCTTAAGGATTAAAGATTTGTTCTGATACTCACTCATTCATTAATTGAGAAGCACTGAACATTTAACATGCTTTGACCATATGAACACACATATGAAGCAGCACCCACTCTGAGATAGCATACATTTTCACAGAGAGGTGAACATGTATATAACAATCAGTAAATCCAGGGAGTAGCAGACACTCTTTGATATCTGTCCAATAAACATTCACTGAACTATTTCCAGTCTTCCCTGATAGCTCAGTTAGTAAAGAATTCTCCTGCAATGCAGGAGATCCCAGTTCAGTTCCTGGGTCAGGAAGATCTGGTGGAGAAGGGATAGGCTACCCACTTCAGTATTCTGCCTGGAGAATTCCATTAACTGTAGAGTTCATGGGGTTGCAAAGAGTCGGACACGAATGAGTGACTTTCACTCAAACTATTGCTTTTTTTTTTTCTCTCCTGAGCAGAAGTAGGATTATGCTGGGCTTTTCTGGTGGCTCAGGGGTAAAGGGTCTGCCTGCAGTGCAGGAAAGCTGGGTTCGATCCCTGAGTCAGGAATATCCCCTAGCAGAGGGCATGGCAGCCCAAGCCAGTACTCTTGTCTGGAAAATCCCACGGACAGAGGAGCCTGGCAGACTACATACAGTCCATGGTGTTGCAAAGAGTCAGACACGACTGAATGACTAAGCAGCAGCAGCAGGATTGTGTTGGGCAGCTCACCCTATTCTACACACTCATATTCACAAAATCATTGATGGTGGTCCTGTTTGCTTTGCCTGTGATTGACTCAGGAAGAGGCTTTGGCCAATGCAATATGAGGCGAAGTCAGCTGGGGTGCTTCTGGGAAAGCTTAGTCAACAACTCCTCTTCCTCCTCTATAAAGAAGCCTCGATGGGATGACTGGAACTGCGGCAGCTATATTGCAACCAGACAGAAAGCTACACCAACCACAGACGGGCAAAGCAGTAATACGGCAAGACATACGAGGCGTTTTGTGGGGTTGGTGAGCAGCCAAATTAATCAACCCTAGGGCTACCTTACCCCTGGACTGAAAGTGCTTTAGCAAATTTAGAACTAAAAAAGAAAATTATTAATAAGATAGAAAGCTTCATATTAAATTGTCACAGGTTATTTTTTTTTTTGGCCAGTTACTCTCCTCTCTGTAAAATTGTAGTTTCATTACTTGAATTCTGGTCCACGTATGAAAATCAACTGAATACCTCAGAGGGTGGTTTGATTATCCTTTTATAGTGACTACATCTGCACTAATGTATTGAGGGTTATTATGCTGTTTATTTTCTATAATTTTTCCCAATTAACAGTTATTACCAGGAGCTATCTTTGTTAAATGAATGTTGCTGCATACATCAGAGAAAGTGTAGTGATATAATGCAGACAACTGCAGAAAAGGGCTTTTTATACAATGGTCAGGAACTAAAACATCACCTTAATGCAATTAAAACTGTACATGTTCACAAGAGCATGGTGTCAATAAAGGCTGAGTTAACTGACATTAGGAGAATTTAGCTTCATTAAAAATTATAATTCAGAAGTATTCTAAGACATCTTTTTTTCTTAAAGGGGAAACAATTTTCTAATGGTTTCTAACTAAAAATGTAGTTATGAATAGAAATCATAATTGGAAAAATACTACAGAAGCTTCTATAAAATTTATAAGAATGCATTCAACATAGAAGGGAAGATTTTGCTGTTATTAAGATGTAGTCAGGTTACAGCCAGCTGCTGACACTTGTTCCATCTGAGCTGAAACTAGGTGGGACATCACCGTTGTTTATAAATTCTCACAGTTCAATATGAGAGAATGCATTTTGTTTTGAACAACTGAGTAGTGACAGACAAGCTGTCCATAGGGTATACAGATGACAAATCAAGAGGAAAATGAGTTCTGAGATAGTTCTTCAGCATCCTCTGCTGGAAAAACGGCCATGCGACATGTATGCTGTGCACAGTGGGCCTCCGTGCCAGTGTTGATGCTGCTGGAAAATGTATTGCTCGAACTAAATGCACCCTCTATTGAGCACAAATGATTCAACCACAGTTTAATAGAGAGATCATTACTTCTGCAAAGGGATTTTTCAAAATGAGCTGTGAGGAATCATTGTCTACAGAGGAAATGGAGATGTTACTTGCTCAGCATTATAAAATTGTATGGCAATATAGACAGACATTGTCTATTCTTTATGTCAATAAGTAGAAGGATCAATTAAAAAAAAGTGCATGCTTCAGGTGGGTTGTAAATACTAACTCTTCTACTTAGCCTTATTAATCCCTGAGGATTACTTATTTTCCTTAAGATGTCTTATTTTCAGCTTCCAATGGTACTCTGAAAAGCAATCTGTTGAGGGAATGGAGTTGAGATATTTCACCATCATGTACTCCTTTCACCTGTTTAAAGTGATGGTTTTCATGATGGTTTTCATCATGTTGTTCACCTTCCACTGACAGATCAGAGTTGTATAGGAGGACTGGCTAAGTGCCCCGTAGCCTACCAGGTGATCTAAGTAGTCTATGTAAGAAGAGAAAGAATAGATTTAATTTAAATTATTGAATTAGATGGGCTGCCCAATACTTAGGAATGGGCATTGTGGCTGCTGCTAGTGTCTAATAGTCAGTGTGTGATGCTGTTCATGTCATGTAATCAGTAATTCGAAACTTTCAACTTCCTGGCATATAAGTATTAAGCTGGGCAGGCTTTCTATGATAGCTATGACAAACCTTATGGTTATTAGAGGCCAAATACATTTTAAAAGTTACATGTGTCACACATTTTTGTTACAAAGGATTCAAATTATATAGAACCACACAGAATAAAACAGATTAGCTCTTCTTCGGCTCTGTCCTAGTCAGTAACAAGGTTGAGCTTGGTATTATACCAACCCTGCTTTAGCACATTTTTCTTCTTTGTTTATAATGCAGTATTTAATTAAAACCATACCAGTACATCAGATATTTGAGTAGCTTAAAGAGCCTGTGCAAGTGACAGATTTATTAACTGAATAAACATAGATAAATATATATATATAAATATTATGCTCAAAATTTATATCCCCAATATGCTTTTAATTTTTTCCCTTAACACTATGTTTTATAGATCTTTCCAAGTCAATCCATGAAAGTAAGCTTCACTATTTTCAATATCCATATAATATTTTATTGTACAAATGTGTAATTATTGATTCAATATTACTGTATTGGAGGATACTTCATTTGCATTCAATTTTCTCTATCATAAATAATGGTGCTTTCAATATCTTGTGCATAAGTTTGTTCTCATGTGAAAGTATTTCTGTGGAAAAGAGTTCTAGTTGGCTAAAAGTTACAAATTGAAATTTTGTGATACTGCCAAATGCTCTTCAAAATAGGCTGATTAATTTATACTCCCACCAACAGTGTATGAGAGTGCTTATTTTTACTTATCACTGCCAGATCTGGATATCACAAATCTTTTTAATTTCTAATTTTTTGGGCTCCAAAATCACTGCAGATGATGATTGCAGCTATGAAGGCGAGGGTGGGATATTCTGAGAGAACAGCATTGAAACAAGTATACTATCAAGGGTGAAACAGATCACCAGCCCAGGTTGGATGCATGAGATAAGTGCTCAGAGCTGGTGCACTGGGAAGACCCAGAGGGATGGGATGGAGAGGGAGGTGGGAGGGGGGATTGGGATGGGGAACACATGTAAATCCATGGCTGATTCATGTCAATGTATGGCAAAAACCACTACAATATTGTAAAGTAATTAGCCTCCAACTAATAAAAATAAATGGAAAAAAAAAAGATGCTTACTCCTTGGAAGGAAAGTTATGACCAACCTAGACAGCATATTTAAAAGCAGAGACATTACTTTGCCAACAAAGGTCCATCTAGTCAAGGTTATGGTTTTTCCAGTAGTCATGTATGGATGTGAGAGTTGGACTCTAAAGAAAGCTGAGTGCAGAAGAATTGATGCTTTTGAACTGTGGTGTTGGAGAAGACTCTTGAGAGTCCCTTGGACTGCAAGGAGATCCAACCAGTCCATCCTAAAGGAAATCAGTCCTGGGTGTTGATTGGAAGGACTGACGTTGAAGCTGAAACTCCAAACTTTTGGCCACCTCATGTGAAGAGTTGACTCATTGGAAAAGACCCTGATGCTGGGAAGGATTGGGGGCAGGAGGAGGAGGGGATGACAGAGGATGAGATGGCTGAATGGCATCACCAACTCAATGGACATGGGTTTGGGTAGACTCTGGGAGTTGGTGATGGACAGGGAGGCCTGGCGTGCTGCGATTCATGGTGTCGCAAAGAGTTGGACACGACTGAGCGACTGAACCGAACCAAACTGAACTGAGCCCTGTGTTTGAAAATATAATCTTATTTTGTTTTACTTTGCAATTTTCTAATTATTAGTGAGGTTGGGCAGCTTTTTATATGTTCACTGTCGTTTGCATTTCATCTTCAGTGAATTGCTTTTTCTCATTTTTCCCCCCTATTTGACCATTTTTTCTTATTGATCCATGAATCTAACATCTTATCGTTCTTGTCTTGACCTACTGACCTTTGTCTTTTGCTAATCCTGATGCTTATTCTATGTATTTCTTCTATGCATGTGTGTGATACAGCAGTTACAAAAAAAAAATACTTAATAGTTTTTCATTGTAAAGGTAAAAATACAAAGGTTTTTAAATTCCTTCTTGTCTTCTTTTATTTAAAACACCTCAGAAAGCCAAATATTTGGAAACTGATACATAGACAATCAAACCATGATGATATTAGCTCATGTCCTGGCATTTTTGTTCAAAGGTTTACATCTGAAATAATTGAGAAGCTGGGGAACCCGCCCATTTTTCACTTTGTTTTGTGACTCATGAATTCAGCAACACTCAAGTACCTATACTGTGCACACAGATATACAAATAAACATGTTCTTTGATGCCTCCTTCAAGGAATTGAGAATCTAACTAGAGAGAGGTACACATACATAGCTGTTGAGAGATCCTAGAGTACGTGATCCACGGCTGGGCGTGTCTACCTGGTGCACTGTGGGCCCGGACCTCCAGAAGTCTCCTTCCACGGGGCAAGTTTCTCAGAGAAAGCACAGTAAGGAAGAACAGAGTGAGCACCGTGAGCCTGACATGTTACTGGGTCCTTAGACAGCAGAGAACAGGGGTGAGTTTCAGTACATGTGCTTGTGACTGCAATTTCTTCCTTTCTTCCCACCATCAGGTTTATATTTGAGCTGTCTACAGATTTGAGCAGGGAGGGAGGACGGGGAGCTGAAAGTCCAAACTGACAGAGGTATTTCATTAAAACCCTAAAAGACATCAAAAATATAAGACGTACTTTGGGAGGTCTGTGTAATCAAGTGTTGCTCTAAGAAAGTATACGTGACTTCTCTAACCATTTCATGACAGAACATCATGCAGCAACACTTTCTGAAACAGGTTCCCTTGAAAATAAATTGCCAGTGTGAGGCAAGCAAAACATTTAGGGTCAAATACTTCAGGTCACAAAGGGTTAAGCAAATGTCTTAATGTTGAGCCTTCTAAGAAACTTTTACAAGCTGATGTCCCTTGGTGAATCAATAACACAGAAATGCAAACTCAAAACTAACTTAAGAACAGGCCACCTTTGGGGTTATCCCAGGAAAATATTTCTCAAAGAAAGATGCTTTGTCATATTGAGGGGTCTAGTACCTCTATGTACATGCCACAGATATGCCTCTATTCACTTTCAAGGTATAAGATCAAGGGAAAAACCAAAATAGCTAAAGTTATTTACTCTTAGGTGTATTTAAAAGCAAATGATTGACCGGGGACTGAATTAAACATTTAATTATATTCCAGTTAATGATTCTTTCATTAAGCATGTGCCGTATTATAGTGCATTAATCAGGCATGAGATACTTAGAGTTACATTTAAACAGCTTCCTGCAACCTTGTTTACCATGCCCACTAGTACCACAGAATGCATTTCACATATTAGAAGTCATGATTTATTGGTTTAGGCACTTTGGGGAAGCAATACACTTTGCATACTAATACACACAGAATTCTATGATTATCTTACGGTTCATAGAAAAGACCCGACTGTGTGTTACTAAGCCTTGCACACTCCAAATTGCCACTGAAATGAAGAAAAAGGCTAAATAATAGATTAATTGCTAAAAATCTTAGACGTGGGGGGGGGGTGGCAAGAGAACTAAGAGCTAGGCAGATTCCTTTCTGAGAGCTGATAGGGTAAAGGATACAAAATATGTGTTAAAAGCATATTAAGGTAACTATCAGTAGAAAACCTCTAATTCATCAATGAATTACAAATAAACATAGCTAGTTTGACTAATGCAGCAAAACTATGAAAATAAGAAAAGATAGTTTGGAAAAATAAGATGATAGAAGTAACACTAAGCATATCAGTAATCATAATAAATGAAGATGTGTTAGATTATTTATTAAAAGATACAGACTCTCATATTGAATCTCATGCATACATGTATGTACACACTCACCTAACTGGCTATTTGAAGACAATAATCCAAAATAAAATGACCCATTAAGATTAAATATAAAAAGTACAAAAATATTCCACATCAATCAAAACAAAAGTGAAATCAGAATCTGTACTATTCATATTAAAAAGAATGAAAGTAATAGTTATGAAACTTTGTATATAAAATAGCCAACATCAAAATACATAAAGCAAAACGATTAGAATGCTGGGAGAAATAGACAGAACAAAGTTATATGGAAGCTTTTACTTCTTTCAGTTTAAATGCCAAGCTTTTAGGTCAAATGCTAATGGGGCAATGGAATCACCATCCTGGATTCTTTGCCTCCATAGCAGGAGGGAAGCATGTTCCCTTTTCCTTGGCCCTCATTTTCCAACAGAACACAATGCGAATCATTTGTGTAATTTGATGTTTTCTAACAGGCACATTAAAAACAGAGTAAAAAGTTTAAATTAAAATGTTTTACTTAATCCAATATATTTGAATATTATTTCAACCTATAATCAGTGCAAAATATTAATGAGATTTCACTTTTTTCATTCTAGGGAATCTGGTTTGTATCTTATACATAACACACTTCTCAATTTGGATGCTAAATTTTCATAACAATGCTTGATCTCCATTTAAATTCTATAAAATGTATGATTGAAACCACAGAATTACACACTCAAGCTTTCCTAAACCTTCTGAGATTTTTCAAAAGAATAGAATGAGCATCAATTTTTAAAGCAAAATTAATTAAAATCTAATATAATAAAAAATCTGTTTCTGAATCACATAAGTCACATTTCAGTGTTCAGTAGATATATACGTCAAGTGGCTACCGCTTCAGATGGCAAAACCCTAGGTAACTTTCCTGTTCTCCTGATGACTATTCCATATCATATCCTTTCTTCCTAAACCGCTAACATTTCCTACCTCATCCTCAGTTTTAACTGATTTCTAACATGCTTTTGAAAACAGTCATCCTGAAGAGAACGTCAACAAACTGGCATGATCACATCCAGACCCATGTACTCTATTTTCTTTCCAGTACTCGAGATGAACAGTTCTTACTCCTAATCTAAAATCAGTCATTCCTCTTGTGCATTATATTCTGTTCTCAAGCACATAATTTCAGGAAATCTGCACTGCCCTGTTTCTCTAGATAGAAAGGTCATACCATACTATGATCTTAAAAATGTTCTACTGTCTTAATTTCGTTTTCCAGCTTGTGTCCCATTTCTCTGCTTCCTTCTATAGCAAAACTTCTCAAAAAGTATCTATACTTCTTGGCCTCGATGTTTCTCCCCTCATTTTCTTTTAAAATCACTCCAATCAAACCTTTACCTTTACTGTATCACTGAAACTACTATTTCAAAGACACCAGTGGTCTCCTTTTTGTTAAATCAGATGGTCAATTCTCACATACTCTCCCTTGATATTAATAAATCCTTTCTCCTTAAAATACCCTTTTCACTTTTATCCCTCGACATCATGCATTCTTCACTTTTCTTCTAACTTGATGATTATTTCCTCTCACTACTCTCCTCATCCTCTTCTCAACGTCTTAGCTCAGACTGCCCTGGGACTCTTCTCATTTCTTGGCAATTTCATCCAGTCTCATGGCTTTAAATATCACTGATATGCCAGTGACTTGCAAATGTGTATCCCCAGCTTGGATTTCTTCCCTCACTTCTAGCCTTGTATACACCCTTGCACTCAACATCTTTCCTTGGTTATATAATTGGCACATAAAACTTAACATATCTAAAATCAAGTACTTTTTTCCCCTAAGTGCTTTTCCCTGTATTCTTCCCTTTTGGGTAGCCTAGGAAGCCTTAGAATTTCCCTTTTACCTTTAAATTAAAAAAAAGTCATATCCAGTGCAACTAGAGTGCTGTTGGCTGTATCTTAAGAATACACCCAGAATCACCCAGAATTGGATCACTCTTAATCACTTCCTTTTTTTTCTTTTTACTCCTGTATACATTTTAGAATTGTGTAAGGTAGCCATTCTTTTACCTTTTAAGTCAAAAGATGAGAGGGTGACATCCATTACAATAGTCTACCTCTGATTTAAGGTTTAATTTATCTACGCAAGCATTCCTGAAGTTCAATGAAAAGACTTGATGTAATATATTGGGGTTTGTTCTTTATAAGGTATATATATACATATTCAGAAATTAGAGGACAAATGTTTTGGATAAGGTTATCACCCTGTTGTATCATAAAATGAATTTCAAAGTTATGCTAATAAGTTATAATTTGGTTTTCTAGGTTCCAAAACAAGAGTTATGCTATGTAGATTCTTTAGGTTGTCATTTTCCATTGTGTCTTTGTTACTCTTTAAACTTCCCATTCAAGGCCTGTGCAGTTTGTTTAACCATAAAACTGGAATTGAAGCAGGTCTCTGATCGCTTTCTGCTGTTCTCCTTGTGAATTAAATGTATAACAGTGTATTGTCATTTCTTAGCAGTTTGTCTGCTGCAAAGTACAGACCCCAGAGATGTGATTTTCATCAGCATGGGAGAGAGAATCCCCATTTGGCTATGTATATTGATATATATAAGGTTTTAATTGCTCATGTAATCTCACCCTGAATTCTTAATAACACCCCGAATTCCTAAGCACACTCCATCTCCTAGATGAGAATTCCTGGTGAAGTGAGTAAAAACTGGGTTTGTGTCATAGCCTTCAAATACAGAAGCATGGGGAAGGCGGGAGAGCCACAGTGCAAGGCTGTGGTTAAGAGATGTGCTTTAGATGACAGCAGTGAATAATAAACAGAGCGCCTGCTTCAGCAAATGGTTTTCCTGTCTCCTTTTAATTGAATCAGTCAGTTATTAGACTCAAATAACCATTTCCTAAAGTGGCTTCAATAAGTGGCTGCCGTACAGAGGCCATTGCACTATACTTTTCAAGGACTTGATTCAAACTCTGTAATTAAATTTTCCTGGTCCCTCGAAGTCATAGAGCTACCACATGGGCAGAAACCAGCAGAAGCTGGTCCTGTCTAGAGAAAATGTGTTTTCATCCTCTTTAGGATGAAAGGCAGAATATGGGTTTATTAATTAATAAAATGAGTAGATGCATTATTTTATTGTTTAAAAGGAAAATTACTTTGTATAGCCAGAAGTACCCAAATATTCTTAAAAACTGCAGGCTCAAATGGATAAAAATAAACCGCTGAAAAGAAGTACATTGCAACCGTTCTTGCCTGAGTGTGTTATGAAGCATTAGCAAGCAAGCTGGAGTGGATCAATACAGCCTTATTAAAATCCTTAGGTGGGTAGTAGAATTGAGACAATATGTGCACTTGGTTGGAATGCAGTTTCAGATACTTAGACAAGAGACACAGTGCTGTTAATATGCTTCCATTACCACTCACACAGACATTATTTCTCGGGTGATGAATCACTACCTAATCATCTAGGGTTTTTTTTTTTTTTTTTTTTCCTGGTAGAGTGTTATAGTTAGCTTTTAGTGTTATAAGTTAGCTTCTCTCTGTTTTTCTACATTCACTCATTTTAAGTATAGCTCTTTCTTACAAAATGTCACTCTTTTCTTTGGAATATTTTAAGACTTTTGGAAAAGCTATTCCACACAACTACTACATAAGTTATATTATTTAAATCAAGGGTAAAATATATGCTTAATACTAGACAGAGTTATAATTAAAAATTATTGCAGAAAGCAAGATGCAGTTTTTGTTAGAGGCATGGTATTCATACTCCCCAGTGTGCTCAGAAGTACAAGTCTGGAGCAAACACATCCTTAAGGAGATGGACTTGGTCAACGGCCCAGCCTACAGAGGCCTGCGGAATAAGGCTTATCCTGATTTGGGTGCTTTTTGTTTGGAAAACTTGTTCTGAAGTCCTCATATTGTGGTAAACCCACTCTTACATGTAACCTAGATTGGGACTAATAGTCTTAACCTGATCTTAACCTGTTTTCTACCAAATTAGGTTAGGTTGCTGGCAAGACATCCCCAAACCCAACTGGAGAAACACAGAAAAGGTTCATATTTCAATAACTACTAATTCAGCTCATCTTCCACCAGTACAAAGTGAGTGGGGCTATTATCCCTTCACAGTAATGGTTTCCTCTCCTCTCCGCCCCTGCAATGTCTGCAACTGGCTGGACTATTCATGCCACTGTCCTTCCTAGGTGTCTCCCTCCTTCTTCCTGTCTCTATTCTTCCTTTCTACCCTCCAGCTCTTTTTCATATTTAGGTTACTGAAATAATACCTCAGAAATGAGTCTTTACAAACCAAATGCTTGCAACTCTGACTTTAAAGAGAAGAAAAACTAGAGATAAGGAAGTAGTGTGAGACAAGTGATCTTTAAAGATTTTTCTTCATTTAAAAAGAGAATTCTCCGCAGAGTTCTGTTAATAGCCAGTCTCCTTCAGGAATTTTTTTTTTAATGGTCAGATGTACAGACATTTGATTTAGAGAGTCAGCTCTGCACACTTCTACTATGAGGTACAGGGAAATTTTAGCTGGTGAAGTTTCCATTTCCTTTTGACTACCCAGATCATTTTCACTTTGGAATGCAAATGAATCAAAGCTGAGGTTTCAATATGAAAAATCCATTTCAGCAAAATCAATTTTAAGGAAAAATATTTAGTTTAGTTTTTTAGAGTAAGGAATAAGTTTCTGCTCTCACACGACCCTGAAAGAAGTCGCTTATACAAAATGGTAACAAAAGCAATCTTAGCAGGATTTAAGGAGGACTCACTTTAACATGTTCAAAGGTATCTTTCCCCTCCTCTTTCATCATCCTTCCTATCAGGGGTTCCTTCTTCTCCCTTCCTCCTTCTTCCTAATTTCTTTTGATTCTTTCCTTTCTCCTTTCTTCTTTCCTGTCTTTTAAAAGCAAAAAAACAGTAGGCCAGGGATGCAGCAGTATGTTTACACTCTCCTCCATGCATGTGTCTATTTTGCCTCCTTGTGACCTTCACTATTTTCAGTGGCTGTGCAATTCTTCTTTTCTACCTAAACTTCCCCTAATCACTCCCCTACTCCTCTCAACAGGTAAAAAGAATTATAGTAAATAAAGCGCTGGTCTTGAAAGCCAAAAAACTCACCTAATTTGTAGAAATAAGAATAGTTTGGAACAAGGACTGCTAATAGCAAAACACTATTTAGAGCGAAGTTGCAGGGAGTAAAGCATGGGTGTATCATTATAAAGGCAAAAACTATTCAGCAGAAAGTAGCATTCTTTAGAGTTGGAAGTTGGAATATTATTTGGTAGACCCACAAAAGCACTCTGGGTGATTTAAGAGATAAGAATCAGAACCTGAAATTGGAATTGAAAAAGACTTATTATGTAATTTAATCCCTTTGACTAGGAAAGGAGCAATACAACTTTGGAGCTAAATTTAATTGAGATTTAAGTAGATTCTTTGAAACTCTTCCATTTTTCCTCTGGAAAGCACTAAGAGCTCATCCTTTCAGGAATAACGATGGACTGTATAATCCACTAGTGCATGGTATACCCTAAATCAAGCTCTCAGCAGCCACAGTAGGGCAGTCAAAGGTATTCTGACTGAAACGAGAATCTAAACAGCTTTGCAGTGTGTATAAGGAAGGAGGTTAAACATTTTGGAAAGAAAATGATCAAAATCATAGCTTTTATTCATATTCTTTTTTATTTTTGACATTGAAAATTTATTCTAGGATTTCATCTTTTACCCCAAGACTCTTGCAGCAATTTCTTAACAGTTTCTGCTTACATAGAACCGTTTTAAAAAAGCATTAAATCATTTTGGTCTGAGGCTATCTGAAGTCAAAGGTATTTTAAAGTACTATCCTCCATGCAAACAATATCAAGATTATAGCAAGGAGACTAGATATTAAAGAATAATAGGGCAATGTGCAAATTAAGCATATTATATTTGACTTCCATTGAGGACTTTGCCACTTACGTAATCCAACTGAATAGGCTCTATAAATCCACACTTTCCAACACATAGTTTTCATACATCAGTCTGTGATTAAGTAACAGCAGACTGAAGCAGGGTTTTTAAGAAAGGATTCCAGGGACTGAATAAGAATTTATCTCACATGCTTTTTCCTTAAGAAAGGAGGTCCACATGTCACCTGTCATTATTTTCCTCCTCTCCCCATCCTACCTTGCCCCAGTCTTCAGGGACTGAATTGAAAAGAGAGGGACAGACAATGGCTGAATGGTGTGGCTACTTGAGAACTTGTTCCTAAATGCCACGTCTCCTGGTCTTAGCTGGCTTTCAGTTCACAGGAAGTTATTTATGCTACAGGTGGG
This sequence comes from Muntiacus reevesi, assembly GCF_963930625.1. NCBI lineage: Eukaryota > Metazoa > Chordata > Mammalia > Artiodactyla > Cervidae > Muntiacus > Muntiacus reevesi. Next base: position 13,804,417 of record NC_089269.1, read on the forward strand.
CCAAGTTTACAATAAACCACAGAAGTGGTATCGTGTTTTTACAGATGGGAGAACTAACTCTGAGGGATGTGCTAAAAAATGTATGGTCAGTGACTAAGCTGACAGCACACAGGGGCCACCAAGGATTGTGAAAGGAACGCACGCAGCCTCCCAGAAGATCTACAGTAATTTCAGCTTAGGTGTTCCTAGAGGTCCTTTGCCACACCTCCTAGATCTGATGCGTGAAACCCTTGTTTGTGAAAGGGTTAGGAATCCTGAGCAGATGAACAGCAGAATCTAGTAATAAAACTCCAAGAAGCCTTCATGACATGTTTTGAAGAAGGAGATGGAAGTGTGTGTGGTGGTGGTATTTGGGATTGACAAAGGACCTCTGTGGATAGTGAGTATACTAGAGTGAAGTGAGTATGCTACGTGCTAAAATTCATAAAGCTATCAGACTTTGCTGAAATCAAGCAGTATTTTTTGTTTCTGTTCAAAGGCGTGAATCACCATGTTAAGCTGCTCATAAATTGCGTGAAAGGGAGTGATCCAGGCTCTGTATGTTAGATGACCAGACAGCTGCTTACAAGTAAAAATTTGCCATTGTGTAAGAAAGGTCCTAAAACTTGATATGCCTATAATCACATGATATGCCTATAATTACATAGCAGTAATATCCCAGGAAACCCGAGTAAACCCCATGGAAAGAAATATGCATAAGTGAAATACACATGAGAGATGGAAAGTAGGCAAATCTTATTAGAGATGGCTAAATATTCTGTTTTCCATAGAAAACAGATATATCTGAGAAGAAAGATTACCTTTGTCCCTTTTTAACTTTTCCCAATTTTGTCTATGGATACCAATGATGGTATTTTGAAACCCTTATGGGAAGCAATTTTTTACTCTCCATTTAATTACCTGATATTGTAGCTACATTTATGGCACTTTGTGTGGATATTTAGCAATATATATTGTAATTTGTAATGATAAGTATGAAGAATTTTATTTCCCGGAAAATGGGCTGGGCTAGTGCTTTTGGTCCTTGTTTGACTGGTAGATATTATAGCTAGTTCTTCATTATCTTTAGAAGGAATGGTACTTCTGGGTAGGATATTTATTACACAGAAAACCCCCAACTTCATTTTAATATGCCTAGAAACTCAGCCTTTTATCAAATTTGCTAACAAGTTGCAACAGATGAGTGATTTGTTACCCAGAGAAATAGCCACAACACATTAAGAAGAAAGTGGAAGAAGCTGAGAGCTTGGATAATCCATCAGCTAGTTAATTCACACCTGAATAATTGAGAGCTTGCCTTGTAGTTACTGAATATTTATGAAGGTTCCACAATATGTTGAAAAGTAGGTTCACCAAGTAAAAATAACCTAAATAAAACCAATCTGCACACAGTTTACGTTTAATATGAATCTTGCTACCTGATTGGAACAGGAGAAATAGGATGTGTTTTCAAACCTTAGTGTGTATGAAAACCATGAAGAGGGTGTGGCTGCTAAAACTGCAGATTTCTAGAGAAAACTCAGAGATGCTCCTTGGGAATATGGATTTTTTTCATTTTATCCCAGATGATTCTGAAAATGGGTGGTCTAGAGATCTCTTTTGGAGAAAACATCAGTGTAGGTAGTGACAGGAAAACCTTATTTCCTAGGAGTCATAAGATAAATCAGACAGACACGGGCCAACAAACTGAAGAAAGAGAAGCAGCCAAAAAGGAACGCCTATTAGCATAAAGGGGAGCATCAGCAAAAAGAAAGAAAAAAGGATAAAGGCAGATAATAGAATAACGGTACCATGAACGATCTTAATATCTTAGAGATTTGCTGTAATGCTGTGATGTCTGTGATTTAGTGTAAATTACTCAGTGTACCTTACACTTTAGATGGGATGACCAGTTGGAATTGGTCATCAGTTACTGATGACCAAAGCTCAGTGTTACTCACAGCTTTTTGGAATCTCACAGCTCAGTGACGGCTCGCTAGCATTCTAAAACGAAACCAGGACTCCGGAGGAGGTTGATACAACTAATTAAGCTATTTACACTGGATCAATAACAGAAGCTTTAATAATTAGCATGATAAACATCAGAAAAGGAATTCCATTGGTTAAATTAGTGAATGGTTGATTAGCATAATGGGTTTAGAAGCATATCCTCAATGATGAGACTAGTGGCATTCGAGATATGTGTATTAGTTAAAATATTTTGGCAATAACTTTCTTCTCTTAAATAATCAGAGTATAGAAATGCAGAGAGGCCTATAGCTGGGCTGTCACATAAGGGATGGATTTAATCTCTTAATACTCCATAAATGTTGTGACACTTAATCTGAACATGTCTGATTGCCTGGCCTGTAAGGCTGTAGAATCCTGGCCCTCTGGATGTTGTTTTAGGCTTCTTCAAATTATATATATATATATATATATATATATATATATTTTTTTTTTTTTTTTTTTACTCCACCCAGGTGAGATATTTAGGGATGCCTTATAAGAATGGAGAGTTGGAACTTCATTATCTCCCAGAACAAACTGTATGACTGTCTCATTCCTGTTAATAAATATTGATATGTGAGGCAGAATTGTTCTGATTTGCTCTAATTTTAACTTGAAGCAATCTGTGGGGGTGGTTGCTCATTCTCGTCACCTCAAATGTTTTGGTTGGTACAGCTGCTAAAAGTGGTTATGAGTTGTCATGACCTAGTTGACAGAGACCAGTTCTCAAGACAAACATTAAAAAAAACAAAAAACAAAAAAACTTTCTTGGGAGAGGAATGTGGTGAACCTGCTCTTGGTGACTTTTGTGAGAAAAATTTGATAAAGCAGGCTACAGTTTATATGCTCTCCTCTGTAAGCCAACTATATTTATTGTTCTACTCTTTCTGTCCCAAGAAAATATGAAAGGGTCAACAAAAACTTGAATAGAAGTAACTTCCAGAGGCATATAACTTCTACTGTGTCACTCACTTCTGTAATTTGCTCCATAAAGAGCAAATAGGAGAAACTGGGACTAGCAGAATTTTGACCTTTCAGACATCGGTCTACTGTGCTCTCCAAAGGGCTATGATCTTCATGTTATTTAAGATCTTGCCTAGGCTACTCTCTACAAAAGATACCTAAAAAAATTTTGACTGTCTCAGTCCTTTCAATCTCCAAGTAACTGTTGGTTAAAAAAAAAAAAGAATTAAAAGCTAATCAGAAGACTCTAGTTGTGTATTTCTTAACTGTTTTTGCTTAAATATTTTAAAGTGATCAGATGCTTTCAGCATATATGCCTAGAAAAAAGTTATATCAGTTAATACCTTTCATATTTATTTATATACAGGCACTCTGACATGAAAATATTCAAATGTGTTGCATGATAATTCTTTTTTCCTTATGGTGTTAAGTAAATGAGAAAATGGAAATGTTGTAGCTATATCTATGTATCTATAGCAATATCTTTCCCAAGATGATACTGTATGAATTAAATTCAGAACATGTAACCCAACAGACTTCCATGTTGAATGGTAAACGTATCTATGAGGTCATTTCAAAATATTAGAGTCAAATTATGGAGAAGCAGTTTAATTAAGCCATAGACACTTGAATGTTTAAGAATGGTATTCTAAAATCTCACACTTTCAGTAAAAGTAAATGATTTAGTTTGGGTATTCTGCCACTTTTACTGTTACATGATTTATTAGATAATGTTAACATGCAAAGTACAAGATATCTATAAATAACTGTATACATTTGCCACAACTTGCCAGCTAATTATCATTTTGAGATACGATGGTTCTGATTAATAAATCAGAAGGGAAACTCAATTATGAATGCATGCAATCAAACTTCATATGCAAGCCAAAATAAACCCGGCATTTGTAAGTCAGAAGAACCCATTAGGGAAACTAATATAGTAGTGTTCCAAGGCTACATTGTGTGGAAAATAATGCTCTCCTGTTTAATGGAAGAGCCTGCTTAAGAGACGGTCTATCTGCAGTATTGCTTAAGACCACAGGACACTGACTCAAGTAAGGGGCTCCAGTCAAAACAGAAACGGCAGTGTCTCCTACTCTTTGCAGTTGAATTCAAGGAATATTTATTGAGTAACAAACTAAAGCCTCTTCTACAGAGGCCTGTTTTTAGATCTAGAAAAGACAACCAATAAATGCTTCTGATTTCAAATATAGGGGATTTTTATACGTTTAACTGTGTCTCTCCACAATTTCTTTGTTGCAGTTTTAACCCCAGTACTTTAGAATATGAACTTGCATGGGAATAGGGTTACTACAGATGTATCTAGTTAAGATGAGGTCACACAGGACTAGGGTGAATTCCTAATTCAATATAGCTGACATTCATATAGAAAAGAGAAATGTGGACACAGAGACATGCATACAAGGATAATGCCTGTAAACGTGAAGGCCGAGATGGCGTAATTCTTCTACAAGTCAAGGAACATCAAAGATGGCCAGCAAATCACCAGAAGCAAGGAGACAGGCATGAAGCAGATTCTCTCTCAGCTCTCAGAAGTAACCAATGCTGCAGAGTCCCTGCTCTCAGACCTCAAGACTTCAAAACTGCGAAATAATAAATCCTGTTGTTCAAGTCACCCAGTTTGTGATAGTTTGTTATGGCAGCCCTAGCTAACTAACACAGGTATAGACATTGCAAAGGAAGATACAATCTCTATCTTCAAAGTGTCTACAAACAGCTGTTCTCATAGAAAAGTCTGTAGAGAAGTCTGTTGGCAGAGTTTTTTCATTTAAATGGTGAAAGTCAGGAGCCTCAAAACAGAAGTAGGTAAAAGGGAAAACATATGTTACCCAGAGCTGAATTTTAACGAGGCTGAAGATGAAGGGGACAGATGATTCAAAGCATGAATGTGCCTTCTTAAAATAGTTGTCCATGAGCTCAGGGTTGGGAAGATCAGTGAACAAAAACCATGTGTAAATTTGTGTTGATGAGCTATACCAAGAATAGGAAAAGTGGCGTCAGTAGGAGAAGTAGAAGATTAAGTGGTTACAGAATTCTTTTCTAAGCACTTCTCTTTTAGCTCTAGATTTGGGTAGATGTACACTCTTTGAAGGACAAATGTGAGGATGCTGGATCTTTTTAACATGACAATATATGTTTTACTATTAAAAAAAGCATGTAGCACTTTCTTGTCAATCTTTCAAAAATTCCTTAAATTATTATAAAGTATTTTCAGACAAAAAATGTCACATAAAAACTAATATGTAGATTACTCATATATCCACCACCTGGCTTTAAAAATGCAGTATTTCTGATACAGTTGAAGCTCCAGGGTTTCCGCTTCCAGATCTCCTTTGTTCCCCTAACTACCAGAGCCAATGCCTCCTACTCTGAACTTGCTGTTATTCATTCTCAAGCATTTCTTTTTGTATCCCCCCTGCAGAATCATCCAGGTCAGAAGCAAGAATGCTGGAGTCTTGATGCCTCTGCCTCTTCCAGTGGCAGTTACTGGTCCAAGGCTGTCCCTGGTGGGATGTAAATCCCAAGTTGCTTCTCAGGTCTTCTTGCTGCAGACAAAGTAGATGCCAGCAGTCTTCAGGACAGTCTTCTGATAAAGCCCCAGATGCTGACTGTCGGAGCAAAGGTTTAACTGAGCAGGACTCAGTGGGGTTTTCCTGGGGGTAGACTGTCTCCTGTCTTCTGCCTGACTCTTGTTTGTAGAAAAACTTTACCCTCCTTGGCCTTCCCTGAGTTCCAAAGAATAAATCTAATCAGAGAAGTGAGAAAATGAAGAAACAAACAAAAAAAGAGTCAAGCAGGACAAGAAAAAATACTTTAGCCATTAAATAAAGTCAAACACCCTTAGTTATTCTTCAAGGGTCTTAATGACCCGGATAACCACAATGGTGTAGTCACTCACTTAGAGCCAGACATCGAGAGTGAAGTCAGGTGGGCCTTAGGAAGCAGTATAATGAACAACGCTAGTGGAGGTGATTAAATTTCAGCTGAGCTAATTAAAATCCTAAAAGATGATGATGTTAAAGTACTGCACTCAATATGCCAGAAAATTTGGAAAACTCAGCAGTGGCCACAGGATTGGAAAAAGTCAGTTTTCATTCTAATCCCAAAGAAGAGCAATGCCAAGAATGCTCCAACTATCGCACGATTGCATTCACTTCACATGCCGGCAAGGTAATGCTCAAAATCCTTCAAGCTAGGCTTCAACAGTACGTGAACTGAGAACTTGCAGATGTACAAGATGGATTTATAAAAGGCAGAGGAACCAGAGGTCAAATTGCCAACATCCATTGGATCATAGAAAAAGCAAGACAATTCCAGAAGAAAACACCTACCTCTGCTTCACTGATTATGGTAAAGCCTTTGATTGTGTGAATCACTACAAACTGTGGAAAATTCTTACAGAGATGGGAATACCAGACGACCTTCCCTGTCTCCTTTGAAATCAGTATGCAGGTCAAGCAGCAACAGTTAGAACTGGACATAGAACAATGGACTAGTTCAAAATTGGGAAAGGAGTACATCAAGGCTATATATCGTCACCCTGCTTATTTAACTTACAAGCAGAGTACATCAAGTGAAATGTCGGGTTGGATGAAGCACAAGCTGGAATCAAGATTGCCTGGAGAAATATGAACAACCTCAGATAAAGAGCCTCTTGATGAAGGTGAAAGAGGACAGTGAAAAAGCTGGCTTAAAATTCAACATTCAAAAAATGAACATTATGATATCCGGCCCCATCACTTCATGGTAAATAGATGGGGAAACAATGGAAACAGTGAGAGACTTTACTTTTGGGGGCTCCAAAATCACTGCAGATGGTGACTGCAGCTGTGAAATTAAAAGAAACTTGCTTCTTGGAAGAAAAGCTATGACAAACCTAGACAGCATATTAAAAAGCAGAGACGTTACTTTGCTGACAAAGGTCTGTCTAGTCCAAGTAATGGTGTTTTCAGTAGTCACATAAAGATGTGAGAGTTGGACTCTAAAGAAGGCTGAGCACCAAAGAAGAACTGATGCTTTTGAACTGTGGTGTTGGAGAAGACTCTTGAGCAAGGAGATCAAGCCAGTTGATCCTAAAGGAAATCAACCCCAAATATTTATTGGAAGACCTGATGCTAAAGCTGAAGCTCCAATACTCTGGCCACCTGATGCAAAGAGTCAACTCATTAGAAAAGACCCTGATGCTGGGGAAGATTGAGGGAATGAGAAGGGGGCGATAGAGGATGAGATGGTTGAATGGTATCATTGACTCAACAGACATGAGTTTAAGCAAACTCTGGGAGATAGTGAATGACGGGGAAGTCTAGCGTGCTGCAGTTCGTGTGATCACAAAGAGCTGGCTGACAAGTAACAACAAGGGCTATATATAGTACTTTGAGTCATGACTTTCAGGTTGCTTTGCTGAAACCACCACCAGGTGGAAGAAGTTAACTGCATGCTGACCAAAAGCACAAAGACCCCACATGTATTGGAATCAGACAGAAGGTTGATGATATTACCTCCTGACTACCTTAGTACCAACCAATCAGAAGAACGTCCATGAGCTGATCATATACCTCACAACACTCTCCCTTATCCTGTCTTTAGAAACCTTTCCCTAAAGCCATTGGCAGGTCTGAGTGTGTTTTAGCATTAGCTGCCTGTACTCTTTGTTTGGCGTCTACAATAAACACTGCATTTTCCTTCACCATAATCTGTTGTCAGTATATCAACTTTACTGTAGGCAGGCAAATGGACCCATGTTTGGTATGGTAACAAATGCATATTAGAAGCCTGGGTACTCAACAATGGTAAAAGGAATAAGAAATATAGGATGCACACTGTCAATATCTACTACCTGTCCCATCACATGGATGCATCATGATTTATTTTCTTGTTGGTGGATATTTAATTCAAGTGACTATTTGTTCCAGTTTTTAAGAGTAGATGCTAAGAATGACATTAAAATAGACATTTTAAAGGCATCTTTAAACATTCCCTAAAGACTAATTTTGTTTTTGAATTTAAGAAGTAAGTCTCTCATAAAGTCCTCCTCCATGAGAAATCAGCCGAAGAGGTAGAAGGCTTTATTCAGTACTGTCAGAGATGAAGTGATCTGGGAAATGAACTAGAACTCCTTCTCACAGTGGGAAACTTGTCTTGATGCCTTAGGTCGAGATGCTCCAGGTGAGGGCTCTTTGCTGAAGTTTGGGGCAGGGACTTTGTCCTGGCCTCATAAGACACCCTCATGAAAGAAGAATCTTCTATTTCCCAGGGCGATTTCAAGTCCTTTAAACATCCAGTTTATACCTTGCTTAATCCTCACTTTGTTCAATGTTTTAAAACATATGTTTCATCTTTACTGTTTTTTTTCATTACTTGTTCAATTAATATTTAATTTTTTTTTCTTTTCCTTAGTGGGAATCAGGATATGTTTGCAAAAGGGGACAAACTGATTGCCCAAACTCAAGACAAAGAGGATTGGTATTTGTTTTTCCTTCCTCATCTCCCACCTCTTCCCACATGCTTAGTTCTTAAATTTTGAGAAACTAAAAAGATCTCTGTCTCCTCTTTGAGCTCTGGATGGCCTCCAGGACACAAAAGGAAGTCCTGTGGGACAGAATGGCCACCTGAATCATACATGCACAATGCTTTTGACATCTTGACAATACACCAGAGGGAGTAAGTATAGTTTTCCACCCAAAAAACACATTACTTTTCACTAATTTGCCAAAAAGCACTCCAAGCAGTGCTGATTTGTCCATGCAATTCACAAACTATGTATACAAAGACTACAAGGACATCCAGGAGAGGAAATCCAACTGTGTAAATCTCCCAACTTGAGCACGCTTGTTTAAGTCCCAAAGAGAAATTGCGAAAGATGTGATGGGGTAATGTTGTTTAAGGAGGACCCCTTAAATGAAGGCAAATCTTGTTGCAACTTTATCTCTAGGATCTTTTCATTCAAGTATTAGAATTTCCATTTTAATGGCCTGGCTTAAGGATAAACAAATAACATACAACCACAGAAAAAAACCAAACTGATATTTCAGGGAAAATTTAACATATCTCCCTGTTTTCAGTTCTTTAGGAGATGATTAGTGTGATGGATTGAATGTTTGTGTTGCTCCAAAAATTGTGTGTTGAAGCCCTAACCATCTCAAGCAATGGTATCCAGAAGTGGAGGCTTTGGGGTGTTACTAGGATTGGATGTGGTGGAACTCCAATGATGGGATTAGTGTCCTGATAAGAAGCAGAGAGCTTTCTCTCTAATCATGTATGAACACAGTGAGTGGGTGGTTTTCTACAGGCTAGGAAGAGAGCTCTCACCAGGGAATTGAATAAGCCAAAGCCTTGATGCTGGTCTTTCTGCCTTCAGAACTGGGAGAAATAAATTGCTTAAGCCACTCAGTCTACGGCATTTTGTCATGGCAGCCCAAACTGATTAAGAGAGTCAGGTGAAGAAAATTTCTAATAGATATTTTAGTTTGGATGTCTGAAAATCTGATTATATGCTTAAAAATTAGAATTTGCAGCTTGAAAATCAAAGTTTTATAAACTATCAAATAGCTCAGTAATAGGTCTTCATCCATCATAAACTCCATGTTCTATGAAGTTTCTTTAGTGTTGGGATCCACTGGAGGAGCTCTTAAACTATGTTAAGAACTTTCTTAGGCCTTAAGATGAACATGGGGGCTTGAGACACCTCCACGTAAGCTGACCAACATCAGGGAGCTCAGTTCGTACAATTCTTTTTGCTCTGAACTTCTTTTGATAATGTTGTACCAAAAAAATCTTTATCAATATTTTCCATCTATATGAAAAATGCAGTGCATATTACGAGGACTCAGAAATACTGTCAGTGCTGTGGCACTATACAAAGAGATGCTATTTCTGGATTTACAAAGACAGCAGGGAACTAGTATTTTCTACTTTATTATAGGAAGTAACTCATCTTAGAAATTCAGTGAAAAAGGCTGCATCTGACATGAACTTTGAGCAAGTGTATTGATAGAAATGACAAGACATAGAAAGGAGTCATTGAAAACTGGAAAAGGAACTCAGATTAGACCAAAATAGACTATTATCTTAGATACTTTTTATGAATTCTTTACTGATAGAATTTTATATTAGAATACTATTTTCTTATATTGAGTAGACTTATGATTAATGTAATGTCTGATAAAATGCATTTTATTTTCATAATGTAGGTTCAGGACATTTTAAGTAATCCTTTTGTCTTCCCCAAAGATCTAGAGTTGAAGAAGAGTCTCCAGACACTGTCATCTATTGATCCCTTCACTGGCAGAGCCTCTGTGACTGTGATAACTTAGATTCTCGGTCAGTACAGACGACATCAGGTAAGAAGTCACCCTACGGAATGCTGTTTTAATGGGGCATGTATCTGCCACATGGCGCCACAACCATGTTTCATTTCTGTCTTCCTTATTTTTGTTTATTTCTTGTAAACTGTGGCATAACACTGCTTATCCTCTTGTGTACCTTGCACTTTTCTGGGAAAGTTATATTCAAGCTACGTACACTGAAGGATAGGACTTTACAGTGTGGTCCCAATACTTTTCAGATCACAATGCTCATCTTCATCTGTGCCATGCTTCCCGTCAATGTGAAAGGCAAGATGGCTACAATTTAGACAGTAAAGGGACATGAGGCGTTTTAAAAAACTTCTATTAGAAATGTGACCCTGGTTAACCCTAAAAATTCAAAGCTAGAAAACTAGTAAAAATGAATATATAGCAATATTTCAAAAATCAAGAGAACAGTACGAAACACTACAAAGGAAGTATAATGAATATTTTATCCTAAGATTGTTATTATAACCTTTTTGCCGGCAATGTTTTATATGTTTTCAAGAGTAGGAATGTAAAAATAATATTTAGCCAGAAACAGAATTCAAAATAACGGAGAAAATATCCTGCTTTGTTCTTGAGAGTTCCTTATATTTTCTTGTTTCAGGATGAGGAATAAAAATTCAAATAGTTTTCCACATGATCTTACTAGGTGCTAAATTGGCTTGTATTTTTTCTGGACTATTTCTAACACCTGAATAAATCTGTAATAGTGTTGGGGGGATGGAGGAAATTCTTACTTGAACAAATGTCTAAATTCTGGGATTATATAACCTGTGTATAATTTGTGGTACACCAGGACAATGTTTTATTCAAAGGTAACTTATGTATTACCACACTCATGTCCAAAATAAATGTGGAAAAACATATCCATAAACTTTGTATTATTTATTTCTCTAAAATAGAGTACTAGTAATAGAATACTAGTGCCTATAGTTGCTATTATTTTCTCTGGTAATTTTCCTTACATAACAGAAAATCCACTTGAGTAGTTTATATTTCAATACTCTTTTCTGGTTTAACCCTTGACCATTTCTCTCTTCATTAACTAGGGTTTAATCAAGTTGCTGTTTTTTAATCTACCCTTTCTCCCCTTGTATGTATCAATTAGATATAGGCTACTGTGCCCCAGTCTGCAGAATCTGTCATTGCTTTGAATCTTCCAAGAATCATGCTTGCCCTCCTGCCCTTTGAAACATCTTCAAGTTCTCTGAAATGTCCTCAAAACCATGAGTTTCATTTATATGCAAGAAAACTTAGCACTGGCATTTAAAAATGTCAATGAAAAGTCTGCATGTTTTATTTTCTTTTCCACTAAGTTTCTTTCGGCTTCTTTGTCTTCCACCCAATTTGTTTTAAACTTGCTGCTTTCACTTACTTTAACAATCCTTCTTCTGACTTTACATTTAATCTTTTCACTGGGATTATTTTTCCACTAAAAACACCGACTGAATTTTAAAGTACAGTATTGGAATCCCAATGTAAATGTGGGTAACTTCTCAGTTAAATAATAGAAATCAGTTTTCTCTTATCCTTCCTTCCTTCCTATGGGTAAATAGTTCAGAGTTATTAAGGTTTAGTAAACAACACATAAGTCAAATCTTGTAAACTAGGACTTATTAAATTAAAATGTACATCTTCTATCTCACGCAATACTAAACTAAGAAAAATATCCTTTGATTTACAAAAAACTTTTAAAATGTCCTGTGTCCCATGCATTCACCACAAGGGGGCATATGTGTACAAGTGTTTCATGACCCCTTGGTAGCATCATTTTAAGATGACTATGTGCAAGTATTATTTTGTTTTATCATGCTTTTATGTCTTTTTTTCTAGTATGTGTGCTTTTTATAAAGTGATCCTAAGACTATAGCACTTTTTAATGTTGAATGTGGAGAATGAATTTCACTGTAGAACCAGAAGATATATTCTAGGCTAAAGCTCTAGAAACTGCAATTCCAGCAGTTTCTTCTATTTCCCATAAATCATATGGGAGTTCAAGCAAAATCTAATCATGTCCAAGTACACTGAAACCTCATAAACTTTGGAGATATTAAACATTCAATGGTATATTCTGAAATATACATAACTGTTTTAAAACTCTGAGATAAAATTCAGTGCCAGGTCAACTACATGGCTGCTGAGGAGTTACCCAAGTTTTGGCCACAGGTTACAGTTATTTCATGATTTATTTTCACAGAATTTACAGGCCTTGCATAAGTTCCCAAAGAGGGGCATACATTTCTACATCAGTCAATAAATGACAGTTTATTGGGAAAAAAATGACCATCACAGATAACCTAAAGAGAAGAAGCTATATGAAGGCAGCAAAGTGGAGGCTACTGAGGCCATTAAAACAAAGGTTAACAATGGAATAAAAAATTAACATCAGGACTAACAATTTCACTTTTTACTAGTAAGCATATTTTATACCATAAACCATCTCCTATAAGAAACTGAAACAAAATGCTTGGGTTACATGGAATATATATTAAAAGAATAAGGTCTCTTAGTGTGAACAACATCCATGGCTCTCAACTTCCCTTTGTCCCACCCTTTTCCCACTATTTGGACAAATCTTTTACCTGCTTGTGACTTCTGTCTTATTTAACAACATGTAAGGTTGGAGGAGGAATAATTGGATATGTGTCTAGATTATATTAGGGCAGTTAAGCAAAATGGGCTTTCAGATGGCCTGTTTCACAAACACCTGGGTGTTTATTAAAAACACAGATTTCCAGATCATGCCTTGCTACTCCTCCCCCAGACCCATGGAATGAAAATGACTCTCTGGGGCTGGGAATTGGGAATTAGCATTTTAAATAAGTGCCTTAGGTGATTTTTTATGCTGTTCATCTTAATAGCAGCTATAATCCATAGTTTAACTTATTATCTTGTTGATTTTTATATATCTGTAGAGAGGAGACAGTTTTAACAAGTCTATTCAAGATGTGGCTATAAATTCCAAGTTTATCGCCCACTGTGCATTCTACCATATTATGTCTATAGTGTTTTCTTCATTATTTAACGATTCCATTCACATACTGGCCTATTGTAATGTCTTGATTATGAAATTCTATGGAGGGTGGGGTGTATATGAGGGCATATAGCTTATCCCTTGCTTTTACTAGTTATTTTCTATTAATAATACAACTTGGTTCTATTGAATTTATGCTTTTCTTAGTAGCAGTTATTTTTAAAGGCAAATATGTTTGCAACTTAACCAGGAAAAGTGAGAAAGAAAAGAGAACGAGACCTTGGCTCTCAGAAAATTATACGCTATAAACACTAAAATTAGAAATGTTGCCTTCTCTTTACTTTCATAGCATATAGGAAAAACAAAGTTTTGAACAACTAAAAAGAACAAGGTAATGATTTAGTTTCTATTAAAAAAGAGAATTAAGCATCAGAATGTGCTAGAACCCAAATTACGCAAAATATCCAGGCAAGAGTAATCTCGAAAACATTATCTTTATGTATAATTCATTTAGCAGCTGCCTATTTGTGACACATATTATACATTGATTAAGAGCATGGTTAAACAACTGAATGATATGCATGCTTCATATAATAACACTCTGTTCTTACTGCAAGTTTAAAGAAGCAAAACTGGGAATAGTGAGACTTGGCATGTTTATGTTAATTAGAACGGCCATGATCTGAATAATGCTAATAATTATGGAACATGAAGGCATTCAGAACTGTTCCTTGCAGAGCAAGAGGTCCAAGGAGAATTTGGGGGAAGTTCTTTGCAGTGGCCTGTAAGTAAACCATGATGCCCTAAGAAAACATGATGAGTAAGTAGTGAGCATAAAGCAACCAAGGGGTAGTCAGGTGATAAACAGAGAAAAAGGGGAAAAAACATTTATTTCTTGACAAGGATGCAGATAAATTTTTCAGTGTTTGAAATTCAACTCTGTGTTTCTTGAAAGTACACTTCAAAATTCGATAGCACTTTCTCTAGCTTTTGATTTCCTAAGGACTGCTTACAGGCTTGGAAAAGTTGATGATTGTGGGGAGTAATGGTAGGCCCTGGGGTGACAATTAAGGGCCAGGTATTGAATTTGAAACTCTGTGGAAGAATCTGAGGCTTCTTGGAATGTTGCCCAGAATTCCATTTAAAAAATCAGTAATGGTAATGTTCATTTCCTTAATCTCTTCATCGCTGGTTTAAAATTGTTGCCCAGTGAAATGACCTACAGCCATCTTTTTGTTTAGAAAAGTTATATGAAAACAATGGAGCAAACAGGTTGCCTATTCACTTGTCCTGGCACTCTCCCAGGAGGTATTTCTCTATCTCTATAACATACATTGTTTCTTTCCATTGGCATGCATGTAAAATATTCATTGCAGAATAATTTTAACAGTTCAATAAACAAAGGAAAAATAGACATTTTGAGATATCTGTGCATTTGTAATATATATTACCAGAGACTAAGAAATCATTCTCCTTATTTCTCAAATCTTCAGAGACTTCCAACTACTGCTCTCCATTACCTTCTGCATGGGCTTCAGAGATGAGAAACAGAAGGAAGTTTGTATACGACAAGAGAGAAACTGAAGTGGGAAGTTTTGTAATAGAAGGAGGATCCAATTGTGGAACAGATTCTCTCCTTTAATAAAGTCATGGCAATAATTAACTGACTTTGTTTCCAACGTAATAGCCATATGACTGAGCACATCACAAGTTCTTTGGCCTCAATTTCTTTACTTGTTAATAAATAAAAAATAAACACAGTTTGACACACACACACTTACATATATTGGTAGAGCTATTGATACAAGGCATACCAACTATCTTCGCCACTCTGTTTTCTATTCCAGCTTACACCAAGCTTCCATCATTTCCTGTCTAAGGGTTCAAATGCATCTTTTGCGCTTTCTCTCTGACCCTCTACAATTCATTCCCAACATATCAGGCAGAAGGAGCTCTTGGAAAATAAAATTTCTGTTATGTCACCAGGTGCTTAAAATTTTCCAATGTATTCCTTTCCACGACCTTCAAGCTTTAGTTTCCTACCCCTTTCCCTGATCTCTTAGTGGGTCAACCATCCTGGCCTTATTCCTACTTCTGAACTATGCCAAACTTGTTCCCTAAGATTTAGGAGCTGTATTTCTTTCCTTTCACCACAGAACATCTGGCTTCAGATCTTTTCATGGCTGGTACCTTTATTTTTTTCAGGTCTCATTTCAAACGACACCTCATTAAAGAAGTATTTTCTGACTGTGCTTCCAAGGTAGCTTCTCAAGTTTATTTTTTATAATTTTATTATATATCCAGCATCTGTCGCTAAGATTGAGATTCCTCTCTCTCTTACTTTTAAAACTTCATTTATTATCTTTATCTATTAAAGAAATTGTTTATTGTCTTTATAATAAAGATTTTCAGGGCTGCAAGCTCCATAAGAAAAGCTTGTTTACTGCAATATCTTCAATTTCCAGAACAGTACGTGGCACATAGTAGGAACTCAAGAAAGGGCTTGTATAAAGTCTCTCAGACTGTAATTAGATATGATTATTTAATGTCCGTCTTCTCTACAGACCCGTTTAGCATCCAATTATATTAAGAAGTACATGTTAAATGAATAAATTATGATTACTGAATCACCAAAGTAACTGTATATTTATAGTCTGCTTAGATAATCTAGTCCATTTGTATGACTGAGGTGACATTTTAATCACTCATGTGTTCATTTTCTTATATACATTCTCTATCAATCTGGAGGTTCTCTTTTGTGTTGATTACTGTATCAGAATGTCTGCAGGTACAGGTCACAGAGTCACAGAAGGTCCATTTCTCAGGAGCGTAAGTAAATAAGATATTTAACTGAATTATAAACAAATAACCAGAGTAGGTGGATTCTGTATGGACACAGACACTTAACATTTTCACTAGATAACTAGGCTCTTTTGTGCCATCTTGAGCACTGGGTTTGTCTCCTTAGGCTTGTTGCCTCAGGACTGAAAGACGACTGTCACAGTCCCAAGCCCATGTCCTTCCAAAGCTATATTCGAGGCAACACAGAAAAGAAACGGCCAATGCTACAAAGCTTTACATGTAAGCCTATTTACAGTAGACCTCAACCCCCAAAGTTTCTCCAAAGTTGCCAAACTCACTTCCCTTTACATTTAAATGACTTTTCAAAGAATAAAATTTAAGTGTCAAAGGAGAGTGGTATGAATATGTATAAATTATGATTTATATTTCGGGTCTGAGTTCATTATCGGCATCCAAATAAAGATTTTATTAGCAAGGAGAAGATGACAAGAGAGGCTATGTAGGCAGCTAACAGGACCTGCCATAAACAGCATAAAATAACTGATAATCTTTTTCAATTTATTTGCCATTGATGTAAAGCTCCTTATACTGGGAATAAGTAAGCTTTTTCACAGAGCTTTCATGTGATTTATACTATATTTATAATGTTTTTCTTTCCAGTTTTCTATTGTCAGAGGGGGGAAAGGCCTTTTTTTGACATCAGAGATGAAACTGGCAATTAAGCATTAGAAAGACTTCATTTCTTAAGATGGTATCTCTGAAACTCAAGGGCCAAAGTCAGCAGCTTTTTGTACACTGTCTTATTTTGTCTTTTTTCTGCACAAGCAAGATGGGCCAATGAACATGGTGCTTTCCGCTTGCTGAACATCTGCTGATTGATCTTCCTCAGTAAATCAATTTAGCCTGGGTTGGTTCTAAAATCACTAGGAGCAGGGAGAATAACTCTGAATTAGACAGTGTTGGATGTTGCTAAAACAAAAACAAGCAGCACTTGGTATTTCCTACAATTTATGGTTAATCATCAAGATGTAGGCCAAACATCTTGAGATTTGTGACTGGCCTTCGATTATTCCTCATTGATTAGCATTTACACTAGAAGGGCTGGATATATTTCAGATGTTTGTAGGTATTAAAATATTATGTACTGTGTGCTTTTATAAACAATTTGTCTTGGGTCTTGTAAAATTTTCCCTTCTGTGAATACCCTGATCCACTGTTATAACGGCTTCAATGTCTGTAGCATTTTCTGCTGTCTATTGTAATTTTTTCCTTCTCTTATGATACATTAAGGATTGTTTTAGGCTTACTCATTTGGTGGGTTGTGATTAACAGCCATATAAGGGAAGAAATTAATGTAATTTTACTGAAAACAATGTGCTTATAGTTTCACTTTCTTCCTACCATTTTCCTTATTAGTGTCATTATCAGCAATTAACTAAGCAGACACTAAGCAGTATATTAATTTTGCTGTTGAAAGCATTAAAACATGTAAAAGATAAATAATCTGCTCTCTAGGGTTTTATAAAAAGCTAAAGGGATTCATTACTACTTGTAATTACGACTTGTAAGTCACCCCAAACCTTGAAAACTGATCAGCAATGTTAGTTTCTCAGTAGTCTCTTGTCTTCAATAATGCCTTCCAAGGTCTAAGGCCTTAGAGTCCTTTCTTTAAAATGCATATTGGAAAGACACAGGGTTGACATCTACAAAGGGTTTGCTTTTGTGCATGCTTTGCACAAATGACAGATTGAGGTTTTCCTGCAGTGTGGCTTGGCTTCTTAACAGTATGCATGAATGAACAAGATGGTCCTCTCTAGCTTCAAGATTTCTTAGAGCTGTTTGCACAGTCCTTTTCTATTCTGCGTATGATAATCTTCAAACCTTCTTCACGTGTTTCACTACCAAGACCTCTGTGATGATCACAAATCCTTATTTCCTAAGCTCCAAAGACAAGACATTTTAGGAAATAATTCTTTAGATATTATCTGTGCTGTTGAATCCTACTTCCATCTAATGCTTTGCTGTTCAGCCGTTAAGTCGGGTCTGACTCTTTAAGACCCCATGGACTGTAGTACTCCAGGCTCCTCTGTCTTCCACTGTCGCCCAGAGTTTGCTCAAATTCACATCTGCTGAGTTGGTGGTGCTATCTAACCATCTCATTCTCTGCTGCTCCCCTCTTCTTCTGCCCTCAATCTTTCCCAGCATCAGGATCTTTTCCAATGAGTTGGCTCTTCATATCAGGTGGCCAAAGTACTGGAGCTAGAGCTTCAGCATCAGTCCTTCCAATGAATATTCAGGACGGATTTCCTTTACAATTGACTGATTTGATCTCCTTGCAGCCCAAGGAACTCTCAAGAGTCTTCTTCAGCACAATTTGAAGCATCAATTAATGCTTAAGTCTGCCATTGTCAATTCACCCAAAGAAGTATATGCCTCCTGGCAGCACTGTACCAGAAAACTACCATTAAGATGTTTGGTCTCTCAGCCTTGATTCAAGCCAGTATGTATGATGTTCACTTCTTCAACAGTTATTGGGCATTATTGGGTATTGTTGCTCTGCATGTAGCACATGTTCTCTCTGGTTTAGTGTAAAGCTTTGTTGCCCTTTCAACTCCATTGTTGTGGATTTGCTTTCTGACATTTGGACTCAAAATCTGGATATATTAATTCTGGAGAATGTAGTTTTTAAACATTAGATCATTAGAGTACCCCTTACAAAAGCTTCTACTGACAAAAATGAATAAAAACTGTCAGAATTTCTGACTATGAATTAGTCCATCAAATAAACATTGGTTGGCTCAAGGGCACTTTTCTCCCTTTGAATTAAGGAAACCTAAAATTGGCATATTGATTTCTTTCCCTTCAGCTAATTACAATGGTCTGCATATTTGACTGATTTCGACTGACTTCTATCATAATATCCTTATCCATCAGAGGGCAGACAGAAGGAAAACCACAATCACAGGAAACTAACCAAGCTGATCACATGGATCACAGCCTTGTCTAGCTCAATGAAACTATGAGCCATGCTGTGCAGGGCGACCTAAGAGGGACGGGTCACGGTGGAGAGTTCTGACAAAATGTGGTCCACTGGAGAAGGGAATGGCAAACCACTTCAGTATTCTTGCCTTGAGAACCCCATGAACAGTGTGAAAGGCAAAAAGACATGACACTGAAAGATGAATTCCCCAGGTCAGGAGCCGCCCAATATGCTACTGGAGAAGGGTGGAGAAATAGCTCCAGAAAGAATGAAGAGATGGAGCCAAAGCAAAAACAGTGCACAGCTGTGGATGTGAGGGTGATGGAAGTAAAGTCCGACGCTGTAAAGAACAATATTCATAGGAACCTGGATTGTTAGGTCCAAGAATTAAGGCAAAATGGAAGAGTTCAAACAGGGGATGGCAAGAGTGAACATCGACATTTTAGGAAAAAGTGAACTAAAATGGACTGGAATGGGCAAATTTAATTCAGATGGCCATTACATCTACTACTGTGGGCCAGAATCCCTTAGAAGAAATGCAGTAGCCCTCATAGTCAACAAAAGAGTCCAAAACGCAGTACTTGGATGCAATCTCAAAAATGACATAATGGTTCTCTGTTCATTTCCAAGGCAAATCATTCAGTGTCATAGCAATCCTAGTCTATGTCCCAACAAGTAATAATGAAGAAGCTGAAGTTGAATGGTTCTAACACCTGTAAGACTTTTTAGAACTAACACCAAAAACAGATGTCCTTTTCATCACTGGGGACTGGAATGCAAAAGTAGGAGTCAAGAGATACCTGGAGTAGCAGGCAAATTTGGCCTTGGAGTACAAAATGAAGCAGTACAAAGGCTAATAGAGCTTTGCCAAGAGAATTCACTGGTCATAGCAAACACCTTCTTCCAACAACAGAAGAGATGATTCTACATATGGATATCACCAGATGGTCAACATTGAAATCAGATTGATTATATTGATTGATTATAATATGTATATTGATATACTGAATATATATTGATTATATTATTTGCAGCCAAAGATGGACAAGCTCTATACAATCAGCAAAAGCAAAATCAGAGCTGACTGCAGCTCAGATCATGAATTCCTTCTGCAAAATTCAGACTTAAATTGAAGAAAGTAGGGAAAACCACTAGACCATTCAGGTATGACCAGTGTCATAAATAAATCATATATGAATTTTAAATCAAATGTCTTACAATTATACAGTGGAAGTGACAAAAAGATTCAAAGGATTAGATCTGATAGAAGAGTACCTAAAGAACTATAGGTGGAGGTTCATATCATTGTACAGGAGGCAGTGATCAAAAACCATCCCCAAGAAAAAGAAACGCCAAAAGGCAAAATGGTTGTCTGAAGAGGCCTTACAAATAATTGAGAAAAGAAGAGAAATGAAAGCCAAGGAGAAAAGGAAAGATATGTCCATCTGAATGCAGAGTTCCAAAGAATAGCAGGAGAGATAAGAAAGCCTTTCTCCATGATCAATGCAAAGAAATAGAGGAAAACAATAGAATGGGGAAGACTAGAGAACTCGTCAAGAAAATTAGAGATGCCAAGGGAACTTTTCATGCAAAGATGCGCACAATAAAGGATAGAAATGGTATGGACCTAAAAGAAGCAGAAGATATTAAGAAGAGGTGGCAAGAATACACAGAACGATACAAAAAAGATCTTAAGGACCAGGATAACCATGATAGCATTATCACTCACTTAGAGCCAGACATCCTGGAATGTGAAGTCAAGTGGGCCTTTGGAAGCATCACTATGAACAAAGTTAGTGGGGGTGATGGAATTCCAGTTGAGCTATTTCAAGTCCAAATGATAATGCTGTGAAAGTGCTGCACTCACTATGCCAGCAAATTTGGAAAACTCAGCAGTGGCCACAGGACTGGAAAAGGTCAGGTTTCATTCCAATCTCAAAGAAAGGCAATGCCAAAAAATGTTCAAACGACCACACAATTGCTCTCATTTCACATGCTAGCAAAGTAATGCTCAAAATTCTCCAAGCTAGGCTTCAATAGTATGTGAACTTAGAAATTCCAGATGTTCAAGTTGGATTTAGAAAAGGCAGAGGAACCAGAGATCAAATTGCCAATATCCGTTGGATCATCAAAAAGGCAAGAGTTCCAGAAAAACAGCTACTACTGCTTTATTGACTATGCCAAATCCTTTCACTGTGTGGATCACAACAAACTGGAAAACTCTTCAAGAGATGTTAATACCAGACCACCTTACCTGCCTCCTGAGAAATCTGTATGCAGGTCAAGAAGCAACAGTTAGAACCACACATGGAACAATGGACTAGTTTCAAACTAGGAAAGGATAATATATTGTCCTTTACAGGGATATACAAGGCTATATATTGTCACCCAGCTTATTTAACTTATATGCAGAGTACAACATGTGAAATGCCAGGCTGGATGAATCACAAGATGGAATCAAGATTCCTGGGAGATATGTCAATAACCTCAGATACGCAGATAATACCACTCTTACAGCAGAAACAAAGAGGAACTAAAGAACCTCTTGATGAAAGTGAAAGAGGAGAATGAAAATGTTGACTTTAAACTCAACATTCAAAAAACTAAGATTATGGCATCTGGTCCCATCACTTCATGGCAAATAGGTGAGGAAACAGTGGAAACAGTGACAGACTTTATTTTCTTGAGCTCCAAAATCACTGCAGATGGTGATTGCAGCCATGAAAGTAAAAGATGCTTACTCCTTGGAAGAAAAGCTATGACAAACCTAGATAGCGTATTAAAAAGCAGAGACATTATTTTCTGACAAAAGTCCACCTAGTCAAAGCAATGGTTTTTCTAGTAGTTATCTATCAGATGTGAGAGTTGGACCATAAAGAAAGCTGATTGCCGAAGAATTGATGCTTTTGAACTGTGTTGGAGAAGACTCTTGAGAGTCCCTTGGACTTCAAGGAGATCCAACCAGTCAATCCTAAAGGAAATCAGTCCTGGATATTCATTGGTAGGACTGATGCTGGAGCTGAAGCTCCAATACTTTGGCTACATGATGTGAAGAAAAGACCTTGAATCTGATGCTGGGAATAATTGAAGACAGGAAGAGAAGTGGATGACACAGGATGAGATGATTGGAAGGCATCACTTACTCGATGGACATGAGTTTGAGCATGCTCCGGGATTTGGTAATAGACAGGGAAGCCTGGCATGCTGTAGTCTGCGGGGCTGCAAAGAGTTGGATAGGACTGAGTGGCTGAACTGAAATGAATTACAAAAGTCTGTATATTTGACTGATTTTGACTGAGTGATATCATAATATCTGTCGAGTAAGAATTGCTTTTCTGGAAGAGTCAGTTTATTATTTGTCCCAAATGGCAAAGCTCTTTTCTTAGTGATGAATTTGGTTTATCAAGCCAGGATTTTATTGTTTTTCATTCTTCCAAGGTTTATTTGTTCACCACTTTTTTATTGAAAAAGTTATTTAAATCTTCACATTATAGTCTTCTGATAACATAGCTATTTTTCTCCTGTTTTTCTTTATATTTAGGCTGCTGAATTACATTTACCTAGAGGAAACTGTCATTTTCTTTTCTTGAATTTTTCATTAAAATTCTATGCAGAAACCTGTCCTTATTTCTATTTGTGCTAATGATATGTAGCTTGGTGGGAGCTACTAGGTTTCACGGTCCTGTACCCAAGAGTGACTTTGTGCCTGAGGCTGTCATATCACTTCCATTCTTTGCTTCATTAAATCTTAAGGAACAATTGAAGTACAAGTCATTCTTCAGGTTGGCCTGGCTCACCTACACAGACTTAGTGTAAGATGCATTTTCCCACATGGTATTAATATCTTAGCACAGTTTCACTTCTACCATTGATGACTTGATAGACAGAGAATCTTGTGATAGGCTCTCAAAGCATAACATTTTCATTTTTCAAAATAAAAAAAATCAAAAATATTTCTCACCATAGGTTCTTTTATTTAGTGCATTGGATATCATATGATTTCAAATGAAAGTGTTTAAAAGATTTTACTGCATAACTTTTAACAGTAACTCTTTTATTTAAAAAAGATAGAAGTGAGTGAAAATTCATATTATGTTTTACTAGCAGGTAAGCATCATCTCCAGGCAAATCTCAATTATTTATGCTAAAGTGCTTAAAGGCAGAATAGTGAATGATCTAAAATACTTTTATCTTACTTTCATTAAAAATATCTACTCTTAAAGCTGAACACATCTTAAGATTTAAAAATTCACATCAAAAAGTCAAGTCAACTTAGAAACACTTGAATGAGGTAAAGGAGGAAGGATGCTTAGATCTCCCCCCAACTATATGAAAACAACTATATGAAACAACTATATGAAAACTATATGAAATGCATGCCCCTCATGCTCCTCCATTATTTGCTTTAAATATCTCCATGTTGGGTATAGAGCATGTCTTCTTTAATTATCTCCATGTTGGCATGGAGTGACTCTTCTCATATATTATGCAGAATAGGGGAGGTTAAGAGTTGGAGCTTGGAGAGACCTTACTAATTCAAAGTAAATAGAATTAAGGTATTAAAATAACTGTGATTATGCAGGTTATGTATTGTCAATAGTGAGACTCAACAGTTCAACTAGGAATGTCCTTAAAAGGAAATACCACTATCAAGGAGAAAAGCAAAGTTTGTCTTGGATGATACAAAGTGAACACAATTGAAAGTCGGAATCAAGGAATTTTATAAGTTTTACAGATACTGTGGTAAAATGATTTTTCCATTTCATTTTGGTCTTTAAAATATAAGAAATGGAGCTACTCATTTTAATTAAAAAAAAAAAAAAACCCTGGATAGTGACTGCCATTACTGTCATTGTCGTTGTTTAGTTGCTCAGTTGTGTTTGACTCTTTGCAAGCTCATGGACTGGGCAAGAATACTGGAGCGGGTTGCCATTTCCTTCTCCAGGGGATCTTTCCCACCCAGGGATCGAACCCACGTCTCCTGTTATGGCATGCAAATTATTACTGAGCAATCTGGGAAGCCCAACTGCCATTATACTATATCGTAAATAAAACATATCTCTTAAAACAGACAAATGTGAGCCAAAATATTTTAATGTTCTTTTTTGGTAAATATGACCTCATTTCCATAATTGAGAGCAAAGAGGTTTAACATTTTCTATGTAAGTTTAAGATTGGTTGCTTAGCAACATTCAAATGAGAGAGAGACCCTCCTCTAGAAGTGGGTATAGAATAGTTGTCCATGTAAATGTGTGTCAGATTCAGTGAAGGAAGAGATTTCTTTGCACTTAAAACCAGATATGAGACCATATAGTCAAATGAGAGCAATCTAAAGTCAGTAAATTTTGTGCAGATTAAATTATCTACAAATCACTGATTGTATATGTATCATTAGGTAGGTTCCATAATCATTCCTGCCAACCTCTTTACAGAACTGGCATGGAAAACCAGTGTCTCTCAGTCCTTGTCTAGATCCTATTTTGGGGCACTTTTCCCTTCTGTCTTTAGACCATAATACAAACCGGAATTACTCTAATAACATTGCAAACAATAAAAGTAAACAAACTATATTTGACAAGGATGGATACACTTACAGTTGTTGTATAAGCAGCTTCTGGATCATCTTCCAGCACTCGGGAGAGACCGAAATCAGAAACTTTGCATACTAAGTTGCTGTTGACCAATATATTCCTAGCTGCCAGATCTCGGTGAACATAACCCATATCAGAAAGATACTTCATCCCTGATGCAATGCCTCGGAGCATACCGACCAACTGGATGACTGTGAAGTGACCATCATGTTTCTGAAAGAGAATCACAGTTATTTATGTTAGTTTATTTTATTACAGTGTGGGTGCATGCACGCATTCCTGTGTGTCTGTTTGTGTAGGGGTGGTGTGTGTGTGTGTGGTGTATTAAATGAAACTCATGAATTTATTATACTGGATCCAATTAATGTAAACACCAAGTCTGTTGATCATTTTGTTCATAACAAAAGTAAAAATTTGTTTGAGATTTAAAGGAAAGGAAAACCTAGGTTGAAGTGATAAAGGAGGAAAAACAAAGGAGAGAAGAAAATCATCCAAATTAACTTCCAGAAAAGATGATTTCAAAAATTCTAAGTAAGAAAAGGGAACTAAATTTAAATAAGATAATAGCAATGACTTCTAAGAAAAAAGAATTCACTTTCCGTAGTAGTTAGCTCCTAACCAGCTGTGTGTGTGTGTGTGTGTGTGTGTGTGTGTGTGTGTGTGTGTGTGTGCGCGCGCACGCGCGCGCGCCCAATCATTTCTGACTCCGTGTGACCCTATGGACTGTACAGGGCAGCAAAATCTGGAATTGGATGAGAGTTGTGTGATTGATTGCTGGAAATTGTGAAAAATGATCAAAGAAAAAAAAATTAACTGTATAAACAAGTTTAGAAAGTTGTAGGAGAATGAAAATCACATGCAAACAGAAAATAAGTTGATTTTCCTAATCTTTCCTTATAGAGTTGACCCTTAAATAAAGGCGTGGACTGCACAGTTCCACTTATACCTGTACTTTTCTCAGCAAATACCTAGTTGACCTTTTGCATCTGCAAGTTTTGCCAGCTTGCAGATTGTGTACAGTACTGTGTTTATGGTCCTAGGTTGATTGTATCGGAAGATATAGAATTCTCAGATACCAAGGGCTGACTGGAACTTCAGCATCTGTATATTTTTGTATCTGAGGTGGGTCTTGGAACCTGTTCCCTGTGAATATCCAGAGACAATTGTACAGAGCAAGTGGAAAGAAAAGTTGGCAGTTGACTGAAAACGGGACTATTTTAGTTCTTAGGGAAATTAAAAGAAATATGAATAACAAGCCAAGCACAGCAGTGGTATATAGTAATCAATCCTCTGACTAACTATGCCTCTCACCTTGATTTAAAACTATATTTTAACTGAAGTGTAATTGATTTACAATATTGTGTTCATCTCAGTAGTATAGCATAATCTAGTATTTTTGCAAATTATACTCCACTATGGGCTTCCCTTGTGGTTCAGCTGGAAAAGAATCTGCCTGCATTGCAGGAGGTCTTGTTCGATACCTGGTTTGGGAAGATCCCCTGGAGAAGGGAAAGGCTAGCTACTCTAGGGTTCTGGCCTGGAGAATTGCATGGGCTATATAGCCATAGGGTCGCAAAGAGTAGGACATGATAGTGATTTTCACTTTCTTTCACTTTTATACTTCAATCTAGATTATTACGAGATGAAGGGTATACAAACAGTATATTCTTGTTGCTTATGCATTTTATAAATAGTAGTTTGTATATATTAATCCTATACCCCTAATTTGTTCCTTTGCCCCTGCACTCACTCTTCCCTTTGATAACCACAAATTTTGAAGTAATTTTTTTAAGTAAAAAAAAATTCAACTGTCATTCATGTAGGCTGTGTGCACAAGTAAGACCTGATACAAATACTGTGGTATAAATGTAGAGAAAATGAATATATAAAAATATTTTAAGTTTGAAAAATGATGCATACTGTTCTACTTAATTATTTGGAGATTGTTGTCATTAATGGGGTTATAGAGAAGTGAGATTCTCAAATTGGTTTTATATATCAGGTAACATTTGTTTATGAATGATACTAAAATTAATATTTATTAAGAGACCAGAGGACTATACTACCTTATATAAGGTGGTAGAGGCATACATAACAGTAACTCAAAATTTGCAAAGTTAAGGAATTTTTCATGGATATATGATTTAAACTGTAGAGTAGGTTAAACATTGGGATGAATTGACCATATCACAGTGATGTGGTCTCTGCTGTAATGATGATTCATTGATCAGTTAAATGAATAAACTTATACAACAAACAAAATAAACTTCATCTTACTGCAACAACTTACATCCCTGATAGCTCTATGATAATATCTCCCAAATCAAGTGCAGAGTAAGGAAAAGAATGCTTTCCATAAAATAAACAGTCTACAGCAAGAGTATCCCATTTAAGCAGGTGCTTCTATATAATTAATGTATAAAAGATAACCTAACAATGAAAGTCTTTGCTTTTATTTGGTCTTTACGTTTCTGATCCATCTTCTTAGACAGTGCACAATTAGATGAAATCTGCCTCTTCTATCATGTACCTTCCCTACCTCTCCTCTATTAGGAATCTCAAAGCCTTTGAAAGCATTCATTCTTTTGGCCCTGAAAGGATTACACTAATTTTAAAGAGATGGTTCTTTTACATATCAGTCAGTCGCCTGGTATCACAGTTCTTGTCGAGGCAGAATTTCTGTAGAGTAGGAAATGTTAATAATAGACGATCTGAAAACTAGAGTGTGTGTTAGTCTCCTTATCTGTATAACGAGAATGCATGCGTGCTTAGTTGCTCAGTCGTGTCCAACTCTTTGTGACTCCATGGACTGTAGTCCACCAGGCTCATCTGTCCGTGGGGTTCTCTAGGCAAGAATACTGGAGGGGGTTGCCATTTCCTATGCCAGGGGATCTTCCCAACACAGGGATCAAACCCAAGTCTTCCCCATTGCAGGCAAATTCTTTACTGTCTGAGCCACCACTGAAGCCCTACAATGAGAATACTACAATCTAAGTAAGAGTTGTAGTGAGAATCACATGCAAAACAAGCAACACAGCTCATCACTTATTTCAATAATACCTGGTATTTAATAAAAGCATAAAATCATATGTAGTTTTTGTAATTTTAATAAAATTCAGAGAACTCTCCACTCACTCTCCTGAAAAATCAAGGCAAAAGAAACCCCTACATCATAAGGAGAGAGAGCTATTCAATGCCAGGTTGAAATTTAATTTCCTGTCTTGTTCTGAGGGTGGCACAAAGTATCAATTTATTTCTTTAAAAAATAAAAGACTTTTTTTTTAGAGCACTTTAAAGTTCGAAGCAAAATTAAAAGGACAATACAGAGATTTTCCATATACCTTCTCCTTCCACACACACATGGTCTTCCCACATGTGATTATCAACATCCTTTACCAGAATGGCACATTTGTTACAATTAATGAAACTCTAACAACAAATCATAATCACCCGAAGTCCATGGTTTGAACATTAGGATTCATTCTTAGTGTTGCACATTCTATGGGTTTGGACAAACTTATAATGACATGTACTCACTGTTACAATATCACATAATGTTTATGTATAGTAACATGCATCAATAACAGTATTTTCACTGCTCTAAAAACTCTCTGTGTTCCATCTGTTCATTACTCCTGCCACTCCCTCCCTCAGCAACCACTTATTTTTTAATGGTTTTATAGTTTTGTCTTTTCCAGAATGTCATACATTTGGAATCAGTATGTAGCCTTTCAGATTCTTTAACTTAGTAATATACATTGATGATTTCTTCATGTCTTTTCATGGCTTGAGAGCTCATGGTGAGCAATATTCCATTGTCTGGATATGCAGTTTTTTTTACCCATATACTTACTAAAGGACATCTTGATTACTTCTAAGTTTTGGCAATTATAAACAAAGCTGATATAAACATTTCCATTTATTAACTGTTTATAGCAGTTTTATTTATTGACTGTTTATGCAGGTCAAGAAGCAATGATTAGAACTGGACACATAACAACAAATTGGTTCTAAATTGGGAAAGGAGTAGGTCAAGGCTGTGTATTGTCATCCTGCTTATTTAACTTATATGCAGAGTACATCATGAGAAACGCTGGGCTGGATGAAGCACAAGCTGGAATCAAGATTGCCAGGAGAAATATCAATAACCTCAGATATGTAGATGACACCACCCTTATGGCAGAAAGTGAAGAAGAACTAAAGAGCCTCTTGATGAAAGTGAAAGAGGAGAGTGAAAAAGTTGGCTTAAAACTCAACATTCAGAAAACAAAGATCATGGCATCTGGTCCCATCACTTCATGGGAAATAGATGGGGAAACAGTGGAAACAGTGTCGGACTTTATTTTTCTGAGCTTCAAAATCACTGCAGATGGTGATCGCAGCCATGAAATTAAAAAACGCTTGCTCCTTGGAAGAAAACCTATGACCAACCTAGACAGCATATTAAGAAGCAGAGACATTACTTTGCCAACAAAGGTCTGTCTAGTTAAAGCTACGGTTTTTCCAGTGGTCATGTATGGATGTGAGGGTTGGACTATAAAGAAAGCTGAGTGCTGAAGAATTGATGCTTTTGAACTGTGGTGTTGGAGAAGACTCTGGAGAGTCCCTTGGACTGCAAGGAGATCCAACCAGTCAATCCTAAAGGAAAGCAGTCCTGGATATTCATTGGAAGGACTGATGTTGAAGCTGAAATTCCAATACTTTGGCCACCTGATGTGAAAATTTGAGTCATTTGAAAAGACCCTGATATTGGGAATGACTCAAGGCAGGAGGAGAAGGGGAAGACAGAGGGTGAGATGGTTGGATGGCATCACCAACTCGATGGACATGAGTTTGAGCAAGCTCTGGGAGTTGGTGATGGATGAGGAAGCCTGCAGTGCTGCAGTCCATGGGGTCTCAAAGAGTTGGACACGACTGAGTGGCTGAACTGACTGAACTGAGAAGACCACACAGCTGCAGGCTTTATTATGGACATAAGTTTTCACCTCCTTTCACTGAATATCTAGGAGGACAATACCTGGATTGTATGGTAAGAGTATGGTTAGCTTTGTAAGAAACTGCCAAACTCTCTTCCAACATGGCTGTACCATTTTGCATCCCACCAGCAAGGGGCTTTTCCTGCTGCTCCATATCCTCACCAACATTTGTTGTTGTTAGTGTGACTGATTCTGGCCAATGTAATAGGAGCACAGTGGTATCTTATTTTAATTTTTGTTTCTCTAACATCATATAATGTGGAGAACCTTTTCACATCCTTATCTGCTATAAGGTGGAATGGTTGAAAGAATTGATCCAAATTGATCACGGAATCAGAATAGAGAGCCGACCATGAACACAGTCGATTGGTCCTTGACATAGGGGAAAAGAAATACCATAGGAAAAAAACAGTTTTTTCAAAAAATGGCATTGGAACAACCAGACATACACATGTGAAGAAAAAAAATGTTTATTAGTCTAGGTTTTTTGGTCAATTCTTTCAGATTTTCTATGTAGATAACATGTCATCTGTGAATAAAGACTATATCCCTCCCACTTCTTGTCTTATTGCATTAGGTAGTACTTCCAGAATGATATTGAAAAGAAGTAGTGGGAGTGGCCCTCCTTGCATGTTCCTGATCTTAGCGGGGCAGCTTTAAGCTTTCTACAATAGTGTATGATCTTAGCTGTTGGTTTTTTGGGTAAATAGTCTTTATCAAGTTTAGGATATTCTCCTCTATTTCTATTTTACTGAGTTTTTATCATGATTTGGCATTAGATTGTGCCAAATGCATTTTATATATCTTTTGCCATGATCATGTCATTTTTCTTTGTTTACCCACTTGCTGTGATGAGTAACAAGTGATTTTTGACAGTTAAACCAGTCATGCATATTGAGGTAAATCCCACTTCGTTGTGTAATTTATTTACAGTGTTGGCTATGATTTGCTAAAACTTTGTTCTAAGTTTTTTCTTAACAGCTTTATTGAAATATAATTCACTGGCTGATTCATCCACTACAATATTGTAAAGTAATTAGCCTCCAACTAATATAAATGAAAAAAAAGAAACATAATTCACATACCATATAATTTATGCTTTTAAAGCATACAATACACTTCTTTCTTAGTTTATTCATAGAGTGTGTAACCATCACCATTTGAGAACTTTTTCATCATTTCTCCCCCAAACCATATATTCACTAGCAGTTACTTTCCATCTCCCCCAACTCCTTCCACCAGTCATAGGCAACTACTCTTAAACTTTCTATCTCCTTAGATTTGTCTGTTTCAGGTATTTCATATAAATGGTTTCATACAATGTGTGTAGTTTTTTTGGTGGTATTCTTTCACTTAGTTTAACATTTCAAAGTCCACTTGTACAATAGCACATATCAGTATTTCATCATTTTTAATGAAGAATAATATTATATTAATTTTGTCTATTTATTCATCAGTGGCAGACATTAGAGTCACTTCCACTATTTGGTTATCATGCAAGGTTTTTTTGTTACACATTCACACTTATTTATTTTTTAAAGAAATTTTTTAAGTTCTAGTCTCTTAGCAGATTTCAATTATACAATACAGGATTAGCAACTATAGTCACCACGTTATACATTAGATCCTTAGAACTTATTCATCATATAACTGATAAGTTTGTGACCTTTTACAAGCCTTTTCCTATTTTCCACCCCCACCAACCCCTGGCAACCAGTTTTCCACTCTCTGTTTCTATGAATTTAACTTTTTTCCTTTTTGATGCCACATATAAATGATACCATACAGTATTTATCTTTCTCTGACTTATTTCCCTCAGCATAATGTCCTCCAGATTCATGTACACAGTGTCAAATGGCACGTCTTTCTTCTTTTTTAAGGCTGAATAGTATTTCAGCATATTATATTCCAAATTCTCTAAATCCATTCATCCAAAGTATCAAAAGATACTTTGGCTGTTTCCATATTCTGGCTGTTGTGAATAATGCTTCTATGAACATGGGAGTAGATATATCTTCAAGATAATACTTTAGTTTCCTTTGGTTATATATTCAGAAGTGAGATAGACAGACTATATAGTAGTTTCTATTTATAATTTCTTGAGGAATCACCATACTGTTTTCATAGTAGTAGTACCAATTTATACATTAGATCCTCAGAACTTTTGCCAGTGGAATGTCAAACCACTTCAGTATTCTTGCCTTGAGAACCCCATGAACAACATGACAAGGCAAAAAGATAGAACGCTGAAAGATGAACTCCCCAGGTCGGTAGGTGCCCAATATGCTACTGGAGATCAGTGGAGAAATAACTCCAGAAAGAATGAAGGGATGGAGTCAAAGCAAAAACAACACCCAGTTGTGGATGTGACTATGATAGAAGTAAGGCCTGATGCTGTAAAGAGCAATATTGCATAGGAACCTGGAATGTTAGGTCCATGATTCAAGGCAAATTGGAAGTGGTCAAACAGGAGATGGCAAGAGTGAACATCGACATTCTAGGAATCAGCAAACTAAGATGGACTGGAACGAGTGAATTTAACTCAGATGACCATTATATCTACTACTGTGGGCAGGAATCCTTTAGAAGAAATGGAGTAGCCATCATAGTCAACAAGAGTCTGAAATGCAGTACTTGGATGCAATATCAAAAACGACAGAATGATCTCTGTTCATTTCCAAGGCAAACCATTCAATATCATGGTAATCCAAGTCTATACCCAACCAGTAACACTGAAGAAGCTGAAGTTGAACAGTTCGATGAAGACCTACAAGAACTTCTAGAACTAACACCCTTAAAAGATGTCCTTTTCATTATAGGGGACTGGAATGCAAAAGTAGGAAGTCAAGAAACACCTGGAGTAACAGGCAAACTTGGCCTTGGAGTACAGAATGAAGCAGGGCAAAGGCTAATAGAGTTTTGCCAAGAGAACTCACTGGTCATAGCAACACCCACTTCCAACAACACAAGAGAAGACTCTAAACATGGAGATCACAAGATGGTCGACACCAAAATCAGATTGCTTATATTCTATACAAAGAAGAAGCTCTACACAGTCAGCAAAAACAAGACTGGGAGCTGACTGTGGCTCAGAACTCCTTATTGCCAAATTCAGAATTAAATTGAAGAATGTGAGAAACATTCAGGTATGACCTAAATCAAATCCCTTATAACTATACAGTGGAAGTGAGAAATAGATTTAAGGGACTAGACTTGATAAGAGTGCCTGATGAACTATGGATGGAGTGCTGCACTCAATATGCCAGCAAATATGAAAAACTCAGCTGTGGCCACAGGACTGGAAAAGGTCAGTTTTCGTTCCAATCCCTCCACTTCTTCATGTAACTCTGGGAACCTCTCTGGGTGTCCCTAAAGGGGGAGAAACTTTCCACCATTAACCTAGAAGTTTTATTATCAGTGCTGTATAGTTGGAGAAGTCCTGAGACTACAGAAAGAATAAAACTGAAATCCAGAGGCAGGAGACGTAAGCCCAAAACCTGAGAACACCAGAAAACTCCTGACTGCATGGATCTTTAAGTAATAAGTGACCGTACAAAAGCCTCCATACCTGCACCGAAACCAACCACCACCCAAGAGCCAATAAGTTTTACAGCACGACATACCACGCAAATTCTCCAGCAACGCAGGAACATAGCCCTGAACGTCAACATACAGACTGCTCAAGGTCACACCTAACATATAGACCCATCTCAAAACTCATTACTGGGCACTCCATTGCTCTCCAAAGAGAAGAAATCAAGATCCACGCACCAGAACACTGACGCAAGCTTCGCTAACCAGGAACCACAGACCTCCAGAATACAGAAAGCCCACTCCAGACACAGCAATCTAAACGAGATGAAAAGGCAAAGAAATACCCAACAGGTAAAGGAACATGAAAAAAGCCCACCAAGTCAAACAAAAGAGGAGGAGATAGGGAATCTACCTGAAAAAGAATTTAGAATAATGATAATAAAAATGATCCAAAATCTTGAAAGTAAAGTGGAGTCACAGATAAATAGCCTGGAGACAAAGATTGAAAAGATGCAAGAAATGTTTAATAAAGACCTAGAAGAAATAAAAAAGAGTCAATTAAAAATGAATAATGCAAGGAATGAAATCAAAAACACTCTGGAGGGAACCAAGAGTAGAATAACGGAGACAGAAGATAGGATAAGTGAGGTAGAAGATAGAATGGTGGAAATAAATGAAGCAGAGAGGAAAAAAAGAAAAAAGGATCAAAAGAAATGAGGACAACCTCAGGGACCTCTGGGACAATGTGAAACGCCCCAATATTCGAATCATAGGAGTCCCAGAAGAAGAAGACAAAAAGAAAGGCCATGAGAAAATACTCGAGGAGATAATAGCTGAAAACTTCCCTAAAATGGGGAAGGAAATAGCCACCCAAGTCCAAGAAACCCAGAGAGTCCCAAACAGGATAAACCCAAGGCGAAACACACCAAGACACATATTAATCAAATTAACAAAGATCAAACACAAAGAACAAATACTAAAAGCAGCAAGGGAGAAACAACAAATAACACACAAAGGGATTCCTATAAGGATAACAGCTGATCTATCAGTAGAAACCCTCCAGGCCAGAAGGGAATGGCAGGACATACTGAAAGTAATGAAAGAGAATAACCTACAACCTAGATTACTGTACCCAGCAAGGATCTCATTCAGATATGAAGGAGAATTCAAAAGCTTTACAGACAAGCAAAAGCTGACAGAATTCAGCACCACCAAACCAGCTCTTCAACAAATGCTAAAGGATCTTCTCTAGACAGGAAATGCAGAAAGGTTGTATAAACGTGAACCCAAAACAACAAAGTAAATGGCAACGGGTCCACACCTATCAATAATTACCTTAAATGTAAATGGGTTGAATGCCCCAACCAAAAGAAAAAGATTGGCTGAATGGATACAAAAACAAGACCCCTATATATGCTGTCTACAAGAAACCCACCTCAAAACCAGAGACACATACAGACTAAAAGTGAAGGACTGGAAAAAAATATTTCACGCAAACGGAGACCAAAAGAAAGCAGGAGTCGCAATACTCATATCAGATAAAATAGACTTTCAAATAAAGGATGTGAAAAGAGACAAAGAAGGACACTACATAATGATCAAAGAATCAATCCAAGAAGAAGATATAACAATTATAAATATATATGCACCCAACATAGGAGCACCGCAATATGTACGGCAAACGCTAACGAGTATGAAAGAGGAAATTAATAGTAACACAATAATAGTGGGAGACTTTAATACCCCACTCACAACTATGGATAGATCAACTAAACAGAAAATCAATAAGGAAACACAAACCTTAAATGATACAATGGACCAGCTAGACCTAATTGATATCTATAGGATATTTTACCCCAAAACAATCAACTTCACCTTTTTCTCAAGTGCACACGGAACCTTCTCCAGAATAGATCACATCCTGGGCCATAAATCTGGTCTTGGAACATTCAAAAAAATTGAAATCATTCCAGTCATCTTTTCTGACCACAGTGCAGTAAGATTAGATCTCAATTCCAGGAAAAAATTGTTAAAAATTCCAACATATGGAGGCTAAATAACACGCTTCTGAATAACCAACAAATCATAGAAGAAATCAAAAAAGAAATCAAAATATGTATAGAAACAAATGAAAATGAAAACACAACAACCCAAAACCTATGGGACACTGTAAAAGCAGTGCTAAGGGGAAAGTTCATAGCATTACAGGCTTACATCAAGAAACAAGAAAAAAGCCAAATAAATAACCTAACTCTACACCTAAAGCAATTAGAGAAGGGAGAAATGAAGAACCCCAGGGTTAGCAGGAGGAAAGAAATCTTAAAAATTAGGGCAGAAATAAATGCAAAAGAAACTAAAGAGACCATAGCAAAAATCAACAAAGCTAAAAGCTGGTTTTTTGAAAAAATAAACAAAATTGACAAACCATTAGCAAGACTCATTAAGAAACAGAGAAGAACCAAATTAGCAAAATAAGAAATGAAAAGGGTGAGATCACAACAGACAACACTGAAATCCAAAGGATCATAAGAGACTACTACCAGCAGCTCTATGCCAATAAAATGGACAACTTGGATGAAATGGACAAATTCTTAGAAAAGTATAACTTTCCAAAACTGAACCAGGAAGAAATAGAAGATCTTAACAGAACCATCACAAGCAAGGAAATCGAAACTGTAATCAAAAATCTTCCAGCAAACAAAAGCCCAGGACCAGATGGCTTCACAGCTGAATTCTACCAAAAATTTAGAGAAGAGCTAACACCTATCTTACTCAAACTCTTCCAGAAAATTGCAGATGAAGGTAAACTTCCAGACACATTCTATGAGGCCACCATCACCCTAATTCCAAAACCAGACAAAGATGCCACAAAAAAAGAAAACTACAGGCCAATATCACTGATGAACATAGATGCAAAAATCCTTAACAAAATTCTAGCAGACAGAATCCAACAACATATTAAAAAAGTCATACACCATGACCAAGTGGGCTTTATCCCAGGAATCCAAGGATTCTTTAATATCCGCAAATCAATCAACGTAATACACCACATTAACAAATTGGAAGATAAAAACCATATGATAATCTCAATAGATGTAGAGAAAGCCTTTGACAAAATTCAACACCCATTTATGATTAAAACTCTCCAGAAAGCAGGAATAGAAGGAACATACCTCAACATAATAAAAGCTATATATGACAAACCCACAGCAAGCATCACCCTCAATGGTGAAAAACTGAAAGAATTTCCTCTGAAATCAGGAACAAGACAAGGATGCCCACTCTCACCATTACTATTCAACATTGTATTGGAAGTTTTGGCCACAGCAATCAGAGCAGAAAAAGACGTAAAAGGAATCCAGATAGGAAAAGAAGAAGTGAAACTCTCGCTGTTTGCAGATGACATGATCCTCTACATAGTAAACCCTAAAGACTCTTCCAGAAAATTACTAGAGCTAATCAATGAATACAGTAAAGTTGCAGGATATAAAATTAACACACAGAAATCCCTTGCATTCCTATATACTAACAATGAAAAAACAGAAAGAGAAATTAAGGAAACAATACCATTCACCATTGCAACAAAAAGAATAAAATACTTAGGAGTATATCTACCTAAAGAAACAAAAGACCTATGCATAGAAAACTATAAAACATTGATGAAAGAAATCAAAGAGGACACAAACAGATGGAGAAACACACCGTGTTTATGGATTGGAAGAATCAATATTGTCAAAATGGCTATTCTACCCAAAGCAATCTATAGATTCAATGCAATCCCTATCAAGTTACCAACAGTATTTTTCACAGAACTAGAACAAATGATTTCACAATTTGTATGGAAATACAAAAAACCTCAAATAGCCAAAGTAATCTTGAGAAAGAAGAATGGAACTGGAGGAATCAACCTGCTGGACTTCAGACTCTACTACAAAGCCACAGTCATCAAGACAGTATGGTACTGGCACAAAGACAGAAATATACATCAATGGAACAGAATAGAAAGCCCAGAGATAAATCCACGAACCTATGGACACCTTATCTTTGACAAAGGAGACAAGGATATACAATGGAAAAAAGACAAATCTCTTTAACAAGTGGTGCTGGGAAAACTGGTCAACCACTTGTAAAAGAATGAAACTCGAACACTTTCTAACACCATACACAAAAATAAACTCAAAATGGATTAAAGATCTAAATGTAAGACCAGAAACTATAAAACTCCTAGAGGAGAACATAGGCAAAACACTCTCCGACATAAATCACAGCAAGATCTTCTATGACCCACCTCCCAGAATATTGGAAATAAAAGCAAAAATAAACAAATGGGACCTAATGAAAATTAAAAGCTTTTGCACAACAAAGGAAACTATAGGTAAGGTGAAAAGATAGCCCTCAGATTGGGAGAAAATAATAGCAAATGAGGAAACAGACAAAGGATTAATCTCAAAAATATACAAGCAACTCCTGAAGCTCAATTCCAGAAAAATAAATGACCCAATCGAAAAATGGGCCAAAGAACTAAACATACATTTCTCCAAAGAAGACATACAGATGGCTAACAAACACATGAAGAGATGCTCAACATCACTCATTATCAGAGAAATGCAAATCAAAAGCACAATGAGGTACCATTACACGCCAGTCAGGACGGCTGCTATCCAAAAGTCTACAAGCAATAAATGCTGGAGAGGGTGTGGAGAAAAGGGAACCCTCTTACACTGTTGGTGGGCATGCAAACTAGTATAGCCACTATGGAAAACAGTGTGGAGATTTCTTAAAAGCTGGAAATAGAACTACCATATGACCCAGCAATACCACTTCTGGGCATACACACTGAGAAATCCAGATCTGAAAGAGACACGTGCACCCCAATGTTCATTGCAGCACTGTTTATAATAGCCAGGACAAGGAAGCAACCTAGATGCCCATCAGCAGACGAATGGATAAGGAAGCTGTGGTACATATACACCATGGAATATTACTCAGCTGTTAAAAAGAATTCATTTGAATCAGTTCTAATGAGATGGATGAAACTGGAGCCCATTATACAGAGTGAAGTAAGCCAGAAAGATAAAGAACATTACAGTATACTAACACATATATACGGAATTTAGAAAGATGGTAACGCTGGCCCTATATACAGGGCAGGAAAAGAGACGCAGAAGTACAGAACAGACTTTTGAACTCTGTGGGAGAAGGCGAGGGTGGGATGTTTCGAAAGAACAGCATGTATATTATCTGTGGTGAAACAGACCACCAGCCCAGGTGGGATGCATGAGTCAAGTGCTCGGGCCTGGTGGGCTGGGAAGACCCAGAGGAATCGGGTGGAGAGGGAGGTGGGATGGGGGACCGGGATGGGGAATACATGTAACTCTATGGCTGATTCATATCAATGTATGACAAAACCCACTGAAAAATAAAAAATAAATTAAAAAAAAAATAACTTCAGATATTCAGATGACACCACCCTTATGGCAGAAAGCAAAGAAGAACTAAAGAGCCTCTTGGTGAAAGTGAAAAAGGAGAATGAATACGGTGGTTTAAAGCTCAACATTCAGAAAACAAAGATCATGGTATCTGGTCCCATCACTTCATGGCAAATAGATGGGAAAACAGTGGAAACAGTGGCTGACTTTATTTTTCTGGGCTCCAAAATCACTGCAGATGGTGATTGCAGTTATGAAATTAAAAGGCGCTTACTCCTTGGAAAGAAAGTTATGATTAACCTGGACAGCATAAAAAAAAGCAGAGACATTATGTTGTCAACAAAGGTCCATCTAGTCAAGGCTATGGTTTTTCCAGTCGTCATGTATGGATGTGAGAGTTGGACTATAAAGAAAGCTGAACACAGAAGAATTGATGCTTTTGAACTGTGGTGTTGGAGAAGACTCTTGAGAGTCCCTTGGCCTGCAACGAGATCCAACTAGTCTATCCTAAAGAAGTGTTGGGTGTTCATTGGGTGTTCAATCAGTCCTGGGTGTTCACTGGAAGGACTGATGTTGAAGCTGAAACTCCAATACTTTGGCCACCTGATGCGAAGTACTGACTCATTTGAAAAGACCCTGATGCTGGGAAAGATTGAGGGCAGGACAAGAAGGCGACAACAGAGGATGAGATGGTTGGACGGCATCACTGACTCGATGGACATGCGTTTGGGTAGACTCCAGGAGTAGGTGATGGACAGGGAGGCCTGGCGTGCTGCAGTTCATGGGGTCACAAAGAGTTGAACACGACAGAGCAACTGAACTGAACTGAACTGGAGTACCAATTTATATTCCCACCAACATTGTACAAGGGTTTTCTTTTCTCTACAACCTTGCCAGCATTTTTAATTTTGTCTTTTTGATAACAGACATCCTTATAGCTGTGAGGTGATATTTCACTGTGACCTGCATTTCCCTGATGATTTGTGATGTTGAATATCTTTGCATCTATCTGATGGCCAATTGTATGCCTTCTTTGCAAAAATATGGATTTAAAAACTGCCCATTTAAAAATTGGATTATTTGCTTTTTTTTGTTACTGTCATGATAATGCTGGCTTTGTGCAATGAATCTGGGCATTCTCCCTTTTCTATTTTACATAAGCTACTTTAAAATTATTTAAAACTTATTCTTATTACCAGCATTTAAAAAGGTTGAATTAACTGCTTTTATATCAGCATCAGAGCAATCCTAGTTCTAATAACTACACAAGGCATCATTAAAAATGAGATTTTGGTGTTTGAAAAGAATATAAACTACTTTTTCCATGTTCTATGATGGGTCTATACAATGTAGTATGTTTATTTCTATTTTACATGGCCAAGGTCTTTTCCCGAGGTCCATAAGGTTAAAAGTATTTTTATAAGTGAACTAAGATATGCATCTGCTTTTTTTCCACTTTTTGGTGTTCTCACTAGTGGTACAAACCTCTGGTGCATAAAAGTTCAGGAGTCTTAACATGAATCAAGATAATAGCAACAAACTAACCTATACTAGTATTTTCATATTCTTCTCTGCTACACGAACAGCAACAGGAAAGATAATTTTATATAAGAATGTACTTGGTGAAACAATAAAACTCATTTTGTTAAATATTGATTCTTGATTATGTATCTCAGGATCAACATCTGTGGGACATAGAAAAGTGCTGATAGGAATAAGGGAGTTGATTCTGAGAGTTCTCCCCAGTAAAGCTCCTTCATACAAATCTTTTAAGAATCTCCTTCCCTGTAACAATATCTATCTATCTATTTGTCTGTATATCTGCTATTTATAAAATGTGTGCCTGATTAAAGAGAAGCTCTCAAAATAGCTGTATATTCTTCTGGGAATTCATAAATGTCAATTATTACCATATTCTTATAGGGAAAAAATAACTAACATTCCCTAAGTACTATATACCAATCACAGTTATAAGCTCATTAGAAGTATTATCTCATTTAATCCTTGAAACAACTCTGATATAAGAGTAGTTACTGTCTCCATCTTCTAGATGATCAAACTTAAAGACAAAGAGATTTAATAACCTAGTAGATGGTGAAGTCAGGATCTGAATCCAGGCACAGCTTACATAATTATAATTCTAGAGCTTATATATGTTAATTCCAAAGCTTCTACTATTAATTGGAGTTATCTGAAAAGCTATTGACCCCAAGTGTGCTATAGTGATCCAATCTGGGCTAGTTTAGGCAGCTTAACTTAGTTCAATAAATCAAGGTATACAATAAACAAACAGCACTCCAGATGAAATCCACAAATAAGGATCTATTTATCTATGTCTAGCTGAAAGGAAGAGGCCCCACTTATTCATACATGAGGTATGGCAAAAATCTATTTCTCTACAAATGATGAAACTCTCTCTTTCAACAAAATCTATATTACTTTTTCTAGTTCTTGTTAACATAAGCCTTCTCAAGTATGGTTTAGGATATATTGGTTTTCTTGAATAAGGCAGATGGTTAATAAACAGTGACTGAATTAAATAACTTTTGATACTATCTTGTAGTGCACTGGTTGCTACTGCCACATTATTCCTATTGCCTTGTATAAAAAATGTTGTTTTTTTTTAAAGGTAGGACAGTGGTTTTCTTCCTTTTATGCAGCAGCTCTGTCACAGCATCCACTATATGCCATGCCTTGTGTCAGCCCTCAGTAAATATTAATTCAAATTGAATTGAATTGTTTATGAGGGGAGGAGAAAAATGTAAGAGTGCTGAGATTTAATATCTTTGGGCTGCCTTCTAGAGATTAATCAAAAAGAAACTATGAATTTTTTTATGACATATGGTTTTTTCCCCAGGAAGACAGATTCAAATGAAAGAGAGCGAATGTGGCATATTTACACACTGCATCTCAGAGCTTGGGAGCTGGAGTTCAGTTCGTCTTCATTCTTTTCCTTTGCACTCTCAGCTTGACTGCTGAGAGACACGGAGCTTAACCTCTAAGTGACAGAGAGGGTGAGCCTGATTAGAAGGTGGTTTCTGAAAGCTGCATATAATACCTGTGACTTCTGAAAGCGGCAGAGCTCCACACAACCTCCTCTCAGACTCTGGAGCACAACATTTCCCAGATCGGAGCTGTCGCTGGCATGTCACATTGTCTCCACAGTAATAAAACCTCTTGCTGTTGGTTTTCACAACCCAGTCTTGTGGTCTGTCCCCACAGACACTGTGAAGTCTCTCCGGGTCCATTCATCCTAGGTTAAGCTCAAGTACTTAGTTTGTGTTTAGCCCAAATGTAGGGTTTGAGGGACATTTTGTCCTAAAGTCATCATATTATTGTCTAAGAACTTTTTTAAAAAAACAACATATTGTGTTTTTTTTTTAAATACAAATATCACTCTGTCGATCATTTGCTTAAAACCCTTCAAAGATAGAACAAAGTATAGTATTTGATACAAAGATACAGCTTTTGCCTTTGTCTCTAGTTTCACGTCCTATTCTGATTCATTTTCTTGGTGTTTAATTCACCCCAACAACATGCTATTTCTCATCTAATGTGCTTTGCTTATATGGTTCCTGCTTCCAGGAATGCCCTTCTAGTCTTTGGGCAACTAAGATTTTCATGATAAGCATCATATCTTCTGGGAGGTCATTAATAAAATCCCAAGTTCGTTCTTTCAAACAAGACTCATTTAACCTCTACTGCAGACCAGTTATTGTGCTAATTGCTGTAATCAAAGTAATAAGCAAAAGAGAAAGGTACCTCCTCCATTTTACCTGTATTTATTTGAAAGCAGGGAGACAGAAAGTAAAATTTTAACTGGGGCACGAAAAACACTTGTGTGTAGAGAACAGAAGTGGAGAGACCAATTAGGAAAATATTAAAGAAGGCTGAGCACCAAAGAATTGATGCTTTCAAACTGCAGTGATGGAGAAGACTCTAGAGTTCCTTGGACTGCAAGGAGATCAAATCAGTCAATCCTAAAGGAAATCAACCCTGAATATTCATTGGAAGGACTGATTCTGAAGTGCCAATACTTTGGCCACCTGATGCAAAGAGCTGACTAATTGGAAAAGACCCTGATGCTCAGAAAGATTGAGGGCAGGAGGAGAAGGGGGTGACAGAGGATGAGATGGTTGGATGGCATCACTGACTCAATGGACATGACTTTGAGCAAACTCAGGGAGACAGTGAGGGGCAGGGAATCCTGGCGTGCTGCA
Source organism: Muntiacus reevesi (assembly GCF_963930625.1). Taxonomy (NCBI): domain Eukaryota; kingdom Metazoa; phylum Chordata; class Mammalia; order Artiodactyla; family Cervidae; genus Muntiacus; species Muntiacus reevesi. The sequence goes on from NC_089269.1 coordinate 13,847,248, forward strand.
GTCCATGGGGTCGCAAATAATCAGAGATGATTTAGCTACTGAACAACAACAACAAAGAGTAACACAGGATAGAGAAACTGGTGACTAAAACTCAAAACTAAATCAACTTTGAGATCTATTTTAGAGACGCAGCTAGCAGGACCTGCAAGGAGTGGGGAATTGGTCAGGAAAGTGGAGGAATCAAGTTGGAAAATGTTTCTTTTCATTGCTCTCAAAACGTCTTGTCTATACTCACATTAGCTAAAGCTCTGTGTGTGTGTGTGTGTGTGTGTGTGTGTGTGTGTGTGTGTGTGTCTGGAGCTCTCACTAGCTTGATCATAATCTCACTTCAGGCAATAAGCTTGCCATGTCTTGTTCAACTTTTAAATCTCAGGACCTAGCACCATGCCTGGCACTCAGTAGATATTCAACAGATACCCACTGGATTAAACTGAACTGAGTTTATTTTTCTCTTAATGGACTAAGTACTTCTGGCTTTTAGTCAATAGTAGAATATTTTCTTGAAGTATTTTTCATGGGAAGTTAGATTTACTACAAGAGATTTTCTGAGAAAATCATGAGTAAATAACAAATATTGATGATACTTGTAAGCATCTTCACTTCTGATTACACCTCCAGAATTTTGTATTTCTGCTAGAGAGCAAGGAAAAAGAGAATAAACATGTTATAAAGATTTCTGCAGTATCTGTTTCTAGGTCTTCACTAGAGAATTATAGTAATGTTGAGCCCATCAACAGAATAGCCTTCCAAACTATCAAAGATCTGTGGATCATAATACATATGACTGTCATCAAACGTTCTTGTTGAAAAATGAGCAATATTCCTTTGTACAGAGTAAATAATTGTTACAGTGACTCAGTATCTTAAAAACACTAAACATAAGTGATAAACAACACTATACCTAGTAGATAATAAACTATTATTCTAGAGGAGAATTAATAAAAATTGCATGTCATCATTTAACAAATATTTGCCAAGAATTCAATTCACTATGCTGTGTCTTGGTTAGCTACAATAAATAAATCAACTTGCAAGGATCCCTTACAAAAGTGGTGAAATAAATACTGTTGGATAATAACAATTTATGATTTTAAATGAAGTAATGAACATTTGGTTAATATGTATGTCAAAAGACCTTTTTGGTTTACTAACCATGAGTTATAAAAAAATGGCACCAGCCTTTCAAAACAGAGTGACAAAAATAGAAGGGTGAGTTAGAGAGTTGTAAAATAAGATTACTTCCAAAAATGCTGACTTGAACTACAAAATGGCTATGCAGGAAATGTCCTTAACTAAGTGGTTTACAAGAGACTGAGGTCTACAAACAGTGGACACCTTGTTAACCTCTTGTCTCCCTACTTCTGTGTTACTTGAGGACATTCTGAGAAAACTAGATGTTGAAAGAAACACAATGGTTTTTTTAGGCACTGATGATGAGAATCTCTGAAGAGTCACAACAGACAGGAGATGAATTCCATATTTCTAATTGTCCCTTAGCCCAAAAATATTCTCATCCATATTGTATGAATGTTGTCACTTCTTTTTTTTTTTTTTCCTAACTGAAATTTCACTATTAAAATTCTGCTTGGGCCAAATTCACAGAATCAAAAGGTGAAATAGTTTCAGGGACTGAGTGAGGGGGATATAGAGAGTTACTCATCATTGAGGCTCAGCAGGTAAAGAATCCGCCTGCAATGAGGGAGACCTGGGTTTGATCCCTGGGTTGGGAAGATCCCCGGAAAAAGGGAAGGGCTATCCACTCAAGTATTCTGGCTTGGAGAACTCCATGGACTCTGTAGTCCATGGGGTCGCAAACGGTCAGACATGACTGAACAACTTTCAGTAGGCATAAAGGGCTAGTTAAGCAAGATGAATAAACTCGAGAGCTTCTGTACAATAATGTACCTATCGTGAACAGTACCATATTGTATTCTTAAAATTTTGTCAAGAGAGTAGATCTTATATTAGGTATTATCACCAGAATAATGTACAATGAAAAAAAATTATTTGGATTTACAAGTTCATGTAAAAATGCAAAATTATCTGGGGAATTAAAATAATATTTGTGAATCACACATTAGTATGAATTAATCTAGTTTTATATCCAGCTAAGATCTGTGACAATGAAAGAGTGGGAGCAATGAAACAATGGGGACAATTAGGATGGGGTGAATGTCCAAGTTACAGGTAATTCTATGAAGTAGAAAAAAGCCTAGCCTGGGGATGAGAAGGGCAGGAAGGGTGTGCTACCACATGGAATGTAAAACAGAAAAAATTAAACATATGAGGATCTGAGAAGAGGATATTAAGAAAGGAGTGGATGCTGCAGAAAACGGACTTTTTCCCTCCCCCCCAAAATAAGGCAGGAAATCTATTCTTTTTTTTTTTTTTTTGAAGGAAACTACCAGTCTTCTTTGTATTGAAAGTTACATCCTTGAGCTGTATTCTGTGTTAAAGAGGCTTTTATGGATCTGCCCAGGGACTTAAGCAGAAGCTTTAAAAGAAATATTTATGGGAAAATGCATCCTGAGTTCTCAACAACTGATTTATAAGTGACTTTGCAGAAAACAGTCCTTGGAGGATTACTTCTATAACTTAAGTTTAAAGTTAAAATTCAGTTTTTATATGTTTCTAAATCAGGAAGTTGACCATGCTATGACTTTTTTAAATGTTCTTGAATTAGAAAAAGAAGTGGCTAAGGTTATTTATAGGTCTGAAAAGACCAGATCATTCTTGTTTAAAATAACCACTGAACAAATAATAGTCAATATCTCCTTTTAACTCAAGCCTTGGTTTTTGTGACCGCCCCAGCTGAAAATCTTATTATAATTTCTTGTAGAATATTTACTAAATCCTTCAAGGCTTTATTATTTTGTAGTAATTGTGAATTTGCACTGAAGCTAGGCCAAGTTGTATTTTTAGTTATAGAAGGGAAAGGCCACCAAGAGTGGAATCGGAAATTTCAATCATAAGGAAACTAAAAATGTCATCTCTAATATATGTAAAAAATATAGGAAGAAGAGTAGATTTGTGAAACATGACAGCTGGATTTCAAATTATCTTTTAATACCGTAAAGTGAATCTGAATATATATCTTTAACTTATGAAGCTTTCTACTGAAATTGATTTTTTTTTTTTTGCTTAGATTTGTATAAAGGTAAACTACAATAGCTACTGTGTGCTGCACTTAAATAAAGCCAATAAAATTTAAACTTTTTTGTTTAGCATCTAGGGGAGGGCGTAACACAGTGCCAAGATCCTGATGAAGATCACTGGAGTGCATCAGAATTACTGCGAAAATTTTTTGCAAAATATATCTGCTTGGGTAGTGCATGTGTATTTTGTAAAATCTCAGTAGGATGGAGATTCTGATTTCCAGGCATGGTTGAGAACTTCAAGTTTTGAGTCTAATATTTACTTTTGTAAATAAAAACTCAACCTCTCAAATGAGGGGTTGAGGCTGCTGCTAAGTCACTTCAGTCGTGTCCAACTCTGTGCGACCACATCCGTGGGATTCTCCAGGCAAGAACACTGGAGTGGGTTGCCATTTCCTTCTCCAATGCAGAGAAGTGATAAGTGAAAGCGAAGTCGCTCAGTCATGTCCGACTCTTCGTGACCCCATGGACTGCAGCCTACCAGGCTCCTCCATCCATGGGATTTTCCAGGCAAGAGTACTGGAGTGGGGTGCCATTGCCTTCTCTGAAATGAGGGGTTAGGAATAGAAGAGTTCAGAAAACTGTATTCAATATCTCTATATATCACTAGAGTATAAATTACCTATGGATTAAAAACTTTAATATAAAGTCCTGTATGCAAAATGAGAATTAACAGGAATATTAGAAAATACAACATGGTACCAGATAGTACAAATGACACACACCTTTATAGTACTAAAATGTTTAAAGAAATCAATTCAGGCTATTGTATATTGATGCTCTAACTCCTAATTTAAGAATAAAAAGCTCAGTCATTGATATGCCTTGTTCCAAGTACACTATGCTTTCATATCTTTGGGTGCTTACTGTCACATATTTTTAGAATAGGCTTTGGTATTAAACTGGCACAGACATGATAATAACATTCATTGACATGAAGTTGCACATATTTTCTTCCAAAAAAAATGTAATTAAAGGGATATAATTCAACTGTAACTTTTAGGGTTTAAAGACAGATATTGGTGGATAAGTGTAATTCACTCTTTTTCTACTGTTGAATATAAAATGAATGTGATGTGGATTAATTATGCTCTTACACCCCAGTGCAAATACAACTCCACAAAACACAACTTACAGGAAAAGTGTGCTAATAAAACACAGCTCTCATTATTAATATATAACTAGCATAAGGCAAAATGCCATCTTTACTAGATTTATAATTTGAGTACATAAATATTTAAAAGATCCCTTTAATTTTTTAAATTAATATTTGCTTTGCATTTGTTCAAGGAAAATCTTCAAATGTCCCACATTGCTTTTGGAATGCTGATATGCACTTATATGTATTATTTAAATACTCATATTTGTGAGGTATGCCCAGATTTTTAAAAATGGTGAACATTAAGACTATTTTTAGCCACTAGAAAAAGTAGACCAAGAAGTAACAGAAAAACAATTTTAAAATACTGAGTGGGCTTTCTGGTGATCCAGTGGTTAAGAAGCAATCCACCTGCCAATGTGGGGATATGGGTGTTCCATTCCTGGTCCAGGGAGATTCCACATGCTGTGGGGCAACTACGCCTGTTGCCGCAACTACTGAGCCCACGCTCTAGAGCCTGCGGGCCACAGCCTGAAGCCTGTGCACCCTAGAGCCCATGCTCCACAACAAGAGAAGCTACTGCAATGGAAAGCCCATGCATTGCAATAAAGAGTAGCTCCTGCTCTCCACAAGCAGAGAAAGCCCAGATGCATCAACCAAGAACCAATGCAGCAAATACATTAGTAAATATTTTTTAAAAACCTCAAAACTAGTGACAGCTTCTGAAATACGTTATAATAATAATAGATGGAGACATTACTATGTGCCAGACATTTTCTTGGAGTTTTAGGTCTACAAGATGTTCATTACAATAAAGTCATAATAGCTACAGAAAGAAGTTATTGCCTATTCTTAACCTTATTTTGTGGATGCCATCATCATTGAGTATTCTCTTTGGCTTTAAGACCTGATCCAATCTCCTGGTGAAAGCTATTAACTCAATGTTCAAAATATATCACAGAGTCTACCATTTTCCATCAACTCAACTGCAACTATCCTAATCTAAGCCTCCATCATCTCCTTACCTGGATTACTGCAAAAGCCTCCTGATTTCCCCGTACCCATCTGTACTCATTATAGTCTCTTCTCAGTACAACAACCAGAGCAATTGTTTTAAAACATAATCAGATTATTTTATTTTATAAAAAATGCTATTAAATAAAGGAGTAATTGTTTTGTGCTTGACATATAATATCTCAAATTTTTAAAGTATTTTATAACTATTTTTATTTGGATTGCTAGTTAATATTGCTATAAGAAAAGGAGGTCCAAAGATTTAGGGGTGAATAGTTGCCAGGTAAGTGCCAATAAAAGTGTTTATGAAATCCATATGTATAGTTAGACTGTGCAGGAATAAGGTCCAGGGCTGTGCTTCACTTACACTGGAGCATTTCCTTGGAAACGCCAGGAGAACTTGCACACCAGTGAGGCCATATCACCTGGGCAATCAAGCTGACACTCCACTTTGCTGGGTCAAAATGCATTTTATTTTAAAAGGTAACACACACATACACTTATATACCTACCCACCTCTCCTTTTCCACATTTACATGCACATACACACCCACATACACACTTACACACAAGCATGCTTACTGAACCACACCGTCATCTGCTAATATATTTCTTGAGAAATGTCTGCAAGGATCCAAATAGTAGGTTTATACATTCAGTAGAGTATCAAAACCAGCCAGCCACTGCCACCAGACTATAATCTTGTACTTGGGTTGCTACCATTCCTTCATATAAAACAGGAAATTGAAGTGATTTTCAAACAGTGTGGGAGACCAAAGGGAAATCTGTTTTAACTCCAGTAAGCGCAGAATGCTATTAATGAGCTGTGGATGGCTCCCCTACTACGCCATGCACTTAGCCACTTCCTCCTCTCTGAGTTCGCAGAACCTGTGATTATCAAATTCTAAAGCAGTTGTTTGAAAAATGACTTGACTTTTGAGACTACATGGGATATATATATATATATTATCTCTGCTTGCCATGGGGAGCTGAGCATCTGCTATTGACATAAAGTTTATGAAGCACTTTGAACTTCTGAGATAAGACAGATATGATTACAAAGAAAGGAGGAATCTTAAAAAAGAGTAAAAAGGGAGTACTGACCCTATGTTTTCTTATCCCATTCATATGATTTTTATTTTAATAGAAATTCTATGTGAGGAGGGGACACAAGACCCTATGGGGAGATGGCAGTGAACTTAGAAGAAGTAATAAGTAATTTAAGATAAAAGAATTTAATGTGCATGAAATCATGGCTTTTGGATTCAGAAACTTGAGTTTCAATCCTTGCTCTACCCATTACAATATGTCAGGCATTATTCTATATGCTTTACAATAATCAATTCAATCCTTACAACAACTGCATGAAGTGGATACAAGTAATATTCCCATTTTATGGATAAGTAAATAGAGGCACAGAAAAGTCAGTCACTTGCTCAAGTCACAAGGTCACATAACCAGTAAGTGGTAGAGCCAAGATGAACTGAGACAGTTTATGTTAAGGTTCTCATTGTATCAGTAAAAGTAGCCACATTATCTGAACATTTATTCTTTCCCAGATTGTATTGTGTCTAACCAATTGTGCATAGAGCTGAAAAATATTAGTTTTTAAAATTTAAATCATGAAACTTACCACTTATAAACATGTTGTATGAGTAAATATTTTATAATATATATTTTCTTTACAACATGTTTTAATTAATTCATGATTCAGCAGGACAAAACTTATATCTGAAACTAGCATTTCTCTCCTAATTTGCTTGTGGCAGTCATTTGATCCAATTTTCAGCAGCAATTTAGATGAGTATCTGTTACATTACTTGCCATTATATTCAGCTCTAGGATATAGTCGATAAAAAATCTCAAGCATCATTAGATAATAAGTCATTTTGATATGTATCTGATAAAAATGCATTTCTGGATAAACATAATGGAAGGGCATAAGTATATATGCATTTCAAATACCATAGGAGGTCCTGATAAATTATCCTAAAGTAATTTCGCACATTTACAGGAGAAATGGATACAAGCTATAAAATATATTCTGAGAATGGCTACAGAAAAGAACAAATTGTTTAGGTCCCTAAACGCCTATGAATTTCATTTTGCCTTAAAGAGCATACTTGCTTGAGAGTATGCATTTTGTGAAGAGCATTGCTCTATAATAATTAGATGATTTTGCTGAATTCAGCTTCTAGCATTGACTCTGGACACCAAGTATAGTCAGTGTAAATATATCATTACTGTTAATATTGAGATCAGTTGGAAGAAGGAGGCATGGAATAAAGAAAAATGAATGAAAATGGGAAAAGAGAGAGAGGTAGGATGCACACAGACTTTGTCCAAATAACACTGTGCAAAAAATGAAGTGAAGAATGCCTGAGATCATTTATTCACATAAAAAATGAAGAAAAACATATAACACAATTCAAATAGCAAAAGTCAGCCTTTTTTATAGAAGAAAATTGGCTATGTCTCTGTAGATAAATATATATTAAGGAATACAGTGACATGCACATATGTGACCTCTGCTGGGGTGAAAAATATTTAGTCTTGTGATTATTTTTTATATTTGTATTTTTCCCATCAATAAATATTTTTATAGCATATTATGGCTTTTTAAAATACGAAAAATATCATAAATACATTTTGAAATATAACTTCATGGTGTCTTCTTAGTGTGCTATTTTGTACCATTACATAAAACAAATGAGTTTTGTATATGCCACACTGTCAAAGATAAGGCACTTTAAAAAGAGTGCTTAAAAATTTTTTGTTCTAAAATAAATATCAGCCAGAGGTTAATTCTTTCTCATTTTGTTTTCTAAATAGCCAAATGAACTTAAGATGAACAAAGCTGATAAAATCCATCTTCTCATATGAACTTGAGTCATTCTTGGTAAGTATACATCAATTTAAAGCGTTTAGCACTATATATAAGGCATAAAATATCTTGCTAAATAGTTAAATATAATAAAGCAAAACGAAAGGCTATGTGAAGCAACTGAGTTTCATTAATCTCTTTCTTTATAATATCATTTGAAATATGTATATTTGATATGGAAAGTCAATTTATAGGAGAAATCAATTATATTATCATGTGTATATACTTCTCCACCTCAGTAACTCTAACGTATCACACTATCAGAGAAATGCACCCTAGAGAAATTGCTGCTATTCTTCATGGAAGAATCCATGAATAGCATTATGGAAAAATTAATTTATGATAAATGTTTTAAATATAGAACTCAAAATAGCTCATTTAAATGCCATCAGAAAAGAACACCTCACCCGCAGAAAGGAGTCTAGGGATCCATTCTCCATATATTCCACCACAATCATTACTGGTCTGCCTGCCAAAAGAGCAAGAGAATATATAAGGATTAGAGCAATTACAGAAATATGTGATACAGTTAGAGATTTCCAGCTGTGGCAGCTAAATTATTTGTATATTATTAGTAGGAACTTAATTTTCCAACATGCTTCTATAAATATTAAGCATACACAGTTCTCCATTTTTTATAGCATTATTTCCTTTGAGTTCATAAAAAGAACATGAATTACAATATGAATTACTAAGTAATTAAGCATTTCCTTTTCTAAAGCCCTGCAATCACTTGTTTAGATTATGTTGTCCTGAGCTTTTCCTTAAAAGACAATCAACAAGCTGAAGTCAGAGTTTAAGCAGTTACTGGAACTGCTCTGGCAGCTGTGGTAGAACTTCTCGTCCAGTGAGGCAGTAATTATGGCAGAATTACATTAGACTAAGCCTTTCCAAAATACTCCTAAAAGCAAAGCAGAAAGAAGAAATTCATAAATCCTCTTTAAGAAAGTATAAATCATCAGTCATAGTCTACTTTTAAGGGCTTTTAAGTAGAAAAACACCAGGAGATTGATGAATGCTACAAAGTTGGTGGGATTTGTAATAGTTCTTGATCATCTCTTTATTGGACATAAATTAGATCAACAGAACTATGATGGCAGTACATGAAAAGTAAATAACTCTGATTTCATAGTCTAGTGCAGAAGCTAAAATCAGAAGTCGAACATCATTTATTTCTTTTTTATCATATCTATTTGCAATTGTTACAGTTCCCAATATACCTCTATTAGATAGAACATTCAGCATAAATAGCTGTTTTCTTTTTCAAAGAAAAGAATCTATTTGTTCTGCCCAATTGCCCCAGTTTAAAAGATAAACTCATTTTAGGGAGGGAAAATTATATTTATCTGAAATAAACATGTATGACATATTTGCTTTTTACTTCTATATTTCCCACTTTTCATTGGGATTTTTAGCAATTCAATCTGCACTATGCACAGAGATTTTCCTCAGGAGCACAAAGAAGGTCTGGAAAGAAATTATGTGTCCCAATGAAGGAAATATTAGATCTCATATTGTAATTCATGTCCCTTTTATGAACTCAAAGCCTTATGGGTTATAAAGGGTGACTGGAACAAATTAGTACAATGTCTGCAAATGCTAGATTTTACATTTGAATCTGTATTTTAAAGAAAGATGTGCTAAAGGTTAAATGTAGTAATAAAGTTCCCAATTTATCATGCATAGAATTAGAATCCAAAGAAGTTTCCCATTTAGGCAAATTTCTATAATGTTCCTTAAAGTCATTAATTTCACCCAAATACATATTTAAAAGAACTTATCAGAAAATATTGTGGTCAAATGAATTGTCAGCACTACTGAAGGGATCTAGAAGATTTGGGCTTTAAATCTGAGAATCTGTCATGAAATCCTTTATTTGGCCATTGATTTCAGAGAGCTTGAAGACAGGAGCTGGATGCACATACTTGGTTGGCAAGGTGGAGAGAATAAGAGGTCATTTTTATACTTAAATATAAAAATTATGAACTCAGTATTCCAGTTTGAATGATAATGGATTATGGATGTTAAGAGAAAATCTGGGATTACTACAGTGACTGCCCAAGTTCTTCTTTTCATAGCCACACTTTTCCATCTTGACCATTGCTGTCAGAGAAACATACTTATTTTCTAAAAATATATTTTAAAACACATAAAAATAAATGTTTTAAAAACTGACATTCCCTATTACCCAGATAAACTGAGGCATAGAAAAGTAAATTATTTGTCCAAAATCCAACAGCTGGGAAGTGGCAGTATCAAGCGGTCTGTCTCAGAGCTTAAGCTCTGACCTCTCTGCCAAAGGTACCTCTCAGGTGTGTTTCATAGATCAGAACTGTAGGTCCCGTCCTGTCAGTCAATCCTCCCCAGGGGTGGAGTGCACTGCTCCTAACTAGTCTTTTCATCTGCTGGCCCATCAGCTGTCATTCTTACCTACACCTGCTCAGTCCTGCTTCCTCCTCCCTTTATTTTTGGTGTTCTCCTGCCAGGATTACCTCCCAACTTGTTTCCTTCCCTAATCATACCTCACATCTCCCTGGAATTTATATACTGTACCCCTTCGTTGAAAGCCTCCCACAGTGACATTTCCTATAGTTGCATTCCCATCACATCTATTGTCTGCATTAGGAAAAGTGTTCCTGGTTTTGTAGTAGGTTGTTTTCCCCTCCACCTTCCCATAGATGCTTTGTATCTCTATTCACCGGATTTCTCAAGTTCACCTCCCATAGAGCTAAGCAGAGTAGGTACTTCATAGAAACAAACCAATTTTTCTCATCATTTTCGCAATTCCTAAGAGACTAACACTGAACTATTTCAGCAAGATTCTAATCTATGTGAATACAAAGTGCTTTGAATTAGTTCTGTCTATAACTCCTTGGGAGATACCTTTATACAATCTGAAAACTCATCAGTGACAAGTTTCATCTTCTCATTAAAGATAATAAAGTATCAAATGAAGACTCCCCTGGTTTCTTGTAAATTAAAAGTTTCACACCTGAGTGTTGCGACTTTTGTATTTTGTTCAGTAGCATCAATTGAAAGCATGTGTTATTAAACTAAGGCATTACTTTTTAAGCATACTGATGGTATCTAACCTGTAATTTGCTTCCTAGTGGTGTTCTATAGGAAGTTAGTTACACTGTGAAGATTACAAGTTTACAGTCCATGATTACATTTTATAATCAAGAAAATTGATAAGTATAGGGGAAATTATCAAAGTTAGGATGGTATTCTTCAAATATGAGGTTAGGTGAGAGAAGTCTATTGTTTACAGTGCTTTTTCCGTGTTATTGTTCAGTTCAGTTCAGTCACTTAATTATATCCGACTCTTTGTGACCCCATGGACCACAGCACGCCAGGCCTCTTTGTCCATCACCAACCCCAGGAGTTTACTCAAACTCATGTCCATTGAGTCGGTGATGCCATCCAACCATCTCATCCTCTGTCATCCCCTTCTCCTCCTCCCACCTTCAATCTTTCCCAGCATCAGGGTCTTTTCCAATGAGTTAGTTCTTCACATCAGGTGGCCAAAGTATTGAAGTTTCAGCTTCAGCATCAGTCCTTCCAATGAATATTCAGGACTGATTTCCTGAATCAGTGTTATTGTTAAATATGTATAAATTAAATATTGCATTTTTGCTCTTGGAAAATACATTTGGATGTGATTCTTTTTTATATTAAATATTTTCAAAATATTTCAGCTTATTTCCATTTTTACAGTTAAAAAATTATTTATTTACTTTGATTGGAGGCTAATTACTTTACAAAATTGTAGTGGTTTTTTGCCATACATTGACATGAATCAGCCATGGGTGTACATGTGTCCCGCATCCTGAGCCCCCTTCCACCTCCCTCCCCATCCCATCCTTCTGGGTCTTCCCAGTATCAGTTACCCTAAGTGCCTCATGTTGCAGGATTAACTCAGTATTCACATTGCACTGAAATGAATGGATAAGCGCCATGGTTCTTGAATGTTACTCATCTCAAAATTCCCAGATCTTTTTTTAGAAGCCTTATCAGTTAAAGAGTTCTTCATAAACACTTCTACAAGTCACACAAAAAGTGAATTTCTTTAGTTTTACTTCATGAATAGCCCAGATATTGTTACAGATATTTTGAATTGCATTAGAATCAAGATTCTGTAAGAAATCACTTATATTTAGAACACAATGAATCACAAAATCCAATGTCACCTTTTTCTGCTATAGAGACCAATAATTTTCTTTAATCAGGACTTTTATAGATGATTAACTAATGAATCTTTTTCAAATTTGCAGCTTAATACACATGATGATTTTTTTACAGGAGGTATTGAGAAACCATACAATAAGGCTATTGTTAAAGGAAATAAAAGAGAGGTATTCTTTAAATGTCAGGGAAATGTGGGGGCAACTACTTTGGGAGCAAAAGTGTGCCCCTTTTTTGGCCTCAGAGAAGACTCTGAAAGGAGATTATGGTTCAATATTTTCATATAAGTAATGAGTTTTTGATGGATGTAATGTATCAGCTTGGCAATTTCTCATGTACAGTCAGTATTAAGAATCTTAACAAATCTCAACAACCCTAAAACTATTACAGATTTAAATCAATGGTAGTTTATTTAGCATTATATAGCATCCACATTTTGTCTAATAGATAACAAAATTTGTGATAATAATTTGGATTGACAACTAGACTGTATTTTTTTCTCCCAAGTTTTAATGCAGGACTTTTTGAGCCTGTTATTTATTTCTACCACCCTGTTTCTGCTGTACTGATAATGAATTATAATTATAATCTCAAATTGATTTGATAACAAATGAAATGGTTTTCTTATCCCTCTAAGGCATTCAAAGGATGTAGATGACATAAATTTGAACATTATATATTAAATAATTATTTTCATTCACAAGATAAGAACTAAAATTGGAGGACTGTTTTCTTCTTAACACTGTTGCCTGATGATTATCAGATCACGTCTTAAATGAATCGTATTCTCAGTGAATTCAAATACAAACTTAAAAAATTTCCCTTGAACTTTCTTTTCCTCCTCTATTCCTGTTTTGATTAAGATAACCACCATGTATCTAATAACCCAGATTTGAAACTCTATTGTAATACTGGATTTTCTACTTTATCAAACCCTTCTTATATAAGTTATTAAGTGGTGCTGACTCTATGCAAAATCTATTATCACTGTTCACACTCTGCATTTGTTTTCTCTTGCTTGGCCTATTACAATAATCGTTTATTGGTTGTACCTGTTAATGCTTACATAATCATTATTTTAAACATTCAGCAATATAGCAGATATACATATTTAAGTGCCTTAACTCTTCTGGTTTCTGGAGAAACATCTCCAATCAATACAAGATTCAGCTCTCATGGCGTGTATAGTGGAAAGGCGGATGGAAGTAAGTAAAGAATTACTATAAAGAGCTAAAGACTGTCTTACATATTGCACTGTTTCTTCAGGATCAAAGTCCAAACTGCTTGGCAGCTGCATTCCTTCTCGGTCTCTCCTCTCCCTTTGTTTCCTTTGTCTCCTTTTACCACCCTAGTTCTCCTACCTCCTGTTTTTCAAATTCTCTAGGGGACTCATCAACCTCTCAGAATGACTTTACTTGTACCTTCCTCTTCTTGGAAGACTGCCTTCTTACTCTCTTCATTTGGTAAAGTCATATACTTATTTATTTAAAAAAACCAGAAACTTAAATACCATCTCCACTGTCAATTCTCCTGTGAATCACTTTTTGTTTTAGGGAGATTTGATTGTTTACTTTCTATTTTGTTTACATTCAATCAAGCAATTATATAACACTTATTAGGTATGACAGTGATACTAACTACACAGGTGTCTGCCTCCCTCTCTAAAATGCCGCTGAGGTCAGGACTAGTGCTTAATATGTCTCTGTAAGTTCACTATCTACATTTAGCACAGAGTGCGGTATAGACAAGATACTCAATTTTTTTTTTTTTCAACTGGAATGTCAAAAGGAATACACAAATAAAGATGTTTTCTAAGAATAATTCTAGACCTAGAGCAGTTACTGAAATAACAAAATGTCAAGTCAATGGACTTTAATTCTAAATTATTTGTATTAAGGGGATGACAGAGGAGGAGATGGCAGGATGGCATCACCAACTTGATGGACATGAGTTTGAGCAAGCTCTGGAAGTTGGTGATGGACAGGAAAGGCTGGCGTGCTGCAGTCCATGGGGTGGCAAAGAGTTGGACATAACTGAGTGAATGAACTGAACTGAATTTGTATTATGAAAATATGGTTTTGAACAGAAAAAAAAGCATAATTACAATTTCAGTTATGCTACCTTCATGATCTTGGGCAAGTTATTTTGGTTCTTTAGCTTTTGCATCTATACAATGAGGATAATATTACATATCATATATAATTTTTCAGAAGAGCAGATGAAAAAAAATACAACTGACACAGAGTCTGACAATAGCTGCCACTCAAAAATGTTGGTGTACCTTTACATTCTTTTCCTTTTGGGTATGATTACTTATTATCATAATTATTCATTATACAGAAAAAATAGTTTTATAAAAATGGACCATTCCCATATTTTACTGTACTTTGGTGTTGATATAAAAATTCTTTTATACCCCATGGCAAAGTAAAAAAAAATTATAGTTCAGTTCAGTTCAGTTGCTCAGTCATGTCTGACCGTTTGCGACTCCATGGACTGCAGCACTCCAGGTTTCCTGTCCATCACCAACTCCTGGAATATGTTCAAACTCATGTCCATTGAGTCAGTGATGCCATCCAACCATCTCATCCTCTGTTGTCCCCTTCTCCTCCTGCCTTCAATCTTTCCCAGCATCAGGGTCTTTTTCAATGAGTCAGCTCTTTGCATCAGGTGGCCAAGGTATAGGAGTTTCAGGTGCAGCATCTGTCCTTCCAATGAATATTCAGGATTGATTTCCTTTAGGATGGACTGGTTGGATCTCCTTGCAGTCCAAGGGACTTTCAAGCTCTTCTCCAACACCACAGTTCAAAAGCATCAATTCTTCAGTGCTCAGCTTTCTTTATAGTGCAACTCTCACATCCATACATGACTACTTGAAAAATTATACCTTTGACTAGATGGACCTTTGATGGCAAAGCAATGTCTCTGCTTTTTAATACGCTGTCTAGGTTGGTCTAAACTTCTCCTCCAAGGAACGAGCATCTTTTAATTTCATGGCTGCAGTCACCATCTGCAGTGATTTTGGAGCCCAAATAATATGGTCTATCACTATTTCCACTGTTTCCCTATCTATTTGCCATGAAGTGATGGGACCGGATGCCATGATCTCAGTTTTCTGAATGTTGAGTTTTAAGCCAACTTTTTCACTCTCGTCTTTCACTTTCATCAAGAGACTGTTTAGTTCTTCTTCACTTTCTGCCATAAGGGTGGTGTCATGTGCATATTTAAATATCATTCTATAATATAGAGTTTCTGCATGAATTAGATTCTTACTCCTACCTAAAAAGCCATCTTGTGTTTTCTGTACTCTATTTGTAGATTTCTGCCTCTATCATTATATCTTAGGTTACTCTGGAATTTATTTTAATCTTAGACCTGTTTGAAACCTCTAAATATATATAATAATCATTGTTAATTTTGTTTAATGCTTTCTCTTAATTGCTTTACTTTGCTTCTAAAATACAGAAGTGATCCAAATACCTTTGGATTAATGCTGAAGAATAAATTATTTTATTCTGTGATAAAAAAGTTGAGCGGAAACTAGGAGGGTTTTTTGCATTTATGAAAACAGTATCACTTCTGGGTTTTAGGGTAAGTCAAAGATATGAGGCTAAAGAAATGAAACATAATTCTCTCGACAGTTCCAGAAAGCAGTGGCTTACCATCTGTATCAATTAACTTCAGTAACATTCAGTATTGTCTTTCCACTAGAGATTACATATGGGCAAAAAGACACTTCTCTTTAACTAGAAGTGTCTTGCTGACAGTGAAAGTTACTACCAAAGCTGTCTGATTTAGATTGTGGTTTCCAAAGTAAGATACTAAGCATATTGTAAGATTTTAGTAACATTTGAGTTAAGCATGGCTTTCTTGATTTTTTAGCACATCAGTACATATAAAAGTAATGTTATAATAATCAAATTAAAAGCATATGCATTGAAATTAGTTGATTTATGACTTTTAGATTTCCTTCTATTGTGAAAGAAATAATTGATTATATAATAATCAATCATTTAATTAATATTGGGGTTTCCTTTGTAGCTCAGTTGGTAAAGAATCTACCTGCAGTGTAGGAGACATAAGAGACCCAAGTGTGATCCCTGGGTCAGGAAGATCCCCTGGAGAAGGAAATGGCAACCCACTTCAGTATTCTAGCCTGGAGAATCCCATGGACCGAGGAGCCTGGTGGGCTACAATCCATGGGGTGCAGGAGTCGGACATGACACTAGGCAGCAATGAACAACACACACCAGAGAATCCTTATAAACCTGCAATACTGTGAAATGTTCAAAACAGGAAAATGAAAGGTATGCTAAGTTCAAAACAAAATTAAACTGCATGTCAAATTATTTCAGATCACTTTTGTTCTTGGTTTCTTTCTGTGAAAACTTTTCCTGTGTGTAATTTAAAAATAGATACTACAACTAAATCAGAACATAGGTAATAACACCTGACTTAACAAATAAGTTTGTCAACATGTTGGACATTGCTGTAAGAGCTGTGCACGTGTTAACTCATTGAATCCTCATGCCAGGACCTGCAGTGAGTTTAATCACCAGTTCAATCTAACAGATATGATTACAGAGGCACTGAGAGTTGAAGGAACCTGTCCAAGGATACACGTTGAGAAACTGGCAGAGCCAGGGCGTGCAGCCAGGCAATCTGGCTTCAGAGTCTGAATGCCTGGCCATCTTGTCATACCCCCAAATGATACTTGGGTCTCCATTAGTAATTTAGAGAACATGAAACGTTGCCCCAAATCTCTCTGTGCCTCATCTTAGAAACACAGCCTGGAAACCCAGTATGGACTGTTCACTGTATTGCTGCCAAAGATGTTTTGTCCTTGAGAAGTTCTAGGATTTTAAAGCCCCATAAAGCCTTATGATAGTCTATATACAAAGGAAGTGTGTGGAAAGGAAACTTTTCGGGATAGCCTGTAGATTTTTCTTCCCCATCTCCTAAACATCAGTTTATGATAATGATCTTAAGTTTAATTTACAAATGAGTGTTTTAAGAAAGAGTCCTGAAGCTCTGAGAAAAAGATGTCATATTTTCCAGTAGTGTTTTAAAAGCCGTGCCTTACTCTGGCTTCAAAAGTGTGTTACGATTATATAAATGATCAAATATTCAGTCTTTTGGTCTTTTATATGATTCACTAATCAAAAGAAAATCAACAGAAAATTTAAAAATCACACAAACCTCTGGATAGGATATATTTAATCTTAACTGCATTGGTTATTTATGGTGAGATTTTAATTATAATGGCGAAAACATTGTTAAATGAATCAATGCTTGTTTGCTCAGCAGTGTCCGATTCTTTGCAACGCTATGGATTGTAGCCAGGCTCCTCTGTCCGTGGGATTCTCCTGGCAAGAATATTGGAGTGGATTGCCATGCCCACCTCCAAGGGAACTTCCTGACCCAGGGATTGAACCTGGATCTCCTGAGGCTCCTGTATTGCAGGCAGATTCTTTACCACTGAGCCACCAAGAAAATCCAAATGACTCAAATATATGATATAAATTAAACTACCAGCTACTTTTATTTTTTTCACCATCAGGAAAGTTACTACTTACTTTTAAATCTTTTCTGAAACTCTTAAAAATAATTGTTTTTTAATGTTCAATTTTGCTAAACACATTTCTGTAAGACCTCTGTGTATAGAACTATAAAAAGCTAGCATTGTGCCACAGGGCGACTTCCATTGTGCTTCGTCCTATAATGCAAGAGAAGAAATGCTGAGATGAAATGTGTTTTCAACAGGGCTGGTCTTTCCCCACCTTTCTATGTTCCAAAGTGGCCCAGCAGCCCAGGAGAGCAAGCGTGGTGCTCTGTGGGAAGGCAAGCGGCATTTAGGCAGCTTGGTTTCTTTTATTTCCCATTAAGGTGAAAACACCAACCCAACAATCCCAATCGAAACACAAAGATTAAACACTGACTCACATGGAGATTAAGCTTTAGTAGACTGTGCAAAATTTTTCAGAATGTTTCTTTCTGAAAAGAAAATGGTTCTTGGATGAATCTTTTGAAAGTGTTGATAGTGTCTCTGAATTGGACCAAAACAGATGGTACAGTTTGTAATAATAAAACACGAATGTCTCTAGAGCATAGATATATGTTCTCAACTGATAATTTGTCATATCTATAAAGTCTGGATTTTTAAGACTGAAACTTATTCAAATGGTATTTAGAGAAAAAAAGCATTTATGCTAATTAGAAAGCAGAGGTAAAGTCAAAGGCTACAACTACTTAAGGAATCTGAAAATATAAAAGTAAAAACAACTAGTAAAATAAACCTGGAGATTACTTAAAGGCTCCTTTAAGATTTTTCATGTTTTTCTGACAGGAAAAAACAATTGAAACCATCTTTGAAAATGTTCCAAAGAAAGTGAAAGTGAAAATTGCTCAGTCATGTCTGACTCTTTACGATCCCATGGACTATACAGTCCATAGAATTCTCCAGGCAGAATACTGGAGTGGGTAGCCTTTCCCCCCTCCAGGGGATCTTCTCAACCCAGGGATCAAACCCAGGTCTCCCACATGGCAGGTGGATTCTTTACCAGCTGAGCCACCAGGGAAGCCTGTAAATGTTCGAGTTTGATATCAAATGCACCCTGGCCTTTGTTTCTTTTTCTTTTAAATGCACTGTCAGTCTGACATGAAGATGCTGCTGCTCATGATGTCAGTTAAACAGAACTTTATATACAGAATATTAAGTTTTTAATAATCTGAAATTCTTCATCAATGGACTTCAAGGGGAGCCAAAAACTTCCTAAAATTACATACAAACATTTATTTATATGAGTATATATCAATTTTCTTGGAAGAGAGAGTCTGTTATTTTTGGCCAGAAAACAAAGTATAATCCATAAAGAATCTAAGTCTATGAACTACTTACCACAACATTAGAATCATCTGACAACAGGAGTTCTTAAACCCACAGACTGTGCAACAGATTAAAGTTGTTATAGACTGAATGATACTTGAAGGTTTGAATTACACCTTCATTTTATATATAGTCCCATCCTGACTTTTCTTTGTTCAAATGGTACTTTCAAGTTGTCATCCATAAATTTTAAATCATTTTCTAACCTTTTGTGTATTTGTCCTCAGGAAAGCCAATGAACCACAAGATGACATACACACTCTTTGGAACTCACTGACCTTGAGCAACAGAGGAAGCAGACCCAACACAAATCTTAATGTTACCTGGATAACCTTTCTTGCACTGGTTTTGGAATAGTTAGAATAGATAAAGGAGTCCAAAATGGCAGTGGCTAAAAGACAGACAAAGAAAGGGGAAGAGCCCGTGAAAAGGGAACAAAGGAAAAATTCCTGGACCAGAGTGAGAACCTCAGGTGAAACAAACAGGTCCCCTTCCTGGCTAGCTCTAGTTTGCACAGCTCTGGCCAGGTGGGAGGAGAAAAAACACATAAAAAGCGGGAGCCAAGACTGGCTGAGGCCTCTCCTGAGAGGTCAGCACACCTTCATGCGTGGGGATGAACTTTCTTGACCAAATAAAACTCTGAGCTGTAATGAGGCGGTAACATTGGTCCGCCATTTTAAATCTTTGTTGCAGTGAGCCAGAACGGAGGAAATTACACACCCTCCTGGCATATCCCATCAGTATATGCCAAACAGTGTTTTAAAATAATTCTAACCTAGCAATAACAGTGGTTTAAGGGGGTTGTTTAGATGTTTAACTAGAAATACAGCCACGCGTCACCTTTCTTGTGCTTCTGTCAGCTGGGTGTGTTCTCTTTGTCATTTAATCAGTGACCTTCTCTTCTCTATGCCTTTCCTCAAACCTGAAATAGAATAATCTTGGTTTTTTCCCTGATCCTACCTCAGAGTCCCTATCCTAGTTTCAAATAGTTGCAGTTTACAGAATTTCCTTTTAAAGTCTGGAGCTGAATAAACTTTCAAGGAGGAGAGTTGTCTAGGAGACACAACTGTGCAGAAAGATATTGAGTAGGACTTACTGGGGCTTGAAATCAGACACATGGCAAGGAATAAAGAAACCAGGAGTTAGGAATCGAGATGAAGGTTTCTCTTACCACACACAGATTCAAAATTTGCATTTATTTAATTTATTCCTATTATAATTAGCTCCTGGTTTAAGTAGGTACAAACAAAAACACTCATTCACATATATCTTATTAGGGTAATTGGCAACATTTTTAGCCACAGAAATATATAAAATACACAGCCTTCAACCAAAAAAGAGTTTTTTTCCCCCTTGAAGACTTCTTACTTGAAATGTAAACCACCATCTCTTATCTTTTATGTATATTTATTACATATTTAATAAATATTTAATACATAAACATTTACTATAAAATAATTTAATTAATATTAATTTTAATCAATATTAATTTAAATTAATTAAATTTTATTAATATAAATTAATATTAATTAATAATAAAATATTTAACACATTAAAAATTAATACATAAACAGTATTTTTTAAAGATAAAATAAAGAAATTTGCCATAAATACTACCAAAAATATAAAAAGAATAATCATTCACAGGAGAACTTTAGCAAGTAGAAATTTTGTCAGAAGGGATTAAGTTTTAAATATCCAATTGTAGACTGAAAACAACGGTACTGATTTTTTTTTTAGGATGCCTGAACATATAAAGAAACAGAACAGTTTACTTTGATTTTTCTAAACTGCAGTTTGTATTTAAAAGATATATACTTTTCCATTGTTGATTTCCCTTGACAAATTGAGTTCATAGCAATTTTTCTTAACTCACTGTATATTCCTTCAAAGTCTGCCATCCAATTTTATATATTTACATTAATGCCTTTCTGCAGTACTCTATATGCATCAAAATCTGATAATATATTATTCACAAGATCCTAGAGTCTCTGCCACTTCAACCTTACTTATTTTTCCTGGCTTATTTCTAATATCTAAACTATATGCCTTCTCAATAAAATTTTTTTGACAGGATAATAGTGCATGCAATATTTGCCCTGACTCCAGATAGGATTTCACATGAAATATGGAAAAGAAAACACTGATAATCATTGCTAATATACTTCAAAGACATTTTAATATTGACTTGGCACTGTTAGTCCATTGCTATAGAAATGGTCTAGTTGGATCTGCTATTGGTTTATAGAAACTTGAATTGTGAATTCATATCCTAACAATTACTAGTCAGGAGACAGCAGTGAAGATATGATAAAGTCTGGTTACTTGAGTATAAGGCTCATCCAAATCTCTTTCCAAAGGTAAAAAATAAATGATATTAAATATTACTATTAATCATATACCTAATGATTAACCTCAGATATGCAGATGACACCACCCTCACGGCAGAAAGCAAAGAGGACTAAAGATCATCTTGATGAAAGTGAAAGAGGGGAGTGAAAAAGCTGGAGTAAAACTCAACTTTCAAAAAACAAAGATCATGGCATCTGGTCCCATCACTTCATGGCAAGTAGATGGGGAAACAATGGAAACAGTGACAGATTTTATTTTGGGGGGAGCTCCAAAATCACTGCCGATGGTGACCGCAGCCATGAAATTAAAAGACACTTGTTTTTTGGAAGAACAGCAGTGACAAACCTAGACAGCATATTAAAAAGCAGACACATTACTTTATCAACAAAGGTCTATCTAGTCAAAGGTATTGCTTTTCCAGTAGTCATGCATGGATGTGAGAGTTGGACTATAATGAAAGCTGAGTGCTGAAGACTTGATGCTTTTGAACTGCAGTGTTGGAGAAGACTCTCGAGAGTCCCTTGGACTGCAAGGAGATCCAACCAGTCAATCCTAAAGGAAATGAGTCCTGAATATTCATTGGAAGGAATGATGATGAAGCTGAAGCTTCAATACTTTGGCCACCTGATGTGAAGAACTGACTCACTGGAAAAAACCCTGATGCTGGGAAAGTTTGAAGGCAGGAGAAGGGGAGGACAGAGGATGAGATGGTTGGATGGCATCATTGACCCAGTGGACACGAGTTCGAGCAAGCTCGGGGAGTTGGTGATGGACAGGGAAGCCTGTTGTGCTGTAGTCCACGAGAGTCAGGTATGAGTGAGTGACTGAACTGAACTGATATACCCAATAATTGCAAGTCTGGTGTTTGAGTCCTCTTGTGTTCACAGTTGTTTTTTAAACTGACTCAGAGTAAACAGACAGGAAGTCTCACAAAATTGGCAAAGCAAGGTGAATAGAGCTATTTACCCCATCATTTACGTTGAACCTAATATATGGCATGCAATGGAGAAAAACTTGGTTCAGTTCAGTCGCTCAGTCATGTCTGACTCTTTGTGACCCCATGAACCGCAGCACACCAGGCTTCCCTGTCCATCACCAACTCCTGGAGTCCACCCAAACCATGTCCATTGAGTTGGTGGTGCCATCCAACCAGGTAAAAATCCCAAAAAAGGTGTTTTATATATAGCATTATATTTAAAGCATAGGTAGATAAACTGAGATGGTGTTTCAGAAGAATATCCCCTCAACAATTAGAGAGCTTCCAAACTAACCACAAAGGAAGTATTACGAAGACCTTCAACATTGATTTTTTTCTTTTAGAATTTATTTGTTTCTAAATTCCACATATAGACTGCTTTCTGTGATTGCTGTTTTCTGGACTTTACTCATAATTAAAAAAGCTTCTTAGTTTAAGGTATATATCTGAGTTTGGCCTAGAATCTAATCTATATATATGAATTATTTCATTAATGAAAAATAGCATCAAGTCTTCCACAATGACAAAAAACTATTAGAAAAGTGTAAGGTAGAATTTTTAACCTAATCATACTCAACCCCAACGTAAGATATTACCTTCTGAGCATAATGAATATGCCTTTATATTTTATAAATAAGTTTTCAAGATACATTGTAATGTTTAGATCTTATGTAAATTTAAGGTGTCACATGATGTCAGAGTTATTGCTGTAACAGAGAAAATTGGACCAGTGCATCTTCCGAATACTATTACATCATCATTATTTGTGAATAATTCTATTTCTCAATAGCTTCATTACTCTGATTTTCTTTGTTTATTGTAAGCATATGAACCATCAAAAGGGTAAAGGTAGAGTCTGTCTTAAGATGAGTCATCAGTCTAAGTCCCTATGTATAATCAATACCCTGTGGCATATAAAATGTTCTATCTTACTTTCAAATACTGTTTGACTACAGAAATAAATCAAAGGAATAACTAGGTAGAGCAAAGAGACCAACTTATCATTGTAGATTATATATGGATGATATATTTCCAAGAGGGACATTAATTCAAGGAGACAGAATTTGAATTTAATAGGGAGGAATACAATGGGGAAGAGTTTGATTAAAAAAATATAAGTTCACTTATGTCTTTCTATAATTATTTTTCCTTTCTTTCCCCATCCAGTTTGCTTATCTTAGCTCCCCTCCCCACTCTTCCTGCCTTCTCTCCTGGTATTTTCTTACTTCACTGAGTGACTACTATTTGAAAAGCACTACAATAACATGTGAATATATTTGGTATTCAATTTTCAGCCCATCACTTCCTGGTGTTTTTCCCTATTTGAAACTAAGAATAATAACCTTTACTACAACTCTTCTAGAAATGAGAAAGGTCATATAGACAATTGACAGCCATTACATAAACACAGATTTCAGACTTGTCTGCTTTCTGGTACTTATGATGCAGTGATTCTTTTATTATTAGTGTAAAAACACTGCAAAAATATTATTCCTTAATAGAATAGTGTGACATGAATGCAAATAACCTATTTTATACAAGGCATAATCATGTATCTCATTTAAATTTGATTAAGGATGTAATTGGGAACTAAATTAGCAT
Organism: Muntiacus reevesi; assembly: GCF_963930625.1. Lineage (NCBI taxonomy): Eukaryota > Metazoa > Chordata > Mammalia > Artiodactyla > Cervidae > Muntiacus > Muntiacus reevesi. Next base: position 13,871,401 of record NC_089269.1, read on the forward strand.
CATAATTAGAACAGATTTTGTGATTCTTTGAATGACATAGCAAATATCTATGAAACCCTAAAAGTTCTGCAACATATAGCCAATTGGTAGAAAGCAAATTAATTTCTGCCCAGTAGCCATCAACCTCTGGCCAGCATATTAAAAGTACCATGATTCAGGTTAAAGAAAGGAGTGCTTTGTGTCCTCAAATGATGTCTTAAACCCGAAGAGTCACTCAGCTAGTAGGTAGCAAATAAAGAGTTTACTTTTTTTTTTAACATGAAACAATAAAGACTTCTCATGATCATTGCTTCACCCTGCTTTACACAAGATTATACAGTAAATTCTTGGGAAATAAACTATAGCTGAATGAAAGAGGATAAAGATTACCTTTGAAATCATAGCAGTGATTACTGAAAAATACCAGAGAAAGTATACAGGGATCACTTATCAAAGCGATATAAGCCAGAAAAAGTCAGTTCAGTTAACTTCACTTTGAGGGAACAGGAACAGGTTTAGATTTATAATTTTTTTATGAAGCAATTCTGTTATACCTGATTTGTATGTAAGTAATGAAAACTGAACTGAGTTTTCTCTCCCATGAAGGCTGGAGGCGAATTTGGCTGAAAGCTTAGATGAACAGAGTGTTAGCGTTCTTTTAGATTCCTCTCTGGAAAGTTGTTTTTGTGTATGTGTTATAGAAACACTATCTTGCTTCTATCATTCTCAGTGGCTAAATGACAGGGGTCACCACTTTTACCAGTAATGTTGAATAATTCAAGTCACTACTGAAGTTCATATTGTCATTTCTGCCAAACATACCTAAATCCACCAAGATTTGTCATTAAGAGTTAATGATTAAACTATCAAACTACAAATCATCTGTTCATCTCTCCAATTCCAATCAGTGAAATATTAATAATATATATGAAAGCTACATTTTTTATATTTGCTGTTAACTCTGCAAGCTCAGTTTATATAGACTTCTATTTCTAATTTTTTACAACATTATCATCACTACCACCATCACCACCACCAACAATAAAATTTCTATGCAACTGATACCACTTTGTTCTAGAGAGAAAAAAAGGGTGGCATCACACTCATGAGAATAAAAGTTGCTAATTTTTATTTCATATAATTTTGGTCCCTACTCTATCCATGGCATTGTTGGCCACTTCAGCTATTATCCAATGATAAAACCAAATGACATGGAAGCATACTTATGGTTTGTTACTTTTTGCAGGCGAGAGTAATTGAAGGGAGGCAAAGCTAACTGAAAAGCAAATGAAAAACATCAGTGTAATAATTTTAGGGTTTGATGGCATAATTTTGCTAAGAAAAGTAAGAAATTTGCATGATGAGATTTTGTTTCCATTTTATTCCCTAATTTTTCAAATGCTCCCATTATTCGGCTGGCTGGGTCACCCTCGTGAAAATATAGGGTCATTACCATAATTTGTAGCATAGTATTATCTATGATACAAAAACCACAAAAATTATGATAAAAATTCAAGGATCAATATGCTAATTCCATTTTTCTAAACACATATAAAATGGATTTGCATGCTTCATGTAAAAGGGAGGAAGAAAGCTATTTTACAAAATAACAATAATAAGACAATTAATGATTATCATAATACCAAGGATAATATAAAAAGTGACTTACTAAATTTTGAAATTATATTTTAAAAGGTTCAGTATCCTATATTTTGTTGTTCTTCATTGATAAAATATGGTTTTGGTCAGATTGATATTTCTAGGGAAAGCATGCATTAATTTTCTTCCTCAGAATTGTCTTTTCATTAATGTTAAATGTCAAATTTGCTACTTTCTCGCTTTTTTGTCAAATCATTTTTCTTTAGTGAAATGGAACTTTATTTAAATCTCTGTAAACCACAAATACAGAATAATTTTTCAGTTAGTAAAACTCAGTTTTAAATTCTCTTTTCTAGCCAATTCCAAGTGGTAAAGTGGCTTAAATTTGACCTTCTTTTATTCTTGAATTACAAATTTGGGACCTGAATCTCTAGTTTTTATTTGTGAAAAATCTACCCTAGAAGAAAGAGGCAGCACTATACTGATCAGATGCTCAGTTTACAGATCCCTCTCCCACTTCCTTTACATTATTCTTGGAGCATCATGCATCACAAATGTGGTTTCTGTATCTATTAATCAAAAAGCCACTTGCATTTCTGTTCAACAATATATTTCAGAAACACTTATTTCTGTGTTGTGGGTCTGTCGGTTGTAAGCACAGTTTTACTGCTGTATCTGGTGGCAGAAAACTTCACCTGAAATACCTACCAGCAGGAATCCTGGGGGGCAAAGATCCTCCCCCTGGCGCTGGATGCGGGGCCTGGAGGCTATTTAAAAACCCTGCCTTCAGGAAGCTGGGGCAGAACGTTTCCACCCCGATGGCCGGGAAGGATCCTTTTAAGAGATAAAAATGGACATTAATCAAAAAATCTTCTTTGTGGAAAAGCTGTTGATCATTTAACTGGAACAAAACCTACAATCAACAAAGACATCAAACCTTACAAGGAACTTACTAATTACAAGGAATGGAATGCATTTTTATTCATAAATTTATGAAATAAACCTAGCTTTTTGAAAAGAAAGTTACTCTTACCTAGTTACAATTAAAGAGGGTTAGAAGCATCAGAATACTAAGATAAATTCCTAAACCTACATTTGACAAAAGGGATACAAATGTTATTGATATTGCCTGTTTGCAGAATTCACCTCCACATGCGATACTGCTAAGTCACTTCAGTTGTGTCCGACTCTGTGCGACCCTATAGACGGCAGCCCATCAGGCTCCCCTGTCCCTGGAATTCTCCAGGCAAGGATCCTGGAGTGGGTTGCCATTTCCTTCTCCAATGTATGAAAGTGAAAAATGAAAGGGAAGTCACTCAGTCATGTCTGACTCTTAGCAACCCCATGGACTGCAGCCTACCAGGCTCCTCCGTCCATGGGATTTTCCAGGCAAGAGTACTGGAGTGGGGGGCCATTGCCTTCTCTGTCACATGAGCTAGAGATATGCAGAAAATAGCCACAACAGGATCTGAGATGTGTGCTGTACTCTGAGGAGCAGTGCTCACTTCCGGTGTACCAGGGAGAGCCTAAAATGAAGAAGACTTCTACACCATACAGTAACTACATGCATCTTTGAAATAGTGGTAAGAAAAACAATATACACATTCCTTAATTTGCTTCATTCTTAATTTGCTTAATTAGGGACCAGACATAAGAGTTTGCAAAGGTAGAACCACACGCTTTTTCATTTTTAAGAATGCTATTGAGAAAGAAACAAGAAAAAATAAACTATTTAGAAGTTTATTCATAAAATAATATAATGAATCATAGATGAAAAGAATGTCAGAGCTACAAAGGACTTCGGAGATCATCCAGTCAAAAACTCCATGTTTTACAGACCAAGAACTGAGGACTGAAGTGGGAAAGTGATATCACACAGCTGGTGGACTCCCAGGACAAAGTCTTTACACTAAAGATTAAAAATAAATAATGAGCCACTTCCTATTTGGAAGATCACAATCTCCTGATTGTGAATGAGAAACCTAGTACTTTGGAATAGCGGCATTACAACGTGGTGTCTCAAGGACCTAAAGGACACTAAAAATCACTCAGAAGAAAGTATAATATAAATGCAGTATTAGTGCATTGGTAACTGATATGGTACACATAAGTTTAAATCACAATAATACCCTAAAATCAAGTTACCCTGATAGCTGTAAGAAACACACCTCATTCGAGAACTCTGAAACCCTCATCAGGAACAGAAGTTTTCCTATGTAGAGACCTGGGATCTCTCCTTCCACAAGTTCAAATTTAGAAAGTCCCATATTTTTGAAAAGGACTTCCCAAGTGACCCCAGTGGTAAAGAACCTGTCTGACAAAGACGGAGACATAAAATATGCGTGTTCAATCCCTGGGCTGGGAAGATCCCCTGGAGGAGGAAATGGCAACCCACTCCAGTATTCTTGCCTGGGAAACCCCATGGACAGAGGAGCCTGGTAGGCTACAGTCCACGGGGTCACACAGAGTCACACACGACTGAAGGGGCTTAGCACACACGCAATATTTTTGAAAAGACTTCACTCTGTTCTTTGATACAAACTTTACCCCTGAAATAAGTTAAAATTTTGATTTTTCTTTTAACTTTAACAAGGATTAAAGGGATCTGGTATACCACACTCTATATATCTTGCTGTTATGGAGGAAGTTGTTGCTAAAAAAAAAAAGCAACATTTCTCAGATCTTTAGAGACGTTTTTTACAAAAGAACAAAGTTATAATGAATGTCTTAATGGTTGAGGCCTATATATTGTACATTGGATTAAAGAAAGCATAGAGAGCATGTCATATACTGTGAATAAATTGGTTTTGTTGTGGCTTCTATGGAGCTCTAGTAAAATGACCCAGCAGAGCTGGAGTCTCTTAAACATTAAAAGGTGTGGCAAAAGAGAACAAGATGGCAGAGGAGTAGATGGATGTGGAGTACATCTCTGTCCATGGATACATCAGGAATACACCTTCAGACACAGAAGTGCACGCAGAACCTCAGCTGAGAGCAGACAGGAGGACCTGACCAGTGGAAAAGAATATACGCTGCTGCTGCTAAGTCACTTCAGTCGTGTCCGACTCTGTGCGACCCCACAGACGGCAGCCCGCCAGGCTCCCCGGTCCCTGGGATTCTCCAGGCAAGAACACTGGAGTGGGTTGCCATTGCCTTCTCCAGTGCATAAAGGTGAAAAATGAAAGTGAAGTCGCTCAGTCGTGTCCGACTCTTAGCGACCCCATGGACTGCAGCCTACCAGGCTCCTCCGTTCATGAGATTTTCCAGGCAAGAGTGCTGGAGTGGGGGGCCATTGCCTTCTATAGAACCTCGCAAAACTTGGTAGGATGAAGGAACTAGGGGGAAAGGCAGGAGTGTTTGTAGGACTGGACCTGCCCTCGGTGGGTGGGGGAGCTAAAGCTGAAGTCCAATTCCCACATCCAGTCAGTGGTCTGAGTCAGAGGAGAAAACATGTAAGGCTGAGAGTGAAACAGCTGATCTGCGGCAGTGTCAGTGGAATGAGAATCAGGCAGTCCTTGCCGCAGCCGTACACACCCAGGACAGGGACGCAGGTTCCCTGGAAGGGGCCGTGGCTGGGAGCCTGAGTTCCGGGATTGTGGAGCAATCCCAGGGTGAGGGCTGCTGTTGACTGCGGAGAGATGGATCGAGGGGATGTGAGGGAAGAGATCGTGGTGAGAAATGTCGGTGGAGCAAAGCCAGGCAGCCGTGGAAGCAAGGCGATACTGCTGAGTCACATGGAAGGGGTGGAGCCATCACCACAGTCCCTCTCTCCCCACACACCAGCATTGTTGGTTGAACAATAGCCAGGCTGGCTCATCAAACGCGGAACTACAGAATAGGACCACACCCCGGGGCCCTGTAAGTGCCTGATGCGCTGATCTAAGAGTAGCACCCCAAACAGGGGGGCCCCTCTGTGTGCCTGAAATGCCGAACAACAGCGAAGGATCCCAGCAAGGTAGCCCTCTAAGGGCCCGAGGGCGGAGCTACAGAGAAAGTCTGGCCAAAGAGGCCTTCTAATCACCAGTTACAAGAGGCTCAAAAAAAGACTCTGATGGGGCCATAACCCCTGCGGTGGAGGCAGTCCGTGTCCCTGCACCCTTGGCGCCTCCAGGGTCCCCGCGAGCCAAGCAGCCGCGCCACCTTCCTGCTCAGCTCTCCCTGGGGCAGGGCTGCCACAGGCAAAAAACAGTCTTGCATCTATGCGCACAGGGTCGCTTCTGTAGTGTTCGACTCTTTGCGACCCTGTAGACTGTGGCCTGCCAGGCTTCTCTGTCAGGGAGGGAGGAGGGTCTTCCAGGCAAGAATACTGGAGCACTTTGGCCAATACTGGCTGCCGCACCCTTCTAGAGCACTATATTCCCTGCTGCGCTGCTGCCAGCTCCCTTGAGTACCTGATGCTGTCAGAACCCCTGTGACCCAAGCAGCTGCACTGCCTCCACACCTGGCCCTCACGGGGGCAAACCTGAGTCCTCCAGGGCAGCCTCAGGAGCAAATCCTGGTGGACGACCCACGTGTAGGGGTGGAAATAAAACCACAATTGAAACCCATGGGCAGTGTGGCTAAGGAAGAAGACCCAAAACCTTCCCACCAGCTGTACCAGCTGCAGATTAAATTCAAACGATCAACTAGGCAGACTCTGTGTCAATGGAATATATAAAAGGTCACTGAGAGGTCCCACAAAAGAAAACGCACTAGCTCTGATAGCTGTGGACACTGGAGGGAAGAACACGCAGGAACAGGACCAGGTTAGAATCTGAGCTGCCCCCATAGCAGGCCCAGAGATCAGCGCAGTGTTGGAGGGCATCCCGGGGAGGGTAGGGGGACTGTGACTCCCAGCAAGGGAAAGGACCCTGACAGCAGTGACTCAAGAAAAACATCTATTATTGTTATGTTTTGACTTGTTCTGTCGATTCCTTTGGATTTTTTTTTTTCTTTTTCTTCCCCTTTCCCGCCTCTGTTGTAGTTGATTTTATTGACTCTATGAAAGCTAATTAAGCTTTTGAACTTTCTTTTTCTTTCTCAGTCACATTTTTTACTGTTGTTATAAACGTCTGCCTCTGCTTTGGGCTTTTGCAGTTCTGTGGAGTTTTCCTTTTTTCTTTTATTTTTAATTTCCATTTTTAAAACCTATTATTATTTTTTCTAATTTATTCCATTGTTTGCTTTTCCTACTGTTCTTTCCCCCTTGTAGTTAACTTTTAATGTATATAAATCTTGTCCATCTACCTCTATTTAACATTGCACATCTATTCTTTCTTTTCTTTATTTTCCTTTCAACATATTTGTTAGTTTTATTTTCATTGCTTTAATCCCCAATTGGCACCTTGCTTTAATTTCATTTTCCAATTTATGCTTTAGTTAGTTTTGTCCTGGTAGGTATAATTTTTGGTTTCCTTTGTTCACTGGGTCAATCTATTGCACTTTATTTTTGTTGGACTGTTTTTATTTTACTTATGGGTGTATATGAATATGTGCCTATTCAGTCACACTTTTTATTGTTGTTGTAGACCTCTGCTTCTACATTGGGCTTTTGCAGTTCTGTGGAGTTTTCATTTTTTCTTCTTCCATTTTCTTTTTTTAAATAATTTTCTCATCTTTATAATTTTAATTTTTAATCTTTTAAACCTGTTATTTTTTTTCTACATTTATTCCTTTGTTTGCCTTTCCTACTGTTCTTTTCCCCTTGCAGTTAATCTTTAATGTATATGAATCTTCTTCATCTACCTCTATTTAACTTTGCCTATCTATTCTTTCTTTCCTTTCCTCTCAACATATTTGTTAGCTTTGTTTTCATTGCTTTATTCATCACTTGGCACCTTGCTTTAGTTTTCTTTTCCAGTTTGTTCTTTAGTTAGTTTTGTTCTTAACTGGTAAATATAATTTTTGATTTTCTTTGTTCACTGGGTCAATCTATTGTACTTTATTTTTGTTGGACTGTTTTGACTTTGCTCGTGGGTGTATATGTATATGTGTATATTCCATTATTTTAGTTATTATTTGCCTGATTTTGTAACTACCATTTGTCTGGGGTTCATCTTTGGTTTCTTGTTTTTGGATATTTGTTTTAATCTCACTTAATGCCATAAGAAACCACTTGTAGAATCTTCTTTCTTGATCAGAGATCAAGCCTGGAGACTTTGGAGTGGAGCACTGACTCCAAGACCCTCGACTACCAGAGAACTAACCCTAGGGAGTATCAAATAGTGAGAACTCACACAAAGGAAACCACTTTAATACAAGACCCTGCATCACCCAACCACTAGTGGCACCCTGCACAGGATGCATCATCTAAACAACAAAACAAAACAAAAATACAAACCCAATCATCAGCAGAGGGGAGTACCACCTCACTCAGCCTTGCCCATTAGAGGAAAAACAAAAACACAGCACAAATCTCACTCTATAGGAAGCTTAAACAAACCACTGGGCCAAACTTATGAAGACAGAAACCAAAAGGAAGAAAGAATTCAATCTTCTTTAAGAAAATAATTCAACTTTCCTTGAAGCCTGGGAAAAGGAGACCTCAAACACAATAAGTTAAAAAAAAATAATGAAAAGGTAGAGAAATACTACACAAACGAAGGAACAGACTAGAAACACAGAAGTCCAAATAAATGAAGAGGAAATAGGCAAATTACCTGAAAAAGAATTCAGAATAATGACAGTAAAGATGATCAAAACCTTGAAAACAAAATGGAGAAAATGCAAGAATCAATTAACAAAGACCGAGAACAATTAAAGAATAAACATTCAGAGACAAAACACAATTACCAAAATTAAAAATACTTTAGAAGAAATCAATAGCAGAATATCTACATCAGAAGAACAAATCAGTGAGCTGGAAGATAAAATGGTGGAAATAATTTCTGAAGAGCAGAATAAAGTAAAAAGAATAAAAAGAACTGACGATAGTCTCAGAGACCTCTGGGACAATATCAAATGCACCAACATTCCATTTATAGGAGTTCCAAAAGAAGAAGAGAAAAAGAAAGGGTATGAGAAATTTTTTGAAGAGATTATAGTTGAAAATTTCCCCAAGGTGGAAAAGGAAATAGCCAATGAAGTCCATGAGGCACAAAGAGTCCCATATAGGATAAACCCAAAGAGAAACACGCCAAGACACATGCTAAACAAACTAACGAAGACTAAACACAAATAAAGAATGTTAAAAGCAGCAAGGGAGAAGCAACAAGTAACATACAAGGGAAACCCATATGCTTAACAGCTGATCTTTCAGCAGAAACTCTGCATGCCAGAAGGGAATGGCAGGATATTTTCAAATTATTGAAAGGGAAAAATCTACAACCAAGGTTACAATACTCGGTAAGGATCTCATTCAGAATTGATGGAAAAATAAAAAGCTTTTCAGAGAAGCAAAAGTTAAAAGAATTTAGTACCACTAAACTAGCTTTACAACAAAAGTTAAAGGGACTTATATAGTCAAGAAATACAAGGAAGGAAAAAGATCTGCAAAATAAACCCCAAACAATTAAGAAAATGGCAACAGGAACATATATATCAATAATTACTTTAAATGTAAATGGATTAAATGCTTCAACCAAAAGACACAGACTGGCTGAATGGATACAATAACAAGACCCGTATATATGCTGTCTATAAGAAATCCACTTCAGACCTAAAGACACTTATAGGCTGAAAGTGAGAGGATGGAAAAATATATTCCATGCAAATGGGAAGCAAAAGAAAACTGGAGTAGCAATCTTCATATCAGACAAAATAGACCTTAAAATAAAGAAGATTACAGGAGATAAGGAAGGATACTACATAATGATCAAGGGATCAATCCAAGAGGAAGACATAACAATTGTAAATATCTATGCACCCAACATAGGAGAACCTCAATACATAAGACAAGCACTAACAGACATAAAAGGAGAAATTTAGAGTAACACAATAATAGTAGGAGACTTTAACACCCTACTCACACTATTGGACAGATCATCAAAATAGAAAATTAGTAAGGAAATACAGTCTTAAATGATACATTAGATGAGACAGATCTCACTGATATCTTCAGGATAATTCCATCCAAATGCAGAATACACCTTCTTCTCAAGTGCACATGGAACATTCTTCAGGATAGACCACATCTTGGGTCACAAATCAAACCTCAGTAAATTTAAGAAAATTGAAATCATATCAAGTATCTTCTCTGACCACAATGCAATGAGACTAGATATCAACTACAAGAAAAAAAACTGTAAGAAACACTAACACATGGAGATGAAACAATACATTTCAAAATAACCAACAGGTTACTGAAGAAATCAAAAGGGAAATAAAAAAATTTCTAGAAACAAATGACAATGAACACAAATTCTCAAAACCTATGGAATGCAGCAAAAGCAGTTCTAAGAGGGAAGTTTATAGCAATACAACCTACCTCAAGAAACAAGAAAAACAGTGAATAGACAACAACTTTACACCTAAATCAACTGGAAAAAGAAGAGCGAAAAACCCCCAAAATTAGTAGAAGGAAATAAACCATAAGGAGCTGAGTAGAAATAAATGAAAAAGAAATGAAAGAAACAATAATAAAGATTAATAAAACTGAAAGCTGGTTCTTTGAGAAGATAAACAAAACTGACAAATCTTTAGCCAGACTCATCAAGAAAAAAAACAGAGAAGAACCAAACCAACAAAACTAGAAATGAAAAAGGAGAGGACAACAGACAATACAGAAGTACAAAGGATTATAAGAGAGCATTATGAAGAACTATATGGCAGTAAAATGGATAACCTGGAAGAAATGGACAGATTCTTAGAAAAGTTCAATCTTCCAAGATTGAACCAGGAAGAAATAGAAATTATGAACAACCCAATTACAAGCACTGAAATTGAAGCTGTGATCAAAAATCTCACAAAAAACAAAAGCCAAGGACCAGATGGCTTCACAAGAGAATCCTATCAAACATTTAGAGAAGAGTTAATGCTTATCCTTCTAAAACTCTTTCAAAAAACTGCAGAAGAATGAACATTTCCAAACTTATTCAATGAGGCCACCATCACCCTGATACCAAAACCAGACAAAGACAGCACAAAAAAAGAAAACTACAGGCCAATAACACTGATGAACATAGATGTAAAAATCCTAAACAAAATTTTAGGAAACAGAATTCAGCAACACATCAAAATGCTCATACACTATCATCAAGTTGGGTTTGTTCCAGTGATACAAGGATTCTTCAATTTACGAAAATCAGTGTGATACACCATATTAACAAATTGAAAGATGAAAACCATATGATAATCTCAATAGATGAAGAAAAAGCCTTTGACAAAATTTAGCACCCATTTATGATTTATAAGACAATGATGACAGAAATCAAAGATGATATGAGCAGATGGAGAGATATTCCATGTTCCTAGGTAGGAAGCATCAATATTGTGAAAATGACTATACTACCAAATGCAGTCTACAAATTCAATGGGATCCTTATCAAATTACCAATGGCATTTTTCACAGAACTGGAACAAAAAATTTCACAATTCATATGGAAACACAAAAGACCCCAAACAGCCAAAGCAGTCTTGAGAAAGAAGAATGGAGCTGGAGGAATCAACCTCCTGGCTTCAGGTTATACTACAAAGCCACAGTCATTAAGATAGAATGGTACTGGCGCAAAAACAGAAATGTAGACCAACAGAACAAGATAGAAAGTCCAGAAATAAATCCATGCACCTATGGGTACCTTATTTTTGACAAGGGAGGCAAGAATATACCATGGGGCAAAAACAGCCTCTTCAATAAATGGTGCTGGGAACACTGGACAGCTACATGTAAAAGAATGAAATTAGAACACTTCCTAACACCATACACAAAGATAAACTCAAAATGGATTAAAGACCTAAATGTAAGATCAGAAACTATAAAACTCTTAGAGGAAAACAGAGGCAGAACACTCAATGACATAAATCAAAGCAAGATCCTCTATGACTCACCTCCTAGAGTAACAGAAATAAAACAAAAATAAACAAGTGGGACCTACTTAAACTTAAAAGCTTTTGCACAGCAAAGGAAACTATAAGCAAGGTGAAGACAACCCTCAGAATGGGAGAAAATGATAGCAAATAAAACAACTGACAAAGGATTAATTTCCAAAATATATTTCCAAGCAGCTCATACAACTCAATAACAGGAAAACAAACAATCCAATCAAAAAGTGGGGAAAAGACCTAAACAGACATTTCTCTAAAGAAGACATACAGATGGCTATCAAACACATGAGAAGATGCTCAACACCGATTATTATTAGAGAAATGCAAATCAAAACTGCAATGAGATATCACTTCACACTGGTCAGAATGGCCATCATCAAAATAATCTACAAACAATAAATGCTGGAGAGGGCTTGGAGAAAACGGAATGCTCTTGCACTGTTGGTGGGAATGTAAATTGATACAGCCAGTATGGAAGACGGTATGGAGATTCTTTCAAAAACTAGGAACAAAACCACCATATGACTCAACAATCCCACTCCTAGGCATATACGCTGAGAAAATCAAAATGAAAAAGACACATTTATCTCATTGTTCATCATAGCACTATTTATCATAGCTAGAACATGGATGCAACGTAGATGTCCACTGACAGATGAATGCATAAAGAATGCATTCATAATACACAATGGAATATTACTCAGCCATAAAAAGGAACACACTTGATTCAGTTCCAATGAGGTGGATGGACCTAGAGCCTATTATACATGGCAAAGTGAGTCAGAAAGAGAAAGATAAATATATTCTAATGCATATATACAGAATCTAGAAAAATGGTATTGAAGAATTTATTTACAGGGCAGCAGTGGAGAAACAGACATAGAGAATAGACTTATGGACATGGGGAAGAGAGGAAGAGAGGGTGAGGTGTATGGAAAGAGTAATATGGAAACTTACATTACCATATGTAAAATAGATAGCCAACAGGAATTTGCTGTTTGGCTCAGGAAAACTCAGACAGAGGCCCTGTATCAACCTAGAGGGGTGGGATGGGGTGGGAGACGGGAGGGAGGTTCAAAAGGGAGGAGATATATGTATACCTATGGCTGAATCGTGTTGAGGTTTGAGAGAAAACAACAAAATTCTGTAAAGCAATTATCCTTCATTGGAAAAAAAAAAAGGTGTGGCAAAAATGCTAAATGTAAGCCCTAAAGTGCTCTGAGGTAACTTTCTACAAACAGCCAAATTAATTATTCTTTTGTTACTATATGGGATATTCATCACTGAGAATAAAGTAAACATGAGCCTGTGTGTGGTATTGCCAAAATACGGTATTTTCCACATTGCAATGTTTCATCACCATCTGAGAAAACATTTATTAACATAAGGAGCTTCACTGAATACCAGGTGGAGATAATTATATCATATATTTATAAAGCTTTCTTATTTAAAGTTACAAAAGAAATGGTGATTTTACAACAGGGGAAATAATTACAAGAAATTCAGATTTTATCATATGCTGTGGAAAAATGATCCCATTTTATTTGATTATAGATTTATTGAAGCAAGGAACAATAAACCTGGTTCAATAATACTAGATCATAAAAAAAAATCACTATGCACAGGAAAATAAAAAGGACATAAGGAGATTATCTTAAAGAAAAATCTGATGGAAAAAAGCATGTAGAATGGTGACTCTAAATAATGTTAATCTGCTTCACATTTAGAGATTTTTATCTGAGTTTTGCTATTTTTATTATCCAACACTATTCAAAACTGTTAACCTAGAAAAGATATCTATTATTTTAACTCCTTGAAAGAAACTAAATGCAAATATTATTTTATTGCTTTGATTACACTGATTGCTACTTTTGTTGTTGTGACAGTCTGCCATTTTTAATAGCAGCTTTCATTTTCCTAAACTTGCTCCATCATTCATAATGGCTTTGTTATGCTTCTTTACTGTGGTTTAAAAGATCTTTCATTTATTGTAGCATCTCTTCAGTAACTGTCATTTTCTTTCTATATCTGAGACAAACAAACAGAAAAGCTGGTGTGCATGAATACATATTCCACTGAGATATCATATTATGTCACATTATTCACATTAAGTGATAACACTGCCTTATCATTTTTCTTCTTAAGGCCAGTCATGTCAATAGAGACTGCACAAAACACTACAAGTCGATGTTTTCACAGTTCAATCAGGAAAACTAAAGTTATCCTTGTTATAATTCCCTTATCACTTAATCCACAAAAAATTAAGTTCATGAACCTTTTGGAATTTGATATGAAATAATTTAAGTCTGATGTGCCCTATTTCATAAGTTGCTGATCCTCTCTCTTTTTTTTAGATCAATAATGGAATTTGTTAATAAATTACATTGCAGCTCAATAATAAAAAAATATCTACTATCTGCACCAGGAGAAATATAAATTTCTATAAGTTTTCTGATTCTAGTTACTTTCAGCAGACTATTTGTTAATATAAATTAGATTTTTATATGATGAGAGTATTTCTCTCACCATTACAAGCTTGAAATGTAAAATGTGTCCTTTCACACATGTTTTTTTTAAACTTATTTTTTTATTGAAGGATAATTGCTTAACAGAATTTTGTTGTTTTCTGTCAAACTTCAACCTGAATCATCCATAGGTATACACATATCCCTTTCCTTTTGAACTTCCCTCCCATCTTCCTCCCCATCCCACCCCTCTAGGTTGATAGAGTCCCCTTTGAGTTTCTTAGCCATACGGCAAATTCCTGTTGGCTATCTATTTTACATATGGCAATGATAAGTTTCCATGTTACTCTTTCCATACATCTGACCCTCTCCTCCTCTCTCTCCATGTCCACGATTCTATTCTCTATGTCTGTTTCTCCCACAGGCTTTTCTAAACCTCAAATTCTTGAGTTTCCAGTTTGTTAGTGATCTTGAGTTGGTGGGTTAAAAAGAGATCGACATGTGACATTAGCATTATATTGTCTGTAATATAGAGTTAACAGATAAGTGGGTGTTCTGTAGTTCTATTTGCTAAATCTGGTAGCCCTAATCTAACATGATTTCAAACACTTATGGATATCGGATAACTAAGAAACACTTAACTACTGGTGTAAGGTAAATGAACATAAGTCACTGGCTGCAGGGGTTGGTAATTTATCTATCTTTCCTTAGTTCAGTAGTTCTCTGTGCATTTAGGGAGCCTTGCAAACTATGACTGGGGGAAGACATTACTGGTGTTTAGTGTGTGTGCGTGGGGAGGGGGTGGGATGCATGTTTAAGGCATTGCAGTAGGTGGAATACTCCTTGCTTAATGGGAATTCTCTCTTAAAATGCTGGTGGCACCCACTGAAAAACATTGTCTGAGAATAAAGAATCCTAAAAAAAAAAAAAGAGGTTGCTAATGAATAGGTCATATAATGTGGTCAAGAAACAGTGTGAAGAAGTTAAATCAGCTTATATTCTGACATTTCGCTTGATCAATTAATGGGGGACTGATCAGATCATCTGAGAGTAATCTGGCCTGTAGAGTAAGCAGCTTTCAAAGAATCACAATAAAATATATTTAGCACAAACTCATTGAAACAAATTCCATTTAAATTTGATATAGCAGCAATATCTCTGAAATAACTTTATGTTAGAAATTAGATATCATTAAGAATTTGTGTAAGAGGTAACAAACTATGACCTTAAACTTTCTGAATTTCAATCTCATCTGTGAAATGAAAATAACTGGACCTAATGGGACTGTATGTAGGTTTAAATGAGAGTAAATTACCATAAGCATAAGACAACATTATTAGAAGGCCCTAATATTTTTAATATATATTTTAAATTAGAGGATAATTACTTTATAATACAGAGATGGTTTTTGCCAAACATCAACATGAATAGGCATTAGGTATACCTCCCTCCCTGTCCCATCCATCTAGTTTGTCACAGAGCACTGGATTTGGAATCCCTGCTGTCATACTTCGAACTACCACTGGTTATCTACTTAACATATAGTAATGTATATGTTTTAATGCAATATATTCGCTCATATCATCCCACCCTCTCCTTTCCCCCACTGAGTCCAAAATGTCTGTGTCTCCTTTGCTGCCCTGCAAGTAGGCTCATCAATACTATCTTTCTAGATTTCATATATAGGCGTTAATAAATGATATTTGTCTTTCTCTTTCTGACTTACTTCACTCTGATTAATCAGCTCTAGGTTCATTCAACTCATTGGAACTGACTCAAATGTGTTCCTCTTTATAGCTGAGTAATATTCCAATGTGCCTATGTACCACAACTTTCTTACACATTCATCTGTTGGTGGACATATAAGTTGCTTCTATGTCCTAGTTATTATAAACAGTTGCTGCAGTGAACACTGGGGTACATGTGTATTTTTCACTTCTGTTTTCCTCAGGGTATTTGACCAGTAGTGGGATTGCTGGGTCGTATGGTAGCTTTATTCCTAGTTGTTTTTTTAAAGAATCTCCATATCATTCTCCATAGCAGGGGAATCAATTTGCACTCTCACCAACAGTGTAAGAGGGTTTTTTTCTCCACACCCTCTCTAGCATTTATTGTTTGCAGAATTTTTTAATGATGGCCATTCTGACTTGTGTGAGATGAAATCTCATTGTATTTTTGGTTTGCATTTCTCTAATAATGAGCAATGTTGAGCATCTTTTATTGTTCATTAGCCATCTGTATTTTTTTTTTTTTTTTTGGAGAAATGTTTAGGTCTTCTGCCCACTTTTTGATTGTTTTTTTTTTTTTTTCTGATATTGAGCTGCATGAGCTACTTGTATATTTTGGAGATGGAGATTAATTCCTCATCAGTTATTTAGTTTGCTATTAAGTTCTCCCATTCTGAGGGTTGTCTTCTCACCCTGTTTATAGTTTCCTTCATTGTGCAAAAGCTTTTAAGTTTAATTAGGTTCCACTTGTTTATTTTGTCTTTATTTCCATTATCCAAGGAGGTGGGTCATAGAGGATCTTGCTGTGGTTTATGTCAAAAAGAAAACAAACTACCTATGTTTTCCTCTAAGAGTTCTACAGTTTCTGGCCTTACATTTAGGTCTTTAATCCATTTTGAGTTTATTTTTGCGTATGGTGTGGAGTTGTTCTAATTTCATTCTTTTACACATAGTTGACCAGTTTTCCCAGTACCACTTGTTGAAGAGACTGTCTTTTCTCCATTGTATATTTTTGTTTTCTTTGTCAAAGATAATGTGCCCATAGGTGTGTGGATTTACCTCTGGGTTTTCTATCTTGTTCCATTGATCTATATTTCTATTTTCGTGCCAGTACCATACTATCTTGATGACTGTAGCTTTACCTGAAGTCAGGAAGGTTGATTCCTCCAGTTCCATCTTTCTTTCTCAAGACTGTTTAGGTTAATCAGGGTCTTCTGTGTTTCCATACAAATTGTGAAATTGTTTGTTCTAGCTCTGCGAAAAATACTGTTGGTAGTTTGATAGGGATTGCATTAAATCTACATATAACTTTGAGTAGTATACTCATTTTCACCATATTGATTATTCCAATCCAAGAACATGGTATATCTCTCCATCTGTTTGTGTCATCTTTGATTTCATCAGAATCTTATAGTTTTCTGCATACAGGTCTTTTGTCTCTTCAAGTAAATATTTTACTAAGTATTTTATTCTTCTTGTTGCAATGGTGAATGGGATCGTTTCCTTAAATTTCTTTCTGATTTTTCATTGTTAGTGTATAGGAATGCAAATGATTTCTGTGTATTAATTTAATATCCTGTGGCTTTACCATATTCATTGATTGGATCTAGTAATTTTCTAGTGGCATCTTTAGGGTTTTCTATGTGGAGTATCATGTCATCTGCAAACAGAGACAGTTTTACTTCTTCTTTTCCAGTATGGATTCATTTCATTTCTTTTTCTTCTCTTATTTCTTTGGCTAGGGCTTCCAAACTGATGTTGAATAATAGTGGTGGGAGTGGGCACCCTTGTCTTGTTTCTGAGTTTAGAGGAAATACTTTTAATTTTTACCACTGTGGATAATGTTTGTTGTGAGTTTGTCATATATGACTTTTATTATGCTATGTTCCTTTTATGCCTACTTTCTGGAGAATTATTATCATAAATGTGTGCTGAGTTTTGTACAACCCTAATGTTTTAAGAAATAAATATCTTTAGGTGAGAAACTGAACTTAAAATCAGACCTAAACTGATAAAGTCTGTTCTATGAACATAAAATGAATATTATTTCAAAATATTTTAACTTCATCCCTTTAAAAATATTCTGTGTGTGGTTTATAGTAAACATAAAAATATAATAAATGCAGTAAAACAATAGATATACATGAGATGAACAAATTAGTATTCATATAGTTGAATGTTCAAAATGTTTCCTGCAGATCACCAGCCCAGGTTGGATGCATGAGACAAGTGCTCGGGCCTGGTGCACTGGGAAGACCCAGAGGAATCGGGTGGAGAGGGAGGTGGGAGGGGGGATTGGGATGGGGAATACATGTAAATCCATGGCTGGTTCACGTCGGTGTATGACAGGAACCACTATAGTATTGTGGAGTGATTGGCCTCCAACTAGTGAAAAAAAATGGAATGGAAAAAAATCCAAAAAACAAAAATGTTTCCTGATATTGGCAAGACTAAAAATTTGGAGAGCTAAGAATTGAGTATATATCTATTTAGCGTAGAGATTCTTTCTTCAACTTTAAGTGTCCAGTATAGAGTTCTATAACTGATACATAGCAGCCTCTCCATAACCGTGTGATTTAGGTTAATGACAGTACTTCTGAGCTACAGTATGAATAATTTCAAAGTTCAATGACAACAAAGTCTGTTAAAACAAATGCTATGTCAAGGATTGTTTTTCTTGAGAAATTCCCACTTCTGAGCTTTCAAAGGTTCTCTGCCTCTTTCCCTGTCTGTTTGCCTATCTATCTATCACCTAACTTCAGTTGTCCCTTCCTTGTCTGATTGTGTTTCCCTCCACTCCTTGTGTATCTCATGTATGTGCCTCTTCTTCTGTTACAATAATTTACAGCATTACTCATATACTCGTCCCCTGAGGGATGTAAAAGAAAATCACAAGATCATTAGGTTTGTTTGAGCACACGCTTTCTAGTTTGCTGTAACGGTGGAAGAAGAGCAATACTCTAAACAGTTACAAAACCAGTGAGGAAGACCAGCACCAGTAAGAAGAGCCATTTTCATGTAAAGCACTGAAAGAATGTCTCTCTTACTTCACTGAGATTTTTACTTTGGGTCTCTTTCATAACAACATGCAGTTAAGATAAAAACTAAGCTGCTCTGTCTCATTTGGTACAGAAAATATTCCTCCCTTATTATAATGCTTGAGATGAGCCAGCTGGGAGCACAGTTTGGTGTCTTCTACGCTGATCAGAAGACGCACAGGGTAGGGTTTCAATAAATGCAAGTTGAATAAGTGGATACGTAAATGATGAATGAAAAGTGACAAATTGCTCCTTAGGCAGATATCTTGCTAAGATCTAAGGAAATACTCTGCCTGTTCACTTGCTTCCTAGGCCAATGGCAATTTTCTAATGACTAGCCAAAAGCTATTTTTAATTAGGCTTAGAATGTGGGACAGAATCATTCTGTTCATGAATAACTCATTCATTTGTCCTTTTATCCATTTATGGATTTACTCATTTATTCAGTAAATATTTATTGAAGCACCTCTTTTTTAACTGGCACTATGACACATTTCTAGCACAAGAAGAGGAAATCAAATAAATGTTGATATGACATTATTATTTTTCAGGAAATGATTCTACCTAAGCTAAGCCAAAGATGCAATTACAAATTTTTGCCCATTTCCTAAATTCTTATAAATGGAAATATCCCTATAATTAAATTATATTTTCCTTTTAGCACAGCTAATCTCCATGCAGATTCTTTGGTACCAAACACAACTAAAGAGCATGCAATTGTTACTGCTTTGTTTTGGCTCTTCTTTTTTTTTTTTTTTAACCCTTCACATCATTGCTATATGAGTTTTAAAGATTTTTTTCATTCTATTGTTCAATAGGTCACAATAAAATTACTGAAGCAAAAAGAGCAGTTTCATGCCTAGATTTTTATGAGTTAATCTTCAGTACTCTTAAAAAGAAATTTTCAGTTTTCACTTTTTTAAATTTTCAAGATATGCATGATAAAATTGTTTCTGTAAATTATTTTTTTAAGACAATAGCATTAACAAGGAGAATTAAAATATTTTCAAGCTCATTGAGAACATTTATTGAAAAGTACATTTTAATTAATATTTAATACAGAAGTTGAGAAACCTGTATGCAGGTCAGGAAGCAACAGTTAGAACTGGACCTGGAATAACAGACTGGTTCCAAATAGGAAAAAGAGTACATGAAGACTGTATATTGTCACCCTGTTTATTTAACTTCTATGCAGAGTACATCATGAGAAACGCTGGGCTGGAAGAAGCACAAGCTGGAATCAAGATTGCCGGGAGAAACATCAAGAACTTCAGATATGCAGATGACACCACCCTTATGGCAGAGAGTGAAGAGGAACTAAAAAGCCTCTTGATGAAAGTGAAAGAAGAGAGTGAAAAAGTTGGCTTAAAGCTTAACATTCAGAAAACTAAGATCATGGCATCTGGTCCCATCACCTCATGGGAAATAGATGGCGAGACAGTGGAAACAGTGTCAGACTTTATTTTTTGGGCTGCAAAATCACTGCAGATGGTGACTGCAGCCATGAAATTAAAAGACGCTTACTCCTTGGAAGGAAAGTTATGACCAACCTAGACAGCATATTAAAAAACAGAGACATTACTTTGCCAACAAAGGTCCGAGTGGTCAAGGCTATGGTTTTTCCAGTGGTCATGTATGGATGTGAGAGTTGGACTGTGAAGAAAGCTGAGCACTGAAAAATCGATGCTTTTGAACTGTGGTGTTGGAGAAGACTCTTGAGAGTCCCTTGGACTGCAAGGAGATCCAGCCAGTCCATCCTAAAGGAGATCAGTCCTGGGTGTTCATTGGAAGGACTGATGCTGAAGCTGAAACTCCAATACTTTGGCCACCTCATGCGAAGAGTTGACTCATTGGAAAAGACCCTGATGCTGGGAGGGATTGGGGGCAGGAGGAGAAGGGAACGACAGAGGATGAGATGACTGGATGGCATCACCGACTCGATGGGCATGAGTCTGAGTAAACTCCAGGAGTTTGTGATGGACAGGGAGGCCTGGTGTGCTGCAGTTCATAGGGTTGCAAGGAGTCGGACACGACTGAGCGACTGAACTGAACTGAACTGACAGAAGTTCTGTGACTTTTTAAAAACAAATTGGGAGGGGGGATTGGGATGCAGAATACATGTAAATCCACGGCTGATTCATGTCAATGTATGACAAAAACCACTACAATGTTGTAAAGTAATTAGCCTCCAACTAATATAAATAAATGAAAAAAAATAAAAACAAATACTTAAAAGATACCTAGTTTCTTAATATGGAAAATTAACTTGGATTAGAACTTCTCTAAAACTCCTTTAAGTTTAAAATTCTGTTTACCTAATTTTTACTCCACTGTTACATTAAATTAATATTACCTTTTCCCCCAATATGGGTTATGTTCAGTGGTCTTACCTATATTTATATTCAGTAGGGCCTAGAATTTTAATTATCAAAAATGTGTCTAACTAAATATATAATCTGTCAATACATCCATCAGGTTTAATAGTGAAAAATGCCTAGGCTTGAGGACAAGCAGAATTTTGACTCAAGCATTCACCATAAGTAACTAAACGTAAGTAACTAAACCAAGATTTATACTTCTCTTTTACTTAGCCTCTTCATTTGAAAATGGAGTTAATAGTAAATACCACTCGTATTGGTTTATTGTGGATCATTTAGGAAGTGCCTATTAGTGGCCGATGGTAAGTGATAAATGAGGGACAAATATTTCTTCTCTTTAATTCCTTAAACTTGACCTACAATCTCATGTCTCCACACCATCATGATATTTCCCTCTCCTGGAAGGCCTTCTGGCCCCTATGGAAACATGTCTTACATACCTGGTAAGATCTCACTACTCCTTCTTCAGTAGGCTTGCATAATGTTAGCTACTATAATAAAGGTAGAAAGGTATCATAGTGACAGTATTTATTTATAATAGTTTACAGTGTTATGATAACAAAATCAAATGCCTTTAGGGACCAGTCAAGTTCAACATATAAGTGTATCAGGTAGGTGACAAAGGTGCTGAGTCCAGCTGTTAGGTGAAAGTTCTTGCTAAGGACAATGAATTCAAATGTTTTAAGGAATGCTGTAGAAATCAAATAAGACACACCTCCAAGCTGACTTCAGCCTGTGAGCTGCCTGCTGGTGACTGGATGACATGTTTGTCTTCCTCACCAGGTTGTGATTCCCTCAGAATAAGGATGAGTCAAGCATTCTCTAATATGTCCATTCCCAGAGCTTGTGCATGGTAGGAGCCCAATGTAATAGTTATTGAATAGAATTAAAATCATCTTAGACAAAGAGCTCAAAGCTTGACTTTATCTGGATGAATACAGAATTGTATTGATGTCAGAGCTTTTAAAACCATGCTGGGAAAGATTGAAGGCAAAAGGAGAAGAGGGTGACAGAGGATGAGAGGGTTAGTTAGCATCACTGACTCAATGGGCATGCTGCTGCTGCTGCTGCTGCTGAGTCGCTTCAGTCGTGTCTGACTCTGTGCGACCCCATAGACGGCAGCCCTCATCCCTGGGATTCTCCAGGCAAGAACACTGGAGTGGGTTGCCATTTCCTTCTCCAATGCATGAAAGTGAAAAGTGAGAGGGAAGTCGCTCAGTTGTGTCCGACTCTTCGTGACACCATGGGTTGCAGCCTACCAGGCTCCTCCATCCATGGGATTTTCCAGGCAAGAGTACTGGAGTGGGGTGTCATTGCCTTCTCCATCAATGGGCATAAATGTGAGCAAACTCTCGAGATGGTGAGGACAGGGAAGCCTGACATGCCACAGTCATTGGGGTCACAAAGAGTCAGACACATCTTAGAAAGTGAACGAAAAATACTCTAATAATATAAATATTGTCAAAACTGTAGAATTATTCAAGTTCAATGAGATTTATAACTGAGCACTTTAAGTGCTTATGCAGAGGCAGTGTTTTGAAACCAGGACAGATTAAGATTCTACAATTCTTTTATCTAAGAAGTGGTGAAGGAGTGAACTGAAATTGAAAAGCCTGTCCTCCTGACTGAGTGCCTTTGTGGGCAGATGCCTACCCACCCTTTTCTTTCTTGGGCCAGACTTTCACACTATTCATTCTTTAAAAAATGCTTTTACACTTCAGGTGCCAAGGAGTCAGCTAAAGAGCTGCTAAGAATGCTAAGAAGCATTTATCAGTGTGTATAAAAGCTAGATCTGTTTAGCTTACAGCCAAAGTGTGCTATGTATTTGATACTTATGAACTATGGGTGTATGTCACATTACCAAAGGGAGGCTTGCACCTTTAGCGCATCTGATAAAGAGGTCATGAGAAAGGCAGCATCTGCCTTTTTGTAACTTACCGAGGCTGCCTATAGATCAGACTGGCCACTTGTTGCTAGTGTGTATCTTTCTAGTGTGTGTCATTGTTGATTTCTCCAGTACAAAGTATGAGTTTAATTTCACTGCCAGATACTGATGAAAACATCTTTGGCAATGTTATCTACAAAAAACGTGTTAATACATACCAGGCATTTCTCAGTCTGGGCTGTGCTGTGTGCTCAGTCGCTCAGATGTGTCTGACTCTTTGCGATCCCATGGACTGCAGGCCGCCGGCCTCCTCCATCCATGGGATTTTCCAGGCAAGAATACTGAAATGGGTTGCCACCTCCTTCTCCACAATTAAGGCTTAGATATTTAAATTCCTTTCAAAGTTTTGCTGGCTTTTTCAGGTCAGAATCATACTCATTTTGGCATCTATATGGTGTGCAATAGATGCCAGGATGATTTGGTTTATTAATTGCCATTCTGAAAATTGGATTGGTCTTGAAATAATCCAGGAACACAATTAGTCTTGAAAATAACTGAGAGCAGCCGATAGAAAAGAAAACTATTCAAGTCTCAGATGATTTCACGTCAATTCTGATATCATAATGTATGACCGGGATGGCACCGTAATGGCAATGGTGGTGGCAAAGACACATTCACTTTTCTAGGAAGCTACTTTTTGCTTGAGGTAAACATGTGGGATTTATGTCCATGTCACTGCCTGCAGCCATACATGGAAGAAAGAAACACTTAGGAGAACACCTCCCTGGGTCATTTCAGTTCAGGGCTTGTCACTCTTCAGCTTAGAAATTCTCAAAATCTCCTTAAGTTCAGTTCAGTCGCTCAGTTGTGTCTGACTCTTTGCGACCTCATGAATCGCAGCATGCCATGCCTCCCTATCCATCACCAACTCCCAGAGTTTACTCAAAGTCATGCCCATGAGTCAGTGATGCCATCCAGCCATCTCATCCTCTGTCGTCCCCTTTTCTTCCTGCCCCCAATCCCTCCCAGCATCAGGGTCTTTTCCAATGAGTCAACTCTTCGCATGAGGTGGCCAAAGTATTGGAGTTTCAGCTTCAGCATCAGTCCTTCCAGTGAACACCCAGGACTGATCTCCTTTAGGATGGACTGGTTGGAATCTCCTTACTGCTGAGCAAAAACCCAAGATAAAAGAATGGCTTCAAAATCCTCTACTTCTTACTTCAAATATACTAGGATATCCACTGTTATTTTAATGTGTTGCTCACTGCTAGCATGAAGTGAGCAAGGCCCATTATGGCCTTATCCATTCTAAAGTGAACGTATTAGTCGCTTGGTCATGATCTACACTTTGAGATCCCATGGGCTGTAACCTACCAGGCTCCTCTGCCCATGGAACTCTCCAGGCAAGAATGCTAGACTGGGTTGCCATTTCCTTTTCCAGTGGATCTTCCTGACCGAGGGAATGAATCTGGGTCTCCTGCAATGCAGGTTTGTTTATTGTCTGTGCTGTTCTAAATGCCCTGCTTGAGTGCCACATCTTTTAAGAGAATTTCCCTTTGGTCACTGCAGGAATAATCTTGCCTATTGGTGCTCCCTCAGGAGGTAGCAAGGCTGTTAGCCACAGGGCACAAGTATTGAAGTCGAGGGATCCGGTGTCAAATCTTATGTGTCAGAGCAGTCACTTCAACTCCTGAGGCTCAGCTCGCATTTAAGTAACATGTGGAAATAGTCAGTTATGAAGACAGTTGTACAAGGAAGCACTTATTAAAAGCCTTGCACAAAGCAGATGGTCAAGGAAGACCTCCCTACTCACCTTTCCTGGTTCTTTTCCTTCTCTCACATATAACAGGATCACATTTTTTCCTTATAGTGTATGTATTTCTGTTCATGACATGTCTTATACTAAATTTCTTAGAGTTTCTTATTTTTATATTTTCAACAGAACCTGGTACCGTATGGTGCATATAGGAGTCATTTGTGATGATAACTTTAATAAAAAACCAGGAACTCTTATTACAAAGCATACCTTCAACTTTCTTATTCATGACAATGTTATTGTTGGCTTTGATAGCAACTTCTAAGTTGCAGCTGGTTTAGTAGGTGAGTCAAAATGTCATTAGAGTCATAAAAATGTTGTGATGTGTAAAGCTACTCTCACGAGCTCCTATGTTCTTTACTGGCAGACACACAGATCGATATGGAATGTCTCTAACAGCCAGATAAGGGGGTCTCCACATGTCTCCTACCATTCACTTCTTTCAGTTTTGCCTATGTGGCCTCTCATTTACGACTTCAGGAGCAAAGAGAGTGAAGCTCTTGAGGGCAGAGCATCCGAACTGTTTAGGTCCAAGAGAAAAGTGAGGCATGGAGCTAGAGATGACGTTCCCTGAAGGAACAGGATGATTCCACATTCATCCACTGGGAGCCCAATTCTCTTAGAAACAAGTGAGCAAGTTCAACTACAGCCGGAACAAACTAGTAACTGTGTTGGGCTCTATTTTCAAGGAGATCTTAAATGTGAAATGAGCTTGCAAAGAGTCAGGCATTATCAAGTTTAATGTATCTTTTAATTTTTATTGACGCTATTCCTTTTATTTTAAGCTTGATGCTTTTGAGGCCTATATTAACTTTCAGGTCTGATCTAACATTCATTCCTGATAATAAGGGAGAAAATGGAAATAGACTCAAAGAAGCCTGATTTTAAATTACTCTTAAGTCACATGAACAGGGTATGTCAGGATTGACTGAAATAGTATATCCACCGACAATCTTCCAGCCCCTCACTGGGCTACCACTTTCACGACTGTTTACCATTAGGTTATCCTTGGTAGGCCATTAGACTGAGTTCAAAATGAGGATCCAAGTACATCTTGTTTGGTGAGAACTGTTGAAGGAGATTCATGGATTTTGTACAGAGAAAAAGTGAGAGGAAGAGAGCTGGCAGGTGTTGCTCAGTGTCAAAAACACACCCATAAATGTATTCTTCAGAGCTAGTTCCAAGACAATTTCAGACTCTCATATCATTAGATTACTGGTTCACTTAACATACATATTTTTTATTACATTCTGGCTTGGATGTAAATTTGGGTAGTTTGCAAAAATATTCTGCTGCTGGTGGTGAATGATTATAGCTTCTTGGATATAGTGACAATGTGTGAGAAACTGCAGCTTCTAACACGATATATGTGGAGAGGAAAACATTTGGAAGCAGTCTGAGTGCATTTTATTTCCGCATTGGCTCTTTGGGCACCCAGCCATTATCAAAGCATTATTTAACAAATTACGGCACCACAAAAAATATTTTATGCTCTGGATGTAAGTTTTCCAAAAAAGAACCAATAAATGTCTGGAGTTACTATTGAAGAGAACAGGACCGAGTTAAAATTTAGAGAATGCTTTTATTTGCAAGTGAAAAAAGCTCACTGCTTTCAAAGTATTACATTCGATTTTACTGCTATTTAAATAAGCTCATTTTGTGTACATGTTGCTGCGTTAACACCAAAAGGAAAAGATGCTACTTTTAAGGGGCCAAGTCATTTTATTATACAGTGGTGAATATATAGCCAGATTTTATAGTTTCAGAGTTTAGAGAACAATGATGCACTTTGGTTTATATTTGATTTATAAAAAAATTCAAAGAAAACAGCTCTCTCATTTACCCTTTGAATGCTGGCACGTGTGCTCTTAAATGGAGCAGATCATTATACAGTCTTATTGTTTGAGACTATGGGTAAACATTGTGTCATATGAATCACCCTTTAGCATCAATAAAGTTGGGCCGGTGGAGAACTGGGGTGATAAAACTATTCCCTGGAAGAAAGCTGTTCACCCATGTGAGGCAAATTTAGTGTGCAGGATGAGGTAATTTACTAAATGGTACCCTGGTGCCCTAGAAGACTTAATTCACTTCAGTTGAATGAGCAGTTGGATCAAACTCAATCATTGAGAGTTACCCATTCATACTCAAAGGCATATAGATCTCCCACTGAATGTTCTTTAATTGGGTGCATATAACTCCAGGGTAACCTGGGTATAGGGTTGGGAAAATAAAAATGTGTGGCCTAATTAGAAAGCCCCATTTAAACTTGCTTTTCAAATTACATTTCACAGCACTAACTGGCAGTGACCTAAGGAGATGAAGTATTTTCAGGGAAGGAAAAAGCAAGTGACAATATCATTTCTTAACTGTAATCACAACCTCTGAGTTTGGAGAATCCCAGAAAATTTGTATTTTAAGTATAGATTTAACTATAATCTAGCAAACTATTTATAGAAAAGAAGTGCTGGCAAAGATAAATACTGAATAGTGGAATAGGCTTGACAAGAAATGAACAATGAAGAGGAAATAGATTTTGGACTAAATGACATATATAGATCAAGGAAAAATGGTGGCATAAAGTTTTATATTTCTGTGTGTCTGTGTATGTTTATGAAGCATTGGTTTACTAAACTTTTTGCACAATCTCACACAATAAAGAAATGTAAAAGACTTTTCTGAACATTCTTTCTTGAATGAAACAATATATTTTCCTAAGATTTTTTTCCCTTTGATTTACAATATGTATCTTATGAAAAAACTTATAAATAATCTCCACTCTGTAACAATGTCCACCCGAAACAACTTTGAAGACTAACATGCTTCCAGCACACGCCGGGTATCCCATGAAAGGGACAACTTCAATCTACGGTTGGTGATTGAGGAATGAATGTCTCACATCTCTAGTCATTATCTGACCTCCTGGTGACAGACACTGACAGTAGCTTGTCAATGTTGATTCCCTTCTTAGTTTCAGGACCCCTGATTTTGGGCTGGTGTTTGCTGTACTTTATTATATAAATAATATTTTTTCATCTTCCTTATGCATCCAAATGAGGGTCTGTGATTAAGTTCTGATCATCGAGAGTAAGAGGAATTGTCCCTAAATGGAGGAAATATGACTGTGGTTACCCTTTCCTGCTTTTTGAAGCACTGAGTTTATGTAACCATCCTGGACAGTATGCTGAAGATTGCCACTCAAGGAAAGTGCTGAGTCTTTGAGAATCATAAAGGCAATCCCAGTCACTGATGCCCTACCTGTCGAAGTTGCAGATGTGTGAAGAAATAATTTTTCGACCCACCGTTATTTGGGATTTTATGTCACTCCCAACAGAATCTATCCATAAACTGATAGTTTAATTTGTCCTCCTTTAGTGGGTTCAGTCCCTTGATTATGTATCAGTATTCTGTGATGATTTTTCCTCTAACATTTTGAACCTGAAACAAACATCATTTTGGTTATTCTGGACTATTATTCTACATATCCTACCATTAGACTGTAATTTCTATGAGTCCAATATGATGTGAACTTGTTCACTGTATCCCTAGCACTAAAAACTGATGAATGACTGAATGATTCTTTCTTATACTTTCCATCACTATTTAGATATAAACATTTTACTTTTGATGGATTCTGACTGATAAATGCAAATATCCCAAAGGTCATTTCTAATCTAATATTAATGTAACAGCTTTACACATGAAGGCACTTTATTTTCATTTTTAAGCAAGGAAACAAAGCAAAATAAAGATGCTATGCTTTGAGTTTAGAAAAACAAGTAGTCTTCTTGAGTTGAATTCTTCTTTCACTTAAGTTCTATAACTTTGGGATCACTTGAGGCAAAAAAATGTTTCTGACGCACAGAATACAAACTTTTCAAGACTGATAAGTCAGAGGCTACTTAGACCTTTCTAACAGAAATTCTGACAGAACACAGTCCTCAAAGTTTGGACTTTTATGTGAATGTTAGCTGGTTAGGCTAGTTGGTGGGTGGATGGAGGGAATGTTGGAGGGGGTACAATTCTTTACAGGATAAGATCAACACATTTTCTCCCACAATTATATACCATCCTTACCACAGGTAGATGTAGCTGTTCCCTGACTTACAAAGGGAAAGATCCACTGAGAAAATCTGTGTGGAATTTGAACATTTATTGAAATGTCATAGAAATCTATGATGGAACCCATTTGCTATTGACTGCTTTTATAGAGAATGGGTAGTTTTATCTTGGAAAAAAAGAAGTGACAGAAAAAAATCTTTCAGAGAGCCAATGTATTCAAAACTCCACATTTCTCAAGATAACAAGGATCTAAGAATCACAATTCATTCATCCCCCAACACACACGCACACACACACCCCTGTTTGTATTCCTTAACTCAGTGAATGGGCTTGACCATTCAGATAATTTCTAAGTGGGAAAGCTGAGGGTCATTTAGACTCCTGTCTTAAAATCACCTTCCTATTCTAAGGGGCAGTGTCCTATGAAGTCTATGTAGTAAATATCTTTCTTGGTTATCTCCTCCTTTCCATCCTCACTGAAACTGTATAACCTTAGTTAAGTCCAGCATTCTGGATTACTGCCATCACTTTTTAACTGACTTAGCTCCAGTTTAACTTCTAGCCAGTCCCCTTTCATAATCAGCAGGCAGAAGGATATTACTAAGATTCAAATGTATTTATGTGATTTCCCTTAAAAGGTTTTATAAGGGCTCCCCACAGATTTAAGAATAATGCTTATAATTTAAATTACACTGTAATGCACAAATACATTCTTATGAAAACTTAAACAATTTAGAAAAATGAAAATTCTCTTAATACCAGCCCCTACTGCTATCATTTTGATGTATGCCTTCTCAGCTATTTTTGTATGCAATGTATGTTTACAAACATAGGAAAATTAACAGTTTCATTTTGATCACTTTTTTAACCAAATGAGATTATACAATATATGTGGTTCTTAACTTGCTTTCTTATGTTTAAACTTGGTTATTTGTTTTGGAGATATTGTGATATTAATCTACCTCCATCTTTTTAACTGCATCATAATATTCACTAGTACATACATGCTATAGTTTATCTAACCACTTACTTCTAGCTGACAATTTTGGTTATTGTGTGTATGTCTATAATAGCTACATAGTTGTAGAGTTCTGGAGTTGAACAATATGAAGTAAGATACTTTCAAATAGTCTACCAGAAGTCTGTACCAATCTATACTCCTATCAAGAGTCAATGACAAGTACATTCCTATTTTCCCAGCCCCTCCCAAGCACTAATATTATCAATATCACTCATTTTTTTTGCTATTTTAATAGGCAAAATTATTTAATTCTGGTTTTAACTTGTATGTTACTGGATACTGTGTGTGTGTGTGTGTGTGCGTGTGTGTGTGTGTGTGTGCACGCTAAGGCACTTCAGTCGTGTCTGACTCTTTGCAACCCTATAGACTATAGCCTGCCAGGCTCCTCTGTCCATGGGATTCTACAGGCAAGAATACTGGAGTGGGTTGCCATGCCCTTCTCCATGGGATCTTTCTGATCCAGGGATCGAACCTGCATCTCTTATGTCTCCTGCATTGCAGGAGAGTTCTTTACCACTAGCACCACTCGGGAAGCCCGTTACTGGCTATTAGTGAAATGGAATATATTTTCTTATTTTTATTGATCATATCTGCCTTTATGCCAATGGACTATTCATATTTTTGCCCCATCATATATAATGGGATCTTTAAAAAAATGGTTTGTAGGAATTCATCATATAATTTTCATATTAACCTTTTGTTTAACAAATATTGCAAATTTTCTGTTACTTTTCAACTTGTTGATCTCTCTCGACACATCTACCAACATTGGTTTAATACACCCTTGGCTCCCACAATAAGAAAATGCTTGTAGGTTTGTTTCACACTTCTTCCTACATGCTTTTTCTGCTACCAATAAATGCTTTCCTCAACTGTCTAATCAAGTTACCTCTAGTCATTCTTCAAGACTCTGCTTAAGGTTACTTCCTCTAGGAAACTTTCTTTCATTCTTAATCTTCTTTAGATATATCTAATATGCTCATTCTCTCATCTAACACATATTACTATACTCAGGTATTGATCTTCAACTGCTACACTACTTCTACTAAACTTATAGACTTCTTGGGAGTACAGACTGAGCCTTTCTTCTTTGGTATCCCAATAGCTGCTTAATATATGCCTGCTGATTGACTTACTATACAAATTCAACTTTTAGGATTAGACTGTTAAAACTCTCCCTCTGTTACATAATGAAATTTGGATTTCTCTGAGAAATTTCCTCTGAGAGGAATCCACAATTCTTTCTCAAAGTAATTAAGTATTTTCTTCAAAGTTGCATAAATAAAATGAGGGAGAAAAGTGGCTTAGTCCACATTACATGATAGGTTAATAAATAAAATGAAATAAAAATACCCGGCTCTGATATCATTCAGGCAAGGGATCTTAGAATTATGCAGCGCCTGGGCATCCAGGACACTCTTTGCTATTCTTGTTGCATTTTTGTGACTATACTATGTGTCAGTCTATTTTACTGCTGAGCTTTCCTAATTAATATAAAATCAATATAAAATTCATCCTCATGCAGCTTCTATCCGGTGATCTTAAAGTTACATGTGACAACATAAATGATACCCAGAGAGATCTGTTATTTTCCTTTCCATTTTCTTTCTACATTTTTGACTATAGGATAAACATATCTTAATCTATTATACAATTATTTTAAAACCTCACCATCCTAGTTACTCGACTATTGGAAAAAATATACTTTATCATTGTTAATTTTAAAATGTGTCATCTGGAACTATCACAGTATACAAGATTATATAGACTATAAAAGGGTTCCTTCAGTTCCTTAAATATGATATTTTTCTGGAATCAATGGAAACTAAAATGTACTTGGCTTTTTTGTAATAGCCATGCCCCACTGTTGTCGAGCTATTGAACTGTGGCCAACTGAAATCCACTGGTATTTTTCAGTTGACCTGAGTGAAAGCCTTCCTCTATTTAATATGATCTAAAAGCACACGACTTTATATTTATTCTTTTAAGTTCCTCTTGCCTGTTTTGACCCTTCTGACTCATACTGAGTTCCCTGTACACATATAAGAAGGTTATGAAGCTCACCAGCATGCTCTATGCTTTAAATAGTCCAGCAATGTTCAAACCAAGTCATTGAGAGGTACAATTTATTTAACAGAGGCACCCTTGTTAGCAAAAATATATACTAAGAGTTTGGAAGTATCCTTTACTAAGAAACTTGACTGTTTTCTTACCTTATACACAACTCAGGAGTGTTATACAGATAGAGAATTTTGTTATGAATATGTGGGAAGAAAGTAGAAAATTTAACCAAATTAAGAGTATGAGCTTTAAAGTTAAACAGACATGGATTTACATCTTGAATATGCTACCTACAAGATATATGATATTGAACAAGTTACTTAACATCTCTGAATTAAATTCCTTATTTGGGAGATGGGAAAATACTAATAAGCAGTTCTGTAGTGTTTGTGAAGATTAACAAAACTACATATGAAAAGTGCGCAGTGCAGTATCTGGTACATTCTAGGTATACAACAGGCTGACTGGAAGGAAACCATACCAGTAAATCTGTTCTCTCATGAACTAGCTAAACAACAACACAGAGGAATCCTAAAATAAAAATTATCTCACACATTTATACTCTCCTAAGACTTAATATCCGGGAATAAGAAAGCCAAGAACTATGTGGGGTACCATTTACTATGATTATACTCTGCTGCTTGGCTAAGGTCTTATATTATCATGATTGCCATAACCCAATAAGCACATTAAAATATCCGTATAAAACAAAGTCAGAAAAGAGGGAAAAAGAACAACTAAGGGATTCGTGTTTAAAGTGACTCAGCCTGGTGCACTGGGAGGACCCTGAGGAGTCGGGTGGGGAGGGAGGTGGGAGGGGGGATCGGGATGGGGAATACGTGTAACTATATGGCTGATTCATGCCAATGTATGACAAAACCCACTGAAATGTTGTAAAGTGATTGGCCTCCAAC
This sequence comes from Muntiacus reevesi, assembly GCF_963930625.1. NCBI lineage: Eukaryota > Metazoa > Chordata > Mammalia > Artiodactyla > Cervidae > Muntiacus > Muntiacus reevesi. Next base: position 13,904,306 of record NC_089269.1, read on the forward strand.
TAATAAAATAATATTTAAAAAAAAAAAAAAAAAAAAAAAAATAAAGTGACTCAGGCATTAATAAGAACTATACGGATTTTGGGTCCAAAAAAGGCTTCTAGTTCAGATAAATTGCCAAGATGAAAAGTATAGCCTGCATATATACATAAAATGCTGACAGGGAGCAAAAAGCAAAACTGGTTCAAAATAACGTCACAGTTTTATGAACAGAAAGTGGTAACAGAGGTATACCTAAAAGCTGTGACTGTGCTATGCATTGCGATGGTGGTTCTGAGACCAGAGCAATTCTGCAAGCAAGTGTCACTGACCTCCATTTCACACTGACCAAAGCTTTACAATGCTGCAGGGCATGGCGATTAGTCTTGTTTGAGCGGAGAATTCACTTCTCTGTAGATTCTTAATGTTCGCTCTCAATTAAAAGCCATTTAACAGCAAACTCATGGTGAGTTGGAGTAACAGAAAAACTGGGGTCTATCTGTCTGGTCGAGGCTATGGTTTACAAACTCATGGTGAGTTGGAGTAACAGAAAAACTGGGGTGTATCTGTCTGGTCGAGGCTATGGTTTTTCCAGTGGTCATGTGTGGATGTGAGAGTTGGACTGTGAAGAAAGCTGAGCACCGAAGAATTGATGCTTCTGAACTGTGGTGTTGGAGAAGACTCTTGAGAGTCCCTTGGACTGCAAGGAGATCCAACCAGTCCATCCTAAAGGAGATCAGTCCTGGGTATTCATTGGAAGGACTGATGCTGAAGCTGAAACTCCAGTACTTTGGCCACCTCATGCAAAGAGTTGACTCATTGGAAAAGACCCTGATGCTGGGAGGGATAGGGGGCAGGAGGAGAAGGGGGCGACAAAGGATGAGATGGCTGGATGGCATCATCGACTCAATGGGCATGGGTTTGGGTAGACTCCAGGAGGTGGTGATGGACAGGGAGGCCTGGCATGCTGCGATTCACGGGGTTGCAAAGAGTTGGACAGGACTGAGCAACTGAGCTGAACTGAATGTATGTCTGCTGCTGTTGTTCATTCAATTATGTCCAGCTCTTTGTGACATGAACTTTAGCACACCAGGCTTCCCTGTCCTTCACTATCTCCTGGAGTTTGCTCAAACTTACGTCGCCTGAGTCAAGGATGCCCTTCAACCATCTCATCCTGTCTGTTGTGTAATCTGTCTGTGTGTCTGTTTTGTAGTATCAAATAGAGAAAGAGTTTCATTTCAAGTTTCATGGTGGACTTTTTTTTGGCCCTAGGGAAATAAGATTTATGGCTTATATGTAATTTTTGTCCTTTGGAGGTTACATCATAATGAGATAAAAAGAAAAAATGACATTTGAGATGATAATGCAGTAGCCAGGTCACCAAGTGGGTGATTTTTCTAAAAGTACAAGAATTTAGCTTGCAAGTCAGCTTTAGAAGTTATCAACTAGCGCTTAAATTTAGGAGAAATTATCTGACATATATAATTACTTCAAAAGAACTATTTCTTTTGGAAAAGAAGAAAGTGAATTCAACAATAGAAGTGAACCTTCAGTTCACAAAAGACTAACTTTAGAACTTAAAAAAAAGTAGTGGTTTTCTCTTGAATCTTCTTTGTGCCTACCCCTGTAATCCCATTTCTGCCATCTTACCTCTGGCTCTTACTACCCTTGACTTTGACTATTGCAAAAGGCCACTGATTAGTCCCTTAGCTTCTTGCTGATGTTGCTAAGTTGTGTTTGACTCTTTGTGACCCCATGTACTACAGCACGCCAGGCTTCCCTGTCCTTCACCATCTCCAGGAGTTTGCTCAAATTCATGTCCACTGAGTCAGTGATGCTATCCAACCATCTCGTCCTCTGTCACCCCCTTCTCGTTTTGCCTTCAATGTTTCCCAGCATCAGGGTCTTCTCCAATGAGTCAGCTCTTCACATTAAGTGGACAAAATTTTAGAGCTTCAGCATCAGTCCTTCCAGTGTATATTTAGGGTTGACTTTTTGTTTTTTAGCTGTATATTACCTAAAGAATTTTTAAAAATTAAATTTATTTATTTTTAATTGAAGGATAAATGCTTTACAATATTGCATTGGTTTCTGCCAAAAATCAATATGAATCAGTCATAGGTATACTTAGGTCCCTCTCTCTTGAATCTCCCTCCCCATCCCACCCCTCTAGGTTGTTAGAGAGCTCTGATTTGAGTCCCTTGAGTCACACAACAAATTCCCACTGACTACCTATTTTACATATGGTAATGTATATGTTTCCATGCTACTCTCTCCATACATGCCACCCTCTTCCTCCCCGCCACCCCCACTGTGTCCGTAAGTCTGTTCTCTATGTAGGACTGACTGGTTTGACCTCCTTGCAGTCCAAGGGACTCTCAAGAGTCTTCTCCAACACCACAATTCAAAAGCATCAATTCTTCAGCACTCAGCCTTCTTTATGGTCCAACTCTCACATCCATACATGACTACTGGAAAAACCATAGCTTTGACTACATGGACCTTTGTAGGCAAAGTAATGTCTCTGCTCTTTAACATGCTATCTAGATTTGTCATAGTTTTTCTTCCAAGGAGCAAGAATCTTAATTTCAACACTGCCTTCATCTTCTACTAAACCCGTGTTAGGGTTTAGTGAGTTCCCCAGCCTACCGGGCAGCAAAATTTGGAAGAAGTGAGACTGCTGCCCCAAATGACAGTCTCCTATTGTGACATGTGATATATGATAACATAATCTAAGCAGGGTTCAGATTTGTGTCAGTTCTGTTCATCCCAGAGTCTACCGTTGAATTTAGGTTTTCAATTTCAAACTCTTTTCCCTTGATTTTACAGGTGAACTATTTTATTCTGACCTTTCTCTGGCTGACCATTTAGTTCTTAACAGAATCTGAGCATGACTTCTTGGCTGCCATATCCTGGCTTCTAGACTCTACAATTGCTGGTAGGAGGAAATTATTTCCTTGAAGTCTGGCCTGAATTTGACCTCTAGTTTATCCCAGCAATTTTGCATACAATCTCCCTCAGGAAGAACTATCAACTGTCCATTCTTCAAAACTTTCTATTATATTTTGGAAAGGGTTAAACTATCATGGTTTAGTATTTAAAGCTTCGGATAGTATGGTCTACCACATCTTTCAAATTTACATCCTCCCCACCTAAACCTAATGCTTAAGGCAGACTGAGATTCTCTCATTTTTAAAATACAGGAATGTTCTCACCCCTGTACCTTTGCCCACACTGCTTCTCCCACCCAAATGCCTTCCATACCATCTCCTTGCTTCTTCAAATCCCAGGTATCCTTTAACTCCAACAGATCTTTTTCTCCATAAAGTTTTCCTGACCACTCACATCTATGAATCCCTTATATTTGGATTTGTATCACAGATTTTTTTTCTTGGATTCCCAAATCACAGAGAACAGTGACTGCAGCTGAGGAAATAAAAGATGCTTGCTTCTTGGAAGGAAAGCTGTGACAAACCCAGACAGTGTATTAAAAAGCAGAGAAATCACTTTGCCAACAAAGGTCCATATAATCAAAGCTATGTTTTTTCATGTATCATGTATGGATGTGAGAGTTGGACTGCAAAGAAAGTCTAACTTCTTGAGTGCCAAAGAACTGATGCTTTTGAATTGTGGTGCTGAAGAAGACTCTTGAGAGTCCCTTGGACTGTGAGGAGATCAAACCAGTCAATCCTAAAGGAAATCAACCCTGAATATTCATTGGAAGCACTGATGCTGAAGCTCCAATACTTTGGCCATGAAGAGCCAACTCACTGGAAAAGACCCTGATGCTGGGAAAGATCAAGCAAGCAGAAGATGAGATGGTTGGACAACATCATCAACTCAATGGATATGAATTTGAGCAAACTCTGGGAGATAGTGAAGGATTGGAAGGCCTGGTTTGTTGCAGTCCATGGGGTTGCAAAGAGTTGGACATGACTTAGCGACTGAACAACAGCAGCAATCACAGATTTATTTTAACTTTAAAAATTCTACTTATTATGGACTTAAATCATAAAATTGTTGGTGGCAGGGCAAAATAAAAATCAGTAGTGTGGTCCAGCAGTGTCAATGGATTTTGCATATTAAATAACATATTTTTATGTTGAATTCAACAGGGTTTGATTCAACAAAAGCCACAGTGACTTATATAATCCCTCTCTAGTCCTGCATCCCAGTATAGAGAAAACCCATTAGGAAGTAAAAACTGATAATATTTGCTCAAACAAGCAAGAAAGAATTTTTCTATTTTCAATAAATAGGTATATTTTTGCCTGTATGCTGAAAATTATCAGGAACTACAGAAATACTGTTTATAACAATTTAAATTCAGTTTCCCAATATATACAAACAGAAAGAATATTCTTTCAAATTCTTGCCTCTAATCTTATACCTTTAAGAACATTTAAAATTTCTTAAATGTCTTTATTTGTTCATATTTTAATTGATTATTTTATAATTTTATTTATTTATTCATTTTTGGCTGTGCCGGGTCTTCGTTGCTATGCAGACTTTCCCTAGTTGTGGCAAGTGGGGGCTACTCTCCAGTGTGGTATATGGGCTTCTCATTGCAGTGGTTTCTCTTGTTGTAGAGCGCAGACTCTAGCGCTCATGGGCTTCAGTAGTTACAGCACACGGGCTCAGTAGTTGTGGCTCTTGGGCTCTAGAGCACAGGCTCAATAGTTGGAGCACATGGGCTTATTTGCTTTATTGCGTGTGGAATCTTCCTGGACCAGGGGTTGACCTTATGTCTCCTGCAATGGTGGACGGATTCTTTACCACTGACCCACAAAGGAAGCCCTCTTTAAGAGTATTTCTAACAATGTATGTAACATTTACTATATTCTCCTTTCATCTTCATAAGAGAGTCTTAATAACATAAGCGTGTTCAGCTAATCTTCCTAAGAACACCATGAAGAAAGAGCTATTACATTCCAATTTCTTTGTATAGAAATGAAGTAACTTTCCCAAAGTCACCTAAATAAGTGACCAAGCAGAGAATCCAAGGAACTTGACTGGAGAGTCTATGCTTTTAATTAGTGTCAATGTATATAGAACCAAGCATTTATTTACTCTGTAGTTAAATACTTCACTGGGGGTCTTTAGGGATCATTCAATATTGACAGTTACATTTGTTCATCCATTTACCCCTTTATTTTTTCTTTTGTTTATTAATTTAGCAGACACTTATTGAGCACTTGTTATGTGCCATATGTTGAGATACATCATAGAGAACTCCTCTCTTTATGAGGTACTTGGGGAGATAAATGTGTAGAGGACAATAAGGGCAACATCATGTTTTACATGCTATGTTACACACTTGAATAGAAATAAGAGGAATACAATTTGTAATTAATAAAATAAATCTGGGGGGGGGAGTTATAATACTATGTTGGGGAGATAAGTCTTGATTTGAACCTAAAAACAGAAAGTATTGGCCACTGAGAGAGAGGAACATTCCAGGCCAAAGGAGTTGCTCTGGATAGGTTAAGTGGTTGATTAGAACTTAAGTATGTATAGCAATTAGAAAAACTGATCCTAGAAAGGAGGCAAGTGCCAGATCAATGAAGCCTTGAATACTCTGCCAAAGAACTTGGACTCTCTCCATCAACCTGTGAAAAAAATTGAAGATTTTGAAGCAGGGCTGTAATTTTATCTATTTTTCACATGATAAAGGTAATTGCTACAGCAGTGGGTAGGATGAATTGGAGGACAGCAAAAGTTGAGGCAGGGATACAATCTACGTGGTTGTCTATAATTCAGGAAAGAGATGAGAGATTTAACCAAGTTAGTAATGGAGATGAAAAGGAGATAGATATGAGAGTGAGGAGGGAAGAGAGAATACAGACGTCCTGGATTCCATGTGAAGAGTAAAGGAAAGAAACAATTCATGCTAACCCTGGAGTTAATCCTGGGGAAGAAGCATATTACAGAACAAAGACTGTGACTCCTGTTTTGGACATAATTTCTTTCAGCTGTAATTTTTATATGTAAATGTATATGAGCAACCAACTAGTACATATATGGAACTCAGAAGAGTGATACTGGCTATCACCATGAATTTGGTAATCCATGAATGGTCATTGATGCCCACAGTAAGAAGAGAGGGTTGACTGTTGAATACTGGGCTCTACCAGGATTGAAGTGGGGCAGGAGATACATAGGGCTTCCCAGGTGGTGCTGGTGGTAAGAACCCACCTGCCAATGCAGGAGACATAATAGATATGGGTTTGGTCCCTGTGTCAGGAAGATTCCCCTGGAGAAGGGCATGGCAACCCACTCCAGTATTCTTGCCTGGAGAAACCCATGGACAGAGGAGCCTGGCAGGTTACATTCTATAGGGTTGCAAAGAGTCAGACATGACTGAAGTGCCTTAGCACACACACACACACACAGATAATATCCAGTAGTGTACAAATTAAAACCAGTCCATAGGGTCACCAAGAGTTGGACACGACGGAAGCAACTTAGCACACACAGGAAATAGATGGGCTTGAGATTAGGCATTTACAGCCAGCCTCCTGATTACAATTCCACATAAAAATAACAACAGGAAGAGGGTAAATAGCTGGACTTCGCCTCTGGGGGACGCTTTTAGAAAACAGTAATGGTAGGGCCAGAGAAGAGCTGAGACCTGCCCAGACAAGAGATGAAGAGACTACTTATTTCTCATTCTTGAGGTCAAGGAGACCTCCCCGACTATACATGTGCATAAAGTCTCTTGAGGGGTCACAAAACGAGGGGGCATCACCCGTAGTAGGTGATGTCAGTCCACCCACAGGCCTTTTCTCTAGAATCCATCTTGGCTAAAAGATGTACACGCACACGTGGGAGGATCCTGGAATAAACCAAATACAGACTCAGAGCCATACAAAGCAAGGTGACTGACCAAGGGAAACCTGGAAGAAATGCTCCGTATAAGTGACTCCAATTACCATAAAAGTTCAACTCTCTGTCTAAGTCCACACCCTTGAATCTATTCACACATACTCTTTTTCCTTCTAATAAACACTTGTCACTGATTAGTGGCCCATGTGATCTAGTGGTTAGGATTCAGTGCTCTCACTGCTGGGGTCTGACTTTTTCTCTGGTTGGGAAACTGAAATCCTGCTTCAAGTCACTGTAGGCTGAGGCCACCCAGTATCAGAAAGCTACCCAATATCTGAGGCACCCACTATCAAAAAGGGGAGACATGACAAAGACAGAAAATAGCTAGTCAGAAGAATAGATGAAGAGCTAGAAAAGAAAGGTATCAAGCAAAATATGAGAAACTTTCTGGAAGGGAATAGGCAGAAATGGCAAGTGTTATAAAGATACTTAAGATGACCAATACAAATTCAGAGACTGTTGAATATTCTTATTTTTGAAATTGTAAAATAAATTGTCGAAAATTTTTGAAAATTTCGAAAAGTCAATTTTCAATTGACTTAAAATATGAGTAGTGCTATATTTAGAACACATTAAAATACTTTTGAATTTAACTATGACTTCTTTAGTGGTTGCATTAATTTTCTAGAGATGCTACAACAAAGTATGAACTGGGTGGCTTAAAACTGTTAGGGGAAGCACTCTGACTGAAACCACCCACCTTGGCGAGGCTCCATAGTAACTATTTGTGTGAGTTACATTGTGACATGAGGTCCTAGTAAGGAACATGGAACTAACAAGCCACCACCAACCAGAAGAGCTTGGGAAAGGTCAAAAGGAGACACCACGTGTCCTACCACCTCCCAGAATTCTTCTCACTGGCATCCATCTTGGCTGAGCAATGCACGTACCACCAGGAGGGACCCTGAGTCAGAATGATTAGCCACAGAAAACCTGGAAACTAATCCCATCATAAAACCCGAGACTGCAAGCTACGTGGAAGAGCAATTCTCCTGGGTTCCCTTAGCCCACTGCTCTCCGCCAGGACAGCCCTTCCCAATAAACTCTCTTGCTTTGTCAACGTGTGTCTCCTCAGACAATTCAATTCCGAGTGCTAGATAAAAGCCCACTCTTGGGCCCTGGAAGGGGTCCCCCTTCCTGACCAACAAAACCACGGAAGCATATTCTGTCACAGTTTTGAAGTCTGGAAGCCTGAAATCAGGCTACTGGTAACGCTGATTTCTCCTGAGAGTTTTAAGCAATAATCTGGTTCCATGACTGTCTTCGCTTCTGGAGATGGCCTGCAATCTTTCTGATTTTCTTAGGGCTCTAATTTTCTCTTCCATTTTCACAGGGCTGATTTCTTTCCTATTTGTCTTTACCTGACCTCCTCCTCTGTGTGTTTCTCTCCTCTGTTATAAGGACACCAGTTATATTAAAGGCTCACCCTATTGCAGTATGACCTCATCTTAACTAATTACATCTGCAGTCACTCTATTTCCAAATAGGGTCACATTCTGAAGTACTAGCAGGAAGGACATTGATATATCTTTTGGAGGGGGGGGACACAATTCAATCCATAATAGTGGTCAACCCTACACTGAACACTTTCCATATTATCATATTAAATCTCCATAGCACTCTGTAAAGAAGGTGTTATTAGTCCCATTTTATAGATTAAAATTGCTGGATTCTTCTAGTATATTCTATATGAATGATGCCCTCTGGAGTTGAGTAATATAGAAAGCCTATTTTTATTCCTGGCTTATGAGCCTTTATTTACCAAGTTCTTTTTTCCTTCATCAAATCATTCATAGAATTGCAAAGATGAATAAGCTTTTCAAACAATTTATGTAGGAAGAAAGTAGACTCAGAAAGGCTGTCAACTTATTCAAGGTCATACAATTAGATCTCCCTGCCTCCATTTCCGATGACTTTTCTACAACACCATGATATTAAATGTGTCACATGTGATGTCATCTTAATAAGAAAAAATGAACCCAATTGAAGGTAGTGGATATCTCCTGCTTTTGCTGAATGGCAGTTCATTTTCCTTTGGTCTTGGAAGAACACATTAATTTTCCTTAAAAACCACCTTGCCCTTTTCTCATTTCATGTGGTTTCCTTTTGGTAGTGGTGGGATTTCTTCCATTCCTGTTGAGCTCCAGCAGTGAGCCTACGGCATAGCAGGCCCACAAAGCTCAATTCCAGGATTTATTACAAATATTAAGGAATAAAGGCTACTATTGACCAGAAATGAAGTAGTTAGGGAGCTAACCTCTAGGCACAGGGAATGCCACTTAAGCAGAGTGAGGCCATTCTAGAATAAAGCAGGGCCGAGGGACTAGTGTGAAAGTGAAAGTGAAAAGTCGCTCAGTCGTGTCCGACTCTTTGCAACCCCATGTACTGTAGCCCACCAGGCTCCTCCATCCATGGACTTTTCCAGGCACGAGCACTAGAGTGGGTTGCACTTTCCTTCTTCAGGGGATCTTCCTGACCTGGGGATCAAACCCAGGTCTCCCGCATTGCGGGCAGACGCTTTACCGTCTGAGCCACCAGGGAATCCCGAGGGACTAGAAGCAACTTAAAAAAAAAAAAAAAAATTGTAGATCCAGTCGTGTGTGTGTGTTTATTCACTCAATTGTGTCCGAGTCTTTGCAACCCCAAGGACTGTAGCCAGTCCAGCTACTCGCCATGGAATTTCCCAGGTAAAAATACTGGAGTGGGTTGCCATTTCCTACTCCAGGGGATCTTACCGACCGACCCAGGGGATTGAACCTGCCTCTATTGCATCTCCTGTACTGGCAGCTGGATTCCTTACCACTGAGCTACCTGGAAAACTCATATCCAGCCATACTTGCAGATAAATAATGCTCAATTTCTAGTTACAAGAGTCAATAAACTCTTCTTGGATTAAGACAATATGATTTTCATTTCTATGACTTCTCATCAAAAGTGCCCTGACAACTACATTTCATAAATAAACCTGAATAATATCTAAAACTGACATCAAGTAATAATTGTCCAAAATTAGATTTCATATCAGTGTTATTTATATAATCCTAGCCTCAGCAATAGTTAAGTATATAAACTTCAGTAGAATAATTCTTTACAATCTCAAGTTTCTCACTAAATTGAAACAGTTTGGCTAGATAGCTTTCATGCTGAGACACCCTTCCACTGTTTACTTGGTAAATTCTATAAAGACCCTTTCTTTCTGAGGTCCTCTAGTGGCAAGAATTTAAAAATTTAAAAATCTTGATAAATATGTGAGGATAATATTTGTATTCATAATTTGTAGACTCTGATATTTTATTATGTTAATATAATATCTAATCTATTCAGAGTACATTGTTATTTGGTTAACATCAGAGCTTATTTATTATAACTTGTCAAATATAGAATTATTTAAAAGGATTTTAAAACTTTCCTTTTAGGATTTGTAAATCATACATGTAGTTATTTCAACACAGATTCTTCTTTCTTCAAAAGCTGTAATTACAGATTATAGTGATCATCCATAGCAATGAAACTGTTAATATACTTCAACTTCACAATGTGATTTTTTTCTTTTCCTTACATAGTTACAATATGCTTTATAATGTGTGGCATCTGGTTAATGTAGGAGGATTCAAGGAGCTGATCTTGACTGCTCAGATTCCTTTTGATATTTATTCAATTGATTTCTTTAGGTGCTTCTGAAACAAAACTGTCTTTTTTTAAAAAATGAATTTTGGCAGGGGACTCCTTAGGCTCACTTCTGCTCTTTTTTACTTTCTGTAAACAATATCTCTTGGCATATGAATTGGACATCACGGGTATCATCTCCGTGCTGATGAGAGTCACCTCTGTCTTTCACTTTCTACTCTCTTTTCTGACATTGGGAATGGTACTTTTCAAGTTTTTTTTTTCTGCCTCTGAGGTGCTGTATATGCCAGACATTTACTTGGAACACACATAAGCTTTCATCTCTTATGACCTCTGATTATGCAGCAATTGGTCTTAAAGGGAATAAAAGCTGCCAACAACTTTTTCAGGTTTGGCATAAGCCTCAGAGATCTTTGTGCATTTAAATCTCTATATTGATCAAATCCAACAAAACGTTATTATTCTCTTCTTCCCTTCTTCCCCTTGTACATAATTCATTATGTATGAATTATTTACCTTTTGGGGAAAGAAAATGTTTGATGGAAATTTTTGTCATGACCTATGTATCATGGCTTTTAATACTTAATATGACTTGCAATTTTTATCCATTTATTCTTTAAATTTCAATCATGTGTTTTTCAGCAACAGGCCTGAAAGTGTTGAAAACAATTTTTAAAATTTGCTTTTATTGTAGCTGAGCTGACTGTATGGCCCATTTTTTGAATAAGCTATTTCTAATGTTTGCTGTGGTTACTTATAGCAAACAAAATACACATCAAGAAAAAAAAAAAGTGGAACATTTAGTCAGCATCTAAATTTGTTTTTGCTAATCCATATGAACTTCATTGTTCAAAGAAATTAAGTGTAATATACAATATCAATGATATTTTATATCTTACATAGAATTATCATTATTATTATAAAGCATGACAAGCACATAGTTAAAAACTCAAATGCTTCAAAATGATATTAAATGATAACAAAGAAGCTCTCACAACTCCTTTGCTCCTTAGAGATAACCACTTTTTACACATTTCTGATTTATTATCCTAGGGATTATAATAATTATGAGCAATATATTTTTACTGGTATTTCTTGATTCAACTGATTTAAATAGAATCAAATGACTCCCTTCTAATATACTGACTTCTTCCTGATATTTGTTACTTTTGTTATTTATTTTTAGTCTTATTCCAATTAATTCAATGATATTAAATAATGATTTAACATTTAAAATTCTCCTAATTATTCCATCAACATTTCACTATGTGACATGAAAAAATTTTTGCTAGTCTCCACCTTCTGAATTGTCAGTTATATTATTCTTTTAAATTTGCATAATGTCAAATCTTTAACCATTAATATGATTTTATTTCATTCTTTGCTTATAGATTTATTATGGACATTTGTTTCTAATATATAAGACTTATAATAGTTTGCTCACATAATTATTCTTTGCAAAACCCACTATTGAAATTAATTTGTGGACAAGGAAGTATAATTTTATCACTAAACCTGTCCTTTGAAGGTGAACGTTTCAGATCTCAAGGTTAAATGAGAGCTTAATTCTTAAGCTTGAGAGGGTAACGGGCAGGAAGGCCAGGGGTCTTCAAACGGAGGAAAGAGGCTGCAAGTGCCAGGCATTTTTTATCTCTCTTAAGCAGCAGGAGGAAACAAACCAGCAATATTTTTTTCTTCTCTATACAAATTTAAAAGAAGATTTCCCTTAAAATGCTGTGTTGCCATGACACCTGGTTTCACCTGAAGCTAACTACTCTCAAACCTTGAGTTAACCAATACATTTCTTTTTCTTATGGAAATGTTGTCTTAAGCTATGTTAATGTACCCCAGACTCTATCTTCAAGTTGGTTCCATGGCCCAACCTACTTACTCAGGTATTGTTCCCCTAATCTATGTAAACGAAACTATTTGTTGGTAATCTGCCCTTCTACAAGATTCAAATCAATCGTTTTATGGCCAGGGATGAATTATCTGGTGCCATTCTAAATTTTATGACATTCCTTTCTTTTCATTAACAGATTGTGAGTGACTATATAACAATAATGTATCATGCCTGAGGACAGTCTTTGGATTAAACCCTCTGGCTAATTCTGTTATCTTAAAACATAAATTATGGGAGTAGGTCTGGTCTTTACAAGGATGTATCCTGCCTGAGGACAATCTTTGGATTAAACCTCTGCCCAACTCTGTTATCTTAAAATGCAAATTATGGGAGTAGGTCTGGTGAGGTCTTTACAACCTCCAGACATTCTTTGGATTCATTGAAGAGTATATAACTCCATTGCTAACACTAGCAAAGGGGGTACTCTTTTGCCCTCTTCTGATGCCTATGTCAGGAGCTTTCTCTATCTCCTTTATACTTTAATAAAACTTTATTACACAAAAAGCTCTGAGCGATCCAGCTTCGTCTCTGGCCCCGGATTGAGTTCATCTCCTCCGGAGGCCAAGAATCCCGGTGTCTTATTCTTCAGCAACAACCTTTCAAGCTCCATTCATTGGATAGATCATTTCCTAGTTTCATTTGCATCCTATATGAATCAGGACCTTTCTTGTAGATGCATTTACTTTATCTAAAGTTTTTAGATAGAATTTTGCTTCTACACCTGAATTTCTGTCATTAATTTGATACCAAAACAGCTAAAGGGATGGTTTTAAAACATAAATTTGATCATGTTACCCTCCCCTACACACAAATTTCCCATTACTCCAGGAAAAAACTCTACACCCTGACTCTTGCCGGTGATTTCCTGGATAATATGCCTTCTGCTTACTTCTGTGACATTCTTTCCTTCTACCTCCCTCTATGTTTGCTGTTTCATAACCCTCTTACCATTCTGTCACAAATATTGAGGATCAACAAAGCTCTTTTATTCATAAAAGAAGTTAAAAAGAATTCAAAGAATGGAAAGACATCCCATGCTCTTTTATTGGAAGAATTACAATTATTAAAATGCCAATACTAACCAAAGTAATCTACAGATTCAATATGACCCCTATCAAATTACCCATGACCTTTGGTGGATCAGACGGTAAAGGATCCGCCTGCAATGCTGGAGACTTGGTTTTGATCCCTGGGTTGGGAAGATTCCCTGGAGGAGGTCATGACAACCCACTCCAGTATTCTTGCCTGGAGAATTGCCATGGACAGAGGAACCTGGTGGGCTACAGTCCATGGGGTTGCAAAGAGTCAGACATGACTGAGTGACTAAACACAGCACAGAACAAGTAATCTAAAAATTTATATGGAATCATAAAAGATCCAGAATTGCCAAAGCAATGTGAGTAACAATTGCTATTATGAGTATCAATAGTGAGTAACAAAAACAAAGCAGGAAGTATAAGACTCTGAGATTTCAAGCAATACTACAAAGCTACAGTAATCAAAACAGTGTGGTACTGGTACAAAAACAGATATATGGATCAACAGAACCAAACAGAGATTCCAGAACTAAATCCACACACCTATGGTCAATTAAACTTTGACAAAGGTAAAAATACAGTCTCTTCAGCAAGTGGTACTGGGAAAGTTAGATGTGCTCACTTGTTTCTCTTCCTGGGATTATCCCAGCAAGAATACTGGAGTGGGTTGTCATTTCTTCCTCCAGGGGATCTTCCCAACCCAGGGATCAAACTCACATTTGTTGTGGCTCCTGCATTGGCAGATGGTTTATTTACCACTGAGTTTCCCAGGAGCCCCTGGGAAAATTGGACAGTCACATGTAAATAAACATAGTTAGAACATACCCTCACAATAGGCACAAAAATAAAAACTCAAAAGGGTTTAAAGACTTTAATCTAAGACACGGCACCATAAAACTCTTAGAGGACAGCATAGGCAAAACATTCTCTTATGTAAGTTGAACAAGTGTTTTTTTTTTTTTTTATTTTTATTAGTTGGAGGCTAATTACTTCAGAACAAGTGTTTTCTTACGTCAGTCTCCCAAGGCAATAGAAATAAAGGCAAAAACAAACAAAAGGGATCTAATCAAACTTACCATCATTTGAAGATAACCTAGGGAATGGGAGAAAATACTTGCAAATGATGGGAATGCAAGGGCTTAGTTGCCAAAATATAGAAACAGCTGATACAACTCAAAACAAAACAAAGCAAAACAAAAAAGTCAACTCAATTAAACATAAGACCTTAATAGACATTTCTCCAAAGAAGACATACAGATTGCCAGTAGGCACATGAAAAGATCCCCAACATCATTATTAGTGAAATGCAAATCAAAACTACAAAGAAGTACCATCTCACACCACTCAAAATGGCCACCATTAAAAAGTCTCCAAATAACAAATGCTGAAAAAAGGAACCCTCCCACAGTGTTGATGGGACTGTAAGTTTGTGGAGCCACTATGGTAAACAGTATGGATGCTCCTCAGAAAACTAAAAACAGAATTACCTTATGATCCAGCAACCCCATTCCTGGGCATATACCAGACAAAATTGTAACATAAGACACGTGCACCCCTATGTTCATAGTAGCACTATTCACAATAACCCAAACAATGAAAACAATTTAAATGTCCATCAACAGACGAATGAATAAAGAAGATTCAGCCATTGGAAATAATAATGCCATTTGCAGCAACATGGATGCAACTAGAGATTATCATACTAAGTGAAATAAGTCCGAAAGAGAAAGACAAATACCACATGATATCACTTTTGTGTGGAATTTAAAATATGATACAAATGAACCTATCTGCGAAACATAGACTCACAGACATAGAGGTCAGACTTGTGGTTGCTAAGGGGTATGGGAGAGGGAGACGGATAGACTGGGAATTTGGGGTTGGTAGATGCAAACTATTACATTTAGAATTTATAAAAAACAAGGTCCTATTGCATAGCATTGGGAACTATATTCACACAGGGTGACAATATACAGCCTTGACGTACTCCTTTCCCAATTTGGAACCAGTCTGCTGTCCATGTCCAGTTCTAACTGTTGTTTCTTGACCTGCATATTTTCAGGAGTCATGTAAGATCATCTGGTATTCCCATGTCCTTAAGAATTTTCCACAGTTTGTTGTGATCCACAGAGTCAAAGGCTTTGGCATAGTCAATAAAGCAGAAATAGATGTTTTTTTGGAATTCTCTTGCTTTTTCGATGATTCAACAGATGTTGACAATTTGATCTCTGGTTCCTCTGCCTTTTCTAAATCCAGATTGAATATCTGGAAGTTCATGGTTCAGGTACTCTTGAAACCTGGCTTGAAGAATTTTAAGCATTATGTTGCTAGTGTGTGAGATGAGTGAAATTGTGTGCTAGTTTGAACATTCTTTAGCACTGCCTTTCTTTGGGATTGGAATGAAAACGGACCTTTTCCAGTCTTGTGGCTGCTGCTGAGTTTCCCAAATGTGCTGGCATGTTGAGTGCAGCACTTTCACAGCATCATCTTTTAGGATTTGAAATAGTTCAACTGGAATTCCATCACCTCCAATAGCTTTGTTCATAGTGATGCTTCCTAAGACCCACTTGACTTCACATTCCAGGATGTCTGCTCTAGGTGAGTGATCACACCACTTGGTTATCTGACTCATTAAGATTTTTTTTGTACAGTTCTTCTGTTTATTCTTGCCACCTCTTCTTAATATCTTTTGCTTCTGTTAGGTTCATACCATTTCTGTCCTTTACTGTGCCCATCTTTGCATGAAATATTCCCTTGGTATCTCTAATTTTCTTGAAGAGATCTCTAGTCTTTCCCACTCTATTGTTTTCCTCTACTTCTTTGCATTGATCACTGAGGAAGGCTCTCTTATCGCTCCTTGCTATTCTTTGGAACTCTGCATTCAAATAGGTATATCTTTCCTTTTCTCTTTTGCCTTTAGCTTCTTTTCTTTTTTTAGCTAATTGTAAGGCCTCCTCAGACAGCCATTGTGCCTTTTTGCATTTCTTTTTCTTGGGGATGATCTTGATCACTGTCTCCTATACAGTATCACGAACCTCTGTCTATAGTTGATCAGGCACTCTGTCTATCAGATCTAACCCCTTGAATCTATTTGTCACCTCTACTGTATAATCACAAGGGATTTGATTTAGGTCATCCCTGGATGGTCTAGTGGTTTTCCTTCTTTCTTCAATTTAACTCTGAATTTCGACATAAGGAATTCATGATCTGAGCCACAGTTTGCTCCTAGTCTTATTTTTGCTGACTATATAGAGCTTCTCCAACTTTGGCTGCAAAGAATATAATCAATCTGATATTGGTATTGACCATCTGGTGATGTCCATGTGTAGAGTCTTCTCTTGTGTACTTGGGAAAGGGGGTTTGATATGACCAGTGTGTTCTCTTGGCAAAACCCTGTTAGTATTTGCCCTGCTTCATTCTGTACTCGAAGGCCAAATCTGCCTGTTATTCCAGGTATCTCTTGACTTCCTACTTTTGCATTTCAGTCCCCTATAACGAAAAGGACAACTTTTGGAGGTGTTAGTTCTAGAAGGTCTTGAAGGTCTTCATAGAACTGTTCAAGTTCATCTCTTGCACAATTACTGGTTGGGGCATATACTTGGATTACTGTACTGAATGGTTTGTCTTGGAAACAAACAGAGATCATTCTGTCATTTTTGAGACTGCACCCAAGTACTGCATTTCAGACTCTTTTGTTAACTTTGAGGACTACTCTATTTCTTCTAAGGGATTCTTGCCCACAGTAGTAGATACAATGGTCATCTGAGTTAAATTCGCCCATTCCAGTCCATTTTAGTTCACTGATTCCTAAAATGTCGATGTTTACTCTGGCCATCTCCTGTTTGACCACTTCCAATTTACCTTGATTCATGGACCTAACATTCTGGGTTCCCATGCATTATTGTTCTTTAGCATTGGACTTTACTTCCATCACCAGTCACATCCACAACTTAGTGTTGTTTTTTCTTTGGCTCCATCTCTTCATTCTTTCTGAATTTATTTCTCCATTGTTCTCCAATGTAGCATATTGAGCACCAACCGACCTGGGGAGTTCATCTTTCAGCGTCCTAATTTTTTTTCCTTTTCATACTATTCATGGGGTTCTTAAGGCAAGAATTCTGAAGTGGTTTGCCATTCCTTTCTCCAGTGGACCACATTTTGTCAGAACTCTCCACCATGACCCGTCCATCTTGGGTGGCCCTACAGGGCATGGCTCATAGTTTCATTGAGTTAGACGAGGCTGTGGTCCATGAGATCAGTTTGATTAATTTTCCGTGATTGTGGTTTTCATTCTTCTGTCCTCTGATGGATATGGATAAGAGCCTTATGGAGGCTACTGACTAGCAGGTTTTAACTTTAGGATGCACTAATGGGTGAGGAATAGGCAAATCTACCCACTCACATTTCCAAGCAAAAAATAAGGAAGCTTGACCTGGTTGTCAGCACCCACATAAGAGCTCTGTTGCTCTTCAGGCATACTGCTTTACTTCTCTAGAAAAGCCGGCTTCTTCTCTTACCCCGGGGCTGTGTGCCACCATTTTCAGTGGCTTTGAATACATGGAAGTGGGGAAAGGAAGTGAGTAGGTAGGAAGGGCAAAGGCAATTCGATAGAAATTTCATTGGTCACTCTGATATCTGAGTGGTTTCCCACACCTGCAGCCTCTCGGCTGATTTGGAACTTCATTGTTCCTAAAAGAATAGCTCTGACAGTTTTACTTGTGGGTATTTGGGGCTGTATACCCTGCCTCTCGGATTACTGATCTTTCTATTCAAAACCACCTATTTGATGGTTTCATTTGAGAATATTCATCAAAATCTCTAGAGATTTGTACTCTTATTCTTGAGACTAATTCAGATTTTTTTCCTTTTTGGTGAACTGTCATTACAATTTCAGGCAATTTTCGGGGCAAGGCAAAGTTAAAGCAAGTTTTCATCTTGCTCTTACTAATGGCCATGTGTATTGTGTAATACTGTTGATACTGGTTATGCATGATCAGCGCTCAGTCATGTCTGACTCTTTGCAACCACCTGGACTATAGTCCGCTAGGCTCCTCTGTCTATAGGATTTTCCAGGAAAGAGTACTGGAGTGGGTTGCCATTTCCTCCTCCATGGGATCTTCCTGACCCAGGGATTGAACCTGTGTCTTCTGCATTGGCAGGAAGATTCTTTACCACTGTGTCACCTGGGAAGTCCCAATACTGGTCATATGTATTATGAAATACTGGTAGTTTGTTGGTAGTTTGTTTTATTTTATCTCCTCTGAACTAATCTATTTTGTCAACCTCCTATACCATTTACTCTGAAGCCCTCAGAATCTGTATCTTTATATGTAAGCCGTGCATTAAAGATGTTTAAGAGTATGATATGTATTTCAGTGCTAAATTAAATCTGTGCATACCTTGCACCTATTAGTTTACTACCAATTTCTACAAGTTATCAATAAATATAGCAAACGATTCTTACGACAAATATTTTATTGTATAAATTATAATATTTTTTCTCATCATTAGCATAAGCAGGAAGGTTCAATCTAACAAAAATATTCATATTCTAACTTTTAATATTCCTTGTAAGTCCAGAGATGAAGTTAACTGTGATAATTATCTTTATTTAACATGCACCAATGTATACTGCTCACAGTATTAAAAAGTTGCACTGCTTCCTAAAAAAAAAAACAGCACCTGAATTAAAAGCTTACATCCATTTATCTTTTCTAAGGTACACTAATACTGCCCTATACATGTATATGCTTATGGATATATACTTAATGTATGTAGAGGGTAGAAGTGTAGCAGAAAGCCCATGAAAAGGGAGAAAGAAGACAGGAGACAGAACAGCCATGGCATTGGGAGAGACAGGAAACAAGTAAATGTGAGGGGAAAACAGCTAAGTCTAAGATTTGCTTATTGAACAGGGGTAGCCAGTGGCCTAGTAAATGCGAACCTCTCTTGCAGAAACTGAGGTGAAGCTGGACAATCCTGAAACTGTCTTTGCGAGCCCAGTAGCCAAGAGGATGTTCTTATCATAAAAGTGGATGTTCTGCTGCAGTTAGCTGCCTGTGGTTATGGGAGAAAACTGCCCTTCCTACTTACGACGAATGTGCCTTCAGTCAGCCGGAAAAGGACCTGCCATCCCAGGAGCAGAACCCTGAGAATCAAGTGGGCTCTCTTCCTCTATCTCCTCTTATGCTTTGGTAGATAAGCTCTACACTGGAAAAGAAAATCTGATTAATATTTGATTGGTGGCCACATCTACTATTACTTATCTAGCACCTGTGTGAAGGCAACCAATACTCCGACATGAATCAGTAAAGAAAAGTTAAGTGAAAGTGAAAGTTGCTCAGTCCTGTCCGACTCTTTGCAACTCTTTGCAACTGTATAGTCCATGGAATTCTCCAGGTCAAAATACTGGAGTGGGTAGCCTTTTCCTTCTCCAGGGGATCTTCCCAACCCAGGGATCATACCAGGATCTCCTGCATTGCAGGTGGATTCTTTACCAACTGAGCTATCAGGGAAGCCCAAAAGTAGAGTTTAAAAAGGAGACCAAGTTGAATCGCCACAGAAGATGGCTCTCCTAAGGCAGATATGCTTCCCTGGCTCAGACAGTAAAGAATCTGCTTGCTTGCAATGCAGGAGACCCAGGTTCGGGTCTCCTGGGTCAGAAAGATTCCCTGAAGCAGGGAATGGCTAACCACTGCAGTATTCTTGCCAGGAAAAGCCTATGGACAGAGAAGCCTGGCAGGCTACAGTCCAGGTGGTCACAAACAGTCAGACACAACTGAGCGATTAACACCTTCACTTTTAAAGCAGATATATTTGATGAAATGGAAGAGTAATTAAAAATGGGCACTCAGAATTTTTAGGGTGACACAATAAGATATTGTCAAAGAAAAAGGAAAACACATTAGGGATATTAACAACAGGAAGGGCAACACTGAAAACTGAGTGCTCATCTTTAAAAATATGGAAGACCTATCTTAAAATCACAAGGAAATGGAAACTCTCAAGTGAAGATATAAAATGTAAAGGAGGATTGATTCAGGATATCTAGAGTGCATACTCTGTGAGTTCTAGCAGGAGCAAAAAATTAAGGAGGAGAAATTTCCAAAGAAACAACTGAAGAAAAGTATCCCAGAAAGGAGAAAAAATGAATTTTCCAAAAGGAAAGACTAAGAGTTAGTCAGAATTAGTGAAAAGAAGATACAGTCCTAGGCATATAATGAGATGATCGTATGTGTTTCCAGACAGTGGCTCAGATGGCAAAGAATCCACCTACAATGCAAGAGACCTACGTCTGATCCCTGGGTTGGGGGATCCTTTAGAGAAGGGCATGGCAACCCGCTCCGGTATTCTAACCTGGAAAATCCCCACGGACAGAGGAACCTGGTGGGCTACAGTCCACAGGGGCACAAAGCGTGGGACACGACTGAGCGACTAAGCACTGCACAGCAGATTAATACCAAAGTCCCTGGTTAATAAATGGTTATATACCCTAGCTTAATAAAGAGTTAATGTCATGAATAGGCAACTGTCTGAGAAAGAATTGAAAAAGGCTAATCAACATAAAAATAATGCTAAAAAACCCATATACTCAAACTTACACAAATTAAAAGAGTATCAGATATACAGATGACACCACCCTTACGGCAGAAAGTGAAGAACTAAAAAGCCTCTTGATGAAAGTGAAAAAGGAGAGTGAAATAGTTGACTTAAAGCTCAACATTCAGAAAATGATCATCGCATCCAGTCCCATCACTTCGTGGCAAATAGATAGGGAAACAGTGGAAACAGTGGCTGACTTTATTTTTCTGGGCTCCAAAATCACTGCAGGTGGTCATTGTAGCCATGAAATTAAAAGACGCTTGTTCCTTGGAAGGGAAGTTATGAGTAACCTAGACAGCATATTAAAAAGCAGAGACATTACTTTGTCAAAGTAATGTCCATCTAGTCAAGGCTATGGTTTTTCCAGTAGTCATGTATGGATGTGAGAGTTGGACTATAAAGAAAGCTGAGCGCTGAAGAATTGACGCTTTTGAACTGTGGTGTTGAGAGTCCCTTGGACTGCAAGGAGATCCAACGAGTCCATTCTAAAGGAAATCAGTCCTGAATATTCATTGGAAGGACTGATACTGAAGCTGAAACTGCAATACTTTGGCCACCTGATGCAAAGAGCTGACTCATTGGAAAAGACCCTGATGCTGGGAAAGATTGAAGGCAGGAGGAGAAGGGGATGACAGAGGATGAGATGGTTGGATGGCATCACTGACTCAACAGACATAGATTCGGGTGGACTCTGGGAGTTGGTGATGGACAGGGAGGCCTGGAGTGCTGCGGTTCATGGGGTCACAAAATGTTGGACATGACTGAGCAACTGAACTGAACTGATTTGTTTTTACAACCAATTAGATTGTTAAAAACTAAAAAGATAAATAATAGGTAGTGCTAAGTAAAAAAATTAATGGGCACTCAATTCTTTAAGAGAATCCTCCTAAATCAGTACAATATTTTGGAAAGTAATTTGCAGTATCTAGTTGTTTTTTTTTTAAATCACATATCCCTTAAGAATTATTTTTCTAAGAATTTATGTTATGATAATAAGAGTGTGATCTAGATGTGAATTACAGAATAGTTTATAACAGGGAAAAAAGGAAACAATCTAAACATTTATTGTTAAGTTAAAGATTAAATAAAATATAATATATTGAATAATATAGGACAGGCATAAAAATGAGAGATATTTTTATGTTCTAAACTGATATATGATATTGTTGTAGCATATCTATGTCCCCCTAATATTATTTCATTTTTCTACTGTAACAAAGTCCATTATTATTTTTTTAACTTAAAATTTAGATATAATTCACATAGTATAAAATTCACTGTTTTAAATGGTTTTTAATTCTGTGATTTTAGTATATTCACAAAGTGATGTGCAAACCATTACTATTATCTGGAGATGTTTTAAAATGTACCTGGGGTTTGTTTTGATCAGTGTGGTAAGATGTTCAGATCAGAAATGACAGTCATAAAGGTAGAAGTTTTTACACTCAAAGATCTCTAGAAACAGGAGGCAAAGCATACAACAAAGGACCGCATGGAGGGAGAACCAGGGTTGGTCAGTACCAAGAAGGAGGAAGGGGAAAATGTGGCCAATAACCTTTGTTGGGATGCTGGCAGGAAGGAATGGGTGAGGCAGTGTAAGCAGCTATGCAAATTTAGGAATGACTAGTTTAAATAATTCTTCAGGTTTTAGGGTATGGGGGATGCTCCTAGTTGTCTGATACGTGGCCCTGTGGTGATGAGGATGGTAAATAACAGATTGGGCTATGACTTCTCAATAAAGGCAGAAGTGGAGAGTGTGGGCTTTAGATTGGTTGGCTTGTAGATGAAAGGTCCACTTGCTGGTGAGTCCTTCACTATCTTGAGGAAGTGTTTAGCCCTGGAAGGATCAGTATTTCCAAGATCAGTTAGGCCCATAAGCAAAAATATCAGAAAATACAGAAAATTAAAAGGCATGATTAACAGGGATAACATGATCACCAAGGGAAGGACTACATGTCCCCAGGCTCCCTTGCAGGTGTCCTAGGCACAAATTTCACGCAGTATTTTCAATGTGACTGGCAAGCTGTGTTCTCTCTCCTGCTGGCCAGAGAGGGTAGACAGGATAGATAGAACATGGCCATCATCTTGACCTACGAGGTTGAAATCTCAAGGAGGGGAGTGGAAAAATGAGATAGAAGGAATCTGACTACCTAATGATTATAGAACTATAACCTGGGGAAGAAATTAATTTTATCTTATTTTAAACCACCATGAATTCTAGTCATTCAGCTAGAATTTAGTCAAACATAATCATTTAGTCATTTAGTCAAACGTAATCCTAAGTAATATAATTGCTAAATTAAAAACAAACAAACAAATGCAACTCACTTGCAAAGTATGACTTCAGTTCTGTTCATTAAACAATATATAGAGATGTATAGGTACAGATAGATGTATATATTTCCTTCCTGGAGAAGGAAATGGCAACCCACTCCAGTATTCTTGCCTGGAGAATCCCATGGACGGAGGAGCCTGGTGGGCTACAGCCCACGGGGCCGCAAAGAGTCGGACACGACGAGCGACTTCACTTTTCACTATAGATACAGCTGTGAAGTGAAAGTGTTAGTCGCTCAGCCGTTTCTGACTCTGCAATCCCAGGGACTGTAGCCCACCAGGCTCCTTTGTCCATGGGATTTTCCAGGCACGAATACTGGAGTGGGTTGTCATTTCCTTTTCTAGGGTATCTTCCCGACCCAGGGGTCAAACCCAGGTCTCCTGCATTGCAGGCAGACTTTTTACCATTTGAGCCACCAGGGAAGCCCACCTATATAAATTTATAGAAAATTTAGGAAACCTATCTCTGGATATTAATAGTGGTTAACTCTAGGGATTAAGATAGCATGGCAGAAGGATAATCAGATTACTTGTTTAAAGATAATTTTTTTAAATGTCAGGGTTATAATTCATTTTTACTCTTTATATTTTTGGCTTCATTCAAATACAAATTTTAAAAAGTCTGTTTTACTGTCTTAACTTCTTTTCTTAAGCAGATATTGAAAGAAAACATAAATTATAATGAATAACTCAATCATGGTTACACTAAAAATTGTTGCTTTTAATAATGTATTTGTTTTCCTAAAATATCTGATGTTCTTCCCATTCTATTATTTCATGATTCACCCTTTGAGTCTGATATTGTATTTTATTGTTACCTATTGATTACACTTACAAACATAGAAAGAGTTATGCTTGTAACCATCAAAACCAAACGAATTACTTTTCTAAAAATATTTAGAACCCATATAACAGTCACCAATCACTTTATTGTTGTTTTATCTTTAGGGAAATATCCCTTGCAAATTACAAGCCATTTTTGTCAGCCTTCCCTTCCAGAGGGGATGCTGTGTGACACAGCCTGGTCAGAGCACCCTATCCACGTGGACAGAATGAGACATCAAAGATGTGCATGTGACCCAACTAGGGATAACTTAGTCACTAGATAGGCAGGAATCATCTTTCCCATCAAGTGAAAATAATCTGCCTAAGGGAAGCCAAGGAGAGAAAGCAGAGAAAAAGTAGAGGCCATTTTCTTCTGTTTGTGATTTCATTGTCATTTGAGCCCTGGATTGAGCTGTCCCTGGATTACTGTTGAACTTATGTGACCCAAGAAGTTACTTTTATTTTCCTTAAATTAGTATAAGATGGGTTAATGTCATTGGTTGGTTTATTTTATTTTTTATTTGGCAAGATGTTTTCCTCAATTGTTTGAAGGGTTCTGTTTTTTAAAAAATATTGTACATATATGTAACACCTCATTTGTAAATTGGCCAACTTACAAATTGTGTTTACTAGAAATGGTTCTTCACAGGTATAACCATATGAAAATTCCTACATTCAAAAAATTTTTATCTACAAAAGTGGTAATTTTACAAGGTTGTTTTGTTTTCTATATGGACATTTTTGATCCGGCTTAGAAACAAAATACCAAGACAATATATTTTTATTTTAGAAAACACAGGCAATTTGCAAAAGTACAAAGATGAAAACAAACAAAATTATTCCAAAACTATAATCCAAAAACGAACACTATTATATTTTGGTATATCCTTGTCCAAATAATAAACTTGGTTTAGAAAATAATTTTATTTAAACTAATGACAAGTTAAAGACAAATTTGTTATTTTGATAATATATCTAATTAAAAAAAATAAATCTGTTGCTTTCCAACAAACATGCTTTGTAAAATTAGCTTACTTTTTAAAAATGTCCTGCTTTAAGCTTTTCTTTAAAGTTTTTTTTTAAATTAACTAATTTGCAAACAAGCTAATCTATCTAAATTGGAAGGACTTTCTATATAATTCTCAACATATGCAGTGTTTGATAATTCTATTATTTACTACATAATCCACTTTTTAGGGTATTTAGAGTAATTAAATGCCTAGCTCATAAATAATTACAAAAAGAATCTTACTAACATCCAATTTGATGTACTATAAAAATATGTTACAGAGACACAGCTCTGTACTATTCTACTTTTTATTTTAAAATTTGAATAATTTATTTGGTCTAAATAATCTATACTTGGTAAAGTGCCAAAATAAAGATATAAGTAAAATTGGCAATTCCAGAAAATCTAGTATGATATCGTTTTAGTGATACTGTTGCTTAAAATGGTTCATTCATTTATAAAGCAATTCTCTGTTGAGTGCTTACCTCCGTATATACTAGAACATTCCTTGATGCAGAATATTCTGAACACATAGGAACAAAGCCTATCTGATTTCACAGAATTATGTATGCAAGGGAAGAAAACAGAACAAAGATACAGGATAAAGACCTTCTAAGTGTGAGGAGGATGAAATTTTAGATTTAGGCAGGGTTTTCAGAAACCATTCTTGTACTGGAATTTGGGAAGGTGGTGGCAGTAAATGGGAATATGAAGAGCTCTGAGCAGGAATGATCTTGGCATGTTCAAAGCACACAGCTGTTCTTGAACACAGTGGATTAGAAGGAGCAAGAGGAAGAAGACAACATCTGAGAAGGAAGCAGGGTCCAAATCTTTCAAGACCTTGTAGGATTAATCTAAAGTTAGAAAGACTTTAGATTCTCCGTCTTGAGTATAGTCTACAAATTTCCTTTTACAAAGATCACTCAAGAGTGACAACTGAAAGAGCATTTATGATGCAATTGCCTTAGTCTAGTGAAAATCTAATTAATTTAGGATGCCAGAAAGTCACAACATTAACAGGTTCTCTAATGTGTTCATTAAAGTGTAGCTAACTTGATCACTGTGGGCAATGTTTTGTAGGAGAAGATTTTAACTCAGGGAAGCAAAAAGGTTGTGAGACATTAAAAGAACAACAACAAAAAGTCAAAAATTAAAAAAAATAAATCAGAATCTGCTTGCCAATGCAGGAGATGTGAGAGACATGGGATTTGACCCCTGGGTTGGGAAGATCTCCTAGAGTAGGAAATGGCACCCCACTCCAGTATTCTTGCCTGGGAAATTTCATGGACAGAGGAGCTAAGTGGGATACAGCCTGTGGTGTTGCAAAGAGCTGGACATGACAACTGAGCACATACACAAAAAATTATTGTTTTATTATTTCTGCAACACTGAAGAAGTGCTTTGGGGATAATATTTGAAAACTACAGAAATAGTATTTACTGCAATATCTAGCTTTAATGTTACCCATTGAGGCTAATGTTGAGGTAGGGTTGTTTTTTCTTTTTGTCTTTCCAGAATTGATTTGCCAAGATTCTAAATTGCAGTGTGTTTTTCTCATGTTTCTAAACAATTTTTTTGAGGTTTAAGGTTAATTGAAATATAACTGAAGCACCGTGTTATGTTAGTTTCAAGAGCACTACATAATAATTTGACACTTGCACATTCAGTATTATGAAATGATCACCATGATAAGTCCAGTAACAAAAGCTTTTTATATTACTGACTGTATTCATTATGCTGTATACTACACCTCTGTGAATTATTTACTATTTATTTTTATGCCTTAGCAGACCAATGCTTATTTTTTTTTTTTTTTATTTGACCACACAGCATATGGCCTATTAGCTCTCTAGCCAGGGATTGAACCCAAGACCTCTAAAGTGGAAACGTGGTGGCTTAACCACTGGACCGCCAGGGAGGTCCCTTACTTACTTTGTAACTGGAGATTAGCACCTTTTAATCTTCACTTATCTGCCTCTATCCTCCACCCCTTCCCTCTGGCAACCGTCCATTTCTTCTCTGCAACTGTGAATCCTATTTCATTTTGTTTTATTTCTCTTTAGATTCCACATATAAGTGAATCATATGGCATTTGTCTTTCTGTGTATGACTTATTTCACTGAGCATAATACCTTCTAGACCATTCGTGTTGTTACAAATGGTGATTTCAGTATTTAAATGTCTGGTTAATATTACATTGTATAGATAACATCTTTGTCCATTCATCTATCAATGGACACTTAAGTCATTGATCCATTTGGAGGGTTTTTCTGTTTTGTTTTGTTTTGGTATATGGTGTGTGACAGTAGTTCAGTTTGATTGTTTTGCATGTAGATGTCTAGTTTTTCTAACGCTATTTATAAAAGGAGTTGTCTTCTCCCCATTGTATATTCTCACCTTCTTTGTTATATATTAATTGACCATGCAAGTATGGGTTTATTTCTGGGCTCTCTATTCCAGTCCTTTGATCTATGTGTCTGTTTTCCCCCCAGTATTACACTGTTTTGATATTATGGCTTTGCAGTATAGCTTGGAATCAGAATGCCTGATACCTCCAACTTTGCTGATCTTTCTCAGGATCGCTTTGGCTCTTTGCAGACTTTTGTGGTTCCACACAAGTTTTAGAATTGTTTGTCCTAGTACTGTGAAAAATGTCATTGGTATTTTGATAGAGATTGCATTAAATCTGTAGATTGCCTTGGGTAACATGGGTATTTTAATAATATTAATTCTTCCAGTCTATGAGCATTATACATCTTTCCACGTGCTTGCATCATTTTTAAATTTTTTCATCAATTTCTGAAAATTTCAAGAATATATATTTTACCTCAAATTTTTTCTATTTTATTCTTTTTTAAAAATTTATTTTAAAAATTAATTGACTTTTTATATAAATATAATTAACCATATTACATTAGCTTCAGTTATACAATACAGTAATTAAACTTTTTACAGATTATATTCCATTTATAGCTACTATTAATATTGGCTGTATTCTCTGCACTGTTTAATATATCCTTGGAATTTATTTTAAACATAGTAGTTTGTACCCTACTAATACCTTGACTTTCCACTCTTGCCTTTCCCCACTGTAACCACGAGTTTGTTCTCTGTATCTGTGTCTATTTATTTTTCATTATGTTCACTAGTTTGTTTTATTTTTAGATTTCACATATAAGTGATACAGTGTTTGTCCTTCTTGGACTGACTCAGTTCATTAAGTCCATTCATATTGTTGCAAAAAGCAAAATTTCATTAAAAAAAAAATAACTGAGTAGTATTCCATTGTAGAAAACATGTCTTCTTTATCCATTCAACTGTTGATAGACACTTAGTTTGCTTCCATATCTTGATTATTATAAATAAAACTGCTATGAACATTGGGGCGCATGTTATCTTTTCAAATTAATGCTTTTTTTTCTTTTTGTTTGTAAATATACTTACCCAGGAGTGGTATTGCTAGATCATATGGTAGTTCGATTTTTAGCTTTCTGAGGAACCTCCATATTGTTTTCCATGGTGGCATCGCCAATTTACATTCCCAGTAACGGTGTACAAAGGTTCCTTTTTCTCCACATCCTTGACAACATTTGTTATTTGCAAGTCTTTTTGTGTGTGTGTGTGATTGATAGACATTCTGACAGGTGTGGGTTGGTATCTCATTGTGGTTTTATTTGCATTTTTGAAATGATTAACCATGTTGAGCATTTTTCCATGTGCCCATTGACCACCTGAATGTCTTCTTTGGAATAATGTCTATCCAGGTCTTCTCAAGACTGTTTTGGCTATTTTGAGTCTTTTGTGTTTCAATAACATACTTGAAAATTATTTGTGTTAGGGATTGCATTAAAACTACAGACCTCCTTGAGCAGCATGGGTATTTTGTCAATATTCTTCCATTCCAATAACACATTATATCTCTCCATTGGTGTCACCTTCAATTTTTTCATCAGTGTCTCACAGTCTTCTGAGTACATGTCTTTTACCTCCTTCAGTAGTTTTTTTAATTATTATTTTTGATGTGACTGTAAATGGAATTGCTTCATTAATTTCTCTTTTTGATAGTTCACTGCTAATGTATAAATGTGCAATATATTTCTGCATATTAATTTTGCATCCTGCAACTTTACTGAATTTACCAATGAGCTCCAGTACCTTTTCATGGCCTCTTTAGGATATTCTATACATGGTATCACATCACCTGCAAACAGTGACAGTTTTACTTCTTCCTTTTCAATTTGGTTTACTTTAATTTCTTTTACTCATCTGATTATTGTGGCTAGGACTTCTAATTCTATGTTGACTAATACTATGTTGAGTAAAATGTTAAGAATGGGCATCCTTATCTTGTTTCTGATCTTACAGGAAATGTTTTCAGCTTTTCAACTTTGAGTATAATGCTAGCTGTGGGTTTATTATAAATGACCTTTATTGTGTTGATGTATGTTCCTTCTATATTCATTTTCTGGAAAGCTTTTTATCATAAGTGGATGCTGAATATTTTCAAAAGTTTTTCTGCATCATTTTTCTGCATTTATTCTTCAGTTTATTAATATAATGCATCACAATGATTAAGGTGCAGATATTGAAAAGTCATTGCATCCCTGGGTTGAATCTCACTTGATCAGGATCCTTTTGATTTATTGTTGGATTTGGTTTGCTAATATTTTATTGAAGATTTTTGCATGTATTTTCATCAGTGATATTAACTTGAAAGTTTCTTTTTTGTGGTATCTTCTGTCTAGTTTTGAGATGAGGGTTGTGCTGATGAGTTTGGGATCATTTCTTCCTCTGCAAATTTTGGAACAATTTGAGAAAGACAGATGCTAACTCATCTCTAAATATTTGGTAGCATTCACCTGTGAAGCTAGCTGGTCCTAAACTTCTGCTTGTTGGAATTTTTAAAAATTATTATTACTGATTCAGTTTCACAACTTGTAATTGGTCTGTTCATATTTTCTATTACTTCTTGGTTCAGTCTTGGGAGATTAGTAGGGCTGGGTCATGAAGCAGCTGGTTATGGGACCCTGGAAGTCTTGGCCCATGGGTGAAAAGAGTGGAATCTAGGGGTGTGGCTGCAGGGCCTAGGGATCAGAGCTGCTGTTGGCTTGCTGGTGGATGGGCCCTGTTCTTCCCATAGCTGGCTTTGGGGACTGGGGTGTGCAAAGCTCACACTGGTCTGCTGATGGGGGGAATAGGTTCTGCCATGGCAGGCTGCAGGGCTATGGCTGTCCTGGGGCAGGTGTCTGCCAGCTAGCAGGTAGACCTGCACCCCAGAGTCTGACTGCAACAGCCCGGTGGGTCCTGGGTTTCACATCCTCACACTGGTATCGGTGTCAGGTCCTGGGCCCTCTGGTGGGCAGGACTATGTTCAGTGGGAGACTCGCTAAGATCAGCAAGAGGATCTGATCTCCATTCTTTTCAAATCACTGCTTTCTCCCTAGGTCCTGGAGCCTGTGACCTTTTGTGTACCTTTAAGAGTACAGTCTCTATTTCCACAGCTCTTTGAATCTCCTGAAAATAGACTCCACTGGACTTCAAAGCATTCACAGCCTAGTGTTCTGGGGGGTCCTTATTTCCTGGAGCAGGTCCCCCAGGCAGGGGAACCTGAGGCTGACTTGGACTCCTTGTTCCTTGGGGAGAACCTCTGCGATTGTAATTATTTCCATCTTGTAGGACATTATCTTTAGCATCATGCTTGCATTCCTTTTTTTTTTTTTTGCTTGCATTCCTTTTTGTGTGTCTATCTAACATAGATTTTCGGTTTGTGGTTACCTTGAGGTTCATATATAAAAACCTATAGATATCAGTCAGTTCAGTCACTCAGTTGTGTCTGACTCTCTGAGACCCTATGGACTTCAGCACAACAGGCTTCCCTGTCTATCACCAACTCCTGGAGCTTGTTCAAACTCATGTGCATCCAGTCGGTGATGCCATCCACCCATCTCATCCTCTGTTGTCCCCTTCTCCTACTGCCTTCAATCTTTCCCAGCATCAGGGTCTTTTCAAATGAGTCAGTTCTTTGCATCAGGTGGCCAAGGTATTGCAGCTTCAGAATCAGGCCTTCCAATGAATATTCAGGACTGATTTCCTTTAGGATGGACTCGTTGGATCTCCTTGCAGGCCAAGGGACTCTCAAGAGTCTTCTCCAACACCACAGTTCAAAAGCATCATTTCTTCACTGCTCAGACTTCTTTACGGTCCAACTCTCACATCCATACATGACTACTGGAAAAACCATAGCTTTGACTAGATGGACGTTTATCAGCAAATACCTCTGCTTTCTAATATGCTGTCTAGGTTGGTCATAGTTTTTCTTCCAAGGCGCAAGCATCTTTTAATTTCATGACTTCAGTCACCATCTACAATGATTTTGGAGCCCAAGAAAATAAAGTCTGTCACTGTTTTCATTGTTTTCCTATCTATTTGCCATGAAGTGATGGGACCAGATTCCATGACCTTTGTTTTTTACATACATATATACATACCTATATACCTACGTGATTATTTTAAGTGATGACCCTTTAAGGTTTAATGAATTCTGACTGCCATATATTTTTATATCCTCATCTATGCTTGATGGCTTTGACATCATATTTTACAACTTTTTGTTTTATCAGTTAACTACTTATTGTGGATAGAAATAATTTTACAACTTTTATTTTTTAACCTTCCTAATAACCTTATAAGTGGTCAATCTACTGGATATTTTCCTTTACCAATGAGCTTTATCCTTTTGCAATTTTCATATTTCCAGCTGTGGCCTTCTCTTTTCCATTTAGAGAAGTCACTTTAACATTTCCTGAAATAACTTTTAGCTTTTGCTTTCCTGTAAAACTCTTTATTTCTCCTCAAATCTGAATAATAGCCTGGCCAGGCAGAATATTCTTGGTTGAGGTTTTATCTTACACTACTTTAATATATGGGCTTCCCAGTTGGTGTGGTGGTAAAGAATCTGCCTGCCAATGCAAGAGACACAAGAGACAGGGGTTTGATTCTTGGGTTGGGAAAATCCTCTGGAGAAGGAAATGGTAACCCACTTCAGTATTCTTGTCTGGAAATTTCCATGGACAGAAGAGCCTGGCAAAGGGGTTGCAAGGAATTGGACACGACTGCATTCACTTTAATATATCTTGCCAGCAATAAACTTTACTGGCCTGCAAAGTTTCTGCTGCTAAGTCAGTTGATAGCCTCATGAGAGTTCTCTTATATGTAACCAGTATCTTTCCTCTTGCTCCTTTTAATATTCTCTCTTTATGTTTATTTTTTGCCATTTTAATTATAATGTATTTTGGTGTAGACCTAATTATATTCATTTTTTTGAGCTTCTTTGTGCTTCGCAACTTGGATGCCTATTCCCTTCCCCAGGTTAGAGATGTTTTCAGCTATTATCTCTTCAAATAAGTTCTCTGCCCATTCTCTCTTCCTTTTCCAGCTCCTATAATGAAAATTTTGGTATGCTTGAAAATTTCCCAGAGGCCCCTTAAATTATCCTTGCTTAAAACTTTTTTCCCTTGTTCAGCTTGGGTGATTTCCACTAATCTATCTTCCAGACTGCTGATTCATTTCTCTGTCTCATTTAAACTAGTTTATTTCTTCTAGCAT
This sequence comes from Muntiacus reevesi, assembly GCF_963930625.1. Classification (NCBI taxonomy): domain Eukaryota; kingdom Metazoa; phylum Chordata; class Mammalia; order Artiodactyla; family Cervidae; genus Muntiacus; species Muntiacus reevesi. The sequence goes on from NC_089269.1 coordinate 13,937,109, forward strand.
ATTTTAAAATTTCAGTTATTGTATTCTTTAGCTTTGCTTGGTTCTTTACATTTTATAACCTTTGTTGAAATTCTTACTGTGTTCATCCATTTTTCTGAAATCAATGAGCATCTTAAAGATCATTACTTTGAAGTCTTTATCAGGTAGGTTGAATGGATTAAAATTTGAATTAAAAAGGGATTTGCTCTATCCATATCAGTCTCTATCAAGTTTTTTTTTTTTTCCTTCAGCTTTCCTAGCCAGTACTCAACATTCTACTTAGTAAGAATACGTTCCTGTAATTAGACTAAAGTGTGGGCCTCCTTAGCAACTAAGAATTTCCCTTGTAGCTAAAATCTGGGAACTGTATCAAAGAACTGGTAGCATTATTTCAGTTTTAGCAATTGTTCCATTTGGGCCATCTTAGGAAAAACACTAATTTTAAGCTTTACAAATTGTATAATTAAAACTTTCATCACTGACAAATGCAGTCTTCCACTTTTTGTGTGTGTGTGTGTCTTTTTTACTTAGAGGTACTTATGTGAAGTAGTTTCTGAGTCCGTTACCAATGGCTTGTATGACTAGAAATACTGTCTCATTGAGGCAGAAAATATTGGAACGCCAGAGTTGACATAAGGAAGGCTTTTGTTTTTGTTTTAGTAAATTTATTTAGCTATCATGTAAGAAATAATTATATTAATTTTAAATCCTCTTTTAGGGAAGTAATTAGCTTCTCCTTTTCCTGGAACAAATTCAGAAATTCTGCTAGGCTTCACTCTTAAATCTTCCTATTTTTAAGCAGCCCCTCTTTTTTTTAAGTTTTCTCCAGCCCCCTTATACTTTATATCCAGAGTTGCTTTCCCTAGGGAGTATCCTGGAATTTGTTGCAGTGAGATTTAATCTATATGAAAGAAATCATTAAATCACAGAAACTCTAGCTAATGGAAGACATTTTTTCATACTTCATTCAGGGTAATGGAATACTTCGGTAATTAGGTGTATGAAATAGTAACAAAGTCACAAAGGTGCTATAGCTTTTTGTATTTATGGATTTTTGTACCAAACACAATAGCGTGTCCCATATAATATATGGCTGTACCAAAATGAAAATTGACCTTATTTCAAAAGAATCATGCCATTAATGTTTAGGGGAAAGGTCAATGCATTATTTTCAGGCCTAAGAATCCTAAAACAGTCATTGCATTTGAATGAAAATGATAAAAAAAAAATCACTGATGTCTTTGGCTGACATTTGTGAGGAGTGGAAAATGAATAAATTCACTCACAGTGATTGATGTAACCTAATAAAAATGTCAATAAATTCACATCATTCTGTGGCTATATCTCAATCACCAGTGGCTACGTTATGCCTACTTTTATTTCTCAGGCTGAGGAAATACACTACTGTATTTCTTAACCCATTCCAAAGTTAAGATTGAGTGTTATAACATATAAGATATAGATCAGGTAATGTGGCCCTACTTTGAAGTTGATTCTAGAATAGTAGAAAAAGACATGTTCCTAAATAACTATAATGTAATATATATATATATATATACAGTGAAAATTTAATAGGAGAAAAACAACTAAAATATGATGACTGTTCAGAAGGAAAAACTGCCAAAGTACACAGAAACACAATTATGAGAAAAGCCACCAATTTTATATAAATATAACTGACATTAGTGAGAGTTCAAATTTAGAACTGGGCTTGAAGTCCTTGAAAAATTAGGTTCCTTCTTTGCTTTCTTCCCTCCTTCTTTTTATTCCACCCCTATCCTTTGCTTCCTTTTCCTCCTTTCTCACAATATTCCTTCATCCATAAGTACATGTGTACTAAGTTGCTTTAGTCATGTCCAGCTCTTTGTGACCCTATGGACAGTAGCCCACCAGGCTCCTCTATGGGATTTCCCAGGCAAGAATACTGGAGTGGGTTGCCATTTCCTTCTCCAGGGGATCCTCCCAACCGAGGGATCAAACCCTCGTCTCTTATGTCTCTTGCACTTGCAGGCAGGTTCTTTACAACTAGCACCACCTGGGGGTGTACCTAGTATTTCCTGTGTGCTCAGTACCATGTTAGGCACCACAATAAATAAAATTATGGCTATCCTCAGGAGACTATCGACTCCCCAACCCCCCATTCCAATATAACATAGGATTTCCCCCTCTATCTAAAAGTAATTTAAAATATATATTGGGGGTATTTATTGGAGGTTTGGCAAGAGGGAGTTTGAGAGGAGAGTTTAAACTAGGATAGAACATTAAGAGGAGAATATGGAGTGGCCAGTACACTTCGTTTAATCCTTTATTAACAGTAAATTAAGAGCTATCAGAAAGCAAATGAATGGCATGATAGTTTTGCTCTACTGAGGGGCAGTGGCTGGGGTGCCGGAGCCCTGACCAGGGTTGTAGGAAGGAAGTGTGAAGGTAAGAGGGTGCACTGGGAGGACCCACAGGAGTCAGGTGGAGAGGGAGGTGGGAGGGGGGATCGGGATGGGGAATACGTGTAACTCAATGGCTGATTCGTGTCAATGTATGACAAAACCCACTGAAATGCTGTGAAGTAATTGGCCTCCAACTAATAAAATAAAATTTAAAAAAAAAAAAATAAAAAATAAAAAAAAAAAAAAAAAGAGGGAACCCCAACAGGGACAGAAGACTGCACGGATGCCTTGCTGCAGCCAACAGACCGGTGGGAGTGTCCCAGAAAAAACTCAGGTCATTGCCAGATGGTGCAGAGGGCCTAACGCTATGGTGTAAGAGTTAAAACAAACTTCAGGCCCATACATATAAAAGTAATTATAGCATAACATGTTAAGTGTGATACAGATATCTACCGGTAAAAAGATGAAGAAAAGAAGTTTCATACAAGCTGAGTCATCCTGCATAAGTCAGGCTTGCTGGCTGAGTTAGGAGTGATGATGGTGGGGGAAAAAGAAGTATTTCCAAGAAGAAGGCCAAGTATGATAAAACATGGGCTCAATCAATGATCCACTGAAAGAGTCATTTGAATATTTCATTTGAAATATGAATCAAATAGTGATTTACTGTTAACGGAATATAAACTAAGAGGTAGAGAGGCAGGAGATAAAAGGAATGCTGAGTGGAAGTCAGTTGTTCAAAACCTTGAATTTCTATATTCAGGGGCATGAATTTTGTCCCGTGGGTGAAGGAAAGCCCTTGAAGGATTTTAAGCAAAGAAAGAAAGTTAAAAATGAGGCAAAAAAGGTTTTGTATCTAAAAAATATAACAATTCAACAAATGGTGCTGAAATTATCCATATGCAAAAAAACAAAAATACAAAAGAAGAATCTTGGCCCATATGTCACACTTTATGTAAAAATTAACTCAAAATGGATCTTAGATCCCTATGTAAATCTTCTGAGAATGTGTTAGTCACTCAGTTGTGTCTGACTCTTTGCGACTGCATGGACTGTGGCCCAGCAGGCTCATCTGCCCAAGGAATTCTCCAGGCCAGAATACTGGAGTGGGTTGCCATTGCCTTCTCCAGGAGATCTTCCTGACCCAGGGATCAAACCCAGGTCTCCTGCATGAGAAGGCAGATGATTTACCATCTGAGCCACCAGGGAAGCTCATGTAAAACTTCTAGAAGTTAACAAAAGAGAAAGTCTTTGTGACCGTGGTCAAAATAGTTTTTTGACATCACACCACAAAGCACAATCCGTAAAAGAAAAGGAATAATGAATCAAACTTTATCAAAATAAAACAACAGTTACTCTGTTAAAGACAATGTTCATTGAATGGAAAAACAAGTTAAAAACTGGAAAAATATCTACAAATCAAATTTTTTTTTACAAATCAAATTTTAAACACATATTTTAGACAAAGAACTGTATCCAAAAATATATATTAAAAAAAAAAAACATTTAGAACTCAACATTAAGAAAAAACAACCCAATGAGAGAATATGGGTAAAAATCTGAAAACATACTTCACCAAAGAAGATATATAGATAGTGAAGAAACATATGGAAAGCTGATCAAATTCAATAGTCATAGGGATATGCAAATTAAAGTCACAGTAAGACACCAATATATACTCACTAAGATGGCTAATTAAAAAAAAAGTATCAAGTGTTGCTGATGATGCAGAGTAACAGAAACTCTCATAATTACTAGTGGGATGTAAAATGGTACATCAGGTTTAGAAAACAGTTTGGCAGTTTCTTAAAAAATTAAACATATATTTATCATTTGATTTGGTCATCCCGCACCTAGGTATTTCTTTAAGATAAACAAAAATATGTGCTTACAAAGAGACTTGTACATGAGTGTTTAGAGCAGTTTTATAAATAATCATCCAGACTGGAAACAACCCAGATGTCCTTCAGCCACTGAATGCAGAACCAAACGATGATACACCACACAAAGGAATATTGTTCAGCAACAATAAAGGCATGACTCTCAAGTACATTCTCCTAAGAGAAAGAAGCCAGCTCTGAAAGGCCTCCTGTATAATTCCATTTAAAGAACATTCTTTAAAGAACATTTAAAGTACAGTTCTTCCTTAAAGAAGTGTTCTGATTAATACAGAAGGAAAGAAAGTAGAAACATCACCATTAAAAATAGAACAGTAGCAATTGTTGCAGGCAAGGTTGACTATGAATGCTAAAACTAATGGGAAAAAGTTTGAGGAAAAACAGGATATTTGCATAGTTGAAAAGATCTCCTGAATATACACTGACTACAAAAAGGGAAAAGTAACTTTTCAGTGGAGCAATCAAGATGACACCACCTTAACCATGTGACTCATGTTAACATCCCCAGGAATAAAGTATGTGGACATCATGTAACCTCCTCGATACCATGCATTAAAGAGGGTATGTGACTTTTGTTATATTGCTGCAAAAATGCATAGCCACAAACTGAATAATGAAAAAGCAATGGCCACACCCAAACTAATGGACATTTTACAAAATCACTAATGAGTACTCTTGCAAAGTGTCAAGGTCAGGAAAGACAAGCGAAGACTGAAGAAGTGCACAGATTAAACACAGACTGGACTGAGATGTGATAACTCATGAAATTTGGGACCCTGGATGAAGTCTTAGAAGAGAAAAAGGACACTAGTGGAAAAGCTAGTAAAATATGAATCAAAGTCTATAGCTAAGTAAAAAGTACTGTACAGATGTTTGTTTCTTGGTTTTGATAACAGTCCTATGATTATGTAAAATACATCAGGGGAATCTAAATAAAAGTTATATGGGAACTATATTATTTGAATAACTTTTTCTGTAAGTCTGAAATTGTATCAAGATGCAGAGTTAAGAAAAGTTACATTATTATATTCCCACAAAAACAAAATAAGCATTAAAAATATTCATCAAAGGATTAAATAAGGGCTTTGCCAGATTTCCATTCATTAATTTCAGAGATAACTTTTTAAAATTAGAAGTCGCATATACAAGGGGCCTATCATTTTCAGTGATTATGTTTTCTACTGGTCTTTATTCACTCTTACATAAGACCATCAGGAACTCGGTGAAAAAGCCCCCAAGTAACGAGTGGTTACTTTACCTTGCAGACTGGAAAGTAGGTTCTCATTCTCCTGAATTTATGGATGCAAATTAGTACCTATGACATGGGTTTATCTATAGTTCTTCTCACATTAGGAGCCATCAAACTCTTTACCAGAACAAACTGTATCATAAATTATTTGGAAAGAACTTTCATTTTTGAAAATGAGTACGATTTCACCCTCTAGGTGGCTCTATTCAATGTTATTTAGATGCTTTAAAAGGCAACATTATGTAAGCATGGAGTTTATTTATATTCTCTTTTCTAGTTCTTCCAGTGTTTTCTTCAAGCTGAGCAACCTGTTACTAGAATTTTTAAGCTGATACTTCTTACTATACTCTACCCAATAATTAGCAGGCTGGTTTAGGAGAGGGAAAGAACCACAGAAAGGAGACTGTATGTTTGTAGATCTAGGGAAGCGATTAGAGTGAATGACCTTGCGAAAACTCAGACACTTAAACACTGAAGAGACAAGGATAAACTCCTTCTGAATACCGAAGAAGTTTATCCTGTCTTGTAAAGAGGGGACAGACACTCTGGCAGAAAGAAAATAAGCTGGTGATCCCAATTAGCCCCAGTGCAGCTTGAACAGTGTGATGCACAGGGCCACCAGACTATGTCAGTTTGTTACTGTTTGCTATAGTCAACACTTGGCTCATTTTCTGTTTTGCAATATGTATACATTACAATTCCAAATGTCAAATACTTTGCAGTAAATCTCCTGAGATTCCAAGAGACTCTAGAAACTGTATAAGAATAATCCATCACTATTTTAAGTAAATAGTCAATATTAAGGGTGTTAGGAGAGGAGAGAAAATACAGACAATCTCAATTTATTCTTTTTGTGGTCTCTCATCTTTCTTTTTTCCTTGGGTTGTATCTCTTCCCATTTTCATGCTATCAACTTTTTTTTTTTTTTTCTGCTTTATCACTAGGGTTCTTTGAGGCTGTGGCTTCTGTCCTACTCTCCAGGTTCTTCTGTGCCCTTGTGTGTGTATTAGTCACTCAGGCCTGTCCAACTCCTTGCGACCCCAGGGACTGTAGCCTGCCAGGCTCCTCTGTCCATGGGATTTTCCGGGCAAGAATACTGGAGTGGGTTGCCATTTTGTGCCCTCACTGCCCATCATTTGTACCTGCATACCAGAATCCCACCAAGGCTTCAGAGACTTCCTGGAGGTCTTCAAACATCCAAGACATTTTCAACTTATCATTTCCCAATTGTAGTTCATTGTTTCCAAGCTTACTTTAGTAATCCAAGTGCCTTTTTCATTTGGGTTACTATACTAGCCTCCTTACTGTTTCACCTGCCTCTAGTTTTTCTTTCAATATATAGTCTGTACCGTTATCACTTTGCTCCAGCTGTTTTCGATGCTCCCCCAATACACCACATGCTTTCTTACCCCAAGAGTTTAGAACTTACTCTTTCCCCTGCCTAGGATACTCTCCTAGAAGACCAAACCCTAGCATAGCTTGCTCCTTCAGTTCACTCAGGTTTTTTCTCTTTATCTAAAGTAATGAAACTGGGTTATTTGCAGTGATGTGGTTGAAACCAGAGTCTGTACTACACAGTGAAGTCAGAAAGAGAAAAACAAATATCATATATTAATTCATAAATGTGGAATCTAGAAAAATGGTACAGAAGAACCTATTTCCAAGGCAGGAATAGGGATGCAGATGTAGAGAATGGACTTGCAGATGCCATGGGGGGAAGGGGAATGTGGGACAAACTGGGAAACGAAGACTGACACATATATATACTAGTGTCTGTAGAAGAGTTAGGTAGTGGGAACCTGCTATAATGCACAGGAAACTCGGCTCTGTGCTGTGGTGACCTCAGTGGGTGGGAGGGAGGTCCAAGAGGGAGGGTGTATATGTGTACCTATAGCAGATTCACTTCATTGTACAGCAGAGACCACCAGAGCATTGTAAAGCAACTATATACTCCAATAAAAGATGATATTGACATGTTTAGATTCCTTTTTGTTTCCTCCAGCTGGTTAAAGCTCTTTTGCACTACTCTATTATCAGTGACTAGAAGAGTTGGCACCCAAGCAATATTCTCTGAATAAAATAATGAATAAGTTAATGAATAATTGTATCCAAAATAGCACATGCCACACAGTACTGGGAAATAGCGGCCGACTTGTCCATTGCTCCCAGTGGACTGAAGCCAACAGATGAGCTTCTCAAGAGTACTGAGACCTTTTTGCTCCGTCTCTAGGTTTTAATCAGCAATTGTCTCTGACAACTTGGTGGTGCTCAGTAAACGTGTCTTTGAAAACAAAACAAAGTAAAACAAAACTCTTCACCTCACTGAGCTAGCTGAGTAGTTGAATTTCACAAAAATGCCTAATTTCTTTCATTAGAATCAGTTTCACAGAATATTTTACTCCCTTCAACATATATTCCATATATCCAAACCTTGATTTTGCTTCTAGCAAAAATCTTACCTATACTTTTCTACCTTATAGATTCTAAGATAAACACTTTATTAAAGGCACTTTTTGTTTCTTCCTGATCAGCAATACCAGCCTGATGTTATAATAAAGTTGGAGGTGAGGTGGTAACTTATTACTGTCACAAGCTTTCCTTAGGAACATCTCATGAGTCTTCTTTTGGCAAAGGAATGAAACACAAAAATTTTAGGGTTAGATATGACCTTTCTTGTTCTGTAGTCCAATCTGCATTTTTGAATCTTTTATGCAGAGGAAAATACTGAGGCCTAAAGGTATTGAGTAACTTGTACAAGACCCTGTGTCTGGTAGCAGAATATACAAGGCTGAGAGGTAGCTATCATATTGGGCAACAGTCATAGTCAAAATCTTGGAGAATATATTATTTGACAAGTAAAATGCAATTTTGGGAGCAGAGAAGCAGTTTTTGTGTATTTACTGTCTATTTGACTACCTTGAATCTACTCTCTGATTTAGCATCCATGTGGACCCATCAAAACTACTTGGAAGGAACCTACTCAGTTGGTAAAGAATCTGCCTGCAGTGAAGGAGACCCAGGGTTTGATCCCAGGGTTGGGAAGGAGACCGAAGGTTCGATCCCAGGGTCGGGAAGGTCCCCTGAAGAAGGAAATTGCAAACCACTCCAGCATCCTTGCCTGGAGAATCCCATGGACAGAGGAGCCTGGCTGGCTATACAGTCCATGGGGTTGCAAGAGTCAGACATGACTTAGTGACTAAACCACCACCACCACAATTTTCTGGAATGTTTAAATATGGTTTGTGGAGGCCCAGTACTTTGTGTTATAGTTTCTATGCTGTTTCAGAGTCTGTAGCAACATCCTATGATGAAATAAATTTACATTTGGGAATCTGCTTGATGTGTTGATTGACTTCTATTATTCCTCACTGGATTTATGATTTAATTGAGATACAGTTCATACATTTACATTTAGTTGTTACCTAACCTGGGAGTTAGGTGCTTTATTCTCTCTCCTTTTGGTTTTCCATATCATCATGAATTCAAATGGAAGGCCCAGTCATTTGAAGAGTGATTATTTAACCACAATTCTTATCTTTTTATAGAAGGGTAGAACTTTCTCTTTTGGATATATAGTTAATGACATTGGTGTATCCATCACCTGTTATAAATTGTTACTATCCATGGTACTAATAGCTATAAGTCTGTGCTCTAACTGATGGCTTCCATTTGCTTCTTGGAGAAAAAGTATATGCTAAGCGTATGATTTAACTGGATTAAACTCTTTTTATATTAGTTGCATCTTAGCAGGTTAAGAAATTGTGATGTGTATCGAACAAATAGGTTCAACTCTTATCAGGCACACTTCTTTATGTAATACAGCTTTTAATCATTTAACTTTGAAGTATAAAAGTAGTTATATGTACAAGTACGAAACAGCAAAAGTGTTCCCAAGAACTTTATAATATGTATCCCTCAGTAATAAAGCTTAATATAAGATAAAAATTATGCATATTAAGAATTTATAAAAGGATCTGATGAAGATTTTGACTGTAATTTTGTATTACTTTCAACTGAGAGTCTGTGCATTATTTCTCAGAACCCCAGGACACTCTAATAACATGACCATATAAACCTATACTGAATCGTTATCTTTGTCAGTATTATCTTTTATGCAATTGGTAGTCTTTAGGGAACATTAATTGCTAGCTATCTCTTAGCTACTTAAGGGCAATCTTGGAACAATTACCATGTATTTATGGGAATGATGCATTTATTTATTTATTGTCTTTCTCCTAAAAATCCCATAGCATTTGAGTCAAGGAGATAATAGTATAAACATGCCCACTTATCTCTGAGGCAATTAATCCTTTCTGCATCTCCACTATCCACCTCAGCATCACCATACTACGACAGACCCACATAGGGTATCATGCTAATAAGTGAAAATTACAATGATTATTGCCACTCAAAAGCCTATTGAATCTATCCTTTCTCAATTAGTCTTTCTTTTCTTAACTTATCTCTCTTTATCTTTTTCTTGATATGAAATAAGGACCTTCACTTAGAAATCATACAAATTAGGCTAAGTAAAGGTCACCGATCTTAACTTTATACAAGATTGTTAGAGGTGTAAAGCAATCACTGGGCTAATTGCTTTGATGTTTTTGTGAAATAAACTGATTATTTCAAACTAGCAGACAAGTGCCTTAAATTATCTTATTAAACCTATTCAGTTGATTTAGAATAAGATTCCTACTTCATAAGACCAAATCATATATAATATTATACTGGTAGATAATAAAACATATAGGAATACATGAATAATTCACAGATTGTGATTTATCATAGGTAAAAATAAATATCTGGTCTTTAAATTTATTGTGGGCACTTATTTCCAGATATAAATACTCAAAAATACTCATATGAGGACTTCAACAGCATACTTAAATTATTTTAAATGCTTTGCAAAGATTCGAAACCAACTTCAAAATCATCTCTTTTCTTCTAGAGAGAGATAGAAAACAGAAGGAATGACTTGAAATGTTCATGCTAAATTAATGCAAGGAAGTCAGAAAACATAAAAGAAATAATTAACATGCTGTTTCCTCTCTTTCAGATTAGTATTTTTGCTAGGTTTTGTGGTATATCTGGATCTCTCCAAATTTGACAAAATAAGAGAAGATTTATTCCACTTACCAGAATATTTTCCCTATTTTTAAAGAGTACTGTGTTATTTTATTCAGATTGTCAATAATTTAATGCTATTTAATTCAGATAAGACAAAGTGTAATAGTCTGACTTACTCCCTGTGATATAGCAAATAAAAAGTTATCACAGGGAGTAAGTCAGACTATTACACTTTGTCCTATCTGAATTAAATAGCATTAAATTATTGACAGTCTGAGTAAAATAGCACAGTACTCTTTAAAAATAGGGAAAATATTTTGGTAAGAGGAATAATGTAAATCCATGGCTAATTCATGTCAATGTATGACAAAAACCACTACAATATTGTCAAGCAATTAGCCTCCAACTAATAAAAATAAATGAATTAAAAAAAAAAAGCAAAGAAACAAAAAATGCCACAAGTCTGTATGACAGACCTCAATTTGAGTATCAGCCATGCCACTTACTATGATTTAGAGGTCTTCATGTGGGTTAATTAACCTGTCTGAGCTTCAATGGGTATGCATGAGAGTTGCCATGGAAATGCAATGGTAAACTATATTACCAATAATGTGGTGGTTTAGTCGCTAGGTCCTGTCCCACTCTGGTGACCCCATGGACTGTAGCCTGCCAGGTTCCTCTGTCCATGGGGTTTCCCAGGCAAGAATACTGGAGTGGGTTGCCATTTCCTTCTCCAGGGGGTCAGCTACCATTTAATGTGGCTTACTGTGAGTTACACACTATATAAATGTTTTATAGATTTAAAAATTAATCTTTATAGCATCCTTGTTGGGTAGGAGCCATTTTGGTCCCATTTTACAGATGTGAAAGTAAACAATAGAGATGTTAAATCATCTACTTAAAACTGTACAAATCTTCGGTGGCAGGAGTGGAATTCTAACTGGTGTTTAGTTTGGTTATATATTGCTGTGTAAAAAACTATACAAAATGAGCAACTTAAAACAGCCTTGTTATTAACTCTCATGATTTTATGGGTTTACTGGACTGAACTGGATGGTTCCTTTGCTCCACAAAATATTAGCTGCAGCTGAAGCCATTGGGGGTGGTAGTAGGGACTGTAACGTCTGAGATGTTTCTTCACAAACCTGCCACTCAGTATTGACTATCTGCTGGGAGCTCTTATGGCGCTCTTGTGACTAAAATGCCTCAGTATTGACTCTTCTTTGCAGTATACTGCATGTGGCCCCTCCGTATGGACTGGCTTTGCTTAGCACTTGAGGCTGAGTCACGTGTCAGAGTGTTTCCAAAGGACAAGTTCCACTGTACAAATATGTAAGATGCTTCCACTTTCATCACACTTGATAACGTACCACAGGCCAAGGCTAGTCACATGAACAAGCCCAGAATCAATTTGGAAGACAACAATACAAGGGCATGAAGACTGGAAGGTTCTACTAAGGCCACTAGGTTTACAGCCCATGGCAACAGTTGACATCAAAAGCACTCTTTAGTGTCCTCCAAGCTACCATGGCTATCAGTAATCTGCTCTCCTTGGGTAGCATGTTAGCTAATGCCTGTGAGAAGGACTTTGGAGTTCCAGGCACAATTACATGTTTTTAGTAAGCATTTACACCTTTCTTCCTCCAAATGAAACATGAAATTTCAATTTCATTTACATGGTTTAAAAAAATTCAGTTTTATGAAAGAAAAATGCCTCTCAAAGATTTAAATAATTTTTATGAGCTTTTTATGTCCATTCTGTATTGAGTTTTATATGTATAACTCATTAGTGAATAAAATAAGGAGAAATATTAAACTTTACATCTTGTCATTATTCACATAAAAGTGAATATATTGCAATCTGTTTCTTGGAGTATATGACTAATTTGGGATTTTTAAGAATTTTTTTCCCCAAAGGAATGTTTTTTGATTCTATTTCTGTAAAAACAGGATTTTTATTTCAGAAACTGTAATTCATTTCTTGATTTTTATAAATTAAAATAATATAGTTCTAATGGCATTTATAAAGATGAGTTGCATAAAGAACTTTTTATTTAAAAGTTTTACTTTAGATAATGCATTCTATATTTGTATGACATTTATTTCCAAATAGAACTAACTTAATGACCCCAAGTATTTTAAATGCTTCTCCTATATTGAAATTTAGGCAGTTTTAGAAGAAGTGAAATGCTTATAGAAATTAGGAAAACATATACAACCCTTTACCTTGATTTATTACTTCAAGTTAAATTAGCAAATGATTCACAGGTAATAAAAAGCATTTCAAAGCTGTTTGGCAACCAATGCAAACTCTGATATTGTCATAGCCTAATACCAAGACTCCGAGGGGTGATATCTGAACATGACATCTGAACTAAGTTATGCTTGTAATAGCTGTGATATGCTATTAAACATTTTTTAAAAAAATAATTGAGATAGATGTATAAAAGAAAATCAGTACTTACTTTTTGTAACAACACCTTCTAAGCGAATGATGTTTGGGTGGTCAAACTGACCCATGATACTTGCTTCTCTTAAGAAATCTCTTCTTTGCCGATCCATGTGGCCAACTTTCAAAGTTTTGATGGCAACTGGGATCTCTCTTTTCCCTGGTGTTTTCAAACGTCCACTACAGACTTCTCCAAATTCACCTGAAAATATGAACAAAAGTAGTTCTTTGTTTCAACAGAATACTTATATTCCAGAAAACCCAAATTGCCACAAAGTACCATGTTCATGTTTTTTTAAAATAGTGACTCTCAAGTGTGCCATTTTTACATAGAGGTCTCCTCTTTAAAAATTTAATTTGTAATGACATATGCCTGATCAGCATCATTTATAATGAATAATGGAATGCATTTTCATACGCTGTACCACAGGAAGTGCCATTGATAGATAGCCCTGATCTGCTGAGAAATTATGACTAGCAGAATGCGTGATGCTAATGTAATTCTATAGAAAAGCAATCACTGCATAACATTTCCTGTTCCTGTTCTCAATACTGATATATGGGCCAAATGCCTGCTCTATTCAGGGAATCCTTCAGGCATATGCAGTTGATTTGATTCCACAAGCCATATGTCTGGGCTTCACTGCTATTAGAAATCAATGCTAGGGTCAACTGGTATACATACATACTGAAAAGATCACACTGAACTCAACTATAATGAGTGACTGTAGAGGCTAAATTGTACATCGCATGGTTTGAATACAACTATAGTAAGATCATCTATAGTTCAGCAATGACTCCAATGGACAGATTAAAAAATGGACAAATATTTATCATGAATTTACTACAAATGTATCTAGGGCTAAAGTGCTGTGGGTTTCAAAGATGTGTAAGAGTTGATGTCTGTTCTTTGCAGCTTATAATCTGTTAGGAGAGTTTAGATGAAACACTGAATGATGAAACAGTTGGGAACCTAAGAACCAATGCCCATAAATGCTGTATTATTTTAGTAAGAACAATAGGAGCTGGAAGACTTCTTCAAGGAGATGGAACTTTTGCTGGGCTTGACTGATTGGTAGGATTTGTATATTCAAGAAAAGCAGCAAAATTTCAGACAGGGGTATATGGAGAGAAGGAAATGAAGACAAAGATTCAAAGATCAGAAACAGTAAACAGTGATATGGATATAGGGCAGGAGGAGACAAGGCTGACTACAGGAGTTATTGTAGGAAAGGAGGTCAGAGGCCCTCTCATGCAATGCAATAAATTCAATAAAGCTTGACATTCCAGGCCATTTTCTATGATCAATTCCCTGCATTAACATAAGAGTATGATGTTTGATCAACAGTTTATCTATCTATGAAGAAAATATAATAAAACCTTTTGTAATTCTATAAATGTCCCTTCCCCATAAGGAAACTGAAAAGATCAAAAGTAGTAGTATAAAAAAAAAAGTAGTAATATATGTAAAAGCATTTATAAACTGTAAAGTACTATTCATGTGCTTTAAGTTATATAAATTTTAAAGGTGAAAGAAAATGAAAGGAAAGGTGAAAGAAATGAAAATTAAAATATCTTCAGTTGGTTTATTAGCTAGCAGTTCTGGACAGTAGCTTGATGCTATGTAAGTTTAAGTATAGAGGACAAAATTTAATTTTTACAGCACCATAGATTTCAATTATCCATATTTTCTTTGGACCAATTCATTACAGTCAACTGAACATTGACTATTCATGAATATTAACTATCTTTTGGAACAGATGCTAAGATTCTTTTCCAAGTGAAAAACTGAAAAGGAAAAGCCAAAACTTTGCTTCTGAAATTACATGCAAACTTGTTCATTAGAAATAGAAAGCAGTCTAGCAAGAATTTTTTATATATATGATAAATAAACTAACAAACAAGCAAACAAAAAACTGACTAGAATGTGGTCCCTAAATTCAGTGCAGGCGATATCGAGCAAATCTTACATAATTTGGCATTAAAACAAGAATAATTTTGTTTTGTTTGTTTTTTTAATTAATGATGCTGTCAACACGTTGGAAGTTAAATGTTCTTTATGTTCACTGGGGCTTCCCAGGTGGCGCCGGTGGTAAAGAATCCACCTGCCAATGCCGAAGACACAAGAGACATGGGTTCAGTTTCTCAGTTTGGAAGGTCCCCTGAAGAAGGAAATGGCGACCCACTCCAGTATTCTTAGCTGGAAATTCCAGTATTCTTAGGGAAATTTCACGGACAGAGGCGCCTGGCGTTCACAAAGAGCTGGACACGACTGAACACATGTGTGCTTGTTCACAGGAAAAAGAAGCCATAATTCCCAGTTTTGTTTGTAATAATGTTTTTAATTTTTTTAAAGATTTTCTCTTGGACATAAAAAATTGGTTAGTGATAGAAATTTTCTGCACTTTTCTATTGAGGCTGTGAACTTTGAGAATAAAGGTATGTGTTTAAATTAATGTCTGATATATCCAGGCCTACTAGAATAGTTGAAATTTCTCCTCAGATCACTCTGGTTTGTTTTAATGAATATCAAGAATGAACAAATATGGTTTTCTTCTTCCTTTTATTTTGCCTTAATAAACTTGTTAGTATATATAAAGATTCAATGATATTTTAATACCTCTCACCTGCCATGAGCCCAGACTGCAAGTGATTTTCTGTTAACATTTCACAGTAATTCAAATAAACTTTTGCATATACTGAAATGAATAGCAAGCTCTGTTGATATTTTATCAAGACAGGCAGAGTGGCAATTTTCTTTGGTCTTCTGTTGTCTGAAATTCAAATATCTTATTAACACCAAGCAGGTATATTCTTCATGCCAAGCTTCGCGTGATCAAGCTGTTATCACACTTATTTCAGTGACACTAAATATGGCTGCCTCAATTAAAGAGCTGAGACTCCTATTGCATTCTTTAGGCAAAGCCCAAAAAATTCAGTCATAGAATGTAAAAAAAAAAAAAAACAAACCTTATCTATGGTAGGCCTGGATGAATCAGACAAATCAGTCAAAGAGGAAAAAATATTATAAATTAAATGCATATTTTAAGATATTGCCAAAAACGAATCCATTCTATGACTTCTCTTAAAGCAAGAGGAGAGACCCTATACATTATCACAGGTAAGATGATTCATTCCTTAACAAGATCTGTGAACTTTTATATATACTGGTTAGTTCATAATTAACACATCAAGTATAGAAATATGTTGTTAAATACTTTTTTTTCTTTTACCAGTACAATGTCACCATCATTATCACACAGCTAGCACTTATGAAATGCTTATCATGAGCCAGTCTAAAAACTTAAAATATATTTTAATTTTGACCACAAACCTTTGAGGCGGGTACCATTAATATCTTCACATTATAGAAGAACTTGAGACATATGAGCTAAGTAACTTGTTCATAGTAACATAACTACAAAGCGGTAGAGCTGTAATTTGAATCCAGGAAATCTGGCTTGAGAGTGCGTGGTTATAATTACTATTCTCTGCTGTATGGCATACTTATCATTGTTAACATATTTTGTGTCAATATGCTAAATTTGCATTTGGTAATAATGATGTCTTCAAACCCACTATTATATAGTGTCTAAACACATCAACTGGATATGCACAGGTAGATGGAATGATAAAACCATGTTATTAGGAATTCTTCACTACAAAATGGAAGTAGAGATCTCACTTAAACAGTCTGCATATTAGAAGTACTAGAAAAATCACTACAGTCTATCTAGTTTCAAGAGATCTGCCACTGACAGTCCATGTACTTGTTAACAATCCCATCTATTTCCCTGGATGGTGGTAAAACCTTTCTGGACAAGCAATTTTATTGTATGATATATAGGGTCATACTAAATTATCAATTATCAATTGGATTTTCCACATAAAGCCTAGGTGGTCTAACCAAAACTGTGGAGGAGGGTGGAGGAAAGAAGGGAAGTCTGTCTTGGAGAACTGTCATGTCCCCATCCCCTGGAGACTTGCTGAGATTTTACTCCTCCTGTTTTGAGATTCTGGAACTCCCTACCTCCAACCCCTTGAGAATCACTGAAGCAAAGAGTCACACTTCTGATGTAATTTTTTCAAACATCACCTCTCAGGTATAACGAGATGTTTCTTCACACTTGCTGTTTCCCTCTGACAGGAATACCCTCCACAAGTTGGCCCCGTTTTCCCCTTGTTTCCATTCTCCTCAGTTCTTCTCTATGTGATCCCTTCGTATAAGCAGTAAATGCCAAGCTTTCCCCTCTTCAGAAAATTTTTTCTGATTAACTCATCTGATATAATTTCCCAAATAGCGTGCATGCATGCTCAGTTGCATCCTATGCTTTGTGACCTCATGGACAGTAGCCCACCAGGCTCCTCTGTTCATGGGAATTTTCAGGCAAGAATACTGGACCGAGTTGTTATTTCCTCCTCCAGGGGATCTTCCCCACCAATATCAGGTCCCTCCAAATAAGAAAAAAAAAAAAAAAATAGCAGCTCTGCAATGAGAAGCCAGCCTCACTCTCAGAGCTGGGCTGTTATTCTCCTATCAAACATCATACCAATCTCATCAAGGTTACTCTGAGACACAATATAATGAGACCGAGCAAGACTACTGCATCATTTTGCCTAAGCACAGAAAAAAACACAAGCTCACATTGCCCAAAATACTAAACATCTCCTACTCTCACGGCTAACATGAGTGATGGCTACTTCTCCACCAGTTACTGGGCTGGCCAAAAAGTTTCCACGGGCTTTTCACTACATGTTATGAAAAAACCCAAAAGAACTTTTGAA
The DNA here is from genome assembly GCF_963930625.1 of Muntiacus reevesi. Lineage (NCBI taxonomy): Eukaryota > Metazoa > Chordata > Mammalia > Artiodactyla > Cervidae > Muntiacus > Muntiacus reevesi. Next base: position 13,954,920 of record NC_089269.1, read on the forward strand.
AAAATATCTATCCAGTTCAGTTCAGTTGCTCAGTCGTGTCTGACTCTCTGAGACCCCATGGACTACAGCATGCCAGTCCTCTTTGTCCATCACCAACTCCTGGAGTTTACTCAAATGCATGTCCATTGAGTCACTGATGCCATCCAACCACCTCATTCTCTGTTGTCGTCCCCGTCTCCTCCTGCCTTCAATCTTTCCCATCATCAGGGCCTTTTTATATGAATCACTTCTTTACATCAGGTGACCAAAGTATTGGAGTTTCAGCTTCAGCATCAGTCCTTCCAATGAGTATTTAGGACTGATTACCTTTCAGATGGACTTGGGATCTCCTTGCAGTCCAAGGGACTCTCAAGAGTCTTCTCTAACACCACAGTTCAAAAGCATCAATTCTTCAGCTCTATTAGGTTGGTAGTAATTGTGGTTTCACATTGTTGAAATTTGTCATTTGATATTGGAATACATTCTTAAATAAATATGGCTATGTTATATATCATTTTAGTGCATATTTCTTGCTTTATGTTTTTTGCTAATGACTTATTGTTGTTTATTTTATGTGTATTTTAGACTATGGAAACGATGTCAGACAACAAGCAAATTCAAGCAATTTCTTTTCTTTTTTTTTGGAATTCAAAATGGGTCATAAAAGCAGCGGAGACAACTGGCAACATCAGCAATGCATTGGCCCAGGAACTGCTAATGAATGTACAGTGCAGTGGTGGTTTGAGAAGTTTTGCAAAGGAGAGGGGAGCCTTGAAGATGAAGAGTGGAGTGGCCAGCCATTGGAAGGTGACAAAGTAATTTCAGTTTCAGACTCCGAATCTGAAATCATCCTAACCAGGCCCAGACACATCTTTATTAATCAATATAGGAACCATTACAATCAACACAATTTTGCCAATGAGAAAAAAGTGTGTTTGTTCTTATAGCATAAACATCCATGCTTCAGGATTCAGTGAACTCTTGGAAAGCATTTTCTGCCTCCTGCTGGTTGTGGAAGCATTTTCCTTGAAAAAAGTTGTCAAAATGCTGAAAGAAGTGGTAGTCGGTTGGTGAGAGGTCAAGTGAATATGGTGGTTGAGGCCACATTTTGTAGTCCAATCCATCAACTTTGGAAGCATGGGTTGTGCTTCTACAACCAGCGGGGGGCAGAAAATGCTTTCCATGGTTCCTATTTTGATTAATAAAGATGTGTCTGGGCCTAGTTAAGATGATTTCAAATTCAGGGTCTGAAACTGAAATTACTATTGCACCAACCAAATGCTTCTGCTTCATTGGCTACACTAAAACCTTTGACTGCGTGGATTACAACAAACTGTGGAAAATTCTTAAAGAGATGGGAATACCAGATCACTTTACCTGCCTCCTGCAAAACCTGTACGCAGGCCAAGAAGCGACAGTTAGAAGCAGACATGGAAAAATGAACTGGTTCAAAATTGGGAAAGGAGTACATCAAGGCTTTGTATTGTCACTCTACTTATTTAACTTATATGTAGAGTACATCATGCACAATGCCAGGCTGGGTGACTCACAAACGAATCAAGATTGCTGGGAGAGATATCAACAACTTCAGATAGACAGATGATACCACTCTAATGGCAGAAAATGAAAAGGAACTAAAGAACCTCTTGCTGAGAGTAAAAGAGAATGAAAAAGCTGGCTTAAAACTCCATATGCAGAAAATTAAGATCATGGCATCCAGTCCCATCACTTCATGGCAAATAGATGGGGAAAAACTAGAAATAGTGACAGATTTTATTTCTTTGGGCTCCAAAATCACTGTGGACGGTGACTGCAGCCATGAAATTAAAAGACGTTTACTCCGTGGAAGGAAAGCTAGACAGCTCATTAAAAAAGCAGAGTCATCACTTTGCCGACACAGGTCTGTATAGTCAAAGCTATGGTTTTTCCAGTAGTCATGTACAGATGTGAGAGTTGGACCACAAAGAAAGCTGAGTGCTGAAGAGTTAATGCTTTCAAATTGCGGTGCTGGAGAAGACCCTTGAGAGTCCCTTGAACAGCAAGGAGATCAAACCACTCAATCCTAAAGGAAATCAATCCTGAATATTCATTGGAAGGACTGAAGCTGAAGCTCCAATACTTTGGCCACCTCATGGAAAGAACCAGCTCACTGGAAAAGACCCTGATGTTAAAAAAGATTGAGGGCAGGAGGAGGAGGGGGCAGCAGAGGATGAGATGGTTGGATGGCATCACCAACTCAATGGACATGAGTTTGAGCAAACTCTGGGAGACAGTAAAGGATGGGGAAGCCTGGAGTGCTACAGTCCATGGGGCTGCAAAGAGTTGGACATGCCTTAGTGACTGAAGAACAGTATAACCTTTTTCTTGTTCTCATCTCCCCTCCCTGTAGATAAGATTCACTTACATACTATAATATGTCTTGAAATTATGTGCTATCTGACACCTGGGGGAAATAGGTAGGGCCTCAAATGGCTTTAGCACGAGTTTTCCTTCTCACTCTGCTCCCACTGATAAGGTCAAGCAGCCTGCCTTATCAAACACTTCAGATGCAGTACCTCCTCACCTCTGAGTGGCGTGCCTTACTCTTGTGCCAGCCTATGGAATGATTCGAGCAAGCCAATCACACCCTTCTGAGGGTATTGGAGGGGCCCCCTACCCTCTTGTCACTAAAGCCAGACTCCCACACCTCCAAGTGTAACCCCTGTCCGTGTGGCCCTATGCGGCATGCGGTCTTCCCCCTTCCCAGGCTGTGAGTACATGGAATGAATAAGTGTCGGTCACTTTTACCTGTTCAGTGTAAGACACTGTGTTTTTGGACATCTCAGGGTGAACAGGAGGCAAGGAGCACAGATATTTAATTGCAGACTTGCCACTTTCTGATAGCATTTAATCTAGAGCGGACTCCTGCTTCCTTAGACTCTCTCCCAAATCACCCAATCGAAGCCCAATTGCTCAAATAGGTTCTAACACCCTCTTAATGACACGCACTATAGTTCCACATGGCGTGTGTTCTCCCTTGCTGAAATAAGAAATAAATACAGCTTTTCCAATGAAAGTGTGTTCCTGGGGTCTTTGACTTGAGAGTATTAGCATAACATATTTACTCTATAGCACTTTTGACAAAGTGGGATTATCTCTGAAACTCATTTTTAATTAGTTTAGTCATCTACTAACCATCTCTCCATTTGTATACCTTCCCTTAACCCCATTCTGTCAACTGTAATCTAAGTCATGATGGCACAGGCCTTAATTGTCTCTATTTCCTATTGTATTCTCAGTGCTTAGTACATAACAAGCACTTATTTAATACTTGTTGCATGAATGAAATGAATGAATGAGGGGAAACTATAACTCTAAATTTAAAGTTAGGATATCTTAGAGACAGTAAAAATGTCCCAATATGTTAACTTTTAAAATGTGCATAGTGCCTTTTGCTTTTCTTTCATTGTATACAGCTAAGAGATACCTCAATACCTTCTGTATTCAGGCTCTTGTTTTTAAATTAACTGCAAACAATCCAGTTTCATTTCTGAGTATAACGGCAACAGGAAAAATATTTTGAAGTGTCACACAAAGAGTTAAAAAAGAAGAGGTGTAGAGGAAAAACATAAAACAAATTTTTAATTCAGTTCTAGAGGGATTTATTAGTCTCCAGAGGTCTTAAGGTAAATCCCATTATTATTAATGTCATCAGCAGGGTCACCTATCCAATTGTACTCACTGTCTGTCATTCACAGATAAAATATCATAATCCTTATGACTAATTCTGTCTGATTTCTTCCTGATACATAGCACACCTTCTACATATGAAAGACATTTTAAAAACATAATGTCACACCAGTTGAAATGATATTTGAATGTTTCTGATTCAACTTCACAGGAAGGTTCAACACAAAGCAAGATTTCTTGTGTCTTAACAAGACATGGAAGAGGACAGGCTCTAACAAGTCAGGGCTTTTATTTCTGGCCTCACCACTAATTTGTTTTGTGGCGTTAGAGGAAGTCATATTACTTTTTCCTGCTTTAGTATCATTGTAGACAGATTAAATATCTACCACCTATCTACTCCTTGAGAAATAAAGATAAATGTGCAAATTTTTGCAAAGATTTTTGAGTCTAAGAAAAGTTCCATGCAACCATTGTCTTCTAAAATTACACTGATACCATAGAGGACGTGTTAAATACGTCACTCTAAGTATCCTTCACTACTGGGTTCTTAAAGCCTAGGCCAGGGAGCAAGATTTATGCAAGACAGGAGAATGGCTTCCTTATCAAACAATGGGTAAGGATTTCTTTAGTGAATAAGTTCAGCAACACATTATCCATGTTTTCTCACACACATACCAAACATCAGATAGACTCTTTTTCTTCTTGAGCAAGTTTTTATTCTTTTCTGCCAAAGCACATTCATGAATAAGAATCTGTCCTCAAGAAGGTTAAAGTTTTTTCTACTTCTGACATCATGAAGTCCAGTATATTACTTACTTATTGAATATTCTTATTCATATATTTTGACTTTTCAAACTCTCTGATATGTTACTCCTAGAACACTTTTTTAATCCAGTATAGCAGGTCCTACCACAGGCATCTCATACCACCTGCTTTCTTCCCTCAAGGCAGATTGAAAGAGCTCCTCTTTAGGCTAAAAAACATTTGCATTTCAAAACTCTGCCTGATACTCTATTAAAAGTGATCCTCTAAACTGTCATTAGAAGAACCATTTTAGAAATAAAATCTAATTAAAAAAAAAAAAAAATCTCTGTGACCCAAAGAAAGTTACTCAATGTCTTCGAGTTTCAGTTTCCTTATCTATAAAACATGGCTAACTGATTTCCAGAATTATAAGACATAAAAGTACCCTACAACTTGCCTTTGGAAGCTCCTATTGTTACTACATATTTCTACTAGCCCTGAGGCCAACCCTTCTCTGTAAATGAAGCCTAGGACCAATTCAACCATCTGCTAGTCTCTCCTCCCATAAGCAGGCTGCTGAGCACTCTGCCTTGGATATCAGGTTACTAGAAATGCATGGTTATTTTCTCGGCTATAGTCACTTTTCAGTGCACACATTATCTCAGGGTAATATCTTTCACCAGCTACTGCCAAATCTATACTTGTAGCTTAGACTTTTCTCTTGAAGTACAGATGTGCAGACACCATTTCTTGGTGGCTCAGTGGCAAAGAATCTGTCTGCAATGCAGGAGCTGCAGGAGACATGGGTTTGATTCCTGGGTCAGGAAGATCCATGGAAAAGGGCACAGCAACCCACTCCAGTACTTTTGCCTGGAGAATCCCATGGACAGAGGAGCCTGGCGGGATACAGACTATAGAGTAGCAAAGAGTCGTATATGACTGAAGCGACTTAGCACACTTGCAGAGGTCTCCTAAGGGTAACCCTATCATTATCTCCTATAGTAGTCAGTTTGGGCCACTATTAAATATATAGCACAAATTACATAGATTAAACAACAGAACTTCATTTTCTCACAGTTCTGAAGGCTTGGAAATCCAAAATCATGGCACCAGATGACTGGGTTCCTGATGAGAGTTTTCTTCTTTTCTGGTAGACAGCCACCTTCTCACTGTGTCCTCATGGCCTTTCCTTGGTGAGGCTAAGGAGAGAGAAGAGACCTCTCTCTTCCTCTTCCTTTAAAGCCACCAGTCCTATCAGATCAGGACCCCATCCTTATGGCCTCATTTAACTTTAATTAAAACCTAGAAGCCTTGTTTCCAAATATAGTCACATTGAGGGAACAGGCCTTTAACATACACATTTTCATGATTGGGGTGATACAATTCAATCCAGAATCTCTCTTAAAACCTACTTTCCTGTCTTTACCCCTTAATTCATTTAGTAGTTTTAAAGATGTTCACATTTTAATTGAAAGAATTTGTGACTATGTCACCTGATACAGCAAAAGGGAATGAGATGTGATTATCCTGGATAATCAGCTGGGGTCCAATGTAATCATAAAAGTTCTTACCAAAGGGAGGCAAGAGGGAGTCAGAGAAGATGCGATGATGAAAATAGAAGTAACAGAAGTCAGACAGAGATTTGAAGATTCTGTGTTGCTTTCAAGATAAGAAGAGACCATAAGCCAAGGAGAGCAGCAGATCTTTAGAAGCTGGAAAAGTCAAGGAAACAGATTCTTCCCTGATGTGACCAGCATGGATCAATATTGTCAACACACTGAGTTTAACCTGTTGAGACAGACTTCTGACCTCCAGAGCCGTTAAACAATTAATTTGTGTTTTATTAAGCTTTTAATTTGTGATAATACATGGACAACTTATATTCAGAGTAATCATGAGAAACACTGAGCTGGATGAACACAAGCTGGAATCAAGACTGCTGGGAGAAATATCAATAACCTCAGATACGCAGATGATACCACCCTTATGGGAGAAAGTGAAGCACTAAAGAGTCTCTTGATGAAAGTGAAAGAGGAGAGTAAAAAAGTTAGCATAAAGCTCAACATTCAGAAAACTAAGATCATGGTATCTGGTCCCATCACTTCATGGCAAATAGATGAGGAAACAGTGGAAACAGTGGCTGACTTTATTTTGGGGGGCTCCAAAATCACTGCAGATGGTGACTGCAGCAATGAAATTAAAAGACACTTACTCCTTGGAAGGAAAGTTATGACCAACCTAGACAGCATATTAAAAAGCAAACAGAGACATTACTTTGCCAACAAAGGTTCATCTAGTCAAGGCTATGGTTTTTCCAGTGGTCATGTACGGATGTGAGAGTTGGACAATAAAGAAAGCTGACCGCTGAAGAATTAAAGGTTTTGAACTGTGGTGTTGGAGAAGACTCTTGAGAGTCCCTTGGACTGCAAGGAGATTCAAGCAGTCCATCCTAAAGAAGATAACTGAGTGTTCATTGGAAGGACTGATGCTGAAGCTGGAACTTCAATACTTTGTCCACCTGATGTGAAGAACTGACTTATTTGAAGACCCTGATGCTGGGAAAGATTGAAAGCAGGAGGAGAAGTGGACGACAGAAGATTACATGGTTGGATGGCATCACTGACTCAATGGACATGAGTGACAGGAGTTTGAGTAAACTCTGGGAGTTGGTGATGAACAGGGAGGCCTGGCGTGCTGTGGTCCATGGGGTCGCAAAGAGTCAGACATGACTGAGCAACTGAACTGAAGTGAACTGAACTGAATACATGGATGGCTTTTAGCATAGAGTGAGTTCTCAAATATTAGCTTCCATTTTAGGCTAGATAATATCCTCCTTATAAGCATGACTCTTTATTACTCTCCAATGCCCTCTTTTTATATTCTTTTATTAACAACACATCTCTCATTAGCTGTAAGTTTCTGTTAATTCATTTCTCCACTACACTGTAAAATTTTGAGCACAAGGATTTTGTCTTCATTTTAATCCCCAGTGTCCATCATTGTGAACAACACGTGTCTAACATTTACTGAATGCGCAACTGGATGGACATCTGCAGGAGAGACACCTTCACAGTACTGAAACCTTTATGTCAAAGTATGCACTAAACATTTTCAAGTGTTACTTGAGCAGGCAACCATGAGATCATATCATTTCCACCAATACGTGTGAATTCATGCACTGGCACAAATAAGACATTTTGGAATTCAGTCAGGCAATAAACATGATCAGTATTCACAGTGGAGGACTTGTGTTTAGACAAGCATGACTAAGAGAAGTTAGTGGACTGTCAGCTGTGGTGGTCAAGATGTTTTCAAAAATAAGAGAAAAAGCAGCTTTACAAAAATACAGAGATGATTATTTTGGTACAAAAGCCAATGAGAGTACTGAGTTACTATTTGAAAAGATATTACATAATTCTTTAATAGTAATAAAGACTTTGAACAGCTATATTAAATATATATCAAAGGTGTATAATAAAACTATAATATTAGTTCATTTTATCTTAAACTGAAGAAAATATACATAAATAATAACTATTACCTTTGCAAATTAAACCATGATTCAGAACTGTAGACATTTTAATGTGATTATTCTCAAGGGATAATAACAAGCACATGTTCTAATAAAGTAAACATTAAAAAGATTTTTTTTCATAGAAGTGTTATTTTCACTAATACAAACATTATTTTAGGCAAACTTTTATCCAGTATCATCTTTCAGAAGATTTCATATTTCATCTTTTTAAAAAATTATGGTTTATTATTTTATTTATTCAAGAGATATTTTCACTGAGTTCTAGATGGCAATGTATACCACTATTATATGTACTTCAAGGAAGGAAATGTTCAAACTACCGCACAATTGCACTCATCTCACATGCTAGCAAAGTAATGCTCAAAATTCTCCAAGCCAGGCTTCAACAGTACGTGAACTGAGAACTTCCAGATATTCAACCTAGATTTAGAAAAGGCAGAGGAACCAGAGATCAAACTGCCAAATCCGTTGGATCATCAAAAAAACATCCACTTCTGCTTTATTGACTATGCCAAAGCCTTTGACTCTGTGGATCACAACAAACTGTGGAAAATTCTGAAAGAGATGGGAATACCAGACCACCTTACCTGCCTCCTGAGAAATCTGTATGCAGGTCAAGAAGCAACAGTTAGAACCAGACATGGAACAACGGACTGATACCAAATTTGGAAAGGAGTACGTCAAGGCTCTTTATTGTTACCCTGCTAATTTAACTTATATGCAGAGTACATCATGTAAAATGCTGGGCTGGATGAAGCACAAGCTGGAGTCAAGATTCCCGGGAGAAATAACAACCACAGATATGCAGAGGAAACCACCCTTATGGAAGAGAGTGAAGAGGAACAGAAGAACCCTTTGATGAAAGTAAAAGAGGAGTTAAAAAAGCTGACTCAAAACTCAACATTCAAAAAACGAAGATCCTGGCACCCAGTTCCATCACTTCATCATGAATAGAAACAATGAAAAGAGTGACAGACTTTGTTTTCCTGGGCTCCAAAATCACTGCAGATGGTGACTGCAGCCACGAAATTAAAAGACGCTTGCTCCTTGGAAGAAAAGCTATGATGAACCCAGACAGCATATTAAAAAGCAGAGACATTACTGTGCTGACAAAGGTCTGTCTAGTCAAAGCCAATGTTTTTCCCGTAGTCATGTATGGATGTGAGAGTTGGACTATAAATAAAGCTGAGAGCCAACAAATTGATGCTTTTGAACTGTGGTGCTGGAGAAGACTCTTGAGAGTCTCTTGGACTGCAAGGAGATCAAACCAGTCCATCCTAAAGGAAATCAGTGCTGAAGATTAATTGGAAGGACTGATGCTGAAGCTGAAGCTCCAGTATTTGGCCACCTGATGTGAAGAACTGACTCATTTGAAAAGACCCTGATGCTGGGAAAGACTGAAGGCAGAGGAAAAGGGGCAGGAGAAGATGAGATGGTTGGATGGCGTCACTGACTTAGTGGCCATGAGTTTGAGCAAGCTCTGGGAGCTGGTGATGGACAGAGAAGCCTGGTGTGCTCCAGCCCATGGGGTAGCAAACAGTCGGACACGACTGAGTGACTGAACTAACTGAGGAAGGAAATGCTCTTGCCAGTTAAACTAAGAAAGGTGTCAATTAAACGATGCTACCTAAACTCACTGATATTAACATGAGAACGTTTGCAAGAGCAAAAATTTGAAAGAAGAGAAGAAATCACCCTCAGGCCAAATAACCTGAATGCAGTATCATTTTGCTTTATATACGTCTAATCTATATTCAAAGCATAAAGTTTACAGTATTTTTCTTAAACTTGTACTAATACTTTAATATATACTTTTTTCCTGTATATAATTAAGCCCATGTGGGCTTCCCCTGGTGGCTCAGGAGTAAAGAACGTGCCTGCCGTGTAGGAGACATGAGGGACTTAGTTTCGATCCCTGGGTCTGGAAGATTCCCTGGAGGAAAAAATGGCTACACACTCCGGTATTCCTGCTGGGAAAATCCCACTGACAGAAGAACCTGGTGGGCTGCACTCCACAGGGTCACAAAGAGCTGGACATGACTGAACCGCTGAACAAATACACAATGAAGGCTATTTATTAACTATGATAGTATACACAGTTTTCATGTCATTACATATAACATAACTTGTCTCTTTTTCAAAGGCCTTTGCAGTCTCACATTTTTCTATTATTTAAAATAGTTTATCACCAAATGTGTATGATCTAGCAATTCCTCTCCTGGGTGTGTATGTGTCTGTGTGTATACATATATATATATATATATATATATACACACACACACACAAAGAAAAGAAAAACACAAATGCATGGACTTGGAGGGCATTATGCTGAGTGAAACAAGACAAAGAAAGACAAATACCATATGATATCACTTATATGTAGAATCTGAAAATTACAGCAAACTAGTGAATATAACAATAACAAAGAAAGCAGATTCACAGATACAGAGAACAAGCTAGTGGTTACCAGTCGGAGAGGAAGTCAGAGAGGAAGGAGGAGGGGTACACAGGGATGGGCGAGCCGGAGGTACAAAGATAGGTAGGTATAAGATAGGCTACAAGGATGTATTGTAAAATATGGGGAATTGAGCCAATATCTTGTAATAACTTAAAAATAAAAAAGGGAACACAATTTAGTAAATTTAGGTTTATTATTCTATCTTTACATTCATCAGATCTTAATTGTATTCCTCACTTCTTCTAGCCTCAGATTTTTTTTTTTCCCTACTTGACCTAGGGAGATGTGTGTTCAATCCCTGGGTTGGGAAGATCCCCTGGGGATGGGAAAAGGCTACCCACTCCAGTATTCTGGCCTGGAGAATTCCATGGGCTGTACAGTCCATGGGGTCACAAAGAGTCAGACATGACTGAGTGATTTCACTTTAGCAATTATTAAAGGAAGTATACAAAATTCCTACCATATTGGCAGATTTATCGACTTTGAGTTTACTTCTACTGTTAATTTTTGCTTTCCATTTTTGGACTGTTGTTATATTCCTGCTTGTTGAGAGACTTAGGAAACTAAATCCAGGGTTGTTATCCCTAAAGCTGAATGACACCTTAGAAATTATGAAACTATTGTTTAGAAAATGTCAGAATACATAACCTTTTGACTGTGAGCATGGCTATCTTAAAACTAGGGAAAACTGGGATTTCCCTGGTGGTCCAGTGGTTAAGAATCTGTCTGCCAATGCAGGGGACACAGGTTCAAGGTCCAGTAAGATCCCATATGTCATGGGGCAACTGAGTCCCTGCATTGCACCTACTGAGCCAGTGTGTGCTAGGGCCCATGCTCCACAATAAAAGAAGCCACTGCAATGAGAGGCTGTATACTGCAACTAGACAGTAGCCCCCAGTCACCAACTAGAGAAAGCCTATGTGCAGCAAAGAAGATCCAGCACAGCCAAAAACAAATAAATAAATAATTTAAAAAATATATGAAAAACTACTATTCCTTAATATACTTTTACTCATTGCCTATTATAGGAAAAGAATAATAATAATAGTGAAGTATCTACTAAGCATTTTAAGCTCTTTTTATTAACTAATGTACACTTTTAAAAAATGTACATTACTGAACTAACAAATTATGGGAATTTAACAGACAGTAGGAACTTCAAGTTTGTTTAAATAAGCCACTGATAGTAATAGAGCTAATTAACTCAGGGGTGTCCAGAGGATATCCACACATTTTGAAATCTCAACAGAGACAACACACTCTTCTCCATAATGTCTACTAGTAGCACCCTTATTGCTCGTAGATTAGAGCTCTCACCCAGTAAGAAAATCCTGTTTTTCTTAAGGATATAAATAGTATATGAAACATATATCTTGAGAATTCTTATCAATCTAGCATTCTAAGAAAGTATTTCTTAAGCAGATCTTTCAATTTTTAATCCATACTCTTGGTATGGTAACTGCAACTCTGGTTTAAGACATAAATTAATTTCAGTGTCCTCAAATTAGACATGAGTAACAGTAGCCGTCCTAGATTATACGACACCAGTCATCCTGTTTGAAAGGGAAAATCATGGGTCCAACTCTACTACTTGAGCTCTACAAGAGTATCTGCTAAAATCACATAAACGACATCTAGTTTTCTTTATTAGATTAAAAGCTGAAGAAATGATTGACAACTGAAACATTATCGTAAGTTTCAAGTACTTTCTAAGTTAAACGACACTTTATTTTAAAATAAAATTTAAATATGTAAATTAAAAACTCAATAGGCCAATGGAAGACAGAAGTAAAGAAAAATGCATTTATAATAATAATGTGTATATATCATATGACACTTTAAAATTGAGATTAATAAGCATTAGACTCTCATAAGCCTTAAAAAACATTTTGACCAGGTATAGAAGACTGAAAAGAAAACAAAGAAGAAAAAAATGTTGTCATTGTTTATTTCTTTTTTAAATAGTGGAAGGCCAGATGATTCCTCTGATTCCACTGCACAGAAACTCATGAGCCAGGAATATTTCATGTACATGTTAATGGAACAAACAAAAGCTGTATGTCACTTGTCATGGACTCTGTTTCTTTTGATTAGAAAAGAGCAACGGAAAAAATATCAACAACTAAAGAGTAATATATTGCATTTAGTCAGTGTATGTATTTCCACATACTAGCTGCTATCTTTAGATAAAAACAGATCAGTCTATTTTGTGATCCATTATTTGTTTTTATATTTATTTTACCAAAAGTAAGTCCAAAGTGTTCTTTAAGCAAATATTTTTAATAATATGGTTTATTAATTGATTTTTAATGTTAAATGTTTAGAGTTTATTTACGAAGATAAATAGGAAGAAATTCTAATAGTCTTATTTCATATTGTGAAAAATTACGTGAAAAGAGTTTGGGGTTAAAAATAAGAGAGTCAGAATCAATGTATATTGGAAGATATTAGAAGAATACATTTATTTTTGAGGTATCACCAGGGTTCATCTCATTTTGTAGTGCATTTAAAACATAATAGTTCCAGTAACTGTTTAAAGCTGGTAGCATAAATACGTGCTTATCACCTTTCCCTGTCTGATGCCCCTGTAAAAATAGAAAAGAAAAACACTAAAACAAACAAAAAAAAGCACTAAGTCATGTCCAACTCTTTGTGACCCCATGGACTGTTGCCTGCTGGGCTCCACTGTCCATGGGATTCTCCAGGCAAGAATACAGGAGTGGGTTGCCATGTCCTTCTCCAGGGGATCTTCCTAACCCAGGAATCAAACCCTAGGCAGATTCTTTACTGACTGAGCTACACGGGAAGCCCCAACTAGGTGTAGTTCTTAAGGACAAAGGACCAGAGATGGGACTTCAGTGGATGAGATTTTTGCAAATTTTTAAACACGGAAAGTGACTGAGGAGTATAACATGTGTTGTTGTTTGGTTGCTAAGTCACGTCCGAGTCTTTGCAACCCCATGAACTACAGCATATCAGGTCTCCCTGTCGTTCACTATATCCCCAAACCTGCCCGAAACATGTGTAGTAGAGTATAAAAAGGCAAAGATTGGTTTTGGTTAGAGAAGAAAAATTCACATCGCAGAACCTCAGATGGACTCCTAGCTCAGGTACACCCATTATGGCAAAGGGCAGGATTGAGATGGGCTCCAAATAGGGTGAGGGCATAGACCGAGAGTTTTAAAAGGAAGGACTGACCTCTAACTCCTACAAAATATAGGAAGATTCTTTTCTAGGAAAAAAAAAAAAATTCTTGGGGAAAATACAAACTGCATATTGGCATTTGAGTATCTTCAACAAAACAGCTCCCTAGCTGCCCCAAATGTCACCTGCACTCCATTCAGAGCTTCTGATCATTACTTCACTCATGAAAATGAACGGAAAGTCAGGCATGACTGGACATACGAAAAGTCCCCAGTATGAAAGAGAGGTCAACATAATAAAATGTAAACAAGGAAAATAGAATAAAAATTGATGGTGTGTTAGAAGATATTTCACCCATCAAGAACATTCTCGATGCCTAAAAGAATGAGAAAATAAGAAAATTAGAGAGATAAGTGGAAATTAAAATGATAGCTGAAAAAATACTCAATGGAGTCTTGAAAGAGACGTAGGTATAGTTGAGGAAGTCTGCTAGAAAACAGAACAAATCCCCATCTACAAAGAACAAACCAGACACCAAATATATGAATTTAATGCTTAAAATGGGAAAAACGTAATCCAGGATTTCCATAGATTAAGAGCAACTCCAGAGAGTATAAGAGAACTCAGATGAAGACAACTGCACGAAAATACTACTAGAAATTTTTCAAAGAACTAACATCTCCAGACTGAAAGAGCCTGTATGTGTGTAGCACATTAACATGTAATTCCAAGGTAGAATCCTTCTGACATGGAATCGGTCAGGAGTAGTGCTGTTGGCTAAAGCACGGTAGAGTAATACCTTTAAATTCAGAGGGAAAAATATTTTTTACCTTACAATACTATGCCCAGATTGCTTATTTATTTCATTTATTGGAAAGACATGTTCAGGTATAAAAGAAAATATAACTCATCTGCAAAGTTTCTACTCTCAATTAGGAAGCAAACAGAAGGTCTGTTCCAGCAGAATGAAGATGGCAAATAAAGATGAAGATCCTTCCTAATTAAAGTTAAAAGCTCTTACACAGCAAAGGAAACCATAAACAAGACAAAAAGACAACCCTCAGAAAGGGAGAAAATGCATGCCAACTAAGCAACTGCTTAGAGATTTTAGAGATTATATTTTAATCTCTAAAATATACAATTAGCTCAATATATATATAAAAATAAAAAAATTCATCAGAAGACCTAAAAAGACATTTCCCCAAAGAAGGCATACCAATGGCACACAGGCAAATAAAAAGATGCTAAACATCACTAATTATTAGAGAAAGGTAAATCAAAACTGCAAAGGTAAAACAAAACTACATCACACCAGCCACAATGGGCATCATCAAGATATCTACAAGTAAAGAAAGATGGAGAGGATGTGGAGAAAAGGGAGCCCTTCTCCTCTGCTGGTGGGAATGTAAACTGGTACATACTATGTAGAACAGTATGGAGGGTCCTTAAAATACTAAAAACAGAACTCTAGTATGACCCAGAAATTTCATTCCTAGGCATATACCCAGATAAAATCATGATTCAAAAAGATAATAAACCCCAATGTTCATTGCAGTACTACTAGTCAGGATGTGGAAGCAACATAAATATCCATCAACAGAAGAATAGATAAAGAAGATATGATACATATATATAATGGATATCACTCAGCCATATAAAGGAACCAAACTGTATCTTTTGCAGAGATGTGGATGGAACTAGAGACTGTCATACAGAGTGAAGTCAGTCAGAAAGAGGAAAGCAAATATTGTATATTAACAGATGTATGTGGAATCTAGAAAATGGTACAGTTGATCTTATTTGCAAAGCAGAAATGGAGACCCCGATGTAGGGAATATATATATGGATACTAAGGGGAAGGGGGGGTAGGAGGAACTGGGAGATTGGTACTGACATATACACACTACAATGTATAAAATAGATAACTAATGAGAACATATTGTATAGCACAGGAAACTCGCCTCAGTGGTCTCCGGTGACCTAACTGGGAAGGAAACCCAGAAAAGAGGGGACATAGACACACATATACAGCTGATTCACTTTGCTATACAGCTGAAACTGATAGAGCAGTGTAAAGCAACTCTATCCAATTAAAAAAGAAAAAGAGGAAGATCCTGTGATAGAGAAAACAGTGGCTTTAACTGGATTAAATGACCAGGATAAAGGATGAGTTTCATGTATCAATCCAATGGAAGTAGGAGAACAAGATTAGGAATGCAGGGACTCAAACAGCAGAATCTGAATACATTGGATGACGCTCTAGTCTTACAACAGTCTGAAGCAGGATTTATTACTTTTTTTAATTTAAAAATTTTTTTTGCCAAGGGCCAAATAATAAATATTTTAGACATGTGGAACATCGACTCTATAGCAATAACTTAACTCTGCAGTTGGACCACAAGGGCAGCTGTAGACAATAAGTAAACAAGTGTATAGGACTGTGTCCCAATAAAACAAGCAATCTGGCCTGTGGGCTGTAGTTTGTTGAAACCTGCTGTGGAGGGGCTCAGCTATGAATTCTCAGCAGTATTAGCAAGACGACCTACAAGAACAAACCTACTCTTCAGAAGGTGGCATCATTAAAAAGGACTCACACAATGCAGCGGTCAGGTTAGACCTGGCTCCTTTAATAATTTGCAGCTTTGCGAAAAATGACATCTGAGTACCAAGAGCTCCTGTGTTAGAAGTCTAAGCAAATAGGGCCCAAACATTTTACAGACACCGCATAGTACTTTGAAAATAAGTTGCTTTTACATTTTTGCTTTGATTATAGGTAGGAAACTACCATAAGTACAAAAAATAGCATGTATATTTGTTGGAATAATATACAGAGACTTAAATATAACATTTAAAGTTATAAAATACCACTTCCAAAGATTAACAACTATATTGAGAGGAGAGGTGGGTGTCTAAGGAAGCTAAAGCTTTATCTATGATAAGAGGAAGTCAATAGACAATGTCTAAAGTAAAAATGGATATGGAAGTAATCATGAGAATTACAAAAACAGGATGAGTTAATAAGTACTGCCTCACATGAACAGGGCTTGGAGTTGAAATGGAGAGCCTAGAGGAAGAATGCAATGCTTGTGCTTTTCATTATAAGCCTTGCTATTTTTTAAAAAGCTAGATATATGCAAGCCACTGTGGTTTTGAAATTGAAAATTTTGATTATTGCTTTAGTGTTAAACAGAATGGAATAAAAATAAAAGGTGTCACTGTTCTCCAGCACTATGAACATTTGTCCATCAATCAACAAAGGAATTTTAACAGGCTAACACATCAAATATAAGATAACAAGTCACATTTGTTTTCTTCAAATTTACTTTTTAAAAATGTAACTCCCTCTTTTTAAAGGTAGCAATCACTTCAGTTTTACTTTATAATTTTATAACAAAGAGAATGAAGTCCTGGTTGCCAAACAAAAATAAATATTAATGTTAATATAGACTATAGGCCTCTATTATTGAAGAGTCTTAATATGTTTGGACAGAAACTTCATTTGTTCTCTTAGCCAGGTATTGGCTTCTGCAATAATTGGACCCACTGCCCAACAAGGAGCTGAGTAAAGCTTTTTTATCTTTACTTACAACTTTATGAGGCGAGATGTTGTGACCTACTCCTGAAAAGAATTTGTTTTTCACTTTCCTTTCACTATCCTGGTCATGCACAGTTAGAAAGTGGGCACTGCATTTTCTGGATTTGCTTCCCATTCTGCAGGGTTCTATACTGCAAATAATCTCTTTATGTCTCAGGTCATTTCTTGTGTTCATAGCAAGTATAGTTGATGGTATAAAAAATGTTACTTAGTATGTCAAGAGCATTCCTCTTTCTGTAGAAGTCAAATAACATCTAAATACAATCTAAATACCCAGAACACTCTCTAAAACTGTGGATTCAGATGGCATTCACAAACAAGAGACAAAGAACAACAACAAAAATGGCCCACTTTCATTCTTGGCTTGACTACTAGTGGATTCTTCCACATTGATCTCAACAGGCCAAATTTTCTCTTAAATATTCCTGTATTCTGTATCTTAGTCATTTTGATTAGAACTTGAATTTTTTCTCCTGTCTTAACGAATATCCCTGCCTTCTTACTGGTTTCTCTTGCCAATCGTTGTTTACTGAAACCCTCCCTCTACAAGACATGAGAATAGTCATTTTAATTGCAAGTCTGTGTAATTCTTCCAACACGCTTTAGTTGCTCTCCAGTCTCTTCAGGATGAAGTCATCTCTTGAGTCAATCTTCTTTGATTCCTCATTTTTATCTGTCTGTTTTCTCTGAGAGGTTGATGCACCCTTATCATGTCACCATCACAACATTCAACCCTGAGCTTGTATAAGGTTGATTACTATCTTGGCCCCTTCACCCCAGTCCTATACTAGACCATAACATTTGATGATAAAATTAATCTAATGTATAAATAAACAATTTCATCATTTTTACATTTTATAAATCCCATATCCATTCATTAAAGTATATGCAGCCCCTTCCACATGCCAAGTATTGTTTAAATGGATGAGGTCATAGAAATGAGTGAGAAAGACAAAGAGGAAGACACATAATGGGGAAAAAATGAACAGAACAAATATACATCAGTTGGTAATAAATGCTGCAAACAAAAGGTGAGTGATGGCAAAGGGGAGTGTGTGAAGAAAGCTGCTACTTGAAAAATGTCCTTCGAAGTTCAACACCCATTCATGATAAAACTTATCAAAGTGGGTATAGTGGGAATATACCTTGAAATAACAAAAGTTATTTAAGACAGACCCACAAGCAATATAATACTCAGTGGTGAAAAGTTCAAAGCCTTTCCACTAAAATTTGGAACAAGAAAAGGATGCCCACTCTCACCTCTTATATTCAACATAGCATTGGACATCCTAGCTGCAAGAACCAGATAAGAAATAAAAGGTATCCAAATTAGAAGGGAAGAGGTGAAACTCTCATTATATGAAGATGATATGATAGTACATACAGAAAATCTCAATGACTCCACACAAAAACTACTAGAACTGATAAATGTATTCAGCAAAGCAGCAGGATACAAGATTTACATATAGAAATTGGTTGTGTTTCTTTATATCAACAATGAAATAACAGAAAAGGAAAGTTTAAAAACTATCATTTAAAATCACAATCCAAAAAAATTAAATACTTAGGAATAAACTGCACCAAGGAAGTGAAAGATTTATACACTGAGAACTATAAAACATTTACAAAGGAAACTGAAGATGATTCAAAGAAATAGAATCCCATGCTGGTGGATTGGAAGAATTAATATTGGTAAAATGGCCATACTACCCAAAGCAAGCTACAGATTTATTGTGATACCTATCAAATTACGGATGGCCTTTTTCACAAAACTAGAACAATT
The DNA here is from genome assembly GCF_963930625.1 of Muntiacus reevesi. NCBI lineage: Eukaryota > Metazoa > Chordata > Mammalia > Artiodactyla > Cervidae > Muntiacus > Muntiacus reevesi. The sequence goes on from NC_089269.1 coordinate 13,973,827, forward strand.
ATCCTAAAATTCATATGGAACCATAAAAGACCCAGAAATGCTGAAGCCATGCTGAAGAAAAGGAACAAAGCAAGAGGTATAACCATTCCAGACTTCTGAAAATACTACAAAGCAATAATAATCGAAACCACAAAACAATAATAATCAAAACAGTATCATACTGACACAGACACACATACAGATCAATGAAACAAATAGAGAGTCGAGAAAAGAACCCACACATCTATGGCCCAATTCATCTTTGACAAAAGAGGCAAGAAAATACACCAGTAAAAAGACAGTCTCTTCAACAAAGTGGTGTTGGGGAAGCTGGACAGCTGCATGAAAATCAATGAAGTTTGAATGCACCCTCTCACCATATACAAAAATAAACTTAAAATGGCTTAAAGCTTTAAACATAAGACATGACACCATAAAAACTCCTAGAAGAGAACATAGGCAAAACATTCTCTGACATAAATCATACTAATGCTTTCTTAGGTCAGCTCCGCCCACCCCAAGGCAATAGAAATAAAAGCAAAAATAAACAAATGGGACCTAATTTACAAGTTTTACACAGCAAAGGAAACCGTAAATGTGTACGCATGTGCGCGTGCGCGCGCGCGCGCGCGCGCGCACACACACACACACACACACACACACACACAGAAAAGCTACAGAATGGGAGAAAATATTTGCAAATGATGCAACTGACAAGGGCTTAATTTCCCAAATATACAAACAGCTCATATAACTCAACAACAAGAAAACCAAAACAGCCCAATTAAAAAATGGGCAGAGACCTAAAGAGACATTTCTCCAAAGAAGAAGTACAGATGGCCAATAGACACATGAAAAGATGCCCAACATAGCTAATTATGAGAGAAACACAAATCAAAACTACAGTGAGGTACTACCTCAGGTTGGTCAGAATCATCATTAAAAAAAAGCCTACAAATAACAAAAGCTGGAGAGAACTGGAGAAAAGGGAACTCTTCTACACTCTTGGAGGGAATGTAAGTTGGTGCAGCCACTATGGAAGATAGTATGGATATTTCTCAGAAAACTAAAAATAGAACTATCATATGATTAAGCAATCCCATTCCTGGGCATATATCCAGGCAAACTATAATTCAAAAAGATACATGCACTTCAGAAGCACTATTTGCAATAGTTAAGACATGGAAACTACCAAAATGTCCATCGATAACTGAATGGATAAGAAAGGTATAGTACATATATACAATGGAATACTACTCAGACATAAAATGAATGAAATGCAATGCCCAGCAACATGGATGCAATCAGTGATTGGTTAAGTGAAGTAATTGAAGTAAGTCAGAAAGAGAAAGACAAATACCATATATCACTTACATGTGAAATCTAAAATATGACACAAACAGAAACAGAATCAACAATAGAGACTAGACTGGTGGCTGTCAATGGGAAGGGTGGTGGGAGAGGGGTGGATTCACAGTTTGGGATTAGTAGATACAATAGATAAACAACACATTCCTACTGTAGAGCCCAAGGAACCGCATTCAACCTCCTCTGGAGTAAGCTATGATGGAAAGGAATACAAGAAAAGATTGTATATAAATATAAAGCCCAGTCACTTTGTTATACAGCAGTAATTAACACAGCACTATAAATCAACTAGGAATATTCTTCAACTAAAAACACAAACAAACAAAAACAAGACAAAATGTCCTTCAGAGTTTTCTCTGATAAAGTAATAATGCCCTGGGGTTGAAGGAAGTGAGGGAATGATAAAGGAGTCCAAGTGTTACTCAATGGGTCCCCAAGTACAAAGGGGCTGAGCTGGGAGTCCATGTGACAAGTTTGACAAAGAGGAAGGAAGCCACTAGTTCTAACGAGCAGTAAGCGAGGGAGATTTTGTGGGAGATGAAGTTGAAGAGAGCTTTACCCTGAGCCGGGAAGTGATTCAAAGGGACTTCCCTGGTGGTACCGTGGTTAAGAATCCATCTGCCAATGTAGAGGACACGGGTTCGATCCCTGGTCTTAGAAGATCCCACATGTCTCAGAGCAACTAAGCCACTGAACCACAACTACTGAACTCATGTACCCTAAGTACTGAAGCCCATGCCTAGAGCCTGCACACCACAAAAAGAGCAGAGCAGCCCCTTCGTGTCACAATTAGAGAAAGCCTGCGTGCAGCAACAAAGACAGAGGAGCAAAAAAAAATAAAAAAGTGATGAGAGGGTTTTGAGCAGAGTGACAGGGCTGGTTAATAATCCAAGGACTCTTCAGGAGCTGTGGGTAGAAAACACACTACATTAGGGCTAAGGCGGGAGAAAGGGGCCAGGAGAGATGTTGGTGGGATGGGCAAGGGTTAGAGCTGTGAAGTGTTAAACGATGGCTGAAATCTGTGATACATTTTAAAGGCAGAGCTGATAGGGTCTGCTGAAAGGTTGACGGGGCACGTAGCAAATGTGAATCATGCTTTAAATGAGGGAAATCTGTGATCACACCTTAAAGAAAGACTTCATGACAACAGTTAATATCTACACTAATGTTGGCCCTGCTAAGGCACTTGGTTTTTCGGTGGATTAATGCACAAAGAGCTAAGTAGTGGTCTTAGTGACAACCCACTCTACCCCTACAGATCACGAAAATTTACCAGGAGCTAGGATGCAGTGTTCACATCAGGAAGCTGGGAAGGGACTGCTGATAAAAGATCAACAGAAGGCAGAAATACAAGCAAGAAACAGCCAAATTCACCTAAGATAGGTGGGAAGTGTGGTAATGCAGGATAGTTTAAGAAATAGCAATTGTTCAAGTGTTGCAAGAAGATACCTTCTGAAGGAACTATAGATTCATTAAAAGTTACTTATAATAAAGTAGTGGTTAATAAGAATATAGGTGCTGAAACCAGAATACTCTGGTGTTAATTTTGACCAAATAATTTAATCTGTCTTAATTTCCTTGTCTGTAAAGTGGACTTTTATCAATCTTGCGATAGTTAGCATTAGGAGGACTGAAAGATGATAATACAAGTAAAGCTTATCTCAAGCTTATAAACTTTAATAACTCTTGCTTATTATTATTACCAAAGAGAGACTACCTTTCTTGATAGGATGAAGGAAGGGAGTTAAACATGATAGATTCTGGCAGGAACAAAATATCAAAGGTTTCCATCTAAACAAAGAACTGCATTAGACCACCTGGAAAGCCCATGTGCTTTAAGTTCTAAACAATCTTTACAAAGCACACTTTCCCATCCTGTGAGTTTATTTATTTCATCATGAAAGTGATAAATGAGGAGCTGTAAAGATCATAAATACCTGCCTTGCTGCTGTTTCCATCTTTCAAAAAGCATCAGCAACTGTTACTTCGATTTAGTTCTGAATAAAGCCCTCTGAAGTGTGAACTTGGGAAAAACTGATCATTTTAATTTTAAGATACATAATAGCCTAGGGAAAAGTCTTGTCCATGATTGTAGATGTTAAACTTCAGAGTGGCAGCTTAAAAAATGTCCAAGCATTGGGTACAAATTCATGATCGGAGATTTTATAAAGAATGAGGGATCAGTACGTATACAATACAGAATTCCAACAATACAAACACAATTATCTATCCCAATAAAGAAAAAATTAGAACGTGTACTAAGTCATTGCTACACAGGGAGCTCTGAGCTCACACAGCTAAATTTTAAGGCACAACAACGTGGGGATAATAACATTGGAAAGGACAAGTCTACTGGCTCCTCTCACTGAGATGAAGAAGGGCCTGGAGAATTTAGGAAAATGCACCTGTATAAATACAATGAAATTTAATAGGAAAATTTATAAAGTGGGACTATGAGAGAACATACACAAGTCTGGATAGATAACATATATGGTTTATATAGATATATAGTGTGGGCATATAAATAAAATACAGGCTTGCACTCAGCATCATAAAGTCAATTGGATAAGTACAGAAACAGGCCTGGCTTAAAAGCAACTCATTTGAGAAAGACCACTGGGGATAAGCTGGTTGTAAACTGTTCCAGAGCCAACAGTGTCTGGCAGATGTTCAAAAAGCAAATGCAAACCCAGCAAAAAAAAAATTTTCTTTTTCTTAATCATTATATACTTTCTAAGTCATAAAAGAAGGCTGAGTAATGAAGAACTGATGCTTTTGAACTGTGGTGCTGGAGAAGAATTCTGAGAGTCTTGTGGACTGCACAGAGATTAAATCAGTCAATCGTAAAGGAAATAAAACCCTGAATATTCACTGGAAGGACTGATTCTGAAAATGAAGCTCCAATACTTTGGCCACCTGATGCAAAGAGCCAACTCATTGGAAAAGACCCTGACTCTGGGAAAGACTGAATTCAGGAGGAGAAGGGGGCAACAGAGGATGAGATGGTTGGATGGCATCATCGACTCAATGGACATATGTTTGAGCAAAGTCCAGGTGATAGTGAAGGACAGGGAAGCCTGGCGAGCTGCAGTCCATGGAGTCACAAAGAGTCGGACATGACTGAGTGAACAACAAATTTCTCAAACAACTCCTATGATGAGGCAAGTTGTAAGATGAGGAATTGTATTCATGTATGTAAAACAGCACATGTACACTAAATGGCCCCCAAAATAAGCAAAATAAAATTACCTTGAAGTTGATTAACATTGATAATCAACCTAAGCTCTTAGATATGTGAAGAATAAATTAATGACTAATTAACAATGATTTTACATTAAGATATTAAAATAAATTTCTTTTGTTAAACTCATGTCATCTTATGGCTTATTAATATTAAATAAAAAGTAAACACATATATATAATAATTATAGCCTCACAAGATGTAGGGAAAATTAAATTTTGAGTTCTTTAAAAAGAAAAAAGAAAATCATTTGTCGATTTGGGCAAAGTTCTTACTGTACTAACAAAAATGAAAGTTTCTTTTTAATGACTAATTTTAAACAAACTCCAAATATCATGGCTATCATTCCAGGTACCTAAGGCATTGGATTCTGAATTTTTCATGAGCAGATATTTACATCATAAAATATTTAGAGAGTTGGGCACAGAGTGTCATTCTTCTTATCCTTAATTTCTTATTCTTATCAATAGTAAAAAAACTATATCTTTTTTTACTTAATATTCATGTTGCCACTCTTTTATTGAATATCTGTAATATGACAGATCCTCCATATGTGTTATCTCTAATCCTTACATTAATTCTGCAAGGTAGCTATTATTATTATGCATCTATTTTGTAGATGAAGAAAGCAAATTTCTGAGGATCAGTAAACTGTGGAAGGTCACTGAATGAATTAGCAGCAAGCTGAGATTTAAGCCTGTATCTGCCTGCCATCAGTCTGTCTTTTTTATTCATATCATACTGTTTAGGGAGAATGGGTTGTAGAATAAAACCCATATATTATGCCAAAACAAAAAAAAATTTAAACAGAAATTCTTTTCTGCCCTTTTTGACCTCCTCTCTCCCACCACTGTATACTGTGTTTATGCATTATCAGCCAGACACCACCCCACCCAGCCCAGCCCGCCATGGGCCGAAATACCTGCTCAACCATTAACAGCGACATTCTCCTAGGCACAAACAAGACAACTCTTTAAAAGATAACATTTCTTCTTCAGCTTGTAAGGAGTGACGTGACCCACCATGATGTCGCTTAGATCTGGATTATACAAAATGTCAATAATATGTAATCTAATGTACAGCCCTCAAAGAACTATATAACTGTGCCTTGACTTTTAACAGGTAGAATAATTTTCAGCGCTTTCTGAGATGCTTGTCCCAGGTTTTAATCCTCAAATTTGGCTCAAATAAAATTTTCCATTTATTTCTTAGATTGACTGATTTAATTTTTTGTCCATAGTGTAAATCCCATCTTTCATTTCATTATTTGATTTATAAAACTATGAAATAATTGAGTAAAAGGCACAAAAGTCTTGCCAGAATCTGTTGTTGATCCTACTTTCAGTCTACTGGTCGGGCAAAGGAGCTCCCAAGAATAAAAAGGAAAATGAATCTGACCTCTCTCACAAATTCTTTAAGTTGAAAGAAAAGGCGAAAATCTGTATCTGATAAGATCATCTCATCTAAATACAGAGGAAATGAGCCATAAATTCAAGTTCCTTTTTGCAAAAGGTGAATTGTGAAACCAAAGCTGGCATACTGCCTACATTTCTCATTATAAAAGATGTACTATGGCTGTAGAAGAGGAACAAAAACCAAAAAGGGGATGAGAGAATTTAAAATTTAGAGTTTTAATCTAAAAATAATAGATTTTTGGTTAGTGAGGTGACTGTCTAGGGGATGCCAGAGGAATTAAGAAAGGCATATACAGTAAGCCATGTGCCTTGCATATTATCATATGTGACTATGAGCTCAGATAGGAATGACAATATATTAGGATGAAAAACTCCCTGATTTGACACTCACTTTTTATATCCTGTTTTTTGTCCTTTTGCTTTTTTTTACCTGTAGATGATTGCTGAGAAACCAACAGTTAAAACTTCCTGACTTTTCAAGGAAAAGAAAAAATATGGTGACAGTAAGCCAGGAGAAGAGAAAGCTGATAGTGGAGGCAGTAATGAGTTTTGTATAGATAAAGGGATAGAATATGAATGACAGGGAGAGATTATGCATTTCCACTGAGACTAGGGAAAGAGGGAAAGGGAGAGATTGTGCATTTCCATTGAGACTAGGGAAAGAGGGAAAGTCAAATATAAGAAGGGTGCCCTATGGACTCAGAGACACAAGAATGATTTTTTTTTCAATGAAATAATGTTTCAAAATTATAGATACTCTGCAAGTGTTTCATAGAATGGTTTAGGTTCAGTACTGCCCTGAAAAAGGAATAGCCTTTCAATGACCTTTTTCAGCTCATGATTAAAATTTTGATTACTAGTTTTCTCATTATCTCTCAAGATATGTGTAAAATAATGATTTTACCCTAATCTGACTTGGCTCTTTTAACTTGGGAATTTCTGTTTTACAGTCCTCTGCCCACAGTATTTCATTTTATGATGCTGAAAGTCAAAGGAGATAGATGATCTTGATAGTCTCCTATGCAACAGAGCTCCTCACTTCATTTAAATGGAAATGTGCATTTTCATGGAAATTCAGGCCTGTATTGATGAACAAAGATAAGCTGCCACTATTAAATATAATAGTGATATAAAAAAGTGTTCTAGAAAACATATTTTTAAAAATAGTAAAATTTACACTGACAGGAAAAACGTTTTTTAAGAAAATATGCATATAGCAATATGTATAGCCTAGAAATAGGATAAATTAAATTTTCTAAAATTTGTCCCATAGTATTTGAATGATTATAAAGTTGAAAACCCAGGACAAAGGTTGTGAACGGCAGGGTGAATATGTATGTCTTTGATAAGCATAGCGACTTAATATGAATAAACTAATTAGCATAGTGCCTTTTTATAAGTAGATATTAGTCATGTAATAAACATTTTTCAGTAGACTTGTTCAGAAATGTCATGGGTTAGGTGTGGTATTATTTTCCATGCTCTTTTCTTTCTTAAAATTTTAGTGTGACTATTTTGGAGTTCACTTTTTAATAACACATATAAAAAATACTTAATGATTATACATGGGCTTCCCTGGTGGTTCAGAAGTAAAGAGTCTGCCTTCAATGCGGGAGACCCGGGTTTGATCCCTGGGTCAAGAAGATCCGCTGGAGAAGGAAATTGCAATCCAGTCCAGTATTCTTGCCTGGGAAATCCCACGGATGGAGGAGCCTAGCAGACTACAGTCCATGGGGTCGCAGAGTAGGACAGGACTGAGCAACTTCACTTTCGCTTTTAATGATAGTACATAGTTTCTCCCAACTAGAAACCTGCAAAGCATTCCTAACCATTTCTTTGCCAAAAAACATGCAGGCCATGCAGATTTTTCCTCAGCAATGATCTGTGAATCTAGGTATCCTTCTCACTGCTACTCTCAGCGGCTTTATGGGACCTGATATTAATATCTTTCACCTGACAGTTGCCAAGATCTGCTATCTCACCTCTCTTTCCCATCCTCCCCACAACACTCCCCTCTCTACAGAATCTACATTTCCCCTTCAGTCACTTAATTTACTCTTCCAAGGGGAATAGGGATACCTAAGGCACACAGATGAGGAGGAAATGGAATCTGAGAAGAAACAAATAGGTGGGAGAAAAAACAAAGAATATGAAACAACCAGAGGAAAGTATTTACAGTAAAACATTGGGCAAGTAACAAGATGTGCAATTATATTCCTGAGGCTCAGGGCAAGTCATCCCAGAATGCCACTCTGGCAATATGGCGTATTTTGAACTGAAGATAATCAAGGCCCAACAGACTGAAGAAGATTTTTATACCATTCCCTTAACTGTCTCAGACCACTTAGATGGAGGGCCTGGTCCAGAAGAGAGCTAACACAAAGATAACTACAAAGACTAAGGGTTAGTTGCCTAAACTTGCAGCGGGCTGGGGCAGGGCCTAGCGATCAAATTCCTCTGTAACCCATCATCTCTGTGAGGCTTGGCAAATGTTTGCGTACTGAACGTCTGCTCTTCCTAACCTCTATGAATAGTCTTCCTTCCTGTGAAACCCCAAATCTCACCCTCTTCTTCTCTCAAAATGGCATGCAAGCTTCAGTTGCCTGCCTGTCAGGGGGAGCCTCTCATTATTCTCTGTGGGGTTTTTGTAGTATACAGTTAGATTTGTTTTCTCCCATTAACCCATCTTATACCAATTTAATTAACAGACCAGTCAAAGACCCTAGAAGGACAGAGGAAAACTTTTCCTCCCTTACAATGTCATGAATGTTAGAAAATTATTAACCCCCTAGATTGATGATGATGATGAAAGTCAGTCAGTTGTGTCCAACTCTTTGCAACCCCATGTTCTATACAGTCCATGGAATTCTCCAGGCCAGAATACTGCAGTGGGTAGCCTTTCCCTTCTCCAAGGGATCTTTCCAAATCAGGTATCGAACCCAGGACTCCCACATTGCAGGCAGATTCTTTACCAGCTGAGACACCAGGGAAGCCCAAGAATACTGGGGTGGGTAGCCTATCCCTTCTCCAGCGGATCTTCCTGACTCAAGGAATCAAACTGGGGTCTCCTGCATTGTAGGCTTTTTCCATATTGCTGCTGTGGGAAGTACCCACATATTCATTAGACTTTCCCAAGTAAATAGAGTTTTAGCAATGCGACTTAATGAGGTTAACTAACAGTAGACTAGTACAGGCCAGGGGCACAAAGAGGGAAATCATAATATAACAGCTTTTTCTCATGCAGCATTTTTATTTTTATGATTCTTCTGAAGATAGTAAAAGATCACTTAGCATATTGTTTGAAAGTTGAAATAGTTGAAGATGAATAAATATAAGAGACACTGATGTTAACTCTATATATCTATACTTCTTTCTTTGCCAAATGGAAAGAATCCCATTGGGACTTGTAGAGTTCAGACAGGTTAGGGAGATCATGACATTAAAATAGTCTCTTTAATAGTTATTGCTTGCTTTGGCAGTATCTGTCATATTTTTATAGGATAAAATTATATTTTGGTTAAAACCCAAACAATAAAGAAAAACTGAATGTATCTGTTTTGCAAACTAAAGAATGTCACCAGCACTAGCCAGCTGGCTCTACAAGGATTGAGTCATAAGCCATGGCAGTCACTGACCTTTAATATACCCTAAAAGGAATTCAGGGTAGAGATCAGGAATGAGGCACTCTGGGCTCTGGGAAAACTGGCAGAACAAGACTTCAGATAGTTAATTTTTTGGAGAAATTTTTTATGAACCTGGATTCTTATAGCTTACCAAACTTAGAAAAGCACTAAAACTATTAACTAAGATAATTGTGCCTCATGACGGGCAGCTACCTTCTAGGGAGATAGGACCTGTGTGCCTGGGTGCAGGTATCAAGTCCCTCTTTACCTTTTCCTAAGTTTCTCAGAGCTACTGAGAGGCTGTCTTCCAAGCTACAGTTCATAATAAGACAATGAATGAACTCAATTCACAGTTTCTAAATTGTGCATTTTTTTTTTTCAATTGACAGTTTACACCTCAGATACTTGATGCTTGTCTCTCAACATTATGATTTCAGACATTGGTGCTTAATCTATGCACAAAACTTTTAAGAAATAATTCTCCTGACTCTACATGAGTATGGAATAATACCGAATAAAAAGTCCTACGACTTTTTCTCAGGGGCCAGAGGAAGAAAGCCAAATAGAGGGTTTAATGGAATCACTCAACCTCCTTTTTTTTTTTTTTCTATTTCTCTGCTGTCTTAAGGAAACGAACTCCCAAACTAAATGGGTATAATCAGTCACTCTTTTCAATTATGCCTTTAATGCCTATTGATACACTTTATGTTGGGCAGAAGAGAATAGAGAATCTGGTTCCATTCCAGGTTCTAAATCTTTCTGATAAGACAGCCTCTATGGCTATAAAGCATTAAGATTTAAGTGTATAGGACCCTTGTGTCAGCTTTCAGAGTGAGAACAGGCCTTGGAGGAGATATGGCCCATGAGGCAATGGGAGTGAAATGACATAAGAAAGAGCTCTCTTCAAATATTCCTGGAGTTCTCAATACAGTGCTAGCTCTCTGTGTACCTGGGTAACAGTCAGCTTCTTGGGTGTAGCCAGACAGAACTTTGAGTTTAGAAGGCTCCTGCTGTTTGTTGAAGGCTCTGTTATCACTGTCTTGAAATTCTTAACAGTCTTTCTAACAAAGAACTCTACATTTGTTAGGGCAGGGAAGCCTGGAGTGCTGCAGTCATAGCTGAGTAACTGAACATCAATAACTACATTTGTTGTTAGCACTGGTCCCTGCAAATTATGTAGCCAGTCCTTCTTGTGAAGAAAAGTTTTGAAATAAAGAAAGCCTTTTGCTCTTTGCAAAGACACAATAGCCAGCTGGAATGGGATGCTCTACTCTCTCTAAAGGATTGCACAGATAACTAGCACCTAGAGGAGACTGACATCCTCCTTCAGGATCCAGTCTTTCTTCTCTATTTAGTAGCACATTCCGCTCCCCCTTTTAGCTGCATGCATGGCTGCCCAGTCAGAGATTATATTTCCAAACTCTCTTGCTTTTAGGTGTATCCACGTGATTGCATTTGGACTATTTATTCCTGTTTGCTATTTCCTGTTTATTACCTTAAAGACAAAGCTAATTTTCCTAAAGGCAAAGCCAAAGAGCCTAAACCCCTTCCTTTTCCTTCTCAGAGACCAGAAGGGAGCTGTGCTGGTGATCAGCCTTTACCATTCAGAGGAGGATAACATGCTAGGGGAAGGCAGAGCAAAAAGTAGGAGGAACTCTGGTCCTTTCAAGACCTCCTGAATGACAGCTTCTCTGACAGCACGGATTACTCATCTTGTCCCTTGGACAAGGACTTGAAAGAGGAACACATTTTTATTCTGAGGTCTCTTTGTTATATTGACTTGGCCTCTATGCTAAACGTACAGAAGAAATTCTTGGGGGCTGATTCATAATAAATTTGTATTTATCTAGAATAACTGAATAATAAGTGTTCTGAGCACTTGAATATTCTACATAGGGACAATCATTAGTTTGCATTAAAGGGATATATATAAAACTGTATTGAACCAAATTTTATACTCAGTGAGTCTCAGAAAACTTGCAGAACCTCAAGGTCACCACTGTGAATACTAATTATAGTATATGTCTGTAGATGCTGGGGAGTAAGTACAGTAACCTATGAAAAAATTCCTGAAGTTGCATTTACAAAATAAATTCCTGAATCACTCTAGTTTCATTGCAATTTATCTCGATACTGAAATGATGACTACAGGATGTTAACAATGTTTGTGAATTTTCTCATTGATCGGAAACTGAATTTGGGAACTTGCAGTACTTTTTAAAACAGTAACATCATATATACAAGATAATTTTACTTTTCATTAAATTTTTTTTTCACTGACTAAAACTGCTAAGATTTAAAATATTATGTTGATAAACCAGATACAAAACCATCAAGGAATCATAATTTCAAAAGTGTAGACTTGATGCTTACCTGCCCCAATGACTCTCTCAATGCGTATTCTTGACGGATCAATCTCCTTTGCAAATTCATGGATTGCTAGGGATGGGTCTTCATATGTATCTGGATCTATATAAGTTTTAATTCCTGGAAAGCGTACTGCAACAGAATAAAAGATTGAATTAGTTTAAGAGTATTCTAGCAAATCACACATCCGGTGAATAGTTAAAATGAGGAGTGACATACTAAAATAGTCCTTTTTTTAAAATTGAAGTATAAATGACTCACAATATTATATTAGTTTCAGGTGTACAATATAGTGATACAATATGTTTATACTTTATAAAATGATCACAACAATAAGTCGAATTACCATCTGCCACCATACAAAGCTATTAAAATTGCATGGGCTACTTTTCCTGTACTGTATATGACGTACCCATGATTTATTTAATAAGGAAGTTTGTATCTCTTAAACTCCTTCACTTATTTGACTCATCCCCTCATTCTCCTCTTGTCTGGCAATCACCCGTTTGTTTTCTGTATTTATGAGCTTGTTTCCATTTTCTTATGCTAGTCCATTTGTTTTGTTTTTTAGATTTCACATATAATGAAATCATATGGTCTTTCTGTCTGCCCTATTTTACTTCATATAATACGCTCTACACCCATTCATTTTGTCACAAGAGGCAAGATTTTATTCTTCTTTATAGCCAAGTAGTATTACATTATACATATATATCACATCTTCCTTATTCACTCCCTATGGATGGGTGAATAAAGACGACACTTAGGCCGCTTCCAAATGATAGTTATTGTAAATAATACTGTTTTGAGCCAAAGAATGCACACATTTTTCAATTTAGTGTATTTATATTCTTTAGAAAAATATCCAGAATTGGAATTGCTGGATTGTATATTTCTATTTTTAAGTTTTTGAGTCACCTCCATACTGTTTTCCATAGGGTCTGCACCAGTTTACCCTGCTGCCCATAGTACATGAGAGTTTCCTCTTCTCTATATTCTTTCCCACAGTTATTCTCTGCTGTCTTTTTGATAATAAACATTCTGACATGTATGAGGTGATATCTCATTGTGGGTTTGATTTTTATTTCCTTATGATTAGTGATGTTGAACATCTCTCCATGTGTCAAATACTCATCTATATGCCTTCTTTATAAATATGTATTTTCAGCTCCTCTGCCCATTTTTAAATCAAGTTGTTAGGCATTATTACTGATAACTTAAAATCAACTATATTTTATAATTATTATCTTTTATAATTTTGTACCCCTCCATGCCACCCCATTAGCTACTTGGAAACAAAATTTTATTTGTATAACTGTTGAAATAAAATGAGCTGGTGCTTTCAAAGAGAGTGAGCTGACAAATTCCATAAGACACATTTTTATTATATTTCTGTAAAAAGTTTAATCAGTTCACTTAGCCACTCAGTTCAGTTCAGCTGCTCAGTCATGTCTGACTCTTCACAACCCCATGGACTGCAGCATGCCAGGCCTCCCTGTCCATCATCAACTCCCAGAGTTTACCCAAACTCATGTCCATTGAGTTGGTGATGCCATCCAACCATCTCATCCTCTGTCATCCCCTTCTCCTCCTACCTTCAATCTTTCCCAGCATCAGGGTTTTTCAAATGAGTCAGCTCTTTGCATCTAGTGACCAAAGTATTGGAGTTTCAGCTTCAACATCAGTCCTTTCAATGAACACCCAGGACTGATCTCCTTTAGGATGCACTGGTTGGATCTCCTTGCAGTCCAAGGGACTCTCAAGAGTCTTCTCCAACACCACAGTTCAAAAGCAACATTTTCTTGGCTCTCAGCTTTCTTTATAGTACAACTCTCACATCCATACATGACTATAGGAAAAACTACAGTTTGACTAAATGGGTTTTTGTTGGCAAAGTAATGTCTCTGCTTTTTAATATGCTGTCTAGGTTGGTCATAGCTTTCCTTCCAAGGAGTAAGCATCTTTTAATTTCATGGCTGCAATCACCATCTGCAGTGACTTTTTAGCTCCAAAAAAAAAAAAAAGTCAGCCACTGTTTTTGCTGTTTCCCCATATATTTGCCATGAAGTGATGGGACCAGATGCCATGATCTTAGTTTTCTGAATGTTGAGTTTTAAGCCAACTTTTTCACTCTCCTCTTTGTTTCAGCAGCTCTTCTTCACTTTCTGCCATAGGGTGGTGTCATCTGCATACCTGAGGTTACTGATATTTCTCCCAGAAATCTTGATTCCAGCTTGTGCTTCCTCCAGCCCAGCGTTTCTCATGATGTACTCTGCATATAAGTTAAATAAGCAGGGTGACAGTATACAGCCTTGATGTACTCCTTTTCCTATTTGGAACTAGTCTGTTGTCCCATGTCCAGTTCTAACTGTTGCTTCCTGACCTCATACAAATTTCTCCAGAGGCAGGTCAGGTGGTCTGGTATTCCCATATCTTTCAGAATTTTCCACAGTTTATTGTGATCCACACAATCAAAGGTTTTGGCATAGTCAATAAAGCAAAAATAGATGTTTTTCTGGGACTCTCTTGCTTTTTTGATGATCCAGAGGTTGTTGGAAATTTGATTTCTCGTTCCTCTGCCTTTTCTAAAACCAGCCTGAACACTGCAAGTTCACGGTTCACGTATTGCTGAAGCCTGGCTTGGAGAATTTTGAGCATTACTTTACTAGCGTGTGAGATGACTGAAATTGTGCAGTAGTTTGAGCATTTCTGGCATTGATTTTCTTTGGGATTGGAATGAAAACTGACCTTTTCCAGTACATACAGTGGAAGTGATAAATAGATTTAAGGGACTGGATCTGATCGACAGAGTGCTTGATGAACTATGGATGGAGGTTCGGGACATTGTACAGGAGATAGGGAGCAAGACCATCCCCAAGAAAAAGAAATGCAAAATGGCTGTCTGAGGAGGCCTACAAATAGCTGTGAAAAGAAGAGAAGCCAAAAGCAAAGGAGAAAAGGAAAGATATACCCATTTGAATGCAGAGTTCCAAAGAATAGCAAGGAGAAATAAGAACGCCTTCCTCAGCGATCAGGGCAAAAAAACAGAGGAAAACAATAGAATGGGAAAGATTAGAAATCTCTTCAAGAAAATTAGAGATACCAAGGGAACACTTCATGCAAAGAAGGGCTCAATAAAGTACAGAAATGGTATGGACTTAACAGAAGCAGAAGATATTAAGAAGGGGTGACAAGAACACACAAAAGAACTGTACAAAAAAGATCTTCACGACCCAGATAATCACGATGGTGTGTACACTCATGTAGAGCCAGACATGGAATGTGAAGTCAAGAGGGCCTTAGGAAGCATCACTAGGAACAAAGCTAGTGGAGGTGATGGAATTCCAGTTGAGCTATTTAATATCCTAAAAGATGATGCTGTGAAAGTGCACTCAGCCGCTAGCACCCATATGTTTTACTTTTAATGTATCTGCAGACATGGGAGAAACAAAGCATGAACTTTCTCCCCAAAGAAACATGCCCCTTTGAGTCCCTCATAAGGAAATGTGGTGCTGGAGAAGACTCTTGAGAGTCCCTTGGACTGCAAGGAGATCAAACCAGTCCATCCTAAAGAAATCAGCCCTGAATATTCCTGGAAGGACTGATGCTGAAGCTGAAGCTCCAATACTTGGGCCACCTGATGCGAAGGACTGACTCACTATAAAAGACCCTGATGCTGGGAAAGATTGAAGATGGGAGGAGAAGGGGATAACAGAGGATGAGATGGTTGGATGGCAGCATCACCAACTCGATGGACATGAATTTGGGTAAACTCCGGGAGTTGGAGATGGACAGGGAAGCCTGGCATGCTTCAGTCCATGGGGTTGCAAAGAGTCGGGCACGACTGAGCGTCTGAACTGAACTATGATTTCCTCCTGGACTTTTTTACTCTAAGGCACTAGGTTTTCCTGAACTCATGTCCTATCCTAGTGGCCTCTCCCCTTTTAGAAACTCTTAGGCAGTAAAGCACAGACTCCATGTCAGAGCAGCAGGGAGGACCACTACACTATGGATCATAGATCTTTCCTGTGATCTGGTAGTTGCTTCTATGGCCAATTTACACATTTTCCAGGAAATGATCCACTGTCCATCCTGGAAGACGGGATAAGCATCAAAGGCCCAAATCCAGTCACTGACTGTATAGATGCTCCTCTTTCTACGGTGGGGGTAAGGGTGCTCACAGCCCATGGGCACTTAGGAAGATTGATAGGGGTGGCTGGAAAACTTGGATGTCTGGGTGCATATTAATTTGCAACTTCTATGTGAAGTCACAGACTCCATTAGATATTTCTCTGCTTTGCTCACTAGTTTCTGCTTTCCACTTTAGACAGTTAGTTCCCAGAGGCCAGGAGGTCATTTCTTAAGGTACATTTTTACACATTTCCTTAGCCATGGTTTTATAGGCAATGATCACACAGTCAACCTTTACTTAATATAGATTAGCAGAGGTTAAAAGATCAGTGCTATATTTATCGCATATTAATTATACTCATCTGTTTTTTTGCTTCTTAGATTTTGAAAGTCATACAACACTCTGAGTTAAGCATTGTCCAGGTCTTAGAAACATATTCTTGCAAGAAAAACTCAAAAGCAAACAAAAGGTGATAAAATGAGTTTAGGGAAGGTGATGAAAAGCTCATTAGCAGTAATTTGCTCCATGAGTTTTTGCATACCTGTTCTTTCATTATTTTTTGCCTCCTGTCTTCTAGCACTAGATAAGCACCAATGAGATCAGCACTTCCCCAAATCGTACCAGTAAAGCATATTTCTAGGTAGACTTGACTGATTCTGAAATGCTATGCTTTTCTTGACTTCTCAAACTCAAGAATTTGACTTTAGATTGGAGAAAATGAGAACAAATAATTGGTACTTCTAGTTTATACTCTTAACGATAGTTTGTACCTTAGTTGTGATTTCCGACTGAGTACTCTAAATCAAATCCAGTGGCTACTACTCGATGATTAGATGTACATGGTCATGTTGATAACATTACTTTATGCACAGATAATACCTGCCATTTATTAACTTATGCATAGTTTTAACAATTCAACTGTTTAATAATTTAAAGTGATATACACATCAACAGAATAAACTGATTGGAGAGTATCACTTATTTTTTCTTGCATACACAATATATGGAGTATAGCAAAAATCCCAAACTTAGTTTCAATTTTGAATATCTTGTTACTACTTATTTGTGTCTTCTTAAACATCTATTTGTTATCTTTCTTCTATCTTCTTGGCTTCCTCAGGTTATTTTCATTGCTTCTTGCTGGGACCATCTGGTTCAGTTTATACTAAGCTGCTAGTTGGAAAATAGGTAAAAACAGATGCTCAGGAGCAACTTTTTCTTTTGCAGTTCAGTAGTAAATGTCCTGCAGTGAACCTTGAGGTTACTCAGTCTAAGTCACTGGATCAAGTGCCTAGATCCAGGTTTCTGCATCTGTCTACATTATTTTCGGCTCATCCCATGACTGGTATCAGCTTTCTCAGTTCTCCCTTCCCTGCCAGGGCAGTGAGCCTAAAACTCTTTGTGTGAAAAAACCACATAAGAGAGTCTGCTAAAAATGCTCATCTCTTAGCCCTACTCTGAACCTTCTGAGTCTGAACATAGGTGGGTAAGGGTGAAAACTTTGATGGCAGCTGGTCCTCAGACCCTGCTCAGAGAAGACAAGTGAATCTTAGAAAGAGCCCTAAAGCAACCCTCTAGTTTATAATTTTCTCACTTAAATCCTTTCCATTCTCTGAAGGGTAATATGGGTTGAAAAGTCCCTTATTACTTTAGCTCAATTTGAAATAGAAGATGAGTTTAAATAGTTAAACAACTTGCTTCATATGTTATCTCTATAGTATGATTAATTAGAGAACATCTCTTTCTTGTTAATTCAGTGTCTCACGACCGAGAAACTGCCTTGACAAAGTAGTTTGCAATTTGGAGGTGGAGGTAGGTGTTGGTGGGGGGTGGTGGTGGGAATTATCAAACCAACTATAGTGGTAATTATAGCGTACTTCAGAAGAGATCCTTCAAATGAATATAACCTTGTTGTCAGCTCAAGGATTTCATACATATTCTAAGAGTTAAAGAGCTGATTTTCTAGTGCTAATGAATTTTAAATTGATCTGTTGTATGTTAAATGACAGTGCCTATAAGAAACAACAAGAATCCCTTACTATTTCTACAGCTAATGATCCACTAAATAAAACCAACTAATGTTTTGGAGCCATTGTGAGTGGTAAATAGCTAGATATAATCAGTCATCTCATATTTTTAGCATATTCAGTTGTATTTCCCAGCAAGCAGAATTAGGAAAAAAGTAATATCATGTAATGAGAAGCAGGTGCAATTTTCACTAGAAAACCTAGAAACCAGATGAAAAGTCTCAATGCTGAACGGTTGGAACTGAATGTCTTTGGTTTTCTCAATTCATGGATACATGTTTAAAATGAACTCTTGAAAACCAAGGAAGAAAGTCACTGAACTACTTACAGTGTCCATTCTGTAAGTCCTTTCTTCTCTTCTCTTCTGACTTCATTTTGGCCTTTATGTACCATTGACACCTTTATAAGAGGTAAACAGAATCTTATTTAGGAATTATGCTGGATAAGAACCAATATCAATTAAAATACTCCTCACTCATAGGCAAAGATTCTTATCATAAAGATAGCTTTTGAGAACATCTTTTTAGAAAATACTACATAGAATTTTTTAAATATATCAATATTAGCTCCAGAGAAAAATAAAATACTCTCAAGTAGATGGATTGATCCAAATGATGGGAGGCTTAGAAAATATTTAATAACAAGCAGTGACAATCATGGCTTTCCTTATATGGCCTCTAACAGCTATAGTTGATGAATAACTTAAAAGTCACAATGGAAAAACTGTTCTTGATTCAGAAACTAAGAAATTTAGACAACTGTATTCCAGTTTCAGTGGTGAACAGCGTGTTTCTTTCTTTTTCTTTTTTTTAATTGGAAGTGGTAAAAGTGTCTTCTGTTTTCTTAGAAAAATCATGTCCTGAAGAATGGAGGCAGGAACTTATCTCCTATGACTTCTTTAACATGAAAAATTCATCAACATCCATATTATCTGACAGTTCATCAAACTGCTAATTCCAAGTGGTTAAACAGAATACATCTGTGGTGCACAATCCAATCTTTCAATGTGAATTTGGCTTCAGATCCTATGACAAATTGCATATTTATTCAAATGTCTTAAAATTTTCATGGAATAATTACCAGTGAATGCTTCCCTAGCAAAGTGCTTAAGTCATGCTTCAGAAAGAATGTTTTATCTTATGTAACTGAATTTTTTTTTTTAATATAGAAAGTTAAGGAAGTTTCTGATGTCATATAAGTTGGCAAACATGGAAATTGTACCAAATTATTTTCAACTTTCAATTTTTGTCATTATTAAGTCTTTTTTTTCATTTATTTTCATTAGTTGGAGGCCAATTACTTTATAATATTGTAGTGGTTTTGTCATATTGTAATGGTACTCAAATTCTGTTTCGGGAATCCTAAATAAATATAAGTCATGCCTATCTCTCAGGTTTACTAGGTCAATCTTATTTAGCCTACAATGACTGTAAGGCCTTCAAGTTTGTCATATTTATGTATTAAGGTAGTATTTTCTGATCTTTTAATGAAATACTTTTCTATATGTATATTTAAATCATTTGCTAAAATACTCTGCAGCAATAAGGCCTTAATTCATATTCTATAAATACATAAAATATAACTTAGAAATTGAACTAATTATGCTACACATTGAATAACTATAAATAAAATATAATTTGAGTGAACTTCCATAATGAATTTAGAAGCATTCTTTAAAACTGATAATAAATGTGACACTGCTTAAATGACGTCTGAGACACTATTAGCTGCAACAGTGATGATCTGTCATAACAAACTGTGTAAAAATATAAATCTAAGGTTTAGGTGGAAGAAGCACTTTGACCAGTTGGTTGGGATTCAAGTCTAGGTCATTTGGTACATTAAATTTATTGTCATTTAAAATTCTTATCCATATTACACTTAAGCAGGAAAATATTGTAACTTGATTGCATAACCAAATTAATGCAATTCTAATATCAATATGCTCAGGATTTAATGGATAAAATTTTTTCTATAATATTAAGTTTATAAAGCACTTTTATATAAATTGTTCAATTTCTCTGTTGAACTACTTTTTTTTCCAAGCAAAATTCATTTAATGATATCATTTGATTGTAGTAAAGGAAAAACTCAGAAGTCACTTATTGAATAGGATTTTCTCATTCACTGTTTTCAAAGTGTTTTTCTCAGGTCTTCAGTTGCTTTCAGGTTTTGGGACCTGTTGGCACATAAAGGTGCACTTGTCAAGAGTGGAATCTGCCCTGACTTATTTTTCTCCCAGGTACAGTTCTTGTAAGCTTAAAAGCCCTTGAACACATAGTGTATAAGAAGAATGGCTCTCCACAAATCCTGGAAATATTCTGGTATAATTCAGTTACCTGCCAGTGATTAAGAAGAAGAGAGTAAGAATGACGAGGAGAGTGAATCCTCCCACTGCCGCGGTGGCTATCACAAGAATCTGCCCCTGTTCCGCCGCCATGTCAGAAGCTGAAACACAGATAAGGTATTAACATTTCCCTGGGTGACCTTTCACTATCAAATGTTTTACAACTTACTGTATTCCTGAAAATACAGTAACGAATACCAAAAAATTCCACCAAATTTGCCCTTTATTTGACACGTAAGATGCAGATCCAAAATGAGGGCTGAAGATTGAAGCCTTAATCTACCCATAACCCTTTCTTTTTTTTTTTTTTACAAAAATACTAAGAAAGCAGATGGGTTCTTAGTACCCCTCATTTTAAGAGTAGATTTTGCATTATTTTTTGCATTATTTTGCATTATTTTTGAGTAGATTTTGCAGATTTTGCATAATTAAATAAGCAGATGAACTAAAGGATTTTGCTTATGCAATTGCTATTGCCTTGAACAGGTTTGCCAACTGTTGGGCTACTTCCAGATGCTTGCAAACCCTGTAGTTGCGCATCTGAGAGACAAAGGAATGCCAGGAGCCGGTGAAAGAAACAACAACAGTCTAGTACTTAGGGAATCTTACAGTCTGAAAGTCCTGGAGCAACACCCCATCACAGATAGCAGACAGCAGCCAGGACACAGTAGCAGTCCTCACAGTGGGGGTGGAGGTGGGGTAACCGTTTATAGGGGGAATTGGCTTCAGGTTGGCTCATCACTTATCAGGGTAGCCAGGAGCTGGGACAAGAATGTAGGCAGTTACTGATTACACCCTATAATTAAAAGGATTGGATAGTCATGTGAGTAGGGTGTAAGTGAATCATGGGATGGTTGAGCAGAAGTCATATAAGAGAGCAAGAGAACTGTCATCTTGAGTGGCCTGATCATATACCAACAGATCAGACTTTACAGACTGTTACAATGTCTGTTTTCACAAAATAGAAAGGCTATTATTGCATAATTTAAGAATGAACTTCTTTACCTTTCACAGAGCTTAATTCAAAAATCAAAGTTATGAATTCCCACCTCTATAGCACAGGAGTGTATATAGTAGATGCTTAGATGTTTGACTGCTGCTGCTGCTGCTAAGTAGCTTCAGTCGTGTCTGACTCTGTGCGACCCCATAGACGGCAGCCCACGAGTCTCCCCCGTCCCTGGGATTCTCCAGGCAAGAACACTGGTGTGGGTTGCCATTTCCTTCTCCAATGCATGAAAGTGAAAAGTGAAAGTGAAGACGCTCAGTCGTGTCTGACTCTTAGCGACCCCATGTACCTCAGCCTACCAGGCTCCTCCGTCCACGGGATTTTCCAGGCAAGAGTACTGGAGTGGGTTGCCATTGCCTCTCCCGAAGTTTGACTAGCAGTCATTAAAAAGTGAAAGTGAAAGTCACTCAGTCGTGTCCCACTCTTTGCGACCCCATGGACTATACAGTCCTTAGAATTCTCCAGGCCAGAATACTGGAGTGGGTAGCCTTTCCCTTCTCCAGGGGATCTTCCCAACCCAGGGATCAAACTCAGGTCTCCCACATTGCAGGCAGATTCTTTACCAGCTGAGCCACAAGGGAAGCTAGTCATTTTTAAATTCATTAAAAACATGATATGTAAAAGCTCCCTTGCTTGAAGAAAAGTATAGATTATATATGGTAACAGCATATAACTCCTTTCACTGACAAAACTGTACTGAAACTGCAAGGGCTGCATGTTTTCCTAACCTTCCAGGAATCTTTTTATTTCAATTAATTCATTGACACTTTTCATTCTCTGTATTACTGAAGTTTTAACAAGATATAATTTAATTGGATGGCATATTGGTAATTGCTTAATAACAGAGGTAAAGAAACTTAACCCCAGAGAAGTTAAAGAAGTTGATCCACCTCACATGTGACTATCACCAGAATTCAGATGTTAGATATTTTTTAAATTTCTCCTTCCTATGCTATAACTCAGAATAATAATTCAGTTTGTTATCAATATTCTAAAGTATTAAATCAGTCAGTGCCTCTAATATCCCTTAACTTGAATAGAGCTTGATTTTTATTTAGATTATTATAAAAATTATTAATCTAATCAGTTGTAAGCAGCAACTTACAAGCAAAAGAAAGAATATAACTGAAAAGCAAGCCACTTAACTCTCTACCATAATAATTTAAATTTATTAAGCCTGAGAAAGACTTCCAAAGAAGTGGATCTTTTTCTGGGAATCAAGTATGTGATAAGCTATGTGTAAGTTTATATTCATGGTAATAACTTTCTTATAAAAAGGACATTTCTACTAACCTTAAATGCTATTGTTGAGTCAGTAAGAAACCAGTCAAGTATTTAAGAGTATTTTTAAGAAACCTAAATGTAAATAAATACGGAAATCATTTATCTTAAGGTTTTAGTAAAAAATTTACGGAACTTGGGACGTTAGTCATTATGATTTAATCAAGATATTTTCAGGCAATCTATTTCAGTGTTGAGTTGTAGCTCACAGTCTGTACAGAACCAAGTTAAATAGTTGAATTTTATCCAATGAGTAATGTACTGAAGGTTTTTTATTAGGTCCTAATTGGATTTCCTAATCTTCAAAATAATACTGATATCATGGGAATTAATGTGTAACTTAAAATGTCACATTTTTTTTCATGAAAATTATTGAATAGCAAATTATAAGGAACAGATGTTATAGAAAATAACATTAATTTTTTGAAGATGAAGGTGGCAGTTCAAAAGAAAACATTATTTACTTATAAACTGGTGTATTTGTAAAATATATAGTACAGTTGAAGAATTTTAAACCTGGGACATGTATTTTCAGGGTAGCCAAGTAGCATGGGATTTATTCAAGTTCAGATTGAGGAGAATATTATGTAATTGACTGTCTTTGGAAAATCAGATCACCTCATTACAGAAAATTGTGTTGTTTAATTGAAATAATTGCTTAGTAAAATGCCAGTACTACTAATATATCTTCTTTTCACCCTGATGATTACATATTTATGAAGTTTGCTTCAATTAAAATTTTAATTGGATAACAGATTATTAAGTTGTGACACTTTGAAAAATGTATATTTCTGCATAATTATTTATTAAACCTCTGTACTAGGAATTCTAAACACTCCTCTGTGAAGAATATTGTGTGTGTATATGTACAAGAGACATGGGTTTGATCCCTGGCTTGAGACGATCCCTTGGAGAAGGGAATGGCAATCCACTCCAGTATTCTTGCCTGGAGAATCCCATGGACAGAGGAGCTTGGAGGACTATAGTCCATGGGGTCACAGAGTCGGACACGACAGAGTGACTAAATGACAACAACAATGTATAATATAAATTTAAAAATAAGAGTGTATAATGTGATGCACATTTATAGTAAAATTCTGCAGATGATGGGGCTGGGGTGATTATGAAAACATTATGAATCTCATCATCATCAATTGCCATATATATTTAATAGTAAACTATCCACTAGTATTATGCTTAGTACTACAAATTCATTATAAAATTTATCTGCATAAAAGTCTTAATAAGTGGGTACTATTATTATTCCTAGTTTAAGTGGTTATATTACTTGCATAAGGTCACATGCCTTGTATACAAGAAAGCTGGCCACCCAACTTGATTTATCAAGCTCCAAGCCTGTACTTGGAGATGACTCTTTTTTTCTTTTTTCATTTATTTTTAGTAGTTGGAGGCTAATTACTTTACAATCTTGTAGTGGTTTTTGCCATACATTGACATGAATCAGACATGGATTTACATGTGTTCCCCATCCTGAACCCCCTCCCACCTCCCTCCTCACACGATCCCTCTGGGTCTTCCCAGTGCACCAGCCCTGAGCACTTGTCTCATGCATCCAGCCTGGGCTGGTGATCTGTTTCACCCTTGATAATATACATATTTCGATGCTGTTCTCTCAAAACATCCCACCCTCGCCTCTTCCCACAGAGTCCAAAAGTCTGTTCTGTACATCTGTATCTCTTTTTCGGTTTGCATATAGGGTTATCATTACCATCTTTCTAAATTCCATATATATGTGTTAGTATACTGTATTGGTCTTTATCTTTCTGGCTTACTTCACTCTGTATAATGGGCTCCAGTTTCATCCATCTCATTAGAACTGATTCAAATGAATTCTTTTTAATGGCTGAGTAATATTCCATGGTGTATATGTACCACAGCTTCCTTGCTTCCTTATCCATTTGTCTGCTGATGGGCATCTAGGTTGCTTCCATGTCCTGGCTATTATAAACAGTGCTGCGATGAACATTGGGGTGCACATGTCTCTTTCAGATCTAGTTTCCTCGGTGTGTATGCCCAGAAGTGGGATTGCTGGGTCATATGGTAGTTCTGTTTCCAGTTCTTTAAGAAATCTCCACACTGTTCTCCATTGTGGCTGTACTAGCTTGCATTTCCACCAACAGTGTAAGAGGGTTCCCTTCTCCCCACACCCTCTCCAGCATTTATTGCTTGTAGACTTTTGGATAGCAGCCATCCTGACTGGCGTGTAATGGTGCCTCATTGTGGTTTTGATTTGCATTTCTCTGATAATGAGTGATGTTGAGCATCTTTTCATGTGTTTGTTAGCCATCTGTATGTCTTCTTTGGAGAAATGTCTGTTTAGTTCTTTGGCCCATTTTTTGATTGGGTCATTTATTTTTCTGGAATTGAGCTGCAGGAGCTGCTTTTGCCAATTCTTATAATGCATTGACTTTCTATCATGGTCCATTTCTGTTCAGTCCTCCTACATGAACCTCACATCGTTTTCTGGTTGCTTAGATTTTGTTAGGTCCCCAGACATATGTTCCTATGGACCCTTATATTACTTTTATCCATAAATTTCTATGATGTTTCATTGAAATTACTGTGTTTTTTTTTTTTTATAATCTTTCTGTTAGACTGCAAATTCCATGAGGGCGGGGACTATATTCACTATAGTATGTGTAATATGTTGAATGAAAACATCCTCTCCATCTTTCCCTGCAAAAAGGAATTTGTAGGTATAACTGAGGAACTCAATCATCATGGATCAAACGGATGGGCTCAAACTCATGACAAGTGTCTTTATAGGAGACATGGGAAGAGAAGACAAAGAGGAGAAGGCTGTAGGAAGTCAGAGGCAGAGATGAGTTGTGCAGCCAGAAGCCAAGGAATGCCCAGGGTCACCACTACTGGAATCTGAGGAGAGAGTGTGCTTCTGGCTTCCATAAATATGAGAGAGCAAATTTGGTGTTTTAAGCCACCAAGTGTGGTCATTTGCTAGAGTAATCCCAGGAAACTAATGCAGTATTGGATCTACAGAAGTTGATACATGGTAGTAGCTCAATAAATGTTTGTTTATGTGAAGGCTCAGACGGTAAAGCGTCTGCCTGTAATGTGGGAGACCTGGGTTCGATCCCTGGGTCAGGAAGATCCCCTGGAGAAGGAAATGGCAACCCACTCCAGTATTCTTGCCTGGAAAACCCCATGGACGGAGGAGCCTGGTGGGCTACAGACCATGGGATTGCAGAGTCGGACATGACTGAGCGACTTCACTTCCCTCATGTGAATGGATTAGATGATTCTGGTATAAAACAGGTTAGATTAACCCAGGATTATCCATATCTTCACCTTTCACTTAATATGTAGAGATTTACCCTGAAGGCAGCAACAATATGTATGTAAAGTAAGTCTATCTAACACTATTTTAATCAGTAGAATCCAATTATTCTGTATTCTTGGAGATAATGCTTCCTGGGAGGCAGAGACTACTGGAAGTATAGACTTTTACATTGAATCAAGTTGAGTAGATTAAGCTTGTAAATTTGAATCCAAGGTGAAGAATGTTGTTTTCTTTTTAATTGATTGACAGCATAGAGGTGCTAGTAGACTCTAGTTTATTGAGCACCTATTATATGGCAGGCACTGAGACAGATACTGGGGATATAGTGGTAAACAATAAACACTGTCCTCCTGGATTTATAGTTCAGTGGGGAAGATAAACAGCAAACAAGTAATTACAAGTCTAAGAACTGTTATGAAAGAGAAACTGCAAGGTGCTCTGGAAGAGAACAAACAGCCTTTGTTGATGAATCAGCAGAGTAGGGCATTTCCCAGGTTGGTGCTCTTGGTAAAGAATCAGCTGGCCAGTGCAGGAGGTGCCAGAGATGCTGGTTTGATCCCTGGGTCGGGAAGATACCCTGGAGTAGGAAATGGCAACCCACTCCAGGATTCTTGTCTGGAAAATTCCAAGGACAGAGGAATCTGGTGGGCTACAGTCCATGGGGTCGCAAAGAGTCAGACACGACTGAGCCCACACCACACGGCATCTGACTGCAGCAGAGTAGGAGTCTGGAAATGGGATATATTGGGAGAAGGAGGAGGAGGGGGAGGAGGGGAAGGATGAGGAGGAAGACGAGTTGCTCCTGGGTTAGAGGTCTCAAAGACTCCATTAATGCAAACAACACTAAGGGACTTCCCTGCTGGTCCAGTGGTTAAGAATCTGCCTTTTAAAGCAGGGGATGTAGGTTAGCTACCTGGTCTGAGAACTAAAATCCCACATGCCTTGGGGAGACTAACCCCACATGCCACAACTACAGAGAAAGCTGCCTGCCACAACTGGAGATCCAGCATGCCACAAGGAAGGTCCTGTGTGTTGACACAGCCAAAAATAAATATATTAAAAAATAAACAGATACTTAGACAAATAAACCATAAAATCATCTACAAAATGAATGTCATAAAATTCCATAAAATACAGTAAAAATACAAATTCCTCTGTGGTGAAAACGTATCTATATTTCCACTTATTCATTTTTTCAATCCTGAGAAGACATTTCTAATTAGTTTTGTAGGAGAAATGTGTATATATACATAAGATTTACCCATGTAAGTAACACCAAAGAGAGCAAACCTGTCCTTAAGAAGAAACATAATAAAATCCATGGTAAGAAATAAAATGTGCTTGTAACTAGGTGATAGGAATTGTTCCTTTGCTTAATCGAATGAGATTGTATTTTTAGAAAAAGATAAGTATATTAAAATGACATATTTCATTCTATGGTTTGGAAAGATGCATACTTCCTTAAGAGGAAGCAATTATCTGAAAAGAGTTGTAAAATTGTTACTGAGCAAGGACTTAGCACCTACTCAATATTTGGCATAAGTCAGGATGACATTAAATGAGGTTTGCTATAGTTGTTTCTATTTAAAGAGAAAAAAAGTGAAGTTATTTACTGGTATCCAAAAAAAAAAAAAAAAAAGAGAGATTTCATGTCTTCAGGAAAGTATGAGGGAAAAGCAATTTGGCTATTTTAAACCAAAGAATTTTCTTCTATGGAGGCATATGATTTTGTCTCTCTGTAATCAAGATTATTCTAGTTTATATTTACATTTCAAAGTGAAATCTGTTATTTGTATTCTGTGTCATTTTCTATGCAATAGCTTTTTAAAGTTAACCCTTTTCTGTTTGAACAACTTTTTTAAAGCTATGGTTGACAGCACTGATATGATTGTTTTGAATAAAGCATTTCTCAAAATTCTACCCAGTGAAATACATTGTGGAATGTATTTGTTTCATGTTCATATGTTTTATTTATGACTCCCAATTTTAGATGAAATGTCAAAATTTCAAATGATATTATCTCATCATGTCACCAAAATAGTTTTTTAAACACAGAAGTCTCTACAAAGTAATGGATGAAAAGCACCCAGTTAGTTAATTGTAAGCTTTATTGATAGTCAATACAGGAAATCATTACCTTTTTTTTTTTTTCAGGGAAAAAAGTAATCCCCTCTCAAGGGATACATAGCAATCAATATTGGTTTAACCTTATGAAATTATATATATATATGCGTGTATATATAGATAGATAGATGTAGCAATATACAATGGAGACTCATCAATCTGTAAAATCACCACTAAATGGTCATGTAGACATAAGAGTGAGACAGAAGTGAAAACTGAAGAAATAGTTCTTCTAGAT
Source organism: Muntiacus reevesi (assembly GCF_963930625.1). Classification (NCBI taxonomy): domain Eukaryota; kingdom Metazoa; phylum Chordata; class Mammalia; order Artiodactyla; family Cervidae; genus Muntiacus; species Muntiacus reevesi. Next base: position 14,002,294 of record NC_089269.1, read on the forward strand.
GAAAAGATTTTGTGATTTTGTAAATGATGCTATTCTCTTGGTCACCTAGAAATGAAACATGAAGTCATCTCTGGTTTACCTTTCCCTATAACTCCTCGTCCAGAGTCAAATCATTATTATGTTGATCTCATTTTGTGTTTATTACCACTGGTAATCTAAAATTTCAGCCTTACAGATTAGGCTAGTTCTATAATTTTTTATTAGATTGCTTTCCCACAGTGTCTCTTCCTAATCCATCCTACATTATGTGACCAGAAAATTATATTAAAAAATATTTTAAAATATTCAGACTTTCCTATAGCCTAAGAGAGTAAAATCACAGTAAGTACACCACTCTTAGAAATATTCAAGCCTAAAACTTTGGGGGGTTTTTTTGCTTTTTTTTTTTTTTTTTAATTTTTATTTATTTATTTTTTCATTTATTTTATTAGTTGGAGGCTAATTACTTTACAATATTGTAGTGGTTTTTGCCATACATTGACATGAATCAGACATGGATTTACATGTGTTCCCATCCTGATTCCCCCTCCCGCCTCCCTTCCCACCCCATCCCTCTGGGTCTTCCCAGTGCACCAGCCCCGAGCACGTGTCTCATGCATCCAACCTGGGCTGGTGATCTGTTTCACCCTTGATAGTATACTTGTTTCAGTGCTGTTCTCTCGGATCATTCCACCCTTGCCTTCTCCCACAGAGTCCAAAAGTCTGTCCTGTACATCTGTGTCTCTTTTTCTGTTTTGCATATAGGGTTATCGTTACCATCTTTCTAAATTCCATATATACCCGTTAGTATACTGTATTGGTCTTTATCTTTCTGGCTTACTTCACTCTGTATAATGGGCTCCAGTTCCACCCATCTCATTAGAACTGATTCAAATGTATTCTTTTAAATGGCTGAGTAATATTCCATGGTGTATATGTACCACAGCTTCCTTATCCATTCGTCTGCTGATGGGCATCTAGGCTGCTTCCATGTCCTGGCTATTATAAACAATGTTGCGATGAACATTGGGGTGCACGTGTGTCTTTCAGATCTGGATTCCTCAGTGTGTATGCCCAGGAGTGGGATTGCTGGGTCATATGGCAGTTCTATTTCCAGTTTTTTAAGGAATCTCCACACTGTTCTCGATAGTGGCTGTACTAGTTTGCATTTCCACCAACAGTGTAGAGGGTTCCCTTTTCTCCACACCCTCTCCAGCATTTATTGCTTGTAGACTTTTGAATAGCAGCCATCCTGACTGAGGTAATGGTACCTCATTGTGGTTTTGATTTGCATTTCTCTGATAATGAGTGATGTTGAGCATCTTTTCATGTGTTTGTTAGCCATCTGTATGTCTTCTTTGGAGAAATGTCTGTTTAGTTCTTTGGCCCATTTTTTGATTGGGTCATTTATTTTTCTGGAATTGAGCTTCAGGAGTTGCTTGTATATTTGTGAGATTAATCCTTTGTCTGTTGCTTTGTTTGCTATTGTTTTCTCCCATTCTGAAGGCTGTGTCTTTTCACCTTGTTTATAGTTTCCTTTGTTGTGCAAAAGCTTTTAAGTTTCATTAGGTCCCATTTGTTTATTTTTGCTTTTATTTCCAATATTCTGTGAGGTGGGTCATAGAGGATCCTGCAGTGATTTATGTAATGAATATAGTAAAGTTGCAGGATATAAAATTAACACACAGAAATCCCTTGCATTCCTATACACTAACAATGAGAAAACAGAAAGAGAAATTAAGGAATCAATATCATTCATCATTGCAACAAAAAGAATAAAATACTTAGGAGTATATCTACCTAAAGAAACAAAAGACCTATACATAGAAAACTATAAAACACTGGTGAAAGAAATCAAAGAGGACACAAACAGAAGGAGAAATATACCGTGTTCATGGATTGGAAGAATCAATATTGTCAAAATGATTATACTACCCAAAGCAGTCTATAGATTCCATGCAATCCCTATCAAGCTACCAACGGTATTCTTCACAGAACTAGAACAAATAATTTCACAACTTGTATAGAAATACAAAAACTCTTGAATAGCCAAAGCAATCTTGAGAAAGAAGAATGAAACTGGAGGAATAAACCTGCCTGACTTCAGGCTCTACTACAAAGCCACAGTCATCAAGACAGTATGGTACTGGCACAAAGACAGAAATATAGATCAATGGAACAAAATAGAAAACCCAGAGATAAATCCACAAACCTATGGACACCTTATCTTTGACAAAGGAGGCAAGGATATGCAATGGAAAAAAGACAACCTCTTTAACAAGTGGTGCTGGGAAAACTGGTCAACCACTTGTAAAAGAATGAAACTAGAACACTTTCTAACACCATACACAAAAATAAACTCAAAATGGATTAAAGATCTAAATGTAAGACCAGAAACTATAAAACTCCTAGAGGAGAATATAGGCAAAACACTCTCCGACATAAATCAAAGCCTAAAACTCTGAACTCAGCCTTCACAAAGTGCTGGCAGATCATCAGTCCTGTCATTTCTACATTTTAAAGTTATTTCTTAATTCATTCGAATTCTCTCCTAACCCCACAGCTATTTTCTTAGTTCAGCTACTTATCACATGCATTTAAATTCAGCTCGATGGCAACTTCAATTATGTGGAATACAGTGGAATAGTGGCAAACAAGGCAGACATAAAGAGCCTCTGAAGAAACATCTGACAGATGGTCACACACTAAGAACACAGAGTTTACTCATAAAACAGCTTCAGTGCCTCGCACTCTTACTTCAGATATGTTTATTGATTTCTGAATTCATATAGCAGTATAGCAGATACAAATTAAGTGTTAAGACCAGACATGAGATACCTAAAGAGAGGGAGTTGAATGGAAGTGCACACTGCTAGGCTGACTGAAAGAACAACTGGGAAAACTGAAAATTTGACATAAAATTCCAAAATGCATACTACTCTGGAGCAGGAGTTTAGGATCAAACAGCCCTACAAAATTCAAGGAGCACCAATGGACTCACTATGTCAGAACTCAGTACATTACTATTGTCAGCCAAGGTCAACTAAAACATGCCTAGATATGTCTAAGATATTTTATATAGAAGGGCAGGAGTGTGTGGGTGCATGATTAGAAAAAAAAGTTCCCTTCAATATATTTAAAAATTATAAAAATAATAATTTAAAGACCAAACCTGTGTCTGAAAACTTTAACTATCAAAAATGATTCATTTTCTGAAGATTTCTGGTTTTTTTTTGGTCCATTTCAAATATATCATAAGCTTCTTGAGGGCAGAAATAATATCATTTGCCTTTCTGTATCACATGGGGTTAGCATGGTACCTTACAAAACATAGGGATTAATAAATGTATGTTTTCATAAAGAAATGATAAAGAACACATTCTAGATATTAGCCTCTGACTAAAAGATAATTTTCATATGTGATTTGTTTGGTATTGCTAATGAATAAAATATTCTAGAGACACAAAAATTCCCTTATACCTTTGTATTTTGGCATTTAATATGCTCTGAAATAAATTAAAATAGTGTGAATAAATTTCTTCGTTCAAATATCCCAGCCTAGGCTTTAAATGAAGTTGCTATTTAGCAGAAGAGGTTTGGCCTGACATTGTATTAACATGTTTGTTTTATATTCATTCAACACTTGATGCCATCTACCAACAGGAAAAATATCCCTAAGATTGATTTACGAGAGAGAGAGAATAGCAAGAGACTCTGATCCAGTCTAGTGAGCCAGTTACTGAATTATCTTCTTAGCTGAATGGAAATAAAACTCATGAAACATTTCTGTTGACATAAAGACCCTTAGCTGGGATTATACTTTTTCAGAAAATGATTTCACATATGTGCTTTCCTCCACTGTTCTGTAATTTCTCCAGAAGCAATGTAATTCAGTACTTCAAACTGTGGCTACATTGGGACACAAAAGATTTCAAGATTCACTCTTTTGGATGACCTTAATTTACTTGTCAGATAAAAATGCCAAATGATACAGGGATAATTGGAAAATGTGAGTTTGGTACAACTTGATGGAGAGGCAGAAGCAGAAGCAGGTAGTGCAGCATGATGAAACACTTTCTGTCATTTTTTTTTTTTAAAGGAATTTTTGTCTGCATTAATAAATGGTCAGCATGCCTTGCTACAATAGGCTTCATGTGACAAGTATCAAAGAACAGTGAAAGGAGATCGAGGCATTTAAACACCTGGTACTATTGTTAACATTCTAAATGTCAAGAATTTAATTTGTGATTGTCTATATTTCAGATAGTTATTGGAAGCTCTGATAGGTCTTTGATAACATTTCTTTGCAACTGAAATACTCATGTTCCCAAAATACATATTTTATCATTAAAAAAAAAAAAACCCATCAAGTGTCAAATAGAATTTCCTTCTAAATTTCACAAATTCCCTGGATTACTGACTTGGAATCTATTATGTTCAAATACTGTTCAACAAGTATCATAATAATAATAGTTGGTATTTGCATTACGGTAGGTTATATATATATATATATATGGGCTTCCCTGGTGGTTCAGACAGTAAAGAATCTGCCTGCAATGCAGGAGACATGGGTTTGATCCCTAGGTTGGGAAGATCCCCTGGAGAAGGACATGGCAACCCACTCCAGTATTCTTGCCTGGAGAATCCCCATGGACAGAGGAGCCTGGTGGGCTACAGTCCACGGGGTCGCAAACAATCGGACATGACTGAATGATTAAACACAGCATACAGCACAGTACAGGCATATATATGCATCTGAGGTTATAGCTTTTTAATGTAAAGGTTAGTGTGATTTGAGGGAAGCAGACTTGTAATTAAATGTATAGAGATCACAAGTTTCACAAGGCTTATAAATGATCTATTTAGAATCTATTTTTTAGAAAAAATCCTGAGAAAAAACACACATTGATTACTTAGAAAACGTTCTATAGAATTTCCTGAGGAAATTCTCACTCACTGACTCATTTATCCATTCAAAAATGACAAAAATACTAACCATTTAGAATGTGCTAAACACTATGAAATAAGCATTTGGGAAACAAAAACAAACACTAATGTATATTTTCCTGTTCTCATAGTAGTTTATCTTCCGTGAAGGGGTTAGAGATGTAAGCCTTAGTTGTGGTATAGTAAAATTGTTGCTAAAATGGAGGTATGTATGAAGGTCATGTGATAAGAGCATGAGAGTAATAACCTTGATAGGAAGAAGTGAAAGAGGGTTGATAAAGGCGATTCTGACTGGAATGATTAAATATGCAGTCACCAAGGTAATGAACAGATATTGGGACATTCTATTTGAAGAAATGACATCACAAGTCTGGAGACACAAAATAGCTCAACATCTTGAGGAGTTGTTGCGGTGTACTTTGGGATGTCTGGGACATAGATCAAGAGACTGAACTGGAGGTTGGAAAGAGAGAGGCAAAGGGTGGATCATGACAATTTAAACTGACATCAGTCAGTGTGCTTATGTTTTTCTCAAGTTACCATTCACACTCAGGTTCAGAAGTAGAGGCACTGGAGATTTGAGTTTCATCAAAATTGCCTTACTGGAGATATAAACTCTTGCAAATATATGGGAAGGATCTGCCTGCAGATAAATTCAATGGAGAAGAAAGCAGAAGTGAGAGAGAGGAAGTACTGAGAACATAGTTGGAGAGCCTGGATTCAGCTTGAATCTCACTTTTCATTAAGCCAGTTAGGGATTTGTTACTTGAATTTGATAGTCCTATTTAATGTAATAAACCAAAGAGGGAAGACTTTAGTTGTATTTATCCACTTACATATACTAATATGGGCTTTCTTGGTGGCTCAGTGGTAAAGAATCTGCCTGCCAATGCAGGAGACATGGGTTCGATCCCTGGGTCAGGAAAATCTCCCAGAGGAGGAAATGGCCACCCACTCCAGTATTTTTGCCTGAGAAATCCCATGGACAGAGGAGCCTGGTGGGCTGCAGTCCATGGGATTGCAAAGAGTTGGACATGACTGAGCATCTACTTAACAACAACAATATCCTAATAGACAGGAAAGGAAGAGTAAGTGGGTCTTTATAGTTACAAGAAAACTGGGTTTTTATATTTCCAAGAAAAATTTCTCATTGCTTATTATGTTGCATGAGCTGGAGATTTCCTATCATCATTTACTTTTTTTTTCAATTGATGTTGAATACAGCCTCCCGAGTATGTTTTTCCCCACAACTAGATGGATAGGATTGGAAGGATAAGGTGAAATGGGATGGGGGAGGGTTACTTTTATAAAATAACTTTCTGTTAAACAAAGAATATCAAATTCTCTGCCAGAAGATTCCTTTTTTATTTAACAGACAGATTAGATTCAGGGGAAATCAGTCCTATTTAGCACATATTTAATAGATCTTATGCACTGACTTAATAAAAATTGCATGGATGTAAAAACAAACCAAAAATAAAAACAAATGAACTGACATTTCTGGCAAGTTGAGCATGACAGCATATTAAAATCAGATTGTGGAAAAATCTGCCCATTTAAACCCATCCAATTATAAACTCATTACCACCAAATCTGGATCTAAACAAATTCCTGTGGAAGACTTTTACTTCATTTTGTCATTAATGATAAAGCAGATTTAAGACTACAGTTGTTCCTTGTATGGCTTCAGTAGAAGTATCTTTTGAAATCACAGAAACCAGCAATGTTGGGGTGTGACTGTAATTTCTCTCAGTTTTATGGACCCAAGCACTGTGTCCTAAGCAATTTAGATCCCAGGCATCTAATAGGAGCCTGCTACTCTTTATGTCAGAACTCATTTTATTATCCCCTGAAAGTGAATAAGTTGTATGGTAAATTTTTGATCATTGCTTGAAATTGTTTGAAGCCTTTTCTGAGTAACACCAAACCATTTACCTCAGCCTTTAACCAGTCACTATGGTTAACATTCAGAAAACTAAGATCATGGCATCTGGTCCCATCACTTCATGGGAAATAGATGGGGAGACAGTGGAAACAGTGTCAGACTTTTTTTGGGGGGGCTCCAAAATCACTGCAGATGGTGACTGCAGCCAGGAAATTAAAAGATGCTTACTCCTTGGAAGGAAAGTTATGACCAACCTAGACAGCATATTAAAAATCAGAGACATTTCTTTGTCAACAAATATCCATCTAGTCAAGGCTATGGTTTTTCCAGTGGTCATGTATGGATATGAGAGTTGGACTGTGAAGAAAGCTGAGCGCTGAAAAATTGATGCTTTTGAACTATGGTGTTGAAGAAGACTCTTGAGAGTCCCTTGGACTGCAAGGAGATCCAACCAGTCCATCCTAAGGGAGATCAGTCCTGGGTGTTCATTGGAAGGACTGATGCTGAAGCTGAAACTCCAATACTTTGGCCACCTCATGCGAAGAGTTGACTCGTTGGAAAAGACCCTGATGCTGGGAGGGATTGGGGGCAGGAGGAGAAGGGGATGACAGAGGATGAGATGGCTGGATGGCATCCCCGACTCGGTGGACATGAGTTTGAGTAAACTCTGGGAGTTTGTGATGGACAGGGAGGCCTGGCGTGCTGCGATTCATGGGGTCGCAAAGAGTTGGACACGACTGAGCGACTGAACTGAACTGAACTGATAACTGGTTCTGAAAGATTTAAGGAGAATTAATCCTTTTTTATTTTATTTTATTTATTTTTTAAAAATTTATTTTTAACTGAAGGATAACTCTTTTACAGTATTGCGTTGTTTCTGCCAGACATCAACATGAATCAGCCATAGGTATACATACGTCCCCTCGCTCTGAGCCTCCCTCCCACCTCCTCCCCATCCCGCCCCTCTAGGGTGTCACAGGGCACCAGTCTGAGCTCCCTGAGTCATACAGAAAATTCCCACTGGCCATCTATTTTACATATAGGAGTGTTTCCATGCAACCCTGATTTTAAAAAGGCCAGAGTCCTACAAAACTATGGCTTGATTCAATTTTCTCAGTGTCCCTCAATTATTTATGTTATGCTTTCCCAGAGACCACAAGTGAGGTTTCCAAGTTAAATATTCTGTATTGGAAGCTAGAAGCTAAGCACAGTATTACTCTACTATTTACTGCCATTATTTTCAAGAAAATAAGACTCTTTGCTTTGCATATTGACCTCTCACTAAATTTTTACATCTTTGTCTAGAGAATCAAGTTAACTTAAAACTGAGGCTGAGTATTATGACTCTGAAAACACGATAGTAAATACGCTCTAAAAGAATGGTAAACTAGGGCTTCCCTGGCGGTCCAGTGATTAAGAATCTGGCTTGCAATGCAAGGGACGTGAGTTTGCTCCCTGGTTTGGGAAGATTTCACATATGGTGGACTAAGCCCATCTGCCACAACTACTGAGCAAGCACTTTAGAGCTCCTGCTCTGCAACAAGAGAGACCTCTGCAATGAAGAGTCGCCACAGCCAGAGAAAGTCCGCGAGCAGCAACGGAGACCCACTACAGCCGAAAAATTAAATAAATAAATACAGCTTTTAAAAGCGTTAAAAAAATAAAAGAGTGGTGAACTAAAAGGGAAAAGTTTTCTGACATACCCATGAACAATCTCATGTAATATGAACCAGTACTGTGTTTTATTTATTCATCTTTTAAATCAGTATCTTCACAATTCGATACTGATTGTAGACAAACTGCATATATGCCATCTTGGTAGACAGAATGATAAATCTATTTCAATATGTTGATGACCTGGGTTTCATTTTCAAAAGCTAGAATTGATTTCTGGATATAAATAACTCTGCCAATTTACTACTGCCATAAACAATTATATAATCATCAACTTAATCAAAACTAAAATAATTTTCTTTGATAGACAAAAGGTAATTGATCAAAAGTCTACAAACTAGACCACCTATTCTGTTTTGTAGAACAAACTTTTCCCATGATTTCTTCAAGAAAGCATGCTGAACAACTATGCAGCTCAACATATATGGGAGCAGTTCTCCTTGGGCTTCTTTTTGATGACTTGGAACACCTGCTTTGAAAGTTTTCCAGGCCAGAATCATCTTTCCACAGTACCCTGTGGTGTGAAACTCTAGGCTCTCAGTCTACAGAATGTTTAACTCTGGGAGCACATCCAAATCCACTTCCTAAGGACAGTCTTCGCTTTGCCTGCAGCCCATTTCAGTGCCCATGTGGGAAGGTTTTATTTTCACATGAGCAAAAATATTGGTTGGATATCTTGGCCTTAATAGTGGAAAGATTTCTGCATCTTCTTCATCTTATTTTTAAAGCACCCGCATCATCCCTCAATACAAGAATAGAGACTCTAAGCACTCATTAAAGACTAGCCTTAAAATTTCAGTAAGGGTTCCCTTGTTGCTCAGCTGCTAAAGAATCTGCCTGCAATGTGGGATACCTGGGTTCGATCCCTGGGTTGGGAAGATCCCCTGGAGAAGGGAAAGACTGTCACTCAAGTACTCTGGCCTGGAGAATTCCACGGACTGTATAGTCCATGGGGTCGCAAAGAGTGGGACATGACTGAGTGACTTTCACTTTCACTTTTCAAGCATCTCTTAGGATATCTCTTCAGTTCTGTCTCTGAAAACTGCCTCCACCCCAGGGTAGGGTCTTGGAAGACTGTTCTTTCTGGCTCAGGCTCCCAGACATGAATTGGATTAGGGATGGAGATCTGACTCAAGCTGGGTCACTCATGGCCTCTCTTCCAGGAATTTGGGATAGGATTCACAGTATTTGCCAATTTTAATCCATGATTGATATGAAGGGGAAATGTGAATTTGTAAGTTATGGGGCAGATAGATATTCTTTCCTAAAGGAACACAGACAGGTAAAACTAGTGTTTAGAGAGAGAAACAGAGATGCGTGACTGTGTAGACCAAGAGAAAGACTGACTGCCTTTCATTTCAAGAGTTTTCTGATTTCCTGTTTCAGCCCTTTTTGAAGCCTAGGTTTACTCCCCACATTTGCACTCTAGTCCTACCTGGCATATTCTTGTATCTCTTTTTCGCTAACTTAGCTCACGGTATACCAATGGAAAAGCCACCTTCAATCAGTGGTGCTTAACCTTGGTCGGGTCTGCTTTTATTAAAAGTTGTAATCAGAAAACATCACATGAAACACACTTCTGCATTTGGTGAAAAAAACTCTGCTTGAGGCCATTAATCTCAATTCCCTCCTTATATATTTCCTACAGCATCTGGGCTTAATATTAAGAGTGTGACCACTTCTTAGGTCTCTGCTGCTGCCAGAAGTCTCAGAAGTAGAGATCGTACACACATACATTGCTAGTAATAACTATCAAGACAAGACTTGTTCCTTCTTGTTTTTATGGAACTAATCTTTTACTTCTAGTACAAATTTATGAAACATTTTTTTATATGTGTTTTAAACTGCCTTGAATAGTTTTTAGGGGGGAGAGAAATGCAAGTGAAAAACAGCAGTCCTCTGTTTAGTTAATCAAACTTTCTGAGAAACCATTCTTATAAAAATTAAGGACAATTTAGATATGTTAGTATACATGTGGGAAAAGTCATGCTACTTACAGCTGCAAGCATTCAGCTTTATTCCTAAAAATGAAATGTAACTTTAACTGTAATTCTTTCTTAAGTCTAATGAATGATATTAATGATTTTATATTAGTTATTTATATGTCTGGGTGCATTCTGTTAAACAATATTTTAAGTAATTCTAGATAATTAGCAGAAAGTGTAATAGAGGTCACTTCTATCCTCCTTTAAAACCCGTGAGAAGAATTCCCAAATTCCATATGTTTACTGGATTGATTCATGTGTTAAGTACCATCCCTTACCCCCGGCAATGGAGGTGTGTAAAATCTAGGTCGTTTCCAGTGACTTTTTCTATATTGCTTCTCTTCTGAAGATTGACAAAGTATTTGCCAAATTGCTTTTATTTTCCATACTGAGTATTGACATTCTCCACTTGTCCTAATCCCCTGATTTCCAGAGTATAAGCTACTGGAACTCTTAAGCTAGGGTTGCATATAAAACTCTCTCAACTATCTTCGCAAATATGGACCAAGTAAGACGCCCCTTCTCTTCCTATGTATACAAGTTCTAAGGCCTTAGCAGTCTCTGGATGTCACTGATTAAGGTAAGAATAGAATTACCCTATCAACTTTTTATTTACTTACTTTTGACATTCATTTTCTGTAAAGTATTTCTCTATCTTAGGCAGTAAGAACACTAGGCGAAATGGTGACAGAGACAGTTTCATATGCGAAAGTATGTTTTTAACAAAAACTCATTAAATTTATATTGCCTGCTTCTATTAATAATCTCAAGGTAGGACAGAGTCTAATTATGAAAGATATACTTTTAAAATCCTTAAAAGTAAATAGCAATTGTTAAGGTGCATAACTTAAAAGAAAATGACCATGGGTGTTAGTTGCATATCTTAACTACATGTTTATGTTTAATATAATTTGAAATCTATCATCTCAGTGGGCAGTTAAGCAAGAAGAGAAAGAGAAAATGACAAAAAGACAGGTAGCTGGTTATAAAAAGATGCAGCTCCTAAGATGGATAAATACAAACAGTGAGAAATAGGTCTCTAATGGACAGAAATTAGCTGTCAACAATTGAAAAGGATTCAAAAGGCATTTTGAGTTGCAGTACAGAGCATGACAGAAAAAAGAAGAATGTGCTAACGGTAATTAGATAACCCAAATCTCCTTGGTATGTTTCCACTTGGTGCTCTGTTTGGCCAGGCAATTTAGGTTAATTTGGAAAAGAATGGAGTAGGCCTCCTTCTAGTCATTTTTGTAAGCAAAAATGTGACTTAAAAAAAGTTAAAAATTCTCCACCTGCATTTATTCCATAACTTGAAAAAGTAAAAATCCTTCATCAAATAAGATATTCTATGCTTATTACTTATAGAAGTCATAGCATAACTAATTGGAGAAGGCAGTGGCACTCCACTCCAGTACTCTTGCCTGGAAAAGCCCATGGACCGAGGAGCCTGGTGGGCTGCAGTCCATGGGGTTGCTAAGAGTGGGACACGACTGAGCGACTTCACTTTCCCTTTTCACTTTCATGCATTGGAGAAGGAAATGGCAGCCCACTCCAGTGTTCTTGCCTGGAGAATCCCAAGGACGGGGGAGCCTGGTGGGCTGCCATCTATGGGGTCACACAGAGTCGGACACGACTGAAGTGACTTAGCAGCAGCAGCAGCAGCATAACTAATATCTATTCTGAGCCAAAAGCACAGCTTTCAATATACAGCTACATATGGTTTTCTGTGCGTTGCATATTGTTTTGCAATGAAATCATTTGTTTAGTTATTTATTTAATTTTTAAAAATTTATAGTGGGGTAGGTGGTTATGGGTACATAAATCATGTCATTTCTACTTGAAAACTGAAAAGAATTCCCACAGAGGATACCGTAAGTGAGCGTCCTTGCCAGAATTACATCCTTTTTCTTCCTTCTTAATTCTTTTCCTTTCTTTTTCTGGTCCTGCTATTTCTAACTCAGTTCAGCAATTTGAACATTGCACTACCCACCTCATGTCCAATCAGTCTCTACATTCCATCAATAATTCCATCCTAATATTTTAATATTCACTACCTTTCTCACAGCTTAATTCACTGCCTTGACTTTTATTCGTAAACCACAGTGCTGATTCCTATTTCATCTATTTACAGCTTCTATCCACCCCCTACCACAGTCTATCCCATGGACACTGCCAACCTTTTAATCCTAAAATGCTGCCTTCACCTTGACCTTCCTAACCTGATTCTTTCCAGTTGTTTCCACAGCCCTTAACTTGCTCTGCAGGACCTAAAAACAATTTAAACTAAGTCTACCTTTCTGGCTCCTGTCTTCCTATAGTTAGCACAGACTCACTCCAGCCAAAAAGATCTGCAGCAATATCACCGTCTCAGTGCCTCTGTTGTCCTTTCAACCTTGAAAGACTTTTTGACCACTCTCTACCTATTCCTATTCGATTTATTCCTCAGTATCAAGTCCCATATCATATATAATGTAAAGCACTTTGGTGTATGTCTAGCAGTTTGAAGTGAACTGAAGTCGCTCAGTCGTGTCCGACTCTTCGCAACCCTGTGGACTTTAGTCTACCATGCTCCTCTGTCCATGGGATTTTCCAGGCAAGGGTACTGGAGTGGGTTGCCATCTCCTTCTCCAGAGTTCTTCTCCTTTCTTTTTCTATCACAGGTTCACTCAAAAATTTCTATTGCACTCAGTGAAGGAGTCTCCCTCAGAAGAAGGGTAGTAATTACTATAACAAACACTGTTTAAAGTGCTTTCATATGCCATTCCCAGTTTTAAACACTTCACAGGTACCGACCCATTTAATCTCCACAACAATCATATGATATAGTAGTATGTTTAGCTTTGCTTCATTGTTGGAGAAATGAAGGCACAGAGTTTAAGTAACCTGCCCATGGTTATGTAGATAGAAATGGCAGAACTAGATAAACAAACAGTCTATTTTTGAGGATGACCTTCTAGCCATTATGCTACACTGCCTGTTGACACTTGACTTTTTGTAATTTAAATATTTAAAAGGACGGTAGCCTGACCCATAAATAATTTGATTACATTGAAACAGGAGAGACAGTGGTTTTGGGTCCACAAGATAATACTGCTGCAATGGGACTGATATCTCACAAGTTGAAGTGTGGGGCTTTCTTGGCTGAATCTTCAATGCTTAAGCCTTGGAAGGTCAGCTCACCTTGGGTAATCTCACCCATCCTTATATGTTACCTGTAAAAATTAAGCAAACACCAACACTAAAACCAGCCAACTAATCTCAAACTAAGCTAAAACTGGGCGTGAAAAAAAAATGCCAGTGGGAAGAATTAGAGAATGACTTGGTTGCTACTGTAGAATGTCTACATTCTATAAGAAGACAATGAAGAATATAGTTTTGTTTTGTTTTTTTAAGTATAGTACTGAATTTGCTGAAATGGAATGTCAGAGTTGAAAATTAATACCAATAAAGTCAGTATTGAGCTTCCCCGGTGGCTCACACAGTAAAGAATATGTGTGCAAGGCAGGAGACTAGGGTTCAATCCCTGGGTCAGGAATATCCCCTGGAGAAGGAAATGGCTACTGCCTCCAGTATTCTTGCCTAGGAAATCCCATGGACAGAAGCGCCTGGCGAGCCCCAGTCCATGGGGTCACAAAGGGTCGGATGTGACCGAGGGACTAACACTTCGCTTCAAAGTCAGGATTAATAACCAATACTTAGTGAGCTGTAACCACATGAGGCTGGATAATCTGCTAAGAATTTTACACTGTACACTCAGAAGAACACTAGAAAGTAGGTGGCGTTCTTCTCCCCATTTTTCAAACACAGAAACGGAGACACAGGGTGGCTAACTGACTTGCTCAAATCTGATAGCTAGGAAGTTGTATAACACAGAGAACCCTGCTCAGTATTATGCAACAACCTAAATGCAAAAAGAATTTGAAAAAGAATAGACACATGTATACAGATAACTGAATCACAGCATTGTTAATCAACTAAACTCCAATACGGGGCTTCCTTGGTGACGCAAAGGTAAAGAATCTACCTGACAATGCAGGAAAAGTGGGTTTGATCCCTGTGTCAGGAAGATCCTCTAGAGAAGGAAACAGCAATCCACTCCAGTATCCTTGCCTAAGGAATCCCATGGACAGAGGAGCCTGGTGGGTTATAGTCCATGGGGTTGCAAAGAGTCAGATGCAACAGAGAATAAACAACAACAACAAAAACTCTCCAATAAAAAAATTAAAAGTTTTAAAAAAAAGATTTAAATCCAGGATTCAGTGCAAAGCTTGAGCTTTTAACCAAAATTCTTCATTGTTACTCTTTAGTTGTCTATGTATCTGTGAACTATCTGCCAAATGGAATTGCTCTAATCAGTTGCCATCATAAAAATGTCCTTGTTCTTTATGCTTTCCTTTACATCTTTCCTTTCCTTCATGACCAAGGGCCAGGCCCTTTTCTATGACATTTTTGTCAGCTGCCAAGTTCAGTGATAATTAAGGTTATAACGAGAGTTAACATTTCATAATCACAACAGGAGGGAGTCACTCCCAAACCTCCCTTCAGCTTTACTCTTCTCCACAGCACTTCTCATCATCCTTCCTAGATGGGAGTTTCCTGGGACACAGACTCTTCTATGGGGCTCTGCATGCTATAGGTTTACTGAAGAGTGACCTCAGCATGGACATGTAGGAGAGTGAGAGAAGCAGAAATGGCAAAATGGAGTCGCTGAACTGTGCCGTGTTGGCTAGAAGGACCTCAGCAATCTTAGGTAGTTCTGGAGCTGAACTGGCCCTTCAGAATTGTCCTGAATTGAAGTGATGAGACTAATCTTTGTGCCCCTCATTAAGCAAGTTTTCAACTCTGGCTGCCCTTGGGGAAAGGGGGCTGTCTCTGGGGCATATAACCTCTTTTGAACAGAGGCAGTACCCAGTAAGGAATTCAGCTGTTGAGTCTTCAGCAAGCAGTGCTCCCAGGAGCTGAAAGGAAAAGCTGAGTGCTCTCCTAAAGGAGAGCTTGAGGTCACACACCTTAGCTCTGCATCACCTGGCATTCTAAACATCATACTTACTGCTTGTGTATTGTCTTTCTCCTCTCTTTCTCTCCTTCCATAAGCCATGGAAGAGCAGGAATCTTTGGTTTTGCTTTATTTCTAGCACGTAGAATGTGTGTGTGCCAAGTCGTTTCAGTCGTGTCCAACTCTTCACGACCTCATGGACTGTAGCCTTCCGGGCTCCTCTGACCATGGAATTCTCCAGGCAAGAATAGTGGAGTGGGTTGCCATGCCCTCCTCCAGAGGATCTTCCCGACCCAGGGATCGAACCCACATCTCTTATGTCTCCTGCATTGGCAGGTGGGTTCTTTACCACTAGTGCCTCCTGGGAAAGTGCATGTAGAATAGCACTTAGTAAAGATGCAGAAGGGGTTCTCACAGACACTTGTTGAATGAATCAGTGTACAAACAAATGAATACATATTTTGTGTCCTGATGAGAAAATTAAAACTTAAACAAACTAAACTGCCCTCCTCAGGGTCTAATTCCTAGAGAGTAGCAGAGCTTGGATTCTGATACAGACTGGTCTGGTCCAAGTGCTAAATCACTTCACTAGGAAGTTTCTCATTTTTATAGCAAGGGAAGATAATTTGGCACATTACCTTTATTTAATTGATGAGGAATTAAAGTCTATAGTGGAGAATCCTCATGAGCCAAGACACCAAGTCCTGTGTTTTCTACCTGAATATACCATTTTCCTTTATCAATTAGAACGTACACCTGAGTAACCCAGCCTGGGGCCAGTCGGTGACACAGTCATGCGGCACATTAATCTTGGTGTCTATGTTGCTTTTCTAACATAGCACCTTTACTTCTATGATATTGAGATTCATGAAGTGTCCCAGATAACTTAATTTCCAGGACTTCTTCAACTGGCCAACTTTCATTTGAAGGTGTGGCATAGGATGGCTCAGCTCCAGTTTTCTCAGGAGCCTCTGGTGAGCAGGTCATAATTCACTGTGTCTTGAAAGTCCAGAAACCAAATATGAACTGTCAAGGAGAAATATGCAGACTCACATGCTGGCAGATAGCAAGCATGTGTTAGAAATGAAATGGATGATTCCCAAGGTTCCAGCACATTCTGTAAGGGTGAATTTTTAAGGCTAAAATCGTCTCTAGGGAATTTGGAAGTTATGACAGCTATAGTTATGAAAATGAAAATATATTTAGAAGGATTTATTTTTAGGGTAGATGAAGTGAAGGTGATAAAAAAATCAGATGTATTAGCAATGGTTTCAGAAAAGTCAGTTATGGAAAGCTTGCTCAGATAGGCTTCTCTGTCTCCAAAACAACAGATAACTGGAAGAAAAATAAAAACTCAAGGTTTTAGCTTCAGTGGCAAGATAATAAACAGATGCCATGATATGACCCCTGCCTACCCCTACGGCCGCTTATCCTGTATTTCCTATACCAAGATCATCAGTCTGTCATTCCTTACCGCTATCCTTTGCACCCTCTGGTGAAGTTGCTGGTTTTCTAAGTAAAGCATGCATCGGAATTACTTGGAGGGCTCGTTAAAACAGAATGTGCGGTTGAACCCGGGGCCCCAGAGTTTCGGATTCACTAGGTGTGAGTTAGGGTCTGAAAAGCAGCATTTTTAACATGTTCCCAGGTGCTGTTGCATGCTTCTGGTGCAGCATTCACACTTTGAGAACCACAGTCCTAAGCATATTGAATTTTTTTTTTCTGTTGCTAGAAAGTCTGATAAAATTTCATCTCTACCTGCACACACGAGAGATTCCCCAACCCTCTCATCCCACCCTCCATCCCCATAATTTCCACAGTGAAGTTTTATTTAACTTTAAAGTCTCCTTCAAGGCATTTTATTTTTTTTATTTTGGAAACCTTCCTTGACATATTTGGGTTTTTCTCCGTGTACTCCATGAAGCGTCACATGTAACCCTTGTGTAATTTTCTGAACCTCTCAATTAGCTTTTGTGAAAGCCAGAAACAAGTTTATTCTTCTCATCTTTGAATACCCAGGGCTTGCCTCTATATCTGGCCCTTATTAATATTTTTTGATTGAGTGAAGGGATGAAGAAATAAATTGAACAACTGAACATTCTTATGCGTGCTTTAGTGTTTGCTGCTTCCTTTCAAGTGCCCTTGACTTTCCTTCTCATTATGTCAAATTTAGGAACAAACTTTGTATCAAAGTTAGAAATAAAGTCTTTTACTTCCAAGGATAAAAACTCATGCAACAACATTGGAAACATTGCCAATATTATTCCTTCATCTCAGAATGATGATAGGAAGTGTGTATAAATGTAGGACATATGTATATCATATATGAATATATTACATATGTATATATGGGGCTGCTAGGAGATCAAACCAGTCAATCCTAAAAGAAATTAGCCTTGAATATTCATTAGAGGGACTGGTGCTGAAGCTGAAACTCCAATACTTTGGCCACCTGATGTGAAGAACTGACTCATTAGAAAAGCACCTGATTTTGGGAAAGATTGAAGGCAGGAGGAGAAGGGGACAACAGAGGATGAGATGGATGGCATCACCGACTCAATGGATGTGAGTTTGAGCAAGCTCCAGGAGTTGGTGATGGACGGGGAAGCCTGGCATGTGCAGTCCATGGAGTCACAAAGAGTCGGACACGGCTTGACAACTGAACTGATACACATATACGGGGCTTCCCTGGTAGCTCTGCTGGTAAAGAATCTGCCTGCAATGCAGGAGACCCCAGTTTGATTCCTGAGTTGGGAACATCCCCTTGAGAAGGGATAGGCTACCCACTCTATTCTTAGACTTCTCTGGTGGCTTTGAGAGTAAAGAATCCACCTGCAATGTGGGAGAACTGGGTTTGATCCCTGGGTTGGGAAGATCTCCTGGAGGAGGGCATGGCAACCCACTCCAGTATTTTTACTTGGAGAACCCCCATGGACAGAGGAGCCTGGTGGGCTACAGTCCATGGGGTTGCAAAGAGTCGGACACCACTAGCCATCAAGCAGAGCACAGCACACACATATATGGACTCGCCAGGTGGCCCTAGTGGTAAAGAACTTGCCTACCAATGCAGGGGACGTAAGACACGGGTTACATCCCTGAGTGGGAAGGCCCCCTGGAGGAGGGCGTGGCAGCCCACTCCAGTGTTCTTGCCTGGAGAATCCCATGGACAGAGGAGCCTGGTGGGCTACAGTCCATGGGGTCACAAAGAGCTGGACAGGACTGAATGACTTAGCATGCATGCACACATACACACATATAAAAATATACACATATACATGTGTATGCTAACTTCAGTAAGTTATATTACAATGTTTGTTTACAGAAAAGTTGAAACTTATTGTTGAAAAAAAATCATTCACTCTGCTTTCCTGTTTTGCATACATCACATATAAAATAACCGTTTAATTTAAAAATACTTAGAGTGCAAAAGCATTTTCAAAGGACGCTCAGTGTTCCAAGACTTAAGAGAACGTGGAATTCAGTTTGTTGTGAATCCGCTCTTTTATAGCTGGTGGCGAGTTTGCCCCGCTTTGCTCCTTTGCCTGTGGCATAGTCAGTAACACACTCACACACGTCTTGCTCAGGCTTGTGCATACACAGCTAAAGCTTTTAAATGGCTCCTGTTATTTTGCCAAGAATTCCTGTTACTCAGTTTAAATTCACTGAACTACTGTTTCCCTTGAAAAAGTCACGTGTAACACAAATACTTAAGTTGCTTCTTAATTCTTCACACTGGCCGTGGTAGAGCTGGCTGGGTTTATTTTATAAATATCTGTCCATTCAGTATTGTGACTTCACCACAAGATAAAGGCAAAAACAGATAAATGCCTTATGTTGGGTTAATATACAGTTAAAAGATGTTGCATCAGATTATTTAAAAAATTTTTACTGCATATTGGTACTGTGGCAAATAAAATTCAAACTATGTATATCTTTATGCTTTGACATTGACAGATAATGTTTAGTATTTATATATTTTGCATAAAGTACTTTTCACCTGACTTGGACATTTTGACATTTTTTTTTTTTTGGCTCTGAACATGACAGATTACCAGGTGGATAGAATTCAATTGAGAAATAGGAAATAAAGTTATGACAAGAACCAAGGCTCCGGGCTGTATCACCCTTGCAGCCCATGGCTTCTAAAGGACACTTTGATCCCAACATCATATGTTTCTACTTTTGCTGTAAGAACCACATCTATGTATTGCCACTGGATATCACCCTACACTAGCCGGAATTACCCTAAATGCATTATAGAAGCAATAACTGAACATCACAATTCAACCCTGCCTTGAGAATAGTACATGATCATGCATCAGAGGAGGGTGAGAGGTCAACTATAACTAAGAATCATACCGGTAGTTCTCGATAGGTTCCATATGGTTATATTAAGAGACTAGGTTTTCTTCACTTTGCCCTTGATGCTTTTTCAACAACTAAAATATGACATTAAAAAAAAGCCACTTCACAACATAAGTCAATAAAGCTGATTTGTGTAGCTGAAAGAATGACTCTAAATCTTCAAGTATTACATGAGGAATATATTTTTCACTAAATTTAGAGCAATTTGAACTGTCTTAAGAACGCTTTTTGCTCTGTTGAAGAATTCAAGGTTGTAAAGTTGAATAGCTTGACAGAAAAATTCAGGCAATTTATATGATGGCTGATAGAAAAAACCTATCTTATCTCAAATCAAGTCAAATTAAAATTAGACTTTAGGAATGACATAAATAAAGAACTCTGTTATGAGAGCTTCTAGTGAGGTTAGTTGTGAGCTTCTTGAAGACAGAGAATGTATATTATTTATCTTTGTCTTTCTTTTTTTGCATTTCCAGGCACATGCAAAGCAATACATGAGGTACAAAAATGAATACGAAATGGCTCTTGATTTAAAAAAAGATTCTGGTCAAGGAATGACAGCTTATATCCCAGAGAAATCATAGTTTTATTTATGTTGCTATAGGTTATTGCCTTAAAAACTATGTTCTAAGAAATAGATCCATCGCTGATTGTTCATTCCCCTTTAGATTTGACCCAAATTGTAACACTGCACATTGATATACACATTTTACAACTTCTAAGTACCTGTTAATAGTTAATGATTTTCTTTCCAGCCCATTTAGCAAAGTTATAATCTTTAATATTTTTCATATTAAGGCTTTCAATCTGTCTTACGGTACATAAGCCAGGTTCTCATCATTTAAAATCTTTATTGGATCCACGCAAATCTGAAACAAAATATCTCTTTTGTCAATGCAGGCTTCTTAAAAAGAGACTTCTATTTTCTATGAAAATAGTTACTCTTCAACAAGTCTCTGCACATATAAGGTAATCAAACTGACTGCATCATTTTGACCCTCTGTAGTGCCACATTCGGTCTACCATGTTTGGATCACCATAAACTGTGGAAAATTCTGAAAGAGAAGGGAACACCAGACCACCTGACCTGCCTCTTGAGAAATCTGTATGCAGGTCAGGAAGCAACAGTTAGAACTGGACATGGAACAACAGACTGGTTCCAAGTAGGGAAAGGAGTACGTCAAGGCTGTATATTGTCACCCTGCTTATTTAACTTATATGCAGAGTACATCATGAGAAATGCTGGGCTGGGTGAAGCACAAGCTGGAATCAAGATTGCCGGGAGAAATATCAATAACCTCAGATATGCAGATGACACCACCCTTACGGCAGAAAGTGAAGAAGAATTAAAGAGCTTCTTGATGAAAGTGAAAGAGGAGAGTGAAAAAGTTGGCTTAAAGCTCAACATTCAGAAAACTAAGATCATGGCATCTGGTCCCATCACTTCATGGCAAATAGATAGGGAAACAGTGGAAACAGTGGCTGACTTTATTTTTCTGGGCTCCAAAATCACTGCAGATGGTGATTGAAGCCAGGAAATTAAAAGATGCTTACTCCTTGGAAGGAAAGTTATGACCAACTTAGACAGTATATGAAAAGCAGAGACATTATTTTGCCAACAAAGGTGCATCTAGTCAAGGCTATGGTTTTTCCAGTGGTCATGTATGGATGTGAGAGTTGGATTATAAAGAAAGTTGAGCGCAGAAGAATTGATGCTTTTGAACTGTGGTGTTGGAGAAGATTCTTGAGAGTCCCTTGGACTGCAGGGAGATTCAACCAGTCATCCTAAAGGAGATCAGTCCTGGGTGTTCATTGGAAGGACTGATGTTGAAGCTGAAACTTCAATACTTTGGCCACCTGATGCGAAGAGCTGACTCACTGGAAAAGAAAGACCCTGATGCTAGGAAAGATTGAGGGCAGGAGAAGAAGGGGATGACAGAGGATGAGATGGTTGGGTGGCATCACCGACTCGGTGGACATGGGTTTGGGTGGACTCCAGGAGTTGGTGACGGACAGGGAGACCTGGTGTGCTGTGGTTCATGGGGTCGCAAAGAGTCGGTCATGACTGAGTGACTGAACTGAATTGACTGCGCATTAATCGATAAATCTATTTTAAAACACACATCACCCTCTGAAGTTAATGCATAAAGAGTTGTCAATAATTACAGTCTTCTGAAAATCAATCACATATTATTTTAAGGAGGAATATCATTAGTTAAAGGAGGGTGGAAAATTGGAGGTAAGAATAAAATATAATCATTAGTATTAATAATGTGTTAATAATTAATAATAATACATTATATTAATATAATAATAATATATTATTAATATATAATATATAAAATATACTCACATATATTAAATATATAATATATTTATAAATATATAAATATATAATAGTAATAATAATTAATTAATAATAATAGTATTAATAATAATTAGAAAGTTAGTAGTAGTGACCAACCTGAATAAGAAAAGTAAAAACACTGAATGGGTAGAAAGGGAACTCAGTCCAAATTCTGAGCATGAAAGTGACCTGATGCGGTAATATCCCCATTTCAGAACTTACTAGTTGTGGGGACCTGGTAAGTTACTAAACTTTATATTTCAGTTTTCCAATCCATAGAATAGGCCTGATAATAGCATCCCCTTTAAAGGTTGTAAGCATATTAGTAGCCATAAATAATTAAATAGTATTTGAAGCCTAATTATAACTCAATAAATATGATGTGTTGTTATAAAATATAAACATTAGAAGTTACCTTAAACTTCTATCACCAAAGTATGAATTTCTTTTATGACATGCTGAAAAAGCATCTAGCTAGCTTCAGCAAAAAGTCTTAGGAGAGGTCTTCATTGTATCATAAAGTAGGACAATGTATAGTCAGACAACCTAACTGCTAGAAAATTTTCTTTTCCTACTGATGTTTGCATTTAAATGATAGGTATGGCTGCCAACATTGAAAGTGTGCTATTGATTGAAAATTATTTCAAATTAAACTCTCATATACTGGAATTCATCCTCCTCTGAGCAGACTCATAAATATGAAATCTGCCTCCTGCCTGATTAATTAACTTTTTATTGCTCCACCAGGGTCAGCTGGTCCTCTTTCTGCTTCATGCTTCACCATTAATAATCATCCCCAAATTTCTAGCGCCTGTTAATAATGATGTAGCTAATTTCATCCTTGGTAATTAAAGTAGTCCAGATTGGGTTTCAACAAATACGACTGGATAAAACATAATAGAGATTTTTTTTTAAAAGTGTTTAAGGAGGAAAATCTATTTAAGAACAAAAAAGTCATTTTACTCTACTTCAAATGCCTCCAAACTTTAGAACTAACAATTAATTTGTAACTAAAAAGGCATACATCATATTTCTACACCATTCAAATCAGTTACAGCTTATTATCCAAAATATAGCAAGGAGCATTGCTTACCTGCGGCAACGAAAAATATTTGATTCTTTTCTTTTTGACTGGAAGGCAACATGCTATTCTTCCGTATTTTGAAACCATACATTCTTCTTATATATAATTAAATGTACATTCAAAATTATGCATAAGACATTTTATGAGATGCAAAGATACATAGGTTACAGTTCTTGACCTCAAGGAGCTAACAACTTAGTGAAGAATTAAGCCCTGACACAATAAAACATCATAGAACGTCTGAGGAAAGAGTGATTATTTCTCACTGGACTGATCAAAAACACTTTAGGCGGGGTAGCATGTGAGCAGACTGACCATTCTGAATGTGATAGGTTTCTGAATATTCCAACTGGAACTCACAGATGCAGCTTAGATACGATGAACAGTCAGAAAATTTCATGTATGAAGCATTTATGTATTTTCCCAGGGTGTATGTGAACTAGAGGGAGACAGGACAGAAATGATGTCGATTTGGGTTAGATGAGAAGACTGAGAAGAAGGCTTGAATATTGTTGAGAAATTCACATGTTGCTCAGTAGAAAACATCTCATGATTTGTAGTTTTTAAGTGTATAGAAAGTTGAGTACAGAAAAATTAGTCAAATGAGGGCATGAAAAATAGATTAAGGAAGAAATTAGAAACACAATCTTGCACCTTAATTTTCAGGATCATTTCCCATCCATAAATTGTTAGAGCCAATCAAATTGCTTAAATATGAAAACATACTAAAAATAGCTAAATTTTATGGATGTTTTCAAAATAACTAAGCTATTAAATTTACTCATTTGTATCACTGTAACACTTTTTGTATAAACGTGTAAGACGGAAGGTTCTAATTTGAAACACCATGATTCGGTAATTTATAATTTGGTTAGTTAATGCTGGTCATAATGATTTTTTAGTGGTTATTTAAGTGATATAAATCTAGTCTATCATTACTACTTTTGGTAAATAATAGTGTAAAATATTGACAGATATGGCTTTTGTGCTATAAAAGTGCTTCAGGTAGCTTACAGTGGAAAACCTAAATTTACATTTTGTTAAAATTTAATGTATAATTAATCTTTTAGGGGAAAAGAACTGAATTGTTTACATGCTGACTGTGTATTAAGTGTCCTGGATCATTTGAATAACCTTTAAGGTAATGAAAGAGGTAAATTACATGTAAAGTCCCAGTTTTCTTTCAAAAATTGGCTCAAAGCTATGGCTTCTCCTACCTTTTGATAGCTTCACAAGCTCTCTTATAGTATATAAGTAAAGTGTTTAATTTGACTGCAATATAGCAGGATATATCTTATTTTGGTTTCAAAAATGAACCTAAAAAAGTATGTTTTGTTTCTGTAAAATACATTTGAATATCAGGTAAGTATTGGTGGTGTTTTAAATAAAAACAAATGTTTTATTTCCTTATCATTATTTATTTTTAACAATGTAGGTATGATTTTCACAGATTTTTTTAATATTGAATCAAATATGGTTTTTCAAGCAGTTTGTAAGAATATGGACAACATTATTGCCTATGTAAAGCTCAACCCTCAGCAAACTAAGATCATGGCATCTGGTCCCATCACTTCATGGCAAATAGATCTGGAAACAGTGGAAACAGTGGTTGACTTTATTTTTCTGGGCTCCAAAATCACTGCAGATGGTGATTGAAGCCAGGAAATTAAAAGACGCTTACTCCTTGGAAGGAAAGTTATGACCAACCTAGACAGCATATTAAAAAGCAGAGACATTACTTTGCCAACAAAGGTCCGTCTGGTCAAGGCTATGGTTTTTCCAGTAGTTGTGTATGGATGTGAGAGAGTTGGACTATAAAGAAAGCTGAGTGCAGAAGAATTGATGCTTTTGAACTGTGATATTGGAGAAGACTCTTGAGAGTCCCTTGGATGGCAAGGAGATCCAAGCAGTCCATCCTAAAGGAAATCAGTCCTGGGTGTTCATTGGAAGGACTGATGCTGAAGCTTAAACTCCAGTACTTGGCCACCTGATGTGAAGAGCTGACTCATTGGAAAAGACCCTGATGCTGGGAAAGATTGAGGGCAGGAGGAGAAGGGTACAACAGAGGATGAGATGGTTGGATGGCATCACCAACTCAATGGACATGGGTTTGGGTGGACTCTGGGAGTTGGTGATGGACAGGGAGGCCTGGTGTGCTATGGTTCATGGGATTGCAAAGAGTCGGACACGACTGAGTGACTGAACTGAACAGAACTGAACTAAAATAACTTTTCAATTTTAATTCTATTTCCTTTTTTGAAAGAAGCACATTTTTCTCCAGAAAATAAGTTCAGCACTAAAAGCAAATATGAGGCAGATACAATTTTCTGTTGTTTCATCCATATGAGGCAAAAAGGCCTGTACTTGAATAGTGTATATGTGTGTGCATGTGTGTCTTTGATACTTTGGAGCATAATATGGATTTTATATTAACTTTGAGAAAATTCTTATATTAGAGAGCTTGTAACTAACACCTATCTATCCTTCACCTATCTTTCAAAAAGATCCACATGGAATATTCATATGTTATTATTTCTTACTACCGATTCTGTATTTTATTCTAATTTGTTAAATCTATTCCAGAAAGATGGCGGGGGGGGGGGTTCAATTACAGTGCCTAATAAAAAGACCTGTACATAATAACCATTCAATAAATGCTATTAGTGAAAATATTATTTAAGATATTTAGCTATATGTAATTAGTCCTAAGAGAGACTGGCAGGCATATCAAATGTTAGGATCAAAACATAAAAGATTTTCCTTTTGTAACTAAATATGACTGACTTCCTATCTACTTATCCATAGATCTATCAATCAATTCTCTCTCTCTTCCTGAACATTTATACTGAGGTTGCTCTATAGACTTAGGAAAAGGGGATCCCAATAGCTATAGTTCAGGGAGGCTCTTTTTATACTGCCACCAGTCATAATTTCAACATGCTGGCCAGTTTTCACTCATATATTCTGACTCTAGGAAAAAATCCAACCACTGGTCTAAAACAGCAAGAGGAATCACAGTGATAGCTTTTGCACCGTGTTTGTAGAGCACGAGTAATTAATTCAGAACATCATGATTTTGAAAGGAATTATTTCTTATTTTATATTGCTGTCTCATTAGTTTTTAGTAAACTAAATGTTGAACAAAGTAAAATAGATATGGCTAGAGAGAATTATACTGTAAATTACTTTATTTTACTTACTTCAAAAAATGTGAACCTGTATCAAATGAGAGAGTAAATAATTTCACCTCCCCACTTCACACCCCATCTCTAAGCATTATGAAGTCAGTTAATTAAACAGAACACATGAGAGAACTTAAAAAGAAAGTTGACATTACAATAGTTCAGACAGTACTAAAGGAAAACAAAAGCTATAAAGATTTAAAGATGCCCTAGGAGAGTGTATAGAGAAAAAGACTGATCCTGTCAGTTGGGATTCATATCATTATATTCCTAAATTTATAGTAAACCTACCCATACCCTACTATGACATTTTTCACTGAAATTCTCTTCTGGATATAAACAGCATGCTTTGAAAATGCAATTTAAAGCTAACCAGATAAAAAATGATCCTTTAAATGATTTTCCTTCAGGCTGTAAATTGACTTGGGAGTCACTCTGTGCACCCAAAATCTAGGTTTACACAAACATATTTTTCCAGACTCGTCTCAAACACTATGTCTCTTCCAGGGTAGAATAAAAGTCACTTTCATGACATTTACAAGTCAGTCATTCATGACTTTTGCTGTCTGCTGTTGTCAGGCGCATCTAAGGTTTTAATCCTCCACCTCCACTCATTGATGATCAGATTTAGATAAAGCTACTTTAATTTCTAAAATGAGTTATAATCTTGTCAGAATTAAAAAGATAATTTTTGTAAAGTACTCACCTTTCAGGAGTGATAAACTGGGGGAACTGTGATCTAATTGGTGGTCTTACCATTAGCATCTCATAATCAAACAAAAGGACTTGGCAGGATGCGGGGGAAGTTAAGAATACAGACCTTGGAAGAAGACATCCTTCTAATTCTAGCTGAGCTTTCTTCCCAGCCATGCGAATCTGGGCAAACTGCTCAATTCCTCTAGGCTTCTGATTTCTCATAAGTAAAGTTAGGAAAATAATACTGGTCTTAGTGGATGTTGAAATGTTCAAATAAGATAACACATGTAAAATACTGCACATCATTTTTGGCACCTATGAGAGGCTCAACAAATGGTAGCTATTATTATTGTTATAGAATTTTTATAATTCTTATGTAAGAATTTTTAAAATAAATTTGCTGTTATTGAATTCTTATGTAAATATAGGCATTTTAACAATGATAGAAATATGTTTTTATTGTAATTAAATAGTTAGATATTTTTCCATTGAAGTACATAGCAAAAACCATGTATATCATCCTTACAAAGATAGCAATGTGATGGATTTCTAAAATTAAAAAAAATAAAGAATAGTGGATCTCGGTTTAGAATGAACGTGACATTTAATGCCATATTAAATGACTTTGGAACACTTTACTTTCCTTATCTCTCATTTTGGTTTTTAATATATTGAGACTATGAAATTGAGTTCTAATCAAGCCCATGCACCTATATTTAAACTGAAATGCATTTCAGTGGAGTTTGTCTCTTGACCACTGTTTTTATTGATCTAATATAAGGGAGTTGGTGATGGACAGGAAGGCCTAGTATCTGCAGTCCATGGGGTCGCTAAGAGTCGTACACGACTGAGTGACTGAACTGAACTGAATTGAACAAGCCAAACCTGCAGAATTTTGAACTAACTGCTAAAATCATTTGCCCATGGCTTTACTCTCTTCCAAGTATTCATTAGTATCATGTTATGATACTAATGTTCGCCGAGATTGGCGAACAGTTAGGCAAACACCATCCATTGAGACTCACTATGTTATATTCTGAGTGATGAATTCTGCATAAAAAGACATATTTGGACAACATTACAATTGTGATAGAGCAAGGCATTTCATGGAAATATTTAACGACAGCCCCAACACATTAACTGAAATGACTATGAGTATTTACATGAATAGAATTCTGCTTAATGAGACTATTCAAAATTTGGGACATTAGATTTTCAGTTATCAGGACAGACTGAAACCACACTTAAATGAACAGCTTACTTTACACTTTTGTATGCAACTTACTTTCATCTCCTGTTTCAAATTCAAACTTCTGACTGTAGCCACTGTATCCTGTTGCAGTCCTCACTCGGATATGAAA
The DNA here is from genome assembly GCF_963930625.1 of Muntiacus reevesi. Classification (NCBI taxonomy): domain Eukaryota; kingdom Metazoa; phylum Chordata; class Mammalia; order Artiodactyla; family Cervidae; genus Muntiacus; species Muntiacus reevesi. Next base: position 14,030,792 of record NC_089269.1, read on the forward strand.
AATGTACTTGGTGGCTGGCTTGAGACCTGTGATGATGACACTGGGAGCCTTGGACCTCGTGGAGGAATAGGTGAGTTGCTCATGCTCCTGGGGACAAAGAAAAGAAGAGAAAGGGAATGAAGCAGTTATTCTACTTTTACCAGGAGACACTGCAAAATTAAGCTGAGGAATTATGCTCTATCAAAACTACTGATTAAAAAGTGGTACAAGCATGGTTTTCCATAATTTGGCGTTTAGTTATTTATCAATTGTGATGCATATGATATGGCCTTGGTTTGGCAATTTATTGAGAATGATGGTTGTCTTATATAAACTGCATTTGTATTTCTGGCGATTTGGATTTCTGACCCGACTCTAAGGCATGGTGGTGACGTGAGAGCACGTGTACACAGAATGGCAACGGCATCTTAAACAAATGGGCACATTGGGTCAGACCACACCAGCAGAGCGCAAGGAGCAAGGGTGGGAGAATTCAAGTACCCGCTACTCACTTCTACCCGCAGGTAGTGCCAAAATGCCGGCGCTATCCGTGGGTAGGCCTGTGGGTAAAAGGAGAAATGCATTAATTGCTTTTAAAGTCTGAAATCTTCTATCCCAAATCAATTGCACTGTTCTGAAACTCAGTGAATCCCCGGTAGTAACACTGAAGTTAATGCAACTTAAGACATAAAACGATGAAAAGTTTCTTTTGAGGGAGAATTGACTCTTCTGAAAAAACAGCCCCGTTTCTTTTGTAAAGATGTACAAGATGCATCGTGATTGTGAGGCAGATTTTACAGTTTGTCCACGAGGGAGCATCAAAGACAGAGAAGAGTACATAAGACAGCACTCCTGAGGAATCAGGCAGGACTGGAGGCTTGATTCCTGGTCACCTGCAGTTACCTGACTCTCTCTCCTCACAACAGGAACCACAACTAACTGAATGCCCTCGTCACTCAGGGTCTCTTAAGTGGTTTGTCTTGTCCACAACCTCAGAACAATTTACTTGTGCCTTTAAGAGACTGTCCACGATATGCTGGTGCTGGGAACACATTAAACTCAATTCTATTTTTGTATAGTGTTACTGTTCAATAACTTTATGGTGTTCTATTAGGGTAACTGAAAAAAAAAAATATAAACAACTCTTCTAAATTCATAGGTCAAATTAGGCCACCAGGCCCTTGAATTAATTCTCTAATATTCTCATTGCAATATATCTAGAGATTCTCAGAGATAGAAATAACTTTCAAGATCATTAATTAAATCACTCATTTGATTCTTATATTCGATCTGTAATATTCCATCAAGATCCCATTTAGCCTTTGCCTGAAAAAATCTGTTGTCCAGAAGACCTTCCAGATTAACAAAGTTATAAAAATCTACATACAGAATGTATCAAACTGCATTTATTGGCCAGTGATGCTACAAGATTTGTAACTATGAAAATAATTTCCCTTATGCTACTTTTGAAAAAATTCCTTATCTTAAAAGTCATTTTTAAACTTTATGGCCATACTTGTCAGAACTTTACATGCTACATGGTTATTCTCTGTCTAGCTGAGGAACCGCATTTGTCATCTAACTCCAAATAGAACTGTTTATTAAACACAAAGTACAAAGATAAATGACTTAACAATAGCAACACTTTAAGTAAAAGGACAGAACAGATAAACTGCAACTTATATTTATCCCTAGGTCACTTCTAGATTAGAAAATAAATATCTGCCTTCTATAAAATCCAAGACAATAAAGTCTATAAAAGCATCAATGGCAGTAATTATCTGCTAAGGCCTTAAAGAAGAAGCTTTCTAAGATCAAGATCTTAATAATTAGGGGGCTTAACACCCATACAGTGCAGAAAAAAGTTTTCCCGGTGGCACAATGGTAAAGAGTCCACCTGCAAATGCAGGAGATGCAAGAAATGTGGGTTCAATCCCTGGGTCAGGAAGATCTCCTGGAGCAGGAAATGGTAACCCACTCCAGTATTCTTGCCCGGGAAATCCAAGGACAGAGGAGCCTGGTGGGCTACAGTCCACCAGAGGGCAAAGAGTTGGAGGTGACTGACCAACTGAGCATGCGTGACTGGAAGAGAAGATCCTGTTTCAGGTAGAAGTTTGGAAGAACTTTTGGATGACTGTTCATTCTTAAATAGAAGAGGAGAATATTTCATCTTTCAAAGAATTTTCTGCAACATAAGAGTTACTGTGTATTCTGAGTAGCATTTCACAATAAGTAATTATGATTGAGAGAATTTTAAACTCTGAAAAAGGAATTTAGTCTTATCCTTAGGGAGAGAGGATACAGATACAGATTGAAAGGTTAACTTAGAATGGCCCCATAATAATACAAAAACATAGTGACATGAAGGTCGCTCAGTCGTGTCTGACTCTTTGCCACCCCATGGACTGTATAGTCCATGGAATTCTCTGGGCCAGAATACTGGAGTGGGTAGCCATTCCCTTCTCCAGGGGATCTTTCCAACTCAGGGATCGAACCCAGGTCTCCCACATTGCAGGTGAATTCTTTACCAGCTGAGCCACAAGGGAAGCCCAAGAATACTGAAGTGGGTAGCCAACCCTTCTCCAGGGGATCTTCCCGACCCAGGAATCAAACCAGGGTCTCCTGCATTGCAGGTGGATTCTTTACCAACTGAGCTATGAGGGAAGCCCTGGGAAGCCCCAATAAAAACATAACTTAATAGTAATTTCTTACTCAGTAAAGTTACCAGGGACAAAGGACTCCTTTTGCAAATAGGTTTTAGCATATCTAGAGTTACACAGATGTCTGTAACTACATCCCTGGAATAAAAATCACTAAGTAGGAAGTATGCTCACATGGATCCTCTGCCTGAATCACAGCATCACAGGGCTGCTGCCCTGCCCCACATCTTGCCTCCTCTGAGCATGCCAAGGAAGGGAGCAGAGAGAGCAGACAGGAGAGTTCCTCCTTCCAGGGCATCGCAACCTTCTCTCCTCCTGGTGTTTCCAAGCTCTTGGGAAACCAAGTTAGCCCTTGTCCATGACAAGCATAGGGCACTATGGTCCCAGAGTAATTTTGGTTAATTCTCTTTCTGTGACACAGCAACTCCAGTTCAAAGTAGCTGTGAGCAGGCAGAGACGGTGCTTTGTCACGGATCCAGGAGAGCTCAGGTCTGAGCATGCCTGAAGAGGGGACGTATGAGGGTTTTTCTAGAGTTTGTACAATACGGAATTGCTATTTGTGTGCTACTTATGTCTTCAACTTTGCGAGGTAATATATTCCAGTGTTCATATTACTATCTTACAAGCTCTTCATCCTTGGTAAATCCATAGTAAAGTCTTCTCATTCTTAATGTTATTCAAATTTAGTACTTGTTTTCTTGATCAAGCTTTCCTGAGGCTTGAACCAACTTTTGGCTTTATCTCTCTATCGTTCTTTGCTTTCTATTTCATTTAATATCTTATCTTAATATAAATTATTTTCTTTCTTCTTTCTTCGTCTTTCTTCGTATTAATTATGTTGTCTTCTAACTTCTTATATTTCATGCTTAACTCACTAATTTCAAATACAGTGTAAGTCTACAAATTTCTAAGTATTGCACTACTGTACTTTACAAGTTTTCATGATATATTATTAACCAATTCTAAGCATTTACTACTTTCCATAAATATACTATTTTTTAGTCTTTGTGAGTTATTATTTGCACACTGTTAAGGGTCAAAACAGGTTGTCAGGCAGTAAATAAATAACATTAAATGAAGCTCCAAAGGCATAACCCCGTGGGTTGCACAATACACCGGACTGTGGTAAGATAATGCTGGCAGTCTTCTGTACTAATGCTTATTGGCTGAACATGAAATAGTTTTTGCACTATTTCCCCTTGGATAAGCATGACTAATAGTATCAACTGTGGGACAAAACATCTAGTAGCAATGCACTTAATGTAATGATATGTATATCATTTCTTAAATAAATGTGTATACAATTTCTAGTTTATATATTGGTATTCACATATACTAAAAACAAAACCCAGAACTAAACAGTGTGAATACAGGGCATTTACTGTCAAACAGAATACACATCTATTATTCTCTAGAGATGTAGACATTTATTTAAGGTCTCTTCTCAAGGGCAGATCCTGCATCTTAGACTCAAGATTGCCCCTTTCCAGCTTCTGAGAATCTAGTTTACCTGGGAGTCTAATCTTATTGTCACATTGAATCTTTCATTTACCTAAAATGCTCTAAGCTTTATCTATATACAAGTCAACTTTTCATTGCCACTAACAGGGATGTTCTTACTAGAGTCTGGACCCTCTTAGCATTCAGTTTGAAACCTAATTTAGTGAAAAGAAAATAGGCTCAGGTGTCTAGTCACTATGGCTCTATCTTTCTGTAACCAAAGGTAATGTGATCTGTATCAACAGAAGGCTGCATGTAAATAATTCTGGGTTGGAATTCTCCTGTCCTGGGCTCAATTTGGGTTCTGCTTCTATTATGTACCTTGGTAAGTCACCTCCAGGACATTCATTTGCTCATACAGAAAATTCATTAATTCCACTGATGTTTATTGAATGCTCACTAGGGTAAGGTTCTGGGGCACTATAGTAGATTTGGATTACATAATTATCAAAGTTCTACCTAAGCAATTATATTCTGTAATTTTTATGTCAGAAATAGAAGCCTGCTCTCCTCTGCTGTGATTGATTCTCATCATGCCTCATCTTACTCTCTTGGGTTTCCCAGTCCCACTTATGGAAGTAGATTCAATAGGCCCATAAAGTGGTCACTTTTTAACTGGTTTGCTTTCTCTTAAAGTCTTTGGCTGATCACACACACACACATACACACACACACAAAGTCTTTGGGTCTAAAGGGATTTCTATAATATTTTTTTTTCTTAAATTTTAAACTAATTTGATTATACATGTGGTTAAAAGTTATGTTTTAGAGATTTTGCTACAGACATATAGATCTACATATATACCAGCAGTCATAAGGTAACAACCATGATTTATGCAATGCTTTACAATTTTCAAGGTATTTTCACACACATTCTTTATGTAATACTCATAATAATCTTATGGCAAGAAGAACTAGTAATATTTTTGGTCTCACTTAGCATATGATGGAACAGGTCCAAAAAGAATAAGTCACTTATTAAAGCAAGTCACATAACTAGTTGGCGGCTTCTGTTAAAGTTGTGATTTTTCACTATCCCCAAGTCAAGCAGATACATGTAGCACAAAATTGCTTATAAATTAGACTTTGAGCCAAGGTTATTTTTACACACTTTATGTTCTTGATTATCTAATCACTAGAAATAACTTTAAATTTAAGATGGACTGTGGAGCAGGACATGAGTTTGAGTAAACTCCTGGAGTTGGTGATGGACAGGGAGGCCTGGTGTACTGCAGTCCATGGGGTCTCAAAGAGTCAGACACGACTGAGCGACTGAACTGAACTGAACTGAACCGTGAACCAGATAGGAATGATTTGGTGGCATTAGAATACTTTTAAATAAAAGTTCCTCAGTGGCAGCAAGAATTCTCAACATTGAAAATTTCAAGTAGTAATATCAAAGATAAAGTTATTTTCTATTAAGGTTAACACATCTAATCATTCTGCTTTTTTTTTTTTTTTCTATTTTGACATTATGTCATGTGGACAGATTCCATAAAATTCCAAGGGGCTTATATTAATAATTCACCCAATCTTTCAAAGCATATTATTTCTATTTGGGGCTGGGAATAGAATTTGCTTGATAACGTCCAGGAGATTCGTCTAGAATTTTTGATGTATGATGGTACCCTGCATGGCTTTATACACAGAACAGCCCTAAGAGGACAGATTAAAGCACTGTTGGATTTTTCTTTATCCTTTCTAGTCATGCCAAGTGTCAGTCATCAGGAATAGGGAAAAGTACTATTAAAAATACGCACTCTACTACCACAATCATTATTTTTTAGCACATTAAAAATGGCTCAATGTTCTAATTAAGCCAATGGTAAAGTTCCTGTCCTGCTGGATAGAAGACTGAAGCGATAGATTCCTAAGAAAATTTTTTTTAAAAGTGGATATTAATAGCTCTGCTAGGGGTCCTCTATGTCAGCTGTCTCCAACCTCTGTGGCACCTGGGACTGGTTTCATGGAGGACAATTTTTCTTCGGACTTAGGTGTAGGGGAGGGAGTGTGCAACCTCCATCCCTCACATGCGCAGTTCATAGTAGAATCTGTGCTCTTATGACAATCTAAGAGTCTAATAATCTAATGCCACTGCTGATCTCCAGGCAGTACTGTGAGTGGTGGAGAGTGGCTGCAAATGTAGGTGAAGCTTTGCTTGCTAACCCACTGCTCACCTCCCGCTGTGTGGCCTGCTTTCTAACAGGTCAGGGACCAGCAGCAGTTCTTGGCCTGGGGGTTGGGGACCCCTAGCTTAAGTTATTTTTTGTCGCTTGTCTCTCTCCACTTCTGTGTCTCTCTTTTTCACTCCGCATCTCTGTCACTCTGTCTCTCTCTCACACACACACAATCCATCAACAAATTCATGATAGAAGACTGTTGACATGTCTCCACAATAATCTTCTCAAAACTAAATAAATCAAAACCATATTTAGAACATGATCTGCAGCAAAATATTTTTCCTGACACAGCAAGAACTGCATAGCATAAAGTTTGAAAGGTTATCAAAGAATCTTGTTGTCTAAACAATGGTGTAAACAAATCTGAAAATATTTCACTTGAATTAAATGAAGTTATTTCACACGACCTCCAGTTAAAGGAAATCTTGTGTACTAGATTCTGTCAGAGTTTAATAGTTATTTTCCAAAGAAGAGGGATACTGAATTTGGTGGCTTTTATTTTAAAGGTCATTATTACAAATGAATCCTATGTGGGGGTAGGTACTTATCATACCCTGGTTGAAAGATTCCTTAAGATTTTTCATATTTTTACTTTGATGTTGTAATTTCCTGATTACTAATGTGGATTCCCACGTGCTGTTGAAGTTGAAACAAATATATTAGTTTCTGGAAAGGACAGCTTCCCTAAAATTAATACATGGGCATTGTGCTTGGTTCTTCAGTTTATTTTTGAATTTAATTAGAATGTGATCTTTTAATGTTCTTTGAGAGTCACCAACTCCCAGTGCACTCCAATTGCAGGATTTGTAAAATAGAGCAGCAGAATGAGCTACGTGAGTCCAGGAACTGAAGTTATATTGTGTCTGTAAGATAGACATAATTATAAAAGAGCTTATAGTTCCAAAAAGTCATCCATTTCCATTCTTATATCAGTTTATTTGATTCATTCCAAAGAAGTATTAATCTGTTTCTTTTTTAAGAGCTCTTTTGAGAGAGAATCTTATTCTACTCTAGGCAAACCATATGGTACACAGGCTCTTCCTAAAGTGTGAGTTAATTGTCTTACTAAACTTTAAAAACAATATTTCTTTTTAATATGTGGAAAATGACTCTCCTAATGACTGAGCTGTAATAAGCCATTATTTTCTCTCTGCTAATTATGACTGTCTACCTAGAAATCCACAGAAGATTAACTGAAAAAATTTAGAACTAATAAGTCAGTTAGCCAACGTACAATTATCAGTTACTTTCTTATACAGTAGCAATGCCCAGTAAATTTGTATTTTAAAATATTCCATTTATCATAGCAACAAAAACTTTATAGTTTATGACAAGAAATATGCAAGGCCTCTATGAGTAAGGGGCTTCCCTTGTAGCTCAGTTGATAAAGAATCTGCCTGCAGAGCAGGAGACCCGGGTTCAATCCCTGAGTTAGGAAGATCCCCTGGAGAAGGAAATGGCAACCCACTCCAGTATGCTTGCCTAGTAGAAAATCTCATGGTTAGAGGAGCCTGGCGGGCTGTAGTCCATGGGGTCGCAAAGAGTCGGGCACGACTGAGCAATTAACACTTACTTACACTTCTATGAGTAAATGTATAAGTGCTTGCTGTATAAAAAAGCAAGTCCCTTATTTATCTTGTCTTATTGCAATGTAGAGATCTTTTGTAGAATACCACATAGCAACAGTAAAAGCAGCAGCCTGATTTTCTTTTTTCTTGAATGAATTAGTTGTTAATGCATAACTGTTAAATACAGTTATGTTTGATTTAGGTTTTTAATAGGTATCTAGGTGAGAACTTTTCTTCTTTTTTTCCTTACACTAAAATTTTGTTTGTATTATGCTTTTAAAATGGGAAATGAATATTAAATGCTATAAAACAATTTATCTGTATTTGCAAAAGTAATTATACATTTTTCACCTTAATGTAGTATATACTTATGAAGAACTATTTTTGCATTCCGAATATAATCCCTACTTGTTAACATCTGGTTAAAATATAATTCTAAAATTTTTATTGCAGTCTTTGATTCAATTTGAAAATATTTCAAACAGAATTTTTATACCTCTCTTTAAATGATCTTGGCCTAGAGTTTTCTTATTTTTTCCTTTTTATTATCAATATTTGGTTATACTATTTGAGTTAGGCTATATTTAAGAGAATATATTATGAAACTTTTTCATTTTTTAATTTTCTAGAATAATTGATATAATATGGTAATTATCTGTTCCTTGAAAACTCAATTGAGATATATCATTTCAGGGACAGATATTTGGCCATGTTTTAAAATTATTTTATCCTATATTCAGATATTCTTCCTATTCATTTTTGTTAATCAACAGAAAATTATCCATTACATTTCTATATCTAAATTTACAATTAGGCTTGACTTTTCACTGAAAATCTCTTTCTTAAATATTGTCTTCCTCCTTCCTGTCAAGCTTGCTTACTTTATCAGTCTTCAAAAACACTGGATTTTGATTTTATAAATTAAATACACTTTTCTTGATTCGGTTTCATTAATTTTTTATTTTACCCTTATTCATCTCTTCTTTCTCATCTTTTTCTGCATGGGTCATATAAAAAGTTTGGGTATATATGTATATTAATATTATTCATTTTACAATAGTTTGTAATTTAAGTCTATTACTCTTTGGTGGTTCAGACAGTAGAGAATCAGCCTATAATGAGGGAAGCCTGGGTTTGATCCCTGGGTTGGGAAGATCTCCTGGAGAAGGAAATGGCAGTGCACTCCATATTCTTGCCTGGAGAATTCCATGGATAGAGGAGCCTGGTAGGCTTTAGTCCATGAGGTCACAAAGAGTCGACCATGACTGAGCAATTTTCAATTCATTTCACTTCACTCTTTAATATATGTTATTTAAGATAATATTCTCAATTTTCAAACAAACAGATCACAGGCTGGCATGGGAAAATTAAACTTTTTTTTTCTTTTGTTACATAATTTTCAAGAAATGATTCAAAGAATCATTTTATACTATATTATAAAGAATAATTTTATACTATCTGGTTCCTTCCTCTCGTTATTTCAATGTGTATCAATATATACCCCTAAGTAGGCGGCAATAGCCTCAACAACGCGATATCAGTTCCTTCAAAGAACAAAATAAAATAAAAAACTAAAGGAGTGTTGGATGCATAGATAGTATTTAATATTAATACATATCTACTGATTGATATCCGCAAAGGAATACCTAGCCATCATTTAACATATGGTGCAGCTCTGGTCACAAGTCATTGGGGACTGGACTACTAGAATTCTGCTCCAATGTGGAAGTGCTAATTGGGGTGGCTTCCAGCTCATACTGATTCTCTGGAGACCACATCTAAGCCCCACAATCAGGGGAAAATGGGGCTGGTGCCCAACAAAGATGATTGCCTCAAATATAAAAGAAAGCATAAATGCTTATGGATTTCCTCTCCAATGATACTTAATTCATAATGAGAAGATAGAGAGAATTATATTGAAAAACCTCAGCTTTTCTGATTGCTGCACTCCTGAGTCTAGAAGATTCTACTCTGCCTTGGATTAGACATTTTGATATCCTTAAGTAATCATCAGAGTTGAGTTTTTTTGTTGGTAACCAAAAGAGTTGCTTTCTTTTCTTACATTCATTTAAGTATACAAGATGGAATTTTTAACTTGGGGAGAAAAAGAGTTAACAAGCTAGTTGGTAGGGTGTACTAAGTTAGTGGGTAAGGTGTATTTCTTTTTTAATTTTTAAGTAAAAATTGGCAACTGCTATGACATAATTACAAATTAAATGTGAGTAAAAAAATATAGAAGTAGATATTCTAAGTACACAACAACTTTTGACTGCACTTTTGGAGAAGTATCATTTAGTATACCACAGCTATAATTTACTACAATCAACTCTTGATTACCCCAGTAATTCAAAACAGGAGATAACTCTAAATCACTTTTAAAACCATTCATGACTTTTTTCTTATATTCCATCTAATGTTCACCTAAAATGAAAATTAAAATGCATTCCTGAACATCAAATGTTGAGCAATTGTACAGATAGTAGCAAAGTACAGTTGATGGGAGAAGTATATTGATCAAGAATTAAGCATTCAAGTAGATTTTCACAGAAAACAGCTAACTTATAAGCAGATAATTAATTATTTGAAATAGTGGTTAAATTTACTTTCAGGGAAAAATGGCTAAGTTATTACAATGTGACCTTTACAAAATACTGGTGCTAGAATGAGACCAATGGAGTCCTAATTGTAGTTAGTCTATGAGAACTGAGATGATTATACCATCTCAAAGGGTTAAGCTTATTGTAAGAAAAAAATATACAAAATATTTATATATATATATATAAATTTATATATTTATATAAATACACAAATTTATATATATAATATATATATAAAACCCTTTTACAGGTCCAGTAGACGTGTTTAGCAGTATTTCTTTCTTTTAAGAACTATTTTAAAAAAAAATTTTTTTTATTAGTTGGAGGCTAATTACTTCACAACATTTCACTGGGTTTTGTCATACATTGACATGAATCAGCCATAGAGTTACACGTATTCCCCATCCTGATCCCCCCTCCCACCTCCCTCTCCACCCGACTCCTCTAGGTCCTCCCAGTGCACCAGGCCCGAGCACTTGTCTCATGCATCCCACCTGGGCTGGTGGTCTGTTTCACCATAGATAATATACATGCTGTTCTTTCAAAACATCCCACCCTCACCTTCTCCCACAGAGTTCAAAAGTCTGTTCTGTACTTCTGTGTCTCTTTTTCTGTTTTGCATATAGGGTTATCGCTACCATCTTTCTAAATTCCATATATATGTGTTAGTATGCTGTAATGTTCTTTATCTTTCTGGCTTATTTCACTCTGTATAATGGGCTCCAGTTTCATCCATCTCATTAGAACTGATTCAAATGAATTCTTTTCAACGGTTGAGTAATATTCCATGGTGTATATGTACCACAGCTTCCTTATCCATTCGTCTGCTGATGGGCATCTAGGTTGCTTCCATGTCCTGGCTATTATAAAGAGTGCTGCGATGAACCTTGGGGTGCATGTGTCTCTTTCAGATCTGGTTTCCTCAGTGTGTATGCCCAGAAGTGGCATTGCTGGGTCATATGGCAGTTCTATTTCCAGTTTTTTAAGAAATCTCCACACTGTTCTACACAGTAGCTGTACTAGTTTGCATTCCCACCAACAGTGTAAGAGGGTTCCCTTTTCTCCACACCCTCTCCAGCATTTATTGTTTGTAGACTTTTGGATAGCAGCCATCCTGACTGGTGTGTAATGGTACCTCATTGTGGTTTTGATTTGCATTTCTCTGATAATGAGTGATGTTGAGCATCTTTTCATGTGTTTGTTAGCCATCTGTATGTCTTCTTTGGAGAAATGTCTGTTTAGTTCTTTGGCCCATTTTTTGATTGGGTCATTTATTTTTCTGGAATTGAGCTTCAGGAGTTGCTTGTATATTTTTGAGATTAATCCTTTGTCTTTTTCTTCATTTGCTATTATTTTCTCCCAATCTGAGGGCTGTCTTTTCACCTTACTTATAGTTTCCTTTGTAGTGCAGAAGCTTTCAAGTTTCATTAGGTCCTATTTGTTTATTTTTGCTTTTATTTCCAATATTCTGGGAGGTGGGTCATAGAAGATCTTGCTGTGATTTATGTCGGAGAGAGTTTTGCCTATGTTCTCCTCTAGGAGTTTTATAGTTTCTGTGTCTTACATTTAGATCTTTAATCCATTTTGAGTTTATTTTTGTGTATGGTGTTAGAAAGTGTTCTAGTTTCATTCTTTTACAAGTGGTTGACCAGTTCCCCCAGCACCACTTGTTAAAGAGGTTGTCTTTTTTCCATTGTATATCCTTGCCTCCTTTGTCAAAGATAAGGTGTCCGTAGGTTCGTGGATTTATCTCTGGGCTTTCTATTCTGTTCCATTGATCTATATTTCTGTCTTTGTGCCAGTACCATACTGTCTTGACGACTGTGGCTTTGTAGTAGAGTCTGAAGTCAGGCAGGTTGATTCCTCCAGTTCCATTCTTCTTTTTCAAGATTACTTTGGCTATTCAAGGTTTTTTGTATTTCCATACAAATTGTGAAATTATTTGTTCTAGTTCTGTGAAAAATACCATTGGTAGCTTGATAGGGATTGCATTGAATCTATAGATTGCTGTGGGTAGAATAGCAATTTCGACAATATTGATTCTTCCAATCCATGAACACGGTATGTTTCTCCATCTGTTTGTGTCCTCTTTGATTTCTTTCATCAGTGTTTTATAGTTTTCTATGTATAGGTCTTTTGTTTCTTTAGGTAGATATACTCCTAAGTATTTTATTCTTTTTGTTGCAATGGTGAATGGTATTGTTTCCTTAATTTCTCTTTCTGTTCTTTCATTGTTAGTGTAAAGGAATTCAAGGGATTTCTGTGTGTTAATTTTTTATCTTGCAACTTTACTATATTCATTGATTAGCTCTAGTAATTTTCTGGAAGAGTCTTTAGGGTTTTCTATGTAGAGGATCATGTCATCTGCAAACAGTGAGAGTTTCACTTCTTCTTTTCCTATCTGGATTCCTTTTATTTCTTTCTCTGCTCTGATTATGGTGGCTAAAACTTCCAACACTATGTTGAATAGTAGTGGTGAGAGTGGGCACCCCTGTCTTGTTCCTGATTTCAGGGGAAATGCTTTCAATTTTTCACCATTGAGGGTGATGCTTGCTGTGGGTTTGTCATATATAGCTTTTATTATGTTGAGGTATGTTTCTTCTATTCCTGCTTTCTGGAGAGTTTTAATCATAAATGAGTGTTGAATTTTGTCAAAGGCTTTCTCTGCATCTATTGAGATAATCATATGGTTTTTATCTTTCAATTTGTTAATGTGGTGTATTACATTGATTGATTTGCAGATATTAAAGAATCCTTGCATTCCTGGGATAAAGCCCACTTGGTCATGGTGTATGATTTTTTTAATATGTTGTTGGATTCTGTTTGCTAGAATTTTGTTAAGGATTTTTGCACCTATGTTCATCAGTGATATTGGCCTGTAGTTTTCTTTTTTTGTGGCATCTTTGTCTGGTTTTGGAATTAGGGTGATGGTGGCCTCATAGAATGAGTTTGGAAGTTTACCTTCATCTGCAATTTTCTGGAAGAGTTTGAGTAAGATGGGTGTTAGCTCTTCTCTAAATTTTTGGTAGAATTCAGCTGTGAAGTCATCTGGTCCTGGGCTTTTGTTTGCTGGAAGATTTTTGATTACAGTTTTGATTTCCTTGCTTGTGATAGGTCTGTTAAGATCTTCTATTTCTTCCTGGTTCAGTTTTGGAAAGTTATACTTTTCTAAGAATTTGTCCATTTCATCCAAGTTGTCCATTTTATTGGCAAAGAGCTGCTGGTAGTAGTCTCTTATGATCCTTTGGATTTCAGTGTTGTCTGTTGTGATCTCACCCTTTTCATTTCTAATTTTGTTAATTTGGTTCTTCTCTCTTTGTTTCTTAATGAGTCTTGCTAATGGTTTGTCAATTTTGTTTATTTTTTCAAAAAACCAGCTTTTAGCTTTGTTGATTTTTGCTATGGTCTCTTTAGTTTCTTTTGCATTTATTTCTGCCCTAATTTTTAAGATTACTTTCCTTCTGCTAACCCTGGGGTTCTTCATTTCTTCCTTCTCTAATTGCTTTAGGTGTAGAGTTAGGTTATTTATTTGGCTTTTTTCTTGTTTCTTGATGTAAGCCTGTAATGCTATGAACCTTCCCCTTAGCATTGCTTTTACAGTGTCCCATAGGTTTTGGGTTGTTATGTTTTCATTTTCATTCATTTCTATACATATTTTGATTTCTTTTTTGATTTCTTCTATGATTTGTTGGTTATTCAGAAGCGTGTTATTTAGCCTCCATATGTTTGAATTTTTAACAATTTTTTTCCTGTAATTGAGATCTAATCTTACTGAACTGTGGTCAGAAAAGATGACTGGAATGATTTCAATTTTTTTGAATTTTCCAAGACCAGATTTATGGCCTAGGATGTGATCTATTCTGTAGAAGGTTCCATGTGCACTTGAGAAAAAGGTGAATTGATTGTTTTGGGGTGAAATGTCCTATAGATCTCAATTAGGTCTAGCTGGTCCATTGTGTCCTTTAAGGTTTGTGTTTCCTTGTTAATTTTCTGTTTAGTTGATCTATCCATAGTTGTGAGTGGGGTATTAAAGTCTCCCACTATTATTGTGTTACTATTAATTTCCTCTTTCATACTCGTTAGCATTTGCCGTACATATTGCAGTGCTCCTATGTTGGATGCATATATATTTATAATTGTTATATCTTCTTCTTGGATTGATCCTTTGATCTTTATGTAGTGTCCTTCTTTGTCTTTTTTCACATCCTTTATTTGAAAGTCTATTTTATCTGATATGAGTATTGCGACTCCTGCTTTCTTTTGATCTCCGTTTGCATGAAATATTTTTTTCCAGCCCTTCACTTTTCATCTGTATGTGTGTCTTGTTTTGAGGTGGGTCTCTTGTAGACAGCATATATAGGGGTCTTGTTTTTGTATTCATTCAGCCAATCTTTGTCTTTTGGTTGGGGTATTCAACCCATTTACATTTAAGGTAATTATTGATAGGTGTGGTCCTGTCGCCATTTACTTTGTTGTTTTGGGTTCACGTTTATACAACCTTTCTGCATTTCCTGTCTAGAGAAGATCCTTTAGCATTTGTTGAAGAGCTGGTTTGGTGGTGCTGAATTCTCTCAGCTTTTGCTTGTCTGTAAAGCTTTTGAATTCTCCTTCATATCTGAATGAGATCCTTGGTGGGTACAGTAATCTAGGTTGTAGGTTATTCTCTTTCATTACTTTAAGTATGTCCTGCCATTCCCTTCTGGCCTGGAGGGTTTCTATTGATAGATCAGCTGTTATCCTTATGGGAATCCCTTTGTGTGTTATTTGTTGTTTCTCCCTTGCTGCTTTTAGTATTTGTTCTTTGTGTTTGATCTTTGTTAATTTGATTAATATGTGCCTTGGGGTGTTTCACCTTGGGTTTATCCTGTTTGGGACTCTCTGGGTTTCTTGGACTTGGGTGGCTATTTCCTTCCCCATTTTAGGGAAGTTTTCAGCTATTATCTCCTCGAATATTTTCTCATGGCCTTTCTTTTTGTCTTCTTCTTCTGGGACTCCTATGATTCGAATGTTGGGGTGTTTCACATTGTCCCAGAGGTCCCTGAGGTTGTCCTCATTTCTTTTGATCCTTTTTTCTTTTTTCCTCTCCGCTTCATTTATTGCCACCATTTTATCTTCTACCTCACTTATCCTATCTTCTGTCTCCATTATTCTACTCTTGGTAGGGTGTTTTTGATCTCATTTATTGCATTATTCATTTTTAATTTACTCTTTTTTATGTCTTCTAGGTCTTTATTAAACATTTCTTGCATCTTCTTAATTTTTGTCTCCAGGCTATTTATCTGTAACTCCATTTTGTTTTCAAGATTTTGGATCATTTTTATTACCATTATTCTAAATTCTTTTTCAGGTAGATTCCCTATCTCCTCCTCTTTTGTTTGACTTGGTGGGCACTTGTCATGTTCCTTTACCTGTTGGGTATTTCTCTGCCTTTTCATCTTGTTTAGATTGCTGTGTCTGGAGTGGGCTTTCTGTATTCTGGAGGTCTGTGGTTCCTTTTTATTGTGGAGGTTTTACCCAGTGGGTGGGGTTAGACGATTGGCTTGTCAAGGTTTCCTGATTAGCGAAGCTTGCGTCAGTGTTCTGGTGTGCGGATCTTGATTTCTTCTCTTTGGATAGCAATGGAGTGCCCAGTAATGAGTTTTGAGATGGGTCTATGTGTTAGGTGTGACCTTGGGGAGTCTGTATGTTGACGTTCAGGGCTATGTTCCTGCATTGCTGGAGAATTTGTGTGGTATGTCTTGCTCTAAAACTTATTGGCTCTTGGGTGGTGGTTGGTTTCAGTGTAGGTATGGAGGCTTTTGGATGGTCTCTTATTACTTAAAGTTCCATGTAGTCAGGAGTTTTCTGGTGTTCTCAGGTTTTGGGCTTACGTCTCCTGCCTCTGGATTTCAGTTTTATTCTTCCTGTAGTCTCAGGACTTCTCCAACTATACAGCACTGATAATAAAACTTCTAGGTTAATGGCGAAAAGATTCTCCCCCATTAGGGACTCCCAGAGAGGTTCATAGAGTTACATGAAGAAGAGGACAGGGAGGAGGGAAATAGAGATGAGCAGGAGGAGAAAGAGGGGGACTCAAGAGGAGAGAGACAGATCTACGAAGTTGTCTGATCCCAGAGTGTTCTCCATAGCCCAGACACCCACAAAGATTCACAGAATTGGATTGGGAAGAGAAGGGGAAAGGAGGAAATAGAGGCGTTCTGAGGTAGAAAACAGAGAATCAAGATTGGGAGAGAATGATCAACACACTCCTGAATAAAAATGGGAACTGAATATTGGATTCTTAAATGTTTACAATTTATATCATATACTGAAAAACAAAAATTAAAAATCTAGAGTAGAGGTTAGACTCTTAAAAATACTATATTAAAAACAAAAACCAAAACACACCCAAAAATTTTAGAAATATATATGAAGTTTGGTTTAAGAATAGGGCTTCTCTTCTTCTTCTTCTTCTTTTTTTTTTGTAAGGTTATAGTGTATTGAAAATGAAAATTAAGGAGTAGTACTTAAGGAGTAGTAGTAGAGGAGTACTAGAGGACTTTAAAAGAAATAAGAGAGAAAGAAAAACAGAAAATAGAAGAGAAAAAGGAAAAAAAAAGAAGGAAAAAGAAAAAAAAAGAAAGAGAAAGAAAAAAAATTTCCTTAAAAAATTGTAAAAATCTATGAAAATGAAAGTTAAGGAGTAATGGGGGGAGTAAAAGGGAATTTTAAAGGAAAATAAAAGAAAAAATAAAAAAGAAAAAAAAATTTTTCCCCCTTACTTAAAAGAAAAAAAAAAAAAGTAAAAATATATCTAGGAATTTCTCTGGAGCTGTTGCGGTCTGTGTGGGTTCGGCTCAGTTTCAGATAGCTCCTCGTTCCAGCTTACACTTCTCGATATCTACAGGCCCCTTCCGGTGTAGTCGGTGTTTTCTTCAGGGATTTTAATGTGTTGCACCGGTCCCTTCTGAAGCGGTTCCCTTTGTTTATTTGGGTTCTGTTTGCCGGTCTCTTCAGGGCCTCATTTCCGCCCTGACACAGGCGGGCGGAGGTGGTCTCTTATTCAGGTAGCTAGTTCCGTCCCGCTGCGGGGAGGCGCTGGCGCTCTTCTCCATCTGCGCTGCTCAGGCTCCCGGCTGCTGTATATGGAGCGCACCCCGCACTGCGTGCGGTTCCAGCCCTCGGGTGTTCCACAAAAGCGCGGAGCAAAAAGCCGCGCCTGCTCCCTGTGCCCTCCCCGTCAGAGCGGTCCAGGCAGCCAGGGGCTTGACGGGCGCTCTCTCCCCGGGTGCGCGCGCCCACTGCCTTCCGCGGTCCCAGTCTCAGATTCCGCCGGCGCCAGTCGGGCGCGTGCGCCTTCTGCCCTCCGCGTCCCCAGCCCCAGTCCCCGCTGCGCCGGTCGGGTGCCTGTGCCCTGTGTCTCGCCGCGACCCTCCCGGCGGATGTCGACCATCCAGAATCTCGGTCCCTTTGTTCTGCGAACGGCCGGCAGTGTGTTCGGGCCAGTTAATTTTCTCTCTCTTGCTCTCCCACAGTTCAAGCTGGGAACTCACACAAGCTCCCTCTGATTGTCCTCAGGGCACTCAGGCCCGGCCCCTGCCCCAAGCAATGCCGCCCACTCCTCTCCGTTCCGCCCCCACTTGCTGGTGGCGGATGCGGGCGTCTGGGGTACTTTTCTGCTGGGAGTTGCTTTTAGGCTCGTAGTCTGTGGGTTTTATTTATTGTTTCTCTCCCAGTCAGGTTGCCCTCTGAGATTCAAACACTTCCCCCAGGCCCACCAGTGCGAGGGTTTCCCGGTGTCTGGGAACGCCCTCTATTAAGACCCTTCCCGGGACGGATCTCTGTCCTTAGCTCTTTGGTCTCACTTTTTATCTTTTATATTTTGTCATACCTCCTTTCAAAGACAATGGGCTGCTTTTCTGGGCGCCTGGTGACCTCAGCTAGCGATCAGAAGTTGTTTTGTGAAGTTTGCTCCGTGTTCAGTTATTCTTTTGATAAATTTGTAGGACAGAAAGTGGTCTCCCCGTCCTACTCCTCCGCCATCTTGGCTCCTCCCTCCTCTTTTAGGAACTATTATAAAAAGGTAGTTCATTTAGAATAGGGTAGTGAAGGTTTATGCCTTGAAGTAATTCTGCAGATGCTGTGAGAGGTCTTTTTAAAAATTTTATACGTGTTTTACTTGCCTGGTAACTACTATATTCTTTTTGCTTAAAAAAACAGTATTTCTAGTATATTGTAAGCTTTCATAATACATTGGCCAAATATATTGAACAAGTAAATTGATGAATTAATTGCTCTATGTGTAAAGCTTTAAAATGATACATATTGTTACAGCAATTTAAAATCAGTTTGCATAAATTAATGATATTTCAAATGAGAGATGAGAAAAAGTGTTTTACTGGCTTATGGTACTTCCATAACCAAAACACAATAATGTTACGTCAGTATAGCTGACTTGTTTTCTTCATAACTTTGTGGAGAAGAGCTGATATTTTACTTGTCAAAAAATGCCTTGCAGAACAATATGCTTGAAAACCTGAGATTTGTGCTGAAATATATTTTAATACTTCTGTATATATTAATATTTCTTCAGTTTTAACTTTCCCATCTGTATGCAGGTAACCTACCCTTGTACAGACGGGATATAGTTTTCCCTTCTGTGCTCTGTTGTGTGGGTTAATCGCTCCATCATATCCAACTCTTTGCAACTCCACAGACCGTAGTCTGTGGTTCCTCTGTCCAGGGGAATCTCCAGGCAAGAATGCTGGAGTGGGTTGCCAGTTCCTTCTCCGGGGGATTCTGTGCTCTATTACTCTATAAATACAATGGCTTTTAAGTATAAATTTAGAAATTCAATGTTTAAAGCTTGATACCATGATTTTCTTAAAAGTATATCATAGACAACACCTGAAATTTACCATTCTTTCTTAAGGCTTGAGTAATTTATAAGATTTTAAAACTATGCATAAATTTGGTGATAATATTAATAACATACATAGAAAAAGGAGGGAATACATAGGTATAACAAAACATTTTTAAAAATTCATATTTACTGAAGTATTGAGGATGGATAAAATTATTTTATCTGAAAGGTGAGAAATTGAAAGGAAGTTATACTCACTATAAGAATATTTGACAATTATGCTAAGTTTAGACATATTTTAGAAAAGTTTTCAAATATCTGCTGATATCAGTAGTTATCAGTAATATCAGTGATACTAAGGTAGCTATATAAAGGCTCATTATGAAGCAATTTTATCATAAAATTAAGAAAAGTTATCAATAAATGCCCCTGAGAAGAAAAAACCACAGTAAGAGTCTTTGGAAACATCACTACACATATGTTGACTTCTTCAAATATAAACAGTATTCCAAATGTCAAAATGAATGTTTTCAAAGTTAAATGATTGGAAGAACAAGGCTGAATGGGGTGACACAAAATGAGAAAAGCAACATATGCATGCTACTTTGATTAATTCTTCCCAGTTGTGGAATGTGGATTAAAAAAATACAGCTAGATACAATAACATGATTTTTAGAGAAGAAAAATATAGAGTACACAGAATGTACATGGTTAATTTTTTTCACAATAGTGTTAACTGGATTACATGATAGATAAGAAGAAGAAAGACTAGTAGAGAACAAGTCTTTGAAAATGAAATAACTGAATAGTAAACACAGGTGACAGGACTCCAAAGCTATCACTTCATTGCTAGTTATTCTGACAGAATTGAAGTGAATAATAAGGAAGGTAAAAATTATAGATAAGAATAGAAGAGAAGATAGCATTCCACTAGAGTGAAATTTCCAGTAGAATACAAAGGGGGAAAAAAAAGCTCTGTGGAAAAGTCTCCATGGAAAAACATCTTCTCTGAGTATCGTGTAAAGTCTTAACATTTGTCCAAAGCAGCTGCATAACATGGTGACATCAGAGCTGCTTCTTGCATTGAAAAGGAGGAAGAAATTCATTTAAATGTACAAGCATGAGAATGCCTTAGTCTCACCTAGAATAGGAAGAAAACACTTTCCTATTTATTTTTCATTTTCATTTTGAAAAGATTTATTTTTTATTTTTATCTTTGCATTTAAATGTACATTGTTGCTATGATGAGACTTTAATTTTTTTGTTATATTTGTTGATGGGCCTTAATTATGATCTGATGACAGATAAATTTGTTTTGTTCAAAATTGAAACAAAGATATCTGTTAAGATCAATGCACAAAGCTACGAAGCATAATTTAGGTATCAAGGAACGTAGTCCCCCTCCTTCAGAGAGGGATTTTAAACCTTCTTTGTAAGTGATATCATCGTGACTTGAAAATCATCCCATTATTCTCTAAATAACTCAGTATTTTCAGTTAGTGATCTAAGGCAGTCATTGGCTTTAAATTTCCTTAGAGGACCAGCAATATTAAGATGTGTATCAAATGAATGCTTCAAGGTTTATACTCAAACACAACAGGGAGTTTATCAAGATATTGTGACTGGAAACTGAGTAATATCCCATGACTGTCATTAATGACAGAAAATTAGTAATATAATATTAATAAACAGATTACAGCAATTTGTAGCTTCCCACAGATCACACACACACACACACACACAAACACACACATGGTTCTTTTAGATCACACACATACACACACACACACACACACACACACACGGTTCTTTTAGTTCCAGTGCTGGTGTTTGAATCCAAAGAAATGTATTGAGATTATGTGGAGATAACTACAGATGGTGTTAAAGGCAAGAAAAGGAATTCAAGGCAAAGCAAGCTAATTTTTCAGAAATACTATTTTAAGCTCCTTCATTATCAAACAATGGAGATATATATATATATATATATATATATATATATATATATATATATAATTTATTTACTCCACATATAAACTAGTTTTGAAATCAAATCAGAGGAAATGGTCTATGATGAATCAATAAGTTAAATTTAGGGTAAATTAAAATATAATCTGGGTCAATTGAAGAAGTGTTTGTTCTTGGGTCATGGTCACAGATTTTGCCCATTTTAAGTATTCATCAGTTGGTACTTGGGTTGGTGGTACTAGTAATGGATTCTTTTTCATTGCACCTGCAGAAATTGCCTTACTTTCAATAGTGGATAATCTGATCCTATAATTCTGCTTTATTTGCAGTAACCACACTGGCACAACCCAATGTATAGTCCAGATTCAAAGAACTGAAAGACTTTTTTGTGATAGTTTTCTGTTTTTCTTTCTTTTTGCTTTACTTTTCTAAATTAACTAGTTTTTTTTAAACCCCACATATCTCCATATACAATTATTAAAATAGTTTTAAACTTCTAGAATTTCATACACATTCAACATTAATAAATTGCTTTGCCCATACTGAAAAAATATTTATTTTTAGATTAGTACAAACTAGAAAATAAAGCATGTAATATTATATAGGTATAAAATAAATTAGTACAGCAAATTAAAGACAGTGGCAAATTCTTTTACACTCCTCTCATTGAAAAGTCAGATTTTTGCCCCTCACTCCTTGAATCTTGTCTAGCCTGTGACTGATCCGACCAATAAAATAGTGTAGGAGTGAGCAATTTCAGTTACTTGCCCAGTCTCTAAGAAAACCGGCAATTTTCACTTTTGGCTTGGAGCTCTGCATTGCAATCGAAGAAGTACGACTAGCCTGGGACCGTCAAGCTGTGGAGAATTCCAGAATAGCTTTGGGAGAGTCCTGGAGAAGGAGCTGGTGAGGTGGGGGAGGCCAGAGGGAGGTGGTGGGAGAGGGGATGATGATGAGACCCTAAGCGTGGCCTTTCTTCAGGAGTTCCAGCCCCTAACCTGTTTTCTGTCATCCCAGTTGAGGTCCCAGAAATTGTGGAGCAGCTCCTGCTGTGTTCTGTTCAAATTATACGGTCCACAGATTCATGAGATGCTATACTTATTGTTATTTTTAAGCCACTACATTTTTGGGGTAGTGTTGTTATGCAGTGATAGGTAACTGGAACAAGCAGATTGACCATTAACCTGTATCTCATAGATCTCAATCAAATACGGAATTCTCAATCTAATATGGGATTCTATATTTTTGTCACTAGATTGGGTGATGGTATTTTGAAGATTCTCTTTGAACACGTAAAACTTAATCAACTTAAACATCTAATTATCTGATTCTTTTGAGATACAGTGATGTCTTTGTGTGACCCACAGACAGGTGAATGTAAATATGTCATATTACTGATCCACAGCACATTCAGATAAAAAATAAACATAAAAACCTCAGTGTCATTCACCTCACAATATTGCTGTGATGCATCAAATAAGATGCATATGAAAGTATATTCTGAACTGTGGTATCTTCTTCAAATACAAGATAGAATGGTTATTTTGCTATTGATATTATTAAATAGATGTATATGTAGTTGGTGGAAACGTCTGTCACTTACAGTAATACATATTTTAATAATCAGTTATATTCTGAGTTTATCGATGCAAACTGCATTGGTTATTTAGTAGATCACTTAGAGCTACAGAAACTTTCCTCTTTTAGTCCCATGTCAATAGAGTTAGAAGGGTAAATCAGCTGAATACCCAGGAGTCGGATGCCTTATGTGATTAGTGGTGCAGTTGAGATCTATGGGTGAGGATAACACCAATGTCTAGAAATTTCTTCAGGTGACAGATCCTCCTTTAGAGTTAGTTACTTGGGCCTCAAGTCAGTTACTTGCATCTGTGGTCATGATCAGTTGACTAGTTATTAATGTAGCTCTCACTGGAACAACAGCACCATTTTGAGGTTAAAAATAGTGGTTTGTAATAATCCTTAATGTGACATGTTCCAGGAGCTATGAGGCATTGTGTGTCTGTCACACCTATTTGCCATATTACAGGTAGAAGAGAGCAATGAAAAACCTTAGCCACTGTACTAACCAGCAACTGAACTAAGTTTTCAGAGGACTATATGGCGGTCTTTTAAAAATATGTAGCTGTTAAATACGCTAAGGTAAAAATGTTATGATGCATAATTCACTAAATATTAAGAAATTTAGCACGAGGTTGTTGGTAGCAGCAGTCCTAATAGTTATACATATTTGGGCAAGTTAGAAAGATTTCATCCATCTACCTGCTGTGATTTACCCCACAAAATAACAAGAATCAAGGGACATATGGAAATAATGAATGCGTGGACTGCCTTCTTTAAATGTCCTTGTGTTATATAGAAGGATGAAACATAGGTTCTGGGAACAATTTGCCTTTGCCAACTGAAACTTAGCCAAAAACAATTTATACTGCATTCAACCATGAAGGACTGCAGAATACTTCCTCAGCTAAAGCTTGTGCTAAGTCACTTCAGTCCAGTCTGACTCTTTGCGGCCTAAAGCTTAACATTTTCTAATTATAGACTTAACGATTTCCTATTACTAAAGGCTTAAGGAGCATCTAAGTTAACTTTAATATCCTCACTCACATTTTCAATCATTTTGTGGAAATAATAACATTTCTAATAGTATTTAAGTCATTAGCTTTATATGTATGTGTGTGTGTGTGTGTGTGTGTGTGTGTGTGTATCCCAGGTGGTTGGTGCTAGTGATAAAGAACCTGCCAGCTAATGCAGGAGATGTAAGAGGTGCAGGTTTGATCCCTGGGTTGGGAAGATACCCTGTAGAAGAAAATGGCAACTCACTCCAGGATGCTTGCCTGGAGAATCCCATAGACAGAGGAACCTGGTGGGCTAAGTCCAAGGGGTCGCAAAAAGTTGGACATGACCAGAGAAACTTAGCTTCAATGACACACACACACATGCACACAAATGCATATATATATATATATATATATATATATATATGAACATAAACTTGTCTTTTTCAAAATACATACATTGAGACAAAGTTTCAAGGTAAAACAGTTAAACTCAAATAGTGTGCACCAAGAAAGTTAAAAACATTAAAGAAAACCAACTTTTTCTATATTAGAACTTGAATGATAATGAAATTTTCTAATTTTCCAGTGATATTCTCAAGTAAATGGGCAGATATCTATTCTTATTTATTTTCCTTTTAAAATATTAGATCAGTGTGGATTCTACAAGGTCATTGTAAATACATGATTTTAAAACACAGCCAAATTCTGTAGCAACATAAATGTTTTTTATGAGCAGCAGGTGTATTTTTTGAAAGACTGTAAAGCTACTAACAGCCCAGTAAGGAGTACATAATAATAGGCTGTTAACTCAGTCTCACTTACAAGAGAATTGAGGAAGGACATTTTAAACCATTAAGATAAAGGTATTTTCAAAAGTAGCCAATATAAATGCCTTAGGAAGAGAGGTTCATTTAGACTTTAACTCGTTAAAACAATGAATTTAGTCTTCTTGATTTGAATATACCCATCCAAAAGAATTAATTACTCTGAGTAAAAATAAAATAGTAATTTTGAAACCAAATATGTTTTAGTCATGATAGGTACTTGGAAATGAATTCCAAGTTAATTTATTTTTTGCAAGTTTCAGAATTTGAGGCTTATTCTAACATAAATCTATAACACCTAGCACAGTTCAGTTCAGTTAAGTTCAGTCACTCAGTCGTGTCTGACTCTTTGCGACCCCATGGACTGCAGCACGCCAGCTCTCCCTGTTCATCACCAACTCCCAGAGTTTACTCAAACTCATGTCCATTGAGTTGGTGATCTCATCCTCTGTCATCCCCTTCTCCTCCTGCCTTCAATCTTTCCCAGCATCAGGGTCTTTTCAAATGAGTCAGTTCTTCGCATCAGGTGGCCAAAGTATTGGAGTTGCAGCTTTAACATCAGTCCTTCCAATGAATATTCAGCACTGATTTCCCTTAGGATGGACTGGTTGGATCTCCTTGCCATCCAAGGGACTCAAGAGTCTTCTCCAACACCACAGTTCAAAAGCATCAATTCTTCACTGCTCAGCTTTCTCTCACATCCATACATGACTCTCACATCCATACATGACTACTAGAAAAACCATAGCTTTGACTAGATGGACATTTGTTGGCAAAGTAATGCCTCTGCTTTTTAATATGCTGTCTAGGTTGGTCATAACTTTTCTTTCAAGGAGCAAGCATCTTTTAATTTCATGGGTGCAGTCACTATCTGCACAGGTATCTGCTATCTAAGAATTTGGTAAGCCTATTTCAATGAATGAATGAGTCATGTAGTCAGATAGTTTATATATTGTTGACATTTCAGTTGCTCACTTTGGAAAAATTATTTATGATGACACTCAGGAGGACATCTCTAGGTATCGGTTTCAAAGTCAGAGAGACTTTGGTTTTATTATTGTAGCTATTTTCTCCAATAGTTGCCTACTTATTAAATCATTTAAAATTTTCTTTAAATCTAAAAGGAATAAGACTCTGAAAAATGTTTCTCATTACAGATTATCGAGGAGTAGAATATTTTACAATGCTCAATAAACTATATCTACTTTTTTTGGATTTTTTCATGTTTGAATAAAAATTTTATAATTTGATTTAGATATACAACTCTGCAATATTTAAAAATTAATAAAACAGAACAAAACATATTTACTCTTTTTCTTCCTTATACCTCTTGCTTTGAATTCATGCTTCAGTGAAGTAAAACTACACTCAAAATGGTAAAACTACCTAATGAAAATATCAGATTGATTTACTTTGGCACTGAGGATTATTTTTTCATACTCCTTAATCTAAAAGCAAAAAAACAAAGGATAAAGAGGAAAAAAGGATATACATATATAATCTTAAAATAATATTTTCCGACTATGAGTGGGTTGAAACAAAAGTTTTTGTACAATTTCTTGGCAGCAAGAGTTCGGCTTAAAAAAAAAAAAAAAAAGAGTTTGGCTTAAAACAGCAATTCCCAAAAAGTTTTCCACGGGTCCTTATTTCCAAGGAACATGTGTTGCTATGGTTCAAGAACAAAACGTCTTATGATCATGTAAGTTTGAGTCTTCTGGGGAGCAGATTCCAAAATGACATTGAAAGTAAAAGTATTGAAGGAGGGAAATACCTGTGCAGGTAAAACCTGTTCAAGGAAAGGGATCAAGCAGAGAAGGACAGCTTTCAGACCACAGTCAAAGTGTGTTTCCTATGAAAAGAGAGAGGTGGAGAAATACAATGGTGTTGAAAATGCCTTGGATGGCAGTGCAATTGTGAGTCTCCTGGCCAGATAAATGGGAGCCTCAAACAGGTTCTGCATCTGTCAAGAGAGGCCTGGTTCTACTCCTAGGGGCTTGGGAAGAACTGTGGATTCCACAGCAGCTGGAGGAACTCTTGTAGCAGGTTCTCTCTTGAGGGAAGATCGAAGTATGCATACCTATTATCTACCACCAGGATCAAATAAATTTGGAAAGCACTAGGTTAAGTAAAATTAAGTAGATTACTTTTCTGTAGGTATCTCCCAAGCATTTAATTATGCTCAAGTGCTTCATTAAATTCCAGAGACAGGAAACATATGCTACATTTTCCAAATTGATTTGACAATACAACCCTATGGTGATTAGAAAAAAATACATGTATTAAGACTAGCTCTACATTACATACTTTGAGAAATGTTAGTTTAAGATATACTGTATTAATATACTCTTAGTGTCTTGAGAGTCTCTTGGACTGCAAGGAGATCCAACCAGTCCATCCTAAAGGAAATCAGTCCTGAATATTCATTGGAAGGACTGATGTTGAAGCTGAAACTCCAATACTTTGGCCAACTGATGTGAAGAACTGACTCACTTGAAAAGACCCTGATGCTGGGAAAGATTGAAGACAGGAGGAGAAGAAGATGACAGAGGATGAGATGGTTGGATGGCATCACCGACTCAATGGACATGAGTTTGAGCAAGCTCCAGGAGATAGTGAAGGACAAGGAAGCTTGGCATGCTGCAGTCCATGGGGTCACAAAGAATTGGACACGACTTCATGGCTGAACAAGAAAAACAATATGTATGCTTACTATTTAATTTATTCATTTCTGGTTTCTTATACTAGCCTTTTGCCATCATTTTACTTCTTACTAAAGTCCATCATTTAAAATTTCCTTTATGGTAGGTCTTTTGGTGATGAGCTCTTTATCTCTGAAGGACTTTATTTCACCTTTGTTCCTAGATGATTTGAGGTTGTTAAATGTTTTCTATCATAACTGTAAAGGTAATATTCTTAAATTTTCTGTTTTCTCTTGTGCTAAGAAACCTGCTTTAATTTTAATTGTTCCTTTCTCAGTGGTCTCATATCTAATTTTAAAACTGTCACCTTTATCTATATCCTTTAGATTTTGCAATTCTACTATAGATGTTGTGCATTCTACATATCTAGAAACATGAGTTCTTATTTTTCCTATATTGGATATGCTATACTCCATGGATTCATTGGTTCTAGACAACTTAAAGCCAGATTCATGTAGGTATTATATGATGTCCATTCCTTTTTTAAAAAATCCAGCTCAGTGTATGTTCAATTTTGTTATCCTATCTTCTAAATCTTTTTATTCTTCTTTCATATTTTACTTTTACTTGTCTCTTTGCTAAGTTTTTCATTTTATTATTCTTTTAGCATATATATACATATATATATGTATAGCCATGGTTCATGTAAGTATTACATGATGTCCATTCTTTTTTCTTAAAATGCAGCTGATTGTATGTTCAATTCTGTTATCCTATCTTCCATATCCTTTATTCTTCTTATATTTTCCTTTTATTTGTCTCTTTGCTAAATTTCTCATTTTATTATTGTATACCACATATATATACATGCATATATAAATTTAAAATGTATGGTATTTTTTGCATATAGGGTTATCGCCACCATCTATCTAAATTCCGTATATATGTGTTAGTATACTGTAATGTTCTTTATCTTTCTGGCTTACTTCACTCTGTATAATGGGCTCCAGTTTCACCCATCTCATTAGAACTGATTCAAATGAATTCTTTTTAACGGCTGAGTAATATTCCATGGTGTATATGTACCACAGCTTCCTTATCCATTCATCTGCTGATGGGCATCTGGGTTGCTTCCATGTCCTGGCTATTATAAACAGTGCTGCAATGAACATTGGGGTGCACGTGTCTCTTTCAGATCTGGATTCCTCAGTGTGTATGCCTAGAAGTGGTATTGCTGGGTCATATTGAACTCTGGGGGAGAACGTGAGGGTGGGATGTTTTGAAAGAACAGCATGTATATTATCTATGGTGAAACGGACCACCAGCCCAGGTGGGATACATGAGTCAGGTGCTCGGGCCTGGTGCACTGGGAGGACCCTGAGGGGTCGGGTGGGGAGGGAGGTGGGGGGGGGGATCGGGATGGGGAATACATGTAACTATATGGCTGATTCATGTCAATGTATGACAAAACCCACTGAAATGTTGTAAAGTGATTGGCCTCCAACTAATAAAATAATATTAAAAAAAAAAAAAAGTATGGTATTTTAATCCACTGGTTCAATATTTCTTACAATAATGATTTTTTTTTAAATTTTGGAAGTTCCATTCCACCCCCACAATCTGCCTGTTCTTATCTTTTTCTCACCTTCATGATTTCACTTCTTATTTCTTTTTAACATTCCATATATAACTGTTCTATGTATGATTCTTTAATGTATATAGTCCTTGGGATTCTAAATTTGTTGCTGATTGTTTCTGCTGGTTCATTCATGTCTTACTTTTTCCTGCGTTTCATGTTCTTTGATTGTGATATTATTGACTGATCATAGTCTCTGGTGTCTTTGAGTCCTAAATTTTGAAAACTTTTCTCCAGAAATAATTTATATGTACATCTGCAAGTAGCCAGAGGCTGCTGCTGAGATGGTACCACTTCAGTTTTCCTTGAACTGTTTCCTTAAGACGGGAGACCTAGGGTCAGCTCTAGTTTGTGGATGATGGTCCAGGATGCTGATCCTGACAGTGATGCTCTCAGGGCACTGAGAAGTCTACTCTCAGAGAATGTCCACTTTACCAGAATCACAGCTGTGCCTCTCCTCCATCCTCATTTTTGACTTTTTGATAGGGAAGGTGAGTCCTTAAAATTTAATTTCAGTTATTATGAGACTAAAATTACTATCAACAGCATCTTTTACCCTTACCTACTTATTGTGCAAAGAAAGAAACTCAGAATACCTACTCTGGCATAATTCTAAAAGCCAGTAAACCACTTTCTGGGTTAATCACATGCTCAGACACAGCACTATTTTTTCAATTATAATAAACATAGAAAAAAATAAAGTGCAAGTTTGAGTGACAAATCATTCATTCATCTAACTACATTTCTCATTTTTTATCGAATTATTGCACTATGTCCAGCAAAGAACTAGTTGTTGGAGATGCAAAGATGCACCAGATATGCTCCCAAGAGGACTCACGCTAAGCATGGGAAGATTAGCATGGCCACAGAAAGGTCTGCAGTGACTTGCAATTCCTATTGTCTTTGCAAAATCTTCCTCACATGGCAATTGACATATATAATTAAAATAAAATTGTAATGAAAAGACACATGTGGACTATAATTGTTTTAAATATATATTTGATCATGGCATACATTTCCTGAGATATTATCTCTTTTGAATAATGTAATATTTTGTTTTGGATTGATTCCAAACTAAATATTTTGGGAAGTTAAACTTATGAATCAAATGTACTATTATTATGATTGCAACCATTTTAAAGAAAGACATTTGTAAACACCTGCCTTGATTTGAGCATTTCAAAAGGAAAATAAGTGAATGAGAGATATAAAATTGATACAATTCCTAAGGACTGAATTGGATAAAAATCATTGAAAGTTAAAATGGTATTAATGAATAATAGGAATATTTTCTATAATCACAAAAGCAAAACATTTTTAGTAAGAGTTAATTATATCTAAGGCATATCTAACCAAATATGATAAAGTACTATTTAAAATTTTAAATATCGTCCTTAACATGAATCTGTTGTGCTAAACACCATGCTTGTTGTCATTCAACAGGTTTTCAATGAGGCAGAGAAGTAAAGAAGAAATGAGGGAAGAAAGGAAAGATGCTTGAAGAAAAGAAGGAAAAAAGGGTGACAGGGAGGAGAAAGGAAGCGTGTCCTTGGGTTTCTCTTGAACACTGTTTCAGTCTCCTCTTGTCTTCCTTACTTACTATACTCAATCCTTGAATTTTATTTCTGTTCTAGGTTATCATGCAACTGTTCCCTTTGCCTGGAGTTTGCCATGTTAACTGTTAAATATCTCCCATCCTAGGTTAATTTCTAAGCCAAAAATGAAAATGTTTTATCTATTTAATTATTTAAAGTTGTATCAATAAAGGATTTTTATTACAGAGATTCGTTTAATGCTAAATTCTAATGTAACTTTAGATTGCAAAAGAGTCTTGAATATTGTTTTCAGGAAACATGTGTACGTGCTCAGTAGCATCTGACTCTGTGCAACCCCATGGACTGCAGCCCTCCAGGCTCCTCTCTCCATGGGATTTTCCTGGCAAGAATACTGGAGTTGGATGCCATTTCCTGCTCAAGGGTATCTTCCCCACTCAGAGATCAAACCCGTGTCTCCTGCATCTCCTGCATTAGCAGATAGATTCTTTAGCACTGGACCACCTGGAAAGCCTCATTTTAAGGGGTCTCTGTGGTGTAAAGAAAGGCATTCTGGATTTGCTATCAAATAGGTAGCTCAGAACCTGGTATCATACAGGTATTTAATATATTTTAGTTTCTTCTTCTCCTTCCTGTCTTTGTTCTTCACATTTTTATATTAAAATGGCATATATATATATATAATAATACAATATATACAATATAATATTGAACTCAGGTGTCTCACATTGCAGGCAGATTCTTTCATGTCTGAGCCACCAGGGAAGCCCATAATATATAATAACACAAGGTAAAGTGTTCCTTTGTAAGAAGAAAAAGGAGTAGGTAGTTTAGATTTCTGTCTTCCACAGATTACAGTGCTAGATCAAAAATTGGGTTCAGAATAACTGGTAATTAAGTACAATTGAGACATATATTTTATTTTTACAACAAACTAATGCTAAAGTTAGAAACTCAGCTTTTTTCTCAAACAATACTCAAGTAGGAAAACACAAGAGTTTTTTAAAATAAATGCTACTGAAAAATCAGTAGGTGATAACTTCAACTAATGCTTTTGAAGGCAGAATTTAAGCATATTAATGAATTTCAACTGATTGGAGTAATTTTTTCTTCAAGGGGCTTAGATAACATACTGCAGACACATTTTTCTGATCATCAAATTTAACAAAGGGACAGAAATCAGAAACTGCACATGAACTGTTTGTAATATTCATTTTGTGGTTTGCTCCAAATAAATCCTCAAATGAACTTCCCTGAAACACTAATTTCATTCAATTCAAAAACTGTTTCCTTAATAAGTTCCTCTAATAAAAACAAGAAAAACATTTCCTATCTACAGACTTCGTCAAAAACCCAGTTCAGTTCAGTTCAGTTCAGTTCAGTCAGTCGTGTGTAACTCTTTGCAACCCCTATGGACCGCAGCCCGCCAGGCCTCCCTGTCCGTTACTAACTCCCAGAGTTTACTCAAACTCATGTCCATTGAGTTGGTGATGGCATCCAACCATCTCATCCTCTGTCATCCCCTTCTCCTCCCACCTTCAATCTTTCCCAGCATCAGGGTCTTTTCCAACGAGTCAGGTCTTCGCATCAGATAGCCAAAGTATTGGAGTTTCAGCTTCAGCATCAGTCCTTCCAATGAATATTCAGGACTGATTTCCTTTAGGATGGACTGGTTGGATCTCCTTGCAGTCCAACGGACTCTCAAGAGTCTTTTCCAACAACACAGTTCTAAAGCATCATTTCTTAGGCGCTCAGCTTTCTTTATGGTCCAACTCTCACATCCATACATGACTACTAGAAAAAATAATAGTTTTGACTAGATGGACCTTTGTTGGCAAGGTAATGTCTCTACTTTTTAATATGCTCTCCAGGTTTGTCATAGCTTTTCTTCCAAGGAGAAAGTGTCTTTTAATTTCATGGCTGCAGCCACCATCTACAGTGATTTTGGAGCCCAAGAAAATAAAGTCTCTCACTGTTTCCATTGTCTCCGCATATATTTGCCTTTAAGTGATGGGACCAGATGCCATGATCTTAGGTTTTTGAATACTGGATATTAAGTCAGCTTTTTCACTCTCCTCTTTCACTTTCATCAAGAAGCTCTTTAGTTCCTCTTCATTTTCTGCCATAAGGGTGGTGTCATCTGCATATCTCAGGTTATTGTATTTCTCCATGTGTTTTGATTTCAGCTTGTGCTTCATCCAGCCTGGCATTTCACATGATATACTCTGCATATAAGTTAAATAAGCAGGGTGACAATATATAATCTTGTTGTACTCCTTTCTCAATTTGGAACCAGTCCATTGTTCCATGTCTGGTTCTAACTGTTGCTTCTTGTCCTGCATACAGATTTCTCCGGAGGCAGGTAAGGTGGTCTGGTATTCCTATCTTTTTCAGAATTTTCCGCAGTTTGTTGTGATCCACACAAAGACTTTAGTGTAGTCAATGAAGCAGAAGTAGATGTTTTTCTGGAATGCTTTTGCTTTTTCTATGATCCAATGGATGTTAGCAATGTGATCTCTGGTTCTCCTGCCTTTTCTAAATCTAGCTTGAACATCTGGAATTTCTTGGTTCATGTACTGTACTCTTGAAGCCTAGCTTGGAGAATTTTGAGCATTAGTTTGCTAGCATGTGAGATGAGGGCAATTACTGTTTGTTTAATTTTATAAGAGTCAATGTTTCCAAGACAGTGCTAGCGGGAGATGATTCTGAGTTACCTTTTTAGAACAAAACCACATGAAATACTCTCTTTCCCAAGTAACCCTTCTGCTCTGCAAGAAAGACAATTCAGGACATTCTCTCCAGTCCATTTTAATATGAAATGCAAAAGCTTAGAAATTCCCTCTAAATAATTGAAGGAAACCATTAGGAGTTTAGCCAGTCAGTCTCTTAATGGAGAGGTCATGAGAGACAATAAGCACAGAACCACTCTGAAAAGCCCAAGGAACATTTGGTGGTTTATAATTGATTTTTCTGGACAGATTTCCTTTTTTTTCCCCAAATAGTAATTATATCAG
This sequence comes from Muntiacus reevesi, assembly GCF_963930625.1. Taxonomy (NCBI): domain Eukaryota; kingdom Metazoa; phylum Chordata; class Mammalia; order Artiodactyla; family Cervidae; genus Muntiacus; species Muntiacus reevesi. The sequence goes on from NC_089269.1 coordinate 14,064,328, forward strand.
TGTTATTAATAATGGCTGTTGCAAGAGGTCTTGCTTTAGTCTTCAAGGTAAAAATTATATCTGGTCAGAAAAGCCTCATAATTATTTCTACTTATTTGAAGTGCACACAGACTTAGGCTTTTTTTCCTCCCTCATTTAAGAATCTAAGACATTTAAGTCTTCCCCCAAGGAATCAGGATAATAATAGCAGAGTCGGGAAATGAAGTAGCTTACTACACATCACTTACTATGCAGGATATGCCAAAAGATTTGTGCTGTAATAGTTTAACTCCCAGAGCACTTTGGTAGTAATTAGTTTTTTTAATAAATTTTAAAGGTCTGATGATGTATTTCTTGAAGATGTTAAGTATCTTTCTAAACTAAGAAAGTATGGCATTTTGTCAACAAATTTTGTTCTAAAGTGATGTATGAAGTAATGATTAGAAAAGAGGAGCAGAGTTTAGAGGATTGGTTAAGCAGCAAAATGCCTCAATTTTTAGCCATGTTTTTATTAAGATATTCATTTGATTATATTAGATAATGCAAATCCAGATACAAACTTCTTTGGAAATCATCTTTCTTGATTTTCGTATTTTCTATTTACACTCAAACACATAGACACACATACACATGCAAAACATAGCTTCTTGCAACTCTTTTGGCTTTTTCTATACCATGAGTTAACTTATTAAATGTTTCCATAGCTCTTGATATAACTGCATTTTACTTGTTTTTGTTACTTCAACTAATACTGATTTGGGAAAAAGTTCAAATATTATACTTTATTTTTTAATTACCTTAGAAGCACTATGTTGGTTCATATAATCAAGTTTATACAATATTAACTACTTTTCTGTAAATCTTTCCTATATCAGAGTGATTATATATAGAGAGGAGACTTCTGTTGTTTCTAAGAGTGGCTTTATCCTTTTGCAAAACCACAGAATTGAGCTTTGGTGGGATTCGGTCCACTTTGAAAGCGGGAGTGTTTGTTGCTCAGTCATGTCCGACTCTGCAACCCCATGGACTATAGCCTGTTCATGGAATTCTCCAGGCCAAGAATACTAGAATGTGTTGCCATTTCCTTCCCCAGGGGATCTTCCCAATTCAGGGATTGAACCTGGGTCTCCTGCATTGCAGGCAGATTCTTTATTGTCTGAACCATCAGGGAAACCTTTAGCTATCAAAAATAGCTACTTTAAAAATGGTCTACTTTAGCTATCAAAAATTGTTAAAATCATGCAAGAGTCAAAACAACATGTATTGTTAGTTGTAGCTGAATATAAGGTCAAAACTTTGTGTAAGTTTTTCTGTTTAACCTTCATCATAAGGAGTATGCATGGGATTGCTTACTTGGCAGTGTACATAGATTGTTTATGTTACTTTTATTTTAGAGAAAGAAAAACAACTACAGGAAGTTTTTAAATGATAAGACTGAGTTATGTGGGAAAAAACAGATCTGTTAAGTGTATGAAATTAAGCTTTGTATGTTGAATTTTGGACAGCAGAGTGTAACGAAATTCTAAAAACTGAAATGGTCATATGACTAAACTGTTTTCAGTTCAGTCACTCAGTCGTGTCTGACTCTTTGCGACTCCATGGACTGCGGCACACAAGGCCTCCCTGTCCATCACCAACTCCCGGAGTTTACCCACCCAAACACGTGTCCATTGAGTAGGTAATGCCATCCAACCATCTCATCCTCTGTCGTCCCCTTCTAATGCCTTCAGTCTTTCTCAGCATCAGGAGATCCCCTGGAGGAGGGTATGTCAACCCACTCCAATGTTCTTGCCTAGAGAATCCCATAGACAAATTACAGTCCATAGGGTCATAAAGAGTCAGATACAACTGAAGTAATTTAGCATGCACTCAATGATCATTCATATTTTTAAATTCTATAATTCTAAGAGGGCTTTCATGCCCTCAGTTTGGGAATCTCTTTGAAAATGAAATCTTTAACTATTCACCACAAGATTGCCAACATGTTGATACATTAATATCTCTATTTTCATATGGATAATTAATAATTGCAGAGAAAATGTTGCTATTGCAAAGATGGTAAATGAGAGAAAGAGAATGTTTGACTGCTGTGTGTCTTTCTGTAAAGTCTACTTCAGCCTTTAAAGAGCACGAAGAAAGACATGGAAGAAATGAAACCTTAAGGGAAGACATGAAAAGGTGGATCCATTAGAGTAATTTACCCTGCCTAGCAAGTAATGAAATAATAAAATCTGCCAAAATAAATACAGCCATACTTCATGAATTATTCTCATATATAAAATACTTGTCTTAAACAGAAGAGAATCTTGTATCAAAGCCAAATAAAACTTGTATTGTCATCAATATATCTAACAGGTGCTTGGTAAGTACAATATAAATGAAACTATTTTCCATGTTTATGCCCATACTACTGTACAATTAAGTCTAATTTGGAAGAAAAAAATTCTGTATATTAATGTCAATGTTTTACAGTTCATATACTGTAAATTCATAATTTAAGGTATCAATTTTGTATTTTCAAAATTAGAATATTATCACATGCTTATAATAAAACTTAAGTGATAATAAGATAATATGGCATGGTATCAGTTGTTAATACTGACGTGGATGGTAGTTTAAGAGTCGAAACTGGTTCTGTGCTGTAGTTGGCACATTAATTACTGTACTTATGAACTGAACTGAGCCCTGGTCTTATTTATTACCATATGATCAATACAATAGAATAATCCTTTGATCATCATGCTTGCACTTTGGTTAAGATGGCATTTCTGTCTGTGTGACAAGAATTTAAAGGGTCTGTTGTGCAAAGGACTAGAACCATATTAAAATAAAAACTGGTACTGATATTAAAACTAATACTAATTTTAGTAGGTTCTACATATTGAATGCTTACTCTTTCCAAGTACCAAATGGAATGAGTTACATTTTAAAAGTCCCATTTTATATATTCCTCATAATGGCTTATATGGTTGTTACCATTTCTCTGCCAACAGTTACAGAAGTTAAGTCCTAGGGAAGTATAACTAGTTGCCTAGGGTCACATAGTTAATTGCGTCAAGGCCTGAATTTTAACCCAGGTCTTTCCAAATCCACTATGACTAGATATTTATTATTGTGTAAAATCTTTTGCTTCATAAATATTGATATAAAATGGGTAAAAATCCACCACCAAAAGTTAACAAAGCAACAGAATAAAAATGAAATAAGCAGTAGTCCAGTCACTTTTAATGTTTCATCAGTATCTAAACATACATTTATTATAGTTTTTTATTAAGTTTCTAGTTGGAGGTTAAAACCTAAGAGATTATCATGAAGTAGGTATGTGTCTCTCAATTAGCTAGCAGCTAATTAATCTGCCTTAAAATTAATTAATACATGTAAAGTGTACTCATTAAGTTACAAGCTGTTAACATTATTTTTGTTTTTTCATAATTGAACTTAAGTATTAACACCAATATGCTGTTCTCTACCTTCATTCAAGATTGGAAAAGTAGTTTCAAGGATTAGAAATGTAAAAATATTTTAACTTCTAACTCATTTTTATTTTTCTAATTTATTCAATAAAATCAAATCTTGGCCTCACAGTAAACAAGGGTTGACTAGCTCCTAAAGAACATATTTCCTAACTCTGGATACACTACAAACCTTGCATGTTAGACATTTCCTCCAGCAGTAAAAAATCTGCAAATCAAGTCAGGCAGCAGAGGCACATAGAAGCTTTTATATTTCTTAAATAGAAAGTTGCATTCTTTTTATAATATTGCAAAATTTTGAAAACTATGGAGTCCAATAAAAACTGCTTAAAAATGCACAGCTTAAAAGTCACTGGATATAAAAGCAAAACACAAAAATCACTTGAATTTCTATATACTAACAATGAAAAATCAGAAAGAGAAATTAAGGAATCAATCCCATTCACCATTGCAACAAAAAAATAAAATATCTAGGAATAAGCCTATCTAAGGAGACAAAAGAACTGTATACAGAAAGTTATAATACACTGATGAAAGAAATCAAAGAGACATAAACAGATGGAGAGATATTCCTCATTCCTGGGTTGGAAGAATCAATATTGTGAACATCACTACACTACCAAATGCAGTCTACAGATTTATTGTGATCCCTATCAAATTACCAATGTCATTCTTCACAGAACTAGAACAAAAAATTTCACAATTCATATGGAAACACAAAAGACCCCAAATAGCCAAAGCATTCTGGAGGTGGAGGAATCAACCTTACTGATAGTACCACAAAGCTACAGTCATCAAGACAGTATAGCACTGGCACAGACAGAAATACAGACCAATGGGACAAGACAAAGATCCCAGAGACAAACCCACACACCTGTGGGTACCTTGCTTTTGACAAAGGAGGCCAGAATACACAATGGGGCAAAGACAACCTCTTCAGTAAGCTGTGCGGGGAAAACTGGACAGCTATGCACAAAGGAATGAAATGAGAACTCTTCCTAACACCATACACAAAGATAAACTCAAAATGGATTAAAGACCTAAATGTAAGACCAGAAACTAGAAAATCTTAGAGGAAAATATAGACAGAACACATAATAACATAAATCAAAGCAAGATCCTCTATGACCCACCTCCTGGAGTAATGGAAATAAAAACAAAAATACACAAGCGGGACCTAATTAAACTTAAAAGCACAGCAAAAGAAACTATAAACAAGGTGAAAATACAGCCTTCAGAATGGGAGAAAATAATAGCAAATGAAACAACAAAGGATTAAATTCCAAAATATACAAGCAGCTCATAATATTCAATATCAGAAAACATACAACCCAATCAAAAAGTGGGGAAAAGACCTAAACAGACGTTTCTCCAAAGAAGACATACAGATGGCTAACAGACACATGAAAAGATGCTCAACTTTCCTCATTATTAGAGAAATGTGAGTCCAAACTTGAGATATCACCTCACACCAGTCATAATGGGCATCATCAAAAAGTCTACAAACAATAAATGCTGGAGAGGGTGTGGAGAAAAGGGAACCCTCTTGCACTTTGGTGAGAATGTAACATGCTTGATACAGCCACTATAGAAGATGGTATGGCAATTCCTTGAAAAACTAGGAATAAAACCACAATATGACCCAGCAATCCCACTACTAGGCATATACCCTGAGGAAACCAAAACAGAAAAATCCACAGGTACCCCAATGTTCATTGCATATTCTAGCTCTTTACAATAGCTAGAACATGGAAGGAACCTAGATGTCCATCGACAGATGAGTCGATAAAGAAACTGTGGTACATATATACGATTGAATATTACTCAGTCATAAAAAGGAACACATTTGAGTCAGTTCTAATGAGGTGGATGAACCTAGAGCCTACTATACAGAATGAAGTAAGTCAGAAAGAAAGATAAACATCATATACTAACGCATATATGTGGAATCTAGAAAGAGGGCAATGATGAATTTATTTGCAGGGCAGAAATAGAGAAATAGACACAGAGAACAGATTTATGGACATGGTGGGGGATGAAGGAGAGGGTGAGATGTATGGGGAGAGTAACATAGAAACTTACATTACCATATGAAAAATAGATACCAATGGGAATTAGATGCATGGTTCAGGGAACTCAAACAGGGGCCCTGCAACAACCTAGAGGGGTGCAAAGGGGAGGGAGATGGAAGAGAGCTTCAGCGGGGGGGGGGGGGACATATGTATATCTATATCTGATTCATGTTGATATTTGGCAGAAAACAACAAAATTCTGTAACGAAATTATCCTTCAATTAAAAAAAAGTTGTTTTTTTTTTTTTTTTAATGTACAGTTTAAAAACATATCCAGGGACTTCCCTTGCAATTCAGTGGTTAAAACCTTGCCTTCCAGTATAGGGCGTGCAGGTTTGATCCCTGGTCGGAGAGCTAAGGTCCCACATGCCTCTCAGCCAAAAAACAAAACCAAACCAAACATAAGACAGAAATAATATTGTAAGAAATTCAATAAAGACTTTAAAAGTGGTCCACATCAAAAAAGAAAAACTTAAAGAAAAGATATACACATACCTTTCACAAAAGCATTTATTGGAGTGAAATATCCATGGTGGAAACTCCACCTAATTCTCAACTGACTACCAAGATGAGTTGCGAACTCTCCCTTACCCTTTGCATGATCCATATTTTCTCTGTTAGCATTTCCTATTAAGTCCCTGAAGGAAAATGCTCCCTGTAAACAGCCACCTTGTGCTGTACAGAAAACCTCTCAAAAATTTCATGTGATTTTTCATAAATTACAGGCTTCAAAATCCTTAGAAGAAATAAATGCATCTCTGTTCAATTTACAGATTATCTCATTAAGTGCAAGATGAAGATGTACAATATCAGAAAAGAGAAAGTAAATTTATAAACTGGTAATTATATTTGTACTTCTAGCCCCAAATTGCATTTGTTTTAAAAATAGGCAGAAAATATGGTTGTATTTTTAACTGCATTTGAAATGAGCAAATCGTACTTTACTCCCCAGGGAGTATAACTCAGTTAAGACTTTAATAAGGACAGTGAGCAGGGAAAACTTGCTAAGGGTTAGATAACACAACCTAACCAGATAACACAACCTAACCAGAGCTGCAATTCTTAGCTTGCAATTTATATTAGAAATTCTGGCAAGATTTACCTACAGTAGTATATATATATATATTGCTATATATATAGTAGTAGTTACCTTTTCATCATTTTAGGATAGAGTGTTAGATATCTGACTTATAAGTTTGGCTTTCTAAAGTAAAAACATTATATTTATATTTTCCATTAATGGAACAGCAACTCTTTGAAGGCTGACTGTATGTAGTCTGAATTCATGGCAATGTCACACTCAAATAACTGGTTGTTGTCTTTGGGATTTTGTTTGTCTGATTCTCACCAAACTAGATGAGAAGTTTAGAGGAAGTTTGAATTTGTATCCTTGTTACTCCTCAGAAAAAACTTTCTGAAAGAATGAAACTATAATGGAAAAATGCTAATTTTGCATACTCCAAGGCTATCCTGATTCCTGTGAGCATTAACCTAGATACTTTCTAGTATTCTATACTTAAAGGGACATTTATGATTGGCTTATAATTTTATTTCCCTGGTGACTCAGATGGTAAAGCGTCTGCCTACAATGCGGGAGACCTGGGTTCAATCCCTGGGTCAGGAAGATCCCCTGGAGAAGGAAATGGCAACCCACTCCAGTATTCTTGCCTGGAAAATCCCATGGAAGGAGGAGCCTGGTAGCCTACTGTCCAAGGGGTCACAAAGAGTTGGACACGGCTGAGTGACTTCACTTCCTTCCTTTTATAATTTGATATTGTGGGTTCTATAACCTCTACTCCAAGCTATATGTCAGACTGCATTATTTTTCTCCTCCAAACAATAATATTTAAGAGGATGTAGAAATTTATAAGAGCTGTAATTAATCTTTTAAAAATAACCTTATATTTTTCTCTTTTCTTAGAAATATAGACCTTGGTTGTAAATATGTAGATTTTTCAGTTGTTGAAGAAACTGAGCTAGTTTTTCACCCTTTGAGACCTTAATGTACTTTCCTATAATTTTTTTTTTACATTTTATACTTTCATTGAAAAATCAATTATCTCATTGCTTTATTATCTTGTTTGATAATTTTTTAATCCCTTTGTATAGCAAAGCAAGAAACAATAAAATAATAAGCAGCTTACACAATCACAGAATTTCAGAATTGGAAAATAACCTAGTTTAACCTAACTTCATAAAAAATGAGATGAAGACATGGAATTCATTAAAGTGATGAGGAAGCGATTTAAGACAACTCTGACCAGGAATATCAAAGGAACTGATTATGACTTTAGGATGTGAAGCTGAATTAAAATGCTATGAAATTTAGAACTGATTGAAATACAGCAGTTGGCAGCAGTATGATTAATGAGCAGCCTTATCTGGTATTACAACATCACCACTAAGACTGTGCTTCCAGTGAATACATACACCAAAAGAATCCAGGTCATCTGAGCACAGTGAGGAGGGTATTGTTTTATTGTCCTTGGAAAACAAAATATAAACTTTGATACTCATTATGCTTATAATCTCCATTTCACTCTATAAATTTAGATATATTCTAAAGTTTTCAATGAAGTATATTTACTTAGTTATTTGCTTAACTTTAATTTTTCCTCTCTTAGATGTATCAAATCTTTGGCATACTAACTCTAGCTTCTATCATTTTGTACAAATCTATTTTTCAAATCAAACAAAAGGCAGTATAATTCTTATGAAATCAAAGACAGTTTAAAGGTAGAGGAGTCAGTAGACAATTATAATTTTCATGTGCATGCAAACCCTATACTAAATGCAATAGTGAAAACATCTTTTACTTTCTTTCTATTTAGATACATTCAAACCATACAGATGCTGTTGATGCAGTGCTGGCACCAGCCCCAGTTTTCTGACCCTGAGAATCTTTGCTCCAGGCACTGTGGGGACTCCCTGGGCTCCCTAAACCAGACAGGCTTCTACATAGTGTGGTGTTTGCTACACAACATGGAAATTGGCTATGAAATCTCCATAATGAGTGTTTGTATCAGTAAATTCCCTTGCCATCCATTTTTTATCAGGTAATGGTGTTTTAATTAGTACCAAATGCTCATATCCAATTTCTCTGTGGTGGACATGACAATGAATAAAAATTATGAAAAGAGAGGGAAAAACAAAACAAAACTTTTATTCACCAGCTCATGACTTTGCTGATTCCATTAGAAACACTCAGTTACATCTGAAATGACTTAGTCCTTTATTTATTACATTTTGCTTCAGTTTAATATATTAGGTTCAAATATCACACAGATATGTAACATCTACAGAGGTTCTAACTAGTTATTAAGATAGTGTAATATTAAATTCACATCTATGTATATAGGGTTATGGTTATTTTCCTTCTATCCACATTTATTTTTTAAAGATTATTTTTATGTGGATCATTTTAAAAATCTTCATTGAATTTGCTACAATATTGCTTCTGTTTTATGCTTTGGATTTTTGACCAGGAGGCATGTGGGATCCCCAACCAGGGATCAAACCTGCACTCCCTGCAGTGGAAGGCGAAGTTCTAATGACTGGCCCGCCAGAGAAGTCCCTCTCCACACTTCTAATGTGGGGTAGTGGAGAAGCAGGGCGTTTAGCGACTTAACCTTGGACTGCAGCACCAGCATTCCCTGTGAGCTGTTCCAAACGCCAACCCTCATCCCACCCCTTTTTTAACCCAGCTCCAGTCAGCTGAATCAGGACCTCCATTTCAACAAGTTCCTCCTGTGATTCAGGGAATCCTTGTGTCCTTTCATCAGTCACACTTTTACTAGTTCCCATATAATAAACCTGTTTCCATTTACATGCAAGTTTATGTTTAGATAACAAAATGGACCAAGGTAGGTGGTCTTTGGGGAAGGAGGATGCAGAGAATGACTGAGCTATGATTCTGCACCTAAGCAATGGGCGAAGGCTAAAATAGCATTTGTGGACGTGAAGAGAAAACATCCTTCCGTAAACACTTCAGTGAAGGAGGGACAACAAATGAGAATAAGAAAAGTATACTGATTATTTTATAAGGAAGGAAAGAAGAACTGTTTTTCTTTTGTAGCTTATTATTTCTATAATAATTGCTTCAAACATGCAGGCTAGGGTCCAAAGTGTTGAAAAGAGTCAGACATGACTGAGTGACTAACACTTTCACTTCCACCAAGAGTTCAACCTCCTATGAAAAGAAACTTTAAATCATCGCTGAGTGATGAAAATATTTCCCACAATGAAGAGCTTCACACAAATCTCCTTACCTTTTAAAGAAAACAGTTCAGACATGAAATTATGTATTTTTATATAAACCTCATATGTACTTAATTCTATAATTGGTAGAGTAGGTGAAACAAGGGCAAGTTAAATTAACTCAGTATTTTATATAGATAATTACTGACCATCTGTATACAAGAAATGTTTCCTTTCTTATGATGAAATTTCTTAGACAAAATCTAAAAACTGCTGACTGTGATAAAAAAAAAAAAAATAATGAGAGAATTATAAAGAAAAGACTTTACCAGTCACAGGTCTTTAAATATTGGATGTAAGAATAATGAACGATTACGGGGGATGCATGTTTGCAAAATGAGGTACTAGTTGGTAATTAGTGGAGTTGTACAACACCCTGGTGAGGTAGGTATGTTTTATTGCTGCCGTTTTATAGATGCAAAACAGGCAGCAGAGAGTAATGAAGTGTCTGCCTCAGGGAACCTAGAAAGTCAGCATCAGCAAAAAGCACTTTTCTGAGACATCCAATTGTGATGCAACTACGTGTTAAGAACCACTTAATTGTCTGGGTTATTTTGGTGAAGTTACTTAGCTTCCATGTACCTCAGTTCCTTCATCTGTAAAATGGGGCGAGTAATAGTATTCATCTCAAATGGTTGTTATTGGAATTGAATTACTTAATACATTAAAAAAAAACTTTAAAAAATACCTGCTTTTTTGAAGAAATTTCCATAGTGGCTGTATCAATTTACATCCCACCAATAGTGCAAGAGGGTTCCCTTTTCTCCACATCCTCTCCAGCATTTATTGTTTGTAGAATTTTTGATGATGGGCATTTTGACTGGTGTGAGGTGACACCTCATTGCAGTTTTGATTTGAATTTCTCTAGTAATACTTGGGCCACATGATGCAATGGCTGACTCACTGGAAAAGATCTTGGTGTTGGAAAAGATGGCAGAGAGAAGGAGAAGAGGGCGATAGAGGATGAGCTGGTTGGATGGCATCACCCATTCATAGGGCATGAACTTTGGCAAACTCCGGGAGATGGAGAGGGAGAGGGAAGCCTGGCATGTTGCAGTCTATGGGGTCGTAAATTGTCAGACACAACTTGGCAACTGAACAACAGCAACAACAACAACAACAACAACATCTTCTTTGGAGAAATGTCTGTTTGGGTCTTCAGCCCATTGTTTGATTGCGTATTTTGTTTTTCTGATATTGAGTTACATGAACTGCTTTTATATTTTGGTGATTAATCCTCTGTCAGTTGTTTCATTTGCGATGATTTTCTTCCATTCTGAAGGTTATCTTTTCATCTTGTCATGATAGAGAACAGTATGGAGATGTCTTTAAAAACTAGGAATAAAACTACCATATGACCGAGCAATCCCACTATGGGGAATATATCCTAAGAAAATCACAGTTGTAAAAGACATATGTTCACTGCAGCACTATTTACAATAGTTAGTACACGGAGGCAACCAAGATGTTCATCAACAGATCAATGGATAAAGAACTTGTGGTGTATGTATATATATATATATGATGGAATATTACTCTACCATAAAAGCGAACAAATTTGAGTCAATTCTAGTGAGGTGGATGAAACTAGGGCCTGTTATACACAGTGAATAAATCAGAAAGAGAAAAATATTGTATATTAACACATACATATGGAATCTAGAAAAATGGTACTGATGAATCTATTCGCAGGGGGGGAATAGAGACATAGACATAGAGAAGAGACATGCAGACATGGTAGTGGAAGGAGAGGGTGGGCCAGATTGAGAGAGTAGCATTGAGACATATACAATTACCATATGTAATAGAGATAGCCAGTGGGAATTCTCTGTATGACACAAGGAGTTCAACCCAGTGCTCTGTGACAACCTAGAGGGGCTGGGTGGGGTCAGAGGTGGGGGGAGGTTCAAGAGGTGGGGACATATGTATGCCTACAGCTGATTCATGTGGATGTATGAGAACTTCCAGAACTTCAAACTGGATCAACAACACAACATTGTAAAGCAATTATCCTTGAATTAAAAATAAATAAGTTTTAAAAATACCTGGCCTATAATTGGCCAACTACCATCGTCTATGAATGATCATTTGTGTGCCTTTCTGATTGCTAAGGATATGAATATGGACAAAAGAAATCCCTGCCTCGTGAGTTTCAGTTCAGTTCAGTTCAGTCACCCAGTCATGTCCAACTCTTTGAGATACCATGGACTTCAGCATGTTATACTTCCCTGCCTATCACCAACTCCCAGAGCTTGCTCAAACTCATGTCCATTAGTTGGTGATGCCATCCAACTATCTCATCCTGTTATTCCCTTCTCCTCCTGCCTTCAATCTTTCCCAGCATCAGGGTCTTTTCCAGTGAATCAGTTCTTTGCATCTTGTGACCAAAGTATTGGAGTTTCAGCTTCAGCATCAGTCCTTCCAATGAATATCCAGGACTGATTTCCTTTAGGATGGACTGGTTTGATCTCCTTGCTGTCCAAGGGACTCTCAAGAGTCTTCTCCAACACCCCAGTTCAAAAGCATCATTTTTTCTGCACTCAGAGCTTTCTTATGGTCTAATTCTCACATCCATACATGACTACTAGAAAAATCATAGCTTTGAGTATATGGACCTTTGTAGGTAAAGTAATGTCTCTACTTTTTTATATGCTGTCCAGGTTTGTCATAGCTTTTCTTCCAAGAAGCAAGCATCTTTTAATTTCATGGCTGCAGTCACCATCCACAGTGATTTTGGAGCTCAAGAAAATAAAGTCTCTCACTGTTTCCATTGTCTCCCCATCTATTTGCCATGAAGTGATGGGACTGGATGCCATGATCTTAGTTTTTTGAATGTTGAGTTTTAAGCCTGCTTTTTTTTTTTTTTTTGGAGAATTTTAAGCATTACTTTATTTTTTTTTTTAATTTTTATTTTTCAGTGGGTTTTGTCATACATTGATATGAATCAGCCATAGAGTTACACGAATTCCCCATCCCGGTCTCCCATCCCACCTCCCTCTCCACCCGATTCCTCTGGATCTTCCCAGCCCAACAGGCCCGAGCACTTGACTCATGCCTCCCACCTGGGCTGGTGGTCTGTTTCACCACAGATAATATACATGCTGTTCTTTCGAAACATCCCACCCTCCCCTTCTCTATAAGTAAGGTGAAAAGACAGCCCTCAGATTGGGAGAAAATAATAGCAAATGAAGAAACAGACAAAGGATTAATCTCAAAAATATACAAGCAACTCCTGAAGCTCAATTCCAGAAAAATAAATGACCCAATCAAAAAATGGGCCAAAGAACTAAACAGACATTTCTCCAAAGAAGACATACAGATGGCTAACAAACACTTGAAAAGATGCTCCACATCACTCATTATCAGAGAAATGCAAATCAAAACCACAATGAGGTACCATTACACGCCAGTCAGGATGGCTGCTATCCAAAAGTCTACAAGCAATAAATGCTGGAGAGGGTGTGGAGAAAAGGGAACCCTCTTACACTGTTGGTGGGAATGCAAACTATTACAGCCACTATGGAAAACAGTGTGGAGATTTCTTAAAAAACTGGAAATAGAACTGCCATATGACCCAGCAATACCACTTCTGGGCATACACACTGAGGAATCTAGATCTGAAAGAGACACATGCACCCCAATGTTCATCGCAGCACTGTTTATAATAGCCAGGACATGGAAGCAACCTAGATGCCCATCAGCAGATGAATGGGTAAGGAAGCTGTGGTACATATACACCATGGAATATTACTCAGCCATTAAAAAGAATTCATTTGAATCAGTTCTAATGAGATGGATGAAACTGGAGCCCATTATACAGAGTGAGGTGAGCCAGAAAGATAAAGAACATTACAGTATACTAACAGATATATACGGAATTTAGAAAGATGGTAACGATGGCCCTATATGCAGGGCAGAAGAAGAGACGCAGAAGTACAGAACAGACTTTTAAGCCTGCTTTTTCACTCTCCTGTTTCACTTTTATAAAGTGGCTCTTTAGTTCCTCTTCACTTTCTGCCTTAAGGGTGGTGTCTTTGCATATCTAAGGTTATTGATATTTCTCCCTGCAATTTTGATACAGCTTGTGCTTCATCCAGCCTGGCATTTCACATGATGTACTCTGCATTTAAGTTAAATAAGCAGGGTGACAATATACAGACTTGACATACTTCTTTCCCAATTTGGAATCAGTACACTGTTCCATATCCAGTTCTAACTGTTGCTTCTTGATCTGCATGCAGATTTCTCAGGAGGCAGGTAAGGTGGTCTGAAGATTCCTTAAGAATCTTCCACAGTTTGTTGTGATCCACACAGTCAAAGGCTTTAGTGTAGTCAATGAAGCAGAAGTAGATGTTCTTCTGGAATCCTCTTGCTTTTTCTCATTCCTCTACCTTTTCTAAATTCAGTTTGAATATCTGGAAGTTCTTGTGAACTTATAGTCTATTTATTAACATAACATTTTTTCAGCTCACGGGTATCAGTATATGTCCTTCCTATGAACAGGTAGAAAGAGGCAGTCCTCACACTTACTTTCTTTTTTATTTTTTAATTGCTAGGGATAATTTCACAGTGGCTAGGTAATTTTTCTCAATTTCCTCTGAATGAGTTTGAACAAAGAGAGGATTTTATTAATTACTTTATAATCTGACTAAAAGCAAACAGTGGTGTTAGGCACTGATTGGAGGTTGGGTGACAAAGAAACAAAAAATGATCTCCTTTCTCAAGGGGTTTAAATGCTAGTGAGGGAGTCAGATATATATATATATATATATATATATATATATATATATATATATATATACATACATAAAACTGGCTCTAATCAAGTCTGTCTTTGATAAATATAATAAAAGAACAAGGAAGCAAGATAGAGAAAAGTACTATCGATAGAGAAAAAAGAAGAAACATCAAGAAAGTGAACACAAAGGATAAAGAAGAAAAAAAGAACAGAACTAAGGGAAGGGTGTATTTGATATGCAATTAGAGTTGTGATACTTACTGACTGCAGGAGGGTCTGCCACATGTTGAAGCTGGAGACGGAGGGGCTGGGGACAGCTGATGTCTCAGCTACATGGGAATGACTTTTTTAAGCCCAAGATGGAACTGCTCCCATCTGGAGTACCAAGTCCGAAAACTAAAATGTAGGTAACTTTTGTACCCCTGTAAAAGCTCTCCTGGACCAAAAACTGAGTATATTCACAGATGGTCAATAAGTATATGAAAAGATGCTTGTCATTACTAATTATTCAGTTCAATTCAGTTCAGTCGCTCAGTCATGTCCGACTCTTTGCAGACTAATTATTATACTAATTATTAGAGAAATGCAAATCCAAACTGCAATGAGGTGCCATTACACCAGTCAGAATGACCGTCATTAAAAAGTCTACAGGACTTCCCCAGTGGTCCAGTCATTAAGAGTCTGCTTGTCAATGCAGGGGACATGGGTTCAATCCCCGGGTTAGGGGAGATTCCGCATGCCACAGGGCAGCTAAGCACATTTATCAAAACTCCCGAAACCCACATGCTCTAGAGCTCGTGCGCCACAACCACTGAGCCCACGCACCCTAGAGCCCATGCTCCACACAAGAGAGGCCACTGCAATGAGAAGCCCATGCTCTGCAACTAGAGAAAAGTCCTCAGTGATGAAGAGCCAGAACAGCAGAAAAAAAAAGTCTATAACTAAATGCCGGAGAGTGTCTGGAGGAAAGGGAACCCTCCTACACTGTTGGTAGGAATGTAAATTGGTGTAGCCACTATGGAGAATGGTATGGAGGTTCCTTTAAACACCAAAGACAGAGCTACCATGTGACCCAGCAATCCCATCCCTCAGCATGTATCTGGACAAAACTATGAACAAAAAAGATACATGCTCCCTCATGTTCACAGGAGGCCTATTCAAAACAGCCAAGACATGGAAACAACCTAAATGTCCATCAACAGATGAAAGGATAAAGAAGATATAGTACATATATACAATGGAATACTATTCAGCCATAAAAAAGAACAAAATAATGCCATTTGCAGCAACATAGATGCTACTACAGGTTAGCCTACTAAGTGAAGTAAGTCAGAAAGAGAAAGAAAATACCATATGATATCACTTATACATGGAATCTAAAATATGACACAAAAGAACTGATCTATGAAACAGACTCACAGACAGAGAGAATAGACTTGTCGTTGCCAAGGAAATATAGGGGAGGGATGGAGGAGGAGTTTGGGGTTAGTAGATGCAAACTACTGCATATAGAATAGATGAACAGCAAAGTCCTACTGTATAGCCCAGGGTATTATATTAAATGTCCTGGGATAAACCATAATGGAAAAGAATATTAAAAACTAATCCATAAATATGTATAACTGAGTACCATGCTGTACATCAGAAATTAACACAACATTTTAAATCAACTATACTTCACTTAAAAAAAAAAAAGATGACACAGTATATTCAGTTAGCCTATCCCCAAACGCCAAGCCAACTTTGGGTTCTATACTTATTTCCTTGTTCCTTCTCACCCTAAATGAGGTTGACTATGTGGCTACAGTAGGATAGATATTTCCTATTTTTTCTTTCCCTTGTTCTTTATCCTTTCTCTTATAAGTGTTCCCTGCCTTCCGTCCCATTTGTCAGTTCCTGGAAATGAGACCAGCTGCTTCAAGAAGTATTATATAAAGCATGCACGTGTGTGCTCAGTCACTCAGTAATGCCCAGCTCTTCACAATCCCCTGGACGGTAGCCCACCAGGTTCCTCTGTCCATGGGATTCTCAAGGCCAGAACACTGGAGTGGGCTGCCATGCCCTTCTCCAGGGGATCTTCCTGACACAGGGGTTGAACTCCATCTCCTTGTCCCCTGCACCAGCAAGCAGATTCTTTACCACTGAACCACCTGGGAAGGCCATTATCTAAAGCGTGTACATCTAAGTTGTTGGCATGTTTTTTTTTAACAGGTTCCTCAGCATGAGTATGCTCTACTTTGAAGAAAAATATTGTTAGTGATTAAATATGAAATATCATTTTTTTTGGTAACTTATACTTTAATTTCTTCATTATTTTAAGTACCTTTTCATATTCATAGTATATTCATGTAAGTTTAAAACACTTTTTAAGTATGAAAAATGTGGCCAAGGATTTGGAGATTATAATTAACTGAATAGAGAATATCTAATTAATTATAACCCACAAGCTATAGATTTTCTTCTCCATAGCCTGTTCATCACACACACACACAGAAACAGAAGACAATCATAGCTAGGTTTTAATTTTTATATATAATTATGATGTGAAGATTATTGCTCCCTGTGGTGAATTATTTTTAAAAATGTGCCTGTATATTTAATTTTAGCACACTTAAGTTATTTGAAAGATAGTATATCTATATAACTGTATAAACACAAACATAGTAGCATTTGAAAATAGCTAAAAATGGAAGAGATTATCTTTCTGAACCCTTATTATATAGATGAGAAAACAGGAATAAGAAACTTAAGGTCTAAGCCAAATTTAAATTTTCAAACACTTAGACCAGTGCCTTTTCTAAGCAAAGGTCATTGGTAACAATGATATGTGTTTGATCTCAGACATTTGTAGACACTTCACATTCTAAGTCACTTAGTTCAGTTTGGTTCAGTTGCTCAGTTATGTCCGACTCTTCGCGACCCCATGAACCGCAGCGCGCCAGGCCTCCCTGTTCATCACCAACTTCTGGAGTTTACCCAAACTCATGTCCATTGAGTCAGTGATGCCATCCAACCATCTCATCCTCTGTCATCCCCTTCTCCTCCTGCCTTCAATCTTTCCCAACATCAGGGTCTTTTCCAATGGCTCAGCTCTTCGCATCAGGTGGCCAAAATATTGGAGTTTCAGCTTCAGCATCAGTCCTTCCAATAAACACCCAGGACTGATTTCCTTTAGGATGGACTGATTGGAAGTTGCTTAACTTCTCTTCTAATTTACAAAGTAATTCTCCTAACACAATGAGAACTTGAAACAGCACAAATAATTCAAAGAATGGTATAAATATTATTTGTGTTTTCATTAAGGTTAGCAATACAGTGTATCTTTGATTGAAAAGAAGTGTTTGGCCTCCAACTAATAAAATAATATTTAAAAAAAAAAATAAAGTATCAGTTCTCCCCACGTTAAAAAAAAAGAAAAGAAAAGAAAAGAAAAGAAAAGAAGTGTAAAGTTTAAATGCCTAAATTAAAGATGGAGGCATCAATATTAAAGGCCGTGGAGACTGTGGATATCATGACAAGCTGAAGAGTAAAATTCTATCACAGCTCACTGAGCACTGAGATGCTTTAGCTATTCTTGGGGTGCCAGGAGATATACTTGGATCACTTCTACTGTTCCTGCTCCCATCTCCCAGCTACTGTGCTTTTTGTTTTTAAAGGCTTATGCCTTCCATCTACTTTAGACACCTAAACTTGGGCTAGTGGAACCAGTGGAGAACCAGAAGCGCCTATGACTTTTTTCTGAATACCACACCTATACGTCCATTCAAACCTGTCGTCAGTGATTGACTAAAGCCTGAGTATGGAAGCTCAGCTTCTTTGTCACCATAGAATGAACTCTGAGATATAATTTAGATGCAAGACCTCCCCTTGCTCACTCTGAATTTGATCGACATCTTCTTCAGAGTCCTGTTTCCCTGTTATCTTACCAGTAATCCTAGGAGGTTTCTTAATTAATCACTAGTACACAAATTCCCATCTCAGAGTTTGTCTTTGAGCAACTGGATCTAAGTAACTACTAAAGCTATTTAGGATCTACCCATTCTGCCATCTGTCTATCTATCCATTTATCCATCCATATTTATCTATATTTGCTACCTTGCCCTCTCTTTCTTGCCTCCATCTATGTACTTCCACCCCTCATCCCATTCTAACAAAATAAATAACCCATAAAATGTATGTTTCCATTCCATATTCTATATATTAATATAATCATACAAAAATATAAATTTATGGGGGAATATCTGTGTTCCCCAAATAGCCTGTTCTGCTTTCTATCTTGTTCTTCTTACTGAACAATATTTAGATTCCTAATAAAGAATATTAGCAATTTTAACTAAGAGTTCTAATATAAGTTACCCTACTTATAAGCTTTATAAAAATAATTCTTGGGAAGAGAAAGCATTATGGTAAGAATCTGCAGTCATAGTTGGGAAAAATTTTGATGCTGTCAATCTCAGAGTTTTGATATTCTAACATCTTGACTGGTTGCCAATATTTATATATGAAGGCATCATGATTTTTATTTAGTTTGTATATAATTCCTCTGCTCTGATTCTATATTGTATTATATATAGTCCAAATATTTCTCTAATGATTCCTTGAAAGTGAAAAGTGAAGTTGCTCAGTTGCATCCGACTCTTTGCAACACCATGGACTATAGCCTAGCAGGCTTCTCCATCCATGGGATTTTCCAGGCAAGAGTAATGTACTGGGTTGCCATTTCGATATTTAATACTGAATTCGTATACTCTTCATCTTTAGATCTGTTTTACAACACACTAGAAGGGTTGATATCTTTATTTTCCTTTTGTAAATATGAAGTCTGATTAGGGAGATTAACAGACTTTTTCCTGACCACAAGCATTAGAGTCAGAGTCAGAACATGAATTAGGAATCCTTGGCTTCCAACTCCACATTTAATTCATTAGCAGAGGATCATTGCCATTTTCTTATAAAATAAACTCCTTTGTAATATTATTTATTCTATTATCAAAACATGGATATTATGTCAGTAGCCGTCACTCAGGATATCATTAAAGTTCCAATTGGATGAATATGGTTCGTTTCTTATGGAATCAGCACAATTTTTCTTTAACTGGAAATATAATGTTATTTTCATCTTCAGAAATGTGAAGCAAAAATGACTATAGAATAAGAGTCATCATCTGTGTATGAAATATTACCTTTATAATACAAGATAAATATTTTTATTCTGAAAATTTCCTTAAGAATGTGTACATTCCTTTTTAAATAAACTGAATTATTTGAGTATATGAAGATATATTTAAATTAATGGACAGAAAAATATGAATATTCCTGTGACAGGATGCCATAGGTTGTAACATTTGGAAGGACAGATCAACAGGATTTCTGAGCACATGCTGGCCAGTCCAATGTACAGAATCTATAATCTAGTTAAACTAAGTAAATTCCTCCTTTCTTAGACTATGGATTTTTCCATGTCAGTTAATAATAATGATAGCTTTCATTGACTACATAATTCTGAAATTACTAGATATAATCATGCTACTGAGTTACTTCTCCCCTTTTCAAACTTACATTTGCTCAGAAGCAGTAGAGTAGAAAAATATAGACTTCTATTTCTCTTCTTTTTATACTGGTCATGAGGTTCTCAAGGCAAAAACACTGACGTGGTTTGCCATTCCCTTCTTCAGTGGACACGTTTTGTTAGAATTCTCCACCATTTCTCTTTTTGCCCTGCGTTTCTACATAGGGAACCTAAATTTATTTGTGATGTTCCTTTGCTTCCAATAAGTTACAGAAATACAAGTTCTTTCTTATTTCAAGATACCACTGGGAATTATATAAATTTTTACATAATATTTTTAAATGTAATGCTCACTTTATCAGTAGTCTAGGTTAGTATCAGCCCACTGGGACATATTATCAGAACTGACTTTATGTTCTGCCTTAACATCTATAGCAATGATATCAGAATGGTGAGGGATGGGGAGAAAGCATAAGGAAAGAAGACATGTGAATGTCACAAAACTAAGGAAGTATATAATTTGGGAAAACATAGTAATTGAGAACAATTTTAATGACAGAAATGGAAATTAAAGTTAAGAGTTGATTTGTTAACCAGATTTATCTTGCTACCTTATAAAACAGCTGATCTGAATGGAAAGACAATTTTAAATTCATCAGCTATTTTCATTTATACCTTAAATCACACTTTGCAAATTTTAGCAGACTATAACTTTAAATTCAATGGCAAGGATATGGCCCACATGAACTTGTTTTAGATTACGGTAATTCCATTGTGCTAGTTTTTCTGAAGTGAGTTTTAGAAATAACAATATATTCATTAAACTGTAAGTTGATGAATACAATCTCTCACTATATCGTAAAACTCTCCTTAGAGTAAGTGAAGATAGAAATGTACATCCTGTGTCTTCTACCTCAATCTGATATAAAACAAGACAAATTAATTAAGAAATTATGAGCACTATAGTATACTGGAGAATATATAAGACATAGTAGGTAAGAAGTTAGGCCCAAAAGAACAGGTTTTAAAGTAAAATAATATTCTGTAACAATGTACTTAATATATACATGCATATATAGGTATGTGAACATTTTGAGGAAGCTCCGAATAAGACCTACTTTCTCATAGTACTTGATCTCGTAGTCCAGTATGGCTCCATTGGAAAAAGCAGGCGCTTGCCATGATAGGGCAATGCTATTCTGGGACGCCCAGTCTTTTCTTACCATACCTATCAGGGAAGGTGCTGAAAAGAAAGAAAACAACTAAGAATTAATCGGCAGGAATCATTCTCCACAATGCTTTCTTTAACATTTTGTCTCCCAAGGAAAACACAATTCTTGTCGAAGAGGACACCGATTATTGACATCAGATCAATATGATAATCAGGATCTACTTTATTCAATCCAAATGAAATATTAAAATGTATTTAGAAACTGATGACTCAGTGGTAGAGAATTTTGCCTGCAGTCCAGGAGCTGCAGGAGATGCAGCTTCGATCCCTGGGTTGGAAAGATCCCCTGGAGAAGGGCAAGGCAACTCACTCCAGCATTCTTGCCTGCAGAATCCCATGGACGGAGCAGCCCTGTGGGCTACAGTCCAGGGGTCACAAAGAGTCACCCACACCTGAAGCAACTCGGCACGCAGGCATGCAGAAACAAATCAGGGAACAAAGGAGAAACTCAGCCCAAGAATAAGGACCACAACTCATCATCTCTGATTCTGTTAGAGGACAACATGTTTCCTAAAACTGGCTTTGGTTTTGAGCTATAACATGAAGTATAATAGACTTGACTTCTATATTTTCTCAAAACTAAGACTACTACAGAAAATCCTCTGCAATTACATGATCACTTATAGGCTTTCTTTCCTTCAAGACTTAGTATTTTATGAAGTTTTAGTACTTTATAGAAGTTACATCACAAACATAGCTACAGTACATTTTGGCTTATCAATGAAAGTATCATTTCTCTGGCAAGGTTTCTATGACTTTTGACCAAAACTGAAATATTTAATTTATGAAGTTTATTTTCAATCATGTCTGTCTTCTTTTTCTATATAACACTACCTTAACAATCCAATCCTAACCTAAAGTAATCTTGTATACACTGAAGGTTTTTTTCATCTAACAAAATGCTTCTCATCTTTAAATACTCGAATTACTTACAAAAGTAATTTTTACACAGAGAACTAAAATTCAGTCTTAAAAATACAAACTAAATATACTGAGATACCATTTCTCATCTTAAAATGGCAAAAAAATCCCAAAACTTGACACCAGGCTCTGTTGGCTAGACTGTGAGGAAAAGACTTTAATACACTGTTGGTGTAAATGTAAAATGGCATAATCCTTATAAGGGGAAATTTAACAGTTTAAGGCAAATTATATGTTCATTTACACTTTGGCTTTTGGGAATCTGTTGAAAGAGACACTACACAAATACAAAGTGACATATTTACAAGACTACTTGCTAAAATTTATTTGTAAAGCCTGGAAACAATTTAAATGCCCATCAATTAGGGATTGGTTTAAAAAACTATGCTACATTCACCAGAGAATTATGAAACTGTATAAAGGAATTGTTACCATCTATAAATACTAGAGTGAATTTATTTCAGGATTTACTTTTAAATGAAAAAAGTGAGGTGGAGAAAAATGCATAAAAAAAAAGTCTAAGGATAAATCTAAGAATAAAAACTAGTAACAATGGTTACCCTTAGAGGATGGGAGGCCAGGATGGTCACTACAGGGTTAGAAGAAAATCATCTCTGAATATAAATAATAAAAAAACAAATGAACATAGAAAGAGCAATCTCAAAAGATTAAAAGAAAGAAATCTGTGTATTGAGTTGAAAACATAGCCTCTGAAAGAAACTACTTAAAATGACATTAAATGACAGTTACTTAACCTACATCCCAATGGGACATATTCTAAGTATAAAAAAAAAAAACTGAAAAAATTATTGAACCGCTTTTAGTAATGATATTGTAAGTAGTATTACTGGTATTATAATGCTGAATGTGTGTGTGTGTGTGTGTGTATTAAGAGACAAATCAAATGAGTAATTACATTGGTATTATTGAGAACTAGGATTTTTTTCCCTATGGGAAAACAGAGATACAGATGTCAGACCAATGAAGGTAAGTAAAAACCTTATCCTAGTAAACCTGAATTAGAAGTATGATTATGAGCTCATGTATCTTTCCAGTTCATTTTCAGAAATTTCCAGACCAATGAAGCTAAGTAAAAACCCTATATGAGTAAACTTGAATTAGTATGATTATGAACTCATGTATCTTTCCAGTTCATTTTCAAAAATACTTTCACATGTACTAAATGCAGTTGAAAATAGGATTTGAAGACACTGATTCTCTATAATTAAGATGAAATTTTTTTTAGTTTCTAAGAGAGATTCAAGTATTAAATGTGGTAATTTACTTTCTAAAGTTGTCTGTGTATCTTAAGGATAAACTACTTTCTTAAATTTGTGAGAATGACAAGTTTGGTTCTCATAAGAAATTAAGTACTTTAGAAACTATATTTGAGACTCTTTCCAGCTGCTTAATGCCAGTATTATTGCTGTACTAAGATATTTTCTTAAAATGAGTGATAATTATAGAAATTGCTAAGAAATAGAAGACTTTGTGCCATAAGCTAAAATAGAAATATATAAAATGGTAAATAAGAAAATGTTCTGACAATTCTGTATATTGAGTCATATTCACTACTAATAAACTACCATTAGTCAATTAATGGTATTAATTCCTGCTGAAAAATGCATTAATGTTCTTGGAATTATAGTACAATAATGGATTAAATGGTGCTTTATGGAAAAACTAAAACTTTAATGTGAATAATACAAATTAGAAGTTGACTAAAGTATATAAAAGTATATCAATTCATTACCAGTTTTGAAAATGTTCTTTTCATGTATACAATGTTATGGTTAATTTTCAGTTTAATGTACAATATCACAAAGCAGTATTACCAGTGTATTATATTTTGTCTCATAATTATTTAGCACTCAAGTTCAAATGATACAATCCTTACAAAACCTATAAGAAATTCAATTATGCCAACAGCATTTTAGAATGACTATTGGTTTAAAATATAGGTACCATCTTTCCTATTTCCAGCTCTTCAATGGTTATTTAATTGTACAGACACATCACCTAAATTATATGAATCCTCTTCTATACTTTTATAAAATAGAAAATTAAGAGAATATTTTCTCTAACTACATAGATTCTTCACTTATAAATGTACTTCAAGGTCTACGATCTATATAAAATCTAAAATCTCTTCACTTTTGCACATCCCTTTCATATGTAAACATCTATGTTTTAAACAGTTGCTAAATATACATAATTCTAGATAATTCTATTTTAAACCAATATTCTAAATCATACTGTATATTTTAAAATAGTTTCCATAATATTTACTTTAATGGCTAATATTCAATTGTGTTGCTATTTATCAAGTCATTCCTCTAATGTTGGATGTTGAGGTTTAAAATATTGTTTTGTCAGAATTCTGACATTTTATGTACATTCTATGCATAAATTTTGATTTTGTCAAAATTATTTTAGAGAGAAAATTGCTTTATATAATTTGGATTTTGCGTCATACTATTATTACCATAGTGCTTTTGAAAAAAGCTCTATCAATATTACTAATTGTACATTTTAAACACTTAATGAGTTTGAAAGCAGAGGATGTAGAAAACAATTTATAGGTCAATATACCTCAAACACTGCATTTTACGCTTTCAGAGAAGAACATTACACACAATTTCATTTTAAAATAAGGTTTCAATACATGAAACCTAAAGCATTTGCTTTGAATATATCTAATGAATTTGTCTTAATAAGTCAAGTTTACATAGCATCTGAATTGGCATATTGTGAAAATTCTGCAGTACCAACTAATACAAAGCAGAAAATACGTTTATTCCTCCACATGAGAAAAACTGATTTTAGGACACAAAAGGGCAGCTATTGATCTTTACTTCTGATTCTAAAAAGCTAGAGAAGGAAAGAAATAGTCAGGGAAATAATATCTCCTGGAGTCTGTCAGATCAGAGGCTAACTGAAAGATGTGAAGACTCAAGCAATGTTTCCTGAGTAGCAATTACCTATTCAGTATAGCCTCCAGCAGAATCATCTTTCTGATATACATCCTTTCTTGAGTCTTCAAAAATCTTAGCTTTGACCTTCAACGTAAATGACTGATGAATAGATTACCACATTCTTGAAAATGGTTTTCATACAAAAACTTTTGATTACTACATTTTTTGAATCTCAAGCAGTTTACCAAAAACTATGTAGCAAAAAATGAAAATGAAAGTGTGAAGGGAGTTAGTTCTAACAAAAGAGATCTTACTCACACTTAGAAAAGTTTTGCTTTCTTATGCTTATATGGAGATACCTAAAGAAACAGTGAATTATTCTAGTTAAGTATTTTGCTCTTAATTGAGTTAATCAATTTTTATTAAATGTTTATATTATGTATGTTATCTTATTACATTGTCATAAATCTATGGGGAAGAAATTGCTTCCATAAGATGATGACATTGAGGCTCAGAGAAGTGAGCAATTGTTTAATGATATAACGAGAAGGCCAATTTTGACATTAATGCAGAATGTCAAGAAAGAAGTGGAAAATTTAACATTTTTGCTATACTTTCTCTTAAAATTAAATCTATTCAGTATTGTAAATACCTGCTCAAAATTAGTAGAAATGAGGCAATGTTACAAGTATCCTTGCTGTATTCGAGTTGATTATTTCTTGAAATTTTAAAATATCAAACGCTAACACTACTGGTCAGAATTACACTGTTGTTGGTCAGTCAGTCGTGGCCAACTCTTTGCCACCCCATGGACTGCAGCACATCAGGCTTCCACATCCTTCTTTATCTCCCTGAGTTTTCACAAACTCATGTTCATTAAGTCAGTGATGCCATCCAACCACCTCATCCTCTTTTACCCCCTTCTCCTCCTGCCCTCAATCAAACTACATTGTGGATTATCACAAATATGTCTTATTTTTAGCATGTAATCAAGATTTACACCATGGATCATGGGGTGTTTTCCTAAAAATCAAACAATTGCTAATTCTCAGTCATCTATTGAGCATACTGGGTAAATGAAGGCTTACTTATTGGGATACGCTTACCTGCATGAGTGTGTGTGTGTGTGTTTAGATGAAAAAGAGAGATTGGGGTGGGGAATGCTCCTATGCACATGTGTTTGTGGCAGTGAAAATCTTAATAGTGAATGTTAAATAACAGAATCCCAATATAGGAATAGATCTTATAAGCAATTTAATACCTTTTATCACCAATGCAGAAAATGCTTCAATGTATTTCTGATAGCTGAGTATCCACTTCTTGCTTTAGCACTGTAGTATTTCACAAAGAAAGTACTGTAAGGAGTACGGTACTTCCGAAAGCTATCCATTGTCTTTTAAAAATCTTTAATTGATAAAAAGTTCTCATCTGGAGTCACTGTTTGCTTTCTATAACTTCCACCTCGATCCTAATGCTAGTGCTGACATTTAGTACAAATAGAATTCACTCTTTCCCTTTGCTTATCTATCAACCTCTTTTTCCTATTCCTTCTTTCTCTTCTTTCCATTCTTCTTTAATTTCTTCTTTACTTTAGCACTTCTCAGCTTGTCTGCTTTATGCTCTCCTTTCTGTGCTTCCCTGTGCCTCTTTCTAGAATTATTATCAACAACAGGATGAAATGTGAATTCAGAACAACAATATAATAAATAAATAATACAGATTAGACAGTAGAGTTCAGAACAGACTTTTAAGACTATATGATTTTCCTCTTTTCTTTGCTAATGAGCCAGTGGGTATATCTACAGAGCACAAGTATGTAATAGTGTTTCTTTTGTGTATGTGCAGAAGAACACACTCAATACACTATTCTTACTTGTGAAATTTTGTAAATGTGATATTTAGCATGTGAACTGACATTTTTGAAACCTGATAACATGCTTCAAAATATTTCTGATGTTTATCTTGTTTTGAAAATGTTTATTAAATATACTGTGCTTTACATAGCGCAATCTATCCTAATGATAACTGTTACATGTGCTTTTCTTTTCACATGATTTTCCCTGTAATCAGTGGTAATATTTATTGTTATCTACTTCCCTGTGTAGTCAAAACCTGATTATGAGCTTGAAATATACAGATGATGCTTACATACAGCAGAACTGGTGCTTTATTTTCTTTCTAGCCTCTTTCTCTTTTCTACACCTGAGAATAAAACTGTGGTATGTTCAATCATGTGACACCTGTGATGTGATAAATTATGGCATCCAAATACTTCTACATTGTAATCCCCGGAACCTGTGAATGATCTTATCTGGTGAAGAGACTTTGCAGTTTTGATTAAATTAAGGATTCTTAGATGAGATTACTCTGGATTATCCAGGTAGGCCTAATATAATCACAGGTACACTCATAAAAAAGAGATAGGAGAAGACACCTACACAAGAGAAGGCTGTGAGTCAAGGAATGCAGAAGTTGGAAGAAGGAAGGAGGGCATCCTTCCTGGAGCCTACAGAAAGAACCAGTCCTCCTGACACCTTTATTTCAGCCCTCCCTGTAAGACTTATGTTGGATTTCTGACATACAGAACTGTGTTATGATAAATACAGGTTGTTTTTGAGACAATAAGTTTGTGATGATTTGTTGCAGTGCAACAATAGGAAACAAACAGTTCAATTGATTAATCTGTGAAGACCTAAATACATTTGAGTCAGTAGAGAAAGTGGATAAGTTTTTTAAAAATATGTTTCTAAAAAAAAATGTTTCTAAAACAGTGATAAAAAGTCATCTATTTATATTTTGAAAATTAATCCTTTGTCAGTTGTTTCATTTGCTACTATTTTCTCCCATTCTGAGGGCTGTCTTTTCACTTTGCTTATAGTTTCTTATGCTGTGCAAAAGCTTTTATGCTTAATCAGGTTCCACTTGTTTACTTTCATTTTTATTTCTGTTACTCTAGGAGGTGAGTCATAGAGGATCTTGCTTTGATTTATGTCATTGAGTGTTCTGCCTATGTTTTCCTCTAAGAGTTTTATAGTTTCTGGTCTTACATTTAGGTCTTTAATCCATTTTGAGTTTACCTTTGTGTATGGTGTTAGGAAGTGTTCTAATTTCATTCTTTTACATGTAGCTGTCCAGTTTTCCCAACACCAATTTTTGAAGAGGCTGTCTCTGCCCCATTGTATATTCTTGCTTCCTTTTCAAAAATAAGGTACCCAAAGGTGCATGGGTTTATTTCTGGGCTTTATATCTTGTTCCATTGGTCTATATTTATGTTTTTGTGCAAGTACCATGAACACTATTTACAATAGCTAGAACACGGAAGCAACCCAGATGTCCATCGACAAATAAATGGATAAAAAAGTTGTGCTACATATATACAATGGAATATTACTCAGCCATAAAAAAAGAACATCTTTTTATGTGTTCTAATGAGGTGGATGAACCTAGAACCTATGGATGAATCTAGAACCTAGAACCTTATACAGAGTGAAGTAAGTCAGAAAGGGAAAGATAAATATTGTATTCTAACACATATATACAGAATCTAGAAAAATGTTACTGAATAATTTATTCACAGGGCAGCAGTGGAGAAACAGACATAGAGAATAGACTTATGGACATGGGGAGAAGGGAGGAGAGGATGAGACACATGGAAAGAGTAACATGAAAACTTACATTACCATATGTAAAATAGACACCAATGGGAATTTGCTGTATGCCTCAGGAAACTCAAATAGGGCTTCTGGATCAATTTAGAGGGGTGGGATGGGGCAGAAGATGGGAGGGGTTTTCAAAAGGGAGGGGCTATATGTGTACCTATGGCTAATTCATGTTGAGGTTTGACAGAAAATAAGAAAATTCTGTAAAGCAATTGTCCTTCAATAAAAAAAATAGATTAATTAAAAAGTCATCTATTTAATACCTAACTCATCCGATATATTACTTTCAAAAACTATTTGATCTGATCCTTTGAAAAATATTTTGGATACTCTGATCCTATAGATTTTCCATATTTAATATACAATGTCAGGGTTCTCTTTTCTCTATGTTACTTACTAGAAAAGAATAAGATCTTCCTCTTTCTGATTGTTCTCACCTTAAGTTACAGGTGATATAAGACTAATTTTTTTCTAGTTTTTTCTCAGAATTAATTTGTCTATTTTTAAAAAAGTATTTAGCCTTGAATTTCAATTTTTCCCAGGGAAAAAAGTAACATCGTTCAACACAAAACTTGCACAGTCCTTCTACTTCTTCCTGCCATGCCAATATGAAGTGGGCAGGTGGCTTAACAATATGTTAGTGAAAAATATGTGGAAATATTGACCCAAAAAACTTTCACTACCTGTGGAGGCCACAATGAAACATCACTATTAATAATGAGTCAAAAAACACAGCACTATCAGCTCTTAAATATACAGAATAAAATCAGAAGCATCATCTTTAAATTTATTTTCTGCATAACCTGGCTTTTTAAATTTCTATTTTATTAGCCTTGTGACTGACTAATTTAATGTGCTCACTGTTAAGTATATTGTGAGGCTGTTGTTTTCAGTATTTAACACCATATACCTCTTCTAACTACTATATCATTTCAGAAGCATTTAGGAAACTGTTTATATAACAGATGCTCTAAAATGCAGTTTATTTGAAATTTAAAGGTAAAAAATATCCTCAAATTAGACCAGTCTGAGATTCTGTTGACCTTATCGTTACTTGTCAAGTATAACTAAAAATACATATGTTGTATCATTATTTTTTAGGAAGTTAACATATTCTATCCACCCAAATCTCAGAAAGTTCACCTGGCCCTAGAGAAAAATCAATAATTTGTCACATCTCATCTTGGTGGTTTAGTTGCTAAGAAGTGTCTGGTTCTTGTGACCCCATGGACTCTATCCCTCCAGGAATTTCTGTCCATGGAATTCTCTAGGCAAGAATACTGGAGTGGGTTGCCATTTTCTTCTCTAGAGAATCTCCCTGACCCAGGGATCAAACTCAGGTCTCCTGCATTGTAGGAAGATTCTTTACTGACTTAGCTATAAGGGAAGCCGTTCTCATCTTAACTTCACATAATCTCCCAATTCATAATTTTTCACTATATTAAAATTAAGAATTGGTTTTTAGTAATAATTCTAGGCAAAAGTAGTCTCATTTAAACTGTAAAAAACTAAACTGTAAAATAAAGAGATTTAAAATATAATATCCTACTTATATTTGAATATAATTTGTAACTTCTGGGCCTCAGTCAATTCATCAAAAATTCTGCATCATGTTCCAGGATAGGAAAAAGTCAGCCAACTTAAATATTATCATATAAGAAAAAAATTATATTAAAATTACCAGGAAAGTCATCTACGGTAAATGATTACAATCATTTTAACATATATTGTGGAAAGCAGCTAAGTGAAAAAACTTGCAAAAATATAAATTTTAAAATAACATAATGAATAAAGTTTTACTTTCACATTTTATTGCTACACTTAAAAAAGTTCAGACTCTTAAAAGAAATCCATACAATAGATTTCAATCAAGCTGTTTAAAAATGATGTAGACATACAGACATGGGGAAATAAGTGTAATATTTAAAGTGACAAAAGCACTATGCAAAATGATATGCATGGTGTGATTAAAAATATTTCTAAAATAGTAAATGCCCACAAACTATGTAACTAAACTGTTAACTATTGTATGTTGCTGTTGCTGTTTAGTCGCTAAGTCATGGCTGACTCTTCCTGACCCCCTGACCTGTCATCTGCCAGGATCCTCTGTGCATAGGATTACCCAAACAAGAATACTGGAGTAGGTTGCCATGTCCTCCTCCAGGGGATCTCTCCAACTCAGGAAACTATTGTATAACTATTGATAAGTTATGTATCTATCAAGATTATTTTGGAAGATTTGTAATTGATCATGAATGAGATGGTGGCCAGCTCCTCTCCAAATCTTAATTCAGCAATATTCTTTTAAAAAAATGTAAAAATGTCATTCAGTGGTATAAACACCACAGGGATGACCCTCTTCCTGAGGATGATGAGAACAAAGAAAAGCAAAAGGATGATATCCCTGTCTGGGACACAGAATATCTGAAAGTTTCCCAAGGAACATTTTTTAAACTTACTACGACTGCAGACTATTTAAACATCAAAGATTTGCTCAATATTATACATGTAAGACTGTGGCCAGCATGATCAAGAGGAGATTCTCAAGCCTTTCAATATCAGAAATGACTTTACTGAAGAAGCAGCAGCCCAGGAAGGCAAAGAAAACCAGTGACGAAAAGACACGTGAGATGTTATGCCTGACACGGTAACACTGAAAGGGCTTTTCCAAATACTACTTGGGCTACTGTTTATAATTGT
This sequence comes from Muntiacus reevesi, assembly GCF_963930625.1. NCBI lineage: Eukaryota > Metazoa > Chordata > Mammalia > Artiodactyla > Cervidae > Muntiacus > Muntiacus reevesi. The sequence continues at coordinate 14,095,782 of NC_089269.1, forward strand.
TAATATTAGACAAATAGACAAATGTAGCAGTGAATCAACTGTATTTAGAGGATACTGTCCTCACTGCACCTGTTATTTTAGTACTGATTCCAAACCTCTAGCTGAGTTTCTTCCAGTGTGATCAAAACTTTCTCTTTTCTTTGATCTGGATAAAACTGAACTGTGGGTTCTCTAAAAACACATACATACTCACACTCACACATTATGCATCAACTATAACAGCATTAAATTACTAATAGTTGCTTACCATGCTCACCTAGCAAACTAGAAGTTAACAAGAGCAAAACAGAAATAAACCTAATAATTGTACAATAGTTTCTGATTTTTAAATTACATTGACAAATTATTATATTACCCGTAATTTTAAAAAACTGATTTAAAAAGAATATGATCTCAAAGAGCCTAAATAATCTCAGTCTTAGCTTATGTGATATTCTGAAGACTTTTTCAAAAATATAATTCAAAATTTTAATAAATTCAAAAAGTTGAAGCTAAATATGAATATATTTATAAGGTATGACTATGAAGTAACACATGTAGCTTATGGAAGAGTCATCAAATTTTAGTCTTGCTATATATTTCTGTCATCCTTGAATTTATGTGATGATACAAAATTGCAGACAAAGCTAGCTGAAAAAACCGCTGGCTTCAAAAGTATTTTAAATGAAGAAGTTTTGTGAAAATTAGTCTCAAAAGTATTATGGATTTGCTTATTAGATGTTCCAAGAAGGAAAAAGAAAAGATCCTTTTCTATGCTGTTGAACCCCTAGGGTTCTTAAACAAACCAGAAAGTTTCAGTCACATTTTGGTTGTGAAACAACCCATGGATAAACTTGGGAATTTTAGAAAAGAGATTCACATATAAGGACTTCTATTCATAAGATAAAATAGCCGCGATTACCCTTTTTTCCCTTAAGACAGAACCCAGTCTTGTTTAAGACTTCTTTGATCACTGCAAATGGAATTGATTTTGATGTCTAAATTCCTAAAACGTTTATTGTCTATTCCACCTGACACTAGCAATTGTCTGCCTCTATCGTAAGCTCTTGCAAGTCCTCTTTACAGAATAAATAATAATATATTGCAGCTCACTTTTCAACTTCTCATGCTTTTCACATACATTAAATCACCTTCAAAATACCAAAACTTTGTAAGTACAACTATTCTCATTTTCAAGTTGAGAAATGAGGATCAGACTGGAAACAGCTGGAAACAAGAGGTCACAGAAGAGGTAGGAAGCAGACCCCAGACTGTACCTTAGGGACGGCATCACTGTGTCACATCTCAAGATCTAAAGCTCCCACAGGACCTGGTACAGTGCCACACAAAGACATTAGACACTTTGCATGTAAATATCTCCTTCATTCAGAACTTGTTTAAATCTCATTTCAAGGCTTATCAGACAATTGCCCTGGCCTCTGAGGTTTTGTTCTATATATCACTTATGGTACCATGCGAACACTGTCTAATTAATTTACATACTCCATGTATATAACCATCAATCTATAAGAGTAGAATTAATGTAAGAAGATAATAATAACATAGAAGAAGAATAATGTGCTCAGTCATTCAGTCATTTCCAGCTCTTTGCCACTCCATGGACTGTAGCCTGCCAGTCTCCTCTGATCATGGGATTCTCCAGGCAAGAATACTGGAGTGGTTTGCCATTTCCTCTAGGCTGCCATGCCATCTCCTCCAGGGAATCTTCCCAACTCAGGGATCAAATCCATGTCTCCTGTGTCTCCTGCATTTCAGGTGGATTCTTTACCCACTGAACCACCTGGGAAGCCCATTATTTCACCATCTCAACTGAAAAATGTATATGGATTGAGGAATAAAACAAAGCCCAAAATATTCTGAGTTATTTGACTACCGATTTTGAGTACTCCCAGTATCAACTGCCTTTTCACTAATTCTAACCCCATTTTCATCATTCCAATACCTGTTCTAACTTCTGAACTAAGCTCTAAATTTTCCTCACCACAGTTTAACATCTTTTGATCAGTAAAAGTCTGCTGGATCCCCTAGATTTTTATAGGTTGTAATGTTAAGTCCTATATAATCTAGCTGTGCAATGTTAAAAAAGCTGTTTTTGATTTTTTATTCTCTATTATTTTTGGAAGTGAAAGTTACATTCATAATTTTATATAAGCATATATTTTCTGTAGAGAAGCAAAATTTGCAAACCTAAATGTATTTCTTTGGCTTAGGAATTAATTTAGGTTGGTTATTAATTTTTTAAGAGAAGTATAGTTTATTTAAAACCAAGCAACCTGATTAAAGAATGGGCAGAAGACCTTTTTTAGTCTTTTTAGACTAATATATTAGTTTCAATATTTTTATACATTGTACTTCATTTAATGTTATTATGAAATAATGGCTATATTTCCCTCTACTATACAACAAACATACCCTTGCTGCCTATTAATTGTATACATGGTAGTTTTAATCTCTTAATCCCATATGCTTATGTTGTCCTTCATCTCAATTCCCTCTCCCCACTGGGAACCACTAGTTTGTTCGCTATATCTGTGAGTCAGTTTCTGTTTTTTTTAATGACTAAAATGTTGCCTGCCATATCAGGAAACAAAGGATGCTGCAGCCATCAAGTCATTACATTAAAGCTGCCCAGAAGGTGAGCCCTGAGGGAACTCAGGATGGAGACAAATGGGCTGTGGGTTGCCCACTGCCAAGCCCATCTAGCAGTCAGCTGCTGCAGCCATCCCAGCTGTGCGCCTGGAAAACTCAGGATACTGGCCCCGATAGCTGAGGTGCATGTCAAAGGAGTGGTTTCAGCGAGTCCAGACTCTTGCATCTTTCCATACATAGAAAAGTGCTAAATTCCTTTAGAAACCTGGTTTTCTTTCATTAACAGTAGTCTTTTAATGGTCTGACTACCTGATTTAGTTGCAAAAACTCCCATATATCTTGGCTTTCCCCAGTCCTCTTCTGAGCAATCTCAACGTTATCTGAGATGCTTTTTCCTGGGCTCGAGGTCCTAAGAGTGTTTGCCAAACAAAACATAACCTCGACTTTTAGGCTGTGCTTTCTTTTTTTATTTGATCTACAGTTACACACATTCATTCATTTGTATTCTCTTTTTTTTTTTTTTAGATTCCACATGTAAGTGATAACAAAGAATATTTATTTTACTCTGAATATCGCACTAGAGAGCTCAGAAATAAATCCATGTGCCTGTGGTCAATTAATCTATGACAAAGGAGGCAAGAATATACAATGAAGTAAAGAGGGTCTCTTCAGTAAGTGGTGCTGGGAAAGTTGAACAGCTACAAGTAAAATAATGAGATTAGGATATTTCCTCACACTATATACAGAAATAAACTTATGATGGATTAAAGACCTAAATGTAAGACCCAAAACAATAACAATCCCAGAAAAGAACGTAAGAAGAACACTTTTTGACATAAATTGCAGCAATATTGTTTTGATCTGTCTTCTAAGGCAAAAGAAATAAAAGGAAAAATAAACAAATGGGATCTAATTTAACTTAACAGCTTTTACAAGGAAAGGAAATCATTGACAAAAGCAAAAGACAACCCACTAAATAGGAGAAAATATTTGCAAATAATACCACTGATAAGGACTTAATATCCAAAATACATAAACAGCGCCTATATTTCAATATAAAAAAAAAAGTCTGATTAAAGAATAGGTAATAGACCTGAAGAGGGCTTCCCAGGTGGCGCTAGTGGCAAAGAACCCATCTGTCAAAGCAGGAGACATAAGAAATGCAATCCCTGGGTCAGGAAGATCCCTCGACTGAGGGCATGGGAACCCACTCAGTATTCTTGCCTGGAGGATCCCACGGACAGAGGAGCCCACAGTCCACATGGTTGCAAAGAGCTGGACACAACTGAAGCTACTTAACACACCACACAGACCTGCACAGGCGTCCCCCGTGGCTACCAATAAAGAAGCTGGCTGCAATGCAGGAGGTGCAGTCCGATCCCTGGAGGGGGAAATGGCAGCCCACTCCAGGACTCTTGCCAGGGAAAAGCCCATGGACAGAGGAGCCCAGTGGGCCATGGTCCATGGGGTTGCAGAGTCAGACACGACTGAGTGACTGAACACAGAAAACCTGAATAGATGTTGTTCCAGAGAAGACATATCTGACTCTTTGTGACCCGTAGACTATAGTCTGTCAGGCTCCTCTGTCCGTGGAATTCTCCAGGCAAGAACTGGAGTGGGTAGCCATTCCCTTCTCTAGAAAGAAGATGTATAGATAGGTAAAAGGCACGTGAAAAGATGCTCAATATCACTAATTATTAGAGAAATGCAAATCAAAACTACAATGAGACACCACCTCATACATGTCAGAATGGCTAACATCCAAGAAAATACAAATAAATAATGGCGAGGATGTGCAGAAAAGCAAATTCCTATACACTGTTGGGGGAATGTAAATTGGTGTGGCCACTATGAAAAAGAGTGTGGAGGTTTCTCAGACTAATTGAAGACAGAACTGTCATGAGTGCATGTGTGTATGCTAAGTTGCTTCCATTGTGTCCACCTCTACGACCCTATGGACTGTAGCCCACCAGGCTCCTCTGACTATGGGATTCTCCAGGCAAGAATACTGGAGTGGGTTGCCATGCCCTCCTCCAGGGGATCTTCCTGACCCAGGGATCGAACCCATGTCTCTTATATCTCCTGCATTGGCAGGCAGGTTCTTTACCACTAGCACCACCTGGGAAGCCTACCATATGATCCAGCAATTCCACTCATGGGTATATATCTAAAAAAAAAAAAAAAAAAACCAGGAAAACACTAAGTTGAAAATACACACACACAATCTTTACAGTAGCATTATTTACAATAAAGAAAACAACCCAAGCTATGGAAATCACCCAATGTCCATCACCAGATGAATGGATAAAGAAGATGTGATAAAACACAGTGAATTATTACTGAGCCAGCAACATGCATGGATCTGGAGAACTTCATGATGAGTGGAAGAGGCTGATTATTTTTAAGAAACAACTCAGGAAGCCTTTCTTTTCTTGTCCCTCTTAGCTGTCTAAAGAATTTATGTAAAGGTTCTGTTCTTTGAATACAGATATCACCAGAGATACCTGAAAAGAATACAGCTAGATGTGGTGGGACAAACTTATCAGACTTGTCAAGATCCTCTTTGTGCCCCACTGTCTCTGCAAGGCACAACAAACAAATGCTTTCCTGTGAATTGCCTTTTTTCCTTTTGGAGTCCCAAATCACTACTCCAGCATACTCTTTTGTGTGAATATTTAGCTGACAATGGTGTTTAAGGTGAAGGTTTCAATCATTTTCTTGGTGAATTACTCAGATTTCCTGGGGTTTCCCTCTGTCCATGGGATTCTCCAGGAAAGAATACTGGAGTATTTCCTAGTTCATGTGATCTTGCTGACCCAGGGATTGAACCTGGGTCTCCCGCATTGCAGGCAGATTCTTTGTCGCTGAACCACCAGAGAAGCCCCTCTCTCATTAATACATTTTATTAAACGTTTGTTTGATTTTTCTAGTCAATCTGTCTCAGGTCAATTTGAATTTTAGATCAGCCAGAAGAAGGAAGAAGAAAATTTCTTCCTTACCAACAGTGTGCATGTGCGTGTGTACATGTAAATCTGTATATGTGTGCACACATGTGTGTATGAGTGTGTGAGAGTATGTGACTGTGTGTGTGTGTACATATGAGTGTGCATGAGTGTGAGTGTGTATGTGTGTGTGTGTGCGTGCATTTATAGAGAGTAGAGAAAGGCAGAAAAAAGCACTCATGCTGCATCCCACTTGGGGGAATGCTGGATGATCCTGTCACACAGATTCAAGAGGATGCAGGTATATTCCTACCAACTCACCATAAACAGGACTGTAAAACTGCCTTTGTTCTCTCATTACAGAAATAACGCAATGCAACAACAGATTTATTGGCCTTGTTTCTGGTTCAAGCCGAGAGGAATAAATCTTGATTTTTCCTTGATGGAGAGTCTTTGCGTAGGACAAGTATCCAGGTGTTATCACAGCTGCCTTGAAACATTCATGGCTTCCTGAGGATATGGGTGATTTTGTTCTTATCATTGATCAAATAGCAGAGTAAATCACTTACATAAAATAACACCTGGTTGAGCTCTGTGGTTTGCTCTCATTTTCTCTAGTTAGTAATTGTTGTTTACAAATCATGACTGCATGTAGAAAAAGCTTGTGTTTTCTCCTATTGGCTGCTAGCTCATAATTTCTACTTCATGTTCTCACAGTAGCTTCAAAAGTATTTAGTGCATATGCTACACTTTTTCCCACTGATATTTGTGACTACTTTGTAAACAAGCCAAATGGCATTGCTCCATATTTATTACAGAAGTTAATAGGATTGCAAAGATTGTTAAAACTAAAAATGATCTAAGTAGTATAATTCACTATCAATAATGTAAATCTTAGCCACATTTTAAAATTTCTTTAAAATGCAACATGATGTGTTAAATAATTGTGTTTTTTCCCCTAAATTCTATTTCTAGGGGGAACAATATGTAGATAAAACAAATTTTTAGTCTACACATTTGCAAGGTGAGTTTATACAACCTAGTAGTATTTGTTTTCTTAATACTAACATAATTAATCATACAATATACATGAAAAATGCATAGAATGTAATATTAATTTTAAAAAGTAAAATTGGAATTTAGCAACACATAATTTCTGAATATTCAAGTTGTATTAGGTTATTGTAAGTAAAGTGACAGGAAAACAAGGAAACAGACCTGACATTGTAATGATGGTATTTTAGTTGGTACACAATATCATGGTCATTGCAGTGGTTTACAGCCAGCGCTCTTCAATCTGGATAAGGCCTAGGCTGTAAAATATTTAAGCATTTTGAGTGTTACCTTGAATATATGTACTTCTGTCCTTAATAGTTTTAGAATTATGTCATTTACTATAATTGTTTTCATGGTTTTCTGACTTTGATGTAAGAGATCAATTTTGTGCTTGCTCCAGCAGTACACATAGTAAAACTGGAAGGATACAGAGATTAGCATGGTCCCTTTGCAAGGATAACATGCAAATTCACGAAGCGTTCCATATTTTTGGAGTATTACTCACATTTTTGGAATATTCCTAAAAAGGAAAGAAAATGGGTCATTTGTAGTGATATAGTTGAACTTAAGACAGTCATACAGAAAAGTTAAGTCAGAAGGATAAAAAACAAATATTGCATGTTAATGCGTATGTATGGAATTGAGAAAAATGCTACTGATGAACCTATCTGCATGGCAGGAATAAAAACATAGATGTAGAGAAGAGACTTGTGGGCGCAGGAAGGAAAGAACAGGTGGGACGAACTGAGAGAGCAGCACTGAGATACATATACTATCAGTGTAAAACATATAGCTGGTGGGAGCCTTCTTTCTAGTGCAGGGAGCTCAGCTCTGTGCCTGGTGACGACCTAGAGGGGCTGAATGGGGGAAGGAGTGTGTGGCAGGCTCCAGAAGGAGGGACTATATGTATAATTATAGCTGGTTCACACTGTTTCACAGCAGAAACCAGAACAACATTGTAAAGCAGTCATGCTCCAACTAAAAAATAAATTAGAAAAACAAATTTCAATAATGGGAATTGTTTTTTTTTTTTTTTTTTAACTATGTGTCTATTAATTTGATACATTTGTCTTTTGATTTGTATTTGTAGCTGTTCAGTTCAGGTGTCGCTCAGACGTGTCCAACTCATTGCGATCCCATGGACTGCAGCACGCCAGGCTTCCCTGTCCACCACCAACTCCCGGAGCATACTCAAATTCATGTCCATTCAGTCAGTGATGCCATCCAGCCATCTCATCCTCTGTTTTCCCCTTCTTCTCCCGCCCTCAGTCTCTCCCAGGATCAGGGTCTTTTCAAATTGAGTCAGTTTTTCACATCAGGTGGCCAAAGTACTGGACTTTCAGCTTCAGCATCAGTCCTTCCAATTAATATTCAGGACTGATTTCCTTTAGGATGGATTGGTTGGATCTCTTTGCTGTCTAAGCAACTCTCAAGAGTCTTCTCCAACATCACAATTCAAAAGCATCAATTCTTTGGCAGTTTTCTTTATAGTCCAACTCTCACATCCATACAGGACTACTGAAAAAACCATAGCTTTGACTAGACGGATCTTGGTTGGTAAAGTAATGTCTGTGCTTTTTAATATGCTATATAGGTTGGTCATAGCTTATCTTCCAAAGGCAAGCATCTTTTGATTTCATGGCTGCAGTCACCATCTGTAGTGATTTTGGAGCCCCCCAAAATGAAGTCTGTCACTGTTTCCACTGTTTCCCCATCTATTTGCCATGAAGTGATGGGACCGGATGCCATGATCTTAGTTTTCCGAATGTTGAGCTTTAAACCAACTTCTTCACTCTCCTCTTTCACTTTCATCAAGAGGTTTTTTAGTTCCTCTTCACTTTCTGCCATAAGGGTGGTGTCATCTGCATATCTGAGGTTATTGATATTTCTCCCGGCAATCTTGATTCTAGTTTGTGATTCATCCAGCCCGGCATTTCACATGATGTACTCTGCATATAAGTTAAATAAGCAGGTAACAAAATATAGCCTTGACTTACTCCTCCTTTCCCTATTTGGAACCAGTCTGTTGTTCCATGTCCAGTTCTAACTGTTACTTCTTGACCTGCATACAGATTTCTCAAGAGGCAGGTCAGGTGGTCTGGTATTCCCATCTCTTTCAGAATTTTCCACAGTTTGTTGTAATGAACACAGTCAAAGGCTTTGGCATAGTCAATAAAGCAGAAGTAGATGTTTTTCTGGAACTCTTTTGCTTTTACAATGATCCAACGGATGTTGGCAATTTGATCTCTGGTTCCTCTGCCTTTTCTAAATCCAGCTTGAACATCTGGAAGTTCACAGTTCATGTACCGTTGAAGCCTGACTTGGAGAATTTTGAGCATTACTTTGTTAGTGTGTGAGATAAGTGCAATTGCGCAGTAGTTTGAGCATTCTTTGGCATTGCCTTTCTTTGGGATTGGAATGAAAACTGACCTTTTCTAATCTTTTGGTCACTGCTATGCTTTCCAAATTTGCTGGCATATTGAGTGCAGCACTTTCACAGCATCATCTTTTAGGATTTGAAATAGCTTCACTGGAATTCCATCACCTCCACTAGCTTTGTTTGTAGTGATGCTTCCTATGGCCCACTTGACTTCACATTCCAGGATGTCTGGCTCTAGGTGGGTGGTCACACCATCGTGATTATCTGGGTCATGCAGATCTTTTTTGTATACTTTCTCTGTGTATTCTTGCCACCTCTTAATATCTTCTGCTTCTGTTAGGTCTATACCATTTCTGTCTTTTATTGTGGCCATCTTTGGCACATCTTTGTAGCTGTTAGTTGCCTAATTTTGGCTGATTCTTAAGCAAGCCAAATCTGTTTTCAAAGTGAAGGGTCTAGCAGGCTAAAAATTAGCCCATACCATAAAGCCATTGAGATATGACCTCTGCTTGCTGGAGATTTGTTTCCCGGATACCCACAGAAATGTTTCCTTGCATGCAGCTGTGCTTCAGAAAAACCTGAGTATAATTTGCTCAGATCAATTTCCTAATCTCCATTATATCTTCCCACATTTGGACTGTTCTGCTAGGTGGCGCTAGTGATAAAGAACCCGCCTGCCTATTAGGAGATGCCAGAGACGCAGGTTCAGTTCCTGGGTTGGGAAGATGCTATGGAGGAGGAAATGGCAACCCACTCCAGTATTCTTGCCTGGAGAATCCCTCAGACAGAGGCGCCTGGCAGTCTATGGTCCATAGGGTCACAAAAATCAGACACGACTGAAGCGACTTAGCCCTAGCACTGCACTCTACACTTTATACATGTCTTGTCCATTGGAGAATATACCCTATGATGTATCTTTCATAAACTTCTAAACTTTACTTCTCTGTTTAAAATCAAAGCCTCCTGGAAGAATTCAACTGTCATAAATCCCCTCCCTCAGGAGTTCTGCAACCAGGGAGGACTGATGCCTATCACCAGAAAGAAGTTAGCACCCTAAGAAATCATCTAAACAGACATTGTCACAAAACTGTATATCTGCCATCTATTTTTGTAAGGGTCCATTTATCTTTTCTAAATGTCATTTGTTTTCCTATAAGTGCTCTTTATTCCCGTCCCCTTGCCCTGTCAAGATACTAGTCCCCAGTTCTAAATGTCTCCTTGAGTCATGTTTTTCTATGAACTATGTATATACATGAATAAAAATCCATCTTTTCTGTTGATAATCTCTCTCTCGTCAGTTTAATTCACAAGTCCCAGAACAATATAAAAAGAAGGTAGACAAATTTCTTTTTCTTCCCTGACAGCTTCAATGCAATGAGCATGGGTTCAATGCTATTAATAGTAGTATAATTGTGGGTGGTATTTTTGTCTTAGATGTTTTCATGAGAGTATTTTCGAACTTCTTACCCATATAAATGTGCCATTTTGCGATAAGGTGGTATTTTTAAGGAATTAGAGGGAACTCCACCAGGGCACAGAAATCTAGGGAGTAAAAATCTGTAGATAGTGAACCTTTGAAATAAACCTGGTCTAAATGACTTTCCTCTTTTCTTTCCTTATGGTTATTCCCTTTGGGGATTTTGTTCCCATTTAGGTGTGTACTTACTGTCCTTTTTATAGATTCTTGCATATGCCTTTTTGTGAGGGTAGTACATTTAAGTATCTAGAGATAGAATTATTAGGATAAAGTCAATCTTGATATGCATCTAATATTGGAATTCTGGAAGAAAGTCTACAGCATTACAACCATATTGATAGTGACTTAGTCCAAATGTGACTTTTCAAGCACTTATGTAAACTGTCCACATAAAGTAATCAGATAAGACACTTGAATATAATCCTTAAAAATCCCTCTTGACCTTTTAAATAATGGCCTCCAAGTAAAGAGATGCCAGTTTTTATGATAATGTAAGAGGTGATGCTAGATTTTGACAAGATTAAGAAACAATGGTGTACTAAAGTCAGACTTTGTCAGCTTTTCAGAACCTATTGTGCCTATCTTTTCACTTCTGCAAATCAAACTTCCTGTCATTCTTGCCCTGGAGACCCAGTTTTTAAGTCCCAGCACATCACTGGTCATAAATCACTATTTACCAAACTAAGGAGGTTGTTTAACTCTGGTCTTTAAGATGCTGATGGGTGTTCCATGAAGGAGATATAATATCTTCAAATGCTAATTATATCTTTGGGAAATGTTAGATTAAACAAAGTTACTGTAAATATCAAAAAAGAGGTGATGGCACTATATTTCTCCTATTTCATATTATGTAAAATGGAAAACTTTTCCTGGCACTATGTTCATAAAATATCAGAATGTCTAGAAAACTACTTTTGGAAATAATATTAGTCTAACCTTTGGAAACTTTATTATGTTGACCCTAGCTCAAGAGTTTGTACTGACTACTGACATATTTCTGGCATAAAAACCTCAGAAAGACTGTCAAATGTCTTAAGTTTCTGGAACAAGACTGGGTTTCCTTTTCCCTGAGACACCCTAGAAGCCACTAGGAACATAAAGACAAATGAGTAAGAATGGAGGGAGGATCAGGAGGGTCCCAGCAGGGGCTCTCCTGATAGGTGGCAATGTAGAGCTGGGATTGTGCACATGGACTTCAGAGTCAGGCTCCTTGGTTTAGAATCCCAGCTCTGTTCCTCACTGGTCATGTGAATGTGAGCAATTTATTTAACTTCTCTGTTTTCTGTTTTTTCTTCTAAAAAGAAGAAATAATAACATCCACCTTGAGGGGTATTGGGAGCATTAAGTATATAGTTTCATTTAAAGCATTTAAAATAACTCCTGACACCCTGCAAACATTCAAGATTACTGGCTACTGCTACTATCGTGACCAAGAGCACATTGAACAAACACTGCTATTATCATAAAAGAGCCATTTCATTAAGAAATCTCATAAGATTTTGCAATAGTCAATATCACAAATCCAGGAAAACCTTTCCTATGCCACATGCTAAAAAAGTCATGCAGAAAACAAAATGTTTCTTCATATATGAAAGACTTGTGGCAAGAAGTTCCCAAAGGATATTTATTAAATTTGAATATCTTTGGTAAATGCTACATTGGGAATAATTTTCCAGAAAATTATATGTTTAAGATTTCAATAAATGTTGAACAGGAAAAGATTTGTGTAGTTAAGTACTATTTTGGGAACACTAGATAGGGGGAAAAAGCCAAATAAGTTTTCTTATTGAAGGTATTATCAAAGCTTTGAATGTGTTATTATTCTGTTTTGTAAGTAGCAAAGAATATCATATAGCGTGCACATTTCCTCAACTCAACTGACCAAAGAAACACTTTATTAAAAGTATGTCACAGGAGTAATCCTCTGTAGAAATACTTTGGGGACTGCTGATATAGAAGTAAGTCCAGGACATTGAAACTTTTATTCAAACATATATACTTTATTGGAATTTTCTAGGTCCTGTTAATTGCATGCCAGGGAACATTTAAAACTCTCATATCACCTACTGGTACTTCATTCTAGCCAAAATGCTAGAATGTAATTTTCAGGGCATGCATTTTCAATGAACAATTTCAATAACATGAACTTGGCCTTTTGTTTTAATTCTGCAAGTTTATGTTAACCAAATAAGAGTAACGCCCTTTTTGTAATGTTTCTGGATGTGTCTAGTATAGTTCAGGGAGCTTTGGCAGGAAACAGATATAATTCTCGCAACAACTCCTTCTCTGGGGACATGTGATTGTCAATGTCTCCATTAAAATCAAGTGTCACACGTCTTTCCCTAAAGAGATCATTATAAAAATATTAATGAGTCCATACCTTATTCCCTACATATCTACCCACTGAAGTCCTAAATAATCTTTCAATACCATAGAATAAATTCCTGACTCTGGGTCAGGCCATTAAGTAAATCACTGATTAAACACATTGTTGGTGTCCTATGGCCACAAAAATTAACGTAGTACTTTCTTTTGGACCAGATGATACCTTATTTGCTCAGAGGGTGTGGTGGAATGGATGGTTGTTTTAGCAAATTTTCAGACATGACTGAAATTTCAAAATTTCAGAACATGGCTTCCCGTTCACCTTAACTGCTACTGTTTTCTGAGTACATCTCAGTAGAAAATAATAGCACCTTCCTTCTCAGTTCAGTTCTGTTCAGTTGCTCAGTCGTGTCCGACTCTTTGCGATAAAAACTAAAAAGAGAGGCACAAATACCAAAATTGAATCTATATTGAATCTATAGTATATCTGGTTGAAAGTTATCCAATTTATGCTTTCTTATTTGTTTTGTTTTCATATTAAAAAATGTAGTATATCTGACTTTATTACCATCACAAAGTTCTTTTTCAGATAATGGAGCTGTTGACTTCTATGTATATGAACCATCAGGTGACTGATTGTATAACTAGCACAGACCACTAAAGTTATAAATGCTTTAGTTATGTGAAAGAGCATATCATTTGAACGCTACTGTGTTTGCCCAAGTCAGGGTGGATCCTAATTGCTTTGACAAATTTCCTGCTGAGAAATTGATCTTCAAAGATTTCTTAATGTCTTTTTTAAACCCATTTACTTCATTTTAAAGCTTCAAAGTCTTCCTTTCTATTAATTATCACATATACTAAATACAAAGAACAAAATGCTATGTTTTATTCATCTAAGCAGGGTATCTGAACACTAAGTTATAGCAAAGATGGGAACTCATTGAAGCAAAGGTCATTCTCTGTCAAACAAGACCATAAGAGACTTTTCTTTTAGTAGAGAACTCATGAATATTTAATCGGAGCATTTCCATGAACTTGCTGTAAAAGCTATGTTTCTTGGCATTTACTAAGGATGTCACAATCGGTTACTGTAATTTAAATCTTTTGCTGATATGCTTATCAGACTTCCATTTAAAACATGCTCATCATCCACATACTAACTCATCTAAAATAAGTATTTCTAAATAGTTAGCATTCTAGACATTTACATTATGTAAAATCAAATTCTGATCTATTTTATTTGTAAATACATATTATTTTTGTCCTAATATACAACCAAGAGTCTACAGAAAAAAAAAAAAAAAAAACCACAATAAAACAATGAGTGAGTTAGTTCTCTTTATCTGAATGAGAACAGAATAGCTTTATAAATGCTTCTGAAGTTTAGGCCACATGCTAAGTAGTCTTTGGGGCCCCAAAGGGTGACAAGATCAACAAAACAAAACAAAAAAAAACCCCACAGATAACACCCTACTAAAGTTTCTTTAATTTAAATTCAGCTGCAAAGTTTAGTCACTCAGTCATGTCCTATGGATTCTTTACCTGTGGAGTCATCAGGGAAATCCCAAAATATCTATAAGGCAGCTCAACGAATACAGTTCAGAATATTATCTATAGCCCTTGAGGAGGAACTTAAGGTCCCTGACTTTTTGTAATGACCAAATCGTTAAATATTATTATTTGGTCTCATTTGAGCATTTTCCTTTCTTTCTGCATTTTTTCACTCCTCTAATTAAATTTATTGTTTGATTAAAGTTTTCCTACAGCCAAAAGGCACACGGAGGACATAGCAGAAGGGAGGACCACAGGGTCCTGCTCCATTTCAATTTTCACTTTTCTTTAACACTCCTCAGTCTTGGATAGAGACAGGTACAGAACAAGGAAGGGAATGAAAATTTAATCATGAACTTGGCAGAGGAACTCGGTTATAGTTATATCTCTGTTCCAATTTTTCTCAACTCTTTGAAGGAATGGGGTGATGACCTCTCTGGTGACTTCTTACTGAAGAGGGGTACAGTCCTGCATAGGGTTTGGAATGGACCCGGAGTTGGAAATAAATTCAAGTTCTAAGTTTAGCATCAAGATTTTATATTAGGACAATATATTTTATATTACCTCTCTCTTTGATTATTTTGCTATAGTACCTGGACAAACGTTTGAAAATTAGTGGACATATTACAATGAGGATAATAATAAAAACATATATTCTCTAAATGTAATTTTTTGTCAGGACGCATTTAACAGGAGGCTTCTTTTGTGCTGCTTTGGATCTGTCAGGAAACCTTTGGCCCTTATTAATTCCTGAATATTCAGGAATTAAGAGGAGAGGCGCGCCTTTCCCGGGGGCTGAGGAATCCAGGCATTTCCTTTGTTAGTTTCTCACTATGGTGATAAGTACGCTCTTCTCTCTTTAATAGGGATCGCCTTGTGTTTTGTAAATCTGGAATTTTTATCTTTGCTGAGAATAACTACCTTGTAAGACAGTATATATGCCCATGCCTTGTTGATTAAAACACCTTTGCTCCATCAGAGCTTTGGTCCCCGTGACTTTCTTTCTTTCTTTCTCTTCCTCTCTTTCTCTTTATCTCTCCATTTCTGGCTGATTCCCTGGAACACAAAGCCGGCTGCGAATATTAGCCTCTTTCCTTCTTCCACTCTCTCATTTTCGACTCCGGACCACCAGGTTCCGGTCCAATAAAGGACCAACAATTTTTTTCCTTAATGGTTAAAGCAGTGTACAATGTATGTTTAATAGGCCACAAACAAGCTATTTTGGTTAGTCTAACGTTCAAATTGGGCTTCCCTGGTTGCTCAGTGGTAAAGAATCTGTCTGCAGTTCAGGAGACCTGGGTTCAGTGCTTGGGTCAGGAAGATCCCCTGGAGAAGGGAATGGCAACCCACTCCAGTATTCTTGTTGGGAAAATTCCATGGACAGAAGAACCTGGTAGGCTACCGTCCATGGCATTACAAAGACAGACATGACAGAGTAATACTTCCACTGTCAAAGTTCAAATTAAATCATATTTAAGCCAGAATGACTTCCTTATACCCCAATATGTGAACATTTCTTCCATTGCTTTCCCCTTTTAATCATAAATGTTTTTATAGTCAGCACTGATAATCAATATATTTTCCCAGCATTGCCAGAATGGCTTAGTTGCATGCTCTGCGTCCATTCACATCCCTCGGTGCTAGGCCTACTTTTTGTATGTATATTGGTCTGACAGTCATCTTGAAATTAGTCATGCAGTGCTCCGATCAGCTTCACCTTGGTTGCTTTAAGTATAGTTAGTATTTCAGTTCAGGTCAGTTCAGTCACTCAGCACACCAGGCCTCCCTGTCCATCACCAACTGCCAGAGTACCTCAAACTCATGTCCATTGATTTGGTGATGCCATCCAACCATCTCATCCTCTGTTGTCCCCTTCTCCTCCCACCTTCTATCTTTCCCAGGATCAGGGTCTTTTCCAATGAGTCAACTCTTTGCATGAGGTGGCCAAAGTATTGGAGTTTCAGCTTCAGCTTCAGTCCCTCCAATGAACACCCAGGACTGATCTCCTTTAGGATGGACTGGTTGGATCTCCTTGCAGTCCAAGGGACTCTCAAGAGTCTTCTCCAACATCATAGTTCAAAAACATCAATTCTTTGGCACTCAGCTTTCTTTATAGTCCAACTCTCACATCCATATATGACTACTGGAAAAACCATAGCCTTGAGTAGACGGACGTTTGTTGGCAAAGTA
Organism: Muntiacus reevesi; assembly: GCF_963930625.1. Taxonomy (NCBI): domain Eukaryota; kingdom Metazoa; phylum Chordata; class Mammalia; order Artiodactyla; family Cervidae; genus Muntiacus; species Muntiacus reevesi. The sequence continues at coordinate 14,112,295 of NC_089269.1, forward strand.
ATGTCTCTGCTTTTTAATATGCTGTCTAGGTTGGTCATAACCTTTCTTCCAAGGAGTAACTGTCTTTTAACTTCATGGCTAAAGTAACCACCTGCAGTGACTTTGGAGCCCTCCAAAATAAAATCTACCACTGTTTCCATTGTTTTCCCATCTATTTGCCAGAAACTGATGGGACCAGATGCCATGATCCTAGTTTTCTGAATGTTGAACTTTAAGCCAACTTTTTTCACTCTCCTCTTTCACTCTCATCAAGAGGCTCTTTAGTTATTCTTCGCTTTCTGCCATAAGGGTGGTGTCATCTGCATATCTGAGGTTATTGATATTTCTCCTGGCAGTCTTGATTCCAGCCTGTGCTTCTATTTAACTCTACATAGAAGTTAAATAAGCCGGGTGACAATATACAGCCTTGACGTACTTCTTTTCCTATTTGGAACCAGTCTGTTGTTCCATGTCCAGTTCTAACTGTTGCTTTCTGACCTGCATGCAGATTTCTCAAGAGGCAGGTCAGGTGGTCTTTCAGAATTTTCCACAGTTTGTTGTGGAAACACAGTCAAAGGCTTTGGCATCATCAATAAAGTAGAAATAGATGTTTTTCTGAAACTCGCTTGCATTTTTGATGATCCAACAGATGTTGGCAACTTGATCTCTGGTTCCTCTGCCTTTTCTAAAACCAGCTTGAACATTTGGAAGTTCATGGTTCACATACTGGAGAATTCTGAGCATTACTTTACTAGTGTGTGAGATGAGTGCAATTGTGCAGTATTTGTGCATTCTATTGGGCTGGCCAAAATGCTTTTCAGTAAAATGTCAAAATGTTATGCAAAAGCCCAAAGAACATTTTGGCCAACCCAATATTTAATTCCAAGATTTGTCTGTTCCCATTTCTTTGAAGTCAGTTCTCAAAATTTTGGCAGCTTATGTCACAGCTACAGTCCAGTCATCACACAGTCAACTTTTTCCACCTGGCGGAAGTTTTGGTATTCATGTGTGCACCTGCTGAATTGCTCAGTTGTGTCCAACTCTTGACGACCCCATGGACTGCAGCCCTTCAGGTTCCTCTGTCATGGGATTCTCCAGGCAAGAATACTTGAAAGGGTTGCCATGTCCTTCTCCAGGGGAATCTTCCTGACCCAGGGATCAAACCTGTATCTCCTGAGTTGCAGGTGGATTCTTCACCACTGAGCCATGGGGAAGCCCTTTAGTATCCATAAGACAGCTCAAAGGATAAGGCTCAAAATATTATATATAGTCCTTGGGGAGGCATTAAAGGTCCTTAGATTTGCTTAATGACTAATCTATTATTATTTGGTCTCATTTGACTATTTTCCTTTATTTCTTCATTTTCTTACTTCTCTAATAAAATTTATTGTTTGGTTAAAGATTTTCCACAGAAAACAGCAGGCTGAGAACATGGTGGAGGATGGGAAAAGCCCATAGGGACCAGAAGGTCCATTTCACTATGTTGTATTAAAGCCAACATTGTCTAAAATTAATAATAAATTCTGGAAGAAAATGTCACAGTCTTGAAAAGACAAATGACTAGATTGAAAAGATAAAGCATCTATATGAAGAAGAAGTTGCCTTTAAAATCATGAATGAAATATAACTATGCCAAAATAAAACTAACACATGGCTAAGTAGTAATTTTTGAAACTGCAGTAAGTTATGAAGCATATGTTGCTTTAACATCTGGGAGATCAAAGATTTCAGACTGTACATTTAAAAAGGAAGCTTAAAAATGTTCACAACTATGATACTACTAAGATAGATATTTTCTATGTAGATAAGTGGGATTATATTTATTACAAATTCTTGGACAAATTCCCCCTATTAAATACTCTGTGATTAGTCCGTGTGAGTTTTTGTATTTGATTTCACCACATAGTTCAAATATGTCAGTCAGTTCTTTTCTCCTATAAGAGTATATGGGTTGCTCTTCAACACCTCAGACTTAATTTCTCTCACATAAGAAATGTTACTTGTCTGGATATAAAAGTGTATATATCCCCCTCAACATGTAATGAACTTTGAAGGATGAGAATTTCTAGGGATGTTTTTCCAGCACTGTGAATTTCCTTCATTTGTGAGCATAATTTCATGCACATGACTACATGTGTATATGTATTTCTTAAAGTGGGCAGTGACTGCAGAGTCCATATGTAGAGAGTACCTTCTTGGATTTATTCTGACTCAGCGGTGTCATGCTAAGTCACTTTAGAAGGGTCTGGCTCTTTGTGACCCTGTGGACTGTAGCCCCCCAGGCTCCTCTGTCCGTGGGATTCTCCAGGCAAGAATACTGAAGTGGGTTGCTGTGCCCTCCTCCAGGGGATCTTCTTGACCCAGGGATTGAACCCACGTCTCCTGTGGCTTGCGCATTGTAGGCAGATTGTTTACTGCCGAGATACCAGGGAAGCCTTATTCGGACTGTAATCTGAAATAATCTAAAAACAATTATTTTTAGTGTCACAAAACCTTCAAGATATATGTTTTAAAATCCTTGTGTTCAAGTAAAAAGGTAGATATACCCAAAACATGTTTCCAGATTATATCCAGGCAATATAAATGAGATCTTTTAATTCTGTAGATCAGGTTTTACATTTTGTGACAACTATTAGGTTATGTCTGTCTTCAATGAACTCTTCTGGATAATTCCTAAGATACATCTATCTTGCTCTCTATCTTTTCATGAACTCCTGTCTCACCACTTTAATAAGTTTTCTATTTCTAAAAATGCTGAATTGTCTTTTAAAATGTGTCTGCAACATTATTAATTTGGTTTGTCATTTCTGCATTTCCTATTATGTGAACTTTCATTATTCCTTATCACATATCTTTTTTATATCTTAAATTGCTATATCTTACCTCTCATTACATATCCAGATTTTTTTTCACTTTATGGTTTTCCCTCCCATGATTTCAAACCCCATACTTTTGAAAATCATAAACATTTTTATGCTTCTAATTTCTATAGTAAAAAGATTTTAAGAGGTATGAACTTCCTTCTTATCATCTATATTAACATTTTTTTTTGCTTGATTCTGAAATATTCTTAATTGGTCACATGATGGCTTTCATTTTTGTTGTTATCTGTCTTTCAAATGAAGGTAATCTCTTCAGTCTGAGCTTTGGCAATACATATGACAGGAGAATTGTCTTTGTCCCACTTTTATCCATGTGGGTTCCAGTGTCATCTACTTAGACTCAAAGTTGGACAACAGACGGGTATGCTTAATTTTTCAGATTCTAGATAATTTGATCATATATAATTCTACTAAATATTCTTCTATCCCCATTACCTGAGTCTTTGATACACTGACAATATAAAATCTCCATAATAAATTGTTACTTATGATCTTTTCTCCTTCAAACCACCACCAGCATAATTCATCATTCTTTGCCATTATTTTTCTTATGTCCTGATTTTCTCTTGAGCATAAATTCCTCAGTCAATGTAGAAAGTAATAGTGTTGAAAAAAATCTCGTTGTCCCAAAAAAGTATACACATCAGGCAGAAATGATACACTAATGTTCCAGTTCAGACCTAATCTTGAATCCAAATAAACAGTGGGTCTGGTCCCACATGTAAGCAGTTGGGACATCACCACTGCATCCTAAAAATAAGTAATAATCTGAACAGACTGAAAAATCAACAACTCTTCTTGCATTCATAAAAGAGATAAATTCAGAAGGCAAAGCACTGCTTTCAAATTAGAAAGACAGGCAACTACAGCAAGTCCTGGCTTATTGGAGCAGAGACACAAGAACAGAATCTGCTGTGGAAACCAGTGTTGGGGTAGGAAACCTGAATCGTAATTGACAAATTGCTGGAGACCAATGTGGACAACTCTGGAAAGTTAAAAGCTCTGGGGCTGCCAGTGATAGAAGAACCCCCATACTTTGTGGATTTTACCTCCAGGTTCTTATGGTAAAAACTGGAGAAAAGCTCCCTCATTCTTCAGGCAGTTGTAGAAGAAAAGGAACCATTTTAAATATGCCACAACACTTGGTTTTTAATAAGACCTGCCCCAAGAGGCAACTAGTTAACCAGAGCAGTTAATAATCTGCTCATGTATTATCACAGTCCAACTGGCTTGGGGAAAAGAAATACTCAACCCCAGCCCATTCAAGTCATTCTGTTCTACCTGTAAATGGAGGAAAAACAAACAAACAAACATTGAGAATACATGTGAAGTTCACAGGCCAGAGGCAAAGCCTCACTAAAAGATCGAGGCCTAATCACGGGACAACAGCACACTTCCCGTCTCCCTCACCGCATCACATTACCAAAGACCGACTTATAGCAGTTCCTTTCATCTGACACTTAATGTTTATCTATCAAGAAAAACTTACAAGGCAAGCCAAAAGGCAAAAAACCCACAAGTTGATGAGACAGAGCAAGCATCAGAACTAGATACCAGAGGGATGTTAAAATCATCAAACCAGGATTTTTAAACAATTATGATTAATATAAGGGCTTTAATGGATAAAGTAGACACCACGCCTATGTGTTAATAAAGTTAGTACCTTTGGTGGAAATTTTGAATTGTATTTATCTCGGTATCTCCCTATAATATTAAAATAGTGAAATATTAAAATTTAATCTTTCCCCTCATTATTGTATGCCTTATATAGAATTAACTGTACATACTCACATTGTACAATTTGATGAGTTTTGACATAATATACCCTGATAAACCATCAAGATACTGGATATTTTTATTGCCAGCAAAAGATTCCTTTTGCACCATCTGCAATCCCTTGCTCCCCCACAACTGTCCCAGACGACTACTGATCCACTTTCTCTCAATATAGGTTAGATTGCATTTTCTATATTTTTATGTAAATGAATCATACAGTATTAAATCTTTTTTGTAAGTTTTCTTTTTTGTGGCAAAACAAATTGGGATTTATCCATGTCGGTGTATATATTAGTAGTTTGTTCATCTCAGCTGCTGAATAGCTATTGCACTACTAATTTTTACAAATATAATTTTATATATCTGTAGTAAGGGTTCAAATATTTTAAAACAATATTTATTAACATGATACTTACATTTTCTTCGGAAATTAAACAGATAAATATTGCCTCAGATATATACTGATCCTCCTTTTTTAATAAGTCATGCCCTTAATTCTTCATAGTTAAAGTTATAAAAAACTGATTAATTTGCTTTGTGGCTTAAATAAATAAAAAAACAGAAGGGAATGTGTATTCAATAAGTTTTACTCAACAGCTTTTGCTACCTTAGTCCCTCCCTCCTTCTCATCCTGACCCAGGATTTTATGAGAATAAAATGTGATGAGGTTACTATTTAACTACAAGTTTTAATACATTACTAATCATGGAATTCACTAAATTCCTCCTAGCATTTCCTCAGTGATGCTAAAGAGACCAATCTTAAATCAGAAACAAGAGAAGTTGGAAGGGCTAACTTATTATGACAACTGTTTTAAAAAATACCCTCCCTTTTCTTGTGCAAAGAGAAAAATAAAGGCTGGGTAACAGGATGACCAGTGCATGTAGAGCGTAAGGTTTTGGGGAAAAGAGAGATACCCCTTACTTTGTGGAGGAACAGAAATAGACTAAAAAGGCACAATAAAAATTAGCCTCGTCACTGTTGGGAGTCCAGTGCCTGCATGGTCTTAGCATATCGTAGGTACTCAATGAACATTTGCTAGAGCCTACTACACAGTGAAATAAGTCAAAAAGAGAAATAAAAATATCACATATTAAAGCATATATATGGAATCTAGAAAAATAGTACTGACAAATCTACTTGTAGGGCAGTAACAGAGGCACAGACATGGAGAACAGCTGGGGAAGGAGAGGGTGTGATGAATTGAGAGTAGCTTGAAAAATACACTTTACCATATGCAAAACAGTCAGTCAGTGAGAATTTGTTGTATGATGCAAGGAACTCAGCTCAGCGCTCTGTGACAATCTAGAGGGGGAGGGCAGGGGGGGAGGGAGGTTCACAACGGAGGGGACATATGCATACCTTTGACCGATTCACCCTGATGTTCGGCAGAAACCAAAACAGCATTGTAAAGCAATCATCCTCCAATTAAAAAAAAAAAGCATTAGGTCTAATAAGAATAGACCAAGACCATGAATAGTCTCCAAAGTCATAAAACAAGAAGTTGCAAACAGCACTAAAGAACAGAGGAAATACCTGAACTCAGGAGTGTATATGACGCATGCGTGCTCAGCCCTGTCTGACTCTGCAACCCCATGGACTGTACCCCGCCAAGCTCCTCTGTCTATGGAATTTTTTCCAGCGAGAATACTGGAGTGGGTTGCATGTATATTGGAGGAAAAGAAAAGTAGCGATGTACCTGGATTGTCAAGACAAGGAGAGAGAGCATCAGAGAGAATCTTTAGAACTATTGCAATAACCCAGGCTTGAGGCAGCGGAGGCCTAGGAAAGAGTGGTAAGGACAGGTCCAGAAACAGGAGGGTTCCTTTGGTAACTGGTTTCTGATTGGTAGATAAGAATGAGGATGTGAAAGGTGAAAGATGCAAAAGGGTAGGAGAGGTTTTGAGTCTGGGCAACTGGGAGAATTGTGATAGCACTTATGAATGTGGGAAGCTGGAGGGAGGGATTAATTTGGAAATAGGAGTGAGGAAGCACATGAGGTTTGCAACTTGTCAACATACTGGAGTCTTTTAAAATGTATAATGAGCCTGGAATACAGGAAGTATTGAGAAAGACAAAAGTTCAATTAGCTGTTACTTCCCTAAGAAAGGAAAATAAAATTAGAGAACATATTTTAGTGTCTTAGAAAGCTTTGAAAAGTTTTACCTCTAGTGTAAAGCAAAAGCAATGGATCTCACAGTGAAATAATACCTTCCTCCCAAAAACATTTTTTTTAGAACTGTATATCCAACAAATGCTTCATATAAAGTATTTTTCGATAATTTTACACAGAAAAAAAAACACAGCTGATTTATTTTAAAAAACAGGCAAAATAATTTCCGGTAGAGAAAAAATAAGCTTGCATTACACAAGAGTATAAAATGAGATGGTTGTAATGACTTTTAAAGTTGAGTACAATATATAGTCTTAGTGATATAAAGCAAGATAGTAATAAAACATAAGTTCAGAATCAAATAGATATTATTTTAAAAATGATCATTTCTATCTTTCAAATCACATTATAATAACTCAAAAGCACTGTTTCTTTTTACAGGTACTACTTCCTAAAAGGCTGAATAGTTACTTTGTGGCTGATGAATTCAAATAACAAGCCATTCTTGGATCAATTTTCTGACTTCAAAAGTTAATGACTTGTGAAATAATATTCTAATTTTACCTTACCGTTTAAAATGACTTACTTTCCTTATTAACAAGGAATGGATGTGATCACAGTAGCTGAGAACTTACATATTTTTCAACTACTGACTCATCGGAAAAGAGGAATGTCACCAGCTTATTCCCAAGGCCTGTTGTTATGATTGATATTTTATGACTAAGCTGCTATCACAAGGCTGAAATGTGAGATCAGAGACATGGTGCACTTTTTAAGCTGCACAAAGGATGAAAAATATACTGAATCCAAAACATGAGTTCTTTATTTTGCTATAGATATTTAAAACACAAAAATGTATATTTCAAAGAAGGATTGGAAACATACTTTGCATTCCAAAGTTACATTTCATAAAAGAAATCACTAAAAAAATAAACAAATCTCTTTTATAATGTAAATAATAGAAATGCTCTTAAGAATATAATTTCAAGTGCAGGCTGACTGATTATTATGAAATTTCACAAAATATACAAAAGTACAATACTATGATGAATAAGCATATGTTATCACCTAGTTTTTAAAAAAAAACAGGAAAATTGAAGGATTTCATTTCCATCTGTTTTTGTGTAATTAAAAACAAAACAAATCAACTTTCCAGACAAGTAAGAGTCCCTTTTATAATCTCCTTAATCAAATTATCTTGTGTTTTACCCCCAAAATCTTCATATGCATTACTATTCAGTTCAGTTCAGTTGCTCAGTCGTGTCCGACTCTTTGCCATCCCATGGACTGCAGCCCACCAGGCTTCCCTGTCCATCACCAACTCCCAGAGCTTGCTCAAACTCATGTCCATCAAATCAGTGACGCCATCCAACCATCTCATCCTCTGTCTTCCCCTTCTCCTCCTGTCCTCAATCTTTCCCAACATCAGGGTCCTCTCCAAGGAGTCAGTTCTTTCCATCAGGTGGCCAAAGTATTGGAGCTTCAACTTCAGCATCAATCCTTCCAATGAATATTCTGGACTGATTTCCTTTAAGATTGACTGGTTTCATCTCCTTGCAGTTCAAGGGAGCCTCAAGAGTCTTCTCCAACATCACAGTTCAAAAGCATTGCTCAGTCCAACTCTCACATCCATATATGACTATAGGAAAACCATAGCTTTGATTAGATGGATCTTTGTAGGCAAAGTAATGTCTCTGCTTTTTAATATGCTGTCAAGGTTGGTCATGGCTTTTCTTCCAAGGAGCAAGTGTCTGTGAATTTCATGGCTAAAGTCACCATCTGCAGTGATTTTGGAGCTCCAAAAAATAAAGTCTCTCACTGTTTCTATTGTCTCCGCATCTATTTGCCATAAAGTGATAGCACTGGATGCCATGATCTTACTTTTCTGAATGTTGAGCTTTAAGCCAACTTTTTCACTCTCCTCTTTCATTTTCATCAAGAGGCTCTTTAGTTCTTCGCTTTCTGCCATAAGGGTGATGTCATCTTCGTATCTGAGGTTATTGATATTTCTCCTGGTTGTCTTGATTCTAGCTTGTGCTTCATACAGTCCAGCATTTCACATGATGTAGTCTGCATACAAGTTAAATAAGCAGGGTGACAATATACTGCTTGATGTACTCCTATCCCAATTTGGAACCAGTCTGTATAAGTACTATAATCATTTGTATAAACTTAATATGCATAATAAATCCTTGTGCTATATAACAATAGTATATATTGTACTATTTATAATACAGTATAGTATGAAATGTGGTATAAGGCTATATAATCCTGTTTGGAGTGATATTCAATGTTATTTAAATGAATTATTTTATGTGTTATGCATTTAATTCAATGTTTCATTTTCTAAATTTTTAAATTTATCTATGCCAATGTATGTACTTCTGGTTCATTCACTTTTAATCGATGTTTAATATTCCATTGCACGACTATACCAAAAGTTATTTACTTATTCCTTTATTGATAAAATTTTAGGTCTTTTAAAAAATTACTGTGTTTGAAACCAGTGCTGCACTGAACATCTCTGCCCAAATCTCCTTGAATACATGTGAATATCTCTTTAAAGTGTGAATGAAAGCAGAAATGCATTTGTATGACGTATACATGCATCTTCCTATTATTTTGCTCTTCAAAGTGATTATACCAACTTATTGGTTCCTGAACAATGTATGGAAGCTTCCCTTTCCCTACATCTTTGTCTATATGCTTACTTTTAAGAGTCAAATATAAAACTGACACACAGTTTGAGCTGAACATACCTTTCACATAAAACAAATTAGCTGAAATGCTATGCTAAACTTGATATCTATAATGAAAAGGTGTTACGACCCATGAATCCCTCAGATAATTATGAATCTTCTTGCAGGAGTAAACAGTTAGCTACAGTAAAATTCAGGTATGGATGGGACCAAGCTTTTCATCTCCCACCCTTATTCATGTTCCCAGAAATAGAAGGAATTATAATTCTCTAGAATCTAACAGATGAAATACATCAGATGACTGCCTTACATTCCAGTTCCAGACAGGCTTGCCTTACATCTCAGCCTCATCTCTCATTAGCTACATGATCTTATACAACTTATTCAAACTCTCTGAGCTTCAGATTCTCTCTGAGAAGTGGTGATTATAATTGCATCCTTACAGCATTTCTCCAAAGATGTAAAGCAGACAATGTTTTGAATACACAAAGCACAATGCTTAGCACAGGTAAAAGCGAAAAAATGTCCATTCGTCATAATATATAAAGTTATGCAAACTGTCATGTTAAATCTAATAATAAAGACCCCTTAATGTATAATAACCACTATATATGTCTTCCTTTCCTTTAGATTCCATAGTATTTAAACTTTTGTGGTGATATCAGTTAGTATTTAACAAATATTGTCTTTTAAGGACCCTGAAGTTCGCTTTGTATATACTTTGGCCTTATATGATATGCAAATTACTAAATACATCTAACTTGCTGGATACAGTCATAACATAGCAGCAGTTATATAAGAATGGCAGGAAAAAAAAGGAGCAGACAATTATATTGGAACTATATATTTTCCATGTTATATTATGAAATTTTCAGGGTCAAGAATTTTCTCCTATTCATATGTATAGTCCTAAGATTGGCACATGGTCAGCATTTTATATGCTAGATGAATGAATACATGAATGAATGGATGAAAAAAATATTAATATTTCTTCCTGTGCTAATTTTTAGGAACACTGAGAGTTTTGAGCTAGAAAGCATGCCTTGGAAGAATCCAAGTAACATATTACAAGCTCCAAATCTCAGTTTGGCTGAGTTTGCTACCACAGCAGCTGTAAACACCATATGATGGAAAATAGGGGGAGGTGCAGGGTGAAGGAATCACTGTAATGCTTTGCTGTAAATTTCAAACCAACAGTCATTTGTCTCTTATTGTTAGGCACTGTGGACACTGAAATGGTATATACGGTCCCTGCTTTCATAAAGCTACTGTCCTTATGGAGAGAATAGAAGACTGAAAAATTTAATTTTTTTTTTTTACCTGGTATCCTGTTGAAGTGTATTAGCAGCCTGGGAAAAAACTAACATACTGCAAAATATAGTAAATACCTGAGACTGTAACTCTAGATATTATTTACAGCCAACAAAATACAGGAAGGACATATATTGATCCTTAGTATAAAAATGTTTTAAAAACAGAAATTAAAGTTGGCCATGAAATGAATTACTCTGTCAATCAGTAGGACTCATGGGTCACATCAAACAAGGAGATCCAAGGAATGGAAGTCAAAATGAAAACCATATTGGATTCAAGCCACAAGGCTGATGCCAGACACCTAGGTCAGGTTGGCCATTATCTGATGGTCCCTAGTCTTGCCCATATCAATGACTAGAACCACCATTTACCCAGTTGCTAAAGACAGAAACTTGAAAGTCAATTATGATGCCTCCTTTTTCCTAGATCCCCCATACCCACCAAACGATCATGAGCAAGTCCTGCCAGCTTTACTTTAAAAATATACCTTGATTCTATTCACTTCTCTCCATTTCCATTGGCACCACATCAGTCCAAACGACATTAGTTCTTGGCTGCACTAATGAAAAAGTTTTCTGATTCCTTTCCTTTCACACATGACCTCATCCAATCCTTTCCCCACAGGGCAGCCAGACACTCTTTCAAAAAGGTAAGTCAGTTTCACTTACTATTTAAAAACTTTCAGTGTCTTCCAGAAATAACTTAAAATATAATCTGTACTTCTCACTTGCATGCTCTGACTCCTAGGAACCCAAAATTTCATCATTACATCACTAAGCTTTGCTCCCTCGTTCACTATAGTCCAGCTACAAACATCCTCTGCCAAGATGTGGAAAACTCTTTTCTCAGCTCAGAGCCATCTGCTTTTTCTTGTTTTTTGAACACTGTTCACATTCTGGCTTATTCTCATCCTTCTGATGGCAGTTTAAATGTCAATTCTTTAAAGAGACCTTCTTTGACTTCTGTATCTGAAAAATAGGTCACTAGTGGCTCAGTGGTAAAGAACATGCCTACCAATGCAGGAGACACTGGAGATGTGGGTTTGACCTCTGGGTTGGGAAGGTCCCCTGGAGGAGGGCACAGCAACCCCCTCCAGTATTCTAGCCTGGGGAATCCCATGGACAGAGGAGCCTGGCGGGCTACAGTCCATGGGGTCACAGAGTCGGACATGACTTAGTGACTGGGCACATCTTTCATAGCAACTAGGTTATTTTCCTTACAGTAGTAATCACAAGTAAATAGTTATCACTTACTTAATTGTTTTATATGTTTTCCCACCCAAATACAGTGATTTTTATTCTAAGCACCTGGGTTGTGCCTGGAAAATACTAAGCACTTAATACATCTATGTCTAAAGAATGAATGAATGCTTATATATATGCTTCTCTAGAGATTTTTAAAGACATTAACAAGCAAATGAAGTTGGAATTTGGAAAACTTTAAAAAATATTTCTTTTATATTTCATTTAATTAATTCATTCATTCTGAAAACATACAACCACTGAAATAGGCTGAATTCTTCAATAAATAAAAAGATAGCACATCTAATGGAGAAGGCAATGGCACCCCACTCCAGTACTCTTGCCTGGAGAATCCCATGGACAGAGGTAGGCTGCAGTCCCTGGGGTCGCGAAGAGTCAGACGCGACTGAGCGACTTCACTTTCACTTTTCACTTTCATGCATTGGAGAAGGAAATGGCAACCCACCCCAGTGTTCTTGCCTGGAGAATCCCAGGGACGGGGGAGCCTGGTGGGCTGCCGTCTGTGGGGTCACACAGAGTCGGACACGACTGAAGCGACTTAGCAGCAGCAGCAGCAGCAGCAGCACATCTAAACCCTATAAATATTATCTTTGACTAATATATAAGGCTTACAAGGTAAAAAAGAAAATATTTTAGCTTTGCAATAATCGTTCATGAAAGTAAAACTGCTACCTTTCTTTGCACAGGCATTTATATTTTCAAATTCAATAAATTTAAACATGTTGAAGTATTGGTGACTTATTTTGATATATATACATATGTGTGTATACATATATATGTAAATGTCTTAAAAGTATCCAAATACTATATTTTAGTAGAAGCAGATATGATATAACCTCTCATTTATTAAAATGTATCTCAGGTTGTGATTAACTGATATTTGTCTCAGAAAAATAGGTAGTTTCTGGCATTTGATTCTTTCCAATATTATTAGAAAATGTTTAAAATATTCCAGATGAGTTCAGTGTTTACCAACATATGGTAATGTTGTCAAACAGAGAACATGTAAATTTTGAGCTTTCAAGTTAGCACATTGAACTTGCAAAGGTATATATGAATTATTTAAGAAGTGTGAAAGTAACGCTCTGTTACATAAAGAAGTACGCTAGAAAAAAAATCACAGTCATGCTCTAGTTATGCATGGGCATGCTACAACTGCTTTTTGGTTTTGGCCTTGTGCACTTCAAATGTACTAGTTATTTCAAAGGACTATATCTAAAGTGGAGATAGATTTTTCACAGGAATATTTCTATTGCTATTCTTGTTTAACATATATGTTTTGGTTAGTAGTTGTATCAAATTAGTTGTATCTTCAGTGTTATCTGAAGCACCCAAAATGCCTCCTAATAGCAAGTATACCACACAAATTATGCTCCCAACAGGAACCAGATGGTACCCTCAAATTGGGATAAATTTGGAAGAATTTATCAAAGCGACTACTTACAAAGTAAGAGTGTAGGGGAAGTACAAGGATAATGCGGAGGTAGAAACAAAATAAAGCCCCAAACAAACAAACAAAAAAGACAAATTGTGACCGTCCTTGGGTCTAATGGGATGAATCAGGCAGTTAGGCAGAAAACCAAAGGAAAGTCAGAAAAAGTTGCATGGAAATGAGCAGTGACCTGCTACCAGGGACACTGCAGGCCAGAAGAAAACATCGCAGGAAGGGGCGGTCCTTTCCTAACGTTGCCCTGGAAGTAAATACTGGGGCCTCAGTCTCCTCTCTGCTGTCCCGCAGACTGTCTTAGGGCAAATCTGAGCGTGTGATCTAGTTTTAGCTGATTTGGGAGGTCAACTTCCTCTCTATTCACTTTAAAGATGACTACACACACAGAACAGGCAATATATTAATCATTCACACTTTAACAATAATAATACTACAGGTTAGTGTTTGTAACACGATAGATTGTAAAGCTCTTTCATTTTGATTACTTCATATGTGGCCTTATAAAAGCACTCACAGGTTAATAGCCATGGATTCTAGAGTAAGACTTTCCAGGTTCAAATCTCAGTCCACACTCATCGATTGTGTTATTTTGGTCAAGTTTCTAATTTACGCACAATTATTCTTCATCTGCAGAAAGAGAACAATAATATCTCCTCCTGGGATGTTGTGAGGACTCAATGAATCAATTCCTCTAAAGCACTGAGTATAGTTCCTAGCATGTGGTAAGTGCTTAGTAAATGTCAGCTCTTGTTTTCATTTCACAGCAAAGAAGTGAAGTTCAAAGAACTCTTGGAATTCAGGCCCATGGTTTTTAAACAATGGTGAGAGATAGTACATGACCCAAGTTTTCTGATAAACAATAAAATAATTTGCATATCTTACATAATTACACTGTATGTATGTATGTGTATCAGTCACTCAGTTGTGTCTGATTCTTTATGACCCCATGGACTGTAGCTTGCCAGGCTCCTCTGTCCATGGAATTCTCCAAGGCAAGAATACTGGAGTGGGTAGCCTTTTCCCTTCTCCATGGAATCTTCCCAACTCAGGGATTGAACCCAGGTCTCTTGCATTGCAGGCAGATTCTTTACCATCTGAGCCACCAGGGAAGCCCCACAACATCACATAATCATAATCTATTACTTTGTTTAGTTTTTCCAAACACACTTTTTATTAGCTTTGCTTAATATCATGTTTAATTATTGCTCATCCCCACTCTGTTTTCACAGGGAAGTGAGATGATGGTGTGTTATTAGTTTCAGCCTTATATTACTTATTAACAATAAACTTATTCAGAAACAGCATTTCCACACATGTACATAAGAACACAGGACCTTCTCCACTAGTTAGGTAAATTATTCAGTCTAATGCTTAATTTTAAAAGAGAGTTCTATCACTTTAAATATCCCATCACTGGAAAGTTTTAAACTGTTGCCTGCTGGATGTATTCAGCGCATTGACAAGAGCACCACGAATGCTGCCTGTTACACAGTAGGTGCTGAATAAATATTTGTTGAATTAATTAACCAATTAATAAATGTGCTGTAGCTAATACATTGCTCTTATACGAGAGAAATTGCCTAGAATACTGAAAGATCAGGAAGACAAAAATATCTAGATTTAGATGGAATTACAATCACAAATACAAATCCATACATCACAATGTGGAGTTTCTATAGTTGGTGACTCAGATGGTAAAGAATCTGCCTGCAGTGGAGGAGACCTGGGTTCGACTCTGGGCCAGGAAATTCCCCTGGAGAAGGGAATGGCTACCCACTCCCTTATTCTAGACTCGAGAATCCCATGGACAAAGGAACCTGGTGGGCTACGGTTCTACAGTTAGAAAGGCCTTAAATCAAAGTGACCTTTAAATGTAAGCCAAATAATCCCATACTGAATTTTCTCAGGCTGATTTAAGAGAACCTGCTGAGATTTCACTATCTTTCCATAATTATTGTGAGGGAGATATTTTGATGGTGGGTTTCGAATCCAGATTGTAGCAATTGAGTATTCACTCAATACTCATTGAGTGAATGAGCATTACTCCCCACAAAGAGTGAGATTCTTTTCTATTTTACAGGAAAAGCTGTAGAAAAGCAAAGTAAAATAAAACCCCCTCTAAGGATGATTAAAACAGATCTTACAGGTGAAAAAACAAAAACAAAAATTACAACCACAACCAAATCAAGCAACACCCAAACAACATTTTATTTAAATTAAGTCATGGATTATTTATAGGAAAATCATAGGAACGTAAGAGGGAATTAGTGTCCACTACTAGAAACAGAGGAGTGAAAAATATAATTCATTAAGATGTCTCCGTAATTTTTTTCTATCATAATATTTAAAATGTGACAGGGTGGTGTTTAGAAGAAGTAAAATAGAACATTATAGAACCTGAGGCTCATGTACTGCTGAGCTTTCAATGGCTTTGGAATACCTCTTATTCCAAATAAAGGAATATCTTTAAGATTCTTTAAAATGTATCTAAATAAACTCAGTATCATATTTTAGCAGTTCTAAGTAAATACTAAACAAGTTTGACTTTAGTTCAGTTCAGTTCAGTCACTCAGTCATGTCTGACTCTTTGAGACCCCATGAATCGCAGCACGTCAGGCCTCTCTATCCATCATCAACTCCCGGAGTTTACTCAAACCCATGTCCATCAAGTTGGTGATGGCATCCAACCATCTCATCCTCTGCCGCCCCCCCCCCCCAAACTTATTCACATACAAATTTGTTGTTATTCAGTCACTCAGTCATATCCGACTCTTTGAAACACCATGAACTGCCGTATGCCAGGCTTCCCTTTCCCTTCACTATCTCCAGGAGTTTGCTCAAACTTACATCCATTGGGTCGGTGATGCCATCCAACCATCTCATCCTGTCTCCCCCTTCTCCTCCTGTCCTCATTCTTTCTCAGCACCAAGGTCTTATTCCAATGAGTCGGCTCTTTGCATCAGGTGGCCAAAGTATTGGAGCTTCAGCTTTAGTATCAGTCCTTCCAATGAATATTCAAGCTTGATTTCCTTTAGGATTGACCAATTTGATCTTGCTGACCAAGGGACTCTCAAGAGTCTTCCCCAGTATGGATTTTAAAGCATATCTCCTTAACATATCTCCTTCCTTAACACCTTTAACCACCTCCCTACCATTTATTATTTTTTACATAGTTTTTGTAGTTGAATCTTAACCATTTTTTTAAGGTTTATGCCTAGATTTAACTTTTCTGTACATCACTAGACTGGATTTGGTCTCCCTCTGCCTGTTCCTACAGAATCTTGTGGTGTCCTGAAGATACCACACTTTTTAACTACTTCTATCCTTTAATGCTAAGACAGTGTTTAGCTTATGGATATTTGCATTCCCAGAATAAGCTAATTTCTTGGCAAATCATAAATATTCAATAAATATTTAATGACATAAAATATGGACATCTTATTTTATGATTTTTAACATTAAATGTAACAAATAGTCATTTGTCTTTCGAATCATTATAAAATGATTATATTTACATTTTGTATTTTCCATGAGTATGTCTTCTGAGTCTGAGCCACGAGGGAAGCCCATTTTAGGTGGTGGTGGTTTAGTTGCTAAGTCATGTCCGACTCTTGTGACCCCAAGGACTGTGGCCTGCCAGGCTCTTCTGTCCATGGGATTTTTCCAGGCAAGAATACTGGAATAGGTTGCCATTTCCTTCTCCAGGGGATCTTCCCAACCCAGGAATCAAACCTGATTTTGCGCACTGCAGGCAGATTCTTTACTGACTAAGGTATGAGAGAGTTTGTCTTGGTACATATCAATGTCTAGTAGCTCTAGTCTTCAAGATATTGAAAATATTTTGTTTTGTTAACATATAACTTTTTTTTTTTTCTTTGTATTTAGTGGCACTCTTTGAAACCTAAAAATGTTAGGTTGTTCTGTTTAAAGCCTACATCAAACTGAGATAAGGTATTTTCTTGGAATGGGAAAGTTGCTCATGACTGTTTAAGATGAACATCCCAAACTCAAGTCTTCAATTTGTACTTCATTAATCTTCTGAAG
This sequence comes from Muntiacus reevesi, assembly GCF_963930625.1. Taxonomy (NCBI): domain Eukaryota; kingdom Metazoa; phylum Chordata; class Mammalia; order Artiodactyla; family Cervidae; genus Muntiacus; species Muntiacus reevesi. Next base: position 14,129,811 of record NC_089269.1, read on the forward strand.
TGATTTTCCAGAAAATCAGGCCAACGTACTTTCAAAATTAAACAACAAGTGAATGCCAAAATAAATATATATTATTTAAAAGGTCATTTAAAAGAAGGAATTAGTGCCTTTGATTCTGCTAAAGTCAAATAATTATCAGTTGTTGGTTCTTATAAAGTCTGAACTGAAGTAAACTGATAAAGTCTAGATTCCAGAGTTGCACAGAAATAAATTATGTTTTATATGTAACTTTTCTGCAATTTTTTTTAAACATGATCCTCAACATAAATACTGGCATTTTCCTTTGAAATGTGCTAGTTGGGGCATAAATCTAAGAAACTCTATCACATGAAAAATAGTCCTGTGTCTTATTTTTTCCTGTACCTCAAATGTGGATGCCTTCTGAAATACTTAAAACAGGATGGGAAAAAAACTTTTTTAGGCCACCTGCAAAATGAAGAAGACTAGATTCCAAAAAACTGGTTCAGTAACAGTGAAAATTCACTAACTAAAATACAATCTCCCCAAAGGAGAAGGATGGATATTATATTCCTTCGTAATTGTCCTAATAATTTTTCTCAAAACATTTCTATCAGTTCAAGATTTTTTTTAGTTGTGGTAAAATGCACGTAAACCTACTATTTTAACCACTTAAAAGTGCGTGTTTCAGTGACATTAACCACACTCATGCTGCTGAGACACCATTACTTTGTCGTTATGCAGCCGCCCAGTCGTGTCCGACTCTTTGTGACCCCGTGGGCTGCAGCCCCCCAGGCCCCTCTGTGTCTCATGATATCCTGAAGTCTGCCCAAGTTCACGTGCCACATGTCACAGTGATCGCCATCCAACCCCCAAAACTTTTTCATCTCCTCAAACTGAAAATATGTGCCCACTAAACAACAACTTCCCCATTCCCCCCTTTTCTAGCCCCTGGCAACTTTCTCTATGAATCTGAATACTCTAGCTACCTCATACAATAAATCACACAATATTTGTCCTTTTGTGACTGACTTGTTTTATTTAGCGTAATGTTCTCAAGATTCACCCATGCTGTGACACGTATCATATTTTCTGATGTAAGGCAGAATACTATTCTATTGTATGTATAGACCACATTTTGTTTATCCATTCATTTGTTAATGAGCACTTCAGTTGTTTCCACTTTTTGGCTTCTGTGAATAATGCTGCTAAGAACATGGGTATACAAATATCTGTTAGTGCTTTCAATTCTTTTGAGTATAAACCTAGAAGTACAACTGCTGGATCACATGGTAATTCTATTTTTAATTTTTAGAAAACTGCTATACTGTTTTCCATAGCTAATTCAGGGCTTTTAAAAATAAGTAAAATGTATAAGGATTGAAAAAGAAAAAATAAAAAAAAGCTTATATGCCCACTGTGGACTCTAAAACAGCATTCTAAAAGAATTTTGAGGGTAATTTTTAACCTACTCCATTATTTTATAGTGAGACACAAATCCTGGTATCCTGATTCCTAGGCCAAGGATTGTCCCACAAACTCACATTTCAACCTGATGCTGAAAAGTTTGCTATAACTTTAGGGAAAAAATATAAGCTTGAATAACCTGCAGAAATAGATCACTTTTGTCTTTGTAGAACCTGACACTTTCCTGATATATATTTCAGGGGCAATATGGGGCATTTATGGATTCCTGTGCCTAATAAGTACACTCATACAAAAAGTAAAATATACAAATATAACTATAGTGACTTCTTCTTGAATTCTATAAATAACTGAAGCACTTCCATTTCAAACATAGGTTTTGTTCTTCTTCCAGAAGCATCATGGCAATCTTAATGAACTTCCACACTTCCCTCTCCTTCACTTACTGTACCATAAGTACCTTCACAAATTGGATGATCTGATTAAAATTAAAATGAAATTGACACCTAGACTTGGTGGTTTGCATAATGCAATAGACTTTCTTTAAAGTTAATTAACATGTGAATGCTTAACTGTGGATTCAATTAACCCATAGGGTGTTTGTTGCTGTGTTTTTCATAAAATAGCATGAAATAAAGTACACCAACATTTTTCAAATGCCCAGATATAACTCCTTTAAATAAAATTAACACAATATAATAAGGCTACAAAATTAAAGAAAAAATCAGAAATGGTAAAAGTGAAATCTTGTCATAATAGTCCATAAACATAATAGATAAATGCTGTTCTTAAATTACTATTTGCTCTAAAAATGTGTAAATAAATAATAAATGTGAAATGATAATTAAGTGCTATAACAATTTAGCTTTCTCATTTTCTGAGTTTTAATCATAAGCATTCAATGTGATGGGTTTTATTTGTCATAAACACTTCTGAGGTGTAATATATCATTATTTTGTCATATATATACAGTTTAAATGAATTCTTTTAAAAATACATGTGGATGTGCTAAAAAATAAACACAATGACAATATTAAACACCAAAATTATATACATAAATCTTTATCAAATTCTATGGTGAGTTATTTAGAAGCACTAATTTCAGTGAAAATGAGACACATCTATATTTCCAACCTACTTGCTATCATGCACACTGAAATATTCTATTGTATCACAGTTCCCATCAAATTATAATTAAATGATGATTTTCATCTGTATTTGTCTCTCTCCTTTACTAAAAATGTACTTTTGATGCAAGTTATGACCATGCCAACCTTATCTGTTGCTTTATCTTCTGTGTCTAGCACAGCCTGGCAAATGTTAGCGGTTTAAGAAGTATTTTCAGAATGAATAAAAACATATTTTTAGATCAACTGCCTGATTTACTTTAGGTACTCCGCCTTGTCTCTTTCAGACATAGTGTAATGACTTTAAAAAATTTCTTAGTAGGTACCCATACTAAATTGCATGACTCATTAAATTTCTGCTGCTATTCATGGCAACTGCTCCTGCACCTGGCATTCTGCACAGTGCTGAAGTTTACCCCTTAGTGTTAAAAAGAATTGATCACTTGATCACTTTTGAAAAAGACTCAAGCTGTTAGACCAAGATTACTTTGGGGATGCTATTAGAGCCTAGCAGGTGAAAAAGCAAAATCATTTATTTCACAGTTTCTTACTGATAGTTACAGCAACTCTGGGTGAGCACGTTAATGAGACAGGCTGCCTGGTTTGTGCTGAAAATGATGCACCTATGAAATCCTTGTGTTGTTCACAGAGAGAAACAATGAGGCTCCTACCAGATGTTCAACAACGAAGCAATCATTGCTCCCCGTTAGACAGAAGACTCAGCATAGTGTATCACAATAACAGAATAGAGAAAACAACTCAAAAGGGCACAGCTTATTGATGGGAGGGAGTTGAGTAATGTCTCCTACAGAGACCCTTCCTTACTGAGCCTCCTTGAGGGCCAATACAAGCATACACGGAAGCATTTTAGTATAGCTAGTGGGACCACTAGGCATGTAGTCAGAGCATGTACGTGGTAAGATTCAAACAGCTGAGAAAAGAAGACAAGTGAAAGGCAAAGGAGAAGGGAAAGACATACCCATTTGAACGCAGAGTTGCAGAGAAGAGCAAGGAGGTAAGAAAGCAATTCTTAGTGAACAATGCAAAGAAACAGAGGAAAACAATAGAATGGGAAAGGCTAGCGATTTCTTCAAGAAAATCAGAGATACAAAGGGAACATTTCAAGCAAAGATGGGCACAATAAAAGATAGAAACGGTATGGAGCTAACAGAGGCAGAAGATATTAAGAAGAGGTGGCAAGAATACACAGAAAATTGTACAAAAAAGGTCTTAAAGACCCGGACAACCACGATGGTGTGATCACTCACCTAAAACCAGACATCCTGGAATGTGAAGTCAAGTGGGTCTTAGTGAGCATTACTATGAACAAAACTAGAGGAGGTGATGGAATCCAGTTGAGCTACTTCAATTCCTAAAAGATAATGCTTTTGAATTTCTACACTCGGATATGCCAGTAAATTTGGAAAACTCAGCAGTGGCTATAGAACTGGAAAAGGTCAGTTTTCATTCCAATCCCAAAAAAGGGCAATGCCAAACAATGCTCATTTGTGCTCATTTCAGTTGTGCTCATTTCACATGCTAGCAAGGTAATGTTCAAAATCGAAGAAGGCAATGGCACCCCACTCCAGTACTCTTGCCTGGAAAATCCCATGGACGGAGGAGCCTGGTAGGCTGCAGTCCATGGGGTCGCAAAGAGTCGGACATGACTGAGCGACTTCCCTTTCACTTTTCACTTTCATGCATTGGAGAAGGAAATGACAACCCACTCCAGTGTTCTTGCCTGCAGAATCCCATGGACGGCGGAGCCTGGTGGGCTGCCGTCTATGGGGTCACACAGAGTTGGACACGACTGAAGCAACCGACTTAGCAACTTAGCAAGGTTCAAAATCCTTCAAGGTTAGGCTTCAATAGTATGTGAACTGACAACTTTCAGATGTACAAGCTGGATTTAGAAAAGGCAGAGGAACCAGAGATCAAATTGTTAACATCCCTTGGATCACAGAAAAAGCAAGTAAACTCCAGAAAAAACATCTCCTTCTGCTTCATTGACAATGCTAACTCCTTTTTGTGGATCACAACAAACTGTGGAAAATTCTTAAAGAGATGGGAAATTCTTAAAGAGATGGCAGACCACCTTATCTGCCTCCTGAGAAATCTGAATGCAGGTCAAGAGGCAACAGTTAGAAGCAGACATAGAAAAATGAATGGACTGGTTCAAAATTGGAAAAGGAGTACATCAAGGTTGCATATTGTCACCCTGCTTATTTAACTTATATGCAGAATAATTTGATTTGAGTCAAATCAGCTCTGACCATATAACCAAAAGTTCTACTTATCTAAAGGACAGTAACATACTTGAGGGTGACAGGAACTCTTTACTTTCCAAGAGAGTTTTCAAGGCAGCTTCCTCTTTTTTCTGTTTATACCAGTAGATTCTATCAGCAAAAATTAAAAATTAATTTTATCCAGTGCAGAAAAAAGCTAATAATATTTTAGCATTTTCTCAAGCTCTCAATTTAGATGCTGAGATTTTTGTTTGTTTTTTTCCCTCTTTTCTGTTTTTCCCATTCCTGGTCATTTAATCATCTGCTTTGTCCTCATCCTCTGATATTTACATACTAATCCTCTGTTAACGGCCTAGTTTTCCAGAAATTGCTCATTTCATTCAAATTGTTGAATGTAGTTGGTGTAAAGTTGCTCATAAAATTCCATTTTTATCATCCTTGTGCTTATTAGATTAGTAGTGATAATACACCCTTCATGCATGATATTCTTATTTTCTCTCTTTCATCTTGCTTTCACTCTCTTATTCTCTGCCTTGAGAGTGGAATATCAACTTTGCTGACCTTTTCAAATGACTAGCTTTGGCTCTATGAATATACTGTACTGTGTTTCTAGTTTCGATTTAATTGATTTCTGCTCTTTTCTTTATTGCTCCTTATTTGTACTTCAGTTCAGTTCAGTTCAGTCGCTCAGTCGTGTCCGACTCTTTGCGACCCCATGAATCACAGCATGCCAGGCCTCCCTGTCCATCACCAACTCCCAGAGTTTACTCAAACTCATGCCCATCGAGTCAGTGATGCCATCCAGCCATCTCATCCTCTGTCATCCCCTTACATTGGTTTTATTTTGCTCATCTTTTTCTAGCTCAAATGTAAATGACTGATTTAGACATGTCTTCTTTTATACTATCACCAGTTAAAAACTTTACGTTTCCCTCTAAGCCATTCAGTTATATTTCACGAATTCTTGCTTGATGTGTTTAATTGCAAGCATACCTTGTTTTATTGCGCTTCACTTTATCACGGTCCTCCTGCTGCGTTGAACCAGGCTATTGTTACATTTTTGAAAAATCATTTGCTCATTTTGTGTGTCTGTGTCACAGTTTGGTAATTCTCCCAATTCTCAAACTTTTTAATTGTTCTACTTATTATGATGATCTGCAGTCAATGATAAGACACAACTGAAATGACTGGACATGCACTATGCACCATCTTCCATGTTGCTATTGTAATTGTTTTGGGGTGTTACAAACTGTGCCCATATAACACAGAAAACCTAATAAATGTGTGTGTTCTGACTTCTCCATTGACTGACCATTTCCCTATCTTTCTCCTTCACCTTTGACTTTACTATTCCCTGAGACACAACATTATTTGACTTAGAGGCTATTGTAGTATTGCTAACTGTCCTCAGTGCTCAAGTGAAATGAACAGTCATATGTCTCTCAATTCAAATCAAAGGCTAGACATGACTAAGCTTAATGAGAAAACCAAGTCAAAATCCAAGATAAGTTAAATCTAGGCCTTTTGCCCAAGCACTTAGCCAAGTTGTGAATGAAGAAAAAGTTCTTGCATGAAATTAGAAGTGCTACTCCAGTGAATACACAAATGATCAGAAAGTGAAACAGGATTATTGTTGATATGGAGAAAGCATTAGTTATTTGGATAGAAGATCAAACTAGTCACAACATTCTCTTAAGCCAAAGTCTAATCAAGTGCAAGGCGCTAATTCTCTTCAATTCTAAGAAGGCTGAGAAAGGTAAGGAAACTGCTGAAGAGGTTAGTAGAAGATAGTTCATAAGGTTTTAGGAAAGAAGCTGTCTCTAAAACATAAAAGTACAAGGTGGAAACAGCAAGTGCTGATGTAAAGTTGTAGAATCTGAAGCAAGTTATGCAGAAAATCAAGTTAATCAATGAAGGTGGCTGCACTGAACAACAGATTTTCAGTGTAGACACGTCATCCTTATATTGGAAGAAGATGCCATCTAGGACTTTCATAGCTAGAGAGGAGAAGTCAATGCCTGGCTTCAAAGCTTTCAAGGACAGCCTGAATCTCTTTATTAGGAGCTAATGTAGCAAGTGACTTTAAATTGAGGCTAATACTCATTCACTATTCTGAAAATCCTAGGGCCCTTAAGAATTACACTAAATCTTCTCTGCCTGTGCTAGATAAATGGAACAGCAAAGCATGGATGACAGCACATCTGTTTATAATATGATTTACTGAATATCTGATGCCTACTGTTGAAACCTACTTCTCAGAAGAAAAAAGCTCCTTTAAAAATATTTTTGCTCATTGACAAATATACCTAGTCCTACCTAAGAGTTCTGATGGAGATGTACAACAAGATTGGTGTTGTTTTCACGACTATTCACACAATATCTATTCTGCAGCCCATGGGTCAAGGGTAGTTTCAACTTTCAGGTCTCATTAGTTAAGAAATATATTCCGTAAGGATACAGCTGCCATATACAGTGAATCCTCTGATGGATATGGGCAAAGTAAATTGAAAATCTTTTGAAGAGGATTCACCATCAAGGTGCCGTTAAGAATGTTACTGTTTCATGGGAAGAGGTAAAAAATACCAACATTTACAGAAATTTGGAAGTAGATTCCAACCCTCACGAATAACATGTGGGGGTTCAAAATTTCAGTGGAAGTAGTAGCTGCAGATGTGGTAGAAAAAGCAAGAGAATTAGAACGGGAAGTGGAGACCGAGGTTGAGACCAAATTGCTGCAATCTTATGGTAAAACTTTAATGGATGAGGAGTTGCTTCTTATAGATGAGCAAAGAAAGTGGCTTCTTGAGATGGAATCTACTCGTGGTGAACATGTTGTGAAGATTGTTGAATGACAACAAAGGATTCAGAGCATTATATAAACTTACTTAATTAAGCAGTGGCAGGGTTTGAGAGGATTGACCCTAATTCTCAAAGAAGTTCTACTGTGGGTAAAATGCTACCATTAGCATTGCACATCCTAGAGAAATTTCTCATGAAAGAAAAAGGCAATTGACGTAGGAAACTTCATTTTTGTTTTATTTTAAGAAATTCCCACAGCCACCTCAACCAGCAGCAACCACCACCCTGATCAGTCAGCAGCCATCAACATCAAGGCAGTACCCCCCACTCACAAAAAATTAGGGCTTGATGGTTAGCAATTTTTAGTAATAATACATTTTATAATTAAGACATGTTCCCTGGAGAAGGAAATAGCAACCAATCCCAGTATTTTTACTGGAGTAATCCCATGGACAGAGGAGCCTGGCAGGCTACAGTCTATGAGGTTGCAAAGCGTTGGATATGACTGAGTAACGAAGCACCACCACCACATAATTTTTTTTTTAAGACATAATGCTACTGCACATTTGATACACTACAGAATAGCATGAAGAAACTGTCATATGCTCTGGAAAACCAAAAAATTCCTGTGACTCATTTTATTGTGATATTCACTTTACTTCAGTGCTCTGAAACCAAACCTGCAATATCTCCAAGGTATGTCTGTATTCACTTGCAAATATTCTGCAATTCCCTCAATACTTCTTTGAATTACTTAAAGCATCTGGTATGATTTCCACATAATAATTTTCTTCTGCATATCTCACTGTTACTGATTTCTAATTTCATCCCGATTTAGTCAGAGAGTAGCTGCTACACCATTTCAATCCACCTAAATTTACTGACTCTTGTTTTACAGCCCAATTTATTTTCTCCAGTGTTCTAAGACTTTCTATTTTGGGGGGACATAGTTTGACTACAATGTACCAAGGATTGGCTTTTTTTGTATTTTTTCTTCTAGGAATTTGTTGATGATCTTGAGTATTTAAATTTATGTTTTTTGGTTCGAGAGTTTTTTTGCCTTTATTTTTTCACTTATGTCTGTCTTCTGTTCCCTTTCCTCCCAAGATTCAAGGTTCTGATGTAACTATCCTTTTGAAAATTTATCTTTTTTCTATTCTATAGCTTGGAACAACATTCTGATCTATTTTCAAGTTCACTAACTCTTTTGTCATTTGGAATTTCCTGTTAAATCCATCCAGTGAATTTCAAAATTCATACAGATGAGAATACTAGACCACCTGACCTGCTTCTTTAGAAATCTGTATGCAGGTCAGGAATCAACAGTTAGAATTGGACATGGAACAACAGACTTGTTCCAGATTGGGAAAGGAGTGTGTCAAGGCTGCATATTGTCACCCTGCTTATATGCAGAGTACATCATGTGAAACGCTGGGCTGGATGAAGCACAAACTGGAATCAGGATTGCTGGGAGAAATGTCAATAACTTCAGATATGCAGATGGCACCACCCTTATGGCAGAAAGTGAAGAAGAACTAAAGAACCTCTTGGTGAGGGTGAAAAAGGAGAGTGAAAAAGTTAACTTAAAACTCAACATTCAGAAAAGCAAGATCATGGCATCTGGTCCCATCACTTTATGGCAAATAGATGGGGGAAACACTGGAAACAGTGAGAGACTTGATTTTTTTGGGCTCCAAAATCACTGCAGATGGTGACTGTAGCCATGAAATTAAAAGGTGTTTACTCCTTGGAAGAAATGGTTATGACCAACCTAGATTGCACATTAAAAAGCAGAGGGATTACTTTGCCAACAAAGGTTCATCTAGGTGAGGCTATGGTTTTCCAGTAGTCATGTACGGATGTCAGAGTTGGACTATAAAGAAAGCTGAGCACTGAAGAATTGAAGATTTAGAATTGTGTTGGAGAAGACTCCTGAGAGTCCCTTGGACTACAAGGAGATCCAACCAGTCCATTCTAAAGGAAATCAGTCTTGAATGTTCTTTGAAAAGACTGATATTTAAGCTGAAACTCCAATACTTTGGCCATCTAATGTGAAGTACTGACTCATTGGAAAAGACCCTGATGCTGGGGAAGGTTGAAGGCAGTAGGAGAAGGGACAACAGAGGATGTGATGGTTGGATGGCATCACTGACTTAATGGACATGAGTTTGAGTAAACTCCAGGAGTTGGTGAAGGACAGGGAGGCCTGGCGTGTTGCAGTCCATGGGATCTCAAAGGGTCAGACATGACTGAGCGACTGAACTGACTGATTGTTTTTTTCTTTTCTATCCTATAATTTCTACTGGGCTTTTTACTTTCTTGAACATAATTATAAGAATATCTCATTTTGCTTATCTGTTGATTTCAAAATCTGGGTTATTTTAGATTGCCTCCATTAACTGAATTTTTTATTTTTTGAGCTACATTTTCCTATACCTTTGCATGGCACATAACTTTGGATTGCATCCCAACGATTGAAAATGATAAACAGTAAGACTACATTTTGTTTTGTTCATTTGAACATGCTTATTATTACTATTATTTGAAATAGATAACATGATTGAATTTGAACTGCAAACCTTCTCTTTTTTCATGGGTATCACTGAAATCTCAAAATAGTTCATTTTGCCTTAGCATGGTTGTTAGAATATACCCTCATAAATACAGTTCCAAAATCAACCAGAGATTAGGGTTGAGTTTACGCACATAATTTAGGGCTTCCCATCTGTGCTCTCTCCTTTACGGCGTTTCTCACCCTTCACTTTCCAGTTGTTGTTGCTTCAAACACGTCTTCTGGTTCTGCATACTGGCAAGACAGGGTTTTTTTTCTCTCCCAGTTTAGGTACTTATGATGGCACAGCCTGGGGTGTGATCACAAGCAAAAACTGTAAAGACGGCAACTTGTCCAGTGCTATTCTCTTCCTCCAGGTGCCAACCTTCCCAAATATCTGTCTCCTTTCAGTAGCTCTCAAGTCTTTTGAGTAATGTTAGATTTTGTTTCTAGTATTTTATCCAGAGTTTACAATAGTTATCTGTAGAGCAACTGGTCAGATGGAAGCTACTCAGCTATTATACAGAGGCAGAAGTTCTTACTGCTAAATACCTAAAATCCATATTAGCAATGCACAGTTTTCTTATTCATTCATTTCTTTCTTCATTCAGTAGATAGAGTATTTTTTAATGGAAACGATTCTCATAATATGTGTTAAGTATTGAATAAGACAGACACTATTTGCACGAACTTGTAGTATATTAGAAAGGTTAGAGCAATTAAATTTACTTGCTCTGTATCTGACCATCGGACTCCTGATTATTGTCTTAAGTCTAGCATAGAATTCTAGATCTTTGTATTGCTTTACATGATCTCTTCTGACCATACTGAGGGTTGGGGATGCCATGGTGGCTCAGATGGTTAAAAAAATCTGCCTGCAATGTGGGAGACCCAGGTTCAATCCCTGGGTCTACAAGAGTCCCTGGAGAAGGGAATGGACACCTACTCCAGTATTCTTACTTGGAGAATTCCATGGAGAGAGGAGCCTGGAGGGTTACAGCCCATGGAGTTGCAAAGAGTCAGAGTCAGAAACCTCTGAGTGACTAACACTTTTCACTTTCATACTGAGGGTGATATTTATTACCAAATATTTCTTTCATATGTAGTGGTACATCTTTAATTGTAATGACAAATCAATATAAGAGATAATAGTTACATTACCTTGGTAATGAGCAAATGGATAATTTACTCCCATCTTCACTCCTCTTTCCCACTCCCCACATCCCAACTTGCAGATATTATGAACAAAAAAAGCTTCCTTCTACTACTAACAGGTTAGCCTTCTTTCCAGGAAAAACAGACAGCCTGTATCATATATAATAATCTTCTAATGATTTTGAGTTATTTTCTTATCCTAGAATAGCTACTTTAATTACTTCAAAGTAAAAATATACTCTATTTTTAATTTTAAACTCATCAGAGTAAGCTGCCTCTATCTGTCATTGAAAACAGAGTCGTTTCAGAAATGGAAAAAAGTGTTTTAATAGATTTGTTTTTATTAGTGATTTTCCTGAAACTATATCTTTCCAAAAATTTAAACATGGTAAAACTTAAGACATACTGACAAGAGTGAATATATCTCTCTGGGATTTCTAATAATATTCTACTGTTAGAAACAAAAGAAAACCTAACAAATTGCTTCTACTTGAAAATCACATGGATATTTCTCAGGATTTAGGATTTGTTTGATTATAGATTTAGTCACTATTTTATAAGCATTAAATAACCTGATCTAGGTCACCTCTGAGTTGAAAGCTGGCCACAGTCTATTTTAAAAATTTGAAATAACTGTATAAGAGCTATGTTGGCATGCCAAATGAGATTTCCCAGCCCATTCCCACTGCATCAACTAACATCTTTCAATCGACAAACTGCACTTTGGCACAAACAGAAGGATGGACTCCTGCCACTTTTTTGGTCCCTAGTAAAAGAGTTATGAACATATGCAATGTGTTGCTCATTTTTAGAGCTTGAGGATAGCAGGTTTAATGACAATAAAAGGGCAATGAATGGATGGTGAGTTGAAAGCCAAATAGGCTTAGCAGGAGATGTACACTGCCATTTAGCAAGGCCTATATATGCCAGGTTGGAATTCTCGGACATCTCATATTTCAGTTTTATCCCACAGGTTATCCTTGTCTTCCTATTGTTAACCTTGCCTAATTAGAACCTGTTAGCAGGAAATAAGAGGTTAGGTTTTTTTTTTTTTAATTTCCTATAAGTCATTGAGCACAGAGCTAATGTAAGGGAAACAATAGGGAGCCATAGTTAAAATGGACTGAGGCACATTTTCTAATGATGATAGCTGTCCAAAAATGGAATGGGATGCCTTGGAGGTTATTAGCTCCTACATTATGGACGTATTCAGACAGAAGCTGTGCCAATTGAAGACGTTGTTATAATAAAAAATGAAGCAAATGATGGGAATTAGACTGAATGTGTGCTGAAACATCCTCTAATGTGTCCTTAAGGTGTACTCACTATGTATAAAAATATTATACTCATAAAACATCAAAATGAATAGTTTCAGTTTAGTTTATTTTTATTTTTATCAGAAGATAATTGCTTTACAATGTTATGTTGGTTCCTGCCATATAACCATATCAATCAGCTCTATTCCCTCCTTTCTACAATTCTTTTCTTGGAGTCACTATATCTGTAAAATAATATACACGTAAGTTACGTAAGAAGTGATTCAATATAACAAATGCGTTGGGCAGATCTTTTAAATTATGTTAATTTGTGATAACAGATGATTTGACTAACCCTTCAGTAATAAAGGGCTTCCCTGGTGGCTCAGAGGTTAAAATGTCTGCCTGCAATGCGGGCGACCAGGGTTCGATCCCTGGGTTGGGAATATCCCCTGGAGAGGGAACCGGCAACCCACTCCAGTATTCTTGCCTGGAGAATCCCATGGGTGGAGGAGCCTGGTGGGCCACAGTCCACGGGGTCGCAGAGTTGGACACGACTGAGCGACTTCACTTTCACTTCAGTAATAAAAACTTTATACATCTTCTTAGTATGTTTCATCAATTCAACAATGTATTCTAGGGTTTAGAAATGTTCATCCTTCTGTTTCACCATTCTTAGAATAAAAGCTTGTATAGCGAGGCCTTTTGCTTCAGAATAAGACCATTGGTGTAACATTCCAGGTATCCCATCCTTTCCTAACAGTAGCCAAAGCTGGAAGGGAAGAAGGGACAAGGCAAAGGTCACTTCCTAACTCTATATCTTTTACCAGGAAGCCAAAAATTTCCCTGAGGCAATTCATTAAAATTACCCTGACATAGTATCAGTGAGAACTAGGTCATTTGGCTGCTTTTAGACCAAAAACTGGCAAAGGAGGACAGGATTACCATGATTAATTTAGATGAGTATTTCTCAACCAGGATTGATACTACTCCCTAAGTACTATTTGGAAAACTTTGAGAGCACTATTATTGTTTTAATTGTCACTGTGTCTGGGATATAACGTTGAACTTGAATTGTAGCGGCCAAGAATAACACCCTTGAAAGTCACATTCAATTAAAACTTTCTGAAAAGTTTCACTGAAAGAACTAGTTTAGGCAAAAATATATATTCCCTTGGGGAAGGGCACATTACTGCCTGAACAAAATTGTGTTTATATTAGTAAGAAAAAAAAGGCAGCTTTGTGGTAGACAAGCAATTGTGTCTGCCACAATTTTTATGTTTTCTCTTCATGACTCATTCCTTTACTTTAATAAAACTCTGAAACCACAGGGAAATGCATATATAAAACTGTAAATACCTTGTATAAGATATTATATGTTACCCTGACTTGTTATTGTTTTGCACAGCGCTCTACATTTCTGCCTTCATAAATAGTGGTTGATGAGGATTAGCTTGAAGAGAAAAATATGTATGTCTTCAATGGTCAAAGCATTACTCACACACTTGAAGTCAGCCTTACTCAAAAGCTTTGTCATGTACCTGAACTTTGATTCTTTTCATTTCATATAATAGACCTCTGATACTTTCAAAAACTGAAATCCAGATCAAAGATAAAGCTGCAGATAATATTACCCAATTTTATTAAAAACTTTTACATGGGTAAAATGGAATTTTGATATACAATAAACTGAAAGTAGATTTTAATAATGCATGGAAACTTATACCAATATCAATTTTAAGGCTACATGGAGCAGAGATAGGAAATATGCTTCAATATTCAGATAAGTACAAATAAATGTTAGGATATAAAAATTAATTTATAGGCAGTAAAAAAGCACTATATAGTTAGGAAAGTACCAAAAAAAAAAAAAAAAAAAAAAAGCTACTGAAATGTGTACCTCATTCGATAAGGTATTTTAACTATTTCTGATAATTGCCTATTTGGTAAATTTATATTACCACTGTAACGAAAACAGAAAAGGAAGGCCAGGTCTACTCTATCATATCTATAAATACTGTTCCATCAAAGGAAAAAAGCACCTATGATTACTATCTGATTCCCACCCCATTGTGTATACTTCCAGGATCTCTGGCTTTCTTACTTAGCATCTGAAAAACTCAATAGATTATACCTTTGGTCATTGCATGGTAAATACTTTTCTGATATCAATATATTTAATTTTTAATCTAATTCTTTTAGCTTCCTGTATTCATGTAATTTCATAAATTACATTTATGAAATTTGTACTCACTTAGCCCAGTTATGCACAATTAGTTGCTTAATATATACTTTTTGAGTATGATAATGATAAATTACCTTTTCAAGTACAATAACAATTCTCAAGTGATCTGAAAAAGTTACTACATAATACAAAAAAAAAATTCTACTCTATTTCACATGAAGAATTAAGCCTGTTTTTAAACAACTTGGAGGAGAATAAGATTAAATTTAGAAAGATCTAGTATTTATTTCTGCCAAGTTTTAATATGCATGTATATTCACTCAGTCTTAGACTTTGAAGTTAGACTAAAAAAATAAAAATCATAATAAAATCAAATAATTAGATTGAAGTCAGCGCATGGATATCACAGTCAATTGAATTTTCAATGAAATATCAGGGTAAATGTTATTTTCAGATTTATATTTTTCAAGGTTAAATGCAGAATTTTAGAAATAATATTTGGTCTATGTTATTTCATTGTTTATAAGTTACCATACATTATCCTATTCTATACTGTCATCTTCATCCTGTCTTACTTTCTAATCTTAAATAAACTATATAAAATAATTTTTCCACGTACAAACACA
Source organism: Muntiacus reevesi (assembly GCF_963930625.1). Classification (NCBI taxonomy): domain Eukaryota; kingdom Metazoa; phylum Chordata; class Mammalia; order Artiodactyla; family Cervidae; genus Muntiacus; species Muntiacus reevesi. Next base: position 14,145,139 of record NC_089269.1, read on the forward strand.
AAACTATGATTGTTCAAAAATTCAGTTTAAAAAGTTTATCAGTGCATTAAACAAAGGAGAGTAGTTCCATTGGTACTGTAAATTATTAGAAACTCAGATAAGATCATTGAGTGATTAGATGTTTGTAATTAATGCTTCTTTACTCCAAAAAAATCATGTCTTAATATATGGCTCTCAAAAAGATTCAATTTAAAATTCAATTCTTAAATGTGAAAAGTATGGTTGCTATAGAAATTTATTTCAGAAATACCAAAGTTTATGAAAAGTTATTCAACTGATCAAGCACTTCAAAAAAGCATTGTAAACGTTTAGCAAAGAAGTTGCCACGCCACTGAAGCTTGTGAAAGGCAAGGACTAACAACTACTTTCTTTAAGAATTTAGTCTATAAACTTGACTCATTTGCCCCAGTATTTGTTTCTGGAATGAGAACTTAGTAGAGGTAACCTAGTATTCATTCATTCATTCATAGAAAATTAAAGAAACAGGAAAATTATTTTTCCTTGTGATGAAAACTCTTAGGATTTGTTCTTTTATCTTTCATATATAACATTTGCTGTTATTTAGTTGCTAAGCTGTTTCTGGCTCTTTGTAACCTCATGGACTGTAGCCCACCAGGCTCCTCTATCCAAGGGATTCTCCAGGCAACAATACTGGGGTGGGTTGCCATTTCCTTCTCCAGGGGATATGCCTGACAAGTGTTAACTATACGTATCATGTTGTACATTACATCCCTTATATTTATTTATTTTAAAAGTGGAAGTTTGTATATTTTGACCACTTCATCAAATACCCCCTCCTCCTTTTTCTTATCTAGGAAAAGACAATATATAGCTTCTAAAATTAATTTTAATTGCTTTAATATCAAGGCAAGTCAAAGCAATTATAAAATGGAAAATTTTAATTTAATGTTACAAATAAATATGTATTAACTTTAATATATATTAAAATCAGGTAGGTAAGGAGGAAACACTAATATTTTTGTGTGAAGCCACACCACCAGAACATGACCAGTCTCCAGCTGTTGAGCTAGCTCTTTAAATTGTTTTCTGAAGGCCTTCTTCCCAAGTAATTTTAAGTGCACAAGACTTCCTAAAGTTACAAGTTGTTTTTGCAACAGTCACTATGCCCAGAGATTTCACTCACTTCTTGGGTATTCATGCTTAAGTGGAGTTTGAAACCACTCACAGTGGGATAAATGATCATGGCAATTTTATTCTTCTTGCCAGTTAATAATGACTTATATGAGGATAAGTCAAACTGGGGCTTCTGGGAAAGGTTCTTCTCACACTTTAAAAAGGACATGAGTAAGAAGGGAATATTAACTGAACTGTGTTGCCCCAAAATTCATAATTTGAAGCTCAATCCCAATGAGACTCTACTTGGAGATTAAGCCTATAAGGTGGTAGTACAAGTGAAGTGAAATCTTAAGGGTATGGCCTTGAAGAAGTGACATCAGAGCTTTCTCTCCACACCAACTTAGGGAAAACGCCATGCTGTTACAGTGAGAAGGTGGCGAACTACAAATGAGGCAAGCTCTCCCCAGAAACCAAATTTGCTGACATCTAACCATGGACTTCTAGCCTCCAGAATTGTGAGAAAATACGTATCTATTGTTTAAAGTACCTGGATGGTGGCATTTTGTTCTGGCAGCCCCAGCAGACCAAGACATGAGGGGAACAGCCACTTTCTCCTTCTAGGCCTTAGACATAGCTATGTGAAAATGTGATGACTGGAGTTGCTGCAGTTATCTTCAGTTTATGAACAAAAAAGCTTTAGGGCAAAAGCTGACAGGCTGAGGACATCAGTTGGAGAGAAAGAATTTGGGTCCTTGATGATTGCACTGAACTCCTACATAAACCAAACCTGCCGCTCCCACCTACCCAGTTTATCACTTAGTTGGATTCTGACCTGTGGTTATTCCAACAGACAGAGCTCCACTGGGGGTGACAGGGACGTCTCCATCTATGGGTGGGTGTGGGAGCACAAGAGCCACAGAGCCCATCTACATACACAGGAGCATTTGGTCAGGAACTGCCAGAAAAACAGTTTTCACCATTGGAAAACTCCTCAGTATTTAACTCATATCTTTCACGGAATAAGAGTCTTATTTTGTGCCCCACTTTTCCTTAACAGACTATAAATATCCAATCTCATAAAACTTTTATCTACTTTAAATTTTAATTTGGAGAAAACAGATTATTGCTGTTGTACACAGACTCCAGACCCTGGGACAAGCCAGCTGGCTCTGGTCCAGCTACTGACTTTTCTTGGAGGTTTGGTTCTTAAACGGCTCAAGGGAAGCTAAGCTACCAGAGCTGCATTCTGCCGGATACCTTTCCCTGGCATCAGTGAAGGCACCTGTCCACCTCACACCCCTTATCACTCAGTTCAGGATTTTGGCTTTTGCTGTTGGGGCAGAGTCATGAGCTATGGGGCATCCCGGAGCTAGCTGAGAACTGTATTTGCCTTTCATGTCTTGTTTCTCCTATTGTTTTGTGGCTTGGGTGAGCCCATAGCAGTTCAGGTTTGATTTTGTCCTATGCCCCTATGCCATAAATATTTTAACCCTAATAATTACCGGCAGGTAGGTATTTGTATCCCTGCTTTACAGAGATATGAAGGAATTTGTCCGAGGTCATCAAGAGAGTAAGTAGTAGAGTCAGGATGTAAACTCGGATTAACCTGAGCCCAGGGTCTGTGTTGTTACATACTTCAATCTATTACCATTGTGAAATATTACATGATGGGGCGATGCTCAGGTACGATCAATTTTCTTCTTTCCAGGATGAACTAAAAAGGAATTTAAAGAATATAACAGACAGGCATGAAAAAGAGATGGAGGCATGAGGGGCCAGACAGACATCAAGCTAATGTAAGTTTTGATAATCTAAGTGCTGGGTCCTTAGGGGTACAGATGTAAAGCATATCTGGAACTTGGAGAAGTGTCTTTTGTTTGTACCTTCCCAGTATACCTGCCCCCATTTCTCCTATAAGAGTACCCTCTAGCATCTTCCACACTTTGTGATTTTGGTGGAATTGACCATTACATTAGTCCATTCCATTGATAAAGTGAATGGTCTAGAAGTGGCTACGTTACCCAAGTCATGCCAAACACAGATAATTCAGTACAGTTCAGTTGCTTAGTTGTATCTGACCCTTTGCGACCCCACAGACAGCAGCACACGAGGCCTCCCTATCCTTCACCAGCTCCTGGAGTTTACTCAAACTCATGCCCATTGAATCAGTGATACCATCCAACCATCTCATCCTCTGTCATCCCCTTCTCCTGCCTTCAACCTATCCCAGCATCAGGGTCTTTTCCAATGAGTCAGTTCTTCACATCAGGTGGCCAAATATTTGTGCTTCAACTTCAGCATTAGTCCTTCCAATGAATATTAAGGACTGATTTCCCTTAGAATTGACTGTTTTGAAATCCTTGCAGTCCAATGGACCCTCAAGAGTCTTCTCCAACACCACAGTTCAAAAGCATCAATTCTTCAGTGTTCAGATTTCTGGACTTCAGTGTTCAGATTTCATGACTACTGGAAAAAACATAGCTTTGACTAGTCAGATCTTTGTGGGCAAAGTAATGTCTTGCTTTATAATACGATGTCTAGGTTGGTCATAAGTTTTCTTCCAAGGAGTAAGCGTCTTTCAATTCCATGGCTGCAATCACCATCTTCAGTGATTTTGGAACCCCCCAAAATAAAGCCACTCACTGTTCCCACTGTTTCCCATCTATTTGCCATGAAGTGATGGGACCAGATGCCATGATATTGGTTTTCTGATTGGTGAGTTTTAAGTCAACTTTTTCACTCTCCTCTTCACTTTCATCAAGAGGCTCTTTAGTTCTTCTCCACATTCTGCCAATGGGTGGTGTCATCTGCATATCTGAGGTTATTGATATTTCTCCTGGCAATCTTGATTCCAGCTTATGCTTCCTCCAGCCCAGAGTTTCTCATGATGTATTCTGCATAGAAGTTAAACAAGTAGGGTGACGATATGCAGCCTTGACACACTCCTTTCCCTATTTGGAACCAGTCTGTTGTTCCATGTCCAGTTCTAACTGTTGCTTTCTGACCTGCATACAGATTTCTCAAGAGGAAGGTCAGATGCTCTGGCAGCCCCAACTTTCAGAATTTGCCACAGTTTATTATGACGCACACAGTCAAACGCTTTGGCATAGTCTATAAAGCAGAAATAGATGTTTTCCTGGAACTCTCTTGCTCTTTCAATGATCCAGAGGATGTTAGCAATTTGACATCTGGTTCCTCTGCCTTTTCTAAATCCAGCTTGAACATCTGGAAGTTCACATACTGCTGAAGCCTGGCTTGAAAATTTTGAGTGTTAACTATGTTAGCATGTGAGATGAGTGCAACTGTGGAGTAGTTTGAGCATTCTTTGGCATTGCCTTTCTTTGGGATTGGAACAAAAACTGACCTTGTCCAGTCCTGTGGTCACTGCTGCGTTTTCCTAATTTGCTGGCATATTGAGTGCAGCACTTTCACAGCATCATCTTTTAGGATTTGAAATAGCTCAACTAGAATTCCATCACTTCCAGTAGCTTTGTTAGTAGTGATGCTTCCTAAGATCCACTTGACTTCACATTCCAGGATGTCTGGCTCTAGGAGAGTGATCACACCATCATAATTATCTGGGTCTGAAGATCTTTTTTGCATAGTTCTGTGTATTCTTGCCACCTCTTCTTAATATCTTCTGCTTCTGTTAGGTTCATACCATTCCTGTTCTTTATTGAGCCCATTTTTGCATGAAATGTTCCCTTGGTATCTTTAATTTTCTTGAGGAAATCTCTAGTCTTTCCCATTCTATTGTTTTCCTCTATTTCTTTTAATTGATCACTGAGGAAGGCTTTCTTATCTTCCTTGCTATTCTTTGGAACTCTGCATTCAAATGGGTATACCTTTCCTTTTTTTTTTTTTTTTTCCTTTCAGTTCTATTCTTTTCACAGGTATTTGTAAGGCCTCCTTAGACAACCATTTTGCCTTTCTTTTTCTTGGGGATGGTCTTGATCCCTCCCTCCTGTACAATGTCACAAACCTCCGTCCATAGTTTTTCAGGCACTCTCTTTATCAGATCTAATCCTTTGAATCTATTTGTCACTTACTCTCTATAATCATAAGGGATTTGATTTATGTTATACCTGGTCTTTTGGTTTTCCCTACTTTCTTCAATTTAAGTCTGAATTTGCAATAAGGAGTTCATGACTGAGCTACAGTCAGCTCCCGGTCTTGTTTTTGTTGACAGTATAGAACTTCTCCATCCTTGGCTGCAAAAATTTAACCGGTCTGATTTCAGTATTGACCATCTGGTGATCTCAGTGTGTAGAGTTTTCTCTTGTGTTGTTGGAAGAGGTTTGCTGTGACCAGTGTGTTATGTTGGCAAAACTCTATTAGCCTTTGCCCTGCTTCACTCTGTACTCCAAGGCCAAATCTGCCTGTTACTCCAGGTGTTTCCTGACTTCCAGCTTTTGCATCCAGTCCCCTATCATGAAAAGGACATCCTTTTTGGGTGTTGGTTCTAGAAGGTCTTGCAGGTCTTCACAGAACTGTTCAACTTCAGCTTCTTCAGCGTTACTGGTCGGGGCATAGACTTGGATTACTGTGATACTGATTGGCTTGCCTTGGAAATGAACAGAGATCATTCTGTCGTTTTGGAGATTGCATCCAAGTACTGCATTTCGATCTCTTTTGTTGCCTATGATGACTACTCCATTTCTTCTAAGGGATTCTTGCCCACAGTACTAGATACGGTGGTCATCTGAGTTAAATTCACCCATTCCAGTCCATTTTAGTTCGTTGATTCCTAAAACGTCAATGTTCACTCTTGCCATTTTCTGTTTGACCACTTCCAATTTGCCTTGATTCATGGACCTAACATTCCTGGTTCCTACACAATATTGCTCTTTACAGCATCAGACTTTGCTTCTGTCACCAGTCACATCCACAACTGGGTGTTGTTTTTGCTTTGGTTCCGTCCCTTCATTCTTTCTGGAGTTATTTTTTCACTGAACTTCGGTAGCATATTGGGCACCTACCAACCTAGGGAGTTCATCTTCCAGTGTCTTATCTTTTTGCTTTTTCATATTGTTTATGGGGTTCTCAAGGCAAGAATACTGAAGTGTTTTGCCATTCCCTTCTCCAGTGGACCACATTTTTTCAGAACTCTACACCATGACCTGTCCATTTTGGGTGGCCCCCCATGACATTTCTCATACTTTCATTGAGTTAGACAAGGCTGTGGTCCATGTGATCAGATTGGTTAGTTTTCTGTGATTGTGGTTTTCAGTCTGTCTTCCCTCTGATGGAGAAGGATAAGAGGCTTATGGAAAGCTTCTTGATGGAAGAGACTGACTGAGGGAGAAACTGGATTTTGTTCTGATGGCCTCAGTGAAAAAAACTCAACCGAGATAAAACACTCTGTAGGCTCTTTAACCTTTACTAATGTTTAAGAATTTAAAATTTCAAAGCTACTGTTTTTCCAGTAGTCAAGTATGGATGTAAAACCTGGATCTAAAGATTGCTGTGTTCTGAAGAATTGATGCTTTTGAATTATGGTGCTGGAGAATACTCTTAAGCATCAGCAAGGAGATCTAACCAGTCAGTCCTAAAGGAAATCAGTTGGGAATATTATTTGGAAGGACTGATGTTGAAGCTGAAGCTCCAATACTTTGGCCACCTGATGCAAAGGACTGACTCACTGGAAAAGACCTTGATGCTGGAAGAGATTGAGGGCAGAAGGAGAATGGAGCAACAGAGGATGAGATGGTTGGATGACATCACCGATTCAATGAACATGGGTTTGAGTTAATTTCAGGACACAGTGAAGCAAAGAGAAGCCTAGTGTGCTGTCATTAATGGCATCACAAAGAGTTGGACACATATTAGCAAATGAACAACAACAACAAGAATTTAAAAATTCCCTAAAATAACTCTCCAGACGTAAATGATTTTACTGGGGAACTCCACCAAAAACTAAATAAATAACAGTAATTTTACATAGAGGTTTCAGAAAAATCTCTTCTTTCAGAAGAGGAGGAAACACTTTCCAATTCATTTCATGAGGCCAAAACCAGCCAAACACAAAAATAAAACCAATCTCTCATGAACTTAAATGAAAAGCAAACAAACAAACAAAAAAACCTCAGTATAGTATTAGCAACACAAATTCAGCAACGTGTTAAAAGACTCATACACCATGATCAAGTGGGAGTCATATTCCATGTGGAGAAGACTGGTTTAACATTTGAAAATCAATCAATGCAATCCACTGCATCAATGAGTTAAAGAATTAATATAATATGATCAATGAATACAGAAAAAGCATTTGAAAAAACCTAACACCCTCTTACAATAAAAACATTCAGCAAGACAGGAATAGAGGGTAATTACCCAAACTTACTAAAGAGCATATGAAAACATATAGATAAAATCACAATTAATGGTGAAAAATGTAATGCTCCCCCCACAAGATCAGAAAGAAAGGAAGGATGTCTAGTCTCAGCACTCTTATTCATATAGTATAAGAAATTATAGCCACTGCAATAAGGCAACAGAAAAAGATAAAAACCATTTGGAATGAAAATGAATAAATGCAACTAACTCTGGTTGCAGATGATATGGTTGTATCCATAAAAAATTCTTAAGAAATATACACAAAACCCTCCACCCAGGGACTGAACCCAAGTCTCCTGCAGTAGAATCTTTAACACAGCACCACCTGGGAATCCCTCTTTGTAGATAGACAAGCTTAGTCTAAAATTCAAAGGTACAGACACCATAATTATAAAACAGTATTGATAAAGGGGAATAAAGAATAAGAAACTATCTACCTGATAATAAGGCTTACTCTGTAGCATAGTAATAAGGATGGGGGTGGTAATGGAGAAAATATAGACATATAAATCTAATCAATGAAAAGAATAGAGAATTCAGAAACAGACCCATCCAAATGTGTTCAAGTGATTTTTGACAAACATTCAAAAGTAACTCAGTGGAGAAGTATATACAGTCTTTCAACAAATGCCACTGAAACAAGTGGACACCTCTACTGCTCCCCCCAAGTGACCCTCAACAAAAGCACCAACTCAAACTGAGTTACAAACAAGGAATGTGTACATTTACTTAAGTATAAAATATAAGATTTTGTAGCAAAAAGTATAGTAGAAAATATTTAGGATCTAGGACTCAGAAATGAATTCTCAGGCTTGATCCCAAAGCATGATTCTGAAAAGGAAAATTGATAAATTAAACTGCAACAAAATTAAACACTTGCTCTGTCAAAGCTCATATCCTGAGGATGAAAAGTAAAGCTACAAACTGGAAGAAGATATGTATTTGCAAATTACATATCTCACAAACGAGAAGTATTTTGAATATATAAAGAACCTGTAAAACTCATTAGCAAAAAAACAAACAATTAAATTAGAAAATGAGAAAAGAATATGAAAAGACACTTTGCCAAAAAGTATATACGGATGGTAAATAGGCAAATGAAATGATGTTCAACATCATTAGCCGTTGGTTCAGTCAGTTAGTTCAGTCGCTCTGTCGTGTCCGACTCTTTGCGACCCCATGAATCGCAGCACGCCAGGCCACCCTGTCCATCACCAACTCCCGGAGTTTACTCAAACTCATGCCCATTGAGTCGGTGATGCCATCCAGCCATCTCATCCTCTGTCGTGCCCTTCTCCTGCCCCCAATCCCTCCCAGCATCAGGGTCTTCTGCAGTGAGTCAACTCTTCGCATAAGGTGGCCAAAGTATTGGAGTTTTAGCTTCAGCATCAGTCCTTCCAATGAACACCCAGCACTGATCTCCTTTAGGATGGACTGGTTGGATCTCCTTGCAGTCCAAGGGACTCTCAAGACTCTTCTCCAACACCACAGTTCAAAAGCATCAATTTTTCAGCGCTCAGCTTTCTTCACAGTCCAACTCTCACATCCATACATGACTACTGGAAAAACCATAGCTTTGACTAGATGGACCTTTGTTGGCAAAGTAATGTCTCTGCTTTTTAATAAGCTATCTAGGTTGGAATGCAAATTAAAAACACAACAATGTACAGCTACACCTAATGTAAGACAAAAATAAAAAAAATTATGACATTGAACACAGGATGCAGAGAAACTGGGTCACCTGTATTTTATCTGGGGAAATGTAATATGGTGTAGGCACTCTGGAAGTCAGTTTGGCGGCTTCCTATATACCTAAACATGAAATTACTGTACGGCCCAGCAATCTCACTCTGGGCATTTATCCCGGAGAAATGATGACTTATGTTCACATAAAAACCTGTACATGAATGTACATTGTAGTTTTATGTTTAATATCTAAAAATGGAATCAGCCAAGATATTTTTCCACAGATGAATGGTCAGATAAACTGAGATACATACATACCATGAAATACAACTCAGCAGTAAAAAGCAATATAGTATTGAAACAACTTGGATGAATCTCTAGGGGAAATTATGCTGAATGAAAAACTAGTCTTGAAAGGTTACACAGGGTATAATTCCATTTACATACTATTTTAAAGACAAATTTCTTGAAATAGAAGTGAGATTAATATTTGCCAGAGGAAAAGGGATGGAGAAAAGTGGGTGTGATTATAAAAGAACAAAACAAGGGATTCTTGAAGGATGAGTATTGTTCAGAATCTTGTTACACAAACCTACACAGATGCTAAAATTCTATAGAACACACATGTATACATAAACATACACACACACGTCAAATAAGGACAAGTAAAAGTGAAGAAGCTGAATAAAATTGTTAGATTACATTAATGTCAATATCCTGGTTATGATACTAAACTTTAGTTTTGCAAAATGTTCCACTGAGTAAAAAAGTGGATAAAGTATGTAAGGATTGTAAAAGAGCCACTCTGTATTATTCCTTATAATTGCATGTAAATTATAGTAGTTTAAATAAAAACATCAGTTAAAATATCTATCAAGTTTACACTACTCAGTAAACTTTTTTATTTTGGAAAAATAGCTATGTTTCTTTAAAAATATAATTTATGTTAACATGTAATGAGTTTAATGTTTTTATTAAATGGAAAATGAATATTTACAAAATAAACCTGGAAATCCTCACAGTCATCACTCATTTTCTCTATTTACACTAAAACATACTGCATGTGAATGGTAAGGTAGTTCATATCTGTATTCATTTTCACTTCATGTTTAAAAACAAAAGGAAAATACCTTATTAACAATGGAATCTTTACTTGTGTGAATATGTACAAAGTGAATCTGGGAATGCTTTTCAAAGAAGGCAATTGCTGAATTATTTTTTAGAAAGATATAGACAAATAGCACTTAATATGCAAACTTACAGTTAGTAAATATGAAATAGAGGACAGTGTTGGTTGCATCACAAAGTATTTTTATATTTTGTAATATAATATACTGCTTATTACTCTTAGCAGTGCACTTTTCTGGTTTATTCAAAATGTAGCTGAATTTTCAAGTGACAATAAGAAGCTTTCCTAGGCTCAATCTTCTGCATAAAAAACAGTCTGATAGTCTGATGGCAAGAGTGTCATTAGCAGTATTTGGAAGACTGACTCTTCACTCAGCACTGAAAAGCTACTCTGTAATAGGGAAATTACTGATATAAGTTCTTGTTTCAATTCATAAATCTGTGATACACAACATTTTGCTAACGTGCCTCAGTGGATTGATTAGGCAATTTTAATGCAAATAAAGACATTTCTCACATTAATTTCAGAGGATCTGCAGTGAGGCAAATCATATATCTTAGAAATCTCATCAGATTTCCAGTGCTTTCTTCTACAATTACACCAGTTCAAGTATATATCTAAAATTATTTTGTCCTTTGCTGTGAAAAAGGTTTTTGCTGTTCCATGATGTGTTCTTCCAATTTCTACCAATACCATTTGCTTCACTGAAGACTAAAAAACTGACACTTCTGTAAAGAACTCACATTTATGCCTCAAGTTATAGAAGTTTAAGCTTCTTAAGTTCTAAGTGGTTTCTAAGGGAGGATCCTTAATTTACTTTTCCTCAGAAGTGTGCTGTGGGCAGTTAAATCTCTGAAGATGTGTATTTTCACATTTTGGTCAGATTATTTTCCCGATTAATTCTTTTTTCCCCTTGCTTGATCAGTACTCTGCTAGCTAGAATCATTTATTAACAGTAAAAATGTAAGGTTTATACTGGTAAATGTGATATGCTGAAAATAAGAAAAAAAAGGTGGCTGATTTATAGTGTCAAAGCCAGAATACTCTAAATTGTATACAATTCTGCAAAAAGCTACCTGTAGCAGTTGCCTTTCCTGTCTGTACATTAAATAAAATTCAGTCATTGGACACAGTTATAACTTAAGGAAATTCCATGTGAATATTTCTAAATCACAAAACTCTATGAATTTATTTTTTCAAATTCTGTGCCACCTAGAAATCTCTAAGAGTGACGAATTATTCTGACTATAGTGAGTCTTGGGTAAAAAACTTTCAGTACTTTACCATTAGCTCGGACTAGTAGTAGTCTTTTTCATATGCAGTATATATGATACTATATACACGTCTATAAAACAGCTGAATCTCTTATAATTCAGTTATTTTTTTATCTCTTGAATTGTTCTGTGATAATGAAAAATGCTTTGTAAGTTAAAACAATAACATTTTTAATATGAAGAATTGAGAATATAAGATATTTCTGGACGCATAAATTTCAATTAAATATGATAGCATACTGAAATATTTATAGTCAGGTTAACAGACAAAATTGCTTTTAAGGTAAACAGGAATAGGGGAGGGTGGTGGTCATAGGAAGCCAAATTTGAAATTATCTTTAGATTATAAGGCAAAGCACATATTCACTGGCAGAATAAGATAAAAATACCTCAAATGATCAGAAGAGAAAGGAACAAGTGTGATGAAAGAAATAGCACCACCAACACCCAAATTCACTAAGTATTTTGTGCCAAGTACTGTTATATGTACTTTTCATGAATGAAATGTACCCCTGGTACCCCAAGTCATATGTTGAAGTGTTGGTACTTCAGAATTGAATATACTTGGAAATAGGGCATTTGAGGAGGTGAATATATTAAAATGAGGCCTTCAGTGTGGGCCCAATTTGACCGGTATCCAGTAGTCATGTACGAATGTGAGAGCTGGACCATAAAGAAGGCTGAATGCAGAAGAATTGATGCTTTCAAAGTGTGGTGCTGGAGAAGACTGTTGAGAATCCCTTGGACTGCAAGGAGATCAAACCAGTCAATCCTAAAGGACATCAACTCTGAATATTCATTGGAAGGACAGATGCTGAAGCTGAAGCTCCAATACTTTGTCCACCTGCTGCAAAGAACTGATTCACTGGAAAAGACCTTGATGCTGTGAAAGACTGAAGGCAAAGGAGAGGGGCGTGGCAGAGGATGAAATAGTTGGATGGCATCACCGATTCAATGGACATGAGTTTGATCAAACTCTGGGAGACAGGGATGGACATGGAAGCCTAGTGTTCTGCAGTTCATGGGCGTCTCAAAGAGTCAGACACAACTTAGAAAGTGAACAACAACAAGGATATTCAGAGGAAGGGATATTCCTTTGATCTCAGAGGTTCAGGAAGGCCTTGGAAATTGGGGTGGCATATGAGTGGCCCCTCAAAATTTCTGTAGAGTCAGGATCTGTGCAGATGAGAGAAATGACAGTCTACATGAGCAGAGAGGGAAGAAGCAAAAAAAGGAAGATGGGAAAAGTATGAGAGGACAGACTGGAAAATAAGGGTGGAGGTATTCAGTGGAACTGAATTAAAACATTTTGGGGATCTGATGAAGCTTTTTGTTTACTATGGAGGATCAGTCAACAGAGCATGCATTTTTTTCTTTTTATCTAAGAAACTGTTTCAGTTCACAGAATAAACAAGCAAGAAATGACTTTAGAGTTACATTTCCTCAGTATCCTTCTCAATATGATAATTTTAAGAATAATTTTCAATTGCTACACTGGTTCTCAGTTCTATTTCAGCTTTTCATATTTCCACTAAAATATTGTCATCAGTAACTTATCCTGTGCTTTGAAACTGTATATATTCCTCCCTATGGTACTATTGGGAGAAAACTTTTCTTTTTAATTTTATTCCGCTGAAAGTAACAGATATCATTTATATTTTGCAATTTCACCAGACCTCCGTGAAGATTTTTTACCTATGAATTTGAATACAGAATTAAACCCATACTTTGGAGAAGAGATCTCAACTTTCTCTTCCACAGAGTACAAAAGATTTTAAATACTTCACAAATTCCATAGACAAAGTGTTTTTTGAAAGTCCCATGGTTTAGAAACATATCTGGGTATTGATTTATATAAACATGATGATCTGACACACAACTAAACCTGCGAGTTTTTTCTTCCCAATAGTCCTCCATCCCTCATTCTCAAGTATATATACTTTATTCCAAACTTAACTTACATCAGTTCATTGATAGGCATTTTTACCTACATATTTTTTTTCTTTCTTATATACAAATATCTGCAAGGAGATCAAACCAGTCAATCCTAAAGGAAATCAATCCTGAATATTCATTGGAAGGCCTGATGCTGAAACTGAAGCTCTAATACTTTGGCTACCCAATGAGAAGAGCTGACTCACTGGAAAAAACCCTAATGCTGGGAAAGACTGAAGGCAGAAGGAGAAGGGGCAGCATGAGGAAGAGGGTGAGATGATAGATAGCATCACCAACTCAATGTTCATGAATTTGAGCAAACTCCGGGAGATAGCAGAGGACAGGGGAACCTGGCGTGCTGCAGTCCATGGGGTCCCAAACAGTCAGATATGACTTAGCAACTGAGCAACAACAACAAATACTCTAATTCCATCTTACATATCCTTCTTCTGCCAGAACACAATTCTCAACAAAATTAATAAACCTAGTAAACATTTTTCTTATAATTTTATAGTCAACATTATATTTCAGAATTATATTTCAAAATTATATTTTATAATTATAAAAATTATAATTAAGCTTTATTGACTATGCCAAAGCCTTCGACTGTGTGGATCACTATAAACTATGGAAAATTCTGAAGGAGATGAGAATACCAGACCACCTGATCTGCCTCTTGAGAAACCTGTATGAAGGTCAGGAAGCAACAGTTAGAACTGGACATGGAACAACAGACTGGTTTTAAAAATGAAAAAGAGTACATCAAGGCTGTATATTGTCACCCTGCTTATTTACCTTATATGCAGAGTACATCATGTGAAATGCTGTGCTGGAAGAAGCACAAGATGAATTATGATTGCTGGGAGAAATATCAATAACCTCAGATACGCAGATGACACCACCCTTTTGGCAGAAAGTGAAGAGGAACTAAAAAGCCTCTTGATGAAAGTGAAAGAGGAGAGTGAAAAAGCTGACTTAAAGTTCAACATTCAGAAAACTAGGATCATGGGATCTGGTCCCATCACCTCATGGAAAATAGATGGGGAGACAGTGGACACAGTGGCTGACTATTTTTGGGGACTCCAAAATCACTGCAGATGGTGACTGCAGCCAGGAAATTAAAAGATGCTTACTCCTTGGAAGGAAAGTTATGACGAACCTAGACAGCATATTAAAAAGCAGAGACATTACTTTGCCAACAAAGGTCCATCTAGTGAAGGTATGGTTTTTCCAGTGGTCATGCATGGATGTGAGAGTTGGAATGTAAAGAAAGCTAAGCACTGAAAAATCGATGCTTTTGAACTATGGTGTTGGAGAAGACTCTTGAGAGTCCCTTGGACTGCAAGGAGGTCCAACTAGTCCATCCTAACGGAGATCAGTGCTGGGTGTTCATTGGAAGGACTGATACTGAAGCTGAAACTCCAATACTTTGTCCACCTCATGCGAAGAGCTGACTCATTGCAAAAGACCCTGATGCTGGGAGGGATTGGGGGCAGGAGGAGAAGGGCACGACAGAGGATGAGATGGCTGGATGGCATCACCGACTCGATGGGCATGAGTTTGAGTAAACTCTGGGAGTTGGTGATGGAGAGGGAGGCCTGGCGTGCTGCAATTCATGTGGTTGCAAAGAGTCGGACACGACTGAGCGACTGAACTGAACTGAAGAATTATATTTCAGAATTTGTGTAAAATTATATTTTCAAAATTATATTTCCGCATTTGTGCTAGTTTCTTTTTATAAACCCATTTCATCATGTGAACCTTTTATAAGACATATATTTTATCAGAGGCATTCTCAATTGCATGATCAAAAGCTTTTAATAAATCTATAGTGGCATGTGGAGTAGAGTATTTTGTTCGAATTTATACACGCAGCTCTTGAAAGGTTTTTTAAAAACTACAAGGGAAGATGATACCCTGAGGGGTCTAATTTTCTTTGTCATCCACCTGAATAACTTCAATTAATATTAGTACACATGCTAGCATAAGAGCATCTGCTTTGAATATATAAAGGCAAGTAAATGCTGAGACTGAAGGAAAAATCTGATTAGTTAAATAATACAATGAGGAATGTCATTATGTAGGCCAGCTCTCATTAGTAGAACTGTTCTTCACAGAATCAAATACTATAATTAAAACATTAAAGACTCAAAAAATCTTAGTTTTTCTATTCAACTGAAAGAAAAAAAAACTTACATGCCACTAAAATATAATTTCATTTTATTACAGTGACTTCATCTTAAATCATTGCAAACACTTAGAATTCAAGAATCATATGTTACAAATTTTCCAATGTATTTTATAGCATACCTCTTCCAGTAATTTTTTTGGCCAATAAAAAATGTTTCATTAATAAATGAGACAGGGTCATATTATAACACTTTCTTTCCTTTTAACTCAATTACTACTGCTTTGATAGCAATTGTTTGAGGACATGAGGCCCAGATAATAGTTTCTGATTTGCCATGGAAAGCAATGTCATTTTGAGAATAGTGGGTGACTTCCAAAGATCACCTTGTGTGCACTGCAATTTTCATTAACAGTACTTTTCTCTGCAAATCAGCTGACAGATGGAGGGATACCTGAAGCTTCTGGATTTGCCATCTATAAACAGGAAATGTTATCATAAGAATGATTAAGTGGAATTTACTTATATATTTATTTTGCCTTTACTTTAGCTAGCAATAAAAAATGAAGAACACTTTTCTAATTCAGAGACTAAAAACAAACAATCAAGCAAAGTAACACCTTGGATACTTTAGCAATAAATCATTTTTAAAAATTTAGTTACCTAATGGTATTTTATTGAACCCGAATATGGATTATCTCAGTTCAAGTCTGCTTTCTTGGAAAAGAAACCTATAGTGTTAGGAGGTCAAGTTTTCTTCATTAACAAATGGAATTAGAAAGTTACACTTTCATGAATAGGACGTAAAAACAGAGCTAGTTTAATGGGTATGCAGTCTATTTAGAAACAGTCCAACACTTACAAAGGCCCTTGTGTTTAATGTTAGCTGTTGTTGAAATTCTTACTAATTTTGAACAAAGGGCTCCATGTTTTTATTTTGCACTGAGCCTTGCAAATTATGTAGCTGGTTCTGCCTGAAAATACAATTTTTACATGCTGTTGGCTGGTCTGAAACTTGTCTATAGTAACACAAGTAATGTGTTGACTTTTCTTCCAGTTTTTATACTAATAAAAGTCAGCCTATTTACACATAAATTATTCACTGCTCAATTGAAGTCCTTGGTTTATTTTTTAACACATTGCAAATTCATTTTAAGAAAGCTACCCAAGTGAAAGAGAAATACATATTTTCAGATGATATTTTGGTCACAGATGTCATTCAGAGTCTTTTAAAAAGTCATTTATCTCCTATGGGGCTGAAGGAAGACAACATGAAGAATCTAGTCTGAAAATTTGGATAAGACAAAACATTTATATAATAAAACTGAACTAGAATATTGATTTCTGATTCTGTTTTGAATAATTGGTATTTGGAAATGCATTAGTGCTCCACATCACCTTACCAACAAACAGAAACTATATTAACAGTTGTATCATTTACATTTTACAAAGTCCTCAATTAGGAATATTCATGAGTTTAGTGTTTTAGAGCCTAGTTAATGAATTATTGACATCTAATATCCAAAGGAAAAAAAGAGCAACCTGGAAACCTCTGGAAAAATAAGTGTGGTAAGTTGACGCTAAACCATTTCAGCATTGATGAATCCAACCTACTGCTTCTAATAGATAAGTAGTAAACTATTTCTATGATTGCTCTACCCAAACAATGAAAGCACACCCTTAAACCTGACATTTCTACAGTGATGAATGTTAGATGAAATCATATGAAATGTCAAAATAAAGACAGAAAAAAATCAATAGCTGTGCAGATGAAGCTATGTAAGGTCAATAGTTTCAAAATGTTTATGACAGCCACCCATGATTTTTGTGTGATAATATTTTTAATGTGCAATAACTCCAAAGCACCAAAAATTAATTTTTGAGATGGAATTACCTCTTGACAAGGATATAATTAAATTCATACTTTTTTTTCCCCCTCTGAGAACATAGAATGATGTGGTAAATAAGCTGCCCCTTCAAGGTCAGGATTATATTCTATCGAAGTCTCAAAAAAGAGACACATCCCTTGGGTCCAGAGGAGTGTCATTTCTCTCTCTTTCCCAGTTCTTAGTATATGCAGGCAGAATCATGGATTGTGCTGGATCCTCTTCTACATTTCCTACAAACATGTACTTGGGGGGGTCTATGCAGTTGAAAATGAATGCAAGTTTTAGGTGAGGAAACTTTTTCCTTCTCTGTGTTTCTGAAAGAGAAAGTGGTGGGTGTGATAACATGTTTCTCTCCAGCCATCATTTTGCTCACTGTTTCTCTTATGAAAGACATTCAAACCTTCACTCCACATCAGAGAGTATTGAATAAACTGACCAGCAGATTAGTAATTTAGAATATTTAAGATGTCACATATTTCTTCATGATTTGTCTTCTATTTTGTAAAAATAAGTTAAGCTTTCATGACAGCAAAAGGAAAGTATAACTCTTCTTTACTACTTAAAATGCATCTGTTTATATCACAGCAGGATGTCCTGGAATATAGAGATGATTAAACACGCCCCATTCTAAGCTAGTCTGGAGATTTAGTTCAGTAATGGAATTTATTGTGTTACACTGTGCTATACACTTGTGTTCTCTAGTTTGAAATAAGATGTTATCTCATGAGAGTGTGTGGTTAACACAATAAGCTCATGCCAGTTTTGAAACAACATTGATGGTAGAGAAAAAGAAATACAAAAGGAAAGGGGTTATGCAGTGGGGGTGGGGAGGGGTAAAGGGGGACTAAGCAGATCTGGTCTTGATTATAGAAAAAGGTTTTAAAACGAGATTTTGTGAGAATGGATTGATGTTCCACAGTTTAGAAGTTTTTAAATAATTAACTTCTTGTTCAAATATCTAAAAAACACCTAAAATTATGACATAACTAGTGGAGTCACACAATCTGCTGTTTAAAAGTTTTAATTGTCTCATTAATTTTACCTAACAAAATGTAGCTTGTCTCTAGGCTGTCTCAGAACACAACAATAATTTCAATAATATAAATAAAAAAGCATAGCATGCTTATATATAAAATAAGGTATTTTTCTATTTCAAAAAAGTGAAGCAGTATGTGCACTTTCTGATTCCACATCAGAAGAATGGAAAGTGACATGGAAGTACTGAATGGGTCCAGAATACTGAAATGAATAAATAATAATATCAGATGTTATTTACATTTGTTATAATAACAAAATAAAATTTTATTTAAGTGTAAAGTTGCCTTTTAACTGAAGTTTTATTGTGAAGTCATTCTCCCTTTTCACAGAAAATACAACTAGAGAAATGGTTTTAAATTGAAGCAAAACCTGGATAAATTATACATGAAGAAGTCTCTGCAATGATAAAATTACAACTGATATTGTAAAATAAATTCTCTGCTAAGAATTCTAAATACAAATGAATAATCTAACATCAACTTTTGATCATTTAACTTCATCAAATTTGAAGTCATATAACTTACTTGAATCAGTTCCTTTTCCTATTTCTTATTCTAGAAAAATAAATTCTATTGTTAGAAAATTGCTCATTTTTTAAACATAACTGCCACAAAGAACCTACATAAATAGGACTCAATATTATGTACATTTGAAAGATCCCTTAAATTGTGGAAACTGTGATATTTTATCAAATTTTTATAGAAACTCAGTTTTGTTAAATTAACTTCAAAGCTATCTAGTGACTGTGATATTTATACAATACCATGTAAACCTCAAGTCACAGTCATCAATCAAATTAAGAAATACTGAGTAAACTCAGAGAATTATGGAGGGTGTGAGAAATCCAAACTCTTTTCCTGTATCATTTCTATCAGGCTATAACATAATCTGTTATATCGTGCAGTGTGGTGAAGATAGGAAGTAAAAATATCGATCAAATTAAAAATTTGAATCAGCAAAACAGTGATTATGAGATATTAATAAGATTATATATTTCCTCAAAGCAGACCCTAGCTCCTGATGATTCAAAACTCTCTATTATGTATCTATATACTGAAATCTAGAATGCTGATTCTTGGGTCCTCTGCATATTGTTCAGTCACTCAGTTGTGTCTGACTTGATGACTCCATGGACTGCAGCGCATGAGGCTTTCCTGTCCTGCAAGTAAGAGTCGATAATTTTCAGAACAACCTTTTATACATCCTGCATTTAAGTCTCCTCACTGGCACCATTTTTTAATTAAAACATTTCTAAATTAGAGCCTTATTAAAAATATCCTGAAACATTTGTGAAATTCCCTTTTCTCCTTTCTCCAATTCCTAATATAATACCACTCATGAAATAAAACCAGAAAAATGTTGGTTATGTAGTACAACTCACATTTTATCTGAAAATGTGAATGATTCTTATATGGGTAAAGATAAATGAATCTAAAGATAGATAAATTCACTGGACTCTTCCAATATCTAAACGCTTGAATCTGAATGACAAAATATATATGACAGCATCATGGTACTGCAATATCTAAATGCTTGAATCTGAATGACAAAATCTATTTGACAGCATCAGAGTGACAATCAGAATATATGACACATGACACTTTGGGAAATGAAACAATCTCTAGTAATTTTCCTTACTTTTAAGTTTTGTTATTATTTTTTTCTTTCTGGTTAGAACACTATTATTTATTTCCTCTTGATTGGTGTTCCTGGGGGTGAGGGACACAATGCAATGCATATGAATGCATCTGAACATAGGCTGTTTTTATTTTAAGACTTTTTAAATGTTAGGACAATTGCCAGTTGTCAATATTGATTTTTTAAATTCAGCAAACCTATAACAATCTAGGACAATTATTAGGTAATTTTCATGTGCTTGTTGTGGTTTATGTAAAAGAGTTAGCTAGCTAAGAAGATATTTTTCCATATCTGGAAGGAAATATATTAAATGGAACTTAGTCAATCATTGTTATACTGAATCATTTTAAAGTAATTTTGGAATATTACTCAATAATTTAAAATTCTAAGCTATTTGAGAATCATGAACTATATACAACCAATTAGCTATATATTTAAGCAAGAAAATTTATATAAGCTTTCTTAATGTAGAGTCAGTTCTAATAGACCTGAATTTAATGAAATTCAGCTTCATAGAATAGAATTAAAATTGTAGCCTGCTTTGAAATTTTATATAGACTTATAGAAAGACACAAATTATGGTGGCAAGAACATAGGAATGATAGGCGAGCAGGAATGTCTGACTTCAAAACTGGCTCTAGTACTTTTCAGTGTGAACCTCAGTTTTCTAATCTGTGACAAGGGAATAATGAACAATTCACAGGGTCATTAAATATTAAATGGCATAGTATCTGATACAGATTTTTCATGCTCTACACCCCATCAATGCATATATCTTTAAATCAATAATAAAACTTGGCAAATGTTACCCCCTTCCTCTGGTTTTCAAATGTAGTTTTAAGAAATATTAAAGTCAAATAAAGTTCACTATATGATATCTAAGCCATATATCTCCTATATGGCACCTTCTTTGATTCTAGATCCTCCCTTTGTACATTACACTTTCTCGTCATAAACAAGGTTTTGGACAGACTGGACCATAAAGTTCACTGTATGATATCTAAACTATATATCTCCTATACGACACCTTTTGTGTCTACGTCTTCCCATTGTCTATTACACTGTCTCTTCATAGACAGAGTGGACTACACTTTTTGCTTAAAATTCTTTTACAGAGATCAGTGAAGATAAATGTCATCTCATTTGGGAGGGGCAAGAAATTTGAGTATACAGTTGTCTTTATGTTATAATGCCATGACTTTTTGCCAGGAAATTGATAAATTCAATAGGTATGTAGTTGTGCATTTTTTCTGTTCCTTATTTTATTTATGCCAACTTTGTACCATCCAACCCTAATTTTATGCCCTGCAAAAAATGAAGTAGAAAGGAAATAGTATATCTTGGTATCAACTGTTTAGATGGCACTTATATTATTATTATTATTTTTTTAATGTCTGAGTCTACAGTTTCATACATAATATCTATGAAAGATCATTAGAATTGTAGTTAATCATGTCTGTGCAATCTCCTAGAGAGAGAGCTTTTTCCTCATTTAAAAAACACAATCAATTTGAACCACACTGGTTTATCTATTTCTACCATGGAAGGTATACAACCAGAAGTCACAAGTACTCTGATTTTCAAATTATTTCAATCATTATAGGATGCTTTGGACACATTGGGAGAATTTTCTTTGAGCAATAGTGAAATAACTCTTCTAAGCAGCAGCTAGCAATAAAGACATGAAGTAAATTTTTTGTGTATGTGATATCGGTCACCAGTGCATGCCAGTAAGTTTGGTTCAGGGTTCCAAACATGTCACATCAACTTTTCATTACCTAGTTTTGACCATCTTCTCAGTGAACTTGTTTTCCCTCTCACTCTTCACACTTACTTAATGTCTACTTAATTTCTTCCACTCATTTTCTTTCTTCCCTCCAACTTTTCACACTTTAGAATTTACTGTTCTCTTCCTTATTAAAAAATAAGCTTATTTTTTTTTTGACTCAATAACTTATTTTGCCTAAAAAATAACTTATCTTTGCCTCATAAATGAGCTTGTGATTTAGTATGCAGGTTTTGAGTATACACTTTCAACTAGGTGGTCTTGGTTATTTAGCTTTTGTATACTGAATCAAGAAGTACAACCTAGCATGAAATTAATATTCAATACTGGAAAACATAAGCCACCTTGTGGCTCAGCTGGTAAAGAATCTGCCCACGATGCGGGAGACCTGGGTTCAGTTTTGCGTTGGGAAGATCCCCTGGAGAAGGCAAAAGCTACCTATGCTAGTATTATAGCAAGACTGACTCCTTAGTTATTTTTAAGGGATTCTCTGATAGCTTCACTGATAAAGAATCCGACTGCAATGCAGGAGACCCCGGTTTGATTCCTGGGTCAGGAAGATCTGCTGCGGAAGGGATAGGCTACCCACTCCAGTATTCTTGGACTTCCCTTGTAGCTCAGCTGGTAAAGAATCCGCCTGCAATGCTGGAGACCTGGGCTTGATCCCGATGTTGGGAAGATCCCCTGGAGAAGGGAAAGGCTATCCACTCCAGTGTTCTGTCCTGGAGAACTCCATTGAGTGTATAGACCATGGGGTCACAAAGAGTCAGGAATGACTGAATGATT
Source organism: Muntiacus reevesi (assembly GCF_963930625.1). Lineage (NCBI taxonomy): Eukaryota > Metazoa > Chordata > Mammalia > Artiodactyla > Cervidae > Muntiacus > Muntiacus reevesi. The sequence continues at coordinate 14,167,841 of NC_089269.1, forward strand.
TTCACTTTCACACTTTTTTTTCATCCCTCTAGTGAGTCAAGATCCAGTATTTAATTGTTCTTCTGAATTACTGACTTTCAAAATTGAAAAATTCTATGCATACAAGAAGAAAAAGTACTGAGGAGTAAGACCAGCCACTAAATTTTCATTGTCTTTTTGCTGTTTAAGTGACTACGGAGTAGAGGAAACATATTAACAGATATTTAAGAGGAATATTGTAATACACAACTATACATTAAATTGCCAGCCTCCATTTATAATAGTATATAGTATATTTGAATATTGTAAAGATGAATATTAAAAGTGCAAAGAAAGATACTTATGCAACTTCATACACATAAAATTTTAGATACTCCTTTATTTCTATTTGCATATGGAAAATGTAAAAAATTCTGAAATAAACTATACCAATCATCAGGAGAGGAAAATGACTAACAGGGCATTACATTAACCTAGAAATGCAGAATGGGCTACTGTATGACTGAAATAAAAGGACTTGATATCATAGTGTAAATAATAACTTAGAAAACAAGAAGAAATATTCACGCAAAGTACAAAATGTTTTGAAAATAAAGAGAAACAATGCCACTCTGACCATATCAAATCATGTGCTTGATCTTCCACTACTGGTTGGTTACATAAGCCTGTGTGCTCAATTGTGTCCAACTCTTTGTGACCCCATAGATTGTAGCCTGCCAGGCTCCTCTGTCCATGGGATTATCCTATCAAGAATACTGGAGTGAGATGCTATTTCATTCTCCAGGGGATCTTCCCAACCCAAGGGAGGAACCTGTGTCTCCTGAGGCCCCTGCATTGGTAGGTGAATATTTTTACCACTGACCTGGCAAGTCCTACTAGTTACACATAGAAAGTCATAAAAGATCATCACTCTCCCAATGAGAAAACAGAAGATGAAATAATATTTTCTAATGGGTATTTAAGGTCCCTAAAGTCTGGCACTGTATAAAAAATACAAATAAATATATTTCTTAAAAGAAATAAGACCTTTCAAGGTGAATAGTAACCCGTGGCCATTTCCATCCCCAGGGTAACTTAGCTAGCTTGCATGACTGGTGGAGAAGCAAATTGTTCACCAAGAGAGAAACTTTTCTAAACAATGGAGAAACTCTTGTTTTCCAATGGAGTAAATGGGTAAATTTTTAACAGACACGTATGAGCTGGAAAGTCTTACATTAGAATTTGGGAGAGTCTATAAACCAAGCTGGGCTTTCCTGGTAGCCCAGCTGGTAAATAATCCGCCTGCAATGCAGGAGACCCCAGTTCAATTTTTGGGTTAAGGAAGATCCCCGTAAGGGATAGGCTGGTTACCCACTCCAATATTCTTGGACTTCCCTGGTGGCTCAGATGGTAAAGAATCCACCTGCAACGCAGGAGACCTGGGTTTGATCCCTGGGTTGGAAGATCCCTTGGAGGAGGGCAGGGTAATCCACTCGAGTAGTACTGCCTGGAACATCCCCATGGACAGAGGAGCTTGGCGGGCTACAGTCCATGGAGTCACAAAGAGTGGGACATGACTGAGCGACTAAACACAGCACAGCATAACCCAAGCTAGACCTGTCTGCTTTCTCAGTTTTCTTATGGACTTTTGTTGAGTAAGAGGCAATACAAAAAGCTGAGAACAGAACTGGAAAACAAAGAGAAGTTTCCTAGTCTTGCAGTTTTCACATGCCAAAGGAGTACTAGATCCCTCCTAGGGATCTCAGTTCAGTTCAGTGGCTCAGTTGTGTCCGACTCTTTTGCGATCCCATAGACAGCAGCACATCAGGTTTCCCTGTCCATCACCAACTGCCGGAGCATACTCAAACTCATGTCATAGAGTTGGTGATGCCATCCAACCATCTCATCCTCTGTCTTCCCCTTCTCCTCCCGCCCTCAATCTTTCCCAGCATCAGGGTCTTTTCAAATGAGTCAGTTCCTCACATCAGGTGGCAAAATATTGGAGTTTCAGCTTCAGCATCAATCCTTCCAATAAATATTCAGGACTGATTTCCCTTAGGATGGACTGGTTGGATCTCCTTGCAGTCCAAGGGACTCTCAAGAGTCTTCTCCAACACCACAGTTCAAAAGCATCAATTCTTCAGGGCTCAGTTTCTTTTTAGTCCAACTCTCACATCCATACCTGACTACTGGAAAAACCATAGCCTTGACTAGACAGAACTTTGTTGGCAAAGTAATGTCTCTGATTTTTAATAAGCTGTCTAGATTGGTCATAACTTATCTTCCAAGGAGCAAGTGTCTTTTAATTTCATGGCTGTAGTCACAATCTGCAGTGATTTTGGAGAACAAAAAAAAATAGTCAGCCACTGTTTCCACTATTTCTCCACCTATCTGCCATGAAGTGATGGGACCAGATGCTATGACCTTAGTTTTCTTAATGTTGAGTTTTAAGCCAACACTTTCACTTTCATGTTTCACTTTCATCAATAGGCTCTTTAGTTCTTCACTTTCTGCCATAAGGGTGGTGTCATCTGCATATCTGAGGTTATTGACATTCCTCCCAGCAATCTTGATTCCATCTTATGCTTCATCCAGTTCAGCATTCCTCATGATGTACTCTACACATAAGTTAGATAAACAGGGTGACAATATACAACCTTGATGTACTTCTTTCCCAATTTGGAACCAGTCTGTTGTTCCATGTCCAGTCCTAAGTGTTGCTTCTTGACCTGCATACAAATTTCTCAAGAGGCAGGTCAGGTGGTCTGGTATTCCCATCTCTTTGAGATTTCTCCACAGTTTGTTGTGATCCACACAGTCAAAGGCTTTGGCATAGTCAATAAAGCAGAGGCAGATATTTTTCTGGAGCTCTCTCATTTTTCCGATGATCCAGTGGATGTTGGCAATTTGATCTATGGTTCCTCTACCTTTTCTATATCCAGCTTGAACATCTGGAAGTTCACAGTTCACGTACTATCAAAGCCTGGCTTGGAGAATTTTGAGCATTATTTTCTAGCATGTGAGATGACTGAAATTGTGTGGTAGGTTGAGCAATTTTTGGCATTGCCTTTCTTTGGAAATGGAATGAAAACTGACCTTTTCCAGTCCTGTGACCACTGCTGAGTCTTCCAAATTTTCTGGCATATCTAGTTCACTTTAAAACTTATGAAGTCATAGATGGGATGAAGTTAACTAAAAATACAACACAGTCCCTATCTAGTTTAATTATTAAAAATAATGAGTTAGTCGCTCATAGCGGATGCTAGGTAGAGAAAAGAGTCAATTTAAGAACAATAAATCTGAAACATAATCTTTTGCAAACATTTAATTTGCAGGCAGATTCTTTATTGTCTGAGCCACTAAGGAAACCCTCAAAATAAGATAAGGAAAACAGGAAAAAGTGACTCATAATTAAGAGCAAAAAAAGTCAATTCAAACCAACAACAGCTTCCCCAGGCATTCAAGTTTAGTCAGACACATATTCTCTGTGTATGTGTGTGCATGAAAACAGACACTTCACGTGAAAAACATCAGAGTTAGCTACACACGGAAGAAGAGTATTTGTAATGGCCATGGGATTGTATACACGAATCTAAGAGAATCAGAGTCACTATTTTGCCTATTTCAAGGAGAAACAAAGAATCAATATTTATGCAATGACCTTTATGTTTAAAACACTTCATGGGCAATTTGGAGGATCAAAAATATATAACAAGTTTTCCCTGGTAGCTCAGGTGGTAAAGAATCTGCCTGCAGTACAGGGGACCCGGGTTGGATCCCTGGGTTGGATCCCTGGGTTGGAAAGACCCCTGGAGAAGGAAATGGCAACCCATTCTAGTGCCCTTGCCTGGAAAATCCCATGGACAGGGGAACCTGGTGGGCTGTAGTCCATGGGGTAGCAAAGAGTTGGGCATGACTGAGCAACTAACACTAACTAATCTAGTTGAGAGAATATAAATGTATCTGTTGAGGGACTAGTATTAGTTGCAAATTTACTAAATTTAAGCTGGAAAAGAATGCCAACACTGTGCTTGCTTTTTTTTTTTTTTTTTTTTTGAGGTACTGCCTTCAAATTTACCAATACTAGTAATAACAACCAAGACAGTATGATCAGACTCCTATTTTTAATTGAGAAGCAATTTTGAGGGTAACAGGGATTACCAGATTGTTCATGCTACTCTCAAATTTCCACAGGAAGAAATCAACCACGCTCGAGCCTTCACATTATCCAAAACTCAGGTATATCTCATGAAGCTCATTTTCATCTTAGCATTTTCTTTTTTAAACTTTTCAATTGCTCTATTATAAATTTCACCACATTTGATATCAGGTGGTCAGCTGTGGCTTGCTTTACCAGATCGAAAAGGCTTTTCCTTTTCAAGTTACCTCCATTTATTAACAGCTTTCATGACATCCACGCATGCTAGAAAACCCACTGTGAGAAAGTATTAACTGAATAAACTACTTTGAGTTGGGTCCTGTGATATCTGCATCACTAACACTTCTAAGGAATAGGATGCAGTATTGAAAAGGTAAGGAAGGATAGATTTCATAGTCTTCAGAGGGCAGTGGAATAGGGATTAAGAAGTTTGGCTTTCTCCTAAATGAGAATCACTGAAGGCCTTTGAGCAGAAAAATTACATGATCTTGTTTGTTTTCTGAAGATTTATTAATAGTGCTTTAGAATAAATCATGGTTTTCAAAAGGGTAATGTGAAGTTATCTGATAGTTAAAATGACTTATGGTGGTTACTATAAAGAGGTGAACCTATGACTTTTTAAAAATGTTCATCTGTTTATTTTCTGGTTTTCTTTGTAAATTACAGAGGTGATTATTAGAAGTATTTTCTTTGTTCACAAATTTTACTAGAATTTACCCTAAGGGTTTCATTCTGTTAAATGTTGATTCTACCCTTTTCTGAGTACTTACACAAAGTATTATTGAAATTATACTGAAATGTATCATCTAATTACTGGAGTTGTTCTGGGAATAAAGAAACAAAAAAGACAACTGAAAACACAAGAAGTGCTTAACTATGTTTCCAAAAAAACAGCAATCTTTAATCCAGTACCTGTTTTTAGTGTATAGTTAGCTTAGATATTTGATTTCTGTCATAAAAATGCTTTCTAGATATAATAAGCAATTTTCAGACTTTGCTGTTTCTTCTTTAGATGTAAACATTTAATACTTATTATTAAATCCTTTGCATTTAGTTTTTTAAGGTACTGATTTACTTTAATGACTATTACTACACTGGAATCTTTGAAAAAATTCTTGTGGAAGATTGTACCAATCATACACATTGATAAACTGGCAGTGAGTGCGTGCTCAGTTGCTCACTTCTCTTCAACTGTTTGTGATCCCATGGACTCGGACTGTAGCCTGCTGGGCTCCTCCATCAGTGTAATTTTCCAGGCAAGAATACTGGAATAGGTTGTCATTTCTTACTCCAATAAACAGTGCCTTGCCCAAATTTTTATGGACAAGTGAACAGCAATGTTACTAAACTGTCCAAAATTTAATTGTCCAATCATTATTTAATTAGTTAGTTAAGTCGCTCAGTCATCTCCGACTCTTTGCGACCCCATGGACTGTAGCCCACCAGGCTCCTCCATCCATGGGATTCTCCAGGCAAGAATACTGGAGTGGGTTGCCATTTTCTTCTCCAGGGGATCTTCCCGACCCAGGGATCGAACACAGGTCTCCCACATTGCAGGCAGGTGCTTTAACCTCTGAGCCACCAGGGAAGCCCAATAAATTATAATAATGTTGGGTGAAAATAAACTATTTCAGTGTTAAGTGCCTACACTACATAAAACAGTCAAACTGAGTTTTCATTATAAGTATATTAAAAAGTATTTTTATAACACTTTATTAACTCAATTTTTATGGAGCTTCCCTCATACTTTATAAACTTAATGCTCACAAATTATATACAAAATAAAATTAAAATAAGTTACAAATCAGCCATTAAGGGACCCTATGACCTTTGTTATTACATGGCAGTTTTACTTTTAATTTTCCAATACAAAATAACAAAACTTCCAAAGAAAAGTGAGAGAGATGGTCTTGCATACTGATGTAAGCTCATATGCATGCATGCTAAGTCACTCTAGTTGTGTCCGACTCTGCGACCCCATGGACTATAGACCACCAGGCTCCTCTCCTATGGGATTCTCCAGGCAAGAATACTGAAGTGGGCTGCCATGCCCTCCTCCAGGGGATCTTCCTAACCCAGGGATAGAACCTGTGTCTCTTATGTCTCATATTTAGAAGTAAATCACAAAGTTAATTTCTGTTTAAAGGAAGAAAGTTCTCTCTGTCCTCATGGGTCTGAAGTTCTCAAAACACTGTGTTTCCTAGTTTACTTTAAGAATAATTCCCTGACTGTACATGATGAGCCATTTTTGAATAATTGCTATGCATCATTGATACTGTAATGAGTTAGAAATTCAAGCTAAGAATTATAAAATAATGATACAAGTTTCTATAGCAGAGTCTTATACATAATACATCACAGTACATACAGAGAGAGTTTATCTTTCATGTAGATCAGTGAACATACCCCAGAAGTGAAGCTTGAGTTTGAACAATAAATAAGAGGTAATAAAGTGATAAGATGGTGAAAGAGATTTTGGGCAAAAAGAATAGATATGTAAAATAGCAACAGAAGAGACTTTGAAGCAACTTGACATTTACTCTGTGTTACTTGTTTGTAAAATACATGGGATGGAAGTGCAGTAGGATTTGATTAGAAATATAGAAAGGCAATGGATTCAGAATACCACACTTGCTATGGCAGACACCCTAACCTTTCTTTTATAGGTGGCGAGTTTCTACTGAAAGATATTAAAGAATATAATTCAAGGTGTATACTTTCACTTTGGCAGCTTTGGTAAGGAAAAGTTTGAGGAGAACAAGACTGGAGAAAAAGGATTATAATAGCTAATTATTATAGTTGTATTGATGAGAACTGAACTAAGGTAATGAATGACTTTTGAAAGAGACAAGACAGGAACACGAACTCTGAAGAATACAAACATCAAAACTATTAACAGGTGGAGACTGATAAGTTGTTTGCAGCAAGAATAACTATAAGGAATTAAAGACAGATTCCAAATTTTTTATTCTGGTGTTTAGTGCTGAATGAAAGCAACAAAGAAGAGGGGTACAAAAAAAAAAAAAAAAGAAAGAAAGAAAGAAAAAGAAAAAAAAGAAGAGGGGTACAAGAGAGAAAAAATGTTGATGCAAGAGAAGCCTAAATAGTGAGTCGTATTTTGGATATGCCGAGGTCTATGAAAGATATAGATTACCCTGTTTAGCTGAACATTTGGGGTTAAAGATTAACAAAGAGAGATGGACTGAGATACAGATTAATTTGTAATTTCCTGAAAGAGCCACAGAGAGACTGGCTTTTAGATACCCTCCCTCAAGAGAAGTATACCCTGTATGGTGCTTCAGTTCAGTTCAGTTCAGTCGCTCAGTCATGTCCGACTCTTTGCAACCCCATGAATTGCAGCACGCCAGGCCTCCCTGTCTATCATCAACTCCTGGAGTTTACCCAAACTCATGTCCATCAAGTCAATGATGCCATCCAGCCATTTCATAGTATGGTGCTTAGAATTTTTCAAAGCAGTTTTTTTTATTTCACTTGTTCTTGACAATGACTCTGAGACAAGCTGGGAAGTATAATACTTCCCAGCTAGTAATGGTAAACCCAAGATTAGTACTCAGATTAGTACTCAGTACTCTGAGTCTGGTGCTTTAGATTACAGCATCAGAAACTTTGTGAGGGTAGTTAGGCTATCATCTCAGTCCAGAAAAAAATGAACATTTCTGCAGTTATTTACTATCAATGAATTAACTGATTTCATTGAAAAAGTAATTAATTTTCTGCTGTTCTCAGTAAAATGCAAGTTCCTTGATTGCAGAGATTTTGCTTTATTTTCTGCTGAGTCCCCATGATTCTTGTCACAGAGTAAATATTCAATTAAGGTTAGTTGAATACACAAATGAATGAACCAAATAAATTATAATGCCATCATATTTTATCATAGGATTAACTATTATTTCTTCTAATTTGAAGTGGGAAATAATCAACAGATAAATCTTCATGTCTGTCTGTACAGCTTTCATTACAGGTTGGTTTCAATGAATGCTTTAAAAAATGGTGGAATTGCCCTATGTGAGAATTTTCTCAGCAACAATATATTCTGTCTTTCAAAATTAAGAGAAAATTAGGTGGCTAACTTTTAAATATACTCCAAATATTTAGTTCTATATTTAAGTACAATATTACTGAGAATATATTAAAAGTTTATGATTGCTACTGATGTCAACTTAGCCAACAAATATTTACAAGGCAAATATTAATATATGACATTTAATTGAAATGATAATGTTTTAAAATTGTTCAACTTGAATTTTCTGTATATTTTTTCCTGAAATACTAAGCCAGAGATATGCATGTCCTTGGGGATTAGTTACTCTGATTAAAAATTGAGACTTTGGAATTTACCACAAATTTAGAAGATATGAATATAAATTCTGTTTGATCAGTTGGGGCTACCATAACAAAATACCACATACTGGTGGCTTAAACAACAAACACCCATTTTTTCACAGTTTTGGAGTTTTGAAGTCCAAGGTTAAGGCGCTGCCAGGGTCAGCTTCTTTTGATGTCACTCTCATTGCTTTCAGATAGCTGCCTTCTCACTGTGCACTCACATGGCCTTTTATCTCTGCACACTCAAACATGCCGTCTCTTCTTTTTCTAATAAAGGTAGCATCTTATTAGCGCCCTACATTATGACATTATTTATCCTTCATTATTTCCTTAAAGGTTCTATCTCCAAGTAAAGACTTATTTATGGGTTAGGGATTCAACCCATGAGTTTTTGGAGGACATAGTTCAGTCTATAAAACTTACCATAGAAAAGATCTAGGCTGTGTTGGTTTTTATTCGGGGAAAGTAAATATTTTTCCTTCAGAGAAAGAAGCACTGATACTACTAGGATAAGATTATTCACTAACAAGTAATGGCAAATGAGCCTAAAAGAAATGTATGAACAACCACATCAGGCAGTCAAAGTTGAAGGCAATATCTGGTCCTGTTAGAGGAATTTTTTAAAGGACTGTTAACACATATTTTGCGATTGTGCTTTGTGTATATAATAAATCCTACGAAGTTAATGAAACAATTGTTTTTATTTCAACACTTATGCCATTAGTTGCTATACTGGTAAAGTAGAGATAAATTAAGACAGGATTCAATTCATCTGGAGGAAGACTAAGACTGTGACATTAGGAACAGAGTGGATTTTCAGAGTTTTGAGAATTTCACAATTATAGAAAAAGATTTCCTAAACTAAAAATCTTATATGATTTTTCTCTCATACCAGTCATAATATTCTGGCTTCAAAGCATATCATAGGACCCCAGATGAGATGGATTCACATAGCCTAGTGACAACATTCAAGTCTATTTACTTGGTGCTTTTCAGAAATAAGTTATATCACTCATGCCATAGTAGCAAAATAGAGGCATTAGATTGGTCTAGAAAGCATGGGGGGGGTTAAGAAAACAACAAAACAACTAAAGAAAAATCCTCCTGGTTCCAGTTTTTGGTACTTTCAAAATATTACTTTCACAGATTTAAATTTCAAACATGCCTTTTAACACCAAGAATGGACATAATTTTTCTTTGAACTGAAGGACACAGAGAATATACTTTCAAAAGGGTAAAAATCTGGTAAAAATATGGTTATCCATTTTTAGTGACAGAAAAAGTACCATAAAGGTGATTCTAAGAACACATAGCCGGTGCAGGAGCAGCAGCCGAAAGTAGATTCCCCCCGTCCAAGACAGGAGCAGCGGCTACGCTTGGCTGGAGCAGCCATGAAGAGATACCCCACCTCCAAGGTAAGAAAATCCCAAGTAAGACAGTAGGTGCTAAGAGAGGGCATCAGAGGGCAGACAGGCTGAAACCACAATCACAGAAAATGACCCAATCTGATCACAGGACCACAGCCTTGTCTAACTCAATGAGACTAAGTCATGCCGTGTAGGGCCACCCAAGACGGATGGGTCATGGTGGAGAGGTCTGACAGAATGTGGTCCACTGGAGAAGGGAATGGCAAACCACGTCAGTATTCTTGTCTTGAGAACCCCATGAGTGTTATGAAAAGGCAAAAAGATGGGACACTGAAAGATGAACTCCACAGGTCAGCAGGTGCCCAATATGCCACTGGAGATCAGTGGAGAAATAACTCCAGAAAGAATGAAAGGATGGAGCCAAAGCAAAAGCAACATCCAGCTGTGGATGTGATTGGTGATAGAAGGAAGGTTCAGTGCTATAAAGAGCAATATTGCATAGGAACCTGGAATGTTAAGTCCATAAATCAAGCAAATTCGAAATGGTCAAACAGGAGATGGCAAGAGTGAATGTTGACATTTTAGGAATCAGCAAACTAAAATGGACTGGAATGGGTGAATTTTACTCAGATGACCATTATATGTACTACTGTGGGCAGGAATCCCTTAGAAGAAATGGAGTAGCCATCATAGCCAACAAGAATCTGAAATGCAGTACTTGGATGCAGCCTCCAAAACAACAGAATGATCTCTGTTCATTACCAAGGCAAACCATTCTATATCACGATAATCCAAGCCTATGCCCCGACCAGTAATGCTGAAGAAGCTGAAGTTGAATGGTTCTATGAAGACCTACAAGACCTTTTGGAACTAACAGCCAAAAAAGATGCCTTTTTCACTATACGGGACTGGAATGCAAAAGTAGGATGTCAAGAAACACCTGGAATAACAGGCAAATTTGGCCTTGGAGTACAGAATGAAGCAGGGCAAAGACTAATAGCGCTTTGCCAAGAGAATGCACTGGACATAGAAAACACCCTCTTCCAACAACACAAGAGAAAACTCTACACAAGGACATCACCAGATGGCCAACTCTGAAAACCAAACTGATTATATTCTTTTCAGCCAAAGATGGAGAAGTTCTACAAAGTCAGCAAAAGGAAGACTGGGAGCTGACTGTGGCTCAGATCATGAACTCCTTACTGCCAAATTCAGACTTAAACAGAAGAAAGTAGGAAAAACCACTGGACCATTCAGTTATGACCTAAATCAAATCCCTTATGACTATACAGCAGAAGTGAGAAATAGATTTAAGGGACTAGATCTGATAGAGTGCCTGATGAACTATGGACGGAGGTTTGTGACATTGTACAACTTCTGCTCTATTGACTATGCCAAAGCCTTTGAGTGTGTGGATCACAATAAACTGTGGAAAATTCTGAAAGAGATGGGAATCCCAGACCAGCTGACCGGCCTCTTGAGAAACTTGTATGAAGGTCCGGAAGCAATAGTTAGGACTGGACATGAAACAACAGATCGATTCCAAACATGAAAAGGAGTATGTCAAGGCTGTATATGTCACCCTGCTTATTTAACTCATATACAGAGTACATCATGAGAAACACTGGGCTGGAAGAAGCACAAGCTGGAATCAAGACTGCTAGGAGAAATATCAATAACCTCAGATACACAGATGGCACAACCCTTATGGCAGAAAGTGAAGAACAACTGAAGAACCTCTTGATGCAAGTGAAAGAGGAGAGTGAAAATGTTGACTTAAAGCTCAACATTCAGAAAAATAAGATCATGGCATCCGGTCCCATCATTTCATGGCAAATAGATGGGGAAACAGTGGAAACTGGCTGACTTTATTTTTTTGGGCTCCAAAATCACTGCAGATGGTGATTACAGACATGAAATTAAAAGACACTTACTCCTTGGAAGGAAAGCATATTAAAAAGCAGAGACATTACTTTGTCAACAAGTGTCCATCTAGTCAAGGCTATGGTTTTTCCAGTATTCATGTATGGATATGAGAGTTGGACCTTAAAGAAAGCTGAGTGCAGAAGAATTGATGCTTTTGAACTGTGGTGTTGGAGAAGACTCTTGAGAGTCCCTTGGACTGCGAGGAGATCGAACAGTCCATCCTAAAGGAGATCAGTCCTGGGTATTTATTGGAAGGACTGATGTTGAAGCTGAAACTCTAATACCTTGGCCACCTGATGTGAAGAGCTGACTCATTTGAAAAGACCCTGATGCTGGGAAAGATTGAAGGTGGGAGGAGAAGGGGATGACAGAGGATGAGATGGTTGAATGGTATCACCAACTCAGTGGACATGAGTTTGGGTAGATTCCGTGAATTGGTGATATACAGGGAGGCCTGGCGTGCTGTGGTTCACGAGATCGCAAAGAGTCAGACACGACTGAGCGACTTAACTGAACTGAACTGAAGAAAACATATCACCTATAAATAAAAAATAAAAAGCAGGGAATTGTAAAACACCAAATAGAATTTCCTGGCATCATAAATATAAACTACAGCATGTGTCAGAGTTTGCATGATAGTTAAGTGTGGGAAAATTTGTCTGGCTCAGACAGTAAAGAATCTGTCTGCCAATGCAGGAGACCTGGTTTGAGCCCTGGTTTGGGAAGATCCCCTGAAGACAGGAATGACAATCCACTCCAGTGTTCTTCCCTGTAGACTCCCATGGACAGAGTACCCTGAGAGCCTATAGTCCATGGGGTTGCAGAGTTGGACACAACTGAGACTAACACTTTCACTTTTAAAATATCCTGAAAGAGATCTAACATATTTAGTTCATATATTTAAAAAAGTCCATTCTCAGTATCATATAATAATAATTAATTTGTGTCACTCCTTCTAAGGCACATTCATTTATCCACAGTTTACAGGGGGGCACGCTGGTTTTTCATGACAGGTGATGTTAAAATCTGAATACAGGGCATCTGATTCCATCTCTACTGTATGGAATTTCATGGACTGAGACTTGTGAAAATCCTGGAGTTTAAATTGGCCTTATTATCTTTAAAAGTGGGCATAGCCAAGGAAAAGATCATCCAAACTGACAATGAACAAAGGGCATACTAAAACCACAGTTCTTAAAATAAGTAGATGTTTATAAAAGAAAATATACAGTTAGGAATATACTGGGAAAGAGTAACTAGATAAGCTCTGCCCCTAGGATCTTTTCATAAAAAATATTTCATAGCCCAATGTGATGTGACAGATCTGGCAATTTTCATTAAGATTTAATTATAAAATGCAGTGAGGGAAATGAATGAGGTAGCAGTCAATCTGACCCTAAAACTTGAGGATAAGGAAAATTAGATTGTGACAACTGTAGGTGAGATGATTCATTTGTTTAAATAGCAGAGTTTCAAGGAGGCTTTTTATGTAATTGGTAGGCCAAACTACAGGGAGCCACCCAAACTCTAGACAAAGACTAGTTCCTAGAGCTCATGATATTAAGTGATCTAGAGCTGTAACTCATTCAATTTCTAGTATCTGATATTTTCAGCTAATTTTATTAGAACAGCCTTATGATTCAAAACTGGGCTTTCCAGTTGGCACTAATGATAAAGTACCCACCTGCCAATGCAAGAGATATGAGACGTGGGTTTGTCATGGACAGAGGAGCTTGGCAGGCTACAGTCCATAGGGTCGCACACAGTCAGATATGACTGAAGAGACAGCGTGCATGATTCAAAATTAAAGAAAATGAGAGCATAATGTTGAAATTTTATCTTGTGCTTGTTTCCCAGTAATCCAATACTTTAGGCTGGTCCCCAAGGAGGCACACAACTAGATAAGGAGACTCAAGCATGTGGTTACTGGAAGGAATTCTAACAGGCACCAGGCAGAACATGGAAAAATGAGATAGGAGAGAAAAGGAAGCCAGAGGGGGATGTGTTATCAAGCATGCACTGCTGAGATTAACTGGCCATGACCCCACCTAAGTCCTTAAGAGACCATTACAGAACACATTTCAGGGTGGGACCACCACCTGGGGAAGGATCTGGAGATATCATCCTCTAACTCCCACTTATCCTTGCTGGAGGCTGCTCCCCGGGTGTTACTGCCCTGGCACACCTAGCTTGCCCAAAGGGAAAAATTGGAGGAAAAAAACTCTCAGATACAGAATCTTCAGGTAATTTCAGTAGATAGTGAAAGTCACTCAGTCATGTCTGACTCTTTGCGATCCCATGGACTACACAGTCGCTGGAATTCTCTAGGCCAAAATACTGGAGTGGGTAGCCCTTCCCTTCTCCAGGAGATCTTCCCAACTCAGGGATTGAACCCAGGTCTCCCCACATTGCAGGTGGATTCTTTACCAGTTGAGCCACAAGGGAAGCCCAGGAATTTTAGAGTTGGTAGCATATCCCATCTCCGGCAGATCTTCCTGACCCAGGAATCAAACCGGGATCTCCTGCATTGCAGGCAGATTCTTTAACAACTGAGCTATCCTGGAAGTCCTCACTAGACACTGGGGGGATCTTAGAAACAAACAGTAAGTACCGACAAATATGGACAGGAACCTGACAGTAGTTGGTTATACTATTTCCTTTCTTCAAACAGTATTCTTGTTTTGAGTGTATGTAAGTGTGTGTGTAACTCCCCATACTTACACAAACACATACAAATGTAAGAAGTGTAAGAGTCTTTCTTTGGCTCCCTTGGTACCAAGGGAGCACAATAAATAGCAGCATACTCTACATACTGTTTCATGACTTACTTTTTCATTTAATAATTCTTGTTTGTTTTTCCAACTCAACATCAAGAATATCCTCACTTTTTATTTATTCCCAAATACTATCCCATTATGTATGTCATAACTTATCTGACATTATTTATAGGCTGGCAGACTGTTTTCAGCCTTTTCTGTTGTAAACAGTGCTGGTTGAATAATCTTGTAATCCTGTATTTCAGATGTGTGTGATTTTACCTCTAGGATAAACTTCTAAAACTGGAACTGCTAAATTACAGATACATAAGGCATATATATATGTATGCGTGTGTTGACGGTATATATTTAGGCAGCATATAATTGTCCTCCATCTATGAATTTGTATCAAGTCACAATGCCATCCATTGCATTAATTTATTTTCCTGACTCTTAAAATACTTTCAGCCATTCATTGCATGAATGTCTGTTTATTCTCCTGGTTCTTAAAGCATTTTCAGCTTGTAGGTAACTTTTAGCCTTTTTATTTATGTCATATATATCACTATACGTGTTTCTTTATGTCTATAATCTATATCATCTATATATCAGTTTGTCTTTGCTTTAAACTTTGCTTGTGGCAGATTCTGCCATGTAGAAAATTTTAATTTCTATACAGTCAAATTTATAAATCTTTCATTTTGTGTTTTCAAACTTTGTTTCCTATTTGATTTCTTTATTGACCCATTGGTTGTTGAGAAGCATGTGTTTTAGTTTCCACATGTTTTGCTTATTTCAGTTTTCTTCTTGGAATTGATTTCTAGTTTCATAGCACTCTGGTTAGAAAAAATGCTTGATACAATTTCAATATTCTTAAATAATATTATTGAGACTTCTTTTGTGGCTTAACATGTACTTTATCATGGAAAATGTCTCATGTGCACTTGAAAAGAAAGTGTAGTCTTCTGTTTTGGGTTGGAATTTCTGTGGATACTTAGTCAGCCTATCTGTGCTAACGTGTCACTTAAGGGCAATGTTTCTTTGTTGATTTTCTGTCTGGATGATCTATTCACTGATGTAAGTGGGGTGTTAAAGTTCTCCACTATTATTGTATTACTGTCACTTTCTCCATTTACATCCATTAATATTTGTTTTATGTATTTAGTGATCCTATGGTGGGTGTATCAATACTTAAAAGTGTTATATCCTCTTGGTGGGTTAATCCTTTTATTATGTATTGCTCTTTTTTTCTTGGTACAGTATTTGTTTTAAAGGCTACTCTGTCAGAGGTAAATACTACCATACCAGTTGTCTTTTAATTTTCATTTGCATAGAATATCTTTTTTTTTTTTTTCCATTTCATCACTTTAAGTCTCTGTTGTGTGAGTCTGAAGTGAGTCTCCAGTAAGGCAGGGTATATATGTATCTTAATTTTTTTATTTTTGTTTTGAATCCATCCAGCCATCCTATATCTTTTGACTGTAGCGTTCAGCCTATATTACATTTAAAATAATTATTGATAGGTATGCACTTATTGTCATTTTGTTCATTGTTTTCTGGTTGTTTTTGTAGCTCTTCTCTATTCCTTCTTTCTTCTATCGGAAACTTCCACTGTGATTTGGTGACTTTCTTTAGTGTTACATTTTTAATATGTTTCATAAATTTTTGTATATACATTATAGGTTTTTGGTTTCTGGTTGCCATGAGGTTTTATGGTACTACGTATACATGGTGTATCTTAAGTTGGTTATTTACATTTAAGTGCATTCTAAAACCTCTACATTTTTACTTCCCTTCCCTCTCACATTTTATGTTTTTATGTCATATTTTAGATGTCTCTGTGTATTACTCACTGTTTTAGATATAGATGATTTTACTACTTTTATCTTTTAATCCTTAACCTAGCTTTGTAAGTTTTTGATCCACTACCTTTATTATATATTTGTCTTTATCTGTGATTTTTTAAAATAATTTTCTTACTTCTAGCTATGATGATTTCCACTTATATAAAAGTCTCTTTAATATGTCTTGTCAGGCCGGTTTAGTGGTGACAAACTCATGTAACTTCTCCTTGTCCAGGAAACTTTATCTCTCCTTCAACTCTGAATAATTTTGCTAGGTAGAGTAATCTTGGTTGTAATTGTTTTTTTCTTTCAGCATTCTGAATGCACTGTGACTGGGCAGTCCCACATAATCTGTAAAGTTCCTGCTGACAAGTCAGCTGATATGGGGGTTCTCTTGTATGTAACTATTTATTTTTCTCTTGTTTTGAGAAACTCTTTTCTCTTTAAGCTTTGACATTTTAGTTATAACATGTTGTGGCATGTGTCTCTTTAGGTTTACCTTGTTTGTGACTCTCTGTGTTTCATGGACTTGGATGTCTGCTTCCCTTGCCAGGTTAGGGAAGTTTTTATTCACAATTTCTTCAAATAGGGTTTTTGTCTCTTTCTCTATTCTCCTCCTCTGACTCCTTTAATGTGAGTGTTAGTATCCTTGATGTTGTTTAAGAGGACTCTTAAACTATCCTTATTTTTTTTTTTATTCTTTTTTCTTTTTGCTATTCCACTGGGCAAATTACACTACCCTGTATTCCACATTAGGGAGCCATTCTTCTGATCCCTTGATGTACTATTAATTCTCTCTCGATTATCTTTCATTCAGTTGTGCTCTTCAGCTCTAACTGACTCATTTTTACATTTTCTCTCTGTTGAAATTCTGAGTTTATCCATTCTCCTGAGTTTAGTAAGCATTTTATGACTCTTCTTTAATTCTTTTTCTTAAATGGTTTATCTATCTTCAGTTAGTTCTCTCTGTTGTTTTTTTTTTTATTTTAATTTGGAAGGAAATCCTTTGTCTCATTTTGCTTATCTCTGCGTTTATTTCTATGTATCAGATATATCAGGTACATGTCTCCCATCTTGATAGAGCAGCCTTATGAAGAAGGTGCTTGCAGGGCCCCATGGCACGTTACCATGGAAATGAGATCCAGGTGCGCTGCACTCCCTCTCCTGTTGTTTCTGGGCTGTGATTGCAACAGGCATGCTGGTGAGTGGGGTTGGCTCAGTCACAATTGCTGTGCATGCGCCAGGGGTCAGGGCTGATCCCCCAGAATCAGAGGCCCTTTTGGGGGTGTGGTGCCAGCTGGGATAGTATGCAGGGTAGGGTGAGGCAGGTTCTAGGGGAATATTGGGTAGGGAGTATGGTGGGAGCTAGGATGATGAAGAGTGATTGAAATGGTGTATGCCAGTACTGGGACTGCTAGGTGGAAGGTGAGTTTAAAAAAGAAAAAAAGGTACCTGCCAGTGCTTCAGTCTCTGAAGCAAGTTCCACCGGATATCTGACCCTTCCATTTATGCCTTAAAATACTCATTACCTTGTTCTAAAATGACCCAGATATTCTTCAATCTGCTGCCTCTGACTGGGACTTGGAATGAATGAGTTTGTGTATAAAACTTTGAAGAGTAGAGTCTAAGTTTCCAACAGCCTTGTGGTTCTTCCAGACTTAGAAATACTGCTGGTTTTCAAAGCCAGGCTTTATGGGAGCTTGTCTTCCCAATGCAAGTCCCCTAGCCTGGGAAGCCTAACATGAGGCTTAGACCCCTTGTATGTCAGGGGTTCCTCCACAGTTGTGATATACATCTTGTTCATCAGTTGCCGCCTCAGGCGTGTGGGTTCTGACTAGATTGCGTCTCTGCTACTCCCACTTGTCTCCATGTAGCCTTTACTTTACATCCTTAGTTGTACATTCTAGTCTTCATGCTATTCTCAGAGACAGCTGTACATGTCCTCACATGGACACATCAAAAATTTTTGAATTATTTAATTATTGTTTGACAAATGTTTCAATATGAAATGACTCTACTTCTTTAAGGAATGTAACATCTTTTAACACTAGAAAATAATTTTCTTTAATGTCTTACAAGTACTTTCATTAACAAACATTCATTTCTCCCTTCTATCTCTTTTTATTCTCTCTTCATCTCTTGATTTTATTGAGTGAATGTCCCATTCACATCAATATTAAGATTTTTAATCACATAAAAAGCATAACATTCTGTCATATTTCCTGGAAAAACTGACTATACAATATTGGTCATACAGTGAGTAAAAAGATTCAGGCAAATATGTTGGATGAATAATTACTTTGTTTGAGTCCATAATATGGCTTAGACTAAAATGAACTCAATATTTCTACTGAGTATAAAAAATCCTAAAATATTATAAGGAAATATTTTCTTCTCTTAAATGAGAAAGACAGCATATCTTCAAAAAATATATATATACATATATGGCAATAGGACATGCTGACTAAGTCTTTAATTTTCCAGGCAAAAATCAGTCTGACATCCAGAAGTATTATGGAGGTAAGCAAGGTAATGCCATTTCTGACATTTTATTTTTAAATGTTGGTACCTATAATTAATGTGATAAGGCATAAGATATGATGCTTTCCTATGCACAGACAATATACACCACTTAAAGGTAGCTGTCATTTTTGACAGTGACTAAAGAATTGCCTGTGGTTAAAAATATCATTACTTAAAAAAAAAAAACCTCTGTGTAAAAATGTAATGTTTATGAAAATCTCTGTGGACAAAACATAGCATGGAATAAATGTTACTTTTTACATGTAATATTGTGTTATGACAAAAGCTATTCATTTTTCCCCTATTTTCTGACAGGTTTTGCGAATAAAACAAAATTAAATAATAAACGTATAGCATCATATTAAAGTCTCTTTTTCCAAAGAGAACCATTAAATTGCATATGCCATTAATAAAATAGCCCCAAATTATTGATAGCTTTAATTCCAAAATACTATAGAAAAAGGAAACATACTCATCACCTAGGCAGATGCTGAGTTGGTCAAACACATCAATTTTCAACACAGACTTGAAAGCAAGGAGTCAACCATTCTCATTTTAAAATGAGTGAATTGAAGTAAATTTGGTAGTTAAAGTATTCTGTGTCTATGAAAGTTAGTAGTTTTTTATTTCTATTACATGTCTTTTTTATAATTCATATTTCCTTTCTCTGTTAGGTGACATGATTCAAACATGGTTAAAACAAGAAGTCATGTTGCACAATATATAGATGAGCAATCTATAAGTATTACCAGACAAATATCATGTTCATAGAATAATTTTAAGTCAAACATTAATCAATATCAGAACATTATTTTGCCAGTGTCTTAAAGCACACTATTAGGTCATCTAAAAAAAGATGTGCAGATCAGAGCTTTCATTTACCTCACAAATATTGATTGATCATGTCAAGATTATGAGGGAGAGAGATATGAGCAAACTGATAAGAACAACAGATTAAACTGGCTAATAGTGGAGACTCTGGAGCCAGATTCTCTGTGTTAGAAAGCTGACTCCAACACTTCAAAGCTGTTTGACCATGATGGTGTTTTTCTTCTTTTTTTTTGGCCATGCCATGGGGCATGTGGAACTTCCTTGACCAGGGATTGAACTCATGTTTCCTGAAATGGAAGCTTGTAGTCTTAACCATTGGAACACCAGGGAAGTCCCCTGTTTGATCATGATGGACAAGGTATTTATTCTTTCTCTGCCTCAGTTCTTTTATCTAAAATATGGGGGAAACAACAAGTATTTTATAGCATTGTTGTCAGAAATAAATGAGTTTATATTTGTAAAGCAATTTTCTCTGTCTGATGCATGGTGAGTGCTATGTATTTGTTAAATAAGCTAATTAATATTAAATAATCAATAATCAAAAAGGTAATAAGTCAGTCTGGTTGGTCAGCATACTGAATCATCTGGATTGTAGAATTATTAGGCAAAATAGAAAATATTTAAAGATAAAACTTTTTTTTTATTTTTAAAATTTGCTTTCTAGCTAGCATTTGTCATTTCTTTTAAAAAACACCCTGCCAAGATCAGATTATCTGGCAGAAATGAGAGACGATACACAGATGATCATTGCCAGGACTGGAGGCTGTTTCTAGGACTGTTACTTGGATCCAGAGAAGCTGGAAACTAAAATTTCAGTCTGGGCAGGGTGGTTTAACTCACAGACATTGATTTTGAATGGCTGTGGGGCATAGCCAAGAAGCACTGTGTTTGCACTGGACGTTGATGAAAGGGAACACATCATTTCAGGGCTCCCACAGGATGGAATTTCACTGAGAATATCACTGAGGCAAACTCTGATTGCTAGGAAAAAATTTCAAGATGGTACTGCACCTCTGTTTTCGTTTTCTTTTGTCATGCCTCGAGAGTGCCAAGTTGTGCTTCAAACCAGTTCCAGGCATTGTAGGTGCCCTCTTGCCCTAAACTCTGTTCCTCAGTAGCCCAAGCTTATCCAATGTACTGTAGAGTGTACCTCACAGGACAGTTCTGTCTCTGGGTTGGGGCTAGAAGTCTCCTGATATTCAGAACTGGAAAATAAACCATCATAAACTCCAGTCACATGTCTACCACTGGTTTGAAGTATCACCACAAATATGTCCATGATTTATCAAGGTTGATCCACTGCCCACCATGTGTGTATAAAAGTGTGTTCATATTTTGCAGGGGGAAAGTAAAAGTCATCATCACTATGGTGCGAACACTTTCTTTGAGTTTACTGAGGTGGGTGTGAGCACTCTCACTTGAAATTCAACAGTAATGTATGAAGTTACTATTTCTATCCAGGATAATACACTTTTTTGGTCTTCATTTAAGTTATAATTATTATTGCTATGTAATTCATAGTGTTTTTTATTCCAGACAGGTACCATTAAGCTCCAAGCACTGCAGTAGCAGTTTTCGTATTGGTGTTAGGCCAGTCCAGAATCTGAAGAATTCTTGGTGTGATTTTCCTCCATTTATTTGAGATTTTTATAATAAAAATGCTATTATGATAATAGCATAAAGATAATAATAAAGGGAAATACTAAAAATTGAATTCATATCTGATCTTCTTAAAAGTTATGTTATCCTCAATACCAACTCTTGATGTTTTATCTGATTTGAAAGCGTTCAGACTGCAATATGTTGCATATGTACCGACGGAATTCAAACTTTTCTATTACACTGTAAAATTGAAACAGGTGGCTAATAAATTAGCCAAGGGTAAGCAATCTATTATTGACTAGGTTCAGTTCAATTTTGCTATTCCCTAAAGGCCCTGTGTTCCTCATGAAATATGTTGAATAAAAGACTTTTTATTTTTCTAATTTAGGCATAGCCTTAGAAAAGTCAAATGATAATTGATACTGTGAATTTCAAGAAAACTATATGTGATTTGGCAACTTATAAGTAGAGAAAAATTCTACGAAATAAAGTTTCCCTTTAAGGAAAAAGAATGTAAATCATATACATAGTTTTATAACAAAATTATCAAATCCTACAAATAAATTCTACATGATAGGCTTTGCCTCCTCTGATCTCTGATTACAATTCCCTAATACCTAATGTCTAAGAGACCCTTTATGCCCTTAAAGCTTCCTTTCAGATAAATATAAACAATAAGAAATACACTCATTTAGTCTTCTCAAATAACTGTTTCATGTCTCCTAGGAAGCACTGTAATATGAAAAGATCCTTCTAACTTAAAAATAAACTATGTCCCCTGCATTGATTTCCCTTTTGTGTTGATTCTAGGCAAATCAATGTTTTTCAATTCTTGGGGTATATGGCTCCAACCTAAGTAGGTTTTCTTTTTGTTCTTTCATGAGTTTTAAAAGGGAGAGCTTATGTAAATAATAAAATGGTATGCTTGCACATGGTCATATACTATTTCAATAGGAAAATTATTGGGTCTAAAACACATACACACACAAACACTTTGATCAGCAGTGGAAAACTATCTAGTCAAAGGATAGTCAAGAGAAAATTAAGAAAAACTTAAATTTGATAGTCTATACAAGTTTATGTGTTAATAATAATAAAACTAAAGTCTTTAAAATGTTGTTTCGAACAACATTCTGTTTTCAAGTACAGAGAAAAACTTATCAGATCATCAACGGCCAGTCTTTCAAAAATGTATGTTAAATAAATGAATATAACTTCTTCAAAGTCAGATAACTGAGAAGAAAATAATGTAGTGAATGATTTTCCCTAGTTAATCAGGAAGCCTGCAATAAAGTCAGAATTTAAATTTCAAATTCTTAATCAGATTCTATATGTTTGTGAGGAGTACATGCATGATTTTTTTTTCCTTTCTTTATATTCAGAAAAAAAGAATGACTACATTTCTATTTATTGAGTTTCGGTGAAGAGTAGAATAGTTTAGAAACAAATCAATCCAAAAATATTTCAATAGAAATGTGTGGATTATAGTGCATAATGGTTAGATCTAACACAAAATTTGCTTCTGTTTTATAATTTGGTAATTAGGATTAAATCATTCATTCTTAGCACACTATAGACAATTCAGAGGTGTTTCAAGGTTAAGAAATCTATCTAAAAGGACTCAAGAGTATAATTCATTTTTAAAAGGAATTGCCAAGTGAGGTAGTAGCCTTCATATCACAATTAATTATTTACTAAGTTCTTCCCATATCCTAAAAACAAGCAACTAAGCGTGAAACAAAACGCTGTGATTCCTTTGGCATAGAGATAGCTGTTATTTAACACTTGCTTGTGCTCATGAAAAAGTGCAGTCATAGCCACACTAAGATTGATTTGTGGGAGTCTTAACCTTGTCTTTCCTTACAGAAATTAGCCATAAAACTTGATCAAAACCCATATCTAGGTATGAAATTCCCATTACTAGGGCAAATTCATGAGACAATGACAGGAATGGAAATAAGATGCTTTGGTAAAATTCTGAACAAGCAGATCAGGCAAATCTGGTATTATGTTTGATATGAATCTGTCAAAGGATTAAGGAAAGGAATAAAAATAGAATATAATTGTCTTTAAAATTCCCTTAAAATAATTACTGAAGTCATTTCTTAAGATGTCAAAAACAGTGCAAGAATGCTTAAATATAATATGCCAGATGTTGCTGCCATGCTAAATACAGAGCTATCTGATAGTAACTCCACCTAAAGATATGAACATGGAAAGCAAATTTTATGGTTACTTGCTACATTCTCTTGGTGCCTTTATATTAGTATTATGTGAACTGTTGTTTTTAAAGTAACTTTATTTTACAATAAGGAAGATAAAATTTTCATTTCTAAACACAGTGGCACACAAAACATTCACTTAAAAAATTGATATCAAAAGTAAAAAAAAAAAAATCCTTAGAAGAAAAAAAAGGAGTAGGTTTAATACTAGTGCTGATTAAAGAGTAACCACAAATATTAATGTAGGAAGCATGAATGTTTCAAGTATTTTTGTCCAAATGTTTCAAGTAATATGTCCAAATTTCAATACATATATGTTTTTGGACTGTGAATGAAAGTCGCTCAGTTGTTTCCAACTCTTTGTGACTCTATGGCCTTACAGAGTCCATGGAATTCTCCAGGCCAGAATACTGCAGTGGGTAGCCTTTCCCTTCTCCAGGAGATCTTCCCAACCCAGGGATCCAGCCCAGGTCTCCTGCATTGCAGATTCTCACCAGCTGAGACACAAGGGAAGCCTGAGAATACTGGAGTGGGTAGCCTGTCCCTTCTCCAGGCAGATCTTCCTGACCCAAGAATCAAAATGGAGTCTCCTGCATTGCAGGCGGATTCTTTACCAACTGAGCTATCAGGGACTGTATCTTGGCCCATATAAATGTACAAGTAAAAATTATTTGGAATATTTTTAGACTATATATAGAAATTGAAATATGTTGTTTAATGGTCAACTTTTAGAAGATGAATTAAACAGGGTCAGCAAGGCAATTACTCTGTTGACCTCTGAGAAAGAATTTATTATTTTTAGTTGGATAAGCTTATCTCGGACTCTTGTAGATTTTTCTAATTATTTTCTTAAATCATAATTTATTAATAAGATTTCTATTAAAAAAAGGTTACAACCTATCTTATAACTCAATGTTATGTTACTGTACATGCTAAGTGTTTAAGTTTTTGGAACTATCATATCAAAATACACTGACTACAGAAATTAAACCATATCTAACTTTCTACTTCACCTGATCTTATAAAGCGAGTTAGATGTTTTATTAATAGATAATGAATATTTAAAGAATTACATTTATCAGTGCTGCTATAAATAATGACAAAAATCCAAAAAACTCTGAACATCTTCAACAAAACATTCTACATACTCAATGTCTTATGCTTATTAATTATATTCATGCTTTTGTGTAATTAATTAATATCTGACAAAATACTTAGCTGTCACTGATGTTTCTGAAGTTTACCTTTAAATGATGAATAGTGGTTGTGTTTTAAATTTCAACTGTGTGGCCATATCAATGACTACCAATAGTGGTTTACGGGATGGCAGTATCCCATAGGTCAGAAGAGTTTTTGACGGATACATAGTCAAAAACTTCCCTAAACAACTACAGTGAATACCATTTAAATGCTAAGCATGTGAACCATAGTAATGTTAAAATAGAAGATGGCAATTATATAATTAAATGTGTATGCATGTGCGTTCAGTAAGTTCAGTTGTGTCTGACTCTTTGTGACACTGTGGACTGTAGCCCACCAGCCTCCTCTTCCATGGGGATTCTCCAGGCAAGAATACTGGAGTGGGTTGTCATGCCCTTCTCCAGAGGATCTGCCTGACCCAGGGATTGAATCTGAGTCTTTTATGTCTCTTATATTGGCAGATGGGATTTCTTACCACTAGCGCTACCTGGGAAGCACAATTAAATGTGTACCTAACACTAATTATTATACTGGTATGCAGAATAAGGATTTTACGTATTTGGATTCACTGGAATGAAAAAGAAATGCCTTGGGAATTTGTTTCTCCCAACTCAATAGCAACTGTAATGAATTACTATTGTAACAGTAGGTGAAGTCTGGAATAGTCCACTACTTTTTCACATCATGTTATTCAGCACTTCCTCTTCATAGTGCTGAATGGACACTGTGGAAATGAATGCCCCTTCAGTGTATGGAATTAGCAGTCACATATTTGGAAAAATGTTGTTTTTAGAAAAGCTGGCTCAGCAGAGGATTAGTAGTACTAACTGGAGCATACAATTAAAACACATAAACAAAAGAAAAGGGAGAGGAGATGCAAGATAGAATTTATGGGTAAAAAAAGAAAAAAGTAAATGTAAAAGTTGAAAGGGAGAAGCTCTCATAATAGGATTAAAGATTACAAGAGAAATGAGAGCGCATAAACTGTTTTTAAACTAATAAACTGACTTCCCTGGCAGTCAGTCCAGCGGTTAAGACTCTGCATTTCCACTGCAGGTGGCAAGCGTTTGATCCTTGGTCAGGAAACTAAGATCCTGCAAGTCTTGAGGTGCAGCCAAAAAACAAACAAAAATAACTTAACAAGAGCCCTGTTTCTCCCTGCAGAAAAAGGGGTAAAATCAATATTCAAGTGAAATTTGCATGGATATTTTTTTTTTTCAAAAGTAACCACAGTAAAATAATAAGGATTGAATACATGCTTGGAGAAGTGCTGACAATGCTTTTATGCACAGTAGGTATGCACTGTCAAGAGAGTAAGCATTAATAAATTGTAGACATATATATTTTTGATATAGGGATTTATTCATTCAAACATTCACTATCTATTAAATACTATGTACTGAGTTAAGCAATAGACAACAGAAATGTAAAACAGAATTCTTGAAAACATTTTTTTTAAGATTATGTTTTTTTTTAAGATTATGATTAAGATTTTAAGATTAAGATTATGTACAGATTATGTACAAGATTTAAGTACAGGATTATGAGATTGTGGAATTCATTGTATTTCTAAGTAAAGACTATAGTTTGCAATATAACCTTAAATTAGAGATAACACAATTTGTTTCAGTTTGTGTTTTCTAGTTGATTGGAGTAAAATTTGATGCCTTGTGCTTTTAGAGCACAGTCTTACAACATAAAATTTGATTTCCCACAAATAATGTGTCCAAGTGCTATTACTTAAAAATAATTTTAATTATTGTTTTTCAGCATATGAAGCGTCATTGCTTAACCATATTGAACTTATAACAGGCTGTTGAGAAAACTACGTTCTATCATTTGAAATGCCAATTTAAACATAAATTCAAGAAACTGGTATAATTACATTATTCAATGAAAATTTGTTATAATTTATGAGATATCTGGGGCTTCCCAGGTGGCTCAGTATAAAGAATCCGTCTGCTAATCCAGGAGATGCAGGTTCCATCCCTGGATCAGGAAGATCCCATGAAGGAGGGAATGGCAACTTCACTGCAGTATTCTTGCCTGGAGAATCCCATGGAGAGAGGAGCCTGGTGGGCCACAATCCATGGGGTCACAAAGAGTAGACAATGACTTAGTGACTCAGCATGCTTGAGGTATTTATTCATGTTTGTCTGAAGGTCCACAAAATAATATTATATATTTCAAATATTAATTTGTAAAATAAAACTAAAAATTTTCAAAAGTAATTTGACTTGCCATTTTAAAAATATAATGTAAACTAACATACTTGTATGCTTTTCTCTGTTAATATTGTTTTTAGCTTGAAAATTGTATTTCAAATCAGTAATAGAGAATAATGCAGAAAATATATAACGAAGCATTTTGGTTGTGGTAGTTTATTTTTTACTAAAAAGTAATCTTCTAGTAGCATCGTTTGTTTACATGACAGTTAACATTAAATATCTGAGAATTACTGAAACTGTCAGTCTTTCAACAAAGCTCTGTAAAAAGCTTGATAAGAAGATAAGCCACTGTGAATATCGGAAAAATTTTAAGTAATGTAATTTAATGGGAAGTGTGTTCAATTTTTTGAACTTCTACATGTGCAAACATTCTTTGGTTATCACAGTATACCATCATATACTAACTTGAAACTCCTAATTGGCCATGTACTGGGCTCTTATTATGTGTATCATATTGTTGGGTAGTTGGAAACAGGAATCCAAAATGGCAGTGGCTGAAAGACAAGGAAGGAAAAAGTCCGCGGAAATAGAACAAAGTAAGGTCAAAGGAAGGTTGGAGGACCAGAATGAGGACCTCAGGTAGAACAAACAGCACTGCTGGCTAGCCCAATTTACATAGGGCAAGCCCAGGGGGTAGGAAAAAAACATATAAAAAGAGGAGCCAAAGGGCCAGGGGTCTTTCTCTCGCGCGCATGCTTTTCTCTTTGCATCTTTGGGTAGGCATGCCCTCACGTCTCCTGCTACTTTCTAAATAAAACTGAGCTGTAACACAGAGGTGTAACACTGATCTAAGAGCTATAACACGGTCTGTTCAAGAGCTGCGACGCGCCGAGGACTTTAACGTCCGTCGCTTCAAATTTTTGTTGGGACGACACAGAACCAAGGACATTTCACTTCGCCTGACAACATTATGTGAAAGTTTGGTGATATTTCCTAAGTTTTTCAGCTTTATTCACATCTTTTAAATTACTTTTGAAATAGAATTAATTTATAAACATTGTAAAAAAATTCAAACCTAATTTGAAGTTACAAAATTAAAAATAAGATATATTCTTTTTCTGTTACTTCTTGATTCAATATGTCCATTATGCTGTTTGGGGGGAAAGGACTTAGCATAATTAAGTTTTCAATAATTTGCCAAAAACCCTCCAAATCTGCTTCTCAATTCAAGATTTGGAGGTATCCTTTAAGATGATCATCCTTTTCTCCTTTGAGTTATTATTAGATTATCTAACTGGATAATTTTGCATTTCCTGGGTGAAATATACATTTATATAAATATAAATACCATACATATAAATACCATATATATAAATACCACAAATATAAATACCATATAAATTTATGGTATTAATATTAGCACAGATATTCACAAGTAAGAGTGTCACATTAAATTATTCTTTAAAGCCACCCCTCTCTAAGTGTGACACCTGGTTCTAGCCAGAACCCTTACTGATTAAGAGCTCACTTGTGCCTGTTTTGTTCACCTGTAAAATTAGGATAATAATTGTTACTATACTTAGGCAGATTGTAAGAACTACATGTGTAAATATATGTAAAGTCATAGAAAGCACTGAGTAAATCTAACCCATAATGATGATGACAATGGTGTTAATATTGTTATTATGACCTTAACTTATTGCATTTGCCTTGTAATTTTAGTCCCTGCATGCTTCTTTTCAGGTATTCTACGCAGTTTTCTATAGTGTGGGGCGAAAATGATTGGAAGCAGAGTAAGAGACTGATTGAGGCCATAGGCACACTTGATTAAGAAGACTGAGAAATTGTTCCCCACTAGCAGAATGAAAGAAATGTCCAAATTTACTTTTAAAAAGAGCAATGCATATGAAAATAAAATCACTGCAATAAAATACAAATTAAAAGGGAATCCATCCTTCTCTTTGGCATATACCTGTAAGTTAACTGTATTTAAACAGGTGATTCTAACAAAGCAGTGACTTTAAAACACACATACTTTGAGGATAATTACAATTTAGATCATAACTTAAAAACTGAAGACAAAACTTGTCTTATCCTCTTTTTATTTTATAACATCTCCCAAGCGTCATCTGATAACACTAAACTTCTCTTGCCCATCTCATTTTTCCTCAGGAGACCTTTGTTCATCACTGTGTATCATATATTCTTGGGGCAATTTGCCTTTCCCTCTTCTGCAAGCTGGGGCACATTCTAGGACTATTAGGGCCTTTATTTTGTCTAGTATTGATGAAGAACAAAATATCTGGAGGTGAGTCATATCAACAATAATGCTCTGAAGAACACCTGTTTTTCTCTATCCTACACGGCCTTAATTCATATCCTTCCCTAGATTCCTAGCTCAGTTTTTCTTAACTTATGTTAGATCCCTACATTTGTTGTTGTTAGTCGCTTAGTTGTGTCTGACTCCTTGCAACCCCATGGACTGAGCATGTCAGCGTCCTCTTCCCTCCACTCTCTCCCAGCATTTGCTCAAATTCATGTCCACTGAATCCAAGATGCTATGCAAACATCTCATCCTCTGTCACTCCCTTCTCCTTTTGCCTTCAATCTTCCCCAGCATCAAGGTCTTTTCCAATGAGTTGACTCTCTGCATCAGGGGGTCAAAGTATTGGAGCTTCAGCTTTAGCATCAGTCCTTCCAATGAATATTCAGGGTTGATTTCCTTTAGGATTGACTGGTTTGATTTCTATGCAGTCCAAGGGACTCTCAAGAGTCTTTTCCAGCACCACAGTTCAAAAGCATAAACTCTTGCATAGCTTAAGTTAAGAAAAGTCCATTTCTTTTGTTCATAAACAACTGTGATAAAAAGGTTTACTTAATTTTAAAATAGTGCAGAAATCACCAAGTGACAGAATCATGTAGCTAAAGACATATTGATAAAAGACAACATTTCTCCAGTATACTGACAAGTAACTGTCAAATTTGGATTATTGTCTGTGAAGTTCATTGTGTGAGAGGGAAATGGAGTCAAATTGTTTGTTTTGCAGGAAATGTTTAACATGCTCACAGGTACTTATCCAAAGGCAATAGAAATCTAACTCAAGACTCCTCCTTAGTGAATTCTATAAAATGTTTTAGCACTGAAACTTGCCCTAATGTATGTACAAAGTATGAAATTCACAATCTTGTGAAGAGATACACAAGGAAAACAAATATCAAAATAATTAAGAACACGTATATGACAGATCTCAACTCTACAAAGATATGAATTTACTAATAATGTCTTAAAAATTATAAATGTGTTAGAAGAGACCACAGAGATAATCTAGCTCAATCTCTTGATTTTATAAGAAAGGAGTAAAATCCTAGAAAAATGAAATGCCTTGAAAATGGTCATGCATATAGCACAGTAAAGGCTGTGGTAAGCCATGTTCATTGCTTTTCAACCCTTGTTTGCTTGCTCATTTTATAATATTCATTTGGTTTTTCAATAACAAAAATAATATTGATGTTTAAGCACTTGCAACACGCCAGGAACTATTGTGAGAATTTCATTTCTGTTATTGCATTTAATCTTCACAACAGTTCTTCAAGGGGAACACTAATATCAATCTTTATTCCACAGACAGGGAAATTCAGCAATCTGTCTGGCTACTTTCCCAATATTTAGATCAACGCTTTCATAATTTTATCCTTCCATTATTTCAGATTGCCTGGTAGCATATAATTTATTCATAGCTATTTCTACTCTATAATAGCATTAGCACCACCTATGAATTGGATAGTGCTTGATCTAATATTTCTGACCTTTCTCCTTCTAAAGATAATATGGGAGTGAAAATGTCAGTCATGTCTTCAGTAAAAATCAACGTCAAACATTGACTGTTTGCTATCTTCTTCCATCCTTGAATCCACCTTGATCATAACCAGTTTTCATTGATTCTTTGCTTGGCTTCCTGCCTGTGACGTATTGTGTAACTGGATTTGGACTTTCTTGTAGAGTGTTCTTTTGTTTCGCTTAAGCCTTACTTGATTTTAATTTGCACTTCCCCTGCTCTGACCTGATTTGCTTTATAGGTTTCCCCAATCTCCTCACTTGAACAATCTGATAGCACTCAAAAGATGCTTATGATGGCTCTTTTTTTTCCTTAGTCACACTTGTTAGGGTGATATTTTCTTTTTATAAAATAGCACACCTTTAGTGGGGGAGTTTTAATAAGATAAAGTTTAAGAAAATATTTTTTCTAATATTCACAGTATGAACACTGTTAATAAGTCATAAACAATATCAGGAGATTAAAAATAACATATTTCTCCTTCCAAAAAATATTTTTTAATATATTGAAGATAACGGCAAAACCAGGATAGATGTTCTGGCCCTTTCTTACTGTGATTTGTGTTCTCGTTTTGTGACTTAACTATATGTAAAAGACATTCTAAAATGTTTGAAAAAGATCCACTGTGAAGTTATATAGGTATAATATAGATTATTATAATTACTTAAAATTCAATCACTTTAAAATCATTCAAATTTCCCTAGCAAGGAACAAAAAAAATCTTATTGGTAACATGTTCATGGAGAATGAACAACAAATTGTGCTCTCCATGATATTTCTGTTACAAAACAAATTAGTGATTGTAATCTTTTTTTAGGTTTAGAATAAAATAAATTTATCCTGGTAGTAATTCATATTTTCCATTTCTTAGGATACATAATTAACACTGTAAATAAAACATGCTGAACCAGATTTGTCTTTCTCTGATTACCTAGTATCTAATTCCTAATTCCCATGGTTACTGTTAGGACCAAAGACTGTCTGGTCACCAAAGCAGAGCAGAGGAGTATGTTTAGGTTTGTTTGCGTAAGTTAGTGGCTATCGAAAATGCCTACCTAAACACCGTGCCCTCGACCCCAAGCAAGCTAAAGATTCCCTATTGCTTTTCCCAGCTCTCCAACCTGACCCATATTTTGCCCCATCAGGAAGCTGTGGCAGTCAGGCCCTGGGAAATCAGTGATGGCAAGACCTCTAGTGGGTGCCCATTCCTCCAGTTAATTTTCTTCATTCTCCAACTGCTCATCTGTACTCAGCATTTTTAGACAGTGGTCACGTGCCCTTGTTGCTGACAGTCTAGTGAATGAGAATACTCTGAAAGTCATGTGGAAGCCCTATGGTGAGAGAATATACACCTTTCTCCACCCCTACCTATGAGCTTAGTGAGTCCTGCAGCCCTCTACTGGAGAATAGTATTTAAGTTTCCTGACTCTCTATTTGGCCATAATGTTGGCCACTGAAAAGTGGAGATGCCTGAATTGGTACGTACTTAATTAAGCATTTCTTGGAACTGACTGGTGGCTACTTCCTGTCTTTTTCTGGAAGCCTGTACAGGTTTTTCACCTACCTCTAAATTTGTCTGAGCTAAAGAAAACCACGTCTATAGCAAAACAGTTCAACACTTTATAATCTATACAGCTCTTGGAGAACCCTTTTTTTTTAACTTATAAGGCATTGCTATATTTATAAACTTTAACATCAATTTTGGCATCTTTTTTTATAAAATAAAGAACTGCTTGTATACATTAAAGTGAAAGTGAAGTCGCTCAGTTGTGTCTGACTCTTCGCAACCCCATTGACTGTAGCCTACCAGGCTCCTCAGTCCATGGGATTTTCCAGGCAAGAGTACTGGAGTGGGTTGCCATTTCCTTCTCCAGGGGATCTGCCAACTCAGGCTTTGAACCCAGGTCTCCTACATTGCAGGCAGACATTTTACCGTCTGAGCCACCAGGGAAGCCAAATTATCAATTAAAGGGTCACCTTCTGTCTTGGACACAATTTTATGTCTAAACTTGCAGCATAAAATCATTAGTTCAAAATTCAAAGTAGTGTTATTCTTTCATACAAATAGACTTACAATACTTAATAGGATAAAAAAGAAATCAGTAGTCATTGATTCCAAACACTGATTTTACTTTTCACTGCATTTATTTTGAAACTTATGAGGAAGCAAAATAAAAGAGGGAATAAAATTAATGCTTAATTAATGTCCTTTAAGAAGTGGCCACTGATTTTCTGTTACTTATGAAAAACTGAAAATGTTTATGACATTAATTAATTTGCTTAATTTTAATTATATAGAACCTTAAATGCTTTACAAATTACAAGAGAAACTCTGGTGAATGGTATCTTTTTTTTTTTTTTGTGAATGGTATCTAAGAATCTTTAAAGGAATTTAAAGACAGAAGGCACAACCAAAAAGGCAGTAAAATATTTAGTAGGTATTTATATCTGTTTATTGGAATAAATTCAGGAGGGAAGTCACAGATCCGTGAGTTAAGTCTGCACATCAATAAATGTGCAAATCCAGAAGCTTATTTATTCTGCCAGTAACGTTGAACTGCATATATCTAGATTTGTCGGGGACAACCCAGACTAATGCCTGGTTTCTGGATGATTATAAATAACTTCCTCTTTCATTTCAGAATGTCCCAGTTTGAATATAAATTATACTGACTGATTTATAAGTCCTTGACCATGTATCATCTGTCTATTACTCTCTGACACAGGTGAGAGGGTTAATGAGTACCTGAATCTCCAAATATACAATTGCTGTTGTTTTTACCTGCTAAGTCATGTCTGATTCTTTGCGACACCATGGACTATAGCTAGCCAGGCTCCTCTGTCCATCGGATTTCCCAGGCAAGAAACTGGAGTAGATTGCCGGTTCCTTTCCCAGGGTATCCTCCCAACCCAGGAATTGAACCCAAGTCTCTGTAGGCAGAGTTTTTACTGCTGAGCCAACAGGGAAGCCCTTTTGATACTAATTGTTGTTGTTCACTCACTGAGTCATGTCTGAAGCTTTATGATCCCATGGATTGCAGGACTCCAGGCTTCCTTGTCCTTCACTATCTCCCAGAGTTGGCTCAAAGCCATGTCCATTGAGTTGGTGATGCCATCTAACCATCTCCTCTGTTGCCCCCTTTTCCTGTCTTCAGTCTTTCCCAGCATCAGGGTCTTTTCCAATGAGTCCATTCTTCACATCAGGTGGCCAACGTATTGGCGCTTCAGCTTCACCATTAGTCATTCCCAAGAATATTCAGGGTTGATTTCCTTTAGGATTGGACTAGTTTGATCTCCTTGCTGTCCAAAGGATTCTCAAAAGTCTTCTTCAGCACCACAGTTCAAAAACGTCAATTCTTTGGTGCACAGCTTTCTTTACGGTCCAACTCTCATATCCGAACATGACTACTGCAAAAACAACAGCTTTGACAAGACAGATATTTGTCAGCAAAGATGTCTCTGCTTTTTAGTACGCTGTCTAGATTCGTCATAGCTTTTCTTCCAAGAAGCAAGTGTCTTTTAATTTCATGGCTGCAGTCACCGTTCGCAGTGATTTTGGAGCCCAAGAAAATAAAGTCTGCCACTGTTTCTATTTTTTCCCCATCTATTTGCCATGAAGTGATGGGACCTGATGCCATGATCCCAGTTTTCTGAATGTTGAATTTTAAGATATGATTAGGAATGACTATATATGTCTTGAATACTCAGTGATTCCTGAATCTTGGTAACTGTAGCACTTGGGCAAATTAAGTCATTAGCCACAGACTACTTTTGAACTCTGGAATTCAGGGAGTTTCATATATGCTCTCTGTGTGCAATGATACTAACTTTATGTGTTCATAATAATGTACAATGATCTGAGTGAAGATGTTTAAAAAAAGAAGTAGGAAAAAAAAAATTCTGAGCTTGCACAGGATAATTCTTCATAGGTACTTCACTGGAAAGTATTGTGAAGACTCTAAACTTGGCAACCCTGCTACTGAGTTTAAATGGTTAGGAAAACTGAACTAAAAGCAGTAAGTCTTACATCATTTCTCTCCTGTTTTGGCTGTAGTAATGAGACTGAGACAAAATTCAGTTATACTACCAAGCTTTGAATGCATATCTGTCATAAAGGCAGAATAAAGTTGCTCAGAGCATTGCGTTGTCTAAGGTAAACATTACTTACTTAATAAGAGGAAGTATATTCTTTTCTAGCATGAAAATTTACAAATGCAGTAACATCCCCTAGAGCGAGTCAGGATTATACATATCATTCATTTCTGGCAAGACTGTTAACATGCTTTAAGCACAAAAAGCAGCCTTGGGAAGATAAAAATATTTCTTAACTTTCAGAGGAAAAAATGGTGATGAAAGTAGTCACCTGAAGGAGATTATCAACATATTCCTGGGCCCATTTTTATATTATTGAACTAGAAAAGTAGAAACAGAATCAGTAGCATTTATAGGAAAGACAATAAGAATAAAGATTTCTGCAAAATATTTTAGTTACTTTCAAAAGTTATTTTTTTAGAGTACTTTTCCTTTGTTTAATTGAAAATTCAATCTAAATACTAATCCTCTTAAGTCTTCTAATCATTTTTGGCTTTTTCTGAAAATTACACTCCTATTGACAACATCCAGGCAACCAAACTCAAACTGTGGATTCATAAAATATATTCTATGTTCATGAAATACTGAGTTATGAAATCAGCAATAAATTTAACAAGTTAAAAACTTTAATATCCAAGTGTTTTAATTAATAAAAGCAACTATAGACTTAATAAAATTTAAAATTGCATTGACATAATAAATTGGTTGTCAGCTAAATTTATGAGTTAACAACTTTGGTTTGCTCTGTTATTTGAATCACATGAGTAAATATCTGTTATCTTTTTTCACATATACTTTGTTTCATAGATCCAATATTATGTGTCAAGGACACAATAATACAAAAACATTGTTTCTACCCTTGGTAAGCTTATGTGTATGTGCATGCTAAGTAGCTTCAGTCTTGTCTGACTCTTTGGGACTCTATGGACCGTAGCCTGCCAGGCTTCTTTGCCCAATGGATTCTCCAGGCAAGAATACTGGAGTGGGTTGCCATGCCCTCCTCCAGGGGATCTTCCCGACCCCAGGATTGAACCTGCATCCTCTCTAGCTCCTGCACTGCAAGCAGCGTCCTTACCACTGAGTCACTGAGGAAGCCCTAGTAAGCTTACATGCCACAACAAATATGCCAGTTGGGCACACTGATTTTCTTGAATTCAAGGTACTTGTGTAAGAATGACATTCTGACCCTCTTTGATCCCTTCTGAAAGCAGAAGATAAATCTCTCACATGGAAGAGAGTATATCTTCCCTGTATTAGAAGGGTGGAAAGCATGTTTATAACTAGAGATTCTGGAATTCAGGGCTTAGAAGCTTATAAAAACAGACCTTGTTACTTCAATTTAGTACCCTAAGCTCAAACCCATTTGGTTTGTCAATTGTTCAAAAATTTATTGTTTCTTTGTCTAAAAGGTACAAAAGCTTCCTGCTTTTACTTCCTCAAGATTTTAATTTTTATGGAGTTCTCATTTATATATTTAAATTTATTTTTCTCCTGTTACTCTGTTTTATGTCAATTTAATTATTAGACCAGCCAAAGAACTTAGAAGAGAAAGGAAAAATTTCCTCCCTACAATACATAGCGATTTATTTAAAAACAATTCATAATTTATTAAGCCTTCCTTCTTTTGTTAAATTTTTTTTTTTTTTTACATTTATATTTCTACTTCTTTGCGATTTTTTTTTTTTTTACTAGTAGGAAATTTACTGGGTCAAACGATACAATATTTAAAGTGCCCCAATAAATATTCCTAACATGTTTTTTAAAATTTAAACATATTTAAATTCCCACCATCAGTATATATGAGAATTTCATCTAGTAATAGCCTCACCAGTATCAATATTATGTATTTTTCATCACTACTACTTGAGAGGTAAAAATTTCCATTCATAATTTTTGCATTTCTTTATTTACTAATAAAAGCAGCTGTCTTAATAACTGTAAGTAGCTTTTATTTCCTCTTTCTAAATTTTTTATGTTCTGCACCATTAATAATAAATGCTTTTCACATTGATTTCTTATATTAATAGATTAAGACCAATTTACCTATTCTTATATGTGTTATAAAAAATTTACCTTTTAAATCTGTTTATGTTAGATATATTGATAATTTAAATATTTGGGTGAGTCACATGAGTAAATATCTGTTATCTTTTTTCACATATACTTTGTTTCATAGATCCAACATTATATGTCAAGGACACAATAATACATTGTGTCCAACATTATGGATCTATGTCCAATACATAGATCCAACATTATGTGTGTGTGTGTGTCCATGTGCATGCAACATCTGATCTTTGCTTTTGAAATTCTTCTATTGCTCTTTGGATTACTAACTCTTTACTATCTCTAGAGTTGAAAGAACTTGCCTCTGGTGTTCTTCAAAGTTACATAATGGTTTCAGACATACAGACACACATGCACACACACATATGTATGTATACATGAGAAAGAAAAAGACCAAACAGAGAAGCAGAGAGTCCTTTTAAACTTATGGACCTAGTTTCAAAAAAGAAGAGGAAGTGATCACCCACAGGCTAAAGTACAACAAAAGTAAGGATGATTGTCTAGTGTGACAGGGCATT
The DNA here is from genome assembly GCF_963930625.1 of Muntiacus reevesi. Taxonomy (NCBI): domain Eukaryota; kingdom Metazoa; phylum Chordata; class Mammalia; order Artiodactyla; family Cervidae; genus Muntiacus; species Muntiacus reevesi. The sequence continues at coordinate 14,205,257 of NC_089269.1, forward strand.
CCTGGATTTCTATTTAACAATAGAACAACTTTAAATTTCTTGTCTTGTCTTTTTGAATTTGAAAAAGTCTTCCTATCTACAGGCCCAATAATAAATGGATTTAACTCAATTGTGTATCGCAGACAAAAGAAATGTAGATCTCCCCAAACAGAGAGTATCTTTGGGGTAGGCCACATACCATATTTTTCTCCAACCTATCTGATTTGATGGTATGCAGTATTAATCACACACTGTTTACTAAATCTCCATATTTTATAAAGTAGAACTATTTAGCAAACATTAACATATAAAGAACTTACTAATTTCTCTATTACTATTTTCCTAGAAAATCTGTCCTTCATTCTTTTAACTGAATACCTTGTATTTTTTAAATACAGACAGTAACAACAGTTCTCATTTCACATCTCCAAAATAATCACTCCTAAACTTTTAGTATTTAGCTTCCCAACTGCTTTCTCCAAACCAAGAAATAGCATTTATGATCTAAATAACATTCATAATTCACTTAAATATTCACATTGTTTAATTCAGAATCTGTTATACAGTTCAATTAACAAACTTGCTACAGATTATTGTAATACTGAAAGTCACTTGGTCATGTCTGACTCTGCAACCCCATGGACTGTATAGTCCATGGAATTCTCTCAGCCAGAATACTGAAGTGGGTAGCCTACCCCTTCTCCAGTGAATCTTCCTGACCCAGGAATCAAACCAGGGACTCCTGCATTGCAGGCGGATTCTTTACCAACTGAGCTATCAGGGAAGTTCTCAATTAACAACTTGCCACAGGTTATTGTAATAGATACTATACATTTACCTATTCAATGGCCATTTTCAAGTGTGTTCTTTGCTGTCCTTTTCTCCTATAGGGATAGAAATGCACCAAACTTGATTTTCCAGCCTTCCCTGTGGTTAGGGATAGCTACGACATCAAATTTTGACTAATGAAATCCAAACAAAAAATTGCTGGTTATAGTTTGCTAAAAGCTTTTTCTTTGCCAATGAAAAGGAACAGATAAGGCTATAATTGCTATGTTATTGTACATCTTTTTCTATGCCTTGAAAACACATATGTTGCCTGGGTGTGCAGCCAGGATCACTGCAATCAGAAGAAAGAAGCCAAGAACCTTTGCATGAGAGAGCAGCAATGACGAGAGATGCAAAAGTGATGAATTATCACTGAATAGGTCAACTGCCTCCAGCCAGATTTTAATTTCATTCTCACTACTTGAGGAAAATAAACTCTATTGTGTCTAAGGGACTCAATCAGATTTTCTGTTACTTTTAGTCAAATGCATTCCTAACTGGTAGAATTATTTACTCATTTTTATTCTCTCCATTTTTAGACATAATTCCTTGGGATCCTCTTTATGGCTCAGAAGACAAAGACAACTATTGAACATTCGTCTTAGTTAAATGAGTAAAGAAGATTTATGGAATTCTTTCTTGGGCCTAAAATTCCCCCAATTTAACCTTACCTCAGTGTGATCATATGTTTGGTAATTTTTAAACTTAAGTATGTTAATCTTCTATCTAGGTCAAGAGAGGAAAATGTAAACAAAACTTCCTAAGGCAAAGTAAGTAACTTCAAATTTAAAATATTAAATGAAAATACTAAACATAAATGCAAGACTTTATTTTTTTACTTTTTTGCATTCACTCATTTAGTCTGTCAACCATTTATTTGAAAGTCTTTGACATGACACACACTGATCTCAGGAAAGATGCGGCAAATAATATATTTTGTGTTATTTCCTCCCTTCCTTTCTATTGATCTTCAACTATTATTCTAATGTGGGCTGAACTCTGATGGGCATTATGAAAGTGGATCTAAATTGGATTATAGTTCTCTATTTTAGTAGGTACAAGAAAGTGTCTCAGACCACAAAGGACTGATCATTTGCGTTCAGGGGGAAAAAAAAGCAATCTCCTACTAACATAGAGCCCACAGGAAAAAAAATAAGATGAGAGAGAGAGAGAGAATATACTACATTTATTTAAAGTGACTTGTGGAACCATTTGTTATTTAATTACCTTTCCAATCAATGGAATATTCACAGGTATAGGAACCCATACTCACACTTAGAATAAGCAAAAAAATGTAGAAACAAAAAGAAATGTAGTCAACTAATTTTCACTTAAGAAGCAGATTAAACTCATATTTCAACATTAAAATAACAAACTGTGGTGGTTACAAAACATTAACTACAGATTTCAATACTTCTGCCTCTGCTTCTGTTTAATGACAAGACCTCGTTATTCATATTTATTTCTAATGGAGAATAGAATATAAACTGGCCTTATACATAAATGACTTTATCTATATGCAAATTGTCTCATGGAAATCTCTGGTAACATACTTATGGACAGGTCCATCTTTTAAAAACAACAAGCCAAATATCACATTTCAAATTCTTTCTTTTCTTATTTTAAAAAAACATATTTTACCATACTTTCGTCTCATTCTCACTCCTTTTCCAGGGATTTGTGCAGTAAAACAAGACAAGGCTAAAAAATATGCTAATAAATAAGGGTCAGTCTTTTTATCTTGATAGCTCAAATAAGTTCAATTTTACAGTCCTCTTTTACGGCACCAATCTACTCAGGCTTTGCCAACTGCTTTTGGACTGAATTTACTAAGTTTTCAAGCAACAGTCAAAGCAAAAGCTAAACAGCTGAATAAGTTTTGTTCAGTTCAGTTCAGTCACTCAGTTGAATCTGACTCTTTGAGATCCCATGGACTGCAACACTCCAGGCCTCCCTGTCCATCTCTAACTCCCAGAGTTTAATCAAACTTAGGTCCATTGAGTCGGTGATGGCATCCAACCATCTCATCTTCTGTTTTCCCCTTCTCCTCCTGCCTTCAATATTTGCCAGCATCAGGGTCTTTTCCAATGAGTCAGTTCTTCACCATCAGGGGGCCAAAGTATTGGAGTTTTAGCTTCAGCATCAGTCCTTCCAATGAACACCCAGGACTGATCTCCTTTAGGATAGACTGGTTGGATCTCCTTGCTGTCCGAGGGACTCTCAAGAGTCTTCTAAAACACTATAGTTCAAAAGCATCAATTCTTTGGCACTCAGCTTTCTTTATATTCCAACTCTCACATCCATGCATGACCACTGGAAAAACCATAGCCTTGACTAGACGGACCTTTGTTGGCAAAGTAATGTCTCTGCTTTTTAATGTGTTATCCAGGTTGGCCACCACTTTCCTTCCAAGGAGTAAGCATCTTTTAATTTCATGGCTGCAATCACCATCTGCAGTGATTTTGGAACCCAAAAAAACAAAGTCTGACACTGCTCCAATGTTTCCACATCTATTTCCCATGAAGTGATGGGACCAGATGCCATGATCTTAATTTTCTGAATGTTAAGCTTTAAGCCAACTTTTTCACTCTCCTCTTTCAGTTGCATCAAGAGGTTTTTTTAGTTCCTCTTCACTTTCTGCCATAAGGGTGGTGTTGTCTGCATATCTGAGGTTATTGACATTTCTCCCAGCAACCTTGAATCCAGCTTGTGATTCTTACAGCCCAGCGTTTCTCATGATGTACTCTGCATATAAGTTAAATAAGCAGGGTGACAATATACAGCCTTGACGTGCTCCTTTTCCTATTTGGAACCAGTCAGTTGTTCCATGTCTAGTTCTAACTGTTGCTTCCTGACCTCTTACAGGTTTCTCAAGAGGCAGGTCAGGTGGTCTGGTATTCCCATCTCCTTCAGAATTTTCCACAGGTTATTGTGATCCACACAGTCGAAGGCTTTGGCGTGGTCAATAAGGCAGAAATAGATGTTTTTCTGGAACCCTTTGCTTTCTTTATGATCCAGCGGATGTTGGCAATTTGATCTCTGGTTCCTCTGCCTTTTCTAAAACGAGCTTGAACATCTGGAAGTTCATGGTTCACGTATTGCTGAAGCCTGGCTTGGAGAATTTTGAGCATTACTTTACTAGCGTGTGAGATAATTTCCCATATTAGTTGACAGAATTTTGTTTAGGTAATATTAAAATTTCTATAATTAACACTATTATATGCATTTATATAAAAATTGATCATAATTTCATTTTCTCACTAAGATTAAATGCCTCACGAAACTATTTTGTGAAAACTAAAAGCCTTAAATAATCTTTTTACCCCTAACATATAAAAAAAAATAAATTTCCATTTACTTCGAAATGACTTCTAAGTGAAAAAAAATCCATCTTTGAAGAATCCTTCTCCTTTCTTCAGATTTCAGGTATGGGAATATTAATCAAATTAAATTACTTTGTCTAAGAACATAAAGCTTTATCATCTAGATCAGGGTTGGTGAACTACGGCTTGTGGGCCGAATCCAGCCATATCTGTTTTTGTAAATAAAGTTTTATTAGCACACAGCCACTGCTCTTTCATTTATGTATTGTCCAGGACTGCTTTCCTGTTGCAAGGGCAAAGTTTAGTAGTCTTAACAGAGAATAAATAGCGTACACAGCCATATAGTTTATGATACTATCTGACATTTTATAGAAAAGCATTAGATTGTCAGGAGACACATGAACAGCTCTGAAATCTACCTACATAGAATTTTCACATTTTTTATTTGGAAGGAATATTGGAAACTCTCCTGTTTTTGTCATGAAAAAGCTTTGCTACAGTACAGAAAACTACAGTGAGGGCCTAAGTCATCGAATTTCTGGCCAGAATCCAAATGAGAACCAGGAGCTGAATACCCTCAGTCTCATGCCCATCTACCACATTATACCTTCCTCTCTAGCAACATACACCTCACTTTACAGTTTTTCTTCATTAAGCTTTGTGACAGAATTATATCAAAAGATAGAATTATATTTAAAATAGCTTTTATATATCATGCAAAATTCTAAAGATATTTTTACCTTACATTTTTACAAATATATTAGTAAATAAATTTAAATGCTTAAATTCTTTATTGAAAATTTTCTTAAGTATAACAATATTTAATATTTTTATATATTTTAGTAAGTTATTACAAAAGAAAAGTGGTCCACCATGAATATGTTGTACTGCAAACCATTTTTTGTCCAGGTACACATATCCTGTTTAAACAGAAGGCATTTAGTGAAGCATCACAAAAATTTACCTTAAAAGTACATCCCTGGGCTTTCTTTTCAGTGTCATTGATCTATATTTCTGTTTCTGTGCCAGTACCGTAGTGTTTTGGTTACTGTCGCTTTGTCATGGTATAGTACGGAGTTAGGGAGCCTGATTTCGCTAGGTCCGTTTTTCTTTGTCAAGATTTGGGGTCTTTTTCACTTCCATACAACTTATTGTTGTTGTTCTAGTTTGGGAAAAATGACATTTGCAGTTTGACAGGGATTGCATTGATTCTGTAGAATGCCTTCGGTAAATGAAAAAAGGATTAACCACACAGTTGTGTTCAGCTCTTTGGTACCCCATGGACTGTAGCCTGCCAGGCTCCTCTGTTCGTGGAATTTTCCAAGAAAGAATACTGCAGTGGGTAGCTATTCCCTTCTCCAGGGGATCTTTGCGATACAGGAATCGAACCCGGCTCTCCCACAGTCACCATGGAGGTGGCTCAGATGGTAGGCAAAGAATATACCTGCAATGTAGGAGACCGGGTTCGATCCCTGGGTTGGAAAGATCCCCTGGAGAAGGGAGTGGTTATCCACTCCAATATTCTTGTCTAGAGAATTCCATGAAAAGAGGAGCCTGGTGGGCTATAGTCCATGGGGTCACAAATCAGAGACATTAGACTGCCTTGGCTAGTAACAATACTGATTCTTACCAATCCAAGAACATGGTACAGAGGTTGCCTACATGTGAACGAGTTCTGTTCTGAGAGTGCATTCATAGTTCGGTTTGTAAGTCCAACAAAGTCAGCTAGGGTATCCAGCCAACACAATTGGCTATATAATACTATACTGTAATAGGTTTATGCTTTTCACACAAATAACACATAAGAATAAAAAAAAATAAAAAAAGACATTTTAATTCATACAGTACCTTGAAAAGTACAGTAACTGCAGTACAACAACTGGCGCACAGAAGCTGGCATTGAGCGAACAGGCAAGAAGAGTTACTGACTAGAAGAGTGAACGGAGGTGGGGGATGATAGAGCTGAAGGACCAGCAGCAACAGGAGACAGAGGGCAAGTACACCTGATGCTGATGGCCCAGGTTCTGGTTTCATGCTGGATTCAATTCTACTATCTACTCTCTTGGAAAAAAAAATCAGTGATATTTGGGGAGTAGATCTTTTTTCTCTCATCATAGATGACATGGTAGCACTCAATGGCATTATGAATGGCTGCTGAAACCTTTGTTACCATTCTACATTAGCGTTTTGTGCCTCAGAAACTAACAGGGCCTCCGTAAGTTCAGTTCAGCTCAGTAGCTCAGTTGTGCCCCATTCCTTGTGACCCCATGGACAGCAGCATGCCAGGCCTCTCTGTCCATCACCAATTCCTGGAGTTTACCCAAACTCACCTGCATTGAGTCAGTGATGCCATACAACCATCTCATCCTCTGTCGTCTCCTTCTCCGCCCACCTTCAATCTTTCCTGGCATCAGGATCTTTTCCAATGAGTCAAATCTTCACATCAGGTGGCCAAAATATTGGGAGTTTCAGCTTCAACATCAGTCCTACCAATGAATACCCAGAACTGATCTCCTTTAGGATGGACTGGTTGGATCTCCCTGTAATCCAAGGGACTTTCAAGAGTCTTCTCCAATACCACAGTTCAAAGGCATTAATCATTTGGTGCTCAGCTTTCTTTATTGTCCAACTCTCACATCCACACATGACTACTGGAAAAACCATAGCCTTGACTAGACAGACTGTTGTTGGCAAAATAATGTCTCTGCTTTTTAATATGCTGTCTAGATTCGTCATAGCTTTTCTTCCAAGAAGCAAGTGTCTTTTAATTTCATGGCTGCAATTACCATCTGCAGTGATTTTGGAGGCCCCCAAAAAGTAAACTCTGTCACTGTTTCCCCATCTATTTTCCATGAAGTGATGGGAACGGATGTCATCATCTTAGTTTTCTGAATGTTGAGCTTTAAGCCAACTTTTTCTCTCTCCCCTTTCACTTTCATCAAGAGGCTCTTTAGTTCTTCAATTTCTGCTGTAAGAGTGGTGTCATCTGTATATGTGAGGTTATTGATAGTTCTCCCAGCAGTCTTGATTCCAGCTGGTGCTTCATTCAGCAGGGCATTTTGTATAATGTACTCTGCATATAAGCAGGGTGACAATATACAGCCCTGACGTACTTCTTTTCCTATTTGGAACGAGTCTGTTGTTCCATGTCCAGTTCTAACTGTTGCTTCCTGACCTGCATACAGATTTCTCAAGAGGTGGGTCAGGTGGTTTGGTTTTCCCATCTCTTTCAGAATTTTCCACAGTTTGTTGTGGTACACACATTCAAAGGCTTTGGCATAGTCAATAAAGCAGAAATAGATGTTTTCCTGGAACTCTCTTGCTTTTTCAATGATCCAGTGGATGTTGGCAATTTGAGTTCTGGTTCCTCTGCCTTTTCTAAAACCAGCTTGAACATCTGGAAGTTCATGGTTCACGTATTGCTGAAGCCTGGCTTGGAGAATTTTGAGCATTACTTTACTAGCATTGAGATGAGTGCAATTGTGTGGTAGTTTGAGCATTCATTGGCATTTCCTTTCTTTGGGATTGGAATGAAAACTGACCTTTTGCAGTCCTGTGGCCACTGCTGAGTTTTCCAAATTTGCTGGCATATTAAGTGAAGCACTTTCACAGCATCATCTTTTAGGATTTGAAATAGCCCAACTGGAATCCGATCACCTCCACTAGCTTTGTTTGGAGTGATGCCCACTTGATTTCACATTCCAGGATGTCTGGCTCTAGGTGAGTGATCACACCATCATGATTATTTGGGTCATGGAGATCTTTTTTATATAGTTGTTCTGTGTATTCCTGCCATCTCTTCTTAATATCTTCTGCTTCTCTTAGGTCCATACCATTTCTGTCCTTTATTGAGCCCATCTTTGCATGAAGTGTTCTGTTGGTATCGCTCATTTTCTTGAAGAGATCTCTAGTCTTTCCCATTCTATTGTTTTCCCCTACTTCTTTGCACTGATCACTGAGGAAGGCTTTCCTATCTCTCCTTGCTCTTCTTAGTACCTCCTTAAATAAAAATAATCCTCTTGCTGCATCATAAGTGTCTCCAGTTCTTCAGTTACTTCTTCTTCTTTCTGTCTTTCTCCACCTTCTCTCTGTGCCTCTAATTCCATCAGGTCTTTATTAATAAGCTCCTCATGTTGCACAGCGACAGTATTGTACAGTAAAATACAGAAAAGCACAACCACTTACTGTGGTTGCATGCCCATGACAATTTATGCCGGACACATGAAATAAGTTACGTGATTGGACACGTGAATGCACATTCACATCCTTTAAGTTCACAAATTGAAAGTTCATGTGTGGGAAACTTCCTGTATATCTTTCTGTTTGTGTTGCTTTCCATTTTTTTCATCAGCATCTTACAGTTTTTAGAGTATAGCCCCTTGACTCATTGATAAGTTTATCCCTAGGTATTTTATTCTTTCAGACATGATGGTAAATGAGATTGTTTCCTTAATTTTCTTTATGATCTTTTGTTACTGTATAGTAATATAACATAGTTCTGCATATTAATTTTGAATCCTGCAACTTTACTTAATTTGTTGATGAACTTTAGTAGTTTTCTGGTAGTGTCTTTTGGATTTTCTGTGTATAGTAGCCTGTAGCAAACAGTGACAGTTTTACTTCCTTTCCAGTTTGGGTTTATGTTATTTCTTTTCTTCTCTGACTGCTGTGGCTAAGACTTCCAAAACTATGCTGAACAGAAGTGGTGAGAGTGAGCATACTTCTCTTCTTCTTGTCCTTAGAGGAAATCCTTTTAGCTTTTTACCACTGAGTACAAGGCTTGCTGTGGGTCTATTGTATACAGCCTTTATTATGTTATGTTCCCTCTATGTCCACTTTCTGAAGAGTTTTTTATAAATGCATTTTGAATTTTATCAAATGTTTTTTCTGCATCTACTGTGATGATCATATGGAACAAGACAAAAAGCCCAGAAATAAGCCCATACACCAATGGTCAATCTACAACAAAGGAGGGAAGAATATGCAGTGGAGAAACAACCATCTCAGCAACAAGTGGTGCTGGGAATTCTGGACAACCACATGCTTAAAAATTAAATTAGAAAATTCTCTAACATCACATAAAAAAATAAACTCAAGATGGATAAAAGACATAAATGTGAGACTAAATACTATCAAAACTCCTAGAGAGAACACAGGCAGAATGCTTTTTGACATATATCACACAAACATTTTTTGGATTAATCACTTAAGAGTAATTAAAATAAAAAAATGAGACGTAATTAAACTTAAAGGTTTTTGCACAGCAAATGAAATCATAAACAAAATGAAGATAACCTACAGAATGGGAGAAAAGATTTGCAAGTGATGCAACCGATAAGGGCTTAATTTTCAAACATACAAACAGTTCATATAACTCAACATTAAAATAAAAAACTAACCCAATAAAAAAAACTGGCAGAAGATCTAAATAGACATTTTTTACAAAGATGACTACAGATGGCCAACAGGCACATGAGAAAATGCTCAATATCGCTAATTATTAGAGAAACACAGATCAAAAGAACAATTAGATATCACCTCACCCTAGTCAGACTGGCCATCATCGAAAAGTCTACAAATGCTGGAGTTTGGAGAAAAGGGAACCCTCCTACACCTGTTGTTTAATCACTCAGTTGTGTTCGACTCTTCTGTGATCCCATGGACTGTAGCCCACCAGGCTCCACTGTCTATGGGATTTTCTGGGCAAGATTTCTGGAGTGGGTTGCTATTTCCTCCTCTGGGGGTAATGTAAACTGGTACAGCCAGTATGGAGACCAGTATGGATATTCCTTTAAAACTAAAAACAGAGTTACCATATGATCCTGCAATCTCATTCCTGGGCATATATCTAGAGAAAACTCTTAACTTGAAAAGATACAGGCATCCTAATTTTTCACTGTAGTGCTGTTTACAATAGCAAAGACATGGAAGTAACCTAAAAGTCTGTTGGCAGATGAATGGATGAAGAAGAGGTGGTGTAAACATAAAACGCAATATCACTCAGCCATAAAAGATAATAAAATAATGTCCTTTGCAGCAACATGCATGGACCTAGAAATTATCATACCAAGTAAGCCAAAGACAAATACCATATTACATCACTTATATGTGGGATCTAAAGAAAAAGATACAAATGAACTTATTTAAAAAACAGAAAAAGACTCACAGCACAGAAAACAAATGTATGGGTGTTAAAGGGGAAAGGCAGAGAAAGATAAATTGAGGTGTTGGGATTAACATATACACACTCCTGCTGCTGCTGCTAAGTCGCTTCAGTCGTGTCTGACTCTGTGCGACCCCATAGACGGCAGCCCACCAGGCTGCCCCGTCCCTGGGATTCTCCAGGCAAGAACACTGGAGTGGGTTGCCATTTCCTTCTCCAGTGCATGAAAGTGAAAAGTGAAAGCGAAGTCACTCAGTCATGTCCGACTCTTAGCGACCCCATGGACTGCAGCCTATCAGCTTCCTCCGTCCATGGGATTTTCCAGGCAAGAGTACTGGAGTGGATTGCCATTGCCTTTTCCAACATATACACACTACTATATATAAAAATAAATAACCAACAAAGACCTTCTATTGAACTATACTCATTATTTTGTCATAACTTATAAAGGAAAGGATTCTGAAAAATGTGTGTGTGTGTGTATATATATACACATATATACATACAAGTATATGTATGCATACATATTACAATCACTGTGCTATACCCCTGAAAGTAGGAAGACACTGTATATCAACTGTACTTCAATAAAATTTTTTAAAAAATATTTTAATAAATAAAAATTTAAAAGTGGATCCCTTTATTTAATCATGTCTTCCTTTATTCAACACATTTATGAATATTCCTAGGTGCTAGGCACAGTATTGCCCTCAGGATACAGTAATGAACTTGATTTAATTCTAACTACAAAGCAGGAACCATTTAGAATTGTTGTGTCAACACTTTTAAACATTTGTCATTTCAAGTAACTTGAGATGTTTTATAAATCCCCAGAAACACATCTTTAAGCAATTCTCATGATATAGGTATAGTCATTAATAAATATAGATTGATTCTGCTTAGCAATTAATATTGACTTTTAAAGCAAAATGCTGATTATACAGAGTATTTTAAAATTGACTAAGGTGAAGATGTAAAATAAAATATTAAAACTGTAAATATCAGCTCGGTTTGCTATGGAATTTTACATGCATCCTAACATTTATTTAGACTAATTAGAAAGTAGTTAATGAATTATTAGGGCTTCTCTGGTAGCTCGGATGGTAAAGCATCTGTCTACAATGTGGGAGACCCGGGTTCAATCCCTGGGTTGGGAAGATCCCCTGGAGAAGGAAATGGCAACCCACTCCAGTATTCTTGCCTGGAAAATTCCATTGACCGAGGAGCCTAGTGGGCTACAGTCCATGGGGTCGCAAAGAGTCAGACACAACTGAGTGACTTCACTAGCTAATGAATTATTACAAACTTATAACTTAAAAATATTCAATTATTCAGATTTTCTTCCATTCATCCATTCAATAAGCACATCATGCGTTCCAGGTATGAGCCAGGTTCTGTTCTAGGCACAGGGAATATAGCAAATAAAGATGACAGAAGTCCTTACTTACATGGAGTTCACATGAAAATTGGTGAAAAACAGAAAATAAATGTTTCAGTAAAATGGAAATGGTGATAAGTGTCATGAAAGAATAAAAAAGGAAGATAATGCAGTCACGAGTGGTGACTACATGAAAAATTAAAATTTTAACTGAAGTGGTCATGAAAAGTCTCTATAACCTAATGCCATTGGAGCAAAGAACTGAAGGAGGTAACAAAAGGACAGAGAACAGGAGGCAAGAATTTGCCTGGGGTGTTTGAGCAAAAGCAAAATAGATCCCATGGTTGGGTGGAATGGCTGGAGTTTTGTGAAATACATTTCTTTTGGAGTTGACAATATATGTATATCTGAAGAAGTGTACCAGAGAATAAATGCATTTTAAATTTGAATTCTTTCTTTTTTATTAAATATGTCTTTTAATTTTGCTTTATCTCTGAAGTTTATAAAATGTGCCCTATTATAAAATACATACATCCATGAGTCATGGAAATACTTGTTTCAATTTTAAGATTTAACATTTTGAAAAACCTAAGAACACCTTCCATTTAACAGTAGACTTCCGTGTTTCAATATCCTCTTTTGATAAACTGATCCCTTCAATTCAGGCAAGACATTGTAGTGATGGCCAGCAAAGTTCATGCGCTCCGAGGACAGGTCAAAATTCTCCTGGAGTTTATACGTTTACTGTGGTTGCTCATCATATTTTCTGTAGAGACTGATAAACTGCTATCTTAATCTTTGTATTTAATCTTCATTTTCTGAGTAAGGTGTGCTTCTACTTTGCAATAGGTAGAGAACAAAATGAATGGTTTGAATAAGTTACAGCTAAATAATTAGAGGTTTATAACTACCGCTGCTCGCTCTGGGCACAGGTTTAAGAAGGCAATGCATCCTAAGGCTTAAAGAGCACAGACTTCGAGACCCTGAATACCTGAGTACGAACTCTGGCTTGTCCATTTCTTAACTGCACGACACTGATGTTTTACTTGGTCTCCTTTTTGTGTCGGTTTCCTTGACTGGAAAATGTGTATAATGATACCTTACTGAGTTGGCTTTTATTATGATTTAAGGACAGTGTCTGACACAATGTTTTTAACATTATCTCATTCAATGAAAGTTGAACTGCATCTTTCCTAAAACCAGTCAGAACTCCAAAGAACAGATTCTTTCTTGAAACGTTTTATCTTTTTGTTTTTGTTTTTCATTTATTTGTATTAGTTGGAGGTTAATTACTTTACAATATTGTAGTGGTTTTTGCCATACATTGGCATGAATCAGCCATGGAACAGTTTCTCAAACAGTGATAACATCATTAAGTCAAGTAGGACATAGCTTAAGAAGCTGCTGTCTAATAAATGTCTGAAGAGAGAAAGGGCCATGGATTGAAGGCACAAAAAAATAAATGAAGGACTAGTTAAGAATTTTGTGATTTATAACATCTTTGGGTTTTTAAGGCTGTATTCAGATTAGGTGTAATGGTTCATTTTAGTATTCTACCATGAGGAAAGTTGGCAGACATTCTAATACCTGGCATGCAGTGGTAGAGATTTAGTACCAGAGGCACCTAGTATTTCATCCACGGTGAAGGCACCAAGATTCTGACTCATACGTGAATTCACTTCCTGCTTTGAGACTAGTAAAGCTGTTCTCTGAAGTCTCCTTTTCGTATACCTGACCTCATTTAACCAGAGGCATAATAACCCTCACTGCCTTCCCTGCTTTTTTTACCTGAACTAATCATTATTTATACATCTCTATTTTCTAATATTTCCTCCGGGTATTCTGTTAAGATAAAACACAGCTTTATGATGCCCTTTTCTATCAACACTAGACTATCTGTTTCAAGATAGTAATTAACTTCCTGCTTAATCTGTCACACTTAATTTGAAATTGGGCACACAGGGCTATTAAAAACCATGGTTGTGGTGTTTGCATCTGGCTGAGACACTAGCCACTGGCAGCCTTGATTTATCACTCTTCATTTAAATTCCTGTGGCAATGATTTTAGTTCCTAAATGCTGTGACTGGCATTTATGGATTTCAAAATCAAAGTGAAACTAAGCTACAGTTAAGAACTCAACAGCTCAGATTGATGAAAAGCGGCTTTATACCCGCACCCTGCAGTTAAATCCTAGGGGCTTGACCAGATAGCGCTTACTGCTCAAAGATGTTGCTCTGGGAAGACAAGTGTCCCATTCTACTGACTGTTTATAAATCACAATCAAACTATGCATCTTGCAACAGTGCCATGTATATTTGCTCCCAGATGGAAACTATTTTTTGCTAAGCCTGTTTCCTTAAAAGAACAACTCCCTAAATGTAAGCTTCTCCTTCTGACAAATCTCATCTTTGACATTCAAATCTTTTTTATCCAACATTGCTCATGTTTGAAGAAGCAGAATATAACACTGCTACTAAGACCTTCTCTATAATACTGCACAAAAATTGCTTCCTAAATTGAATGAGCATAATTCTATAACTTTCTTATTAAAGGCTGACTGTGGTGCAAAGTTTGATCCACTGAAAGCTTCTTCGGATATGAACATGGAGAATTAGGCTTTTCTACAACTCTGCCAGAAACAAACTGTGAAAATTTGTTCCTCCTGCACGGATTCATAATCTCAAAGCTCAACCCTTCTTATATGGCCAGTCCAAATGTTCTTCTTTCTTTTATAGTAAAGCTCCTCCAGAAAGTACTCTAGTTCAGTTAAGCATCTCTCCTCTGAACTACAGCATTCACATCTGATTCTTGAAACGTGAATGCTCAACTTAAAAATATGCTTTTTTATTTTTTGCTTGCCTTTTTCAGTCTGCTAAACTTGTCTACCCAATTACAGTAAGTAAGGTATTTGAGGAAGCCACACTAATTTCTCCCTTCCTTATCAATACTACACGATAAGCCACTGATCATGCATTATGGCTTAATAAATGTTTGCTCACTCATTTAATAAACAAGCATTTATAGAGCTTTATACCTAGTGATCTTCAATGCTCCAGGCATAGAGATAATGTGTGTTCACACTTAGTCAATTTTACCAGGCAAATGACAGAGATGCCACTCTGTTACCTATGCCTATTTAAGCTCTTAGAATGACCATTAGGTGATATTGACGCTTATTACTAGTACTGTCTCTGAATGTTTTGGTAACATCATGTAACACAAACCTGGTAAGGTAATAACAGAAGAGAGTTCATAGGAGACGCAGAAGATGGTGCTACCCAAGGATGGTGTTGGAGCTGAATCCTAGAATGCACTCCCTTTGTCTCACTTTGAGGAAAAAAAGGTGTTGAGTCACCTTCCCTTCTTATTGCCCTCTTACTGAGGGAGGACAGCGATGGGCAATGAAGTAATTACACAGGTACAAAAGAGCTAGTCTTTAAAACCGTTCTCCTGTCAGCTTTGGATATGTGTGCTCCGTTGTGTCAAACTCTCTGTGACCGCATGGACTGTAGCCTGCCAGGCTCCTCTGTTGGTAGGGTTTCCTAGCAAGAACACTGGAGTGGTCGCCATTTTCTACTCCAGGAAATCTTTCTGACCCAGAGATCAAACCCACGTCTCTTGCATCTCCTGCAATGGCAGGCAGATTCTTTACCACTGCACCATCTGGGAAGCCCAGGATAGACTGAACTGATCAATAAAATATGTGGAAAAGTTCAGCCCTCCTGGAGCTTAAGGGCTTCCCTTGTGGCTTAGCTGGTAAAAAAATCTGCCTGCAATGCAGGAGACCTGGGTTTGAACCCTGGGTTGGGAAGATGCCCCAGAGAAAAGAAGGGCTACCCACTCCAGTATTCTGGCCTAGAGAATTTCATAGACTGTATAGTCCATGGGGTTGCAAAGAGTCAGACACAATTGAGCGACTTTCACTTTTCCAGAAGCTTAAATTCTACTGTTGAAAGATTAAATTATATTTGGAATAAAATAAGTGACAGAATAAGGAACACATGCAAATCAGTTTGAAGAGTTACTTAGGTACAATCTTAAGAAATGATAAAAGCAAAGGGTAAACCAAAAAACTCAAACAAGTAAAAAAAAGGAAGCTGAAAGTGGCAGAGACCATAATGTGGGGAAAAAGTAGGAAGAAGGGAGACAAGGGGATGACACCTATATTTCTATGTTTAAATCATATAAAATTTAATCTATTTATAGTAAAGTTTCTAATTATATGTGTGCTTCCCTGGTGGCTCAGAGGTTAAAGTGTCTGCCTGCAATGCAGGAGACCTGGGTTCTATCCCTGGGTCAGGAAAATCCCCTGGAGAAGGAAATGGCAGCCCAATCCAGTATTCTTGCCTGGAGAATCCCATGGATGGAGGAGACTGGTGGGCGACAGTCCACAGTGTCGCAAAGAGTCAGACATGACTGACTGACTTCACTTTCAAATTACACACGTGTGTGTGTGTGTGTGTGTGTGTGTGTGTGTGTGTGTGTGTGTGTAAGGAAATGACGAACCACTGCAGTACTCTTGCCTGGAAAATCCAATAGACAGAGTAGTCTGGTGGGCTACAGTCCATGGGTTACAAGAGTCAGACATGACCTAGCGACTAAATCACCGCCACCACATATATTATATATCTATCTATATATGTATATTCCAAAAAATAGAATATTAATCTCTTCTTGCTGAGAATAAGGAGATATGGACTTGAATATGGATGAAATATTACTGAGATACTTCTTTATGCCCAAAAACAACTGCACAAATTGAAGTCACCATGGCAAACTAACAATAATACTGGAAAATATTACAGGGTAAGACCTATAGAAAGACCTGCACACATGGAAAATTACAATGAGATTTTTTATGGAGTAGGTTTCCTTTCAGTTGAGGTGTCAAATTTATATACCACGTTATTTTCATATTTTTATTATGACAAGTCTTTGGAATTAAAGAAATCTGTTTTAAAAAAATAAAAGACCATGCACAAAGAAGGTTCATATTCAGTTCAGTTCAGTTCAGTCGCTCACTCGTGTCCGACTCTTTGAGACCCCATTAACCGCAGCAGGCCAGGCCTCCCTGTCCATCCCCAACTTCTGGAGTCCACCCAAACTCAAGTCTGTTGAGTTGGTGATGCCATCCAACCATCTCATCCTCTGTCATCCCCTTCTCCTCCTGCCCTCAAACTTTCCCAGCATCAGGGTCTTTTCAAATGAGTCAGCTCTTCACATCAGCTGGCCAAAGTATTGGAGTTTCAGCTTCAACATCATTCCTTCCAATGAACACCCAGGACTGATCTCCTTTAGGATGGACTGGTTGGATCTCCTTGCAGTCCAAGGGACTCTCAAAAGTCTTCTCCAACACCACAGTTCAAAAGCATCAGTTCTTTGGCACTCAGCTTTCTTTATAGTCCAACTCTCACATCCATACATGACCACTGGAAAAACCATAACCTTGACTAGACGGACCTTTGTTGACAAAGTAATGTCTCTGGTTTTTAATATGCTGCCTAGGTTGGTCATAACTTTCCTACCAAGGGGTAAGCGTCTTTTAATTTCATGGATGCAATCACCATCTGCAGTGATTTTGGAGCCCAGAAAAATAAAATCAGCCACTGTTTCCACTCTTCCCCATCTATTTGCCATGAAGTGATGGGATCAGATGCCAGATCTTAGTTTTCTGAATGTTGAGCTTTAAGTCAACTTTTTCACTCTCCTCTTTCACTTTCATCAAGAGGCTCTTTAGTTCTTCTTCACCTTCTGCCATAAGGGTGGTGTCATCTGAATATCTGAGGTTATTGATATTTCTCCCGGCAATCTTGATTACAGCTTGTGCTTCACCCAGCCCAGCATTTCACATGATGTACTCTGCATATAAGTTAAATAAGCAAGGTGACAATATACAGCTTTGATGTACTTCTTTTCCTATTTGGAACCAGTCTGTTGGTCCATGTCCAGTTCTAACTGTTGCTTCCTGACCTGCATACAGGTTTCTCAAGAGGCAGGTTAGGTGGTCTGGTATTCCCATCTCTTTCAGAATTTTCCACAGTTTGTTGTGATCCACACATTCAAAGGCTTTGGCATAGTCAATAAAGCAGAAGTAGATGTTTTTCTGGAACCCTCTTCCTTTTTTGATGATCCAGCTGATGTTGGCAATTTGATCTCTGGTTTCTCTGCCTTTTCTAAAACCAGCGTGAACATCTTGAAGTTCACGGTTCACATACTGCTGAAGACTGGCTTGGAGAATTTTAAGCATTACTTTACTAGCGTGTGTGATGAGTGCAATTGTGCAGTAGTTTTACCATTTTTTTGGCATTGCCTTTCTTTGGGACTGGAATGAAAACTGACCTTTTGCAGTCCTGTGGCCATTGCTGAGTTATCCAAATTTGCTGGCATTATTGAGTGCAGCACTTTCACAGCATCATCTTTCAGGATTTGAAATAGCTTGACTGGAATTCCATCACCTCCACTAGCTTTGTTCAAAGTGATGCTTCCTAAGGCCCACTTGACTTCACATTCCAGATGTCTGGCTCTAGGAGAGTGATCACACCATCATGATTATCTGGGTTGTGAAGATCTTTTTTGTACAGTTCTGTGTATTCTTGCCATCTTGTCTTTATATCTTCTGCTTCTGTTAGGTGTATACCATTTCTGTCCTTTATTGAGCCCAGCTTTGCATGAGATGTTCCCTTGGTATCTCTAATTTTCTTGAAGAGATCTCTAGTCTTTCCCATTCTATTGTTTTCCTCTATGTCTTTGCATTGTTCACTGAGGAAGGCTTTCTTATCCCTCCTTGGTATTCTTTGGAACTCTGCATTCAAATGGGAATATCTTTCCTTTTCTCCTTTGCTTTTTTGCTTCCCTTCTTTCCACAGCTATTTGTAAGGCTTCCTCAGACAGCCATTTTGCTTTTTTGCATTTCTTTTTTCTTGAGGATGGTCTTGAATCCTGTCTCCTGTACAGTGTCATGCACCTCCATGCATAGTTCATCAGGCACTCTATCAGATCTAGTTCCTTAAATCTATTTCTCACTTTCACTATAGTCATGAGAGATTTGATTGTGTTCATACCTGAATGGTCTAGTGGTATTCTCCACTTTCATCAATTTCAGTCTGAATTTGGCAATAAGGAGTTCATGATCTGAGCCACAGTCAGCTCCTGGTCTTGTTTTTGCTGACTGTATAGAGCTTCTCCATTTGGCTGCAAAGAATATAATCAACCTGATTTTGGTGTCGACCATCTGGTGATGTCCACGTGTAGTCTTCTCTTCTGTTGTTGGAAGAGGGTGTTGCTGTGACCAGTGCGTTCTCTTGGCAGAACTCTATTAGCCTTTGCCCTGCTTCATGCTGTACTCCAAGGCAAAATCTGCCTGTTACTCCAGGTATTTCTTGACATCCTACTTTTGCATTCTAGTCTGTTTGGTATTATGGATCTGCAGGTATTATTTGGTATGATGGATCTCCAAAAAAAAAAACTACTTTTGCATGTTCATATTATTCAATGCAATTACTGAATGTTCATCATGTTATCCAATGTAATAGATTATTTTGCAGATGAAGAATCTGAGGTCCAGAAAGATTAACTATCTTGCCTGAATTTACACAGCTGGATGGTAGCAGTTTAGGGTCTAGAACTCAGAGCTGGCCAGATTCTTACCAGCTGTTTCCTGTCTCTATATATGACTGAACTATGGACATTTAAAGGGAATTTAAAAAATGACATGATGAGCTATAAATTCATGAGAATGCAGATGGTAAATAGCAGGATAAAGTATGTACTCAGGATATGAAATTTCAGTCCCTGGAGATCCATAATACCAAACAGACTATAATCTCTTCTGTATATTTTCAGTACATCCTTGTTTAGGTTGACACAACTGAACATCATGCCTTCTGTAGGTTTGTTCCAGAATGATGAGCCCATGAACAAAATGCTTATTGTTGATATCCTAAGTGAGCGCTTTATGATTAAGGGGCAAAAGGATCAGGGTATTAAATCTTTAAAAGGTTCACTTTATGTATGGTAGAGATATCTGTGTATGTGTGTGTATGTGTATTTTTATACACCCATAAACTTAATTTACCTATTTCTTTAGTAAATATTTAATGTATAGATTTTATGTGAAATGTACAATGTTACACCTTGGGTTATATTTATGGACAAACCAACAGACAAAATTTACATGCAATGGAAATGCAGATCATGGTAACTATGGTAACAGGGTAAATATAAGGAGCTATAATAGGTTAATCAAAGCCAGATGATGGAGGAGCTTACAAGCCACTTTAGAGAACTAAACAAACATAGACCCACCCCACAGAGAGAAACAGTGCCAACATTAGAAAATTTTGCTATTCATTATGATGACATGTGTACATTAGTTATTTACATACTTGGATGATGATGTATATAGAGTTTCAGGGCCTACAGTCCTGACAATACTGTCAGCATTATTCTCATTCATGAAACTTAATATTCTGCCTTATAGACATAATACATTTGTTGACTATTTATTCTTGGTAATTTAGGACATTTACACATATCATTATTATACTTAATGCATGATTATACACACATATACTATTTCTGTATGTTTTATCTTTCTTAAGATACTCATATCAGTCAGTTCAGTTGCTCAGTTGTGTCCAACTCTTCGCGACTCCATGAACCACAGCATGCCAGGCCTCCTTGTCCATCACCAACTCCCAGAGTCTACTCAGACTCATGTCCATTGAATCAGTGATGCCATCCAATCATCTCATCCTCTGTCATCCCCTCTCCTCCCACCTTCAATCTTTCCCAGCATCAGAGTCTTTCAAATGAGTCAGTTCTTCGCATCAAATGGCCAAAGTATTGGAGTTTCAGCTTCCACATCAGATATTAATATACCTAGTGTGTTTAAAGGACACAGTAATTTTAAGGTAATAGAAACACATTGTCATATAATTTTATAGTTTTCCTATAGTGATATGGAGTTCTTACCAAATTATATTCTAAGCTGACATAATTATTACCATTTACCAAAGAAAACCTCAGAGAAAAAAGTCCAACTTAACTACAAGAAAATTACCCATCATTGTTTTAATTTTCATTTGTCTGAAATTTAGCAAGAACTAAGTTCTTTCTTTTTTCAGCAGTGCCCCACTGCATGTGGGATCTTAGTTCCCTAGCCAGGGATCAAACTTGCCCACCTGCACTGAAAGATTTGGGAGTCTTGACCATTGGACTGTCAGGGAAAATCCAAGATTGAAATTCTTTTTTAATGAATATTAGGCAATGTTATCTCTTCTAAGTAAGGATTGACAGCTCATCCTTTGCCTGTTTTCAGTTCAGTTTAGTCACTCGGTCATGTCTGACTCTTTGTGATCCCATTGACTGCAGCACGCGAGGCTTCCCTGTGCATCACCAACTCCTGGAGCCTACTCAAACTCATGTCCATCGTGTCAGTGATGCCATTCAGCCATCTCACCCTCTGTTGTCCCCTTCTCCTCCCAGCTTCAATCTTTCCCAACGTCTTTTCCAATGAGTTGGGTCTTCACATCAGGTGGCCAAAGTGCATTTTACCATGTTCTGTTCTTCACATGGGCTTCCCTGGTGGCTCAGACAATGAAGTATCTCTCTGCAGTGTAAGAGACCTGGGTTTGATCCCTGAGTCAGGAAGATCCCCTAGAGAACTTGCTACTCACTCCAGTATTCTTCCCTAGAAAATTTCATGGACAGAGGAGACAGGTGAGCTACAGGCCATAGGGTCACAAAGAGCTGAACATGACTGAGTGACTGACAAATATTTTACCATTTTAATTCTTCACATGTATCTTACCCAGCTTGCTACTTTTTTTTCATTTTATTTATAAAGACTTTGATATATGAAATTTCTATTAAACTCATCTGTAATTTGCTTTGTAATTTATTTTTATACACTTCTCTATTTATTTATCTATACTTATTTTTTCTTAAGATGTTAGCTTGTATTTAACTGGTTAATAACTTGAGATTTATTTCAGGGTATTTTCTTAGTTGAAAATTAACTTAAATATTTTAAATAATAATTTCCCTCAAAACATTTTATTCAATGATTTATAATTTTCCTATTGATCTTAGATGTGTTCTTTATCCTAAATTAAATCCCTCTGTATATTAAGAACTTTTATTCAAGGTGCTTTTGTTCCTTTAACCAGAAACTGTTTCTATCTTCTCCATGGAAATATAAATTAATTCCTAAAATATGAGCTAATTAGTCATTTGTTGATTTTGATTAAATATGCTTCTGTTTTAAGGAGTATCCCTGAATGAGAATCATTTTGAAGAAAAAGCCATATACAAATGGAACAGCATGACATTTTTCATTTATATAAAACCTTCATTATCTAGCAACAGATATTTTTGATATATAAATACAATGTGGTGACCTATAGATAGTATTATGAAAACTTGATACCACACAATCTAAGAAAATTTTTTACTGAGGAAATTAAGGAAAATTTCAGTGATGAAATTAAATCACAAGAAAAGTAATTAGTTCTTGAAAATGAAAATATGAAAATAAAGGATTTTATGCAAGATCCAACTCAGAAATATAACCTGTATGCCATGTTTATGTGCTAAGTTTACAGAATGTGAGTTTTTGCTTGGTTTCTTTAAATTCCAAACATATGTAGTCTTCCTAGTTTTCAAATAATTAAGTAAAAATGATTTTTGTGTCTTTTGACCTTAAAATTAGAGTTATAAGTTAATATCCAAAAACACACAAACAGATCACATAAATCAACATCAAAATATAAACAAATAAACAACTTGATTAAAAAAATGAGCAGAAGACTTGAATAGACAGATTACATAATAGGATACACAGATTACTAATGGGCACATGAAGAGATGCTCAATGTCACAAATCATCAGGGTATTGAAAATTAAAACCAGAATGAACTATCATCTCATACCTGTCAATCACTATCATCAAAAAGAACACAAATACAAAATGTTGGTGATGATATGGAGAAAACAGAACACTTATACACTGCTAGGGGGAATGTAAATAGGTGCAGCCACTGTAGAAAACAACATGGAGATTTCTCAAAAAAGTAAAAATAGATCTACCATATGACCCAGCAATTCCAATCACAGGTAAAAAGAAACAGAAACACGAAATTGGAAATTTACATGCATTCCAATGTTCAAAACAGAGCTATTTATAGTTGCCAAGGCACAGAGGCAACCTACACAAAATTTTGCCATTTGCAAAAGCATGGATGGACTTCGAGGATATTATGGTAACAGAAATGTCAGACAAAGATAAACACAAAGATGAAGTATCTGCCTGGAATGTAAGAGACCTGGGTTCGATCCCTGGGTCAGGAATATTCTTTGGATAACTTGCTACCCATTCCAGTATTCTTCCCTAGAAAATTCCATGGACAGAGGAGCCTGGCGGGCGACTGTCCATGGGATCACAAAGAGCTGGACATGACTGATTCTGCATGATGATACATGTAGAATTTAAAAAATCACAACTAATGAATATAACAAAAAGAAATAGACTAATAGAGAAGAAATTAGTGGTTACCAATGGGGAGGAGACATGTGGGGAGGAGCAATATAAGGGTAGGAGATGAAAAGGTATGAACTGTTATGCATAAAAAAGCTACATGGATAAGCACAGGGGATATACCCAGTATATTTTACCATATTATACCATACCAGTATATTTTACCATAACCATAAATGGAGCATAATAACCTTTAAAGTTGTTATTATATAAGTTTTGCCAAGAGAACGTAATGGTCATAGCAAACACCCTTTCCAACAACAGAAGAGAAGACTCTAGAGAACTTCCAGATGTTCAAGCTGGTTTAGAAAAGGCAAAGGAATAAGAGATCAAATTGCCAACATCCGCTGGATCATCGAAAAAGCAAGAGAGTTCCAGAAAAACATCTATTTCTGCTTTATTGACTATGCCAAAGCCTTTGAATGTGTATACCACAACAAACTATGGAAAATTCTAAGAGATGGGAATATCAGACCACCTGACCTGCCTCTTGAGAAACCTGTCTGCAGGTCAGGAAGCAACAGTTAGAACAGGACGTGGAACAACAGACTGGTTCCAAATAGAAAAAGAAGTACGTCAAGGCTGTATATTGTCACCTTGCTTATTTAACTTCTATGCAGAGTACATCATGAGAAATGCTGGGCTGGAGGAAGCACAAGCTGGAATCAAGATTGTGGGAGAAATATCAATAAACTCAGATATGCAGACAACACCACCCTTATGGCAGAAGGTGAAGAAGAACCTTTTTAGTTTAGTGTCTTGGTGAAAGTGAAGGAGGAGAGTGAAAAAGTTGACTTAAAGCTAAACATTCAGAAAACTAAGATCTGGCATCTGGTCCCATCACTTCATGGAAAACAGATGGGGAAACAGTAGAAACAGTGTCAGACTTCATATTCTGGGCTCCAAAATCACTGCAGATGGTGATTACAGCCATGAAATTAAAAGACGCTTACTTCTTGGAAGGAAAGTTATGACCAACCTGGATAGCATATTAAAAAGCAGAGACATTACTTTGGCAACAAAGGTCCGTCTAGTCAAGGCTATGGTTTTTCCAGTGGTCATGTATGGATGTGAGGGTTGGACCTTAAAGAAAACTGAGCGCCGAAGAATTGATACTTTTGAACTGTGGTGTTGGAGAAGACTCTTGAGAGTCCCTTGGACTGTAAGGAGATCCAACCAGTCCATCCTAAAGGAGATCAGTCCTGGGTGTTCATTGGAAGGACTAATGTTGAAGCTGAAACTCCAATACTTTGGCCACCTCATGTGAAGAGTTGACTCATTGGAAAAGACCCTAATGCTTGGAAGGATTGGGGGCAGTAGGAGAAGGAGACAACAGAGGATGAGATGGCTGGATGTCATCACCGACTTGATGGACTTGGGTTTGGGTGAACTCCAGGAGTTGTGATGGACAGGGAGGCCTGGTGTTCTGCGATTCATGGAGTCACAAAAGTCAGACACAACTGAGCGACTGAACTGAACTGAACATATTAATATATAGCATTGCACATACTATACATATATTAAAAAATAACACTGTAATTTTCCCTACAAAATCAAGTTTCTATTAGTGTAACTCTTCCCATACTTTACTTCTGGTGCCTCTGATACCATGACAAGCTACAATGGACTTAAAAGTTACATGAAGGCAAACATATGACTTCATTCCCATCTCTGAAACTGTGAGCTATCACAAAGAAGAAAAATAAAACTATGGAAGCAGAAAATAAATTTTAAATTAATAACAGAAATGAAAATTTGGGACATTTGTAGAGAAGAGCTTAGAGAACGACAGTTCTAGATCATAGTAGAAAAATGATGAGTTTGCCTTAAAAGATCATTAAAACTTTATCTAATTCTTCATGTGCAAAGAAAGTGGACATATCAAGGATGTATCATTAAAAAAATGTCTATCATAATTTAATGCATTTAGAGTACTTCTTGCATTTCACTTACCATTATGAATTCCTTTTTTATTGAGAAAATTAGAGTAAAAATTACATTATATAAAATTCTTTCAAATCTCCAATAAATAAATAAGTTGAAGTAATCTAACTAGAATGTTTTACTGATGGTTTCCTATCTCAAAGAGTTATGATGCAGAGCAAGAGACCGTCTAGCTCTTGAAGTGCAATTTAACTTTTTGTATTTTCTTCTTAAATAGGCTAATAGGCAGAGGGAAGATTTTAGGCAAAATACATGGAAGACAGGCTTCCCAGGTGATGCCAATGGTAAAGATCTCACATAGCAATGTAGGAGATGTAAGAGATGAGGGTGCAGATCCCTGGATCGGGAAGATCTCCTGGAGAAAGGCATGGCAACCTACTCTAGTATTCTTGCCTGGAGAATCCAATGGAAAGGGAAGCCTGGAGGGCTACAGTCCAGGGGGTCACAAAAGAGTAGGACATGACTGAAGCAACTTAGCATACATACACTAAGAAGACCATCCTAAAGAGTCAGTTAAAATATACAAGAAAATTGGGATTATTTCTTAGATATATTTGAAATGGGATAAAAATGACATTTATTTGTAACATAAAATACATTTATCTATGTGTTATAACATTTATAAGTGCATCTTGATTGAAGACTTGTAGCTGAAGTATACATTCTCTTGAGATTCTTTAAGGCATATGAAAATTGTCACCTTATAAGTATATAATTGAGCTGGCAGCAGTTAGGGTAATAAAATTCAGATGGTAGAAAATATTTTAGGACATAATTTTACATGTCAGTTATCTTTAAATTTAAAAATATAATTAAGTAGCACTTCAAATAGAGTTTAATTGTTCTACTCTTAATACAAGTATCTCACATTTTGAAAAACAGCTAAATAAAAACCGACCTTGAACATTTTAAATATTCAAAACTGTTCAGCACATTTCTTATAACAACAGAAAGAGGAACCTAGTCCCAATTTCTAGGAATCTAAATGCTCAAATCATATCTACAACTGACCAGCATGCTTATCTTGAAGAAAAGTAATAAAAAAAACTTTAAAATATAAAATTATAAGATAGGACATAAATATCAAGCCTATCAAAATATAATTCAAACTTATAGAAAGTAGCCAATTATTCACTATTTATATAAAGAAGCCTTGAAACAGGAAGTCAAGAGAGGACATCAGTTTGCACAGGATTTATAAAGTAAAGGGTAATCATATCTTAGAGATATAGTGATTCAGCAGAAGAGTAAAATAATCTTTTTAAAGACAAAATAAAACAGAATGAAAAGGATATGTGTACCCACATATTATAGATGTATTTATTACCCTTGGAATATTATTTATTTGCTTTAATGAGAGACTCCTTAAGAAATATATAAGCTGGATAAGAATTTGAAAAAAATGAATACGAGTAATTCCATGAGCCAAGCTATAATTATTCTGAAGGAAAAAAGCACTTTTTTGCCTTAGGATACACTTTAGAAGTGATTCAGTACAACAATACAGATCTATGGAATTTACCTTTAGGTCTATTAGAATTGCAAAATAATAAGAACACTTTTAGGCAAATTATGGAGCTATCTTTCAACTTTTTTTGTGTTTTTCATCTTTTATAACTAAAAGCTTTGCTTACTGTATGACAGAATAAATATATGGCCAAACATCTAGTCTCTCTTTCACAGAAATAGAAAAACGAAATGTCAACATTTACCACCTATCACATCACTATTTAATCATTTATTACTTTATACATATTTTAAGGACTTACATGCTAAGTAAAATTTTAGACACTCAGAATTCAAAAATGTATATTGAATCAGATATATGCTTAATTTAGTCTTTCTTTTTTTAGCTAAGCTATAAAGAATTTTAAGGAATGAAAGACTGTTGACTGCTCTGTAGCAGACACCACTCAAACACTCTAACACGTGCTTGTTTTTCGCTCCATGGCACACGGCACAGTACTTGGCACATCATAGTTACTGAACGCAGTTGTTTTCTGACTAACATATAGAGGTAAATGGGAAAAACAGCAACATCACTATTTTGTAAAATGCCTTCAGAACAGATTTCAAGAGTCTGCTTGACTTTCTCAGCTGCATGGTTCTATAATCCTGCTTAGAGTATAATGCTTAGCTACTGCCATCTTGAAATTCTTAATAATTTTATCTTTAACCCATATTTTGTAAGCAAAGTCTGATGGGACAAACTGGGAGCTTGACGCCCCGGCTTTCTCATTCATCCCATGCAGTCAGCCAACAGTTTCTGGCAAGGAGGTTTAAAGACCTTTAGAGTTCTCCCACTGTGGGGTGGGAAGCCCTGGGAATCTGGAGGTGCCATCAATCTCCCTACAACTGTCCCTGTGCAGAGGGAGGGTGTCTGGACTGGATCAGTGCCTGGGGACACCCTTCCTTCCTCTTTCCAAGGTTTTGAGTCTGTCTGGTATTTGTCTGTCCTGGTCTGCTTGAGATACCCTTGGGGGCTGGAGATACCCCCAGCACCCCCAGTGGGGCAGGACTGTAGGAAAGAGACTGTACTGTACTCTGACGCCACATGAGTTAAATGCTCATATCTTTACATTTATAAGTAGCATTGAGCAATATAAAGATGAATGGTAAAGTTTACGCTAGTGATTTGAAATTTACTTTTTCTTTACTTAGAAGGACATTAAATGGCAAATAAAAAAGTACCATGACAGGTTGAGAGAGAGAGAGAAATTGCAGAAGGAAAAAGCTTTGTATTTTAGTACCTTTAATGGCCCTTTTTTTCCTGCTTTTTGAACAAAGGGTCCTGCAGTTTCATTTTTCACTGGGCATCACAAGTTATGTAGCTGGAACTGACTGTTTTAGAATCCAAACCAAATAGAAAAGTGCTGAGGAATACATGGAAGAAAAAAAAAGCTACTTAAACATGGTATATGGAATTTCTGTGTGATTAAAAGGTTAGCAATTAGTTGTTAACCTTTACAAACTATTTATTAAGTATAAGACACTTCACATTTTAAATAATTTATCAGAATAATCTATCAAACTTGAAAGTGTTTTAGTTTCACTTTTACACATTATTTTTAAAAAATATTTGTTAATATTTACTTTGAAGTAAAAAGGACTTTTAGAAAATATCCCTTCCCCCAAACGAAAATCTACTTTTAAAGAGTAACCATATTTGGATCAATAATTCAGTTATCCAAATCAGTCAATCTGTTATGCAGGCAGTTAAGCTAATGGAGTTAAATTGGCGTCTCTTTTTAAAACAAAGAATTGCATTGAAAATGAGCAATGTGCGGGATATTTGCTCAACCATAAAGTAGAGCCTTACATCATATGACAGTCATAGATTATGCAAAATGTGATCAGATTGCACTTATCTTCACTGCTAATCAGGTTTATTTTTATAGGATTTAAAATATTTTACTTAACAACTTCTATTACTATTTTTTCAATTTATATGGAGAAATGTCATTAAAATTGTTAATTTGATATTAGGGGTATCAACATAGCAATAAGATCTTATTATTTTACGCTAAAGAAAACATTTAGTCACCTTTCTGAAAAACTGCACAAATAAGAATTTCTTAGAGAAACTTGATGACTCTAAAAGTCAACTGCTTAAAATCAAGTTTAGGATTAAGCATATTTCTCTAGCAATGTACAATCACCAAAAAACCCCATTATTGCTATTAAAGGATGGTTTAGTGTTGATAAAAAGTTTTTGTTAAAAATTCTAAGAACAGCACCAGAAGACTTGGTAAGCAAGAAATTCAATATACGCTAATGAATACATGTCTAACAATACTTTCTAGTAAATTCTGAGGCAAATTTCTGGTTAAATTTAAGGCTTTGCCTTTTTATTTCACATTGCCTGGAATAGTCTTTTATATTCAGGCTTTCTCCTTCAACTCAGGAGCTGCTGGATATTACGATATCAAGAGAGGTGTTTTTGGCTTCCCTATGTAAAATGTCCCCTTCCCATCATCTCCAAATCTCTTAGTCTGTTTAGTTTTTCTTCATGGGACGTATCATGACTTGACACTAAAATATGTTCTGAACAAAGGGACACTGTTAGCAGTTTGCATTGGTCCTTTATTGCTACATCTTCAGCACACTGAAGAGCTTCTGGCAGATAGTAAATACTCAAGAAATATTTTTGAGTGAATGAAATAATAAGCTAACTGAAACCGTCTCCAATTTCTGTTAATTCAGTTAACTGAGATCTATCAGGTTATTAACAACGTAGATTGAGGATAAAAGTGTGTGTTAGTCGCTTAGTTGTGTCCAACTCTTTGTGACCCCATGAACCGTAGCCCACCAGGTTCTCTGTTGATGGAATTTTCCAGGCAATAATGCTGGAGTGGGTTGCCATCCCCTTCTCCAGAGGATCTACCCTGACCCAGAGATCAAACCTGAGTCTCCTGCATTGCAGGCAGACATTTTACCATCTGACCCACTATGGAAGCTCAGAGATTGCGCACAGGCTTAGGCAAATAACACATCATACTCGTTCTCAAGGTGCTTATATATTGGTCAAACTATGACACATAAAATATGATTATGATCCAGTTAGAGAGGTGCATATGTGCTATTATTCACAAATGACTGGAAGCAGTTCATTTTCTAAACTTGTTGACTGAGAGCTGAGCCACTTACCAACTTCAGGAAACTCATTGCAAAGGTCTAACAGCCTTTTCTATACCATTCATTTTCTCAAAAGATGAATGCCAAAAAGACACTAAACTTGAGAGCAATTGGATGCTTCTCAGGACTAAACACAAAGTTTACAATCACCTGGACTCTATCAATTTCAATATTTGACTGGACCATAAAGTTACTTATGATTAATGAGGCTGACATTTCAATTACCTTCCCTGCATAAAATACTCAGTATACTTCTCAGAAGAAGAATACTTTTCTTAAGAAATAGGAAAATTTTATCCATCAATATAAAGTGTCTATGGCTTTTGAATATGTGATTTTCTTTTGTTCAGGAATTATGAAAAATACAATATGATAGTATTACTCAGCTTAAATTATGGTTATTGCTTTTATTATTTTTTAACTTATGCCACTATCTTATATTCAGTGTATCTTTAGTAAGCATTTATACTTTTATACTGATTTCTTTTGCTTTGAATAAACTTGCACAGAGTTTTGGAGAAGGAAATGGCAACCCACTCCAGTATTCTTGCCTAGAGAATCCCGTGGACAGAGGAGCCTGGTGGGCTGCCGTCTATGGGGTTGCATAGAGTCGGACACAACAGAAGTGACTTAGCAGCAGCAGCAGCAG
Source organism: Muntiacus reevesi (assembly GCF_963930625.1). Taxonomy (NCBI): domain Eukaryota; kingdom Metazoa; phylum Chordata; class Mammalia; order Artiodactyla; family Cervidae; genus Muntiacus; species Muntiacus reevesi. The sequence continues at coordinate 14,235,693 of NC_089269.1, forward strand.
CACAGAGTTTATAAAAAAAATAATCAGTCAAAAATTTTGAAAACATAGTGAGGATTAGGAGGAATATTCACACATAAATAAATTAAAATACAGATATAAAGATGAATGAATGTTTTCAATGTCCCTAATTACCTACTCTAGCAATGTGCAAAAGGTTGCTATTTGAAATAGATTATATTTTCAGGATGCAATGAACTGTAAATCAAATAGACATCTCAAGTTTATAAATATATGGAGACTTATGTTGATTTGAATCTATTTTCAATGTCAGTTCAATTAATTATTCCTGCCTGAGCACATATATGAATCTGCAAACAAAATGTAAGCCTAAAGTAAGACCTATATAGAATAGTTACCCAATGGAAGAGATAGGAGTGTTGAACATACATTTTAAGAAGTCAGATGACTGGAAAAACTGCTTCTGACAATAACTGCTGTAAAGACCCTTTAGCAAATGCCAGCAGAATTGGTTTGTAATTTAGCATATTTAGCATGTCTTTCACTTTGAACATGATCCCTGAAGGTTTTTGCACATGTCAGGGTATCTACAAACACAATTTGTTTCAGGCTGACTATACATGATTAACATTTTCCTTTACTGTCTATGACCTGAATAATTCCTTTTACTAAATCACACATCTTTGTTTTTCCATCATGCGCTGATGATTAAAGTCAAATGTTTCCTAAGTGTTGCTTTCTTGTTTTGCTTTCTAAATGAACTGCCTTTAAAGACCATTTAAATAGACTATGAAAATAGAAGGTTGCAAATATAGCTTTTAGGGATTGTAGAAGTCAGTTAATTAAGGTTTATTGCTAAGATTTCTAATTATGAGAGTCATAGTCTTAAATCTATAATCTTATTTATCCAACTAGAATCAGTATAATCAAGGAACGTTTCTCCTAACTACAGCTAAAGCAGTTCTAAGTGATTTGGGAATTTTTTTTTTTTAACATTTCTTTAATTGTACACAGTAAACAATTAAGTAAAGCTTGTTTAATATGGTTTACTTAATATTTCTTAAGTATGAGAATATATATATATATATATATATATATATATATATATATATATATATATATATAATTAACCATGGGCCCCCCTGATGGTTCAGCAGGTGAAGAATCTGCCTGCAATGCAGGAGACACAGAAGATACAGGTTTGATCCCTGGGTTGGGAAGATCCCCTGGAGGAGGAAATGGCAACCCACTCTGGTATTCTTGCCTGGAGAATTCCATGGACAGAGGAGCCTGGCAGGTTACAGTCCATGGGGTCGCAAAGAGTTGGACAATGACTAAGAGACTAAGAACAATTAACTACATGAAAGAAAAGGCTATTTGATACAAATTTCCTCTTTATCCTCATTTTCTACACTGTACACATAGAGTAGTAAAACCATAATTAATGCAACTGTTTATATTTTTCAGTCTGTTTCATTTTATTTCCTCATTGTACTAACTCAACTCATGTACAGCATTATTATTCTGTTGATTTTCTTTTACCCAACCCGTGGCCCTGAGGATGTATCAGTAACTTCTGCTAAATGGCTGTTCCCCTAAGTTGTCTTGGCTATTTTGTAGACTCCAACCTGTTTCTCCAAATCTGAGGTTAAGTGTTCAGTTCCATCCCCAGGTCCTACTATACTTCTGCAATATAGCAATGTCATCGACCTCCTTGGGTATATTAGCCCTCAGGGCTTAATTCCTCAATTGCTGAATCTTCACTTGGTTCCTTCTACTCAGTATTCTTTCCCTTCTCCTGGCTTCATCTGGCTTATGCACATCCCACTCATCTTTCACAACAGAACTTAACACTGTTTCCTCAGGAAGACCAGACCTTATCCTCCAGACCTGAGGAATACATGTTCTCCTTCGTGGGATTTATCACAGTACTAATTATGCATTTGTCAAATTATTTATTATCTACCTCCCTGGCAGGGTGTAAAATTCATAACAGCTTTCTCACCACTGTACATATACTGAATAAATTAAAGACTTATGAATAGCTCTATCATTTTTCAATGGTGTGAAAACAATGATATGTAACTTATGAGTAATGAGACAAAGAATTTACTGTGGTCTCCTCAGTCGAGTAAAATTGTAATGTGCTATCCTGTAACTTTGTACAGCACCTCTTGAGTTGTTTCAAAGAAAATTTCCAAAGATACCCAAGTAGAATGATGGGAAGTCCCTCCTTCTATTTGCAATAGTACACTGTTGTCTTATCAAAGCTGGCACACAATGATAACAGCTCAAGTTTGCTTGTGGGACATTCCGGTTTTATAGGCTCCTTTTCACTCCAACACTAGGATCTGACCCTTTCTGATATGAAGAGTAACTGATACAGGCACAGACTGAATTATTTCATAATGCTACTCCTGACTAGAGTATTTGCATTTTTAAAGATGTGGTTTTCAAACATCAGAATTTCAGACACAAGAAAAGAAGGCCTTCTTTTTGTCTCTTAAAATTATGATATGGATATAGTGGTTCATATAAATAAAACTGGCAATAATATTTTATAAAGTATATATGTGGACCTTGATGTACTTTTCAAACAAAATTTAAATATATTTTGATTTCTCATTAAAACATATCTAAAACAAAGTAGAATTAAACGAACAATAAATGTTTCTCAATAGTCTTCTCAAAGATAAATTTATTGGGAGGATTGTTTAATAATATTTACTATCCTCTTCCAGAAAGTTTAGTTTCAATATATGGATATTACATCTTGTTCCATGACTAATATAATTTCTGTCCTTATAGCAATACAGTTTTAATGAATTTTTTCATTTTCAAAGTGAGAAATACATTTTACCCTGCCTTCTGCTACATTAGAAAAATAGTCCATATGAACTCTTTTCTAATACTAGAATGAAAGACTATTATATGTATGTATAATATATAAAATTATATAAACATATTTATAAATATATTTGATTTAAAGTGATATATTGCTTTTATTCTCAAACTTAATTATTTATACCTTATAGTTACAACAGTTGTATTGGGTTATTTTTAATCAGGCAGCAGAAAAAAGGCTTAGAAATAATCTGCTTGTGCAGAGCAAAACAGAAGACCTAAATCTGTTTTATCTTGAAGACACATCTGACAAGATTCTGTTGATACTATGGGAAAGAATAAAAAAAAGTAAAACAGGAATGCCATTTTTAACAACCAAAAAGCAAATTCTATGATGTAGAACAATTTGTTAAATGAAGGGGAACATTATATAGTAAATACAAAAGTGGTGATTTTACAGTACTATTTGTTTGCTTTATTTATTAGATTTCTGAAGAGCATCAGTAAAGTGAACTTATGTATATTAGTTTGAATAGTCAAATCCATTTCAAATATGTTTTTAGAATGCTAAAGTTTTCTTCCCGTCTTTTTTACAGGTTTAGCAGTGTTTTTCTTTTCGCTTCTTATTTTGCAACAATGATAGTGTCATAGAAACTTACCAAAAAATAAAGTGTACAGCAACTTCCCACATATACTTTACCCAGCCTCCCCCAATGTTAACTACTTGCATAACTATAGGACAATATCAAAACCAGGAAATTGACATTTGGAAAATCCACAGGGCTCGTGTGTGTGTGTGTGTGCGCGCGCACGCGTGTGCATGTGCACATGTATACGCGTTGAGTGTAACTCTTTGCAATTTATCATGTATCTAACCTCATGTAACTACCACCATTATCACTGCAAGGCTCACTCTTGATACTCCTTCACAGCCACATGAACCCTGTGGATTTTCCAAATGTCAATTTCCTGGTTTTGATGTTGCACTATAATTATGCCACCTAGTCTGTGGCATTTGTTATAGCAGACTCAGCAAATAAATATAGTGTAAAAGAATAGTTTTATCTGTATAAATTATTCTCATCTATATGTGTTCACATAAAACAATACTTTTTGCTATAAGACAATCCATTCCGTGACAACATAATTTATGAATGCTTCTCAAAGGGAGTTTTTAAATCTCAAGTTTTCCCGGTATCATGCTTTGTGAAAAATTACATAATGGGGGGATTAAAGAGAATATATTCTTATAAACAGCATAGGACTCTTCATGCCTGACTACATTGTAGTAAAAATCTATAGTGTTAAAAGGGGCCATTTAGCTGAAAGCAACTGGAGGTTTTAAAAAGACATATTATTTTTTACACAAAACTGCACCTAAGCAACAGCATTTAGATACATTAATGGATATATTTGCTGTTCCTTTTAAGAGTGAATTATGGTTAGGCATGTTGGCTTCACTGTTTTTATTATATAGATATGAATTCTAATTAGAATAAATCCTTATTATTTGCTTAATTGACATGGAAAAGAGAGGGCTGCATAAGTTGGGCAGCTGAATTTTAATTCATTTAGTAACATTTTTTTATGTCTGATGTTTGTTGATAAATAATATGAACTTGCTTATTAAGCTATATCAGCACAGGATTATATGAAAAACATAATGCATAGCCAATTATACCTATTTGACAATTATATCTAACTGACAATACTAGTAAGAAGTAATATCAAAAATACCTTTCTGTACCTTGGGAAACAGTAAGAACAACAATCAGTAAATCACCCCTATAATGTAGAGCGTGAGCAACTGTACCCCAGTGAATACAGGTGCACCGGGGATACTAAGCATCAAAATGGAATTACAGATCTGTTTTGAGAGAACAGCGGTAGAACTTACCATCTTGATCCGTGGTCACTGTAATAGCTGTGAATGGCTTGGGAGAAAAACTCAACTCAGAAACTCCATTCATGGCTTCTATTTCAAAGGTGTAATTCACGTGGGACACGAAGTCAAGCACTACCACGGAGCTGTTGGTCAGGCCAGTGTGCCTCGGGATGAAGCGGAGTCCTCCACCGCAGTCCTCGCACGGGCTGCTGTCTAAGCCACACCTCTTACAGATCACACTGTACGTGAGGTCTCTTCTCCCTCCTGTGTCACTTGGAGGGCTCCATTCCAAAATAAGGGCCGTTTCATTGATGTTAAAAACCACATTCCTAGGAGCTGAAGGCGGCCCTAGAGAAAGCAATTAAAAAACAAATGTACATGTATAGGACAATGAACTATAGTGCTAACTTGTAAATGTCATCAGTAAACATGGGCTGGTCTTTTATATCAGTCTGAGCTCTTTCTTCTGATGGAAGCCATAAAGAAAAATTGTTTAAAATATCTGCGTAAGTTGGGGAACGGTGGAGTCTTAGGGGTGAAGATGGTCTATATATTAACTTTTGGCATATGAATTTCAATATTTAACATCAAAAGCCACAGATCACCAAAAGATACAGTAATTATACTTCTAAAATTTGTTCACTGAAAAAATATAACCCAACATTATTTTAAATTACACAATGGCTTTGTATAATTACATCTTAATAATTGCATCATCATTTAAAAACTTTGAAAAAAATAACAATATACATATATAAAATATGCTGTGTTCAGTATTTCAGTCTTCAAACTATGCTTGATGTATAACTAAAACTCTCATTCATTTGAAAATCTAAGAATTCTTTTCTCACAGGCTGAGAATAAATGGCCATAAATCTAGGGTGGACACACAGTTTGGAAGGAAGGGAATAGGAACAGAAACCGGAGGCAGCATAAATACTTTTTTAGGTGCTGTCAATTTCACAGGACAAAAGCATTATTTGGAAGGGCTGTGTGAGTGTGCTCAATTATATCCGACTCTTTGCCAACCTCTGGACTCTAGCCCACCAGGCACGTCTGTCCATGGAATTGTCCAGGCAAGAATACTGGAGTGAGTTGCCATTTCCTTCTCCAGGGGATCTTCCTGATCCAGAGATGGACCCCAGGTCTCTTGTGTCTCCTACATTGGCAGGCGGATTTGGAAGCGATCAAAGGGGATATACATAAGATATGGTACCTAGATTTCATTTATATTAACTTTACTAAGCATAAGTAAATGTGCCCTTGAAAGCTTATAAAGAGACTCCCAAGATCCTCTTATGTGTCATCAAGACTCTGCATAAACCATATTGGTCATGGGTGGTGGATGAGCATCTGCTCTCTTTTCTCATTATTTTTCCATATGATCACACTGCACAGAGTACTTAATATCTTTAACTATTCATTTTTTTCTCTTAAAATTGTGTCAATAATCTTGTATATTCACCTGAGTCCTTCAAACCTCGGTTTCATATCATTCACTGAACAATTATTAACTGAAGGTCTACTAGGTGCCAGACAGTGCACTGTCTGCTTGCTATATTGTGAAATGCCACAGAATCCTTCTGGAAGAGACTGTGCCTATGACAGATACATTGAAAAATAATTCATTGCATAAATGACTCATTAAATAATATTCCTTCTATATGTTAAAAGGGTAGCCTTAAGAAATTCAAACAGTTCTTTAAAATTCGGCAATTTGCTTAGAAGGAGGAAAAGAATCCTCTGTGACATTCTCTGCATAGAAATAAATTCAAGTTTTCATATAGGCTTCTTTTGGATTTCAAGACATGGTCATTCATTCATTAAATAAGTTTTCCGTGGCTACCAAGTGTGCCAGATATTCTGCTAGATCTTGGGCTTACAGCATAAAGCTGATAAATGTTATTTCTGCTTTCTTGCTATTAACATTTTAGCTGAATGGCTAGATAAACACAAACACACACAAAACCAGAAGAATAAAATTCAAATTATAATAAGCGCAATTACAGAAATCAAAAGGAATGGAGCTAAAAAAAGTTATCAGGGGCCAACCTGAGAAACCTTCGAGAAGGTCTCACGCAGATGGTGTGGAAGATGTAGAGAGGGGTAGGAAGGGTTTTAGAGATAGAACATGCATGGTTCTTCAGTCAAAAAAGATTGTGAAACAGTCATGGAAGTGACAGAAGATCACTGTAGCTAGAATGCAGAAGGAGTAAACAAGAAGTGACTTCTAAGCAACAGGAAGGGGTCGGTTAATGCAACAATGCTATGCTCACTGGAATGAGTTTGTAGGTATACATATATATATTTTTCCATTTAAAGGGAAGAAGCTGACAGATTCTATGTACAGAAGTGATGTGTCTCAAAAACAGCAATCCGGCTGCAGTGTGGGGAGTGGTCTTAAAGAGTACAGAGGACTCAGTGACAAGATCTGTTGCACAGTGTTAGAGAAGCATAACATCACTCCTAAATCCACATGGCTGGGTGTCGGGCTCGAGATATTAAGAAACATTATGCTTCCCTTTTTCATCTTGTTGGATCCTATTATCAGCAACCTGATGGGTATGGCTCAGACACCTATACGGACACCACCTAAAGCCAGCCCTGGAAATGGGGGACAGTTAGCTTTTCTAAAAGGTTTCTGTATACCTTGCTTTATGCCATTTCATGTTCCAGGGAGTTACAGACATGTCTGCTCTCAGAAAGGCAAATATTGAAGGGATTATAAACTAAAGCACAGGGACAAGCATAGTGTTTTTTTTTTTTTTTTAATCTCCAACCTAGACTCATGCAAAGGAGATAAAGATTCATTATCATTATCATAATAGTGTCTTCCTATTGCATGACATATTCATATTGTTGCTCTTTTCTCTTATTTATAATGGAAAACATGAATTATTATTCACTTACATTTCTAAGATCAGGAAGAATGTTATCAATTATGTTATGGGTGTCTGCAAGTATATGACTGTCCGCCTAGAGATACTTAAATTAAAAAGGCAGACACCCTTCTTACTCAAGGGCCCTCATACCAATTTGCATGACGATTAAATAGCTTTTTAATTGCCGTTAAATTATACCAGCTAAACTGTGATTTCATGCAAATATTAAGCTGTAATGACATACAGTGAATCATTTACTAAGATTTAGAACTTAGAACAAAGAGAGACAATTAATTCTAATCCTCAGATTCCACTAAACTATGTGTCACTGGGCTTTTATGAATGTGGCCTGATTGCTCTGTTATCATTTATAAATTATACAAAGATTATGTGACACATTGGGGGGAAAAAACTTGGCAGCAATCACTCTTTTGGAGCCATCTGTATTGAAAACTCTCAGGGATTTCCTTCTGTTGATCTTTTTCTTCAAAGGAAACAAGTAATTCACACAGGAAGAAAGCAATCTCCACACTGCACTCTCAGGACCAACCTCACAAGAAAAGGACAACTATCCTAATTTGCAACTAGCTGTTTTTCAAGACCCTCATGCAATAAACTTGAATAAAAACTACAATCTCATTTCTATTAGTTTAAGAACACAGTTTCCGTCTTCCTTTGGCTTCACTTTGGATGTCCCCTTTACACAGTTAAGTCACAGAGCTCATAGTAAACTTATGAAAAGTGGTGGCAGGGCTGTCCAGCCCCTTCCCAGAAAAGCATCTGGCCTTACAACCCCCATCTTCCTCTCAGAGTGGCGGACGCCAAGTGGGCTACAATGTTTTAAAGTTCATTTTCATTTTTTTTTATGCAAAATGTTTTAAACAGAACTATATTTCTCAAAATGCATCCCATTATCTCTAATCCCTTGAGATAAAACACAAAAAATGAGCTCAGTGCTCAAATTAAGATTCCTCTGGCAGATTGATGCTGACACAAAAGAAACACAATTTCCTTCCCTTTGCTGAATCTAACATTTCCCAAACAGTTATTTATAAAATATTATTTTCAAAGAAGCATTTGAAGGAAAACTAGCGTTCTGCTGAACACTCTTTAAATAAAGGCTGACGTTGAAGGAGAACAAACTTAGGGGTCACATTTCAGCTACTACATACACTGCTGTAGACATCATATTTTATGTTTATAATTATGGGAGTATATTAACTTGTAAATAAGCAGTGATCTTTTTCATATTAATTGAAGAATGATTATTAATTCACCTATTAACTCTATAGCTAATTGTGGTTTATAGATACATTTTTAACCTTAAGAACAATGAAAATTTGATTCAAGTAACTGAGGATATCAAATCATGAAAGGCTATAGCCTATTAAACTGTATTTTCCCATTCTTAAATTACTACCTGACAATAATTTAAATGTGTCTGCTAATTAAATGACTACCAAGATGCAATGATATGGTTTCCTAATATAAAACATATTCACATCTGAGTTTATGGATGAGAGAAAATGGTTTTGTGTTTACCAGTGTCAGAGAACATTAAAGATATAGTGAATCGTCTAGAGATGTTTTGGTAAATGCTTTTGCAAAGGAGTAAATTATATGAATAAATGAAAAAGTACGTCTCTGGACTTTCATAATGTACTAAAAATATCAGCTGTCAGATCTGCATATAGACATAATTTAAAACTCTAAAAGCCATTTCATTTTTTCCACTATCACTATCAATTTTAACTTTATAGTTATATTATTAACTTTATAGCAGTATTATTCCTATATAATCTTTGAAAAAGGTACTTAGTGGAGCCCTGTTAACAAAATTTTGTATTTGTATTCATATCTAAACTACTTATCTATTGATAAGACTTATTCATAAAATGTTTTTATATTTGGAAATAGACGATGAAACGGACTTCAACCTCACCACAGGGAAAGAATTAAATCAGTTTATTCAGAGAAAGAAATGAGGCCTAGGAAAATTTTGTAATTATGTCAAGGTCACAAAATTCATTAGTGGTATGATGATAACCTAAGTCTTTTTCATGTTTAAGTTTTTTTTTTTTCACTCTATTACAATGTATTCATCAATAAATAGAAAAAATACCTACATTTTATTGGGTTTTGCTGAGAGAGTACTGTCAAATATAAATTTTCAAAACACAGAGAATAGAGAGCAATTTATTGCCTTCCTACAACAAATTTCTTTTAATAATATTCCTTAAAGCATTTAAAAATAATTTATTTATAGAAGGACAATTGAAAGTTAAATCTTCAAGATAAATATTGCTCAAAATAACATGTGCACTTAAAATCCTTTGAATTCTACATATTCTTATTTTCTTCAGTATTATTGCACTTACTTCAGTAACTAAATTGCTGTCTAAAATTAAGACTTGTTATCACTTATGTTTTCACAATACTACAAATAACCACTTAAGATAACTCTTGTTATATTTTCCCTGAATTCTAAAACTCGTAGTTAAAGGAAATAAAAATAATTAAAAAATAACTCTAATAGTCTAAATACCATTCACTTCCAGAATAATATCTAAAGCTCTCAACCTCGTCTACATTTGTCTTTACAACTAGGCCCATCCCTCAGCCTCTTTCTCCTTTTAGTCACATCTCAAGGCCTTTGGACAAATTGTTTCTTTACCTTTTTTGTTCTGTGGAAAATTCCTACTCATCCTTCATATTCTGATTTAGGTGTTTCTCCCTTTGTGATACCTTCCTTCTGTCCTTGGGCAGAACTGAATACTTTTATACAATGTAGGCATGATTTAAAAAAAAACAGCATTATTTAGCACTTTCTTTGTTCCAAGGAATATACTTGATATTTCATGATTTATTTCTTTCAATTATCACAACAAACAACCTGTAAGACAGTTATTAATACCCCGATTTTATAGAAAAGGTGACTAATGCTTACCAAATGTATATATTGCACTGAAATATGTATATTCATGTATATAAGTCTATTCTAGTCTAGTCCGATACAAAGGTGACATATTCTTTAACTAAGGGCATGAATAGAAGGCATGGTTTTCTGCAATCTTACAAGAATGGTCTTTTACTGAGTGCAAATTTTGAAAAATATTGGGAAAGCAGTGTGTTCAAGGCTATAATCTTTGCAAGAATCAGGTGTTGCTAATTCAAGATGTTACTTGAAAATCACTTAAGTAGTGGAAAGGACTGTTTATATTATGAAAACATTAAATATAAAATAATAGATATTAATATGTATTAACTAATAAAAATTCAGCAAAATGGACAGCCACCCATATCTCTATTCATTGGGATGGAATAAAAAGCTTCTTTTTATTATTTAGAGATATTTGAAACTTGAAAAGTAAGCATTTGTGGCTCTAGATTTCTATTCTATAGAGTATGGACATAATTTTACCATGGAAAATTTTCAGAAAATAGCTGTCAACTATTTTCATCAATGCAGAAAAGAATATTAGATATAAACCCATAGAATAACTAGTTCTAACAATTATCAAAATATGCAATAGCTGTGCAGGGCAAAGGTTAAAGGACAAGACCACATTCATAATAATAAAAGCACACTAAAACACAAACGAAATCATGAGGAACCTGAGTTTGAGTGTTTTGAGTTAAAAATCATCCAGTTTCCCTCAATATCATGAAGAAATCTTGCATATCTGTATACAATCCTTTCTGTGTTTCAGTCGGGTATTTTTAATTAAACACTCATTAGAAGTTAAAAAAAAAAGAGAAATATGATGAGTCTAACCTATGTCATATTTTGGGAGGGAAAAGCTAAATAATAAATAAATAGATTAAAGCATATTAATAAATATTTCTCAAAAAGCATAACATTGCAGGGGTAATTATGAATGTTGTATTTCCAATTATGGATGATTTGTGGTCACTGGTCTGTTGTGTACAAGTAGATGATATTAAATGGGACAATCCTCTCTGAGTTCCAATTGTTGATGCCAAGAATAGATCTGCTCTGGCAGATCTGGCAGCAAGTGGTAACTCAATTCTTCAGCATCAGCAGAGTAACCACTCAATATCTCTTCCTATGAAGGAAACTCTCCCAGGTAATTTGGTAAAAACAATCTTGCCTGAAATAAAAATTAAAATATTTATGTTTTAGGAAACTTCATAAGCTCAAGCAACATCTTACATTAGTGATCTGTACTAGGGAAACAGATTCATTACATATAGGTGTCTATTCTGGAATATAAGGATCATTTTAATTTTAAAAATATATCATTGCAATACACAAAGTAAATATTTAGCTATTTTCTATAATGAGAACAAGTATAGAATATAGTACAGCCTGCTAGAGGTAATAAATACATCTTTGCAGTGTCTCCCTTTCTGGCTTCTGCAAAATCATGGCTGAAACAACTGTGTTTGCAATCAGCCACCTAAGCAATCAGTTGTGGCTTTTGTTTTCCAATAGTGAGATGGAAAAGCAAGGTACTAGAGTGTTTTTTCCATACAAAAGAACCTTAGCAGAAAAAGAGAGGGAGGGAACGGGAGACAGAGGAGGAGGAGAGAGAGAAAAACACAAAGAGATTGGATAAAAAAGAAAAGACATCAAACAGAGCAGGGGTATCTGGAGCATCCTGTATTCACCCAGAGTAGGGGACCTGAGAAGGGCAGCTGAAATGGGGAAGAACACACCTTTCCTGCTGCATCTAAACACAGTATTTTACTACTCAAAATAAGGTTGAGAAAATAATGACTTTCTTAAGTGGCCAATTATTCCAGAAATAAAGAAGCCATATTTTACAATGTTAATCTTAGAGCAAAAATAAATTCAACTTTTATACTTTCATTCCAATCATTGCCACTGTATATGAAATACAATGAAAAAAAAAAAAGACATGAAGTTTGCCTACATATTGAGAAAAATTGGGAGAAATTGTTTTTCACTCAAGGTACCTGAGTACATATTTAGATGACCAAGAAAAGTGAAATCCTTAATGATGTACATGAGAAGTACCTGTATATAAGGCTTACATTTTACATTTTGAACTTCTCTAAGTAGGCAGCACAAATGCTTGTTGAATGTGTTAATCTTCCAGCACCTGTTCAGTAATTAAAATAAAATCTTCCTTGTGATTTAAACACATGAGAAACATCAAAGTGAAAATGTTACGACTGGAATTACATTTGTCTATGCATCCATATATTAGATTCTCACTTTATTTCTTTGTCTTTTCTTGTTCTCTGCCTTCTAGCTCAACAAGTACCTTCTTAGTAACTGTTATAGTCCTTTGTTTCTCGAACCTTAGAGAACATTTTCTCCTTCTGTCCTAGAAAAGACTTATAGACAGTTATTTTGATAACAGACTTCTTGGCAAGCAGCATGGTCTCTTGTGCTTCAAAATGACCTAAGAGGCAGCCCTAATTGATCAATATGTGATATTATGGAGTATCCTCCATGGCTCATCCTTTAAAGCATAGAACATACATTAATGAATCACCTGAGAAATTAAGTTAAGAATCTATGAAGTAGATTAAGATAACAGAGAAAACACTTTAGAATTTCATTTCAAATTTATTATTCCTAATTTCTCCTACATACTTTGCAGTTCATGTAAAAGATACACAACAAATGTCTTAAAGATCAAGAATGTCCAAACTTAGAAGTTATCACTGGATATAAGGACCATTTGAGAGATCCTAGTATAGTTAAAATTAGACATGGAAAAACAGGCCAGGGCTGAACTTTGGATGCCCTTGGATTGACTCTCATAATTTTGGCAAAAAGGTGCTGGGCTTTGAAAGATTTTAGGCATAGGAAAGAGTAAAATAATAAAGATCTTGTTTTTATTTAAAAATAATATTTTTGAATAGTTTAGAATATTTGGAGGGATAGAAGATCAAAGGAAGGAGACTTGCAAAAATATTATTATATTAGCCCAAGTGAGAGTTGATGGTCTTATCAAAAAGGAAAGGACTAGGAGTTTATAAGAAGGAATGGACAGAAGAAATACTAAAAAGTAACACTGACAAGATTTGTGACTACTGAGAAACATCAAGGGTAGGGACAGGGTTATGAGTCCCTTGCTTGGAAGTATGGGTAGATAAGGATACACATGATAAAGAAATAAGCTGAGGTGAACGAGAAGGCTGAGCTATGAAGTAATAAAAGTGATTTTCAAAGATGAGGTAAAATTATTAGTTGATTTGTTCTTCAAATATTTATTTTGTGCCCAGTACTTGCATGGTATCATTATTAGTGCTGGAGAGAAAGTAAAAAAAGAACATTCATGATCCACTTGGAATCTACTATAGGCAGAATGAAAATAAACAAGGAAGTGAGGGTACAAATAAATCAGATATTTCCTAAGAGTGACATAGGCATAAAAAATAAAATATATGATATAAAAAGAGTAACTGGGAGGGATTCTACTTTTGAGCAGGTGGTCAGAAAATACTTGGCTGATTGACATTGGAGCCTGGCAATAAGAAACCACGATAGAGGACCTAAAGAAAGAGAATTTCAAGTACAGAAAATTTTAGCATTAAAGATGGGAAGAGTGCAGCATCATGGAAGTCCATGAATTTAACAACAAAGGAGAGTATGGTGTGATACAAGATTGGAGATATAGGCAGGTTTCTCTGGAACACACAGGTTGTCAGATCCCACAATGAGATGGCAAGGTGACTTTGGACTTTAGAGAGAAGACTGGGTTATGAATAAAAAACACAGGCATCATCTCTTTATAGGTGTTATTTGAAGCCATGAAATTAAGAACATGTCATAAGAACAGAAAGCTAAGAAAGGAGTATGAGAAAAATTAACATTTATCATTGAAAAAGCAAGAAAGATCCAGAAAAAACATCTACTTCTGCTTAATCGACTATGCCAAAACCTTTGACAGTATGGATCACAATAAACTGTGAAAATTCTGAAAGAGATGGGAATACCAGACCACCTGACCAGTCTCTTGAGAAATCTGTATGCAGGTCAGGAAGCAATAGTTAGAACTGTACATGGAATAACAGACTGGGTTGAATGAAGCACAAGCTGGAATCAAGACTGCCGGGATAAATATCAATAACCTCAGATATGCAGATGACACCACCCTTATAGCAGAAAGTGAAGAAGAACTAAAGAGCCTCTTTATGAAAGTGAAAGAGGAGAGTTGAGAAAGTTGGCTTAAAGCTCAACATCCAGAAAACTAAGTTCATGGCATCTGGTCCCATCACTTCATGGAAAATAGATGGCGAAACAGTGGCTGACTTTATTTTTCTGGGCTCCGAAATCACTGCAGATGGTGACTGCAGCCATGAAATTAAAAGACACTTATTCCTTGGAAGGAAAGTTATTACCACCCTAGACAGCATATTAAAAAGCAGAGATATTACTTTACCAACAAAGGTCCGTCTAAGCAAGGCTATGGTTTTTCCAGTAGTCATGTATGAATGTGAGTGTTGGACTATAAAGAAAGCTGAGCACTGAAGAATTGATGCTTTTGAGCTGTGGTGTTGGAGAATACTCTTGAGAGTCCCTTGGACTGCAAGGAGATCCAACCAGTCCATCCTAAAGGATATCAGTCCTGGGTGTTCATTGGAAGGACTGATGGTGAAGCTGAAACTCCAATACTCTGGCCACCTGATGCAGAGAGCTGACTCCTTTGAAAAGACCCTGATGCTGGTAAAGATTGAGGGCAGGAGGAGAAGGGGACGACAGAGGATGAGATGGTTGGATGCCATCAGCGACTCAATGAACAGGAGTTTGGGTAAACTCTGGGAGTTGGTGATGGACAGGGAGGCCTGGTGTGCTGCAGCTCATGGGTTCGCAAAGACTCAGACACGACTGAGCAACTGAACTGAACTGAACAGGTGAGCAAAAGAAGAGAAACCATCCATGCCAACACATACAAGGTTCAGAAAATTAAGAGGGTGAAGGGGAGATTGCAGAGTCTTAGAATAAAAGAGAACAAATATTTTCAAGAAAAAGGAAGAGACCAACAGAGTTAAACGTCATGAATTATAAGACAAAATGTTTCTAACACAATATGGCAAATTAGATCATTGGTCAATTTTTCTTACATAGTTTACTTGAAGAGATTACAGTAGGGTGAAGAGCAAAATTCTGAATGCAGTAGAGTAAAAAGTAAATTAAAAGTGTGTGAAGAAGTAAGTTTAGCCAGTGAAGACTGGTTTTCCAAGTACTTGCTTTGGGAGAAAAATTCTTGGGCTGGGAATATTTTTTAATGACAGAAGTTGGAGTATAGTTATAGGTTAAAGATGGTTAGTGGAAACAAAACGGCAAAGATGAAATTAACAACAGTAGCCCAACTCAATAGACTTAAGGATTAGATCATCCCCTATAATCAATATTTGAAGAATTAGTTTTGATTAAGAGACATCTTTGTTTTTTTTTTTATCTGTAGCCATCCAAAGCACCCAAAAATCTTTATGTGTATACCTTACCAAAGAAGAAATACTGATGGCAAATAAGTGTATGAAAAGATGTCCCACATCATATTATCAAGAAAATGCAAATCTAAACAACAGTGAGGTGCCACTACATAACTATCAGAGATAGTCAAAATCCAGAACACTGATAACTGATAACAATAACTGCAGATGAGGATGTGGAGCAACAGGAACTCTCATTTACAGAGGGATGCAAAATAGTACAGTTTTTTGGTTTCTTACAAAATTAAACATATGCTTATTATATGATTCAGCAATTACACTCCTAGGTATTTACTCAAAGGTGTTGAAAATGTATGTCCATATAAAAACCTACACATGAATGTTTATAACACTTTATCCATAACTGCTGAAACTGGGAAATAATCAGGCTGTCCTTTAGTAGGTAAATGGATAAATAAACTGTGGTATATCTAGACAATGGGATATTATTTAACACTTAAAACAGATGTGCTATCCAGCCATGAAAAAACACGGAAGAATCTTAACTGTATGTTAGTAAGTCAAAGAAGCCAATTTGAAATCTTCTACTGTATCATTCTAATTATAACATACACACACACACACACACACAGTTATAGATAAAGACACAATACAAAAATAAATGGTTGCCATAGGTTGGTGGGAGTAAGGGATGAATATGTGCCCCGAAGATTTTAAGGCAGTGAAAATCCTGTGGATGATAATATAATGACTGATACATGTCATTACACATTTCTCAAAACCAAAGAATATAGAACACCAACAGTGAACCCTGGGGTAAACTATGGACTTTGGGTGGCAATGATATGCTAATATAGGTGCACCAAATATAACAAGGTACCATTGTGGTGAAGGATATTGATACTGGGGAGAGCTGTGCTTGTCTGGGTGTGGGGAGCGAAGTATATGGGAAATATCCACACTTTCTCTTAATTCTGTTATTAATCTAGAATTGCTCTAAAAATGAAAATATTTATGTAACTGTATCGTATATATGTCTCGAGATTACGGAATGCAAAACGATACCTATTTACAGGGCAGGGACAGAGATGCAGACATAGAGGATGGTCCCGTGGACACGGCCGGGGAAGGAGAGGGTGGGAAAATTAGGAGTAGCGCGGACATATATACACCACCGTGAGTAAACAGGCAGCGAGTGGGAAGCTGCTGCAGAATAAAGGATGTCCGGCCAGGTGCTCTGTGATGACCTACGGGGTGGGTGGGAGGGAGGCTAGGTGTACACACACACACACACACACACACACACACACACACACACACACTTATGGCTGATTTACTTTGCTATATGGCAGAAATCAAAAACATTGTAAAGCAATTATCCTCCAATTAAAAATTTAAGAGTAAAAGATAAAAAGATGCCCAACTCTATTGAAAATCCAAAGAAATTATAAAACTCTTAAGGGTAAAAGCACATTCTGTGTTGTACCAGAAACTTTAGGGGTTGCTGTTGTTTTGAAATCAGTGCTAAGAAGCAGGGGAAGGTCTCTTCAGGTCCTGAAAATCCTGTGAGCCTTATGATTACAGGCAACACCTACCGAGGAATTCTTTCCCTACTAGGGAATTTACTAGCCAAATGTGTTGGTTATTCATTTTAAATATTTCGGTTCTCCATGTTATTTTAAATTCAAATATTGAAATTTTCCCTGCCAATGATACCAAGTTGAAAAAAAAAGAATGCCTCCTCTTAAAGGTCTGGAAGATTCTCTGAAAGCATGGTTTCAACTGTTTACCTGACATAAATTCTGACTCTTAGATAACATTATTGGAATAAAGGTGATTCAAGAATGGCTAATTCAGAGACACACAATCTATAAGTTAAGTGAGCTTCCAGCTACTAAAAATCTATTAGAATTTGGCTATTTTTTTTTTTTTTTTTTGTAGTTAGTGAAAAATGGAAAGGTTAGCTGCTTTTTTGACCATTGGCCTCAAAAGTCCTGCATCTTGGTGCAGTTAGTCTGGTCCTTTTAAATCTAACTGTTCCATGACCTCCTGGCTTGTCTTTTTCCTTGGCTTTTCATTTTTCTTCCCTAACAATCTAATCTCTCAATCATAGGAAGTATGACGCCTTGGAGTTAATAATCTTTGCTTTTTCTGCATATATTATAATAATTGCTAGGGTCTCTCACCTAGTCAGAGTACAATTCAAAAAATATTTTATTTATATCAGATATCCATAGAGTTAGAGGACTTAATATATTTTATGTAAAAGTCTTATAAGTTCAGAACATTTCTTTCAATTTGTAGGAATTCAGATGGTAGGAGTTGTGAGCCCAGAATAATATTACCAATATAAAGTATTTAATAGCTTGAACACCAACTTATCAAAAATTATTTCAAAATGAATTGAGAACAGCTTTACGTAGCAGCTGCTGTGGGCTAGGCATAGGGATTGAACCCCGATCTTTGGCAAGTCTCCTACATTGACAGTAGGATTATTCACCACAGAGCCAGCAGGGAAGCCCAGGTATTATTCTTAGCACTTTTCAAATAATAACTTATTTAATCATAATAAATAACAACAGAATGAGGTAGGCATTGTTATCACTAAGAATGGTGCAACAGAGGTTAAAAGGTTAAATAATTTGCCCAAACCTATAAAGCTAGTAAGTACCTGTAAGACACATGCTCACCAGCCCAAAACCAATGGATGGACTTGTAGACATGAAGTACAGCGAAAGCGAGAGTTTTTAACTAAGGTCTTGAAAGATCCAGTGTCTGGTGGGTAGGCACACCCAGAGCGATTACAACAAGGAATTTATTCCCTAACTCACAGGTTTCCACCCTCCCCCCAACCAGTTCCTCATTGGCTGTATACCATGCGGCATACAATTTTCCCGGACTTCGCCTAAGTTTCATTATTTCCTTATAGGGTACCCTTCCTTCTCCCTTCCCAACTTACACCCTCATTTTTCAACAAAGGCTTTCTTGCTAGTATCCCTTCACCCCAAATCCTGTTTGCTTAGGGACCCTCCAGGTGCCACTGAACTGTGTCAAGTCTGCAAGTCATTAGTCACGTTTAGAGGCAGGGCACAGAAAATGGCTGGAGTCCTATCTCTTTAGGATCCAGTCTGATCTCTCTCCCCAACCCTAACTTTATCTAAAGAATCCAGGCCTCAACTTTCTCCTGTTCCCAAGTTGAGCTACTTCAGAACTAGTTACTTTGTCTTGAAAATTGACCACTCCAAGTTTATGTTTTTTACAGTACCAAAGCCAAGATTCACACTCAGATACTCTGACTCTAAAAGATGGTGAATTTACTAGTACACCATTGAATTTACTAGTACACTAAGTTTTGGCTAAAATTAAGATAAAGATGTATTCAAGAAAATAGCAGAGAGAAGCCTTGAGAAAGGAGTTTCCTGTGGCTCGAATTCAGGAGAGCAGGCAAAACTTTTTACCTTTGTTTGAGTTTCTGTTTTAATCCCTCCCGCAATGCAGCATGCTGTTTGTTCCCTGTCAAAGCTTTGCCCAATGATGACCAAAAGTATGCTTCCACTTAGTATAGCTAAAGCAGTTTAACACAACTGTAAACATAATTTACAATATCAAATATATATATATAAAGTTTTTCTTTAGAAGAGAGAAAAATTCAAGAAACTTACAGTGTTAAGTTAGTAAGTATACATATTAGATTCAACAATGACTGAAGTTTGTAGATCTTATTGTATACCATATTTATCTCCTTAATATAGTCTCACTCCATAGAATTAAACCTCCCCAACTCCCTACCCTGCCCCCTCACTGATGGGAAACAATGTATTCCCTCACTTTGTCAATCCATCTATCTATGGCCTTCTAAGGGCTTCCCTAATGGCTCAGGTGGTAGAGAAGCTGGCTGCAATGCAGGAGACATGGATTCGACCCCTGGGTCTGGAAGATCCCCTGGAGAAGGGAATGTATTCTTGCCTGACAAGTCCCATGGACAGGGGAGCCTGGCAGACTACACTCCTCAGGGTCTCAGAGTTGGACACAAGAGAGCAACTAACATTCTTTTTACAAGAAAATAAAAAGAGCAGATTCCCTTCTATCACTCACCTAGGCATCAACTTAGTTTCGGATGTAGGTTATTAGGGATAGAACTGTAACCACCTGAAACACCACCACCTACATATACATACATACATACATAATACAAATATTGACCAGTAGTAGAAATATTTTCCTGTTCAAAACTATTTCCACAATTAGGTAAGAAGTGATATTGAGAATTTCCCTTTTCCTACTTATAAGCTTAGAATATGTTCCTAGAAAAAAAGTCTAGTTAACAATTTCTCATGCTGTATTTTTCTGAAGAAAGCAGTTAGTATTTATAGTCACAGAGCAAAAATTACATCTACTAATAAATGTGTTGTATTTTTAAGTGTATTCTATAAAAAAAATTTTATAAGATTGTAGTAATGCACACAAATCTACAAATTGCATCATTTAAAAGAAATATAACATATCCATTGTCTCTGAGGAATATGTGGCATTACATATTTTTAATCCATTTCAGCCCCTGTGAAATTACATAAGATAAGCAACATCGTGGCACCAACTCATCAAGAAGGGTAAAATTTCACTATATCTTATTTATGTATTTAACAAGACTTTTATAACTAAGAGGTGACATTTTACTTTTGCATAGCTTAGCAATGCATTAATATCAATATATTCACTTTTATTTTTAAAGTGTACAGATAATTTATGATACTTTAATAATAGGAGAATATTACTAATTTAAAATTCTTGGGGCATGCATTAAAATGACCTTCACATTTAGATTTAATATTCTGTTGGTTTCAAATCAACAATGGGAGAAAAAGTGAGAGGTGAAATGTGGACAAACTCAAAAATATCTTCCTCTGGAGACAAATGTCAAGTAAAATTTGAATTTTCCTGTATAACATTAGCGCAGTGACTTTCAAAGTTCCATGCTGAAGCTCCCCCGACACAGCAAACTTGATGACCCTAAAGTGATGAGACTTTAAATGTTCAAGAGTGAAAGCAAATAATACAACTTTTGCTTATAAATCCTTAAAAAAAACTTTAGCTGCTTTGATTTCCTAAGGACAAACTATGCCTAAGAAAAACTTGCCAGACCTCCAAACCAGGGCTGCTGGTTGCATGCCAGGAATCAATGTGATTTTTGAGGAAAAAATACATTCTCTGTAAGCAGCTGAAAAATAATTATTCTAAGAAAGAGAAACTTTTCCTTGACTGTTATCAAAGACGAGCAACACTGATGACACAGAATTTTGTATATTCACTTCTTTTAAAAAAAAATTTAGAATAAAGAGACCAAAAGAATTGGAGATAAAACTTTCAAATGCAAAATGGACAGACTTACTGGTACATGCCATGGAAGGTGGGTCTTTTTCAGCTCGAAAGTAACCCTTTTCACACTGACAGACAGAAGTCGCTTCCAGGTAGGTTAAACTGTGTGGAGGACACTTAGAACATTTTGTGTTGCCAGCAAATGCTTTATAGAATCCTGGTCTGCAAGCTGTGAACACAGGAGAAACAATTTTTTAAAATTATTGTTAAAATTATTTTATTTGCATATGTACAACACATTTTAAATTACATACTTTGGAATTCAGTTTACACATACACAGAAAAGTCAATACATGATAATATTAACGAACGAAATAGTTATTCAAAATTAAGTTATACAATGGGGAATCATATTATATTCAACTACCTGATCATATTATTACCTCAGCTTTTTGTAATTGCCACAAGCTAGACATGGGCTTTAGTCTTCTTATATGCACAATTCTTAGCATATTTTGAATGTATAGTTATTATAGATGCCTGAAAACTTAAATGAGTGAATGAATAATAATTAATTCACTGACCTCTAAGATGAGGTTATTTTGTAAATGGAATGAGCATTCTATTATCTTTTAGTCAGTAGTTTTAGGTTTTGTTTGTATTTCTGTTAAAAATGGGGTATCAGTACCTAAATCTTCAGAACTTTTAAATTATTTTCTTATGTATCCCTTCTTTCGCTATCACTTCCTTTTTCCTTTTATAGAGTATATAAATTTCATTTCCAAAGAAAAACAAACCACCAAAAATAGGAAAGTTTCCCAACATTATGTCAATACTGCAGAAAGAAAGTTTAGTATTATTTGACTCAGTGGTTTCTAATGTTTTCTTTTAGGAGAAGTTATTTAGATATAGATGTTCAGGTTAAACATTCAGTGTGGTATCTATTTCTATATTCAAAACATTCATGCTTTTGAATATAACATGCATCTAACATTTTATAACATAACATATATGCTTTTTGCATGGAGATTTACTTTAAATCCCATTTAGAAATTTTGCTTATTCCTTTTATTCCTTCTTTCTTCTTCAAGTATTATTGTCCTAAAATGCCAACACACTGTTGTGTAGATGTATGTTTACATATGTATGAACAGAAGGATTTCATACTGTTGATTTCTCAATACTGAGATAATATCAATAAACTTTAGATTATTTTTTATCAATTATCAACTATAGCATGACAATTTCTCCATGTCAATGGTTGTAATTCACTGTAATATATCTGCAGTATTTGTATCAACAATCTCCTACTTGAAAGAGATACTTTATAAACTATGCTGCAGTAAATGTCCCCATGTTGATACTTTCATTTCAGTTCCTAAGAGTAGGAATTCTGGGCCAGGGCATGTGTATTATTTAACACTTATTTCTATGTTACATTTCTAAGCATATTTCAAAAGCTCAAAAAAATGTAAGTGAGCACCCTAATCTTCCCCCCACTATTCCTATCATTAATGTCAGTTACTCCTTTACCTTCTGACAACATATGGAATTAAATATTGCTGCTGCAGTTGAAGCTTCCTAAATCCCACTAATAATGCACATTTTTTCGTATTTTTATTGGTCATTTGGTTATGAATTGTCTTTTATATCCTTTGTTTTCTACCGGTTGCTTGTATTTTATTAACTTATAAGCAGCATTTATTAGCAATATCAATGTCATGTCTGTCATTTTAAAAAGACTTTTTTGATGTGGACTATTCTTAAAATCTTTATTGAATTTGCTACAATATTGCTTCTGTTTTACATTTTTGGTTGCAAGGCATGTAGGATCTGAGCTCCCTAACCTAAGACTGAACCAAAAACCTCTACTTTGGAAGACAAAGTCTTAACCACTGGATTGTCATGGAAGTCCCTGTCATTTTTGTTATATATATATGTGTGTGTGTGTGTGTATATGTATATATATATATATATATATAATCAATTTTCTAATGACATGCACATAAATGTCTCATTCACAATAGCTGGAAAACTATAAAATGGCATGAATTTAACCAATTAAGTGAAAAACCTTACAATGAAAATTACAATATTTTGATAAAGAAACTGAAGACAACACAAACATATAGAAAGACAACCCATATTCCTGTACTGCAATAATTTGCTAAAATGCCCATACTACCCAAACCAACTGTAGACTCAATGCAATCCCTATCAAAATTCCAATGGGATTCTTCACAGAAATATTGAAAACAATTCTAAAATTCATAGAGCCACAAAAGACCCAAACAGCCAAAGCAATTCTAAGAATAACAATGCTAAAGGCATAATGGTTCCTGATTTCAAACTATAATATAGAAAGTTCAGTCACTCAGTCGTGTCCGACTCTTTGCGACCCCATGGATTGTAGCCTACCAGGCTCCTCCATCCATGGGATTTTCCAGGCAAGAGTACTGAAGTGGGTTGCCATTTCCTTCTCCAGAGGATCTTCCCGACCCAGTGATTGAACCCGGGTCTCCCACATTGTAGGCAGACTCTTTACCATCTGAGCCACCAGGAAAGTTAACTATACTATAGCGTTATACAAACTGAAACAGTATAGTGTCAGTATAAAAATATATATACATAGACCACTGGATCAGAACAGAGAGCCCAGAAATAAACTCCCAAATAAATCACTAATATTTGACAAAGAAGCTAGGAATTCTCATTAGGGAAAGAATAGTCTCTTCAATAAACGCTGTAAGTAAAACTGGTTAACCACAGACAGAAAAGTGAAATTGGACCTGACTAGACACTACTCACAAAAATGAACTCAAAATGGATTAGAGACTAAAAAATAAGACCTGAAACTGTAAAACTTTTAGAAGAAAACATAGGGAAAGATCTTGATATTGGTCTTGGCAATGACTTAAAAAAAAAGAAAAAAACCTACAGCAGAAGCACCAGCAACAAAAGCAAGTAGCGCTACATCAAAGTAAAAAGCTTCAGCGCAGCAAAAGAAAGAAGCAAAAATAACGAACAGGCAACTGATAGAATGGGTCAAAAGATTTGAAAATAACATATCTGATAAACTGATAATATCTAAAGTACATAAAAAGCTCACATAATAATAATAAAAACAAAAATGTACAGCTAAAAAATAGGCAGAGGAACTGAATAGACATTTCTTTAAAGAAGACATACAAACGGCCAACAAGTACAGGAAAAGATGCTCAATACAACTAATCATCAGGGAAATGCAAATAAAACCAAAATGACATGTAGTCTTACAACTGTTAGAATGGCAGTTATCAAGAAGAGAAGAGATACATGATGGCAAGGAGGTAGAGAGCTGGTGGGAATGCAAGTTAGTGTAGCCAATATGGAAAACAGTATGGCTGTTTCTCAGAAAATTAAAAATAGACCTACCAAGTGACCCTGCAATCCTATTTCTGGGTACATATTCAAAGGAAATGAAAAGAGGGTATGAAAAATTTACCTCCACTACAGCATTATTACAGCATTATTCGCAATAGCCAAGATATGGAAAAAATCAGTCTCCGTCAATGGAGGAATGAAGAAAGAAGATACACAGTAATTCTATATTTTAGTTTATAGTGACACTACTATTTGGGGGGATTATTTGGTAGTATCTATGACAGAGGAACATGCACATTTCTTCTGGCAATGCCTCTCACTGGTATACACCCAACAGAATAGCACAAATTGAAAGTGGCTTCTCTCCCCCCACAGGCAGCCATACAAGTTCCATCGCTAAGGGAGCTATCACGTCTCCATTTGATTTTCATTTTCTGCAATTTTGCTGACATGCTGATCATTCTCATGTGATGTATTTTCTCCTCCCTTGCTTTGCCCTTGTTAGTGTAAACCTTCTATATTCTCTTACTCATTTTGGTGAAGTGTGCTGAGGGAGTGGAGATAAATAAATATGTTCAATCAACTATATTTTACAAAATTTACACTTCACTAAATTTCTAATCATATAATTGAAGTAAACACATTTAATTGAGAATAATCAAGTTACAAAATTATTGATGAGATATTTATGAAATGATTTTTTAAAATTTTCTGCTGTCATTTACTTACTGATAAAAGTATCATGAATGCTACAAAATAAAAACAATGTAATTTGGTAGCAGGGATCTATAAAATGAAAAATATATAAACATATAATGTGCAAAATATATATAGAATATGTAAAACATATAAATATATAATTACAAAATAATAAATAATCTAAGTTAATACACAGCCTCCTATTTAAAAAATACATTTATGATTTGATGAACTTGAAGTGGTTGCCTAAATAAAACAATAAAAGGTGGGCTATACAGTAAAAAGTACAAAACAATTTTCATAGAATAGCATGTATTAAAGGTTCATACAATGAGTATAGTTATGGAAATATCACTAATATTAATTTCATATAATTTCACTTATTGATACCTGAAATTTCAGAAAATTAAATTCTGAGTATTGATAGGAATACAGTTGAATAGTATTTCACGCACACACACACAGAGGTTTGTCTGCTAAAACAAAATCAAGAAACGTGTGACCTGTCCTACACATACTATATTTCAAAAATTGAATTGTTAAGCTGTATATTACTAGCAATGTTCTCAGGTTTTCTCTAGTATCAGAGAACTTTAAGACAACGGACCATGAGAAATCCAGGTTGGCATATCATGCTGTGCACTTCTCACCATCTGATGAAATATTCAATTGTGTATTGTCTGACAGGAACTAATATTAATATAATTGACTGCTTTTCCCTCATAGGTGCTCAGTAGTCTGTAAGTTTAGATAAACCTGAATGACTTATTAGTAAAATATGTGATGTGCACCATTTCTCAAACATTAGAACTCAGGAAATTTAATAAACTGGGATAGGCAGTCTCATTACTGTTTTCCTAGATATTACTCTGCAGTTATAAAAATTAAAATTTGCTGTCATGTAAGCGGAGAAGGCAGGGAAGATCAGATAATTGATAAAAAAGTAATAACAAAAGGAAAACCCCTAAAACTTAAGGGTAAATAAGCACAGATATTTTGAGTTTTTCAGAATAATCTATTAATAAATACTGAAGGAAAATGTCAAGACCAAATACAAGTCTACTAATAATAAAATGTGGATTATGCTTCAAGATAGTCAACCTAATTTTCCTTGCAGGGGAGCTACTATAAAGTCCTCATGAAGACAATATACATAAACTGTCCTGTTATGAATTCTAATTTCTTACTTCCACCAAAGAAATGTTTGAAGTGGACTTCCTCTTGAATCTGGGCACAGTACCACCCCACTTCCCCACCTCAGCAACTGTGAGGGCGCTGAAAAGTAAGTAGAAGCAGGCCTATTGGAGAGAGCCAAACTTCGGGGGACTGCCGAGCTGGTTATGAATTTGCCACTCTTTCCCCTCTCGCCTCCCTCTTTTCCCCGGTGCTTGGGCTGGAGCCTCAGCTGAGCAGACTAGAAACCTAGAAGTGACCACCAGGTCACAGAGCTCCAGCTCACCTTGTCTCTGCAAGTGGGAAATGGAATTCCTAACGCTCAGGAGAGAATTAGGAATATGGAAATCCCTTCCCTCTTTCTCTATCTCTTCTCCTGTTCTCACATGCCCAGACCTCAAGTAATTGTGTTATAGGTTGGTGGTGGTGGTCGGTAATGGGAGCTCACAGAAAACAAAATTCCCAAGAAGGAAAAACCTTCTTCTTCCTTCACTGAAGCTGTGGTTCTGAGAGGGTGGAGTCAACCTCCATTGCATTTCTTTTCCTCCTGTCCTCCTCTCCCTTGGTCCTGGATGAAGATCCCGTTGCAGAAGTGCACAGCAGAGTAGAACTAAGAATGCCCCAGCTAGCTTTCTAGACAAAGGACCTTGAAGAGGAGTTTGAGGGATTCGGAAAGTACTAGGAAGGACATGGAGTGACCAGAGTTTGGGACAGCAATCCCATATTTGTTTATGAACCTCTGGGCTTGTTCCCAAACTGCAGATACTTGAAACCAATTCTATTCAACATACCAAAGACTTTGAGAAATGAACCAAAAGACTATCACCCAGCTCTCAGACTAGAAGTTTTAAACTTTTGGCTAGGTAAAAGAGATGACATCAATCTAGAAGACAGACACTTCTTTTGTTTGTCTATGAGACACAAAAATTATATACAGGCATATATACTGCAAACCCACATAAGTTGCCTTTAACTAGCATCACGTGGATACACAGATCTTAGTTTTGCTTCCCACCATTTTTTCTCATTCACAGATTAATAATTTTTATTAAAAACAATTTTTAAACTGTGTTTTTATTTGAGAGATAAACAACTTTCAAGAACAGAGCATTACAAGGAAAATAATGTCAGAAATACTTCAATAGTCTGAGACTGATGACATGCGGAATTAAAATTCTAAAGCCATTTCTAGTATGAGAGTAAGGTAAGTGTTTTTATTTTGAAAGTTAAGATAAGGTGTGGAAGACGAAGGTTTATATTAGCAGTTTTTAGGATTAGACACCATTTCTATTTCTATACCAGTTTGAACAGAATCTAATAATGATAATGGCACAACATAAAAAGCTAACCACACTTTTTCCTAAAAATACATAGAGCTTTTTAAGTGTTCTAACATTCATTTTCTAATACTATTTTTATTTCATTTGGTGTTCCCAGGTGTATTTTAGTCAACCAAAATAAAGCCTGCCTGAATACTTCTTCCTTGCTATTCAGCAGTACTTTTAAAAACTGTGCCTACTGAGTCTATCATCTTATTTTCAAGTACTCGGAAATAAGATGCTGTTTAAAATTTTAGTCTTTTATCACAGATTCTCATTTCTATTTCACTATATTTTCTAGACATCCAGTAATATCAGTTTTCAACTTTTTCTGTCAATATTCCTTTTTTTGCATATTCCTTAAGTCAGAATAAATCTACTTTTCTGAGTAAGTAAAACCACTGTCAAAGAGAAAACACCCTGTGAGACACTGTATGATACCAGAGCAATAATAGCTATAGCAAAACCATTTATAATTATGGAGTGTTCAGAATAGGTCTGATGTTGTGCAAAACTCTTTCTATACATTTTTTATAATTCTATACATTTCTATATAATTTTCTATATGAAAATTAGTTACAAAGGATAATAAAGAATGTGACCTTTGGGACTACATTACATGACTTTGAGTTCTCCTGTATTTTACTAACCCTGTCCCTTCAGGCAGCTTATTTTTCTGTGCATCTTTTTTCTCATCTGTAAAATGGGGCACCTAGCTGAAAGGTTGATGTATTTAATGAATTGATACACATAGTAATCAGAAGGGTGCCTAGCATATCATTATGAAGATGAAGAAACTGAAATTAAGCAAAGCATAACAACTTGTTATGGCAGATTGTGTTTTGCAAAATTATCTCCAACAATACTTCTTACTCTACATTTCCTTCTGACAATGTCGATAGATACTCTGTCCCATTATAAAGCAGACGTTACTTGCTGACAAAAATCCATCCAGTCAAAGCTGTGGTTTTTCTAGTAGTCAAGTATGCATATGAGAGTTGGACCATAAAGAAAGCTGAGCACCAGAGAATTGATGCTTTTGAACTGTGGTGTTGGAGAAGACTCTTGAGAGTCCCTTGGACTGCAAGGAGATCCAACCAGTCCATCCTAAAGGAGATCAGTCCTGAATATTTATTGGAAGGACTTATGTCGAAGCTGAAACTCCAATACTTTGGCCACCTGATGAGAAATACTGATTCACTGGAAAAAACTCTGATTCCGGGAAAGGTCGAAGGCAGGAAGAGAAGGGGATGGCAGAGGATGAGATGGTTGGATGGCATCACTGACTCGATGGACTTAAGTTTGAGCAAACTCCGGGAGTTGGTGATGGACAGGGAAGACTGGCGTGCTGCAGTCCATGGGGTCGCAAAGAGTTGGGCACGACTGTGTGACTGTACTGACTGACTCTTCCCCATGAAGAGCTCAGGCTTATGTTTTTTCCTCTTAACCTGGGTGTATTTGTAATTACAGTGAGTTTCTAGGCAAAGCCATAAAAGGCGAAAGAGCCTCCGCCTGTTCCTTGTGGGATGGTTACTTTTAGAAGCTAGCCACCATGCCGAGGGGGAGGTCAAGCAGCCATGAAAAGGCCCAGGTGGAGGCCTTAGGCCTTTGGTGCACGCTGAGCTGAGCTCCCAGCCATCTGCCATCACCACCCTGTCAGCCAGGTTACTGGGCTTCCTGGGATGGAGATGCGCCAGGCCCCAGTAAAGCTGCCCCAGATAATGCGGCCTGAAACAGAGATGAACTGTCCTGCTGAATCTTGCCCAAATTTGTAAGTAAAAACAAATGCTTGTTGTTGTTTAAAGTCACTAAGTTTGGGGGACTTTCTTACAGATCTGAGAGCATTGGACACTAGCTGAAGGTCATATGGTGGAAGAAACAAAAATTAAAGCCTAGCCTATTCCTCTCTCTGAGTTCTCATCATAGAGTACATTATGCACCCATTGCATTTGGAACAGCATGCCTACTTTGTTATCTAGGGCGAGAAGACTGAACCACAGCTTTTAAAGGACAATCGGTGATGGTCTTTGGGTTATAA
The DNA here is from genome assembly GCF_963930625.1 of Muntiacus reevesi. Classification (NCBI taxonomy): domain Eukaryota; kingdom Metazoa; phylum Chordata; class Mammalia; order Artiodactyla; family Cervidae; genus Muntiacus; species Muntiacus reevesi. The sequence goes on from NC_089269.1 coordinate 14,265,567, forward strand.
ATAACTGCTGTACCCCAAAATACACTTCTGTGGGATTTAATTGACAGAGATAGTTTTAATTGATGGCTTTATGTTCTCTTGCAAACTTTCCATTTTGGTAAGAAGCAAAATAAATATAGCTTTATTCAGACCATTAGGAATAAAAATGTATCCCACAATGTTTTTTTTTCATAAAAAATGTTTTATGTACACATAACCCTTCATTTTATAGAAAAAGTAAGTGAGACATTTTATCTTTCACCATAGAATTGAAGAATAGACTCATCATAAAATGGCCTGTATGTGTGATTTCAACATTTTGATCAAACTCACTCATCACTGCTCTAAGTCTCATATACTCTGACACGTCAGTAAAGTTTGACAACCATATTTTCTGCTGGCTTAGCAACAAACTTACAATCCATTCTTCAATCTGACAATTGTGAATGTCCTGCTGTCATGTATTTATGGTATTTTTATAGATGAACAGCATAAAAAACTAATGCAAAAATTATTAAACAATATACTATAAATTTTTTACTAGCAAGAAGATAATTTCTTTTATAGAATTACTAAGCATATTGATATAATAATCACAATTTATTGTCCACTACAAATTGGTATTTTATAAACATTACTATATTTAACTCTTACAAAATATTCAGTGATGTAAATATTAATATTCTCATTGTACAAATGAAGAGACAAAGTCTGTAACAGTTGCTCCATGTCACAGAGACGATAGATGAACAAGTTAGGATTTGAAGACAGGGTTCTGATTCTTAAGTCTAAACTTTGGAACAATGCTCATTGCTATATAAAAATAAATGTGTATACAAAAACATGCACATACAAATATATACTATATATACATACTTTTACTCCCAGCAATATTTATATTTTTTCTCTTCCTCTGTAACCTACCATTGAACTTATCACCTGAATTCTGCATTTTGATATTTGCTATTTCTAGTTTGATATAAAAAGGCATGTCTTTTCCACTACATTGAAAATTACTTAAAAATAAGGTTTCTATGTATGGCATTGCACTGAGACAGTACTATAGGCAGAGTAGAGGATCAAACATAAGTGGTATGGATTATATATATATATATATAGATATATAATTAATACACTTATTAGTTGAAAATATGTGAGAATATTATAAAGTTTAGCAAAGGATAGCTTCAAAAATGTTTATCTGCTTTTCTTAAATATTACAAAGATAAAATACTATGACTTAAAATTTCTAAACTCTTTTGTTGAAACTATAACACCTTAAGTCAGAATTCAGACAGTATCACTTCCTATTTTCCATACAAACTTGAGATGATTACATTACATCATTGGCTGAATGGAAATTTGGGAATGGAAATTTCCAATGTATTTTCATCATATGTAGCTCTCCTTTTTATAGTTAGACTGCAGTACCTGAAATTCATAATGATATTTTGAATTTTAATTCATATTTAATATTGTAATTAATGTTTGTAAATTGTGCTACTGAAGTATAGTTCACTTATAACATATTAGTTTCAGGTGTACAATGGTTATTCAATATTTTTATAATCCATATAAAGTTAAGTACTGGCCATATTCACTGTACTATATTACGTCATTGCATTTAATTTTAAACCTAGTACTTTGCACTTCTTAATTCTCTTCCCTTACTTTTCCTGTCCTCCTTTTCCTCCCTCATCTGGTAACCACTTGTTCTCTGTAACCTGTTCTTGTTTTGTTATATTTTTTCATTTATTTTTTTAGATTCTACCTATAAGTGAAAACATTCAATATTTATCTTTCAATTTCAGTCTTCTTTCACTAAATGTTTTTACAAATGGTTAAATTTCATTCTTCTTAATGGCTGAGTAATATTTAGAACTGGACATGGAACAACAGACTGGTTCCAAATAGGAAAAGGAGTACGTCAAGGCTGTATATATTCACCCTGCTTATTTAAATTATATGCAGAGTACATCATGAGAAATGCTGCGCTGGAAGAAGCACAAGCTGGAATCAAGATTGCCGGGAGAAATATCAGTAACCTCAGATATGCAGATGACACCACCCTTATGGCAGAAAGTGAAGAGGAACTAAAAAGCTTCTTGATGAAAGTGAAGGAGGAGAGTGAGAAAGTTGACTTATAGCTCAACATTCAGAAAATGAAGATTATGGCATCGGGTCCCATCACTTCATGGGAAATAGATGGGCAGACAGCGGAAACAGTGTCAGACTATTTTTTTGGGCTCCAAAATCACTGCAGATGGTGATTGCAGCCATGAAATTAAAATATGCTTACTCCTTGGAAGGAAAATGATGACCAACCTAGATAGCATATTAAAAAGCAGAGACATTACTTTGCCAACAAAGGTTGGTCTAGTCAAGGCTATGGTTTTTCCAGTAGTCATGTATGGATGTAAGAGTTGAATGGTGAAGAAAGCTGAGCACCGAAGAATTGATGCTTTTGAACTGTGGTGTTGGAGGAGACTCTTGAGAGTCCCTCGAACTGCAAGGAGATCCAACCAGTCCCTTCTAAAGGAGATCAGTCCTGCGTGTTCATTGAAGGGATTGATGCTGAAGCTGAAACTCCAAATCTTTGGCCTCCTGGTGTGAAGAGGTGATTCATTGCAAAAGACCCTGATGCTGGGAGGGATTGCGAGCAGGAGAAGGGGAAAACAAAGGGTGAGACGGTTGGATGGCATCACTGACTCAATAAATATGACTTTGAGTAAACTCTGGGAGTTGGCGCTGGACAGGGAGGCCTGGCGTGCTGCGATTCATGGGGTCGCAAAGAGTCGGACACAACTGAGTGATTGAACTGAACTGATACATATATAGATATATATAATACCACATCTTTATCCATTCACCTATTGCTGGGGCTCCTCATATGTGGCTCAAAAGCCTTGCCCCCAAGGAAGGATGAATCCCTGACCCTGTGATGCCCCTTCTTCTTCTGAGTCATCCATGCAGGGTGCAGGCCTCCACTAGATGACTTCTGTCCCTTCTACTAGACTCCGCTTATTATTTTTTCCCCCTGTACAGCCTTAGTTGTAGAACTGTTGCTAATCTTCAGGTTATTCTCAGTGAATAGTCATAAAACCATCGGTGATCATTAGTTACACTCATTTCACCTGTAACCCACCTTTAGTAATCAAGGCCATTGTAATTCCTGCTACAAAAGACATGCAGATCCTCCACGTGACACGGAGCATAAATGATAAGATGTTTGCCTAAGTTGTTTTCCAGAACTTGGAGCCCTCCGTGTCTAGTTTGGCTGAGACCACTAACTTTTCAACTGGGCATGCACGAGTATTCTTTTGAATATGCAGAGGCCCGTGGCTTCCTTATGGCTGAACAGAACAGCAATTATCACTTTTTTTTTTAATCACCTTCCCCCACATGCCTTATGCCTCAGACCTCCTACTTCTTTATTCTTTACCCCATAAGAACACCAAGCCTTTGGCTTTCAGGAAGGTGGATTTGAGACCAGTTCTTATATTTCCTCACTTGGCTGCCTTGTGAATAAACTCTCTCTTTGGGGAAAACTCAGTTGTCCCAGAGTTTTGGCTTGCCGTGTACTAAACCAAATGACCCCTGTTTGGTAATATTTGCTCTATATATAGTCTTGATGTTTGCCGGGGGAGGTGAGCTCAGGTTCTTCCTACTGTTCGATCTTTATCCCTGCTTCTATTCCCATGCTTGTATGTTGAATAACAACTAATGGTGTACTGCATAGTACTTTATTCACTTCCTTTCTATTAATATTTTAAAATAACTTACAAAACCTTGGTTTACATTTCACTGAAATGTTCTGTAAATACTGAATTGAAGCACACTGGAACAGTATCTTCCATCTAGTATGAGTCAGTTCAGTCATGAATCGCAGCACGCCAGGCCTCCCTGTCCACCCCCAACTCCTGAAGTCCACCCAAACGCATGTCCGTCAAGTCGGTGATGCCATCCAACCATCTCATCCTCTGTGGTCCCTTTCTCCTCCTGCCCTCAATCTTTCCCAGCATCAGGGTCTTTTCAAATGAGTCAGCTCTTCGCATCAGGTGACCAATGTACTGGAGTTTCAGCTTCCGCATCAGTCCTTCCAATGAACACACAGGACTGATCTCTTAGGATGGACTGGTTGGATCTCCTTGCAGTCCAAGAACTCTCAAGAGGCTTCTCCAACAGAGTATCTATATTGATGCAGTATGGTTCGGATATGACAGATTCTTGAGGATCACAAGGATGCAGTCAAGGGTGAAATGTTGTATGCAGCAACAGAAGACACTCAAGATTCATAACTTGTGATGCACTGCTTTCAACAGCTCTATACGGCTGTTTGATCAGCAGAAACTAAGATGTACAGGTTTTACAGATGCACAGTTTTCATGTGTCTGATCAGAATATGGCTTCTTTATCTGGCTTATACCTAGTTCTACACAAGTAGAACCATTCCATATATTAATACTCTTGGCCAGAGCCTGAATTTCCCAGTGAGTATTTACACCCAGGCAGATCATGTATAAGATGGTGTTTGGATAATCCAATCTTCATGACAAACAGGAGTGGGCTATAAAACCAGTTACAACATTTCATGAACTTGTAATAAGTGTTTTTATTTGAAAACTAGGAACCGCAGAAGAACTTCTCTGTTACAGAGCTATAAATTCCATTAATCAGAAGCTGTGTACATGCAAAATTTTTGTGTAATTATTTTGTATAAATCGTTTTGTGTAAATCCTCTGTATACATAATTATAAGTATTTTAAACACAGTAAAGCAATTCTTAGCAGGCCTTCATTTATGCAACTCCAAACTCTAATTAATCTACTTTATACACTTACATGGGCTTCTCTGGTGGTTCAGATGATCAGATTTCCTTTAATTGCGACATTCTAGACACTAAGGTCAAAGAAGCTAGTGAACCAAATGACTGTACTATGAACACACACACATTTGTCTGTCTTTGCTCTCTGTTGCAAGTGCATATTACAATATGCCTCCATTATAGCAGTTTTTTTTTTTCCCCCAGTGGTTTGATTCCATGACCTAGTCATTAGTGTGTGAGTACTTGCAAGAATAAAATATATATGTGTTAAAATTCTCATCCTCTAACAAAGTACTTAGTACATATTGGGTGCTCAATAAATATTTGTTAAATAACTGATTAAATTAGTGGCCTTTGATATTCTTTGACTTATAATACCCAAATTTTAATATTACAAATTTATTAGTTTGTAATTAAATAGTTAATATTACAAAATTATTAGTATTCTGATATAGCTTCTTTAACAGGGCAGGAACATTTGCAAAGCACCTGGAATTAACATGATACTTTATTGCATCCCTTATTAAAGAAATATCATATTCAAGCACTATTTAGAAAATTTATCCTAAATTTAGTATGTGCTTTAATTTTGAAACCTGCAATTTTAGAACTCTTGCCTCAAACTGTCATGTTGATGAACATATTTAGCTTTCGTGTTTGACTGAATGTTTTAATTTAAATGCATATGTAATTTTCATTCTTTGCACCTTTACAAACTGTAGAATTAATGTAAAAATAACAGTGCTCTTGCAAAAACCATTTAGCTGATACGGCATTTTCAAGTACAATCACCTTTGATTATACTCAAGTGCAGCAACTTTGGTAAATGTATAACTGCTTGCAGTTACTATTCACTCAGCATATAATAGAGAAGTCAATGGTTACAGGTAGTATAAGACCCAGTCCCTGAAGAGGTAATGACTATACACTTTTAAGTTATATGATGATATTAGTCACTATGTGTTTACATCACAAATGGTACAGATGATAAATGCCTGGTGTTTCAAGAAGAAACACATTAATGTCATGTGGAGTAGATTAAATTGGCCTAGAGATGTGGCATTTTAACTGGACTTTTTCTATAGAAAGGTAGAATAAGATTAAGAATGAAAGAAAAATGATCTGGAAACGAAACTGAGTATCCCAAGTTCCCAAATATGGAGAGGATGCCAACTTGGATAAAATGAAGAACTGACAGTGAAAAGAAGAGAGATAGAAAGTAGTTAAAGGGGGATGGCTATTAAAAGTCTTATAAGACAGCTTAAAGAAGTTTATATTAATTGCTGGATACAGAAACATTTGAAAAAAGGATGCAAGTTTATTCAAACTGGAGTCTTTTAACAGTGCACCAAATGTATTAAAGAGATGTGAGATGTGAAGTGTTAGGACCAGTTGGGAGACTAAGGCCTTGATCTGGAGAATATTTAACAACTAAACAAGAGTGGTAGTGGCGAAAAGAAGGAAACACTAATGGTGAACACAAATGATTTTAAGAAATATTCTGGAAAAAGAATAAGGTTGAGATTAAGTACAGTTTAAACGTAATTATTAACTATTTTTAATATACTTAATGATGTTGAGTGTATCACTGAGGATAAAACTGGGGGCTTTTGCCACTATAATTCAGATCCTATTTCAACCAATATGATCTGAATATAAGATTTCTTCTTTTAAGTATGTTAAAATCCCCTGGAGAAGGGAAAGGTTACCCACTCCAGTATTCTGACCTGTAGAATTTCATGGACTATACAGCCCATGGAGTAGCAAAGAGTTGGACACAACTTAGACTTTCACTTTCATTGGTTGAAATATATTGCGTTATTTAACAACTGTAAGTCTGAATTTACTCATCTGTAAAATAGAGATGATAATAGACCTAAATGTTGGGATGTGCAAAATAATTTATATAACGTGTCAGTTGTTTCCTAGCTCATTATCAGCAGTGGATAAAGATTATATCCATAAGTTTTAAGGTCAAGCATTCTACAGAAACTTAAAATGTCCAAGAAAGAAACTCTCGTACTCAAACAGTCAGGAAATCGGCTGTAATGGTTAAATCAAATATCCCCAGTCACGTATATCGTAAATGAAAAGACATTTTCCAACAAATGAAATAAAAATGTATAGCATACTACTATCAGTCCAGTTCAGTTGCTCAATCATGTCCGACACTTTGTGACCCCATGACTGCAGCAAGCCAGGCCTCCCTGTCCACCACCAACTTCCAAACCCATGTCCATTGAGTTGGTGATGCCATCCAACCATCTCATCCTCTGTCATCCCCTTCTCCTCCCTCCTTCAATCTTTCCCAGCATCAGGGTCTTTTCAAATGAGTCAGCTCTTTGTAACAGGTACCCAAAGTATTGGAGTTTCAGCTTGAATATCAGTCCTTCCAATGAATATTCAGAACTGATATCCTTTAGATGGAAAGGACTCTCAAGAGTCTTCTCCAACACCACAGTTCAAAAGCATCAATTCTTCGGCACTCAGCTTTCTTTATAGTCCAACTCTCACATCCATACATGACTACCGGAAAAACCATAGCTATGACTAGATGGACCTTTGTTGGCAAAGTAATGTCTCTTCTTTTTAATATGCTAAGTTGGTCATAATTTTCCTTCGAAGGAGTGTCTTTTAATTTCATGGTGGCAGTTACCATCTGCAGTGATTTTGGAGCCCCCCAAGATACTTTGCCACAGTTTTCACTGTTTCCCCATCTACTTGCCATGAAGTGATGGGATTGGATGTCATGATCTTAGTTTTCTAAACGTTGAGCTTTAAGCCAACTTTTTACTCTCCTCCTCCACTTTCATCAAGAGATTCTTTAGTTGTTCTTCACTTTCTGCCGTAAGGGTGGTGTCATCTACATGTCTGAGGTTATTGATATTTCTCCTGGCAATTGTGATTACAGCTTGTGCTTAATCTTGCCCAGCGTTTCTCATGATGTACTTTGCATATAAGTTAAATAAGCAGGATGACAATATACAGCCTTGACATACTCCTTTTCCTATTTGGAACCAGGCTGCTGTTCCTTGTCCAGTTCTAACTGATGCTTTCTGACCTGCATACAGGTTTCTCAAGAGGCAGAACAGGGGTCTGATACTCCCATCTCTTTAAGAATTTTCCACATGTTATTGTGATCCACACAAAGGCTTTGGCACAGTCGATAAAGCAGAAACAGACGTTTTTCTGGAAATCTCTTGCTTTTTTGATGATCCAGCGAATGTCGGCAACTTGATCCCTGGTTCCTCTGCCTTTTCGAAAACCAGCTTGAACATTTGGAAGTTCACGGTTCACGTATTGCTGAAGCCTGGCTTGTAGAACTTTGAGCATTACTTTACTAGTGTTTGAGGCGAGTGCAATTGTGTGGTAGTTTGAGCAATCTTTGGCATTGCCTTTCTTTGGGGTTGGATTAAAAACTGACTTTTTCCCGTCCTGTGGCCACTGCTGAGTTATCCAAATTTGCTGGCATATTGAGTGCTGCACTTTCATAGCATCATCTTTTAGGATTTGAAATAGCTCAACTGGAATTCTATCACCTCCACTAGCTTTGTTCGGAGTGATACTTCCTAAGGCCCACTTGACTTCACATTCCAGGATGTCTGGCTCTAGGAGAGTGATCAAACCATCGTGATTATCTGGGTCTGAAGATCTTTTTTGTATAGTTCTTCTGTGTATTATTGCCACCTCTTAAAATCTTCTGCTTTTGTTAGGTCCATACCATTTCTGTCCTTTATTGAGCCCATCTTTGCATAAAATATTCCCTTAGTATCTCTGATTTTCTTGAAGAGATCTCTAGTCTTTCCCATGGTATTGTTTTCCTCTATTTCTTTGCACTGATCACTGAGGAAGGCTTTCTTATCTCTCATTGTTATTCTTTGGAACTCTGCATTCAAATGGATATATCTTTCCTTTTATCCTTTGGTTTTTGCTTCTCTTCTTTCACAGCTATTTGTAAGGCCTCCTCAGACAGCCATTTTGCTTTTTTGCATTTCTTTTTCTTGGGGATGGTCTTGATCCCTGTCTCCTGTACAATGTCATGAACCTCAGTCCATAGTTCATCAGGCACTCTATCAGATCTAGTCCCTTAAATCTATTTTTCACTTCCACTGTATAATCGTAAGGGATTTGATTTAGGTCATACCTGAATGATGTAGTGGTTTTCCCTACTTTTTCAATTTAAGTCTGAATTTGGCAATAAGGAGTTCATGATATGAGCCACAGTCAGTTCCCAGTTTTGTTTTAGCTGACTTTATAGAGCTTCTCCATCTTTGGCTGCAAAGAATTTAATCAGTCTGATTTTGGTTTTGGGCAACTGGTGATGTCCATATGTAGAGTCTTCTCTTGTGTTGTTGGAAGAGGGTGTTTGCTATGACCAGTGCGTTCACTTGGCAAAACTGTATTAGCCTTTGCCCTGCTTCATTCTGTACTCCAAGACCAAATCTGCCTGTTACTCAAGGTGTTTCTTGACCTTCTACTTTTGCATTCCAGTCCTCTATTATGAAAAGGATATGTTTTTTGAGTGTTAGTTCTAGAAGATCTTGTAGGTCTTCATAGAACCATTCAACTTCAACATCTTCAGCATTACTGGTAGGGACATAGACTTGGATTACTGTGATGTTGAATGGTTTGCCTCGGAAATGAACAGAGATCATTCTGTCATTTTTGAGAATTGTATCCAAGTTCTTCATTTCCTACTTTTCTGTTGACTATGATGGCTACTCCATTTCTTCTAAGGGATTCTTGCCCACCGTAGTATATATAATGTTCATCTGAGTTAAATTTACCCATTCCATTCCATTTTAGTTTGCTGATTCCTAAAATGTCAACGTTCACTGTTGCCATCTCCTGTTTGACCACTTTCAGTTTGCCTAGTTTCATGCACCTAACATTCCAGGTTCCTATGCAATATTGCTCTTTACAGCACTGGATTTTGCTTCCATTACCAGTCTCATCCATAACTGGGTGTTGTTTTTGCTTTGGCTCCATCCCTTCATTCTTTCTGGAGTTATTTCTCCACTGATCTCCAGTAGCATATCGGGTACCTGCCGACCTGGGGAGTTCATCTTTCAGTGTCCTATCTTTTTGCCTTTTCATACTGTCATACTGTTTGAAGGAGGTCACCATTATCTTCATTACCTCCACCATAGTTTGGCCCCAGGTCAAACAGCTGGGAGGGAACACAGCTTCACCCATCAATAGAAAATTGAGTTAAAGATTTACTGAGCATGACCCCACCCATCAGAACAAGACCCTGAGAGTCTCTGGTGGCAATAGGTTTGATTCTAAATGTGCATTCTCCCCTCCTACCATCTTGCCTGGGCTCTCCTTTGCCCTTGGACCTGGGGAATCTCCTCATGGCCCGTCCAGCAAAGTTCCTGCCACTGTTCCTGACCACTGTTCCTGACCTTGGACGTGGGGTATCCCTTCATGGCTGCTCTAGCAAAGCGTAGCTGCTGCTCCTGTCTTTGTATGTGGGGGATATCTTCCCAGCTGCTAGCCTTTCCAGTGCCACGCAACCGCTGCTGGCCATACTGTTCATCCCGTTCATGATACTATAATGACGCTTAATAAAATATACTCTTACATATCAAATGCACTTGAGAATTTAACAAACATGTTTAAATTTTGCAATGTCTGATTGTATTCAACTATTTATAATCAATGTTCTTTAACATTCAAATCCTCTAATAATAAAGAAAAACAAATGAGACAAAGCTAAAAAAAGCAAACTAACAGTGGATTAGGTTTGCTTTCTGGAAGACAGGTAACCTAGGAGAATTAAGTCTTTACACATTTTCTAATTAGGTGGAATAAAAGTTGTTGCCTGAGACAAGTGAATTTAATTTTGTTGTAACATAATTTATTGAAGTCAGTCCAAGATTTAGATCAGAATTACATTACCTAATATTACCCAAATTTTTATACCTGACTTTTTCTGTGAAATTTTAAGAAAAATTTAAGGCTGTTAGATAGATCTATAACATACCCACCAAACATTTTTCCCCTTCTCTTATCCTGTATGAAGATAACATCTTCCAATCAAGTCATCTTAGAGATCAGTAGAGAAAACCTGCCTATTTATTACAAGTGAATCCACTTGAAGCCTATTTCAGAATGGATCCCCTCAACCAAACATAGATAGTTTACTCAGTTAATTCAATCAACTCTGCTGAGTACATAAAGTCTTTGGTTTATAAATTCTTTTTATTTCTTCACAATTCCTTTCCATGGGATTTAAGGGTCTTTGTTTTTTTCTCAAGATGATGGAGAACACTTTATCATAGGAATCCAGGAATTTTTCTCCATGTTAAATTCTCACAGGAAGAATAAAGCACTTCCTTTATCATCCTGACAGATACCCCAGATTCAAATCTTGATCCATCCACTTACCAACCTTAACTCTTTGTGACCTTAGAAAAGTTAGTTAATTAATTTCTCTGTATCTCATTTTCTTATCTATGAAACAGTTGTAAAAACAGCACTCAGTTTGTACAGGCATCTTGAGAATTAACTAAGTTACCACTTTTAAGCACCTGGTTATCTGGCCCATGGTGCTATATAATGATTCTCTTAAGCATGATATTATTTAACTATGTGATGGATATTTACATTTTTGAAGTCTAAAGCCTAAGAAATCATACTATGTGGAAAATGATAGCTATTTAATCCATAAGCAAATATTTCATAACTTCATTATTTCTTAAATAAAACATTATGGCTTTTCATATGGATGACATTTACTCTTTTCGACATTCTAGAGTCTTTTCAAGGTTTAAAATATTCTGTCATTTAGTGAAAAAGATAACTGTACACATATTTTATCATTTATTTCTCATCCATCATTTTTCCAAAGCAAAAGACTAAGAGGGATTATGATGTTTAAGACATTAGTAATTAAAGATGATTTTTTTTTTTTTTTTGGTAATTCAATGCATTGCTTTTTTTTTTTTTTTTTTTTTTAAATCTGTACAGAGGAAAAGAGAATCTGTGGAGTGTAATCTCTGACATACAGCCCCCCTAACAGTATGCAGGAAGCCATGGGAGCCCCAGCAGGAGGAGCTTGAGATGGGCAGTTGTGCTTCACAGAAGTAAGACCTGCTCACACAATGACATGCGAGATGGAAAAACCTTCAGCTTCCTTTGTTTGCCAGGGTGTCTTGGTACAAAATAACACATTTTTGAACAGCATTCTTCTTTTACAAAAGAGGAGACATAACTCTCTTTAGAAGATAAAGCTTATTCCTCAGAATTACATGTTGAAATAGGAACAGAGCTGGACTTAAAACTCAAACTTTCCAAGTTTGGCATTTTTCCTCCTCAACATAATCATTCCTCAGATCTCTACCCCTTACACATTGCATTAGATTTTTCTGGAATTTAATCTCTTTCCTTCTCCTTGAAGTATCACAATCAGAGCCTTCTGTAGTGTACTGGAGCAGGGACACTATTGTTTGCTTCCACACTTTGCTTTGTGGCAACGTTTCCACGCTTACAATTTGTTTAAATGTCAAAAGTCTTATGTGGTCTCCTAACTTTGCTTCCAGAAGGCAAAGTACCTTATCCATTCCTATGATTCCAACTCCAAAATAGATGCTACATGTGTTCCTCTCCACTGCTAGTACCCAAGTCCACATCCCTATGATCTTTGGCCTGAGTGATTCCAGTGACTCTTTCCACTTTTGCACACAGCATCTTACAACATAATTTTGATCAGGTTTAAAAAACCTAAGTCAGTATCTGAGAGCATACTAAAGGATCTTTACTGTTTAACTTCTCTCACTGCTAGAATTATATTTTTAATAAAAATCAAATTCTTTACACCAGCTGAAAGGGGAGTTCTATAAGATCTGGGCTCTCCTATCCTCTTCAGTCCCTTTCCTCCACCTCGTCTTTTTTCAGCCGTACTGACCTTCTTGCTCCTTCTATGATGCACCAAACATTTTTGTGCTTTAGGCCTGATCCTCTAAGCCAGTCTCTCTTTTATCTTATCACATGTTCTCATTTTCTTCATAGTATTACCACAGCTTAAATTTATTTTGCTCATTTGTTAGTTTAATTTTATTGCCATTATTAAGAGTAAGAAACATCATTCTTGCTTACAACTTGTTCATCACACCTAGGACAAAACTCAGCAACAGGAATCTCAAGTATTTATTGAATAAGAGGATATGACTATTATGCTCAATATACTCAATATACATTCCACTATCTTCCAGCTCAATAGTCAGTAAATCACTACCGCTATTCACTACAGAAGATATGTCCTTTAATATCCTTTCTCCAACAAACCCTCAAGATACCCCTCCTAGAGCTTGGACCTCAGACTTCTTCAGTCTTCTCAATCAACTTCAACAGTTCTCTCTTATTTCTGTAACAAACATGGTCTTTGCTCACCGAAAGAGAGCCTGTTTTTTTTTTTTTTTTTTTTTTTTTTTTTTTTTAATATCATAAAGGAGTTTCTAGTATAAAGAGTATGTAAGAGTTCTATCTGAGGGGAAATATTCATTTATGTCTCTAACCTTTCAGTAATTTTCCTTACTTCATAAAATGCAATTTTCTCTATTACTCTGTCATCTCCTTGAGGCTTTATCTTTTGCTTCCGTGGAACCCTCAGATGTGAAAGCAACGTTGTCAGCATGTTTGGTTATGTGTGTATGCATTAGAGTGCCTAGTTAGAATACCTTGCCAACGATGAGCAATCAAAAATTATGAGTTGGTGATGAAGATTCTGGTCCTTATGTGCCTATGTGCCAGCATTAATTCAGGCAGTGAGGAATTTACGTCTTCACTGGGGACTGGGTATTGGGAAATATAAAGGTTGTGTGTTGCTGCTTATAACAGCACTTTCTTAATTAAGATTGGAAGCCAGATTTAGCTCTACTCAATATGTATTATTGCCTTACAGATGAGAACACTGAGGTGGTGCAGTGTGGCGAAAGATGCAAGCAGTTTAATTATAATATCTTAGTGTTACACAGAAAAGATAATTCTGTTCTTTTAGAAGAAAACAGTTATTAATTTACTAAAGAGAATTTAATATTTGTCTTCTGGGGATTTTCCTTTCAAGTATATTTCCTAGATAAATAATAATATTTTTAGACATATTTACTTTTCTTTAATAATAAATAATGCTCCACTGATTTAATGTATTATTTTCTCTACAAGATAAGCTAATGTGAAGCAGGTGACTTGCATAAATTTTAGAGAGGATAAGAGTATTTCAATTAAACTTTTGTAAAAAGTATTAAAAGATTTTAGGCTTCAGGTAACTTTCAATTTTCCTATATTGACTGCAACTATGAAAAAGATTCTAAATATTTAACAAAATACTTAAGACTGAAGAAATAAACAAGACCAATGCTAATAAAAAGATACCCTGAGACAATTTTACACTGTTGTCAGATTTATAGATGCGCTTAACGAGTAGACTACTTAAGTGAATTAAGAGACTTTAGGAAAACTTACAAGGGTTACTGCTTGATAACTCATTGGAGGAAATGAAATTTTCATTTACCAAATTCCATAAAATATATCTGAATATACTAGATACACTCATGCTGAAATGCAATATAATTGTCTGACTGATAAATTAGCTTTTGTTTGTTTGGTTATTGAAAAATAGATAAAATCCACAAGTTGAGCAATCAGAAATTAGACATGTTTTCTCTACTTCTTAACATGCAATTTGATTATAATTCATAATTTCTGAACCAAAGTACCTTAGGCCTTATGCCAAATTTTTACTACTTAAACCAGCCATTATACTTTGGCCTAATTAAAAATTAACTGCACAGAACTATCAAATTTTCACATCTGTCCTATCTCTGCCTTCAGCAGGCAGTTAAAACTATGTCCACACTAGCCTTGTGTTCAAGATATATATATATGTGTGTGTGTGTGTGTATATATTTTTAATTTATTCATTTTAATTGGAGGCTAATTACTTCATATTTCAACCATTGGATTGCAGGCTCCTAGAGTGCAAAGTATATGCCATATTCATCTTTGTATCCTCTTACACCTACCACAGGGCCTCTGACATAGTCTGCTGAACAGGAGTACACTTTCAGTAAATGTCTATTGAATTAAATTGGATGAGAGGAATGAAAAACCATGCTAAGACCCTGGGTAATAGAGACTGTCAGTCAGGGTGTAATTAAGCAGTACAGGTAAAAATGCTGAGCATGCATGCTTGCATTGCTGGAAGGAACACAGGCACAGAGGCCGCCAGATTGAGAGCCCTATACGACAGAAATTTATAACGTACTGAACACTCAATAGATTCCAGGCATGTGGTGAAACATGCACTGTCTCAGTCAATAAGTCACAGATAATTTATAAGGAAGAAAGGATTTATCTTATTATGATATACATGAGAAGTGTGAAGCACCATGGTGCTATGGTTACGACCTCATGGATTCTGCTTACAGACTTGAGTTTAATTCCTGGTTTTGCTAATTAAGACCTCTCTGTAGACCTGACTCAGGTAGGCACCTAGAGAGCAACTGGGAAATATTTCTCAAAATTTAAAACAGAAGATTTTTGACTCTGCTATCAAATTCCTATTATGGAATTGCTCTTACACTTGAGGGAGCACCTGGATTCACACACTTTACAGTCTGGTCCTGGGACGTCTTCATGACCTCTTGCCAACTATCAGTCAACACACAGCAACCCTACACTACTTTCCCCCCAAACATATTCTGCAGTCTCCAGAGCCTTTAAGTGCCTTGTTGCTATCGTTTTTCAGTCAATAAGTCATGTCCAGCTCTTTGTGACCCCATGGATTCCAGCACGCCAGGCTTCCCTGTCCTACACTATTTCCAAGAGCTTGCTCAAACTCATGTTCACTGAGTTGCTGATGCCATCCAAACATCTCATCCTCTGCAGTTCCCTTCTCCTTTTGCCTTCAATATTTCACAGCATCAGGGTCTTTTCTAAAGAAATGGCTTTTAGCATCAAATCAGCCAAAGTATTGGAGCTTCAGCTTCCGCAACAGTCTTTCCAATGAATATTCAGGGTGGGTTTCCTTTAAAATTGACTGGTTTGATCTCCTTGAGTGTCCAAGGGCCTCTTAAGAGTTTTCTCCAACACCACAATTCGAAAGCATCAATTTTTTGGCACTCAGCTGTCGCTATAGTCCAACTCTCACATCTGCGTATGACTACTGGAAAAACCATAGCTTTGACTGCAAGGTTGGCAAAGTGATTCATTAGTCTAGAACATCTTTATTTGATGTTGAGCTCAAATCATAGTTTCTTCATGAAATTGAGATTTTTCTACTTAAAAGGCAAATGCTTGCTGCCATTGTGCTCCACGATTTATTTATATCAATAAAGTGCTGTGTTAAAGTTAACTTGTGGCCAGCCCCAGCCCCTTGCCCTAGCTAATGAATTCACTGAAGTCAGAGACAATTATCAGATGCATATTTATATTTTCATATTTTAAAATATGTATCAATATCTGACCCCTTAATGGATCACTGACTAGTCATGGCAAAGGGGTTTGTGTAACTCAGTGTAGCTATGAGCCATGCCAGGCAGGGCCACCCAAGATGGATGGGTCCTAGCAGAGAGTTCTGAGAAACTGTGATTCACTGAAGGAGGGAATGGCAAACCACTCCAGTATACTTGCCATGAGAACCTCATGAACTGTATAAAAAGTCAAAAGATAAGACACCAAAAGATGAGACCCCCCGGTCTGAAGGTGTCCAATATGCTACAGGAGAAGGGCAGAAAAGAACTATTAACACACCCAGAATGAATGAAGCAGCTGGACCAAAGTGGATACGATGCTCAGCTGTGGATGTGTCTGGTTATGAAAGTAAAATCTGATGCTGTGAAGAACAATATTAGATAGGAACCTGGAATGTTAGGTCCATGAATCAAGGGAAATTGGATGTGGTCAAGCAGGAGAATAAACATCGACATCCTAGGAATCAGCGAAAATTGATGGGAATGGGTGAAAGGAAAGCCATTTAACATCACCGTAATCCAAGTCTATGCCCCTACCACCAATCCCAAGCAAGCTGAAGCTGATCAGTTTTATGAAGACCTAGAAGACCTCCTAGAGCTAACACCTAACAAAATGTTCTATTCATCCTCGGGGATTTGACTCCAGGCAAGTTTGGCCTTGGAGAACAAAATGAAGCAGGGCAAAGGTTAATTTAATTCTTTCAGGAGAATGCACTAGTCATGGCAAATACCCTTTTTCAACAACATAAGAGATGACCATACATGGACATCACCAAATGGTCAATACCAAAATGAAACTGATTACATTCTTTGTAACCAAAGATGGAGAAGCTGTTTATCGTCAGCAAAAACAAGATCTGGGACTGACTGTGGCTCAGACCATCAGTTTCTCATAGCAAAATTCAGGCTTAAACTAAAGAAAACTGGGGAAAACAACAGGCAAGCCAGGTATGACTTAAATCAAATTTGGTATGAATTAACAGCAGAGGTAACAGATAGATTCAAGGGATTAGAACTAGTTAACAGTGTGACTCAAGAACTATGGACAGAGGTCCATAATACTGTAGAGGAGGCAGTGAACAAAACGATCCCAAAGAAAAAGAAAAGCAAGAGAGCAAAGTGGCTATCTGAGGAGGCTTTACAAATAGCAGAAGAATGAAGAGACGCAAAAGGCAAGCGAGAGAGCAAAAGGTACATCCAATTAAACATAAAGTTCTGAAGAATATCTAAGAGACAAGAAGGCCTTCTTCAATGAAAAATGCTTAATAATAGAAGAAGAAAAAAAGAAAGGAAAGACTAGAGATCCCTTCAGGAAAATTGGAAACATCAAGGAAGCATTCTGCCCAAACATGGGTACAACAAGGATAAAAATGGTAGAGACTTAGTAGACAATGAAGAGATCAAGAAGAGATGGAAAGAATACATGAAAGAACCATAAAAAAGATCTTAACTAACTGGATTACTATGACGCTGTGGTTAGTCACCCAGAGCCAGATATTCTGGACTGCAAAGTCAATCAGATCTTAAGAAGCACTGCTGTTAATAAAGCTAGTGGATGCAATGAAATTCCAGCAGTGCTATTCAAATCCCTAAAGGAGGATGCCCATCAAGGTTTTGCGTCCATTATGTCAACAAATCTGGAAGATCCAGCAGTGGCCACAGGACTGGAAGTGGTCAATCCTCACCCCAATTCCCAAGAAGGGTAGTACCAAAGACTGTGCTAACCATCAGACAATTGCACTCACCTCCCATGCTAGTAAGGTCATGCTTAAAATCCTGCATGCTAGGCTTCAGCATTATGAGAACTAAGAACTTCCAGATGTTCAATCTGTGTTTAGAAAAGGAAGAGGAACTAGAGATCAAATTGCCAACATTCACTGGATTATAGAGAAAGAAAGTACATTTCAGAAGAAATATCTGTCTCTGTTTCATTGACTACACTAAAGCCTTTGACTGTGCAGATCATGACAAACTATGAAAAGCTCTTAGAGATATGTGAATACCAGACCATCTTACCTGTCTTCTGAGAAGCCTGTATGTAGGTCAAGAAGCAACAGTTAGACCCTGTATGAAAAAACTGATTGGTTCAAAATTGAGAAAGGAGTATGACAGGGCTGTCTGCTCTCACCCTGTTTGTCTAACTTATATACTGAGCACATCATGAGAAATGCTGGGCTGGATGAGTTACAAGTTAGAATCAAGAGAGGCAGGAGAAACATCAACAATCTCAGATATGTGGATGATACCACTTCTAATGGCAGAAAGTGAAGAGGAACTAACGAACCTCTTGATGAGGGTTAGGAAGAGAGTGAAAGAGCTGGCTTAAGACTAAATATTAAAAAACAAAAACAAAAGCTAAGATCATGGCATCCAGCCCCATTACTGCATGGCAAATAGAAGGGGAAAAGGTGGAAGCAGTGACGGATATCGTCTTGGACTCCAAAGTCACTGTGGATGGTGACTGCAGCCATGAAATCGGAGGATGACTGCTTGGCAGGAAAGTGATGACAAACTTAGATGGTGTGTTGAAAAGCAGATACATTACTTTGCTGAAAAACTTCCATATAGTCAAGGCTATGGACTTCCCAGTGGTCACGTATGTTTGTGAGAACTGGATCATAAAGAAGGCAGAACGCCAAAGAACTGATGCTTTCAAACTGTGGTGCTGGAGAAGATTCCTGAGAGCCTCTTAGACAGCAAGGAGATCAAACCAGTAAATCTTAAGGGAGATCAATCCTTTTTCACTGGAAGGACTGATGCTGAAGGCCAGTATTTTGGTCATCTGATGTGAACAGACAACTAATTGGAAAAATCCCTGACACTGAGAAAGAAAGAGGGCAGAAGGAGAAGAGGGCATCAGAGGATGAGCTGGCTGGACGGCATCACTGATGCAATGAACGTGAACTTGGGCAAACTCAGGGAGATGGTGAAGGACAGGCAGGCCTGGAGTCCTGCAGTCCCTGGGGTCACATAGAGTCATACACAACTGGGCAACTGAACAACACCAACAACCAATATCTGAAACTAAACATTAATTGTTTGAAAAAGTAATATGAGTGCCACAGAGGTTAAGTCTGACAAAGGTGGCAAAGCCAGGATTAGAACTCAGGTTGTCTTGCTCTAAATCCAGTCCTCACACACTTGCTTCACAACTGTAGAGGCATATTAGAATCAAAGGAACTTTGAAAACACCCCAGGCCAGTTAAATCAGAATTCTGGTAGTAGTGGTGATGTGTATGATTTCACAATATTCCCAAGGTTGTTCTAATGTACAGCCAGGGTTGACAAGTGCCATGACATGACATGTGTGTTTCCCATAAATTCATTTCAACATATACAAATGCAATTAAGGAAGACAATATCTAGATAGCTGCCTTGCTTAATTTCACCACCTCCCCTCATGCCCCATTCTAGGAAATAAATAAATAAATAAATAACAAACAGCTACAGCCTTCAGGCAGGGCTTATCAAGGACTTAACAATAATCAAAATCAAATTCATTACTACACCATAGATAATATACATGTATGACAAAACCCACTGAAATGTTGTGAAGTAATTAGCCTCCAACTAATAAAAAAATTAAAAAAAATAAATAAAAGATTTGGCTACTACTAAAAAAATAAAATTCATTACTACATTATTCTTTTCAGAGAAGACGCTTGTCACCAGCTAAGGTAAAAGGAGCTGGGAGAACAGTCTTCTCTTTCTCCTTGTCTCATATATGCCTGTAGCAACAACCTAGGTACCTCAAGGCCTGTGGGTGTTCTGCTTGGCCAGTGAACCGCTCAACTGTAATTAAGCGAACTCCTTCAGGAAGCAAGAGCGCTAGACTTGCCTGGCCAGCTGGGGAGAGAACAGGAGTGACAGCAGACTGAATGTCTCACCCTCTGAATCACAGTCACCATTCAAGGTGATAAAATTACATATATATCTCAACTTTCAAGCCCGTGAAAACTCTTGTTTCCTTGATTTTGACTCCACTCATAAAATGTGTTGAGATACTTGCACGTTTAATGCTAAGTCTTTGCTTTAATGATTTTTCATCATAAGTGGCTTTGTTATTTCAAGAATTTCACTGGGAAGGAAAATACATAACGGATAAGGAAATCTCCATTCTATTAACTCTAGTTTTTATCCCTATGTAAACTTTGGTTTTGGTTCCTTCAATCAAATGAGTATCTTAAGAAGTAAATGGGCCAAAGCAAAGTGTTCGCTAGTTTCAACTTATCCCCTTAGGTCTTCTCACAAAGCTGCTGAGCAATCCAGAGCACTATTTATATCACATCCTGTGCAGACGTGGCAAAAGTGGAGCCAGGGCTAGCGAGTTCAGAAGTTATTGGGGTAGAATTCAGAAGCTGGAAGTTGGGAAAGCAAGCAGATGAGAGCTAGCATTTAAGCTGAATCAAGAATCAAAGGTATGTCGGATATAAATGGCAGCACCAGTGGAATTTAAACAGTCACAGACAGATGATTCTTTGGGCATGAATCCCTACAGCTTCAGCAATGCTTTTAGAAATGAGGCTACCTCAAAGGTGTCTTTTAGCTGAAGAGTTCCCTTGCTTCCCTTTGCACTGCAATCAAATCCTTTAAAAATGTTTTAGAAAGCTGAGTAAGAATAAGGAAGGAAACAGTGTTATCTTAATTTGGATTCTTTGAGATGTTGACTCTGAAACTGAAATTGAGCAAAAACTGTTCATTTGGAAAGTAAAGGGGGCCTGATGGAATGTGGGGGGAAATGAGATAAGGAGTTAAGGCAGCACATAAAAATATTTTAGGCAAGATACCAAATGGGTGACTGGAGTTTAATCCAGCTGGAGAAACCATGAAAGCAAGAAGAGCACACACACCTCAAAATCACCCCACCTAAGGAGAGCAGGGTAGTTTGGGGTATAAACTAATTCTCATTAGTCATTCACTGAAGACTGCTTATGGCCCCTTAATTCTCCACAGAGCAAATTCCATCCTCAAGGGGTCAGTGGATTCCCAAGTGGTAATAACAGAGAAAGGCTGGGACATGATAGCATCTACCTCAAGTATAGATTTGGCTGTTGCATACTGTTCCTTTCAGAGTTGTATTGCGTCCTCATTTAGAATGTAGGGAAACTCAAATTAACTCAGACTCATAGGCAGTTTCCATTCACCATGTCCGTTGCCTCTCTCAACTATTGGCTAACAGGTAGCCCTTGGGTCAATCTATGAGGGAGTCTGGCCCCTCCATTCAGGTGCAATCTGGTCCTCATCTATTACATACACACTGGCACCAAGGAAGCTCTGCTAGAGTGTGAAGCCCTGAATCTTAGAATAGTACAAGAAATTCTCAGTAAATTCAATAGCATCTTTAAGATACTGGAGAGTTTTTCTACTGCAAAAGTAAAATTGGCTTATTTGAGCTCTCTGTACTATATAGCAGCTTCCTACTAGCTATCTTGCAATGACCTAGAGGGGTGGGATGGGGGTGGGATGTGAGGGAGGCTAAAAAGAGAGGGGATATATGGACACATATAGCTGATTTATGCTGTTGTAAAGCAGAAACTAACATAACACAGTAAAATAATTATATTCCAATTAAAAATAAAAAACAACTTAAAAATTTTTTAAAAAATGATTTAATTGATAGAAGGTAAAGTTTCTGAACTAAGTAGAGACCACACAATGAGTTAAAATTTGAACTAGAGAAAAATGGACCTATGAACTTCTCTTGGTTCAAACTATAATAACTTCCAGTCTCTAAAGAGGAGAGGATATAAAGACTAAACTTAAAGAACCTTATGATGAAAAGTGGGGGAGAGAAACACAAAATATTTCTGAGGCTACATCCATCATTCTAAAGATAGAATTCTATTGTATCTCATTTCTTTTTTTTTTAACTCATTCACTCATTTCTGGAAATCTTTACCTATTTCCAGCCTAAATCATGACATGGGAATGCTGAAAGCATTATAATTTTATTTGGAGAAAATGACTTTAAAAGCTATAGTAGGGTTGTTTTTAATCTTACTGCTTACTGCCCTAAGTAAAAGTATTATTATTCTAGAGAACATACCATATTCTAGAAAACATACCATATGGTATTAATTGTCATTGGTTGCCTTGATAATCTCTTTTTTTTTTTCTCCTAAGAATGATACTCTTGGACTTGTGTGGTAGTCCAGTGGTTAAGAATCCACCTGCACATGCAGAGGACATAGGATTGATCCCTGCTCCAGGAAGACTCCACATGCCACAGGACGACGAAGCCTGTGCACCGCAATGACTGAACCAGCGCCCTAGAGCCTGTACTCTGCAACAAGAGAAGCCACCCCTGTGAGAAGCCTCTGCACCGCATCTAGACAGCAGCTCCCTCTTGCCCAGATGAAGAAAGCCCATGTGCAGCAATGAACATAGAGTGCTGCCAAAAATGAAATTAAGAAAAAAAAGAATGATACTCTTAATCTCAAGATAGTAAAAAAATATTATGAGTGATTTGTAAAATGCCATGGCAAAGGCATATTTCTGTATTCCAAGATAATGATGCAGAAATTACTTCAGGTATATACTTTTTATAATTCTATCTACCTACATAACATATTATTTCTCTAATGATACTTTAAAAAAATCTTTGAATAGTGAGACCATTATATTGTTTTGAGAAAGACAGTTGATTCAATTTAAACTGGAATATGGAAGTGAGCAAGTCCTGCTGCTGAAGGTATGAGAGCTGCTGCAGATTTTATTGATTACCTTAGACATCGATTGGTTAATTTAATGAAAAAGGGAGGACTGGAGTCTGAACACATATGCAATGCTGACATGAAAGGATCTTACCTGAAGTTATGGTCAGGAAAATACACATGTCCATGCCACACATACAATCAACACTACCAATATTGACTAACATCTTTAATACTACAAAGTGAAGTCATTACTTTAATTAAAGAAAACGAAAGATATTGACAAAACAAAATTCTTTCTAGAATAATATATTTTACATGGGTTTAAATAATATTAATAACCTTCACCATATTCCTTTATTTTAGCCTCAAAATAAGTATCTGCAAGACACTGAATTAGGGTTATAAGACTATTCTGCTTTAACTCATAAAATACAGTCAGGACACAAAATACAGCTGAAAAATGGCTTAATTTAGCATAATCTCATTTCTGTGTCATCTGTTACAATGCTTCAACTGTAAAAGAAATCATACTACTTATTGAGGTTAAGACTTTTACTCCTGTTCTAGGTAGTCAGAAATGTTCTATTGTCATTAACTCATCACTTTTCATAGCATTCAAATGAAATGATAAATAAAAAAGCTGTATTTACACATAAGTAAAATAATTAAAATAAATTTTAAATTTTATGGTTGTTAATAACAGGAGATTCATATTCACTGAAGAAAATGTAGACTATACACAAGCAAAAAAAATGTTCTCAATCAGACTAGAGAAAACATCTTCTGCTAATATATGATACATATCTCTGAAATGTTTTTATTAAGGATATACAATTTTATTTGTAATTATGTGTGTATATATATACATATATACTATACATTTATCTGTGTATATATGTATGCATTTACGTATATATAAACTATTAAAAATCATTCTTTTAAATCACTAAGCTATGAACATCTTTCTAGGTTCTTAAGTAGATTTCAACATGATCATTTAATGATTGCATAGCATTTTAAATATATGATGTATAGTAATTGAATTAACTATTAATATATTGTATTATCTTACAATTTTAACAAAAATACATAAAATTTTGTTGGAAAGCTTCTAATGCTGACTCAGGATTACTTTCTCAGGATAAATTCCTACTGGGATTTTAAGTAATAGTAAGCAATTAAATTGCTTTTCAAAATATTACTAAATTGCCAGCAGAACAGTGTTATCGACTCCAATAGTTTTATATGAGAGGATTGATTTTCTTGTTGCTTACTATCCTTGAGTATTCATATTTTCCTATTACTTAATAATTCATTATTTAAAGTTATATACATTGTTTTAACTTGTAGCTAATTAATTTATTGTGTTAATTTTTCCATGTTAAGGAACTGTATTTATTTATATTGAATTATGGTTGACTTATAATGAATGATGTGTTAGTTGGTGTACAGAAAAGTGATTTGGTTATATATATATTTTCATATTCTTTTCCATTATGATGTATTATAGGCTACTGAATATAATTCCTTGTGCTACACAGTAGGACACAATTATTTTCCATTCTATATAAAGTAGTTTGAATCTGCTAATCCCAAACTCCTAATTTATCCCTCCCCCATGCCCTTTCCCCTTTGGTAATCATAAACTTGTTTTCCATGTCTGTGAGTCTATTTCCTAAATAAGTTCATTTGTGTCATATTTTTTTTACACTTTTGTCATATTTTAGATTCCACATATAAGTGATGTGTGTGTGTGTGTGCTCAGTCATGTTCAACCCTTTGCAACCACAACATTAAACATCTTTTCATGTGCCGTATCTTTATGTCTATTTTGCCTTTTCATACTGTTCATGGGGTTCTCAAAGTAAGAATACTAAAGTGGTTTGCCATTCCCACAAGTCCGTTTAGTCAAAGCTGTGGTTTTTCCAGTAGTCATGTATGGATGTGAGAGTTGGACTATAAAGAAATCTGAGCACTGAATAATTGATACTTTTGCACTGTGGTGTTGGAGAAGACTCTTGAGAGTCTCTTGAACTTCAAGGAGATCAACCAATCCATCCTAAAGGAAATCAGTCCTGAATATTCATTGGAAGGACTGAGGCTGAAGCTGAAAATCCAATACTTGGCCACCTGATGTGAAGAATTGACTCATTGGAAAAGACCATGATGCTGGGAAAGATTGAAGGTGGGAGGAGAAGGGGACAACAGAGGATAAGATGGTTGGATGGCATCATCGGCTCAATGGACATGAGTTTGATTAAGCTCCGGGAATTGGTGATGGACAGGGAGGCCTGGTGTGCTGCAGTCCATGGGGTCGCCAAGAGTCAGATATGACTGAGCGACTGAACTCAACTGAACTGAACTGAATTGAACTGAACTATTCAATTTAGAATTTAGCTATTCTGCCCATTTTCTTATTGCTTATTTTTAGTTGAGTTGTATATTTTATTAATTAATCCCTTGTTGGTCACATCTTTGCAAATTTTTTCTTCCGTCCTGTAGGCTGTCTTTTCATTTTGTCTATGGTTTCTTTTGCTGTGCAAAGGATTTTAAGTTTAATTAGGTCCTATTTGTTTATCTTTGCTCTTATTTCTGTTTCATGGGGAGACTAACTTAAGAAAACATTGCTATGATTTGAGTCAGAGAATGTTCTGCCTAAGTTCTCTTATAGAAGTTTAATGGAGTCAAGTCTCATAGTTAAGTCTTTAAGCCATTATGAATTTATCTTTAATTTACATGCTGCAGCTGTCCAGCTTTCCCAACACCACTTGCTGGAGAGACTATCTTTTCTCCATTGTATATTCTCATCTCTTTTGTTGAAAATGAACTGACCATAGATCTGTGGGTTTATTTTTGGGCTCTCTCTTCTGTTCCATTGATTCATGTCCGCTTTTTATGCCATACCGTTCTGTTTTGACTACTGTAGCTTTGTAGATTGCGAAGTCTGGTAGGGCTGTGCCTCCAGCTTTGTTCTTTTTCCTTTGGATTGCTTTGGCAATTCTGGTTCTTTCAGGTTCCATATAAGTTTTAGGATTATTTATTCTAGTTCTGTGAAAAATGTCATGGTTAATTTGATAGGGATTGCATTAAATCTATAGCATTTTAACAATATTAATTCTTCCAATCCAAAAGCATGGGATATTTTCAATTCTTTGAATCATCATCAAATTCGTTTATCAATGTTTTGTAGTTCTCACCGTATACGCCTTTCATCTCCCTGGTCAGGTTTATGGAATTGGACTTGACTTTTATTTAAAACTAATCAGATAGAGCAGTGATTTTTGGAAACATAGACTCTGCTTGGTTATATCTTCTTATCTGAAAATGGGGTAACACACTTCTCATGTCATATGTCAAAGTTAAGGAGGTAAATATATGAAAAGCTATTATGAATTCTGAGTGCAAATTATTATTAGATAAAATTAAGCTGACCAATTAAATGAAATGAACACTGTAAAGTTTCATCCTTATTTCCTCTGGCTATAGTACCAGGCAGTCATCCACTGTTTAGCAAATCAAAGGCTATAGGCTTATGTTTATCATTCATATAATTCATGCTTACTTATTTAAAAGAGAATGACTTGTATCTTGAGTCTTGTATGAAGCTATATGGGAAGTCATAATTTTTGAAAATATCAATGAAGAAAATGCCAACTTTCTTAAAAGTACTCTCTTCCAGAAAAGACTTCCTGAAGCTACTTTTTCTGTACAAAATCATCACAGCCCCTGAAACTAGCCTGATTTCTTGATGTTTCTGACAAGATTAAGATGCAGTTAGCTCAACTTCATTAATTCTCCATAATGCAAAGTATTGCTTATATCTCAGTAGAGGTATCACAATAAAGTAATAAAAAGTGTATAGTCAATTGGTGATAACCAATTTATAAAAATTGTCAATGCATGATTGAAAATCCTTTGTATTTTTTAGATTTATTTCCAATAATGCTTCTTTTTAGATAAGCAAGTTTATAATGTAAAATTGTGATGATATATTTGGGGGAGAAAGTCAGTATTCTGAGGGAATTTCAGTGGGAACCGATCATCTGTCTCAGGATAATTTTAAATTGTTGCTTTATGAGAATACATTAGGTTATTTTAGTTGCAGGCAATCTAAGCCAAACTATGAAAATGAAAGCAATAAAAGTGATGTGCAATTTTTTGAAAAATCACTGGGACATCTTATCCAGCCTCCAGAAAGGCAGGAACTGGGGTCTTTACTCTACGGTACAGCCACCAGGAGAACTTATCTTCTAAAACTCTTGGCTATCACTTTTCTCCACTCCATCTTTCACTGTAGAGAAGAGGAATTATATTTGGTCCAGGTACACCTGGGCCTTACTGAATCGATATGTTCAGAGGTCAGGGTCAAAAACATAGCCAATACTCTGAGACAGTCATTGTCCACTGGAGCCATCCAGACAGAGGCAACACTCAGAAGAAAAAGCTTCAGGCGGCTTACACAGATTGGTATCTATGTCATAAATCTAATTTTCCCATTCCTATCAAACACTGTAAGTCTAGCACTGATACTTCAAAAAGAGATTACCATATATTCTAATAGACTGTTTTAGAGAACTTCAAATTTATAGATATAATTTAATAAACAGAGCAATTGTACATGATACTTGCATCATTTATTTTACATACTATAAATGTTCACAAAACAAAGTAAAAGGCTTAGAATAGATATATATATTACATGTTTTCATTTAAAAGCATTATATGTGATTTGGCTTGATAGTTAATAATTACAAATTTATAAGTTTACAAAAATAAACATTTATTTTCACTTATTTGTATTACAGACTGAATTTACCTGAATAAAAAGTAGACTCATCATTTCATGAGGAAACTTGCTGGGAATACTTGCAAAATTGAGCCAGCCATTCTGTTTCTTAATACAACAGTAATTCGATTTTCCAAAATTCTTTTCACTTTGATATCTTAGTGTATTTGAGGACTACAATCCAAATTATCTGATTACAAGTCTAACTCTTCAATAACTACAATGCAGTGGTTTCGGTTTTCTGTCCACAATGGATTTCTTAAATATGTATTTCATATTTTTCTACATTTGTCTGAACCTTGGAAAATTTTCTGGGTGAGCAGAAAAATCTACCCAATACTTTAAGTTCATTGTTATGGAATGGCATGTGCTAAGGCCCTAACCCTCAGTATCACAGAATGTACCTATATTTTGAAATAGGGCTTTTAAAGAAATGTTTAAGTTAAAACAAGGTAGGCCCTTATCCAAACTAATTGATGTCTTTATAAAAGAAGGAGATTAAGACATATAGAGAGATACCAAGGATGAACAGAGAAAAGGACAAGTGAGGACACAGGGAGAAGACAGCCATCCTTAAGCCAAGCAGAGGGGTCACAGAAGAAATCAAATGTTGCAGACAGCTTGGTCTCAGACTTCTAGCCTCCAGAACTGTGATTAATTAAATTTTTGTTGTATAAACCACCTAATCTGTGGATCTTTTGTTATGGCAGCCTGACCAAACTAGTATGCTAATATGTTTTTAAATATCTTGAAGCTGATATTTTAAAGTATTTAAAATGTCATATTTCCAGAATTTGCTAGCATGTCACTTTTGACATTTAAGTTTTAATACATTTCAAATGTAGTTTATGGCATTTTATATTAATATTTATTACAACCAGCAAGTTATTTAAATTTAAGTTATATTAAATTTGGGTTTAGGTCTAGTCAAAACTTCTAAGATATTTCAAAACAAGATCAATATATTTATACAATATATGGCATGAGAAGTAATAGAAAAAGACAAAATCTAGCAAGTTAGACTCAAAAGTCATATTGTATGGAAATCTGTACACTTATGAAATAATTTTGTTGCTGCTAATCATGAATCACTATGCAGATCATGTTACCCAAGGTCAAAGCCACGACAGCATGCTATTTGCTCAATAAAAATGCAAATGTTCTAGGCTCTCTGAAACTGCAAGAGTTTGGTTGTACTATATAACCAGTCATTTGAGCAATAGGGCAAGGGAATGCCATTATTCAAGGGAACCAGTTGGACTACTGATAGATATTACAACATTATGTACATCTCTTAGTTTTAGAGACATTCCTTTAATTTAGGACATTACACCTTTGGAATATGTATATATGATCAAAATTGATGGATATGATCAAAGAAGATGTATCCAGATCTACAGCGATTCATATTCATAGAACAGAAACAATACTTTAAAATGAATCTAATTCAGTCCAACAGGTTAGAAAAAAAAAACTGGCATTGTGTTTAACAGTATGATTGGTTTTTATTTGCTTAAAGTTGTGTCTCAGCAATTCATGTTTCCTCCATATATAAGTACTAGGCCAGGAATTTTAGAAGGACTGAGAATCATAGTGCAGTTGGATCTGCTTAAGCTATCTGTTCGTGAAACATTTGCAAGGTTATGGGTTTCAGGATTCTGGACAAGAAAGTAAATAGCCTCCCAGCTGGTTTTCTTGCTCATTTAATCATTAATTCAACAATTGGTAAGAGACTTCCCTGTGCCAAGAACTGCAAAAAGTTCCGCAGGACATACAGAACAGCTAAGATGTATTAACAGTTCCTACTCCTACACATTTCACATTTCTTGAAACTTATGTCCATTTAGCTTGCCACAATCTATGTCAAACCATTATCTCACAGCAAACTTTAAAACATCAGTTTACACATTCCACGTCCATGCCGACAGTCACCACACCCTTACTCCATTACAACCTGACTCCACTCCTACCGTTTCAGGTCGCCACTTGTGAACCAGTTAGCTGCTGCGTTTCGCAATTCTGCATTGCATTGGGCAATGCTCAACGTGCTTCCTTCATAATGTTCTGCTTTGATATGTATTAATTGTATAGACTTCTTGTTCTTCTGTTAACACTCCTTAATTTTAATCTGTATTACTCTCTAAGGTTTCCCCATGTCCATGTCCTTCCAGAGTTCTCTCTTGGTAATTTCTATGGCTTTGGCCTTTCAGATCACACAGCCCTATTGCAAATTATGTTCTAGCCATCTTACTTGATGAATATCTAAACTCATATGTCCCAAACTGAACTGATCATGTTTCCTCCTCTCCCTAACTATGTGCCTGTATAGCCAAGTCTGTTCCTTCTCTAGAATGCTGTAATTCTGATAATAACTGTTACCATTCTCACTGTCACTAATGCTTAGATCTTGTAGTTAGCTATGGTTCTAAATTCACCCAGACATCACACAAAACCAGTTCAAAGACTTACTGAAAGTGATAAAGTGAAAATGAAGATGCTGAGTTGTATCCGACTCTTTGTGACCCCATGGGCTGTAGCCTACCAGGCTCCTCCATCCATGGGATTTTCCAGGCAAAAATACTGGAGTGGTTTGCCATTTCCTTCTCCACAAAGACTTATTGGCTCTACTTTAATATCTCCTTCAGGTTGAGCTTCCCTTCCACGCCTGTTGTTTCTACCTCCCTTATCTCTTACTTCTTCTAAACACGGCTGCCTGGACTCCTGACTACCGTTTCTAGTCCCAGATTCTACCCACTGAGAATCACTCTCCTACACATTAATCTTCCTACTTAGACTTTTTCCATGACTGAAAAAATCAAGCTTTACCTACTTCTATCATCTTTCACTCATTAGATAATAATTTACCTCTATGCATTTGGAATGAACAGCTGTACTAATTTTTTTCTTTTTCACATTTCTGCACTTATTCTTTCAACAGACACTAATATAACATTTTTTACTCTCCATAGCATGTGGAATCAATGCCTTCTATCACTTATAAATCTGTGTGAAGAGTGAGTGTTCGTCGCTCAGTCGTGTGTGGCCCATAGACTGTAGTCATCAGGGTCCTCTGTCCATGGGATTTTGCAGGCAAGAATGCTGGAGTGGGTTGCCATTTTCTTCTCCAGGGGATCTACCTGACCTAGGGATCGAACCCAGGTCTCCTGAATTGCAGGCAGATTCTTTACCATCTGAGCCTCCAGATAACTGGTGCTAACCTCCCATGTTCTAATTTTTTTTTTTTTTTTTTCTCTAGCTAAGACAGAATTCTTTCCTGGCTAGTTTCAAAACTTAATAGTGAGTTTATTACTACTTTCTGCATTATCCTCAAGAAAAAAATGGGGCTCTCAGGCCCTCCAGTCAGCAATATGCAGAGTGTCTAGGTGTCATTCCATGGAATTTATTTCTCTCATTTGCTCTCGGACTTGATCCTGGTTCCCTGGTGTCCTACTCTCTTTTCACACAAGTTTTTGTGTTAGCAACTTTATCTGTGATTATATCTTCACTTCCTAGGTGGTTCAGTAGCAAAGAATCTGCCTGCCCATGCAAGAGACACAGGAGACATGGGTTAGATCCCTGGGTCGGGAAGAACCCCTGGAGAAGGAAATGGAAACCCACTCCAGTATTTTTGCCTAGGAAATCCTATGGACAGAGGAGCCTGGCAGGCTGTGTAGCCCATGTGGTCACAAAGAGCAAAGAGTCGGACATGACTGGGTGACTGAGTACACATATCTTCACTTAGGGTTTTTTAATGCATATTATACCTGAGGTGTTAAAGATGCTATCTAAGAATAGCCCTTCAGCCTATGATTTGAATTTCTTGATTCAGTTGTGAGTACAGAAGAAACTACACTACTGGTAACTAATACTTTCATTTGCTCATAAACCTGTTTCTATTCCCCTCTACAGCTTCATCTCATATAGAACTTTCTCACTTATTCCTAAGTTCACTGAGGGTATTTAGCAAGTGCTTACCAGGAACACTTGCATTTTTCTTCAATTTTGGGTCTTTTATGGCCTCTCTATTCATGTCTATATTCTGCATTGCATATCAAATTACTTTCGGTAAATACTTATAGGTTTGAAATCTCTAAAAACTTTATTTTTAGTAAGGGAAAGTCAATTCACTTACTCAAATGAAAGTTCTAAGGTGAGGTTAAATGAGGGAAAGCATGAACATAACAGAATTAATTAGAGATTAATTAAGATAAATGTTTACATTTTATGAAGCACTAGCATCTAATATGTATCTGTTAACTCTTATATTAATTGGGCAATGATTCTATAATATGAAAATGAAATGGGGAGATAAGTGAGAGAATGAGTCTTGTCAGAGAGGCCATAATAAATGTCTAAAGATGCATACAATGGAATCACATTATATATACAAGACACCAATGATATTTAAACTAGATGAGGGAGAGATGGGAAGAGAGGTAGGAAGAGAAAGTGAGGGAAGAAAAGGATATTATATAAATATTGAAGTTGATTCTACTAGCTGATGAGCTAAATAAATGTGTATTCTAGTTTGTACATGAAATAGAAGAGAGCCGGCTATTTTATCTGTGGGTCTTCTTAGCTAAGATACCACTAGCTAAGATACATGTATCTTAGCTAGATGTCTCTCATACATCTAGCCTTAGCAAATGTAATTTCACACCAAATTGGATTTCAGTGCTTGAAGATGTACATATTTCATCTCACATTCATTTCAGTTCAGTTGGTCAGTCATGTCCAACTCTTTGCGACCCCATGGATCGCAGCACGCCAGGCCTCCCCGTCCATCACCAACTCCCAGAGTTCACTCAAACTCATGCCCATCGAGTCGATGATGCCATCCAGCCATCTCATCCTCTGTCATCCCCTTCTCCTCCTGCCCCCAATCCCTCCCAGTATGGGTCTTTTCCAATGAGTCAGCTCTTCGCATGAGGTGGCCAAAGTATTGGAGTTTCAGCTTCAGCATCAGTCCCTCCAATGAACACCCAGGACTGATCTCCTTTAGGATGGACTGGTTGGATCTCCTTGCAGTCCAAGTGACTCTCAGAGTCTTCTCCAACACCACGGTTCAAAAGCATCAATTTTTTAGCGCTCAGCTTTCTTCACAGTCCAGCTCTCACATCCATACATGACCACTGGAAAAACCATAGCCTTGACCAGACGGACCTTTGTCACAAAGTAATGTCTCTGCTTTTTAAAATGCTATCTAGGTTTCCCCACATTAATCACTAAATATCAGGAAACAACTTTATCTAGAGCTCAAATGAAACAACCTGTTTCAGTGCTGGAGGGAAACCTGTATTGGACGATTTTAGAAACAGTAGAGTCCTATTTGACACATAAATGTCACTATATATAATAAGTTGGCACCAGCGTAAGATGCCACTCCATGTAGACTATAAAAAAGAAGTCCTTTAGAATAAAGAAAAGTGGAGTTAAAATCTTTGATGAAAATGAAACGGTAGATGTCAGGATTTACAAACACAGTATTTTGAATCACAACAAAAATCATATGATAATTATCTCATAGTGGCTTTATGTCAACTGATATTTAAAATTCCACAGTGCCACTACAAATATACTTAATTAAGGACATATGCCATCATGAGAAAAGATGGAACCAATAGACCATAAAAACAAAATCTAAATTGGATTTTCATGGCTAAATCTATCCAAAATGTAATTCTATTATAACCTCTGACTATTAAATATTGCTATTTCTGAAATCAAGAAAAGAGATGTCTAAAGCTTTAATTTTTTAAAGTTTAATATTTAAATTTTATATCCATTAGAATTAATTATTAATAATATTGTTAATTTTAAACAGACTGTATACGAACTTGAGTTGTGTAAATTAGACTGTTCTACATGAACCACCTTTTAATAAACACTGTTCTTTAAGTCTGATAACATAAAGTTTAGTAGTGCAGTAGTGAAATAAGTAATTAAAGCTTCATAGCATTAAAATTGATGCCATGGAACTAATAATGACAGTTGTTAGCTACCTCTTTTTTAAGGAGACTTCTGACCTCAATATATGATAGACTTCAAAATTTAATATCCATTAGAATTAATTATTAATGAATAATATTGTTAATTTTAAACAGACTGCGTACTAACATGAGTTGTACAAATTAGACTGTTCTTCATGAACCACATTTTAATAAACACTATTCTTTAAGTCTGGTAACATAAAAAAGAAGAAAAGTGATTCTTTACAACACCTTGTAACTTAAAGCACAGAGAGTTAACTGGCTAGCCTTATTATTAATATTCAGGCTCTGAACTTAAAAACTAATACGCCGAAGTCAATTCTTTAGCTGATTTGGATCGAGATTGTTTTTCAATAAAATCTTAAAATCTGAATATTCAAACCTCAACACATAGTAAATTTTTAAAGAAATTAAATGAAAATGAATGGATAGGGAGAATCCAAACATAAAAATTCAGATTCCAAGTAAAACGAAAAACACAGAGGCTTCAACATTCATTCACATGAATGGTACCTATGCTAGATTATATTACTGTTCTCCAAAATTCCCTGCATTATCTTGTGACAAGATTATATATCTTTGTCTTGGTGAACTGTGGTCATTTAATATTACTTTGTCCAAAAAATATAAGCCGAAATTCCTCTACTATTTCGCTATGGAAATCTTGGAGCCTAGGTGTACTTCTGTCGTAAGATCAGAAATTCATTATAGAAGATATGTCTTCAGTCTAGGACCTGTATGAAGATGACACGCAGCAGAGGAGCAGCTGCTCAGCAGTGGTCATAAAACATGAACTACCATAGCAAAATTTTGTTATGATAATCTCCTCTGAATTAGAGGCCATTTATTATGATAAAATTACAAGGCTATTATGAAGCCCATGGAATTATACAGTCTGCAGCCTGAACAACTGTGGATGGCAGTCCTAGTACTGCACTCTAATTCAGTATTCTTCCAAATATTCTTCAAAAAGCAATGATTCTAAAATATCAACCAAATGGTTTTCGAATTCTAATTTGAATTCTAATTTGACTTTCCAAACCTAACATGACAAACAATCTACTCAGGATATAAAAGAACATAGGCAGAATTTTTCTACACACAGAAACCAATATCTACAGTGTGACTTTTTGATTAAAAAGAGAAAAAGGTACATGCTTTTCAACTTTAACTACAAAGGGTGAGAGGATACATGTTTTTCTATTTATTATCATCTTTTTTTTTAATTATAAAGTGTTTTTAAAAGTAAAAGTAATTGTTTAGAGTATGTAATTATTCATGACTGGGAGCCATATCTAGTATCCTTTATAGTAGCACTTACATATTTGCACATAAAAACAACAGATGGTATTACTAAATACTTGTTCCATTAAATTAAAAACTTCCTTTGGGAGGGTAATTGCTTTCTATAGTAAAACAATCATCCAAATTCAATATTAAAGAAACATAGAGGTCCCGTAGAAGGTAGGCCTAATCTAAACAGAAGAGATAACTTCTCATATTTTCATAGGTGTGCAGAAATGTAGTCATGTATTTGTCTTTCAAATCAAAACCGAGTGACTATTTGTTAGACTGCCTTACAAGCTTGCTTTGTATAGACAAAGTCACACTGCAATTTGTATTGCATAGTTAAAAATACACTTTAAAAAAATCAGTAATGTCCAAAAGATAATACCATTTCAACTGCTGATATGAAGCTCCTTTACTTACTACTTTCTAGCTAATTTGTTTCATACAATGGTGCTCATTGATGCTACTGAAAGGTTCATTCCCTTCTGCAGAAAACTTAACTGGCAGTCATAATGATTCCAGACAATAAAAGTCACTTATAGTCTTTTTACTTCAGTCCATATACTCTGACTCTTCTCATTATCAGCCTCAGACATTTTCCATTCCTCCTTAGAGCCAGATATTGTAAATTTATTTGCTCTGATTTCCACTGCCCATGATCATTATGCAACTTGCAACTCACCAAACATTTACATGAATAAAATTTAAGGAACACTCATTTAATACACATTAAATTTAATGTATATGTATACCCTGCAGAAGATATGAAATTGGGGATAATTTATTAAAATATATATAATCTGATGTTGAAAAATATAATACACTGTTAATGCTTGAAGTAGAATTTAGGTAAACTTCTGTGAGATTTCAGAGAACAGGAAGGCTATATGCTGGGGAGTCAGGAGACATTTGGGGAGACAATGGTGTAGGGATGGTATCTCCAAGGAAGAGATTATGGGTCAGGATTAAGGAAAGAGCCAGTAACAGCACCACAAGCAAAGATACGCAAATACAAAAATAAAGACACCAACAATAAAACAGCTGGTTTTACCCTAACTCTATACATAGGAGAACACTAACAAATATGTTTGAGTAGGTGAGCTAAAGTCATAGCGTGCAAGGTCATACATGTTAAGCTGTGGATTTAATATTCAACTTAGGTGATAGGGGTGAGAAAAAAAGATTATAGCTAAGAGTTCTTCTCTTGAGAGATTAAACTGGCCACAGAGTAGACTGGAGAAAGAAGGAATTAAAGAAAGGAAGATTCATTAAATAAGAGTTCCAGAGAGTTAATAAGGCCCTAGAATAGGATGGTGGTAGTAGGTATAAAGATATGTGAATGGCCTCATGAAAGCAGAGCAAAAATAATCTGAAAGGTAATTGGTTTGTGAGAGGAAAGTAAAGTTCAGTTCAGTTCAGTTCAGTCGCTTAGTCGTAGTTAGAGTTAATTAGTTAATCATGAAGAAAAAACTGTCTCCCAAAATAGCATCTGTCAGGAACCATATTTGCCATATGAATACAATATAGCCTACCAGGCTCCTCTGTCCATGGGGATCTGCAGACAAAGAATACTG
Organism: Muntiacus reevesi; assembly: GCF_963930625.1. NCBI lineage: Eukaryota > Metazoa > Chordata > Mammalia > Artiodactyla > Cervidae > Muntiacus > Muntiacus reevesi. The sequence continues at coordinate 14,302,144 of NC_089269.1, forward strand.
GACTGGGTTTCCATGCCCATCTCTAGGGGATCTTCCCAACCCAGGTATTGAACCCAGGTCTCCAGCACTGCAGGTGGATTCTTTACCAACTGAGCCACCAGGGAAGCCTATAATATGTCCTCAAATAACACCAAATACTCAGTATTTCCAATTTCTGATTTTAAACAAGACTTAAAGCAATCCTGAAATTGTTCCATTCTTTTAAAGCAAACAATAACACTAAAAAGTACAGAGTAGAAAAAAAATAAACAACATGAGAAAAGTAGTTTAAATTTACAGAAATCTTTCTGCACAAAGTGTAGAAAAAATAAAGCCATCCAAAATAATGACTAACAGTGATGATATGTATGCTGATTTTTTTTTACATAATCTCTACTAACGTGTGTACCATGACGTTGGTTACTGGTGTGACAGAATGTGGTTGATAAAGGCATAACAGTAGTTTAGTGAAAGAATATTGGGTAACTCTAAGAGTCTTTGGGAGAGTTAGTGGACTGGATTCAGATCTACATCCAAAATCACAGCATAGACTGTCTTAAAACCTTCTAGTTAGATCTGGACACGAGATGCTCCAGTGTGAACCACCAGCTGAGTCACTGGAATCTGCCCGGAGAACCGCTGCTCCTGCCCTCTCTGGAAATAGCCGCACCGTTTCCACAACTCAGCAGCAAAAGAAACTGAGAGTCCAACCGGTGAATCCCGTTTTCAGAACCTACAGCACGCCACGCCCTTGACAAAAAGGAGCCTTGGAAAGCAGCAGTCAAGCATTTCACTTTCCATATGGAAATGGGCTCTTCCTTACAAGAAAAGGCCCCAGATGCTGGTACGATCAAAAGAATGCTAGGCAAAGTATTGAAAATAGACACATGCTAATGCTAAAAAATAAATGTATGAAGTTATGTTATTCTCACTAATGTTCTAAGCAGCAAAATTTGGATCTAATGGCAAACACTTTAGTGTAAGCATATTAATCAGTTTATTAAGGCAAAAATAGCTATATGAAGATTTCAGTGGTGTTTGGTCAAATGAGACATTTGACTTGACGTGTTATAAGTCAGTGTTAGGTCAGGGTTGCCACAAAAGTAAGGCATATGTAGTTTTTTTAAAAAACTTTAATAGAAACATGATAATTTTAGAAACAGGTGGTTGGAATGTTAGAGTGAATGTGTCTTTTAAGACCTACTAAACCACACGGGGAGGGTCTAGAGACATACCTTTCATCATGAGTATAAAAATATTAATAAATTTTTTTGGGAAGCCCCGACATCCTTTGAAATGCTCTGTGATCTCTCTGGTCTGTAGACAAGCCTACAGTGGAAACTGCAATCACTGAATGAGGAAATATGCAATGAAAGTTATTGGATCCTATGGTGGCAGGGGCCAAGGATCACTACTCAAAGGCCAAGGCATAATGAAGTAGTTACTGTAATAAAGAGTAAAGGTCAAATCATCAATTAGAACAGTCTGATTCCCACAGACGGATGGTGTTGGCTAGTTGATGATGATGTTCATAGGAGGGAAATCGATAGGGAGATGAATAGATTCTTATTTAATCTGTATAAACAGAAAAGTTCTGAAAAACAAAAGTTGAAGAACAAAAGTCTAGCCTGAATCATAAAAACACACATCCTTTCAAACAATTACCAATGTGAGCCAAGTTACAGTCCAGAAGCCCTGGAAGAGAAGGCAAAGCCAGGTTCCACTGAAGACAGAGTCTGGTACACTGCCAACAATTTACACTAATCTTTCTCCCAGACTTCTCTAAAGGGACCTCTGACTTTCATTAGGATAACTGTGCAGGAAGGGAAAGGAAATAATCAGAACACTGGGAAACCACTGGACAATGGGTATAATCTGATATTAATTGCAAGAAACCCAACATATCACTGTGTTTCATACAGTTGGGCCTTATGGAGGTCAGGTTAATGGAGCTTTAGCTCAGGTCCATCTCACAGTGGGTTCAATGGGCACCCAAACCCATCCTGGGGTTATCCCTCTGGTTCTGGATTGCATAATTGGAACAGACATATTCGGCAACTTATAGAATCCCCACATAGGTTCTCTGAGATGTAGAGCAAAGGAGAAACTACCATAATAACGGCCTCTAGCAAGGAAGGTAATACTTTACCTCCTTTTCTGGTGAAGGAGATTTATTGGGCATTAAGAAATTTCAGTACAGTTCAGTCACTCAGTCGTGTCAGACTCTTTGAGTCCCCATGAACTGCAGCACGCTAGGTCTCCCTGTTCAAAACCAACTCCCGGAGTCTACCCAAACCCAGGCCCATTGAGTCAGGGATGACATCCAACCATCTCATCCTCTGTTGTCCCCTGCTCCTTCTGCCCTCATTCTTTCCCAACATCAGGGTCTTTTCAAATGAGTCAGCTCTTCGCATGAGGTGGCCAAAGTATTGGAGTTTCAGCTTCAACATTAGTCCTTCCAATGAACACCCAGGACTGATCGTTTTTAGAATGGACTGCTTGGATACCCTTGCTGTCCAAGGGACTCTCAAGAGTCTTCTCCAACACCACAGTTCAAAAGCATCAATTCTTTGGCACTCAGGTTTCTTTCTAATCCAACTCTCACATCCATACACGACTACTGGAAAAACCATAGCCTTGACAAGACAGACTTTTGTTGACAAAGTAATGTCTCTGCTTTTTAATATGCTGTCTAGGTTGGTCATAACTTTCCTTCAAAGGAGTAAGCGTCTTTTTATTGCATGACTGCAATCTCCATCTGCAGTGATTTTGGAGCTCACAAAAATAAAGTTTGACACTGTTTCCACTGTTTCCTCATTTATTTGCCATGAAGTGATGGGACCGGATGCCATGATCTTCATTTTCTGAATGTTCAGCATTAAGCCAATTTTTTCACTCTCTTCTTTCACTTTCATCAAGAGGCTCTTTAGTTCTTCTTTGCTTTCTGCCATAAGGGTGGTGTCATCTGCATAGCTGAGGTTATTGATATTTCTCCTGGCAATCCTGATTCCAGCTTGTGATTCATCCAGCCCAGAGTTTCTCATGATGTACTCTGCATATAAGTTAAATAAGCAGGGTGACAATACACAGCCTTGACGTACTCCTTTACCTATTTGGAACCAGTCTGTTGTTCCATGTCCAGTTCTAACTGTTGCTTCCTGACCTGCATACAGGTTTCTCAAGAGGCAGGTCAGGTGGTCTGGTATTCCCATCTCTTTCAGAATTTTCCACAGTTTATTGTGATCCACACAGTCAAAGGCTTTGGCAAAGTCAATACAGCAGAAATAGATGTTTTTCTGGAACTCTCTTGCTTTTTCTTTTTTTTTTTCCCCATTTATTTTGATTAGTTGGAGGCTAATTACTTTACAATATTGTAGTGGTTTTTGCCATACACTGACATGAGTCAGCCATGGATTTACATGTGTTCCCCATCCTGATGCCCCCTCCCGCCTCCCTCTCCATCCCATCCCTCTGGGTCATCCCAGTGCACCAGCCCCGAGCACTTGTCTCATGCCCCCTTTCAATGGTCCAGCGGATGTTGGCAATTTGAAGTACCATTTAAGGATACGTGTGTGGGTGGCAAGTTCAAAAGTGGTGTACTTGTAATGGTTAATTTTATGTCTCACTGCCTGGGTCATGTGGTCCCAAGTCTTTGTTCTAATATTATTCTAAATGTATCTGTAAGGGTATTTATGGATATTAAGATTTGAATCAGCCAAATGAATAAAGCAGATTGTCTTCTCTAATACGAGTAGGCCTTATCCAATTTTTTGAAGATGTAAATAAGACCCTTATATATAGCACAGGGAAATTTTTTAATACCCTGTGATAAAACCATCATGGAAAAGAATATTTTAAAAAAGGATATATATGTATAACTGAGTCAATTTGCTATATAGCAGATACTGGCACAATATTGTAAATCAACTAAACTTCAATAAAAAGTTTAGAAAGAACTTAAAATATTAAGAATAGAGCATTTATTTTAATGCCAGAGTAATAAAAGTTATAGAGCACATTTTATCTATATATATGCAAATTTACCTGCATATAAATGTATACATGTAGTTTTATCTATGACATACATTTGCTAATAACTCAATTTTATTAACATTTTCATTTCATTATACTTTGGACATTCAGTTCCAATATTTTCAACCTTATATTAATCAAAGTTGCCCTAAATTGGTATCAATATCTCTGTTAATTAAAATAAATAATTTCAGGCAATACATAATATGTTCACATACATTTGCTTAGTTAACATTAGTTTTATTAAATTATATTTGTGGGGAAAATTTTGTTAAGTCTATTAAGTGGCCACTTACCCCACAAGTCCCTTTTCCTTCCATTTTAATCTTATTTCTTATCAAATTATGTCTGACTAAAAGGTTTAGTCACTCCTGTCTTAACATTAATATTCCCTTGACTCTGCTTAATATTATTCAAATTCTCCAAGTTCATTCTCCTATTTCCATCAATAGAACTAATAAAATAACTTCACAGTTGTATTAGGGCTTCCCTGATAGCTCAGGGAGAATGCGCCTACAATGCAGGAGACCCCGGGTTGATTCCTGGGGTGGGAAGATCCACTGGAGAAGGGATAGGCTATCTACTCCAGTATTCTTGGGCTTCCCTTGTGGCTCAGCTGGTAAAGAATCGACCCACAATGTGGGAGACCTGGGTTTGATCCCTGGGTTGGGAAGATCTCCTGGAGAAGGGAAATGCTGCCCACTTCAGGATTCTGGCCTGGAGGATTCCACAAACTGTGGAGTCCTTGGGATTTCAAAGACTTGGGCACGACTGAGCAATTTTCATTTTCACAGTTGTATTACAGTATGTGGTAGGTAGGATAATGGCATCCCAAAGTTGTTAAAGCCCTAATGCTTGGAACCTGTCAATATGTTATCTTCATGGTATAAGGGTATTGGCAGATATAATTAAGTCTACAGACCTTAAAATAAGACTGTCCTGGATTATGCACCCAGCTGGGTGGACCTAATCTAATCACGGAAAATGGATGGGGAAACAGTGGAAACAGTGGCTGACTTTATTTTTGGGGGCTCCAAAATCACTGCAGGTGGTGATTGCAGTCATGAAATTAAAAGACGCTTACTCCTTGGAAGGAAAGTTATGACCAACCTGGATAGCATATTAAAAAGCAGAGACATTACTTTGCCAACAAAGGTCCGTCTAAGCAAGGCTATGGTTTTCCCAGTAGTCATGTATGAATGTGAGGGTTGGATGGTGAAGAAAGCTGAGCGCTGAAGAATTGATGCTTTTGAACTGTGGTGTTGGAGAAGACTGTTGTGAGTCCCTTGGACTGCAAGGAGATCCAACCAGTCCATCCTAAAGGAGCTCAGTCCTGAGTGTTCACTGGAAGGACTGAGATTGAAGCTGAAACTCCAATATTTTGTCCACCTCATGAGAAGAGCTGACTCATTGGAAAAGACCATAATGCTGGGAAGGATTGGGGGCAGGAGGAGAAGGGGACAACAGATGGCTGGATGGCATCACCGACTTGATGGACATGGGTTTGGGTAGACTCCAGGAGTTGGTGATGGGCAGGGAGGCCTGGTCTGCTGCAATTCATGGGGACGCAAAGAGTCTGACATGACTGAGTGATTGAACTGAACTGAACTGAATCTAATCATGTTAGCTCTGAAAAGTAGAGAATTTTTCTTGATGGAAGCATAAGAGAGACGAAACTGGAAAAGCTGCAAGATACTGGTGGCAAAAAGGGCAGTCATAAAGTCTTCAAGCATAAAGAGGATGTGACATGGCTGTTACTGGCTCTGAGATTCAGGAACCTGTGTGCAAGGATCTGTCGTCCTCTATGAACTAAAGCAGTTTTCACCTGAGAGCAGGCAAGTTAATGGGACCTCAGTCCTACAAACACAGAACTAAATTCTTCCTACAACCTGAATGAGCATGGAATCATTACAGTTCTTCCCAAAGCTTCCCAGTAAAACCCAAGCCAGCCAACATAGTGCTTTCAGACTGATGAAATGAAAAGCAGAGAAACCAGCTAAGTCAATCTGGACTTCTGATGTAAAAAAAACTAGGGAATAAAAATTTTGCATTGCTTTAAGCTAATAATTTTGTATGGCAGCAAGAGAAAACTAATACATAGTATTACATTATTTTTGTATTGAGACATTTTCATATTTATTATGAAGTTTATAATCATTCAGGCATTTGAGAATGGCTTTATTAGGCAACTTTTTCAATGAAAAAAACGGGTCTTATAGAAACCAAATGCTTTCTGGAAGGTTCTGTACAGCATACCGCAGAGGAACAGAGCTCACCCATGTCTTTCAGGTTCTGGTATAAGGTCTTCCATTATAACAACAAAAGAGAACCTGATGGTATTTTAAATGCAGAGCAACATTACAATTGAACGTTTTTTCTTTATTGTTGCTTTCTTGACTACATCTCTTGAATTGCATATCTGAGGTCACCCAACAGATTGTTCTTAAAAGTATAACCAGCTTCTCAACAACACCAAAAAATAGAGCAAAGTGAAATTTGATCAAATGGGTGCATAATAACAGTCAATGTATTACTACAAATGTTATAGTTTTGCTTTACAAGAAGTTCAGTTCAGTTCAGTCACTTTACAAGAAAGAAGGATACAAAAATATACTGAGAAAAAGACAATGAAATAAAACTTTTATCTACTATTGTACAGAGGAAAGTACTGGACCTAGTTTCCCAGTATATGATAATTTAGATGCATCAGTGTCCTGATGTGCTGAGCACCAAGTCGCTCAGTCGTGTACTACTGTTTGCAACCCGATGGATTGTAGCCCGCCAGGCTCCTCTGTCCATGGAATTCTCCAGGCAAGAGTACTGGAGTGGGTTGCCATCCCCTCTTCCAGAGGATCTTCCCAACTCGGGACTGAACCCAGCTCTCCTGTATTGCAGGCAGATTCCTTACCGTCTGAGCCACCAAGGATAGTTTATATCAAAGTACAAATAATTTCTTCATGATGCATTGGTATGTTTTGTTTTAATGGCAGCTTGATCAATTTAATGAAATCATGAATATCCTAAACCAAAAAAAAAAAATTCTTGTTCTAAAAACAAACAAAATATTTTTAGGAGAATACAACCATTATGCTCTTAATATTTTCACAACAAAATACTCCAATTACGTTTCAGCAGTTTTATGTTTACTAACTGAAATAAATAATTTTAAATCATGGTTTTACATAATTTTTCATTCTGTGTTTAATTCTGTAAGTTCTATTAGAAGAAAAACCAACCATACATCTTTCTGAGACATAATATCAAAATTCACCAGGTTAAGTTTGCAAACATTTTTAGGAACTGTCAGTGTTCACCAGAAATTACTATCTTGGAATTTCTGATATAGCCAAAAGTAGAACTTTAGTTTGATCAAATGCAGCATGGATTCCAGGACTGGAACTGTTCTCATAGGTCAAAGAGTCCATATAATATGAGGAAATTCTACATAGCACAATTAAAGTTTAGGCATAAATAAATATTATTGGCATTTTATTATATATCAATTTTTCCCAGCAGCTTTAAGGAAATTTTTTCTTTAGGTAACTATTTTTTCCCCTTTGAATTTTGTTACTTAGGTTTATATTCAACAAAATCTCATCAAGTACCAATTATGCTTGACAGCTGGGTCATACCAAGGCTACTAATTTAAACTGTTCATTTTATAGTCCCTTTGAAAATGATTCATGTTGTATTCACAAAACTTCTCAAAGGCACCATTTTGTTTTTCTATTAACAATAGTCATTTTTAAAATGCAAGGTTGAACAATGACAAGGAGCAATTTCATTGCACTGAGTGAAATGGAGGAAATAGATTATTTTATTTTTGTGGTTAACTATTCATGCAATCATAATTTGATAGTCCAGAATTATATTTCTGTTCAGTCACTTAATTCCTATCACGTAATTTGAAGAAACACTATGATACATGAAAGCTACACATGGATTCAGACCTTTTCAGAAATTACATGCATTGACTCTTAATGGCAAAAGTACACATAACTGTTTTAGAGATCAAATTGACAGGGTTATATATTTACAATATATTAATTAAACTGAATCTTACTCTCTGTATCCTAGAACTAATTAGTTTAAATTTTTACTAGGTGAATGACAGAGATGCCTCTCTGTTATCTATGTCTATTTAAGTTCTTGGAATGATCATTTGGTGATAATGACACTTACTACTAGAACTGTCTGTACATGTCTTGGTGACATAATAAAATAAAAACCCAGTAGAGTAATAATGGAAGAGAATTCCTAGGAGACATTGAAGATAATGCTGCCCAAGCTTGCTTTTGGATTTGAAAATTAGGATGTCCTCCCTTTGTATCACTTTGAGGAGAAAGGTGTTGAGTTAGCTTCCCTTCTTATTGCCCTCTTACTGTAGAAGGGCAGAAATGTGAAATAAAGTAATTTTACAGGTACAAAAAACCTAATCACTGAAGCCTGTTAATTTTGTGTGTGCGTGAATGTGTGTGTGCTCAGTCTTGTCTGACTCTTTTGTGATCTCATGGACTATAGTCTTCCAGGCTCCCATGCCCACGGAATTTTACTGGCAAGAATACTGGAGTGTGTTGTTATATTCTACTCCAGAGGATCTTCCCAACCCAGGGATCGAACCTGTGCCTCTTGCATCTTCTGCATTGTCAGGCAGATTCTTTACAACTGAGCCACCTTAGAAGCCCCCATGTGTTAATTTTAAGAAACCATTAGCTGCACAGCCAAACAAAAGTAAAGGATAGTAATTATGAAATAATGTTGAATCATTGATCAAGGCAATATGAAAAGGCTAATTTTACATATTGGTAGATGTATATGGTAAGGGGTGTCCTTGGTGGCTCAGACAGTAAAGAGTCTGCCTGCAATGTGGGAGACCTGGGTTCAATCCCTGGCTCGGGAAGATCCCCTGGAGAAGGGAATAGTAACCTACCCCAGTATTCTTGCCTGGAGAATTCCATGGATAAAGGAGCTTGGCAGCCTACAGTCCATGGGGTTGCAAAGATTCGGACATGACAGAGTGACTAATGCAAATACATAAATGTAACTGGCATTTTTAAAATCAAAATCAGAGATAGCATCAATATTTTGATTTTGTTCCTCTATATATTTTAATTAGTGCTGTAATATTTTTGACTTTCTATTTAACTGTTCAAAATTTCTCATACAAAATATTCCACATATATACTGTTCTTTTGTACATATGTGTATGTATATTCAAGAATGAATTAATCAACACTAGCTTATGATTTGGGAAAATAACTTTAATCAATTTTTTACATAACCCATTTTATTATAAAATGATAAAGAGATGGAGCTATTACAGTATTGAATTTTATCTCTACTTGCTCATATAAATTCTGTTATCATTTATCTTCTCTAATTTTAAAAATACTGGGGGAAATCACCCTAAACTATCTGTTAATACAACTTGGCTTCTCTTATCAAAGAATTACACTTAGTAAAATACAGCCACTGTAAAGGAGTATAGTCCCCAAGTAAAACTTGATTCTTCAAACCTTGTTTGTCAGCCATTCAAGGTTACTTACATGCCCAGGCAAGTTACTTAGTACTTCTAGATTTTAATTTTTCTTCCCTCTCTGTCCTAAGCAAGAGACATTAACTTTATTATACTGGACAGTAAAACCAGTCTGCTCTTTGTTCCAAAGAGAGACACTATCTCTTCCATTCAAGACTGTTAACTACATAAATATCATGCAAAGATAGTCTAAAATAGAGGTAGATTACAAGATGAGCAGAAACAATAAAGACCTATAGGGAATTATCTTCCAATAGTGAAGACCTGAAACAGGTGGCAGTGTGCATTTCTTTCCTATAATCACTGTTTTCATGAAAGTTTCTGTGATCTTATTTAGCCTGCAGATGAAATTTTTTAATTTATTTATTTTTAATTGGGAGATAATTGCCTTCCAATATTGTATTGGTTTCTGCCATAGATCAGCATGAATCAGCCATAGGTATATGCACGTCCTCTCCCTCATGAACCTTCCTCCCACTTCCCACCCCACCCCAACCCCCTAGATTTTCTCACAGCACCAGATTTGAGCTCCTGTCTCATATAGCAAATCTTCACTGGCTATCTAATTTTCCATATCAGATTGTATATATTTCAATGCTACTTTCTCAGTTCATCCCACACTCTCCTTCCCCCGCTGGGCCCACAAGTCTGTTCTCCATGTCTGCATCTTCAGTGCTTTCCTGCAGATAGGTTCATCAGTACCATCTTTCTAGATTCAACATACATGTATTAATATACAATATTTGTTTTTCTCTGACTGACTTCACTCTGTATAATAGGCTCTAGGTTCATCCTCCTTATGAGAACTGAATCAAACATGTTCCCTTTAATGGCTGAGTAATATTTCATTGTACCACAACTTTATCCATTCATCTGTTGATGGGCATCTGGGGCACTTTCATGTTCAAAGTATTGTAAATAGTGCTGAGATGAAAACTGGAGTCCATGTGTCTTTTTCAATTATGGTTTCCTCAGGGTATATGCCCAATGTGAGATTGTTGGGTCATACGGTAGTTTTATTCCTAGATTTTTTTTGAAGGAATCTATATACTGTTCTACATAGTGGCTGAAGCAATTTGCATTCCCAACAACAATGCAAAAGGGTTCCTTTTCTCCACATCCTCTCCAGTATTTATTGCTTGTAAGTTTTTTGATGATGGCCATTTTGACTGGTGTGAGGTGATACCTCACTGTAGTTTTGCTTTGCATTTCTTTAAGAATGAGTGATGCTGAGAATCTTTTCATGTGTTTATTAGCCATCTGCATATATTCTTTGGAGAAATGTCTGTTTAGATCATCTGCCCACTTTTTGATTTGTTTTTCCAGTATTGAGCTGAATGAGATGCTTGTATATCTTGGAGATTAATCCTTGGTCAGTTGTTTAATTTGCTATACCTTCTCCTATTCTGAGATCAAAATTTTAAGAAGAGCAGGAAACTTTGTTATATTTTCTTTTATGCACACTAGTAGAAAAGATAATTACTTTATTGCATCTATACCAATGCTCCTATAATAGGAAGAAAATGTTGATTCTTAAAATAATAAATTATCAGTCAGAATTTAACACTTGTGTACTTTTCTTGAAGATGGAAGATATATTCACAGAACTCAGTAAGGCTACTCAAAACCTAAGGAAGGTTTCCATTATCTTGAAAAAAACAAATAGTAATATATAAATACACTTCATGAGTTAGAATTTATGTGTTAAGAAATAAAGATCAATCATTTCTATAGATAAACTAAAATATCAGAGTCAATATGCTTTGTTTTGAACTGGGACTATTATAATGTCTTTAAAAAAGTAAGGTGAAAGTAACAAGGTCATACACTTATTAGATCCTTATTAAAAATTTACCCGTGACCTGTGATGTTGCTCAGTCATGTCCGACTCTTTGTGACCCCCACGGACTGTAGCCTACCAGGCTCCTCAGTCCATGAAATTTTCCAGGCAAGAGTACTGGAGGGGGTTGCCATTTCCTTCTCCAGGGGATCTTCCCAACCCAGGGATCGAATCTGGGTCTCCCGCACTCCAGGCAGACGCTTTACCGTCTGAGCCACCAGTAAACTTTACCCAAAAATGAGACCTGGCCTTTGCACTCAGCTTCTGACATGTAAGCTCTAAACCCTTGTAATGGTATGTTTAACAGGAGTATCTTTATTTGGGGTCTTTGGGCCAACCAGATAGTTATATTGTGTTTTGGCAGGAGGGGTTCTGAGTCATAACACCAATTTAATTTAGGATTACTTTTGCTCATCTGGTATCAGTTGACATGTGGAGGGAAGAGAGACTGAGATCAGTCAAATGGGAAATCAATCATGCCTATGTGATAGAATCCCAGTGAAAACTCTGAACATTGCAATGGGGGTATACTCTGTGTATATTGTAAGTAAGGGGTGGGGGAAGGTAGTGTTATCTTGGCTGCCCAGGGAGAGGACAACTGGAAGGTCAATGTGTGGAATTCTCAGATTCCACTATGCTCTTCTTCTCTTGCCTGAATTTTAATCTGTATACATTAGCTGTAATAAACTGAGACCATGAATATAGCAGTTTTAAGTGAGTTCCATGAATCCTTCTAGTGAATGTTTGAATCTGACAGTGGTTTTGAGATTCTCCAAATTGACTATCCTTATGGCAGAAAGTGAAGAGGAACTAAAGAGCCTCTTGATGAAAGTGAAAGAGGAGAGTGAAAAAGTTGGCTTAAAGCGCAACATTCAGAAAACTAAGATCATGGCATCCGGTCTCATCACTTGATGGCAAATAGACGGGGAAACAGTGGGAAAAGTGGCTGACTTTACTTTTTGGGGCTCCAAAATCACTGCATATAGTGATTGTAGCCATGAAATTAAAAGACGCTTACTCCTTGGAAGGAAAGTTATGACCAACCTAGACAGCATATTAAAAAGAAAAAACATAACTTTGTCAACAAAAGTCTGTCTCTTCAAGGCTATGGTTTTTCCAGTAGTTATGTATGGATATGAGAGTTGGACTATAAAGAAAGCTGAGTGCAGAAGAATTGATGCTTTTGAACTGTGGTGTTGGAGAAGACTCTTGAGAGTCCCTTGAACTGCTAGGAGATCCAACCAGTCCATCCTAAAGGAGATCAGTCCTGGGTGTTCATTGGAAGAACTGATGTTGAAGCTGAAACTCCAATACTTTGGCCATCTGATGCGAAGAGCTGACTGATTTGAAAAGACCCTGATGCTGGGAAGGATTGAAGGCAGGAGGAGAAGGGGACAACAGAGGATGAGATGGTTGGATGGCATCACTGACTCAATGGACATGAATTTGGATAAACTCCGGGAGTTGGTGATGGACAGGGAGGCCTGGCATGCTGCAGTCCATGGGGTCGCAAAGAGTCAGACACAACTTAGCGATTGAACTGAACTGAATTGAAAGTTGCAACTTATATCAAAAGTGCAGATGGTCTAGTTGGAACTGTTCTTATTCTACATAAACGTCCCAATTCTAAAAAGTTATTACAAGAGATAATAGTTCATCATTTTGTGGAACAAATTTTGCACATTTTCAGAGTTTTGATTTGCATATTTCAATATGTAAAGGACAGCACTCTATTTTATTTTTAATAATATACTTTTAAATATATTTATATAAATGTGTATATACAATTTCATGAACATTTAGAATCTGTTTTCCAAATGCATTTTTAAACTTCCCTTAAAAAATCAACAACTGACTACATGTCTTTAAAAAACAATATTAATCTTAAATACGTATCATTCTTATGGACTAAATACTAAAACTATGAGGTATATCTTATCTAAAAATAGGTATATATTTAAAATGATAGCAAATTTGACCATTTTATAATCACCAGAGTCTAATTCTTCCTCATTTATATTTTAAGTGATTTTTCTCTTACACATTTCTAAACATTTATTGCAAACTTATGGAATTTCATATTTTGAAGTCTTTTCATAGGCAATTCTTGAACTTCCCAATTAGTAATGTTATTAGCATATCCCTAGATCCTCATTAGTGGAAATGTAATCCCACCTGCCTAACAAAGAGTTGGAGACACCTTTTTTACAGGAAAATGAGGTCGAACTCACCACATTGATTTCATGTATATAAATATACATATTTAAGAAATATATTAGGTACACTCAGTTCAGTTCAGTTCAGTTCAGTCACTCAGCCCTGTCTGATTCTTTGCGATCCCATGGACTGCAGTACGCCAGGCCTCCCTGTCCATCACCAACTTCCAGAGTTTACTCAAACTCATGTCCATTGAGTTGGTGATGCCATCCAGTCTTCTCATCCTCTGTCGTCCCCTTCTCCTCCTGCCCCCAATCCCTCCCAGCATCAGGGTCTTTTCAAATCAGTCAACTCTTTGCATCAGGTGGCCAAAGTATTGGAGTTTCAGCTTCAACATCAGTCCTTCCATTGAACATTCAGGACAGGTTTCCTTTAGGATGGACTGGTTGGATCTCCTTGCAGTGCAAGGGACTCTCAAGAGTCTTCTCCAACATCACAGTTCAAAAGCTTCTGTGCTCAGCTTTCTTTATAGTCCAACTCTCACATCCATACATGACTGCTGGAAAAACCATAGCCTTGACGAGATGGACCTTTGTTGGCAAAGTAATGTCTCTGCTTTTTTAATATGCTGTCTAGGTTGGTCATAACTTTCCTTCCAAGAAGTAAGCGTCTTTTTATTTCATGACTGCAGGCACCATCTGCAGTGATTTTGGAGCCCCCAAAATAAAGTCTGCCACTGACAGGCAAACTGATTGATTGTAGACTGTTGCTGGCACAATGGTTTGAAAAGCAAATTTACACACCATTATCATTAATAAATGTGCACTATATGCCTAATATGTGTAATCTGTACAGAGAGCATGGTCAAGCCTCCTTTTCAGTAAGTGGTTGTGAAACAAGCCACAGTAATTTTCAGCCCTAGAGTTTCAGATTAACTTGGGAGGACCAGGTGCATCAGTCTTCTCCATAGCCTGCATGAGAAAATATGTTCTCATTACTTCCCCTTAGCCCTGTAACCTGGTGACAGTTCTTCTTTAGTCATGGGCCAGAGGAAGCAAGTCAAAAATCCCCGTCATCTTCTAAATTCACAGCATGAGACTATAACATTCCTTCAAGGCTTCTTCTTTTATTTCTGTCTCCCACTGCCAGTCTGACTGTCAAAGTCACAGCAGGAGATGAAAATGAAAAGAACCATCAAAGAAACCCATGTGTAGAATTTCCCTACAGGAGTTCAGCAAAAGGGGTAAAAAATGAAAGTGGCTACACTGACATTTGCCCTCCAGCAAAACATTAATAAAAGGGAAAAACAAATGTATGCTTGCCCACCCCTCAAATACGTCCCCTGATATCAGAAAATGGAATGCTTCATTTTTGTAATAGATGAAAAGACCAATTGCTTAAACACATTTTGCTGTGGGGTTTTAAAAATATAAAAATTGAAAATGATTCATAATATTAAGGTAGACAAAAGTCAGTATACATTTCCATTGATTTCAAGGTCAGAGTTTTACACAAAAATTCTGATAAAAACATGCAGAAAATAATGTGTTCAAATTTTTATAGAAAGCAGATTATTCACAGTATGTGTATAATCACAAAACCATTTAGAGCATCTCAATTTAAAATCAATCTAATAGCAAGCAGTATATAATAAAATATAACATATTTTTTAACAACTATAACTTTCCACTGAATTTTTGAAAAGGATTGTTTTTAAATTCAATATATGCTTTTATTACAAGAGTTCTCTGAGTGTACACAGTATTTGGAAAATTTGTACATTGTATTATAACATAATTAAGTCATTTCTTAAATCATAATTGCATTTTTGAAAATGAAATTTTTATTCTGAGACAATTTTATATTTGCAGAAAAGTTGCAAAGATATTAAAGAGTCTTAGTTCTCATGTTCTCCTCTCCCAGTTGCAACACTGTTAACATTTTATATTACCAAAGTACAACCGTCAAAACTAATTAACCTAACATTAGCACATTCAGTTCAGTACAGTCGCTCAGTTGTGTTCAACTCTTTGCAACCCGAAGAATCGCAGCACGCCAGGCCTCCCTGTCCATCACAAACTCTGGGAGTTTACTCAAACTCAAGTCCATCGAGTCGGTGATGCCATCCAGCCTTCTCATCCTCTATCGCCCCCTTCTCTTCCTACATTACTATTAACTAAATTCTAGACTTTATTTGGATTCTACCAGTTTTCCAGTTTCCTTTCCAATCTCGAGTGCTTTGATTGCTATGTCACCCTGGTCTGTGACAAATTTCTCTTTCCTTGATTTTCATGTCCTTGACAGTCTCACGGAATACTGGTCACATCTCCATGTGCTGGTCCCCCATCCAGACTTACATAATTGCTTTCAATCTATCAGCTTGATGTGTGTTTGCATAGTTTTGCCTATGTATAACTACTAAATATATGAATAATTTTATTTCATTATTAAAAAGAAGGATGTTGTACAGAAAGATTTGGTAAATTTTTCTCTACTAGTCAAAGAGCTTTAAAACAAGAAAAACACTAAGTGTCAGATGTATTCAGTAAATTGATAAACATTTAGTGAATGCTTACTTTCTGCCTGGTATTGTGCTCTGAGGAAAGAACAAAGAAACGAATGATGTAATTTCTGTCGCCAAAGAGAACATAGTCAAGAAAAGGAAAAGTTCAAGGGTAAATAAAATTATCAGAGAAAGTATGTTCCGTCACTTCAGCCATGTCTGACCCTCTGTGATCCCATGGACTGAACCCTGCCAGGCTCCCCTGTCCCTGGAATTTTCCAGGCAAGAGTACTGGAGGGGATTGCCATTCTCTTCTCCAGAGGATCTCTTCAACCCAGGTCTCCTGCATTGCAGGCAGATTCTTGACCATCTGAGCCACTTGGGAAGCCTAGTGGTGGACTGGGTGAGTTAATCTACAAAGGTAGATATACATGACTGTAAAATAACTGAATGTGTCCAAATAAATCTCACTAGCTCCATAAATATTCTTTTCACTTAACTTTATTAGAAAAAGATGTAAAATATACCTGCTCAGGCAGAAGAGATAATATCCAAGGTAAGTTTTATGTAGAATGAGTTGAGTTTTACCAGAGAAAGGAGTGGACAAAAGGAGATTCAGGCAAAGGAAGCAAATGCTTTAGTGTGTCTGGAACCTATGATGCCAGCATGCTTTGAAAACATCTTTTGGATTTTATTGAAATGAGGATGAGAAGTTAAGAGAGGATTATTTTCCCTATTTATTTCAAGTAAGAGCATAACAAACAAGATTTGCATTTTTAAATATACTGAGTTACTTTAAATTAAAAGAGCAACACACATCACTCCACATACTGCAAATGTTTTTCATTCCCCTTTAAAACTGCTTTGCATCTTAAAAAGAATATTCTGGAAGAGTGAACTGACGGGAGAAAGAACTAGAAGCAGGAAATAATTAAGCAGAAGAGAGTATCATCAAGACAAAATAACAAGGTTGTGAACTACAAATGGAGAAGAGTTTTGAAAGAGAGGTAGAGGCAGAATCTGCAGGATGCGGATAGAATGGAATGTGGAAAATAAGAAAATCAAAGGAAATACGGTATCATTGTATTTCTACTTAATTGATAAGGTATTTACTAGTGTGAGTTGCCCACAACAGGGAATATTAGAGACAAAAAGTGAAGGGTAAGGAGATGTGAAAATATTTCTCTTTTGAACAGACTGGGTTTAAAATCCTGAGTTTGAGGACATAATTCAGAGACACCCAATAGTTTGGTGCTTACTGGAAATGGAGCTAAGGAGAGAGATGAGCTGAGGATATAGTTTAGTAGACATTACCATATAGATAGTATTGGAAATAATAAAAGTAGATGATATCTCCCAGCAGCATATAGAATGAGAAAAGAAGGTTGTCTTTGGAACTCTCTGAAACTACCCTCATTTACTGCATGAGTGGAGACTAGCCAGCAAAGCATATGGAGAAAGAACAGCAAGCAAAAGTACAGTAAAACCAAGAAAACTTTATCACAGAAACCAGGTTGGAGGTTTAATATTCAAGGACAGAGATGCAAAAAGCAGAGACAGGTCAACAGTGCCAAATCTACAAATAGGTCAGTTCACATAGGTACATTATTTTAGAATAAATAAGAGGAGTAATCAAAGGATCTATGAAACATTAAATTTTAAATGTTTTTGTATAAATTGGCTAACTATCAAAGTGAATCAATTTAAAAACCTTTATGAAGCATACATTTATGGAAAAAACTAATACTGCATAATCCTTTGAGACTTTACCATTTTAACACTAAGTTCTATCATGTATGTTTCCATTAAAGGTAGATCACAATGCTTAAAAATTCAACAAAGCCTACTGGAAATGTTTCCAGTTAGTAAAAGTGTAACAAGAATTTTACAACCAGCACATTCCTAGAATTGTTGGAAAGTGCTCAACTCTTCATATAGTGCCTTTTGCTATTCTCTTTTAAACTATAGGTAACATACACCCAAAAGACTGCTTTGTAAAAGTACAAAATCACTTTGCTGGATTTATTTCAGCTAACAAAAAACAATCAGCACATTTAAAAAATGAACCCTTCAATAAACGTGGTTTGACATAAAATAAAACACCTATATACTAGAGTTCCAAGATGATTCTGAGAATTGTCAATTTCTTCCAATTAGAAATGATTTTTTAAAAATTTCCTTCTTAGAAAATAGCAAGTGGTATTGTAACAACAAAACAGGATATTAGTACAGTGCATTAAAATGTTTTCTATATGGCTGTCATTTCCTAAAGCTAAATAAGCTATCTTAAAATTACAATTAGGGAAATCGAAAGAAATAAAAACATGTAAGAAAAAGCCATATGCAAGGAAAAAAGTCAACCAAAAAGCCTAAATAATATTTGAATAATAAAAACATTCCTGTTTAAAAAGCCAAAAATGTTAAACCCATTTTGATATAGTAGAAAATCAAATTTGTAAATGTGGAATACATTGAAACTACTGAACCATGATGATAATTCTATGCGAGAGTTTCCAGACAATGGTCTGATATAAAGATATAGCAAAATAAGATTAATATCTTGTATACTGATAAAGATCTCCAAGATAAACTAAGTGAAGGAAAAGAGATGGAAAAATTATAGTAAGCTTCCTCATGTACTGGTCTTCCCTTGTGGTTCAGACAGTAAAGAATCTGCCTAAAAGGCAGGAGACCTGGGTTCAATTCCTGACTTCGGAAGATGCCCTGGGGAAGGGAATGGCAACCCCCTCCAGTATTCTTGCCTGGGAAATCCCATTCACAGAGGAGCCTGGCAAGGTACAGTCCCTGGGGTCACAAAAGGTAGGATACAGTGAGCGACGAACACGTTCATCTTCCACACTTCCTCATGTATTAAAAATTTAGAGTAGGAAAGAGAGCTACATTTCATTGCAATCTGTGTTGTTTGATATTATTTATCATGTACAATAATATATTTTCAAAGTAAAATAAATTTAAGGAAAAAGATTAAACATGAAGTTAAAAGAATACTTTTTAATTCCTAGTTAATTCAAAATTCTATGTATACCAGACACTATATGCAAAGATTCTAAACATTTATGCTTTTTACCCTTCTCCTCAAGAATTCAAGAAGCTTTGAGAACATGAAGTCCATAAAAACACAAGAGAGTTACCTTGGGAAAATTAAAACATAAGGTCTAAAAACAGGGCATTCAGCAGAAAAACAATGCAAGGATGAGCAAGAGGAAGTCTCAAGACAACAACTGTGAAGCAGACATTAAAACAAAAGCAAAACCAAAATGGAGCCTGCTGAAGAAAAGTGTATAGGGGAAAAAGGAAGAGATACAACACATTTGCCATTTAACTGTATGACAAAGTTCTTTTAAAATATAGAGCATAGGATATATAGGTAAACTTACTTCTATATTTAAAGAAAATTGTACACAATTAAGACTCTGAGGAGATTATTAATTCCAGGATAAAAATGGTAGTGAAGAAAAGAAAATTTTATATCTTTGTACATTATATGGCCCAGTATTGAAAAGCATTTATAGAGTCATAACAATAAAATATTGAATACGGATTTAGCAACATCTGAAAAGAAGAAAGGAACTGAGCTAAAATGCTAATCTAGCATAATATATAAAATTTAAAATTGAG
Source organism: Muntiacus reevesi (assembly GCF_963930625.1). Taxonomy (NCBI): domain Eukaryota; kingdom Metazoa; phylum Chordata; class Mammalia; order Artiodactyla; family Cervidae; genus Muntiacus; species Muntiacus reevesi. The sequence goes on from NC_089269.1 coordinate 14,321,830, forward strand.
ACTGTAGTATATGCATTTTATTTAGATATATGCAGATAAAAATTTTACATATAGCTAAAAAAGAGAAAATTGTTGTCTCTGGGTAGTGATACAAGAAAGGAGATGACTGTGCATTGTGACTTGTTTTTTTTTTTTTTTTTTTATCAAATTTGTCTATACAATTCTAAAGCTTTTGTATATAATTTTAAAAGTGTAAAACACATTAATGAAAGATACAGAGAAAAAAATTTCAAAAAGGAGATAACAATAACTTAAACTCATTGTTATCAGAGACATTTAAATTAAATAAAAATAAGACTACTTATACACACCCTGCTGACAAAAATGGTAAGTTCTCTAACACACTGTTAGTAGGGGTTCTAGAAAAGGATATTCTGGTTTTAAACAAAGTAAAGAAAACTACTGACTTAACCATGAAGAACAAAAATATAATACTTCTGTATCATACAACTTTTTGGTGAATTTGTACTGTTCAAAGAATTATTGTTATCTAATATTTAGCTTGCTTTGGAGGTGCCTGTATGAGTAATTGGTCTTAGTTCTGTATACAAAAAAAAAAAAAGAAATAGGAAAAAAAATTTTGACTTCATTTTTTGTATTTTGTAAGAAATTGTGTATAAAATAAATACTTCTGCTATTTTCCTAAATTCAGGAGAGAGTAAAAGGTAATACCAGATGACATTTAAAAACTTGAAAAACTAGACATTTGAGTCATATGGCCTGTGCCCAGAACCCAGAAGGGTATCAGATGGTAGCCCAATGCTGACTGTAAGAACATAACCTGTATTCAAAACTTGGCTTTTTCAGTAATGAGCTGCATGAAATTTAGAAAAATCACTTAGTTTATGCAAGCCTGCAAATTTTAGATCCAGTTGAACTTTCTAATCCTAGAGCCCTAAGTATTATTGATTATACCCCAGCACCCAACACCTGTTGTTTCTCTTTGAACCTTCTCCATCAGAAAACTTAAAAAACCATTTCTACTTCAAAACTTTTTGCTGACACAAATAAGTTAGACTATTAAAAGTAGATTCTAATTACTAAAAATATGTTGGAAAAGTCCACCCAAACTTTAATTTTATTCATTAATTCTTAAAATCTTAAATATTATTAAGTATTTTAAGGTCTGGCAGAATCATGTCTACAAACTTTAAAGTGCATTCAAGTCACTGAAGAATCTTGTTTAAAATGTAGATTCTGATTTGATTCTTCTCCCTTTGTTTCTTGAGTCTGGCTATTGGTTTGTCAATTTTATTTATCTTCTCAAAGAACAACCTTTTGGCTTTGTTGATCTTTGCTATGGTCACTTTTGTTTCTTTTGCATTTATTTCTGCCCTAATTTTTAAGATTTCTTTCCTTCTACTAACCCTGGGGTTCTTCATTTCTTCCTTTTCTAGTTGCTTTAGGTGTAGAGTTAGGTTATTTATTTGACCTTTTTCTTGGAACTGGAGGAATCAACCTGCCTGACTTCAGGCTCTACTATAGAGCTACAGTCACGGAGATAGGATGGCACTGGCACAAAGACAGAAATATAGATCAATGAAACAAAATAGAAAGCCCAGAGATAAATCCACGCATCTATGGACAACTTATCTTTGACAAAGGGGGCAAGAATATACAATGGAGAGAAGACAATCTCTTTAAAAGTGGTGCTGGGAAAACTGGTCAACCACTTGTAAAAGAATGAAACTAGAACACTTTCTAACACCATACACAAAAATAAACTCAAAATGGATTAAAGATCTAAATGTAAGACCAGAAGCTATAAAACTCCTAGAGGAGAACATAGGCAAAACACTCTCCGACATGAATCACAGCAGGGTCCTCTATGACCCACCTCCCAGAATATTGGAAATAAAAGCAAAAATAAACAAATGGGACCTAATGAAACTTAAAAGGTTTTGCACAACAAAGGAAACTATAAGTAAGGTGAAAAGACAGCTCTCAGATTGGGAGAAAATAATAGCAAATGAAGCAACAGACAAAGGATTAATCTCAAAAATATACAAGCAACTCCTGAAGCTCAATTCCAGAAAAATAAATGACCCAATCAAAAAGTGGGCCAAAGAACCAAACAGACATTTCTCCAAAGAAGACATGCAGATGGTTAAAAAACACATGAAAAGATGCTCAACATCACTCATTATCAGAGAAATGCAAATCAAAACCACAATGAGGTACCATTACATGCCAGTCAGGATGGCTGCTATCCAAAAGTCTACAAGCAATAAATGCTGGAGAGGGTGTGGAGAAAAGGGAACCCTCTTACACTGTTGGTGGGAATGCAAACTAGTACAGCCACTATGGAAAACAGTGTGGAGATTCCTTAAAAAACTGGAAATAGAACTACCATATGACCCAGCAATCCCACTCCTGGGCATACACACTGAGGAAACCAGATCTGAAAGAGACACGTGCACCCCAATGTTCATCGCAGCACTGTTTATAATAGCCAGGACATGGAAGCAACCTAGATGTCCATCAGCAGACGAATGGATAAGGAAGTTTGTGGTACATATACACAATGGAATATTACTCAGCCGTTAAAAAGAATACATTTGAATTGTTCAAATGAGGTGGATGAAACTGGAGCCTATTATACAGAGTGAAGTAAGCCAGAAGCAAAAATAGCAATACAGTATACTAACACATATATATGGAATTTAGAAAGGTGGTAGCAATAATCCTGTATGCAATATAGCAAAAGAGACACAGATGTATTGAACAGTCTTTTGGACTCTGTGGGCGAGGGTGAGGATGGGATGATTTGGGAGAATAGCATTGAAACATGTATATTATCATGTGTGAAACGAATAACCAGTCCAGGTTGGATGCATGAGACAGGGTGCTCAGGGCTGGTGCACTGGGATGACCCAAAAGGAAGGGATGGGAGGGAGGTGAAAGGGGGGTTCAGGATGTGGAACACACTTACACCCATGGCGGATTCATGTCAATGTATGGCAAAACCACTACAATATTGTAACGTAATTAGCCTCCAATTAACATAAATAAATTTATATTAAAAAAAAGTAGATTCTATATCTCACCTGAAGCCTGAGAGTCTACATTGGTAGCAAGCTCCCAGTCAATGCCATATCTTGATTTTTACATGTTATCTTGACAGTAGTAAGATATAAAATAACTCATATTTTTGACTGTATGGATAAGTGGACATTTTGAGGGAACTTCTGGATTAAATTCAACTAGATCATGGATTAAATGCAAAAAAAAAAAATAGTTGACTTGCATTGCTGGATTTGCTGCAAAGTAAAAGAAACATACAACTCAACAAGCTGAAACTATAGCAGGAATCTGTGAATGGTAAGTATAAACTAGGATTGTCCTGAGGCCAAAATGGATATCAGTGCTGCATCATATAGGCAAGCCTTGTTTTCTTTTGGGTCTTAACTTCTCGTTTCTTATAATTCTTCTGACTTCTGGTTGCTTATTCTGCATTCTCTAGAGTTGACTTCCACTTGCCGAGAACATAGGCTAAGAGCTAGACCTCTTGGATTCAAATCTGGATCTAACTTTTGTACTTGGACAACTTAAGTCTCCCTTTATTTCAGTGTATACATCTGTAAAATGGAGACAGTAACTGAGCCTATAAAACTGAAGTTGCTTTGAGGGTTAAGTGAGATAATTCATGACCAGAACAATGTCTGGAATATAAGTGTTCAATATCGTCTTCTTTAAATCTTCATGCAATATATCAATGCCTTTAAAACAGAGAAGTTAATCTGGCAAAATCGTGATAAATTATAAAGGGACTTATTGCTAAAAAGGAATTAAATCACTTTCAAAGTGCCAGTGGTAGAAATAGATCTAGAAATTATTATATTCTGGTATTTTGTATTTTGGTAAAATAAATTAAAAGCTATAAAGACTGACATACATGTTTCTATCTCAAATATAATGCTATAAATGGTAAGTTCTGTTAAAAGTCAGTAATGTCATTCCAATTTTTTCCTTAAATGTCTGGTTAAACATTTAAAATTGGCATTTTATAAATAAAATGCCACTTAATAAATCATTTAATAAAAATTAATTAAATTTAATTTTAATTAAAATTTAAATTAATTAATTTAAATCATTTAATAAAAATAATTTAATAAATCAAATTTGTAAAATTTTGATTCATGTTCTGTTATATTAAAACCTCTGTAAGATATATATTTCTGCTGCTGCCAAGTTGCTTCAGTCGTGTCCGACTCTGTAAGACCCATTAGACGGCAGCCCACGAGGCTCCCCTGTCCCTGAGATTCTCCAGGCAAGAACACTGGAGTGGGTTGCCATTCCCTTCTCCAATGCATGAACGTGAAAAGTGAAAGGGAAGTCGCTCAGTCATGACCGACTCTTAGCGACCCCATGGACTGCAGCCCACCAGGCTCCTCCGTCCATGGGATTTTCCAGGCAAGAGTACTGGAGTGGGGTGCCAGTGTGCTATATATTTCTAAATTCATATAAATGAGCCATAATTATTTATTCAGTACTATTACTTGAAGTTTCTTTCTTCACTTATTCTGGTTGAAGTCTACTTATGGATTTTTTTTTTAAAACTTAATTACATACATGGAAAAATCAGTACATATAAAATTTAATTTTACTTTTTCATTATACTATTACATTTTTATAATGCAGCAATTTTTTCCTACTTGAGATACATTTATTGATTTTTCAGTTTTTAATCATAAAACACATGCATAAATGTATTATTAAAAGGTAGCATTTTAATAATCAGATAAATTTATTGGTTAACTGTTTTGAAATCAAATCCAATATATTAAGGTCTTAGAAATACTTTCTCATATTTCAGAATAGATGACACATGGTTTCTCTAAATTGTTCAAAACCTTGTTGGTACTCATGAATCACCTAGGTGGATTTGCAAATATATTAATGTCCAAGACAGCCACAAAATCAATTACCTCAGAATCTCTTTGGTATAAGACACAGATATTGGTATTTTTTTAAAGGCTCTCAGTATGATTTAACATTTATCTAGAGTTAGGAAGCACTGAACTATCTTACTCATTATGGTTTAAAAAAGCAATTCTGTCTGAAAAAAATACCAAAGGAACAGTCTAAATATATAGCTTCAGAAATAGTGTACTGTAAGGGGTGCTGTTTGCTTACGCTGATAAATCACCGTATCCACTGGGAAATCCTAGGATAACTATAACTCATATGAAATCTAACCTCACATCAAATCACTCATTTGTTTTTTAACTGATATCAGGCTGTAGTCATTTTCTACATTGTGTTATATATATTTAGTTTCATGAAAACAAACAAAGGCAAAAGCAATTTTCTTTAGGTCAAATATAAGGTTACTTTTCTAAAATCAAACCCTGAGCTGCTAATAGAATTTTACATAATATACTTGGTATCATTAATCTACTATACAATTAACAGCATATGTTATGCTGATATACTTAAAAGGATAAAAATGTAGAATTCCCTATTGGGAATGAATTACACTCATTTGAAAAGACACTTTTGAAATCCTTGATCTCCCGGGCATTCATATGTTATCTAAACATTTTTGTACTGCTAAAATATCAATTATTAACATTAAAATTTTAATATAAGTTCAAAAAGGGAACACCATTAAGACATTCCAAGAATAAAAACATCAACAATATAATTGCTGATTGCCTGGTCTATATATTCAAACATATTTTATAAAACACACTTTGATTTATGTTTGCAAATCACCATTAGACATAGGGATATTTCCTGATAATTTTAATTCTATTTCTTCACACTTGAAACTAAGCATTCATAGATTCAGAGTCATTTTGAAAGTTTTGCCTATTATATATTTTTCTAATAGATATTTAATAAGGATTGTGATAGATTTATATTTTCTAGGAGAACAGAAGACAAAACAGATATGGACAGATAACAGTTGAAAAATCTAGTTAAAAGTCCCTTACATCAATTTTCTCATTCAATTTGAAAATGCTTTAAACATCTGAAAGGAACTAGTCACTTAAAATCTCAGCAACTTTGTTTATCAAAAGCTGACTGCCACAAATATACATGGCTTAATTAGTTAGTCTAAGTCCAACATAAATCACTTCCCTACGGTGTCCACATATTTCAGTCACAGTAATGTGGTTGTTCACTTCCACTCAAGGCCTTGCTGTCATAATCTAGGTCTACTATATTTTAAGATACATGTCAATTGATATCAATCACTGGAAGCCTTTAAGAAAATGTTATCTTTTCTATTCTATTGCTACTTATGGACCCATTATTTAATTTTCTATTTTAGAATCATATACACAATGCATGACATTTTATAATGCTACACTGATAAAACAGGAGGAAAAACTATTGCCTTGAGTGGTCAACGAGTGGCCAAATTATTTTACTAATTTATATATATTGAATTTAGTAGCAAACTTAGCCCTAGGAGAAAGCATACATTGATTATTCTTTGTAAATTTATTGTGGATACCCACTGAGTTCTCTACATGAATATGTTCTGTACACACTCAAACTCTCCAGGTGATGTTCCAAACTCTGTCAATGAACCTTTGCTCAGGTATGTATTCTTAACTAGCTAACAGTAAAGTAATCTGATAAACTGACACCTTAGAAATTCAGAATAAAACTTAGAACAGATGAACGTGCTAAGTCCTACAAGGTTTGTCTGATTTTGGAGGATATCTTCATTATGCCATTTTAGACAGGGAAATAAGCAGGTGAAAAATAGTTTGGTATTTTTTTCTTGTAACTCCTTAAGTATCTTCCTGAAAAGAACCCATCTACTTTGCCAAGTGGAGAGTACATCATGAGAAACGCCGGGCTGGATGAAGCACAAGCTGGAATCAAGGTTGCTGGGAGAAATATCAATAACCTCAGATATGCAGATGACACCACCCTTATGGCAGAGAGGGAAGAAGAACTAAAGAGCCTCTTGATGAAAGTGAAAGAGGAGAGTGAAAAAGTTGGCTTAAAGCTCAACATTCAGAAAACTAACATCGTGGCATCCAGTCCCATCACTTCATGGCAAATAGATGGGGAAACAGTGGAAACAGTGGTTAACTTTATTTCGGGGGGCTCCAAAATCACTGCAGATGGTGATTGCAACCATGAAATTAAAAGATGCGTACTTCTTGGAAGGAAAGTTATGAAAAACCTAGAGAGCATGTTGAAAAGCAGAAACATTACTCTGTCAACAAAGGTCCGTCTAGTCAAGGCTATGGTTTTTCCAGTAGTCATGCATGGATGTGAGAGTGGGAATGTAAAGAAAGCTGAGCGCAGAAGAATTGATGCTTTTGAATTGTGGTGTTGGAGAAGACTCTTGGGAGTCCCTTGGACTGCAAGGAGATCCAACCAGTCCATCCTAAAGGAGATCAGTCCTGGGTGTTCGCTGGAAGGACTGATGTTGAAGCTGAAACCAATACCTTGGTCACCTGATGTGAAGAGCTGACTCATTGGAAAAGACCCGGATACTGGGAAACATTGAGGGCAGTAGGAGAAGGGGATGACAGAGGATGAGATGGCTGGATGGCATCACCGACTCAATGGACATGGTTTTGGGTGGACTCCAGGAGTTGGTGACGGACAGGGAGGCCTGGTGTGCTGTGGTTCATGGGGTCGCAGAGTCGGATACAGTTGAGTGACTGAACTGAACTGAACTGAACCTTGCAAATACTTGGTTACTTAATACAGGGTTAGAGGAAGATATTAAGAAAGATAATAGGTTGCTGGAATCATTTAACAGTTTTCCAACTCCCATAAATTTGGGATTTGCCCCAAATCTAATAATCAAATATGAAGAGCACTTTAAAGATAATATGTGATATAAAGCACTTTAATCAGTCCTAAGCACCTCTCTTGGAAATTACTGTATGTGTATCTTAAGACCCTGAAACAGTCTCTGCTCTGAGATATAGCAAGTGCACATCATTTGTTTTATGAATTAATAGATATATGCATTGATTTCAAAATGGATAGTAAATACTCTGTAATACAAAGGCTCTGCTTATGTAGTGAAATCTATACCTTATTAAAATGTATTTATATATATTTTTTATTTCATTATCAAACTAATTTGAGGACCAGTTTTTTCTTTTATTTTTTAATTTTTTGGACCAGCTTCTTCTAACATTGCAATAGCAATTACAAATTTTTCAAACATGGATAATAGTATACTGTTTCAGTATCATATATCTTAGGAGTTTTATACAGTTTAATTTTTCCAAAGCTTTTTTCTAAGTTCTGGTGGAAGACATACTAGTTTTAACATAGCAGGTTTTTTAGACTATAATTGAAACCATCAGAGATCATTTGCCTCCAGAGGCTTATTTGTTAATACAAATCCTGTACACTAATATATAAACAGACAGTCACACACTTTGACCAAGAGAGCAATTTTCTTATTATTTTTAGCAATAACAACTCAATGAGAAGACAATGTTCATTACTCCACATGCTTGGACAATTGAGAACTTTTCTGATTCATTACCCAGCAGTTTCTTAGATAAGGCACCAGGCATCTGGTTGGATCATTTTTAGCTTTCCACTTGAAAAGCAAGTATGTGTAAGTAATTGTTTTCTCCTGGGAGAAGGAAGGGACCCAATTTCTATAATAAATATTGGCAAATATATATACATAATGAAAATGAATAGATTTTTTTCCAGTTTTTTTGTCTTCCTTTTACTACGGAATCTGGCACTGAAAATTTAGTATCACAATAATTTTATGCTTAATATTGCTATTGTTTAATTTAATTATAATTATGACTAAGAAATATTCTAAGGATGCTTGATCAATTACTATTACTTACACAGCTTTTGTGGGATATTTACAAATGTGTATTATCTATATTTCTTCTCTAATTCATCTATCTATACATCCAGTAATATATAAACCTATGTGTAGATTACTATTTCCAGTTAAACTTTAAAAATCTGTACATATACTATTGTTATATTCATAAAACAGAGACTTCTGCATATTTTACTTTATATATGTATGAAAACTAAGCAAAGCACACATGTGGGAATTAATTTATATAATACTACTTTTCTTAATACTAGATCTTTTGTCTCCTCTGCTATGGTAACTGTAATCTGTTATTGCAGTAGCTGGGTTTCACATGTATAAATCAACTGCACTATTGATTTTTCCACATAAAATGACGGAAGAATTAACTACTGAATGATTAAAGATCACTCTGTGTAAATTAAGTGGCATATGAATGGTTATAGGAAAATAATCATAACAATAAACTTCTGTGGCAACATTTTCTCTCTTTCTAGTGTGAAAGGCAAAATTCAGCAAATTACAGGGAGAACAAATGAAATAATTCTTACTTTTAATAGATCTAGAAACATACACATTGTCTGGAACAGATATAGTTTTGTTAGAAGCTCTACACAGTCATAATGTTATTAACATCTTTACTTCTTAATATTCCCTAATTTCAGACGAATTAATATGCATACTAACATGATGACAAAGACTGTCAAATTGAAATGATGTATCAATAGAAAAAGAAACTCATAAATTAGGATGTGTCTAAATGGAAATTCTATAAATCATATTATAAAGTCTGTATAAGGTAATGGGTATATTTTAACTGGTAAAGAAAGGTGACAAAAATGGCATTCAAGATAGAGTCAGAAAACTTGAGTTAATTAGAAATACCTGTATAATCAAATAGGGAACTGTTGTTGGTTAGTCGCTGAGTCATGTCTGACTCTTTTGAGACTCCATGGACTGTAGGTTCCTCTGTCCATGGGATTTCCCAAGCAAGAATACTTAGAAGTGGGTTGCCATTTCCTTCTCCAAGGGATCTTCCTGACCCTTCCTGACACCCAGGGATCAAACCTGTGTCTCCTACATTGGCAAGAGGGTTCTTCACCACTGAGCCACCAGGGAAGCCCCAAATAGGGCATAGATGTTAACAAAAGAATTAACAGGATTGTATAAAATTATATCTGAATTACAGTCGAATCAATTTACAAAGCAAGCAAATCGGGTATAACTATCCATATGCAGAAGAACATTAGATCTGTTTGACAGATGGAAACTAGAGAACAAAGGAAGGAAAAGAGAGAAAACTCAAGATATTAAGACAATGAATGGTCCAACTCTCACGTGTATGAAGGGTACACAGAATATTGCAGACGTATGTATAATCCAAGAGGTAAAATAAAAGAGCTGGTTCAGGAAACGACTGACAGTTTCACCACCACCACTAACCACCCAAGAATAAGGGACATAATTTCACTAATAAATTATTATTCAGTAGACACCAAGTAATATTCACTTTGATCAAAGACAGACTTTGAAGTTCCATTATATTTTTACTGAACATAATTAACACAGAATTTACCATTGTACCCTTGAACAAAATAGACATTGAAGAAGTGATTTCTGAATGATTATACATAGGTGATTTCAATAGGGACATAAATATACTGGAAGTAGAAGAAAGGAAAATGTGAAAATATTTAAATAAAACTATACACTTTTCATTGTTTGGGGTTTAGACAATGTCTACATCCAACAAGCCAATTATCAAATATTAAACAACAGAGTGGCATAGAAGCAGATTAAGTTACAGAGTATATTAATAATATACTTTTCATTTAAGATCATTATAGAATGGTACTTAACCTCATTATTATTTCAGGCTTATCACTGTTTGTTAGTCATTTTATTCTTTGTTTTATAATTAGATCTAAATATATTGCTGTCTTTCCTCCCTTTGGACCATCCTCTTCTCTATCCTCCTACCAAAGTGATTTTTCAATAAATCAATATTTATTATTTAAAAAATCAGCAGAACTGGATTTACAAACTAGTTTAAGTTCTCATGGATTTAGTTTGATTATACTGTATCACTTACAAATATTTTTTGACATAAGTGAGGGGTTCTGAGTCTCCACTGTTCCTGAGTACAACACAAATTCAGGACAAAGCTTACAAAGCAAAGCAGATGTAACATTTCTAAGAACCTAGTAGCAGTTATTTGAGTGTAAGAGGAAGTAATCTGCCACACTTTGGTGTGGCCTATTAACGAAGATTCTCTACTTCACCAAGCTCTACTAAGGCTTCTCTGAACTCTCTTCTCAATGAAGCTCTGCCTTTTGGGCTTACTTGGTCATCTCTTCATTGCCAGTTGAGCCCGGATCCCCTACCTTCAACATGCTATCATCTTCAACATCTGATTATGTTCCTTAGCTTCCACCATCCTCCAAATGATATCTGATCACCTTGACCAACCTTCACAAGAACCCTAAAAAGTCATCTTAGCCAGAATAGTCCATCCCCCAAGTGACATCTGATCACCTTGACTGGCCTTCACAAGAACCTTATAAAGTCATGTTAGCTGGAAACCTCCCTGATGCTTCCTACTTATAGCCTCCATCCACTGAACTGCTCATCCTGGTCCTGGGCTATAAATCCCCCTCTTTTCTTTGTTGTATTTGGAGTTGAGCCTGTTTCTCTCTCCTACTGTAAATCCCCACTGTAGTAACTGCCAGTATACCTATCATGATAGTCCTTCCTAAATATAGTCTGACATCATTTTTAATAAGTGTCATGAATAATTTTTCCTTAAACAATATCTAAATTCTCAGAAGAAAGCTGTTTAGTAGTGATGAGGTAATAAATTATTTCTTGCTTGGTCTCTTTACATAATTATTTGGAGGTAGCTTTATAAAGTTGTACCATCAGTTGTTTTAAATGCCAAAAATAAAGCAGTTGTAGATGCATTTTATATTTTTACTTTGCTTGTTTTCAGACTGAAACAGCTGTTCAGAAAAGCAGGAAAATTACTGTTTTCATCTGCACTCAGGGAATGCCAGCTAAAGCCTCACACGTGGAGTTAGCATTCTTGGGGAGGGCTCCAAGCTGCTGTGTAATGGATCCAGAGACCACAGAACTAAAGTGCCTTGGCCATTAGAATCAGGTGGGGGTAATGTCTTGTTAACACAGCCACCAGGCCTAAATCAATAAATCTCAAGCCTGGGTCAAGGAAAGAAATCGCAGTGCCTTCTCAAAAGTTTAAGAGACCAGCAATGCTGTGAGGGCTAAAAAAAGATGTCTTCTAAAGTAGTAGGAAATCCCATACCTGCACCCAGATAGGCTTTTGCAATATAATCATAGCCTTAGGATGCAAGCCTGTTTGCCTTTTGATCTTGAATAAGTTTCATTTTGTAACCCATTCACTAAACCAAAGCACAGTAGGATGTGTGACTCCGATTGAAGCAGTTTCTCAGTCTTCTACAAAGATGAAGTACATCAAGAGCCTTTACTTATGTCCTTATTACAACTGAAATGAATACTCTAAAACAATATGAAAGCATTTTAACTGGGTCTGAAATTCAGTGAAAGGGACTGTGTGTGGCGAGGTGGTGTTTCTCCTGGGTTACTTGATCAGCAGCCTGTGATTCCATTAGTAATTAAAACCTAACCACTTATGTATTTAAGTAGTACTTTCTGAAAATATTTATTTCACTTTAATCATTTAATTTAGTTAGCCATCTAATTACAAGGGCTTTATAGTTTTTTTTTTTCTATTTCTCTTAAAAGAATAATCTGGTAAGTTAAATTCTTACTCACAAATCTGAAGACATATCAGATAGGCCCATGCTGCCTTCCCATGAATATCTGCCCCTATTCTTGCATTAATGAGGAAAATTAACCCAAAATATATATGGTGATAACAGATGTTATCTTAAATTTTCTAAAAAATTTTATACTCATTCATTATGGCAGGAGAGCATTTGAATTTCACGTGTGTATAACTGAAAAAAAAATTGAATTGGGTCAGCTTCAGTAGGAATCCTTTCATATTCTATAACTTTATGCAGTTTGCAAAGCAATCAATAAAGACATGTTTCAATATATATCCAAGTAAATATTTTCTCAGCTAAAGGTTAACACTTGCCCTGCAACATCATTAGACTTTAAGTCCACGGGGGAAAATAGTGTATCTTCTGGTGGTATTTTCTAAATAAACACAGAACAAAAAGGGCACTGGTTTCTTCTTTAAATCTGATAGCCCAAAGGCATGGCCTTTCCCAGGAACCCTTCATGACATCCTGCATTTCTCTAAGCAATACAGCTGGACTTCTTCTAATGAGGTAAAAATCGTCTTGTGGCACTTGTGGGGGTCAAGCTGCTCCCACTAAGATTTGTAAAGCCTTAAAAAAGTGGGTCCGTCACTGTATTTTAGTAAAGATGCCTCTAGCAATTCAAAGGATAGATCTGGCGCTGGTTCATGCTCCTGCTGGCATCTGATACCTAACCTTAAAATTTCTGAGGTCAATACAGACAGACTGAAGCAGGGCCTGCAGTGGTTACTGGACTTTAGTAACTCCTAGGATTAAGCACATAATTTTGAATATATTGCCAAGATCAGTGGGACTCTCATACCCTTATTGAATTTTTCACTTTGTCCAGCTGCTCAGCTGGGGTAGGATGGAACAAGGAAAAGGAAGCATGGTGGCCTCCTCTCAAAATAATGTCCAAGAATTAGTCTTCTTAAGGTTATTTTTGACAAGATAATTATTAACCTACTTTAAAAGACGTTAGAAAGTCTGAAAGCAAGGCTAGGAAAAATCCATTAAGGCAATCCAGTTAGTATCATTCTATTTTCTTTTTTAATCAGACTAATTCTCCTACTAATCAAATCCAACTTGGCCTTATGCCTGATTGTAGAAATCAGCTTGTATTAAAGAAACACAGAATCCTGAGTAAAATATTCAAGTATCTATTGAGATATTATATTTATTCCCTTTACTCCTTCCTCTGTAAATTTCCTGTTGGTAATGATCAGAACAACACTGAAATACATACGAAAAAGTGTCTCACCATGGTGCCAACAGAGTTGTCACTCAATTTTGGAAGTGAATCTGAATTATATGGGGTCAATAAGGAAGCACAGAGACTAAAACGTGTACATATAAGACATTTCATATGAATCTGCTAAGTTATCCTCAGTTTCCTTATCTTCCACTTACATTGATTAGAACTGTAGTAATTAGTTAATTATTCGGGATGCTCCTTTTTAAGGTTATTTTGGGCAAGAGGTGTATATTTTTTTCTTTTTTTGGTGGGAACTAAGTACCATAACATAAATGTGGGGTTTACCAGAAGGCTATGAAAGCATTTCATAGACATAAAGCCAGGATTTAGAACTGGAATTGGGAACGTGGCAGTAATCTAGGGAACTACTCCTATCTCTCTGTTTCTCTGGCAGTGTGTATGTGTTAGTCGTTCAGTCATGTCTGACTCTATGCAATCCCATGGACCAGGCTCCTCTGTCCATAGGATTCTCCAGGCAAGGATATTGGAGTGCATTGCCATGCCCTTCTCCAAGGATTTTCCTGAGCCATGGATCGAACCCAGGTCTCCTGCGTTACAGGTGGACCCTTTATCATCTTGGCCACAAAGAAAACTTTCTCTGGCAGTGCAGGCAGCTAATGTTTAATCATCAGCTCTCAGGGACAGGAAAGCTCTGATTTGGACTATTTGCCAGGTTCCACTGTGTTAGATACACCATCATAAGAAGATTTCAAACTACCAGTTGAAGTCAACCAGTCTCCAAGAATTCCCACAAATTAGCAAAAGATTCCTATAAACTGGAATAAGCTGACTTCATATACTATTGCTCTCAGTCACAATGTCTATTGACCTTTTCCTTCTCTGACCTTTTGCTTCTCCATGTTCAATCTATCCTTCTGATTTTCTTTGAAGACAGCATTCTCTAATGATTTGCCATTGTGCACATGCCTGAAAAATGTCCCAGCTCCATTTGGATTTCAGTGACATTTCAAAGATAATGTTTCTAATTTTAATTTTCAAGGGGTATTTTATTGGTTTAGCATATACTTCATGTGTTGTTAAATTTAAGGGTAGGAGAAGTGTTGACAGCAAGAAGCCTGAGCATTACTAGCTGAAAATTGAATGCTGCTTAAAGTGTACTTAACTCCTGTTTTTGGAATATTATTATACAAAGAGAAAAAAGTTGAGAAGTCACAGAATCATATGTATGAATTATTAGCCATGGAAATATATTATGGCAGCACATCTGAATTTTTAAGTGCATTACTGAACTTTTAAAGAGAAGAATACTTCCAATGCAATCCAAGTATTAGTACAACCAGTGGTACCAGCTTCTTGTGTTATTATTTGTCATTTTTACAACATCAAAAAATATTGTGAATTTGTACCTAATTTATGATTTTCCTTTGCCATTGGGTAAATAATGACATAATAATCACATACATGAGCATTCTTTGATATTAAACTTGAAAGCAGAATAGGTTACAGTATTTCTAAATCAGATAAAATAAAAATATTCTGGGACAAATCTGCATATATATAAAGAAAAATAGTTTACCTACAAAGAGATATTAATAAGATAGTATTATAGATATTTTTTCATATATTACATCAAATAACATTATCATCCTTTCATCAAACAGACGATTTCCTTTATCAATATATTACATCAAATGTACTATATACATATATTTAATTTTCTATATTAATCATGACATTATTATAAACTTTCCATTTTCATAGGCTTACATATAAAGAGTTTCATATAATTAATACTGCTCCTCAATGGTTTTTACGGTTATTAGTGGCAAATTGCATATACTCTATCTGGATGATACAGTCTGTTACAAAAATCTTTCACCTTTTTATCATTGCCAAGTGTCCAGCAAAGATATGTTATGTACAAGCTAATAATGAATCACTCAATTTCTCTGATGCCAGGAGAACTCTGAGACTAAAGATATTTGTACTGTTTTATTTCCACTGAAATATATTTTGTTTCATAAAAGCATTAACCACTCAGTAGAAAACCAGAACACATAAAATCAATAGATTTCTATGCTTACCAGACCAACATGATGTATAAGAGCAAGTAATTCTAAAATCCATTAAAACAATCTGATTTTAAAAAATGCGTAAATTCAATTGAAGGCTATAGGCATTATTTTATGACTATGTGTCAAGGAGATGATATTGTTAAGTATAGAGTCACATGAAATTCAAACTGACTCCTTTAGCAAGGACAAACCTTGGTACAACTGAGAGACACTTGAGAATATCTCAAATGAAAGAGGGCTGAAGTGAAGTTCCTACAAGGTTGTTGTTGTTTTTTCAATAAGATACCATGACTCATGTAAACTTTATAGTAGTAACTTCTAGATTATAACTTAAGTCTAGTAATATAAAATATGATAATTATCCCACTTGCTATTTGAAAACTTATCTGTAAGCAGGTTTAGTTCCTGGCCCCAAATATGTCTTAATTAAACAAACAGTTAACAAAGAAACATTCAACAACATCAATAAGCATCAAGTGGTTATACGTTTGCTGAAAATGTATAGAAAATATTGAATGTATGTGTAGGCTAGACCAATATACGTAAGCATCCAGAAAGTCTGAAAAGCATACAGGCTGATTTTTTTTGTCCTTCAGTATCTCAATATATCTGTCCAGCACTATTTAGATCTGGAACAGATGACTCTGCTTAGGCAAAGTAAAGAAATGACTGTGGCAACAGTCACCATTTGTTTTGTCTTGAATTGCAGCCCTACCCTAGCATAACTCTTTCAGAAAAAAATTGAATCTTGCTATCAACTGGATCCGACCTCTTGAGAAGGCATTTATAGAGCCTTCTGTTGCTATTTGAACTTCTTCTTTGAGCAAAGACTCTATACTGTCAAAGGCCATCCAGCCTAGAGGACAAGTGAGCGTGGACAATCAGTTTGCATTTAAATTCCTGAAGCTGTACAACATGTCCAACTGGATCCAGCTAGAGGCAGAAATGTACACTGAGGTGCCATGTGGGCTAGAGGCAGCCCAGATCTTTAAGTTCATCTCTTCTTCCCCAAGAGACTTATGAAAATAATCCTGGAAGCTACATACAGCATTATCCTTAAGAAGAATTTTGTAAATCAATCTTCTTTATCCCAACATGTTCCTAGTGGCATTTTAGTGCTGTTCTCAGATTAGCACCTTGTATAATTGCTCAGCAGGTCACTACTTAAATCCAGCTCTTAAAAGTGCATTTGTGAATTTTTCTTAGAAAAAGAAACACAGCTTTTTTATCAGATTCTCTAAGGTGTTAGTATCTCAAAATAATTGGAAACTACTTCCTTAAGAGTATTAAGGATATCATCCAGCCTCACTCCTTAAAGTAGTAGAAAGGAAATGGGTAATGTCTTTTATTTGAAGTGGTTTATTACAATATATTGAAAAGAATATGAACTTCAGTTTAACTTCATTTTTTTCTCAATAGTTAGTTGATCTTGAGAGGACATAATATTTATAAATCCATTTTTATTCATTTTAAAAACTCTAAACTAATAAACACTAGTTTATTAGAATTGATGCTTTGAGAGTCCCTTTAATAGCAAGGAGGTCAAACCAGTCAGTCCTAAAGGAAATCAACCCTGAATATTCATTGGAAGGACTGACACTGAAGCTGAAGCTCAAGTACTTTGACCACCTGATGAGAAGAGGTGACTCACTGGAAAAAACCCTTATGGGGAAAGAGGAGGAGGGGGAGATGAAGGATGAGATGTTGGATGGCATCACTGACTCAATGAACAGGACTCTGAGCAAACTCAGAGAGATAGTGAAGGGCAGAGAAGCCTGGCGTGCTGTAGTCCATTGGGTCACAAAGAATCAGACACGACTTAGTGACTGAACAACAATGGTAAACATTTTTAAAAAGTATTTATCATCCCAATTTAGATTAATTCTCTCTTTCACATGCTAAATATTATTTAGATGCTAATGTTTATTTTCATTTATACCATAAAATTATTTGGAGCCAGTATAAAATGATATGTTTGACTTTAACATACCAGGAATATGGAAAACTCTATTTAGATTTTGATAATCACTAATAATTATATTGCAGTTGGAACATTGTTTTTGCGGCTTTGACTTTTGATACCTCATACAGACTCTGGTCTGGGTTCAGCTTACTACTGTGTCTGTTCCTGATTTTCTTGGAGATACTGTCATCTACCATGAGCCCACTATTTAATAACCCTGATGGCATGTGCCCAGAGGAATGAACAGGCATAATCATTCTATGTATTTCAGTAAGGCATTTACTAGTTTTCCCTCATAATAACATGGTAGGCAACATGCTAGAGAAACATGCATTGGATGCTGGTAAACTAAAAGGTATTGGAAGTGCGGGCAAGAAAGAGAGGTGCAGGGTAATGGTTCAGTGTACAGTTTTTTAGCAGCTTGGCTTGAGTCTGCTCCCCTCCTAGCTTGTGTTTTATCAGTGATACAGAGAGAACGATAATCAGATTCACAAAAGACAAATATGAGAACTTAGCTAACACACTGGCTAACCGAATAAAATTTCAAAACTGCTTAACAAGTTGGAGCCACAGGTAGATTCTAACATGAAATATATCATTGATAATGTGAAAAATAGAAAAAACGCATAAGGGTTTTATGAAGATGAGCAGCCCTTATACAAAAATTATTAAAACTTAAAATTTTCCTTGTGAGTAAATAGCACGAGACTCCACAAAGCTAATGGAATCTTTGCACTAATCAGTGGTATCTAGACTACTTGAGATAATAATATTGATCTAGATAATAATATTGATCTAACATTAACTATAAGAATTCAGATAAGGAAATGAAAATGTATTAAACTACTAGGATATTGTGTTGGAATATCTTAGACACTTTTTAAATTTAATTCTCACAACAACCTCTAAGAGATATTCGTTGCTAGCACATTTTACAGATGACAAAATATAATGTTGGAAAGGTAAGCAATCTTCCCACATTCCTGGGTACTAAAGTTAGGAAATACTTCAAGCCATGGCTGTGTGTTTCTAAAACATAAAGGTATCACATTATACAAGTGCATGCTGATACCCTGGGGGCTCAGCAGTCAAGAATCCTCCTGCAGGTTTTGAGTTGTTGTGTTTTCATTTTCACTCATCTCTATGTATATTTTGATTTCTGTTTTGATTTCTTCTATGATTTGTTGGTTATTCAGAAGCGTGTTATTTAGTCTCCATATGTTTGAATTTTTAATAATTTTTTCCTGTAATTGAGATCTAATCTTATTGTATTGTGGTCAGAAAAGATGACTGGAATGATTTCAATTTTTTTGAATTTACCAAGGCTAGATTTATGGCCAAGGATGTGATCTATTCTGGAGACGATTCCCTGTGTACTTGATAAAAAGGTGAAATTGATTGTTTTGGGGTGAAATGTCTTATATATCAATTAGGTCTAGCTGGTCCATTATGTCATTTAAAGTTTGCGTTTCCTTGTTAATTTTCTGTTTAGTTGATCTATCCATAGTTGTGAGTGGGGTATTAAAGTCTCCCACTATTATTGTGTTACTATTAATTTCCTCTTTCATACTCATAGCGTTTGCCTTACATATTGCGGTGCTCCTATGTTGGGTGCATATATATTTATAATTGTTATATTCTCTTCTTGGATTGATCCTTTGATCACTGTGTAGTGTCCTTCTTTGTCTCTTTTCACATCTTACACTGTTGGTGGGAATGCAAACTAGTACAGCCGCTATGGAGAACAGTGTGGAGATTTCTTAAAAAACTGGAATTAGAACTGCCATATGACCCAGCAATCCCACTCCTGGGCATACACACCAAGGAATCCAGATCTGAAAGAGACACGTGCACCCCAATGTTCATCGCAGCACTATTTATAATAGCCAGGACATGGAAGCAGCCTAGATGCCCATCAGCAGACGAATGGATAAGGAAGCTGTGGTACATATACACCATGGAATATTACTCAGCCATTAAAAAGAATTCATTTGAATCAGTTCTAATGAGATGGATGAAACTGGAGCCCATTATACAGAGTGAAGTAAGCCAGAAAGATAAAGACCAATACTGCATACTAATGCATATATATGGAATTTAGAAAGATGATAATGATAACCCTATATGCAAAACAGAAAAAGAGACACAAATGTACAGAACAGAATTTTGGACTCTGTGGGAGAAGGCGAGGGTGGGATGATTTGAGAGAACAGCATCAAAACATGTATATTATCTAGGGTGAAACAGATCACCAGCCCAGGTTGGATGCATGAGGCAAGAGCTCGGGCCTGGTGCACTGGGAAGACCCAGAGGAATCGGGTGGAGAGGGAGGTGGGATGGGGAATACATGTAAATCCATGGCTGATTCATGTCAATGTGTGACAAAAACCACTACAATATTGTAAAGTAATTAGCCTCCAACTAAAAAAAATAAATGGAAAAAAAAAAAAAAAGAAATACTTGAAAAAAAAAAAAAAAAAAGAATCCTCCTGCAATGCAGGAGACCTGGGTTTGATCCCTGGGTTGGGAAGCTTCCCTAGAGAAGGGAATGGTATTTGTGTACAATCCAGTATTTGTGCCTGGGAAATCCAAGTCTATGGGGTCATAAACAGTTGGACACGACTTAGTGACTAAATAACAAGGAAACTGAAAGCTATTTCTCCCTCTTTTCCGAAATAGAAAAGGCATGTGTTAAGCCTAGGCAAGAGAAGATTTATGTTAGACAAAATCTTTATACTGAGATGCTTCAAAAGATAGGGAATTACCAGTCTCCAGGAGGTTTAGCACAGGCTGAATAAGCATCTGTCAAATGTTCTACACGCATCAGGCAATTGATTAGATTAGGCAGTTTTTAAGGTACTTTCCAAGTGAGACAATCTCTGATTCTAGAATATTTATGATTGACAGTGTTCCAGAACTGAACCCGAAAGATTAAGTATGAGAAACAAGGACAAATGATATTCCAGTGCATGCCTCAGTAATATGCATACTGAAGCTTTACAGCATTCTGAATCAGAAGTTGCCAGGTACTCTGAGATAGGTTTGAAAGAACCAGAAGATGTTGAAATAATCCTTTGTGTATAAAATTGCTCTGGATCAGTAACTGCAAATTAAATCTTAATCCAGTATAATCATTTAATGATTTTATTCAAATTAATGAATTTGTACTCTTAGCACCCTAATTATTTGATACAGTATTTAAAGATCAAAATGAAGGTTTAAAATATGTAATACTCCTTTCACTGGAAAGTTTTAAACAGACATTCACTGTGTTCAAACCATGTGCCAAACACTAAAGGACATTAACATAGCACTAAATAATACATATTTCTTGGTATGTGAAGTAACTACCAAAGGTAAGAAATATATTCATGTCTTTTTTAAGATTAAAATAATTATGCAGTACCACTCATCTAACACCTGGTTTCTCCTTGTAACCACATTAATTTCCAGCATAAAAATCTTGTGAGATTTACATGTGCAATGTGTAGCTGATTACAAATGAACATAGCCAAGCCTGGAACCTTGGTTTAAAAAGCATGATCCTCTATTATACAGAGTGAAGTGAGTCAGAAACAGAAAGATAAATACCATATTCTAACACATATATATGGAATCTAGAAAAATGGTACTGAAGAATTTACTTACACGGCAACAATGGAGAAACAGACATAGAGAAGAGACTTATGGAGATGGGGAAAGGGGAGGAGAGGGTGAGATGTGTGGAAAGAGTAACATGGAAACTTACATTAATACATATATAAAATAGATAGCCAACGGGAATTTGCTGTATGTCTCAGGAAACTCAAACAGGGGCTCTGTATCAATGTAGGGGGGTGGGATGGGGAGAGAGATGGGAGGGAGCTTCAAATGGGAGGGGATATATGTGTGTGTATATATATACACACACACACACACCCCTACTGCTGATTCATGTTGAGGTTTGACAGAAAACAGCAAAATTCTGTAAAGCAATTATCCTTCAATAAAAAATAAATGAATTTAAAAAAGCATGATCCTCTAATCTAAAATAAAGTATTTAGAGTTAGTTAGCATTTTGAAATTAGATACATGCAAATAATTTTCCCAAGTTTTTTTTTTTTCCCCCCTTTCTCTCTGTATGCACTTGCTGCAGAAGAACATCCTCTTGGTTATGAAAGGAAATCAAGAGAACGTTCCAGTGTTGGTTCATCATCTACTTGTCTTTGGGCAAACTCGAAAACACTTTATATAATTTATCATCTTTTGAAAGACCATTTGGTACTGGACTAGCTCAGCTGGTAAAGAATCCACCTGGAATGCAGGACACCTTGGTTCTATTCTTGGGTTGGGAAGATCCCCTGGAGAAAGGATAGGCTACCCAACCCAATATTCTTGGGCTTCCCTGGTGGTTCAGTTGGTAAAGAATTTGCCTGCAATGCAGGACATCTGGGTTTGATACCTGGGTTGGGAAGATCCCCTGGAGGAGGGCATGGCAACCCACTCCACTATTCTTGCCTGGAGAAGCCCCATGGACAGAGGAGCCTGGTAGGCTGCATTCCATGGGGTCGCAAAGAGTCAGACATGACTAAGCAACTAAGCACACATTCTCTTTTTTTAGGGAATTACATAACAGGGTGATGCTATTCAAAAGTGCCTTTATATGCAATTATTTGATATGTCTAGATAAAATATAAGGACAGTACTGCTAAAATACCTTCAGCATCCTAAAAGACCTTTCATTCAATAACAAAATGATAAGGTATATATGGTATAATGTTAAATGAGTGTATACAATGAACGCAACTATATAAAGGGACATGTGTGCACAAAGAATACCATATGAGTCCTCAACTCTTTTTTCTCTCTATCCTCATTCTCTTTCTTTTCATCCCTCCCTCACCTCCCCAGCTGCTCTTAGCATTACCACTCATTCCAGTGATTTCAGCTGATGCATATACCATGATGCTGAGTTACAAATGCAAATTCCTAAATTCATATAGAGCAAATAGATACGGTTGTTCTAAAGTCACATGGACAATGACACTATTTTTAAAGTGAACTAATATTCCCGGCCACTTCAGTGCCTTCCCCCCAATACGTTATAGTAATTACTCTATAACCATTCACACATTCAAGATAGAAACTCAGGCATTCTCCACCTCTTCTTTCCTACATTTGTTTTATCTGCCTGGCAATAAATATCGGTTAGTTTTCTTTGCCTTCATTCATAATTCAGCAATGTCATCCCTGGATTATTTAAACTACCTCCTGTTTAGGGTTTCAGTAATATTTTGTTCTAAATATACAAAACATCCTTTCTGAAGTAAAGATATATCATTCCTTTTCTCAAAAACAGAACAAAAAATATTTAAGTTACTATTCATTAAATACAAGACAAATGCATTTTAGAGCCCTTTAATAACTGACTTTAATTTCAGTCCTGTCAAGCTCTATTATCCAATACATGGCCTATTTCCAACTATATCCAAGTATTCTTCACACACACTGGTGAAGTGGATCAGAATTGAGGCTTATCTTTCAAGGATCAGCTCAAATATTACCTTGTTCATTCACCCTACTTTTCAGTAAATCTTCTGTCAAGAATTAGTTCTGCTTTCAGTGCTCTAAGCAGCATGGTTCACAGGACCAGAGAGCATTCACCCAATTATATCAGATCAGCTTATATATAAACATCTTCCACCATGTTTGTGAGGATTTGGGGATAAAATAATGCATATTTATTTAACTTTGAGTTACCTAAGTGCACAAAAGGAGCTCCTAAATGGTACTGAATGAATGAGTGGAATCACAGCTAAAAAAGATATTTTCTCTTTCTATGTGATTCTTTTCTTTTTTTCTCTTTCTATGTGATCAATCAATGAAATAAATTATACTAAGACAGAGAGTTATAAATATTGTGAATATATCTTAAATGGGAAGATAGAGGGGCTAGGAATGATTATTTATTTGTATTTACTGAGAGAAGAGATAACTTGAAAATGAAATGATACCAAATCTATAATCATTGAAGTAAAATTCTAAAATTTTAAAATAATAGAATGGCACTGATAAAAATCTCACCAGATGGATGGTCTTATATGGGCTAAGATTTTGTTGTGGAGAAATAATGAGAAGGGACATGTGAAATTAATCCAGTAGTCCTACCTAACATAAACTCAGTCATATTTCCTGGTGAAATAAAAAATCTTTATATACAAGGACTTGCCTCCATACCAATTTATAAAAGAGTCACTTGATATTACTTGAAGATCTGTATCAAAGTTTTCAGATTCCTTTTGATGAAAACTAAGCTTAATTATTATAAAACGTGGCTGATGTGGCAACTACTCCCCTAAATGTGGTTCGGGTTTATGAACTGTCTTATTGCAGGTACAGAGGAGAAGGGGCCGTGTCCATCAAGGAACTACTCTATGGTAACTGCTCTTGCTTATCCAGTTTTATATTCTGAGAGAATAGCATAATAGCAGCAGACGCTGCACTACAGGTAGCATTAGCGTTGTGTCAGATCATCTCCTCATGGTGATCAGGAAAAGGCTGCCTGTCCCAAGACATCCCAGGCAAGACCAATAATATTTTTGCAGTATCTAAGAGACAAAACACTGAGACTTCTCATATAAATGAAATAAAAAGTGATTGAATCTCTCATCATCTCTCTCATGACTCTAGATACACAAAAAATATTATCTTTGTTTTCTTTGTAGGTGAGTTATCAAGTACAAGACTATGGGGCATTATTTTTCACCAGATTTTTTTTTTAAAGATTTAATTCTGTGTGCCTGACAAAAAGAAATACAATTAGAACAGCTTATCCCTTTAAAGTACCCACACCTCACAGTTGTTACTCTAACTCATACACATTAGAAAAAAATAAAGGGTAAAATACAATAAATATCACAATAGGAAAACAGATGCAATGCTGTGAGGGTTAGGAGGGGCAGAGGGATGCACAAAGAGGGAGAGGAAAAGGAGAGAGAGAGGGAGAGAAGGAGAGAGAACCAGAAGGACCTGAAGACGGCAGAGAGGGAAAAGGGGGAGGGAGGGAATGAGTATGAATGAATGACTGTCAGAGAGACATTAAAAGGTATTACTTCCGGGTACAAGAACTTGAAAAAAGCTAAGGAAGATATTTTTTTTGTAGATACTCTAGTGTGCCACTCAGATCCCCTTCTATGGATTGAGGCCTCAGTTATGTCAGCTGCTAAGCGTGGGGGCTACTGGCAGAATACAGCCAAGTACCTCCTGGGAACGCCCCCTCCACCAAAGGGGATCTGCTGATGCAAAGTGGGGTCTACAGCTCACACAGAGGACCTGTAGATGAGGGGCCAGGACATCGCCTTGCCTCCATAAGAGACATCTCTAAATAGCCATTTTAGCTTCAGAGCAACCTGTGAGGTTGGGGGAGGCCTCTTTTGCAACTTTATCTCAATTCAGCTTCTCTTTCTGCCTGCCACACTTTCCTCATTTCCTCTAGTTCCCTACAGGGCTTCCCAGTAAATTTTCTGAATGCAAATACTGCACCAGGATCCTCTTCACAGGAAACCTGACCTAATAGAGGATATACCAAAATCAAAATAATGGTTACAGAGGTCATTTTCAGAGTACAGCAACTGAGGAATATCTCCATTCTGGACTATCTTTATCTATAGTATATTGCTGAGCCGAGTGAAGCAGATACTGCCAAAATTAAGGTCTGACACAGAGTGGAGACTCCAACTAATAGCTATATTTGCAGTGAGTAATTGGAAAAGACCCTGATGCTGGGAGGGATTGGGGGCAGGAGGAGAAGGGGACGACAGAGGATGAGATGGCCGGATGGCATCACTGACTTGATGGAGATGAGTTTGAGTAAACTCCGGGAGTTGGTGATGGACAGGGAGGCCTGGCGTGCTGTGATTCATGGGGTCACAAAGAGTCAGACACGACTGAGCGACTGAACTGAACTAAAAGCAAGTCAAGTATGTTACAAGTACAAAAGCAGTAAGCTAGAAAAAAGAAGATGTTGAATTCTGAGGTTCACTAACAAGACTGGGTAGAGAGAAAAACAATGATTCTCAATGAATCGTGAAAGAGAACACAAAGGTTGTCCTGTCGCTTATGGGTAATAATAGCTGGGAGCACTTACTGATATGAATTCTATAGCACAGACTTCAAGAGGAGGGAGAAAAACTGAAAAGGTTCCTCATTAAGAAAACCATAAAAAAAGAGACACCATTCCATGTCTGAATCCTCTGAACAAACACCTATGAAATACTGCTTGGACAAAAAAAAAAATTACAAAATGTATGTTAAAGTACTGTAGAGTCTAGAAGAAGCTCTAGCATGGTGCATTTTTTCAGCCAGAACGTTAGAGTACGTTGATCAAGCTCTACATAAAAAGTTGACTTCTTCATGCACTTAGGGGACGATAGGAACTGTTATCACCTTTGGACCAACAAAATGTTCAAATCCAAAATAAACTCTGCAGAAATAGCACTAAGCTTTTCCTCTCCTTTCTAACGTCCCTAAATGTGATTTCTGTTCCAATGTAATTAGTCTGATAGGTCTAAATTCTGTATTAGAAAAGATCACCAGAGATACCAGACTTATTTATCTAATGCTTTTTTAATTGCAAATGACACCATTCAAGTCCAAAGTGGGATTAAGTTTACTCAGAGTATCAAAGAATTCGTGAATAGTTGTGCTGCTCTAGTAAGTGATACTCTTCACATAAATTATTATCTCAGGCTAACCTTTGGAAGTTTCAAAATTAAAGACATGCCAACACATAAAATACCAAAATATTAATATCACCTATACACAAGCAAATTGATAGTAGAAAAAAGATAGAGATTAAAATTTCTTCCTTGTTTACTATTCATGCAAATCATCAAATTAATATATCTTTAAAAACCACATAATATAAAATGAAATACTAGATTTTAATTGACAGATTTTAAGCTTCAGGCAGCAACACTGAAATATGATTTTGAAATATAGTTAAGGCATTTCTATGCCTTCTTGAAGATGAGGAATGTATTTATTACAATTTGTGATAAAATATAAAATTACAAAATGGCAATAAGTAATAAATAAATGATATGTCATACTTCACTTTGAAACTGAGTTAAAATACAGCACATTTAAAATCCCCAGCCTCGTACTATAACCTTTCCTCCATCAAGGTGACCATGAGAACCTTCCTTATGTGGCAGTCTACTTAGAGCTTCAATTCCCTTGCTTGCCAATCAGATGAATGTAGAAGAGCAAGGTCTCACTTACAATGCTATGTACTGAGCAATTCTGTCCTTCAGGGATACGTTTACACAAATATCATGGAGTTTTACTAAGAAATAAGTGCATATTGCTTGAATGAAGAAGAGTAACACAAATGGAAAAAAAAAATCCAAAGGATCTTGGGAAAGCTGTAAATTGAGAGAAAATATGCTACAATAATATAAATAAGGCTTTCTGGTGTGCATTTAGGCAGAAAAGCAATTACATTTTTGTTTTCAGGGAAAAATATAATTTTAATGATACATTTAAATGATGGTGACCTGCCCACCCAGAAGCTGCTTTTTCCTTCCTTTCAATTTATCTGTAAATGAAAATATGCATTAAATATTGCCACACAGCTGTCACTCTCTATTTGGCAGGAAAATTGAAGCTATGGTGGCACATATTGCTTATTATGTTAAAAGCTGAAAACAAGTACTTAACTAGGTATACGTCAAGTATAATATATAAAGAAAATCATTCATAACAAATGAACACCAAAATAATAGATCTTAAAAAATTCAAACAATATATCTTATGACATGCAAATAAGACATTCATGAATAAGAATTAAATTTTTTCAAATAAAATTCTACATTTATAACTGGATTATTGTTGCTACTGAACATAACCTCTAAGGCTATTCATGGTGAAAACCTCAAGGTGTATAACTTTGAGCCTTTAATTCCTCAGTTTGGCAAAGTTTTCACTAAGAGCTATGGAAGTTCATCTGGTTGTATCACTTTATATGTAAAGATCTCCCCAAACATTTTTCTAAAGATCTCCAATAATAAAATTTATTGTTGTTTAGCCACTAAGTCGTGTCTGACTCTTTTGCAATCCCATGGACGGTAGGCCACCAGGCCCCTCTGTCCATGGAATTTCACAGGAAAAATATTGTGTTCTTAGTAGCATTCAAATTATTAAGTATAACTATACATAATAATCATATACTTTGCAGTGCTTCCTGAAACTTAAGACGACTATAGTCTAACCTTAGTAAGTCATAGTATCTCTTTGAACTTCAGTTTCCTTTTCTATAAAATCAAGAGCTTACGTTGGTGACCTAACATTTCCAGGTTCCTAAATCAACAGCAGTTATAATAAATGAAATATGAAACAATGTCTTCAACAAGTAAAATACTTTTTGAAAATAAAGTGAATCAGATATAACTATCAAATGGAGCTCAGTTTGACTTCTGACTGCCATTTACCTGCATAACTGTGGGAAGATAACATGATTTTCTCTGAAAAGAGCTGGCTAAGTGGCCTACTACCATCACAAAGCCACTACCGATAACCATGTCTAAGTAATCTGTGACTATCACCCAATCTCATTTGCAAATGTTTGAATCACTTTAACCCCTATGCATGAAGATAATTTCAACTTTTTCATTGGATAGTGTTAACTTAAAATGCAGTGAATACTTAAAATATTTCATATAGTTAAAGATTAAAATAAAATGTTAGTTTAAAATTCCATTTCTCCAAAAATAAGAAAGATAATAAAGAATACTTCAATATTCCTTAATATCCCCTAGAATTTCATTTTCTGTTGATTTAAAATATGTTTCTTGATATGATGCCTCCTATCCTCCAGCCCTTACAGTAGCAATGATTACCTTGGTTGAAACTGTTAGAATATGATTACCTATGTACTTATCATGACTGTTTATGATTTTCTCTGCCACCCACTAGCTCACATATATTTCATAAGGTCAAGAGCATTTATCCATCAGTTTACTGCTGTCAGCATTTGTCACTGTGCCTTGTTCTTACTCAATATTCTGCAGCTAATGAGTAAATGATGTTACATAGCTTCTTCACATCCCTGTCTCCAAGATCTCCACTTTTCACAACTTTGCTCCCAGTTTCTGAACACACACACAAATACTCTGCACTTTATAAAAGTTGAAAAAGTAACAGATGCAAACATCGTCACTTTTCACTGTAAGAAGTTAACAGCAATTTTTCCAAGTCACTTTAAAATTTAACTTGAAAATGTTCATGAAACTATATATATTTGAAGCCCTAACACTGATCTCTGTTCACCGCAAGATTAGAAGCTTTATTCTGTTAAGCTCCACTGTGGTAAACTAGGTCCATGGGAGACAGTTATGTTTTATACCAAAACTTATTTATCTATCCCAGGTTTTACCTGAAGCCAAAATAGCCTTCACCCTAAATTTTGGCCATGCATGTCTATAAAGGGCTAGACTGCAAAAGATCCATTGGTATGTGTGACCAAGCAGGTTTACCACGAAGGGAGTAAAAACATTCATCCAAAGTAAAGTGAATATTGCATAATTTTGCTTGAGAACAGAAACTTGGAGTTTCGCGTTTATTCAGTAAATACTTATGATCTAAATCCAATATATCCTAGTTCTTGTTTTCAATCATCTTATGCTCAATAGGAAAAGTTAACAGCAAATCAATAGCTACTTCTTTATAACTACTGCACCAAATACAACAGGACAAAGAGATGGTTATGAGTATGGCCTGTCACCTGTCACTCTGCTTGCCCTATGCTCATTCCCAGGTATGTTACAATTGCCAGTGGAATTGATCCCACACTTGGTATCTGCCAGACCCTGAATATTCAGGGGAAGGGCTGATGCTGAAGCTGAAGCTCCAATACGTTGGCCACCTGATGAGAAGTGCTGACTCATTGGTTTTCCTGATGCTGGGAAAGACTGAGGGCAGGAGGGAAGAGGGCAGTAGGGGATGAGACAGTTGGATGGCATCCCTGACTCAATGGACATGAGTTTGAGCAAATTCTGGGAGGTGGTGAAGGACAGGGAAGCCTGGGTCACTGCAGTCTATGGGGTTGCAAAAAGTCAGATATGACGACAATTAAACAACAGAGCCTTGGATATCAACATTGGAAGCCAGAGCAAGGAAGAAAAGTGCTGATTGAAATACTGCAGACACACACACAAAAAAACACTCTTCAGAACATATTCATGTTAACCTTAGAAATTTCTAGAAATAACTAGGAGTACTTCGAATAGTCAAGGTCCCAAAGAGGGTGAAAACAGAACCAGAAATCCACTGGTGTTAATGTTTACCTTACCCACTCCTTCTTGGGATAGCTTGAGGAATACAGATTGCAAAATAAAACTAGTTGAAAATGAAACAAGCTACCTTGTAAAATGGTAAACTTTCTGTTTATAGCCTCGGAAATGGTAACTTTTGTCAGGAGCATATGGGATGGGTGGGTAGGTTTATAAAAAAAATACTCCCTTTAGCTCTTAAACCTTATGAGTCTACAAGGCCATAAAATGTATCATTACACATGTATTTTGAGCCACTGATTGTTTTCTTTTCCTATGTACTCTCCTTCTTTCTTGCCAATGTAGTCATATTTTGAAGAAAGAGGTTTATAGGGTCTCTAAATATGAAAAAGTTTGTACCATTTCCTAAAGGTCCTTCAGTGTAATTTCCTGTCCAATCCTATACCAGAGTTAGAACGAATAAAATCTGCAAATATCAATGGTTCATGCTGAATAAGCTATTTTGGCATCCATTGATTGAATTTTAATGGGAACACTTGCTATTCAGTTGGTTTTAACCATTGATAATAACCAGCATATTGTTTTCATGTGTTCCTTTTCCTACTGAGCTCTCTACTGACTTTCCACTAACACTTCTTTCCTATGACTTCCTGTGGTAGGTAACACCATGGTAGCTTTTTTACCTAGCATGCAATTTACCCAGGTTTGCACTGCATGATATGGGAAGTCCCAGTTAGAATTATAAAGGCTTCTGAGACAAGAAAAGGCATCCTGCTATGTTTTAAATGAGGCCAAACTTAGTGATGGAAACTTAGGTCTCTTATGTACAATAATAGTTCTGGCACTTAGAAAAGCATCATGTAGTTTTATTTGAAAACCCTAGAATATAAGCTCTAAAAT
The DNA here is from genome assembly GCF_963930625.1 of Muntiacus reevesi. Lineage (NCBI taxonomy): Eukaryota > Metazoa > Chordata > Mammalia > Artiodactyla > Cervidae > Muntiacus > Muntiacus reevesi. The sequence continues at coordinate 14,352,838 of NC_089269.1, forward strand.
AAAAAGGCTTAAAATACACAACACATAATTCACTTTAAAAGGAATGGCTTGCTAAGCAACTAAAATGAGATTCCTTAGGCTGAAAGACTTACAATCTATTTGAGGAAATAGAAAGGAGAAAAGCAAAGAGAAATACCAAAAGATAATACTCAGCAAATGGTAAATAATGTAGTATATTATTTTATTTACTTTTTACAGATTCGGCCTTCCTAATCTGTCACAATCAAAGAAGTCCTCATGGGACACAATGACATAAAGGGACTGAATAGGAATGGAAATGCACATTCCAGGACAGAAACAGCATGATTAAAAACACACAAACAGGAGTTACAACAATTTATATAGAGAATAGACATGAGGTTCAGCCAGTTATAAAGAATTATCCTCCAGGAGCTGGAGAAAGAAACTAGGCTCAGCCTATGAAAGGTCTTTTAGCAAAAATGGAGAACTATAGATTTTATAAAGTAGGCAACAGGAAAACAACATAGAGTCTTTTCTTGAATAAAGGAGTTCAATGACGAAAGTGATACATAATCAACATACAAACAGACAGTGTCATCCAAGATGAATTGATAGAAGGAAACAGGAATGGAAGCAGAGACTCTAGCTTAAAAAATAGTTTGAGAAGACCAGGCGAAACTGTGCAAGCAATTATTCTAATTACTATTTACTTATGAGATCTTCAGGCAGATTTATCCCCCAGTATAAAATCTATGTCAATAAAAAATGTTACTTGTCAATATTCACTTATATAAACATATGATATTACTATATACAGAAGCCTGGAAAATAGTATAGTATGAGACTAGTTAATCTAACCATCTATTCATTCAACCTGAGTACCTAGGATGAGCAAGGCATTTGGTAGATTTGAAGACACAAGGACGGTAAATTTTCTATGCCTATTTTCTTTGGTAAATCCACCTTTGTTTACCTAGTCAAACTGAAATACTCTTCCCTTTTCCTAGCCACACCTTTGGTGAGTTCTCAAGTCTTCTTCAACTGAAATGTCCAAATCTAACTATGCACCCCCTTTGTATTCTCATGATCAGACCCTCATCCCTTCTCCTCAGGGCATAATGATGTATCTCCCTCTATGGTCTCCATTCCTTTAATCTCACCTCTTTCCAATCTATTAATCATACTGCTACAAAAGGATTTCTAAAGCAAACACTTAATTCTTATTAAAAATACCCACGACTCTCTATTTCATACAAAATGAAATTTCAATTTCCAGCAAAGTACACAAGCCCCTTTGCAATCTGGCTTTCACTGACCACTGTGGACTTATCCATCATCCCCTCTTCCTAGTCTCCTGTGTGAGGGAGGCAATCCCACAAAACTATTCTTTTTTTTTTTTTTTAATGACCTTATCTTGAATTCACACACTGTTGCTCAATACCTTGAAAAATTATCCTAATATTTTAAGGAAAGTTAAAATGTTACTTCCTACTATGAAGCCTTCCCCAGCTTCCCCAGGAAGCTTTGCTAACTCTCTGCTTTCAAACATTGTGTATGCTCCTTTTTTATAGAACTTTTATGTAGCTTTATATTTTTCTCCCTATTTCAGCAACTATCCCATACAGGACAGATACCATGCCTCAGTTATTCTGTACTCTTAGGTGATTAACACAGTGCTTAGAGGTCCTAAAATACTGTTTGAAGAATAAATCACTTCATCCTGTAAACAATCTGGAAGTTATAAATTTATTTATTTTTTACCAGGTTTATTTAGATATAATTTACACAGCCAATTAACATCCAGACATTCCATATTTAATAGTTTTTAGCATATTTTAAACATTATAGAACACAACCCAATGCTAGAACATCATCATCCAAAAAGAAATTTCACATCCGTTAACAATCACTGCCTGTTCCCCTCTCCTTCCAGCCCTCAACAACTACTAGTCTACTTTCTATGTCTAGAGGTTTGACTATTCTGGACATTTAGTATAAATGGGATCATACTATAAATGGTCTTTTATAAGGGACTTCTTTCACTGAGCATATTAATTTTGAGATTAATCCTGTTTTTGCACAGATCAGTTCTTCATTCCTCTTTTAGCGAATAATAGGCCATAGCATGGACATACCACATCATGTTATCCATTCATCAACTGATGTGCATTTCAGCGTTTCCTTTCTTTGACTATTAGGATGGTGTTGCGATAAACATCTATATACAAATTGTGTATGGATATACATTTTAATTTCTCTTGGGGTAGATGCCGAGCAGGGTAACTGGTAGATCACTTGGTCATCCTATTTTGACAAGCTCCCAACTTGTTTCTTCATTTATTTTTGAGTAAGAAATAAATTCATATGATTTGAAAATCAAAAAGAATTAAAAATCTGTAGTGAAAATGTTCCCTTTCATTCTTGCTTGCTTGTCACCCAGTTCTTCTTCCATGGGCCAACCAATTCTTATGAATATTCCATATGATTATAAAAATATATTACATGGAAATTCTTTTAAATAATTTTCAACAAATTTTAGAAGGTTATATACTATTGTGCTTCTTAAATTTCTGTAACTAATATATATTATGATTAGAGCTTGCTACATATTAGGGCACATGACCTTTTTCATTTTTATAGTCATGGTTATTTATTGTATGGATACACTAATTCCAAATGATAAAGATATAGTCTTATTTTGCAATATTTGATATTATAAACAACACTTTAATTAATGACCTTGTACATGTGTTAGTTCATATTTGCATGAGTCAATATAAGGAATAATTCCCAGGGAGTGGAACTGCTTTATATTAAAAAATGTACTTCTTTAATTCAAAATATATTGTCAAATGGCCCTAATTGAAGTTATACTCCTTGCCCTATCACGATATGAGATGTTATGTTTCTTTGCATCCGTGTAATCACACCATGCTACCAAACTCTGTGTTTTCTAACAAAGTAATAGTTAAAATTATATTTTAGTATGTACTTTATGCATATATTCACCTGATTGTGAAAAATTTTGCTGTCTACAATAGCTGATTGCATTTCATTCCCTGAATTGCCTGTTCATATTTTCTGCCTGTTTTTCTATTGGGTTTCCAACACTTTCCTTATTGATTTACAGAAAGTGTATTTGGGAAATTGGTTTTCTGTTTTTGAAAGAAGATTCAGATATTTTCCCAGCTTTTGTTTGCTTTTGCTTATAGTGGTTTTAGACTTAAAGATTTTTTTAAAAATTTGCATGTCATCCAATTTATCTTCTGTTTTATAGCTTCTGGTTATTATATCAATGTCAGCTTTCCACAATCTGAGATTTCTGAAAAACAGTTTATCATTTATAACTTTTATTTACCTTGTGATTTAATTTTTATATTCATTCATTTTTATTTTGCTATGTACTCAATCTCAAATGTTTTCTAATGTAAGGAGTGATATGCAAATACAACTTTATGTTTAGGTGGTTATCTAGTAGAGTCTAACCATTCACTGAGAAATTTACCTTCTCCTTACCTTATGAAATGCTGCCCTTTTCATATAATAAATTCATATGCATATGTAAAGTTTTTAATAGAAAAGTTATGTAATGTTTTAGCAAAACTAATTGGCTGAGAGACTGCAAAGGAGATAATAGACAGGCAAACATGTGCAGTTACCTGGGCACTTTACCTAGAAGAATCACTCTTCAAAGTTGCTGTTATACTTTGAATGCTGCAAAAGTATAGAATAAGGAGAGAAAATAACAAACAATAACATCTAAAATATACAGATATTTTAATTCAAATAGAAAAGCAGAAAATAATAAGTGATACTCGGCATATCACTTTGAGAATGCTAAGAATAAAAACTCACAATTCCTTGAAAATATCTGGAATCTGTGCCTCAGGTTATTTAACTCAACCTCCTTGCTTCCCTCTTACTAGGCCACTGTCTCTCACAGTACAATGAACAATGTGGTGTATCTAGAACAGGTGAGGCCTGGGTGTAGGTCTCAGTCCTATCACACAAGAGCTATCTGATCTGAGCAACTCAACTAGCCTCTCTGACTTTGCCTTACATCACTAAAATCAGTTGTGTTCATTAAATAGGACATGTGTATAATAGGGTTCCAGAGTTCCCTGGTACCTAGAAAGCATTTCAAGAATAAGTAATCATTATCATTTTTGTCATTTTGGGGAGATAATCAGAGAGAAATATATTATATCCCATAAAATCTGGGATATAATTTTCTACTACTTGTGTTCATCAGAATTGCTTAGCAAATGTTAACCTCCTCTGTGCTATTGATTATATGAAAGTTGCTCAGTCGTGTCTGACTCTTTGCGACCCCATGAACTATACAGTCCATGAAGTTCTCCAGGCCAGAATCCAGGAGTGGATAGCCTTTCCCTTCTCCAGAGGATCTTCCCAATACAGGGATCAAACCCAGGTCTCCCACATTGTGGGTGGATTCTTTACCAGCTGAGCCACAAGGGAAGCCTAAGAATTCTGGAGTGGGTAGCCTATCCCTTCTCCAGAGTATCTTCCTGACCCAGGAATCGAACCAGGGTCCTGAGTAGCAAGTGGATTCTTTACCAACTGAACTATCAGGGAAGCCCATTGATTATATATATGCATATATATTATCTCTCTATCATATGATTGATCACTAGATGACTGTTTGCATTTTTAATTTTATTATAACTAGAGATACAATATTCATTTTGAAGTGTAAGACAGTTTCTGTTTAGTAGCCTTTGGTTTTGCCAGTTCTTACTGTATCATAGTACAGTTGCCTTGAAAAACATGATAGTGCCACCATAAACTATGCCTTCCTATAGTGAATTGTAACTTGCCACCTAAAAATATATGCATATACACTGTGTGGAGATGTTATTGTTCTTAATTTTCTCCAACTTCCAGTATATTGCTAATCTCAGAAATACTAGACCAACAGTTGCAATAAATACCCAAATTTCATTTGCTTAATACAGGTTTAATGACCTACTCATTTTATTATCACCCACTTCATATTTGAATGTAGACAATGAGGGACTTACTCCCATATCTGGTCACTCTAGAATCTATGATATTTTCATTTTATGCTTCTCTATGCATAAAATGCCTAGAGGTATTGCAGTTTTCCACTGGAGTTTCATCATTAGAGTATGAGAAGAAAGATGCGAGAGGGCTTGGCAGAAAAGGAAGGTCATTTAATTTGTGGAAGAGACATGTATCACTTTAACCTACCTTCTTAGTAGCCAGAACTAAGACACATGATCCTATCCAGCCACAAAGAATGTTGGTAAATTTTATCCAGATGACAGAGTTATTAAGAGGGGAACTGATGAACACATACTACTGTATATGCCAGAATATACTACCTAATTAGTAAGAAATATGGAGTGCTTTAGCAAATGAACATGCTGACAGAAAAAACATTGTGAATATATTTGTGATACCAAAACACAAATTATATACAATATTAAACAGATTTCTGACAAAAATCTATTCTTAATTTTAAAGACAAACAAGTGCTTCTAATTTTAAATGATCAAGAAAGCATTTCCTAGTTAGAAATTAGAAAGTTGACAAGAAAGAATGTTTAAATTTTATGGTTGGCAAAGCATAATGGGAAAGTTTGGATCAGTCTGCTGAAAACAGACATCTCAACTGTGATTAACAATAAGGAAGCTTACACTAGATTAATGAATATACATGTTGACTTTCAGCTTCAATTCTTTGGAATCATTACTTTACATTAACACATCAACAAGCCAGCATTCAACAGTCTAAAGTCTCAGGTCACAGATTATTTCTACAAATATTTTACTTTTAATTTTTACTCTTATATAGCCCCTGCAAAATTTCTGTCCATTCCATATTGTTATCTGCTTAATTGCACAGAATCTCATATATTCTCACTGAAAGCGTCTTCTTAATGCTGATTTTAGCATTATGTTAATGAGAATATAATAGAACTGCTCTCTTATAGTAACGTTGACAGCAGAAGACCCCAATTTGTTAGCAAGCATCAAACAGTAGCAAACACATTTATCAATGGTGGACAGAAGAGCATAACAATTATATCTCTATTTTCCTGATAGATATGGTAGATTGTACAATTATAAACTTTGATGTAGCCCCCAAGGTGTTCCAGAAACCCTCTTTCTTTGTAGACTCATAACAAAAAGTATTATCTTTTCCCACTTTAGTGATTTCTTTATGTGTCCTAGAAACAGTGTTAGAAGCCCAACTATTTTTTCATCACAATTTAAGCAGATATTTCACATAACAGACCATAATTACATGACATCAACTGATTCATATTTAAAATCTACTTAGGGGGCTTCCCTGGTGGCTCAGTGGTAAAGAATTCACCAGTCAACGCAGGAGACATGGGTTCGATTCCTGGTTAAGGAAGATCCCCCCTGCAGAGCAACTAAGCCAATGTGTGCCATTATCTATCGAGCCTGTGCTCTCGAGTCCAGGAGCCACTACTGAACCCATGGGCTGTAACTGCTGAAGCCCCCAAGCCCTAGAGCTCTGCAACAAAAGAAGCCACTGAAATAAAAAGTCCATGCGCTGCAGCTACAGATTAGCCTCTGCTCACCACTAGAGAAACGTCAACACGGTAATGAAGACCCAGTGCAATCAAAAATAAAAATACATAAATAAAATAACTTAAAATATCAAATACAAAAAATAAAGTGAATCTTTCAGATGTTTGAGAGGTATGGAATAAGGCCCGGTTAAAGCATATACCCAGGAGTTAGACTTGATTCGATCTTTCCCTCAACCACTTGGTAACTGTGTGATCTTCATCTCTCTTTTTTTTTTTTTCCAGTGGCCATAACTCCTAAATGAGTGCAGGAATGATGCCATCTTAAAAGGTGTGAGTACTATGTTAGTTTCTAAACATGAAGAACTTAGAAAATTGCTGTGCTGCGTTTAGTCGCTCAGTCATGTTTGATTCTTTGCAACTCCATGGACTGTGTAGCCTGCCAGGCTCCTTTGTCCATGGGGATACTCCAGGCAAGAATACTGGAGTGGGTTGTCATGCCCTCCTCCAGGGGATCTTCCCAACCCAGGTACTGAACCTAGGTCTCCTGCATTGCAGGAGAATTGTTTACCATTTGAGCCACCACGAAAGCCCCAAAATATGGGAGTGGGTAGCCTGTCTCTTCTCCAGTGGACCTTCCTGACCCAGGAATCGAACTGGGGTCTCCTTCATTGGAGGCGGATTCTTTATCAGCAGAAAATTGCTGAGTATATTGTTAATAATACATATGAGTGTCATTATTATTCTTCCCTAATTTCATAGCTTGCGTTATCTGAATTAAAATTCCTAAATTTAAGATTTATTCTACACTGTTACTGCAAAATTTATGTTGATAAAACAGGAAATATGGCTTTTTTTAATGATATTATTCATATCTACATTACTATTCACACCCACAAATATTTAATAACCAGCGCCTACTTTGAATTTTCCTTTTCAATACATTAGCTCTATGCATTCTTCTGATTTATCTGCTGTGTGATTAAAATACTGGGCAGTATTTCTTAGCATAAACTTTAATAATTCACTAACTACTAAAAAACACTTATTTTAGCTATCATACACAAAGTTTGATATATGACATTTGTGACACAAAATACAGGACTTATTTTGGTACTCAGGATTTTCTAATCTGGCAGTGAATATACAAATTTTAATCAAATAACTGCTACATAAAGTAATACATTAAAGGGGACTACAAAAAAGGTACCAATGTGATTTTATCTTCATTGAGATGGTCATTCAGTTACAACGACATTTTAGCATCCACAATATGTTTTTTCTGTTTTTCAAATTCAAATGCTTTTAATTCAAAAGTTTTCGTTATTTTTTTAATAGCTGGTACATTTCCTTCTTTCAGTAAAGAAGTAATAATAATTATGTAACTGTTTATTACGTTGGTAGCTTTGACTGCTAGGAAATAAAATATAGCAATGATGTCAATATTGATGGTTCTGTCATTTAAAAACTCTTTATGCCGATCCTTAAAAAGCTTGTACTTTTCTTTGCATGTTTCCTTTATATAATTTTCTTTTCTTTTACTACTTATTTATATGTTTCTTTTGTAAATCACCTAATATTCTTTATGGAATATGTTTGAAACTTTAAATATTCAATACTGACATTTAAAAAAATTCTTGTAGTTTCTTAAACTGTATTTTCTCTGTGTTCTCATAAAATCAAAATATAACTGCTTTAATGAAAAACATTACTGAAATGTTTGAAATTTGGAATTTTTCTACTAGAATTTGAATTTTACTTAAATAATTATTTATTAATTTACATATTCTCAGGGAACTATAATGAAGGGTAATACTAGGAGATAGTGGAATTTAACCTTGAGCTACTACTTATGATTTTAAAAGTTATTTAACAGATGATAAATGATGCATATGATTTGTGTGTTTTTTTCAATACAAACCTAAATTTGAATACAAAAGCCAAAGTTTATTCTATATCCTTTATACAGAATTAAGTACTAACTTTCAGTTTTCAATTTCCAATTATTTTATCATTAAAACCATTCCTGGTTATTCAAACCTTAAAAAAATGCAAAAATTGTATTTAAAAAAAGGCCAGAGTTTACCAATGACTTTAGCTTTCAATAAAAATACCTGAATATATTGACTTCTTACATGTCTCACTGAGGATGTAAATGCATTGTCAGCACAAACCATGACAGGTTATATTCTCCTTCTGAGTTATACTCAGTGGTTCAGAAAAACTGTAAGACATGAGGATGAAGGCCAAGCACTCTCAACACTTATGAAGTCAGTAAATCTCATTATCAATCCTTATCCTTGAACATGTTTATGTACTCTTATGAAATGCTCATAGATTTTAAATGTGTGTCTCCCATAACAAGCTTTTAAACTACTCTAAATGTGGCTTTGCTATAAAAACTCAATACTCAAGTATAGGATGTATTTATATCTCCTTAGGTTAAATATACGTACACAGACACACATTTTACAAATATATTTCCTCCATAGAGCAGATGTGTATAAATTCATGCTGCTAGACCAAAGTTAGAGATAATAGGAATTAAGGTAAAATCCATCCTCCCACTGAAAAATGTCTTAATCCTAAATAACGAATTTCACATCAGGTGCTCAGGCCTCAGTTTTTGATCAGGTATTAGATTTAAAACTCTGTGATGTACATAAGTCAAAGATAATATAGAGCTCTGTCACAAACTAGGGCATGGAAGTTGGGACAGTGATGTTCTAATTATACCCAGTATATTTTATTACTATCAATTAGGTTTGGCTGAATTTGACAGAAAACACAATTAATAGAAGGTGCACAATTTAGAAGCGTATTTCTCTCTCACAGGAAAATATGGAGGTAGGCAGTTTATAGCTGATAGAATAGCTCTGCAGTTTCCTGTAGGCAGGCTTCTGACTTTCTTATCTATGATCCTAGATAGGACCCTCAAGTTTATGGCTCCAGAATCAATACCAGCCCTCACATTCATATTCTGAATATTAAGATAAAAGGAAAAAAGAAAAAAAACAAGCAGAGGTTCTGAAAGTATAACCTGAGGATGAGCATATCAGTGTCACCAGAAACTTACAAGAAATGTAAATTTTCAAGGCCCTCTCCAGACTTACTGAATCTGTAACTCTGGGATGATGCCCAGCTGTTTACAAGTCCTGTAAGAGATGCTGATACAGGCTAAATTTTAAAGACTACAGCTTTAAGGATAAAATCCAAGAAGTTTGTACTTATCACTTTTCCTCACATTCTGTTGGCCAGTATTTAGTCATATGGGTACATAGAGCTGAAAAGGAGAGAAGGAAAAGCAGTTGCTATTTTTAAGTAGTCACAAGCCTAGCTAAAACCAGGAATGCATTCATCTAAAAGGAGATAGAATAATGGCAAACATTACCAGCCTGTGTCACATAACTTTCTAAAGAAGGTGGAGGGACCATAACTATAAAAAGTTGGAAATTTTTCTCCCAGTATATGTTCTACTTTCATTAAGGAAAAATATTTTTTATTAAAAACAGAATGCTATTTTTGGGGGTATTTATTGATTTTAATAGTATTTATCTTATGTTTTCAATTTTTAAATCATAAGCTAATTATAGGGAATGACGACCAATTTTGTCCCCATTTCACAGATAAGAAAACTGAAATTCCCAAATTACAGACTTTTAATTCACGATCTCACACCTGGCTGGTCAGACTTAGAAATCAGGTTCTTTACCTTAAAGTCCTTTACCCTTTACATTGTTTCATATGTATTAAATGAGGACTACACTCTTTATCTTTGATCCTTCAATACATTAGCTTTCCACTTTCTTCTTTTAACCCCAAATATATTTTTTCCTGCAAATATTCCCTAAGAAAATGTTGAAGACTTTTTAAATGTGAAGGTTAAAATAATAGTTCATGTAGCAAGACTCAAAGAACTTTACAATTATACTACTAATCAGAATGAAATGCACTTGACATTTACCTCTATTTGTTGTTTATATTTCAATGATTGAAACATAAAAGAAGTAACCAGATTTTAGTAACTGAGAAATGTTAATAACTCAAGATAAATAGCTGCCTACCACTAATATTTCTAAACTTTGATTTAAAGTCAAACTAATGTGATAATGGAATCTTTGAGAGACTGGGACAAATGACGTTAAATTGGTGTTTGCTTGTTCTTTCATTTATAAATCAAAAAATAGCTATTATGACAGGAACTATAATGAGAATGGAAAGTGATTAAAAGTTCCTGCTTACTTGTGATATGGTGATCAGAATATTCAACTCTATTCAAGTCACTGATTCTCTTTTGTATTATTTTGGAAATATTTATTGCTATAATTCTCATAAGAGAAAGTATCTAATGATTTGCTCCAGTATTTTAGAATTTCCATGTGAAGACAACAAAAAATGTTATGCAGTTTACAAATATGAATATAAATTCAACTTAATCAACAATGCACAGTGTTACCAGTAAGCATCTATTTTAGAATACAGAATGAAAGAAACTTTACTGAAAGGCTGAATAAGTTTATACATGGAAGGCTCTATATCCTGACAGGCATAGATTTTCTAGTGCAGAATCAACGGTAGGAAGGTGATCCAGCCATGACCTGGCCAAGATCAGAAGGAAATTCTTTGCTTCCAACACGCTCTGTCTGGAATTCCATAGTTATTGACCAAAAAGAGCCATTTTCAATCTCAGAAATTTCCTTGACAAAGCCCACAGCTATGAAAATGAAGCATTTGATATCTATACTTCTATAGGAAAGAATGTTCATAAAGGCATAAATAAATAACATAATTGTATAAAGTTCTGAGATTTAATCATCATTCATGATAAATGGGATAGAAATATTATACCCCTCTAGTAAAGAGAGGCAGGAGTAATTGATCATCTCTTGTACGCATGAAGTACAGAACACCCAATGATGACAATTATGGTACACCTGTAATATTTTGCTGAGCAAATGAAAGACGTTACGTACATTATTTCATTTAGTCTACATTATACATATTTCAGGGATATCATTCCCCCTTTTTAGTCAGGAATAAGAATTACAGAAATTTATTTTTAAAGTCATTAGTTAGTTTGATTGGATGGCTAGATAGCCACCAAAAATTTGTTAACACCTTTTTCGAAATTAGAGCTGCAGCTGGGAATATCAATTGTTATACAACCGGGATTATATTTCTCAGTCTTCCTTTTTTTAGGCAGGTAGATCTGTTGCCTAATTCTTGTCAATGAATAAAGGTGACTGTGTCATTTCTAGGTCAAGATATTAAATATCTCTTACCCTGTCCACCAACTACATGATGAAGACTGTGAGGTCTTACAAGGAGGTATAGCTATGAGCTGACAGGGGCCCAGGGGCCTTTGAATCATTCATGGTGGATAGCTGTATTACACTTCCATAGCACTAAGCCACAGACATTAGGGATTTTTTTTTCCATACTACAACTCTTAATATAGTCAGTAAGTAGTGAAACAAGAAACAAACCTAAAGTGTGTCTGATTCCAAGACCCTTGTTTGCCCTTATATGTTCTCCTGATGTTCCTAGACAGGTTATGAATAGAACTGCTCAATATTATAATTTCTTCCATCAAGGAGTCACACTTTAAACTGTACAGAGCACCAGTAAAATTGGTAACCAGCTTTTACATGACCTGAGAAGAGAAATTCTGTAACTCATCAAAGTAATAATAGCGATAGTGGAGGTGACAATAATCATCATCAACATCACGTTGAGTAACTGACTCAGACAACTTTGTCTACCAAATTCAGTGGGGGGAAAAAAAAAAAAAAACAGACCACAAAATTTGTATTCAAGGGAAAATGCAAACATTATTTTTGCTTAGATCTAAACCTTGTCCTCCAAGACAGTTTATAGAAGTTGTACATTTGAAAGTCAGGGAATGCTACCCATATACTGATGAAACTTAAACTGTGATCTCCGCTTGAATATCAATATTTGTCCATAAATTCATCTGCTCTCATCACGACCATTACATCAATGATATTCACAAATCTTAGCATATGATCACCACAAAATAAGACACACATACATTGCTAAATTAAAAAAAAATTAATGTATAAGGATTTGTAAAAATAGTTATGCCTTTCCAGGAGAAAATCTATGTATTGTTTATTTAGTTACATGTGGGGATGCCATGCCTGCATGCTTAGTCGTGTTCAACTCTTTGTGTCTCTTTGGTCTGGAGCCCAACAGGCTCCTCTGTCCATGGCGTTTTCCAGGCAAGAATATCTGTGTTCAGCTCAGTCGCTCAGTAATAGCCGACTCTTTGCGACCCCATGTACCACAAAACTCCAGGCCTCCCTGTCCATCATCAACTCCCAGAGTTTAAGCAAACTCACATCCATTGAGTTGGTGATGCCATCCAACTATCTCATCCTATGTTTTCCCCTTCTCCTCCCGCCTTCAATCTTTCCCAGCACCAGGATCTTTACAAATGACTCAGTTCTTCACAATAGGTTGCCAAAGTATTGGAGTTTCAGCTTCAGCATCAGTCCTTCCAATGAATATCCAGGACAGATTTCCTTTATGATGGACTGCTTGGATCTCCTTGCTGTCCAAGGGACACTCAAGAGTCTTCTCCAACATCACAGTTCAAAAGCATCAATTCTCCAGCACTCAGCTTTCTTTATAGTCCAACTCTCACATCCATACACGATTACTGGAAAAACCATTGCTTTGACTAGATGGACCTTTGTTGGGAAAGTAATGCCTCTGCTTTTAAATATGCTGTCTAGGTTGCTCATAACTTTTCTCCCAAGGAGCAAGCATTTTTTAATTTCATGACTGAAGTCACAATATGCAGTGATTTTGGAGCCCAAGAAAATAAAGTCTGTCACTGTTTCCCCATCTATTTGCCATGAAGTGATGGGACCAGATGCCATGGTCTTAGTTTTCTGAATGTTGGCCGTAAGCTAACTTTTTCACTCTTCTGTTTCACTTTCACCAAGAGTTCTTTTGTTCTTCTTCGCTTTCTGCCATAAGGGTGGTGTCATCTGCATATCTGAGGTTACTGATATTTCTCCTGGAAATCTTGATTCCAGCTTGTGCTTCATCTAGCCCAGCGTTTCTCATGATGTACTCTGCATATAAGTTAAATAAGCACGGTGACAATATATAGCCTTGATGTACTCCTTTCCCTATTTGGAACCAGTCTCTTCCATGTCCAGTTCTAACTGTTGCTTCTTGACCTGCATACAAATTTCTCAAGAGGCAGGTCAGGTGCTCTGGTATTCCCTTCTCCTTCAGAATTTTCCACAGTTTATTGTGATCCACACAGTCAAAGGCTTTGGCGTAGTCAATAAAGCAGAAATAGATGTTTTTTCTGGAACTCTCTGGCTTTTTCGATGATCCAATGGCTGTTGGCAATTTGATCTCTGGTTCCTATGCCTTTTCTAAATCCGGCTTGAACATCTGGAATTTCACGGTTCACACACTGTTAAAGCCTGGCTTGGAGAATTTTGAGCTTTACTTTGCTAGCCTGTGAGATGAGTGCAATTGTGTGGTAGTATACCTGAACAGGTCGCCACTTCCTTCTCCAATGGACCTTCCCGACCCAGGGATCAAACCCACATCTCCTGTGTCTCCTGAATTGCAGGTGGATTCTTTACCTGCTGATCTACTGGGGAAGCCCACATGTGGTGATGACTATGTGTTAAATTAAAAAAAAAAAAAACTTGTTAACTAAATAATACATTAAAAAACCTTATTTATAGAAAGTATTCTTTATTCTAGTGATTTTCAATCCTTAAGAATTGACTGGGGTTTTACTGTTCCCCCAGGTATATCATATAACTAATTCAGAAGTACAGAGATAGAACCTGAGCATTTCTCATTTTTAAAGTTTCACATTTCTTTTTTTCAAAGTACCACAAGTGATGCTAAGACAACCAGACTGAAAGCCATCTTGACAGAAACAATAACATATAGCCCCATACAATTGAAATATGTATGTAATAATAAGTAGCTCACGTTCAGTGAGTGTGTAGTCTGTTCACACGAAGCAGAATATGGCCAAATTTTTCTTGTAATCTTAACAATAATTCTTTAATAAAGATATCAGCCTAATCTTATAGGATGAAAACCTGAAGGTTAGAGAGATTGAGTATATTTCCCAAGGTCATAAAATCAATAAACGTTAATGTGCAGATTCATTGTTTTTCTCTTGGATACAGAAGCCTATGTTTTTAAACCTCTGTATGGAATTCTTATGCAACAGAATACAGATCATTATATTCTGGCTCAATATAGTCAACTAGCTTAGATTTTTAGAGCAACATTAGCTCTAACTGGGGCTTTCCTAAAAACATGACCCAGTGCACACAGACTTACACAGATGATTTTTTGATTGGCTTTAAGGTTACTGATACTCCGATCCATAGTAGAATAGATCTTAACACTGTTGGTTTCAATTAGTTTAGGTAGCTCATTTTGGAAACAACGTACAGAGTGGAGGATGACAAAGATCTCTGAGACTACGACCTGTATTTCCCATATTTTGCTGGAAACACCAAGGGAAAAATTACTTTGTAAACCACTCTATTTTCTGAAAATTTATCAGGATAGGAAAGCACATAGGTCAACCTTCTTGAGACAGTGTCATTTAAGCTAGTGTTCCAATAAAATTGGAGATAAGTATTTTTTTTAATTATACAGCCATTGTAAAAATTAAATACAATAATACACATAAGCTGTGGCATATGGCTGTACCTGTGAAGTACTTTATGAATGTTAGAGATTGCTATAACCATTAATGGCTATAGTCAGGTGTTATAAGCACCTAGCTCTTTTAGTCTACAATACATAATTATTTTATATTTTTTTGGTTCTAAAAGTACAATCTTTACAACTTCCCTGAATTCTATACTCCATAGAATGTAACACAAACATTTTAAAAATAAATCTTGAATCTTTGAGTTTCTAAAATTGTTTTTACTCGTGGTAATTTTGTTTAGCGAATGAGTCCATCATGAATCCTGACTTCAGGTACAAAATGTTTAAAACTGAGGTAATGACACCATTATCCAAGCTGAAACACAATACTTCAGCTTTATTTGTACTATATCAAAGAGAACATGGTAAATAGGTGTCTCCCCGGCAAAATGTAAACAAATTAAACTTGGGTCATATGAGGCAATAAATTAGAATTTGCTTTGTAGTTACTAAAGATTGCTTTTCCCCTTCCATTTCTTGAATTTTCAAATCTTATTTGTGTTGCAATTTACACACTTACTGAGATGAATATATTGCTACACAATATAAATTGAGAGTTAAAAAGAATCACAATGTCTAACTACCCCTTTCTCTACACTGTAATGCCTGACAGGAGAAAAAAGATGTGAATTTATAGCGTGATCTGCAAATAAATATATATAAATTCAAAGCCATAATTCACATAAAAGAATTTATAGTATTCCATTTTTTTATTTCAAAGAGTTTCAC
Source organism: Muntiacus reevesi (assembly GCF_963930625.1). Taxonomy (NCBI): domain Eukaryota; kingdom Metazoa; phylum Chordata; class Mammalia; order Artiodactyla; family Cervidae; genus Muntiacus; species Muntiacus reevesi. The sequence goes on from NC_089269.1 coordinate 14,368,805, forward strand.
AGCATTTGTTATAAAATATTCTGGTCAAAAAAGAGAATTAGTAACATTTCATTTTGAAATAAATGAACTAGCAAATAGCTTGTTTCAACTAAACTATGATAAATTCCCTATTCTGTTTCCTAGCATGAGGAGACTATAATAATTCTGTGAAAAAGGCCCTTGATGTCTCTCTATTAGGACATAAGATATGAATAGCAATTACAATAATTAAATATAATTACATTAAAATAATTAGCACTTAAACTATCAATTGCTGCTCTACTCAGCAATTAAACACACAGATAAAATTTCAATATAATTTATAATGCTCTGTTCCTTATTCAAGAAGTGGTGAAAATAATCTTCCTGTGTGTGTTCAATTAAACCTGCATTACATCAGTTTTATATCAGGTTTTGAGGCTAGTTTGGCCATAAAACTTGTGAGTTGCTCAACTTTCTAAGTGGTTAATAGTTTGATGGGTTTCCAAATGCTTTGGAAAAGTCATTTTTCCACTTCTAGAGATTACTAAGGTGTAAGCTGGCCCTGCTATATCGTCTGTGACTAGGGACAAAAGATTCTTATACTATTTACATATCATAGGGTTCAAAGCTACTGATATTCAGATTCATAAAACACATCTGGAGAGTTTGTTTAAGGAGCTCCCTTTGAAACAATGTACGGGAAGAAAAAAATGACAGACTTCTGAGAGCCTGAAATTCTCTCCATTGTGTAAAGAATATCAAGGGAAAACCTATTTTGCAGGAGCATCAGATTGTCGACATTTCACCACTAGAAGCTTCAGTGGATAAAAATTAAAAGAGAAAAATAAGCACCCTGACTCAGGTACTATTTCAATTTGTGAAAGTTATGTCATCAGTTGTTGGAAAAGTACACTGAAAAGACCATGTAATATTCAGCATCTCATTAAGAGGTTTGATATTTATTATTTTATTCTTTATTATGTAGTTGATTGACAATGTTGTGTTACTTTTTGCTGTACGGCCAGATGAACCAGTTATACAGAAACATATACCCACTCTTTTTAGACGCCTTTCCCATCAGGTCATTACAGAGTATTGAGTAGAGTTTCCTGTGCTTAATAATAGGTCCTTATTAGTTATCTATTTTATACACAATAGTATCTATAATGTCAACTCCAATGTCCCAATGTATCCCTCCGCCTCCTTCTCCACCTTGGTAGCTGTGTTTTCTACACCTGTGACTTTACCGTTTCTTTTTCAGACATGTGAGGGTCAGAGCTTGTATTCAGCCAGCACTCACCGGCACAACCCTACAGGCTGTCAAAGTATGAAGTAGTCTCTATCGATTAGTAAACACCTGATATCCAGACTTCCTGAGTGGCTACTCTATACTGGTGTCTATCCTGATTTCCCTTGTCTAGCCCTCTCTGAGATCTGGCAAGCAAATGTGGCACAACAGAAGGTGCTATGGATTCTGCTCTCGTCCAGCATCCATTCAGTGTCTTACTGCTTATAAGACACAGTGCGTGTGCCTTCAGACACAGCCTGTGCTAAGCCATCGGCATTCCTTTCCCCAAACTTCCTTAGTATAATATCTGGCGGTTGCTTTCAAGCTAGGATCTTTTCCCTGTGGAATGTTAAGTCAACCAAGCTTCAGTGGACTGAGCTGGTGTTTAGCATTTGGGGAAATCCAGGGACCTGCACACTGAGACGATGTCAGTGAGTGACAATCAAAACAAAAAGGGATGGTGTAAAAGCAGTTCTTTCCAAGGCAGGTAGTGAGATCTAAGATGAAGAATAATTCAGAAGGCCAGGGAGAGAGAAGAAACTGGAAGTGAAGTAGAGGCAGAGGGAATAAAAACATCAAGAGCAAAGTATGCTTCAGGGAATCTGTGTCACCAGATAGGGAAATGCCAGAAACAACGCTGACAGAAATGAAGCATGAAAGGCCGTTTAGACGTATGGCTGGAGTTCAAGCATGCTTCTCCAGAGACCCGACCGGTGGACAACAGTACAGCTCATGGTGTCTCAGAACAGAGACAGAGAGACACAACGAAGGCCGAATAACCTTCTCATGTGCATAATCTTTGGCAAGTATTCGCCAAAATTAATTATCTAGCAAATTATTACTGAAATACCAGTACAGACTTTAGAATAACATAAACTTCAACCAAAATTCTAGACTTCCCACCTACTGATTCAGTGACCTTAGCAAGTTGTTTATAACCTCTGAACATTTCTTCAACTGAAAAATATTTTATTAGGAGATGAGAATACAGATATTTTTAAATTGCTCTGGACTGTCAGCAGTCAATAAATAAAAGTTATGCTGATAATGAATAGTAACAAGACTTTATCAGCAGAGTCCTCAATACCTTGCCAGTTGAAACGTCTTTTCCACTGAGGGAAGGAACATTGGTGAGTGTCTACTCACTACTACTTACTATCTGACATGCTGCCCTTCTCTATTTCCAAAAATCCATCTCACCTAGAGCCAGAAAAATTCCTGCTCTTTTAAGCATCCAGGTCCTTTTATCCCTACAAGTTAGGCATTCCCAGAAAGAGTCATTAAATTTTTCTTTGGCAAAGAGTGGTGCTTGGATGGAAAGCAAGGAACTTTTGCATGTGCCACATCACGAAACGTTTCTATTTTTCTACTGAACTATATTCAACATGCTTTTAAAGATCCCAAAAGCCTTGAGTCCTATTTCTCCACTGATAATCCCATAATACTTAATTGCTCTAAAAGCAATTTTAATAATATGCAATTAGATGATAGGCTAAAATTGAAACTTTTAAAAATGCTATAAATTATAGATTAGTATATTTTTAGATAAAATTTATAATTTATTAAAATTTATTCATCACAATAATAAGAAATTCTCCATGTACAAAATGTTTGGATTTTTCCCTATGGTATAAATTTATTGAATAATTATTATTTAACTAGATATTTAAATCTTTGTGATGTTTGAAATATTACATAGTAATGAAATATACATAAATAGAAATATAAATAGTAAGATATAACCAATGAATGTTAAGAAGTAATCATCAACATGTATTAATATATATCTGTCTGTCTGCCCACATGTACATGCATATATTTATACTTTCTGGTAAGCCTTGTAACTTAATACACTTTCCACTTTCTTAGTTTGTCATGTAGAAAGTAGGAAAACCATAACTTTAATACTGTAAAAATACATTAAAAATTTGATATACTGTAGAGAAAAATATATAATACTTGTCTTGCTTTAAAACTCAATGTTTTAAAAAAGTAAATAAATTTCAAAATCTTTTTTTTTTTAGTAAGTACAAAACACGTTTGGCATATACAGGCACACCTCAGAGATATTCCAAGTTCCAGACGACAGCAGTAAAGCAAGTCACACGCACTTTTTTGTTTTCCCAGTGCAGATAAAATCTGTATTTATACTATACTGTACTTTTGTGTACAATAGCATTATGTCTTAAAAAACAATGTATATGCCTTTCAGCTCAGCTCAGTTCAGTCGCTCAGTCACGTCTGACTCTTTGTGACCCTATGGACTGCAGCACGCCAGACTTCCCTGTTCATTACCAACCCCCGGAGCTTACTCAAACTCATGTCCATCAAGTCAGTGATGCCATTTAACCATCTCATCCTCTGTCGTCCCCTTCTCCTCCTGCCTTCAATCCTTCCCTGCATCGGGGTCTTTTCCAATGAGTCAGTTCTTTGCATCAGGTGGTCAAAGTATTGGAGTTTCAGCTTCAGTATATACCTTAATGAAGACTTATTTTATTGCTAAAAATGCTAACCATAATCTGAGTCTTCACCAAGTATAATGCTTTTGCAATAGCAATATCATAGATCACTAATTAGAGGTCACTATAATAAATAAGAGTGAAAAAGTTAGAAATATTGTGAGAATTACCAAAATGTAACAAAGTGAGCAAATATTGTTGGAAAAATGGTATGGACAGACTTGTTTGATGCAGGAGGATTGCTAAAAACCTACAATTTGCGGAAAAAAATGCTGTATCTGTGAAGCATAGCAAAGCAAAGTGCAGCAAGATGAGCTACGCCCGTGACTAAAGTACAGTTGAATATATATTCTGAAAGAGATGAGGTCTTTGTTACACACGAAAGTTTTAGATTTCAGCATGAAGACTTACATAGCTGTAGACTTTAAGATAGTAATTACATATTGATTTTGTATTAATCCAATAATTTCCAGAGAGTGTTAAAATAATTTTAATTTATGTTGTCATTATATAAATAAGTAGCTCTCAAATGGGAATTTTAAATGTTATCCCATCAATTTCAAAGACAGGAATTCATGATTTATTTTATTGTTATGAGAGAAATACACTGTCTAACTAAAAAGAGATGAAAAGGATTTTAAGAAATAAAAATCAAATCAAAGCTCAATTTTGTTTCCGAGTCCTATAATAAATAGTAAAGTGCAAATGAAATAGAAAAAAAAGAATTATGCAGTAACACTTAACTCATACGATCAACTTATTTTACCTGACTTTGTATAGAAATTTATTTTTTATAACATTCTTATGATATATAAATGAAATGTGAACTGTGAAATGTATTATGTTAGGTTAAAAAACATGCTGTTTTGATGTCTGATTCATATAAAGCATATATTACCAAGCACTAGATACTCTTCAGTACCCCCAAAGTGACTTGCTTAAGGCCATGCCCAGCCATTTAATCAGAGAATCACTGTGCATGAACATGCTGGCCACATGTTATATCACTTGTGTTTATAGCAGCAACACTTCAAGTTTGACGTAAATTTTATAATTCAGTTTGTCAATGTTCTTTAAATCCATCACTCAAACTATGATATTTCTGAAAGCAAAGGGAGGAGTTGGCAAGTGGAGGACATACAACTTCTAAGGCTGAGCTCGTAGAATGATGTTTAAAGATAGAATGAAGAGTCCATATTCTGATCATACATACAACTTATGTAAATTGAATTTTGGTGAAAGAAGTTTTCTTTAAATCATTTCTACTTATTTGATCACATTAAGCTAAATATAGAAACCAGTTATAAACTGTTACTGGAAGGTATTTCAAAGTGGAATATTTAGAAGTAGTCAAATGTCTTTTGATCTTAAAATATTTTAATGCTCAACTGGTGCTATTCATAGAATTTTCAAGTACAGAAAGTATTTCTATGATATTATTAAATCATAAAATGTATTATTTTCCTAAAGAATTCTAAGATCTTTCTTAAAAATCATCTTTCAATTTATAGGTGATCTTTGTAACATTTAGATACACTTTTAAAGTATATTTTCTAATTTAAATATTTGTAACAGAAGAAGATATGTGAAACTATAAGAAATAATGAAGGCTGTTACATTTTACTAGACTTCTATCTACATGGGGCTTGTCTGGTGACTCTGGAGTGAGAACTCACCTGCCAATGCAGGAGACGCAAGGGACATGGGTTCAATCCCTGGGTTAGGAATATGCCCTGGAGTAGGAAATGGCAATCCACTCCAATATTCTTGCCTGCAAAATTCCATGGACAGAGCATCCTGGTGGGCTACAGTCCATGGGGCTACAAAGAGGCAGATATGACTGAGTGACAAAGCATGCACGTACGCTCTCAACATACAGCTATAGGAATCTAAGAACTTAACAGTCCTTACATTTTTAAAAGTGTGAAAAAGCTGTCAGTCAATACCAAATAGATTTAATAGTAGTATGTAATGGAAGCTTTGACAGAATATAAAAGAACAACAACAACAAAAATATGTTCACTGATTGTGCTCCAGGCCAAAAATAAGAGAAAGTTTTCATGAGTATTTTTACTTTACAGGTGTTACATGCAAGGCCATCCATTCTTATAAGTGATTAGAGGATCCTGAACAACACTAATAGCATAAATAATAGAATTTTACACTAATGTTAAAAGCAATAAATTATTTGCACTGAAACTAAATACAGATTTTCTAAATGCAATTTTAAAAAATGGTATGCATGGCCAATATCCTAACAGCATATGTAATTGATAAAGCAGGGGAAAAAAAGGAACCTGTTTGGCAAACTGATGCTGAAAACAGTCTAAAATTGGGAAAATATATTTACATATAATGAATATTTTTATCCTTATACTAGATATTTATGATAAAGTATTTTAAAAGATACATAAAAGATATGAAGAGTCAAATGAAATAAATAACTTAGGCTATTTCACACACTTTCTGCTTTCTACATGTGTGAATTTCATAGCTAATTCATAAATGATTTGTAACAGTGTTTTTGTATTTTTCAAATATTAGAAGCAATATGATATCATTATTGAAAATTGGAAAAACAGTATAATGTGAAATAAATCACATACATCCCAATACACAAAGATAAATACCTAATAATGTGATAAATTTTCTTTCAGAATTTTTGATGCAAATTTTCAAATACCATTGTAGGAAAACAAAACAAAATGACAGCAAAACACTCCATTTTTAATAAAAATAGTAGGTGCAAAACTACAGGAAAACTCCTTCAGTTTTTTAAAATAATAGGGTTATTTTTGAAGTCTATTTCTCATCTTATAGTGTAATTATAACTATGATAGTATATAGTGTATAAGTCTATGCATTTTGTCACAAATGCTCAAAATAATAAATGTATACACATGTGCAATTTGTATACAATTCAGTTCAGTCACTCAGTCATGTCCGACTCTTTGCGATCCCATGGACTGCAGCACACCAGACTTCCCTGTCCATCACCAACTCCCAGAGCTTGCTCAAACTCATGTCCATAGAGTCAGTGATGCTATCCAACCATCTCATTCTCTGCCGTCCCCTTCTCCTTCTGCCTTCAATCTTTCCCAGCATCAGGTTCTTCTCTTTTTTTTTCTTTTTTTTTTTTTAAATTTTATTTTATTAGTTGGAGGCTAACTACTTCACAACATTTCAGTGGGTTTTGTCATACATTGACATGAATCAGCCATAGAGTTACATGTATTCCCCATCCCGATCCCCCCTCCCACCTCCCTCTCCACCCGACTCCTCTGGGTCCTCCCAGTGCACCAAGCCCGAGCACTTGACTCATGCATCCAACCTGGGCTGGTGATCTGTTTCACCATAGACAATATACATGCTGTTCTTTCGAAACATACCACCCTCATCTTCTCCCACAGAGTTCAAAAGTCTGTTATGTACTTCTGTGTCTCTTTTTCTGTTTTGCATATAGGGTTATCATTACCATCTTTCTAAATTCCATATATATGTGTTAGTATGCTGTAATATTCTTTATCTTTCTGGCTTACTTCACTCTGTATAATAGGCTCCAGTTTCATCCATCTCATTAGAACTGATTCAAATGAATTCTTTTTAACGGCTGAGTAATATTCCATGGTGTATATGTACCACAGCTTCCTTATCCATTCATCTGCTGATGATGAGTCAGTTCTTCTCATCCTGCAGCCAGAGTATTGGAGCTTCAGTTTTAGTCCTTCCAATGACTATTCAGGATTGATTTCCTTTAGGATTGACTGGTTTGATTTCCTCTGTATATAAGCATACTGTAATACTCTTAAGGGCTTCCCTGGTGGCTCAGTATAAAGAATCTGCCTGCCAGTGCAGGAGATGCAGTTTGATGCCTGGTTCGGAAAGATCCACCAGAGAAGGAAATGGCAACTCAGTCCAGTGTTCTTGCCTAGGAAATCCCATGAACAGAGGAGACTGGTGGGCTACACAGAGTCCATGGGGTCTCAAAAAGCGTGGGACATGACTTAGTGACTAAACAACAATAAATGCCATACACTCTATTCTATAGACCAAGTAATTTGTATTCTTATTACTATTCCATATTTTATAAAATCCTGTGTTTAAGTTCATTATACACCATCTTTAAATATCTCTTCCTGATGTCTTTTTTATAAACAGTGATAGAACCAATTTTGGAGAGTTCTTTGGCTTTAGATGAGGGGAACTACTTCTTTCCAAGGTCAGTTTTTTTTGGAAAATAGACTCATTACCAAAAATACAGCAGTAAATGAAATGACTTCCATATCCTGTCACTGATTTACACACACACACACACACACACACACACACACACACACACACACAGCCATAGCAGCTAGAGGTGCAAAGTTATCACATCCAGTATCACACAGTTTAGAAGATTACATTATTTCACTTATTGCAATGTTAACATGGATACACACCAAAGACCTTATTATCTTTAAAATATGGCTTATAATAAGCACTGCTAAGTTAATTAATTTACCCACCATAATAAGAAGGGAGCAATGCAATTTGCTCCCCATTATACACCGGGAGTTGGTGATGGACAGGGAGGCCTGGCACGCTGTGATCCAAGGGGTCACAAAGAGTCGGACACGACTGAGTGACTGAACTGAACTGAACTGATACATGGGGTCATTTAAAGTATATTTTTCATAGTAATAAATATTAAGCTGAAAAATCTTTTGCATTCACTCAAGAATGGAAAAGTACGTTAAACAGCCATAGATTTTCAAAAAGCTATGCATGTCACTATTGCCTTTAAAAGTGTGGCACAATATTCCAAGTCCCATAAAATTTTAAATTATTGTAGTGAAGAAAAAAAAGACTGACAAAAGTCAAATTTTAAATGGAAAATTAGAAAAAATATTGGGAACAGGTGATATCTCATTACTCAGTTCTCCTAACATACATATCAATATAAATATCATCTTTATTTTTAAATAAAAAAATTATAGTGGCAAAAAACTAGATGTAAAACATCATATATGTCATACCCCATATATTAAAATTCTATTTTGCCCTTTTGATTCTGTATAATTTAAGCCTCTGAGAATTGCTTCCATTTCGCCCTCTCTAAACTAACTAATGCCATTCCCATGTTTTGCCCTGATTGGTGGAGAAATAAATACCAAAAATTAAGAAATAGTACATCATAAAACAGATTCTGATAACATGATATATTGAGACATTTCTAAAAAATTATCAACTATACTCCCCAACCCACTATGGGGACCTGGAAGAGAATGTATACCCCTTCTCTATTACCAATTATTAAAGAGTACTTGGAAGTGTTGTTTGAACTGAGAAGACTTTTCAAATAACCAGAGTTCAGAGAATAATGCTATGAGTTATAATTGCAAAGAATAATTTCTGAAAGCTCTCAACTCTGCTTTATTGTTACATTTTTGTGGATTCAAATACTTGTACCTATCTCTGTTAAGTACTTTATACTTTAGGTGTACAGTAAGGTACTTTATGGGATTTCCTGGTGGCTCAGATGGTAAGGAATCTGCCAGCAAGGCAGGTGACTGAAGTCCGTTCCCTGGGTCAGGAAGACCGTGGCTACCCACTCCACTCTTTTTGCCTCGGGAGTCTCATGGACAGAGGAGTCAGGAGGGCGAGAGTCCATGGGGTTGCAGTGAGCCGGACATGACTAAGCAGCTAAGTACACGCACATAGGTACTTTAACTGTACAGTAAGGCGCTTCATGCTTTAACCACATCACAAATGCACAAAAAAGAAAGTTTTAGGATTTTCTTCTTCTGTGCATAAAATTAAAATAAATCTTGTGACTCTACTGGATTTTTTATTCAAAGGAGGAGTTTGAGATTCTGTTTCATTTAAATTAGCAAGATAACTGAAAATAACAATATCATTTTACTCCTACTTTAAAAAGTGCAAATACTGCCAATTAAGCTATTGTTTTAAGTTAACAAAATTACCTGAGATTAAAATAGTTCACAGTATTTAAGGGCAGTAAAAACAAACACTCTCCTATGCTGCTCTTGTGTGTGTAAACTGCTGTTACTTTTTTAAAGAGCAAACTGGAATATTCATCAAAATTTGAAATACATGTGCCAACTGACATGCCAAATATAATGTTACTACTATTTTATACATGTAGTCACTTCATGGCAAATGATGGGGAAACAATAGAAACAGTGACAGACTTTATTTTCTTGGGCTCCAAAATCACTGCAGATGGTGAAAGCAGTCATGAAATTAAAAGACACTTGCTCCTTGAAATAAAAGCTATGGCAAACCTAGACAGTATATTAAAAAGCAGAGACATTACTTTGTCAACAAAAGTCCATCTAGGTCAGGGCTATGGTTTTTCCAGTGGTCATGTATGGATGTGAGAGTTGGACTATAAAGAAAACAGCACTGAAGAACTGATGCTTTCGAACTGTGGTGTTAGAGAAGACTCTTGAGAGTCCCTTGGACTGCAAGGAGATCAAATCAGTCAATCCTAACAGAAATCAGTCCTGAATATTCATTGGAAGGACTGATGCTGAAGCTGAAGCTGAAGCTCCAATACTTGGGCCACTTAATGAGAAGAACTGACTTATTAGAAGAAACCCTGATGCTGGTAAAGACTGAAGGCAGGAAGTGAAGGGGACAACATAGGATGAGATGGCAGGATGGCATCATCAACTTGAAGGACATGAGTTTGAGCAAGCTCTGGTAGTTGGTGATGGACAGGGAAGCCTGTCCTGTTGATGGACAGCGTGCTGCAGTCCATGGGGTCACAAAGAGTCATACATGACTGAGAGACTGACCGGAACTGATACTATGTTCCAAAGGATATTCAAGAAAATCTTAGCAATTTTTATCTCTGTAGGAGAGATTTAAGGTCATATGAAGATGAGAAAAATCTTTTTGTTTTACAATAAATACTTCTGAAATTTTTGGATTTTGTACTAACTTTTTAAAAAATTTGCTTTTTGAAAGTTTAACTGATTGCAAACACAGATATAGAAATTATAAGACATACCTTCCCCTGTGCCATAAAAGTATTATCTTTCTAACACAATACCATCAGTTGTGTAAGTGTTCTTAAAGAAAATATGAAGCTTCTTTTCAGGAATAAGAATAAGATATTGTGGTTCCCCTTGCTATTAGTCAGCTTGGCCTGTTATAACAGAATAACATAGACTGGGTAACTTAAACAATAGCACATATAGTTCTCACAGTTTTAGCGACTCAAAGTCTGAGATCAAGGTGTCAGCATGGTTGAGGTTCTTGGTGAGGGCCCTCTTTCTGGTTTACAGACCGTCACCTTCCTTCTGTAGCCTCACAGAGTAAAGAAAGACATCATCTCTCTCCCATCTCTTCTTATTAGGGCACTAATCCCATGTGTGCGACCTTTACCCTTAATTGCCTACTTACTTTCAAAAGGTCTCACCTTCAAATGCTATCAGACTGGGATTAGGACTTCAACATATGATTTCTAAGGAGACATAAACTTTTAAGCCATAGCACTTGTCTTAGACTCCACTTAATTTCAGTGGCCAATCTAATAATATAGAGAGACTAGGAAAGTGAATAATAGAACTGATAATTTAATTTTGCTCCTGTCTGATATCACCTTTGTCTGGATCTCCCTCAAGTAGAACTTGCCTGAATTCAAGTGAAGAAATCATTCTAATGGTTAGAAACTCCAGAGATGTTTGGGTTAACCTTTATTTAGGGATACAATTGTATATTATTTTATTTAAACCTCTTTTGCTTAACAATTATTTTAATGTCCAGATCAAAACAAACAAACAAACAAACAAAGAAATAACAGACAATATTCAAAGGAAGATTACAGGAGTGATTGCATAGCACTGCTTTAAAACAGAAATTCTCTTCATTTCACATGGCATTGATGAAAAAGAAATGCAGAATAGAGTGAATGAATAAGTTTGATGAAAGGTGTAAAATTGGCTGCCAAGGATTCCCTGCTCTAATAGGGGGTAGGAGCAATCTCATACACGGCTACAGTAACGGTATATACATCTGTAGTGTCTTACTTTGAGTCATAGGTAAGTGTGGAGTGCCATATGTAAAAAAGAAAGCGGCCTCTCCTACAAAAAAAAGATAACAGGAAATAGCATAAATAGAAGAGGGCACTTTGTTCTACTGTGCCGCAAGCAGTTACAGAGCTTTTGATGTCAAAGTTAATGTGAAGCCTGGAGTAGAAGACCCGCATGCTGTGAGCAAACCACATACCACAGTAGGCTCCTGAACCTGAGGAAAAAATTCATGATTAATTTAACTCCCATTAGGTACCATGCCCAATGGGAAAAGTCTAAGGTTAGATTAAGCAGGCTTTGATAACAGTTGACATTCTAGCAACACGTTGCAACTGATAGGGAGCAAATACTATTTCCTGAAATTCTTTTCGACATTGTCTATAGTAATTTACATGAAAATGAAGTATTTGTAAATTACTTTAATATATAAATTTATATATAAAGCCTTAATAATTAACAGAATGTTAATTAACTGAACTGAACTGATTTCAATCAGTTATTATCATCTAATTCAAGATTCTCAGTTAGTTTCTGTCCCTTTATTTATTTCTTAGGGCTGTGGTTACAAACATCACAAACTGGGTAATTTACATACCAAAAAATACATTGTCTCACAGTACTAGAGATCAGAAGTCTGAAATCAAAGTGTCTAGAGGGTTGATTTCTTCTAAGGGGTGTCAGGGAAAACCTATTCCATGTCTTCCTCCTAGATCCTTGGCTTATAAATGTGTTATCCTTCTATATTCACATCATCTTCCCTCAATGTGTGTCTATCTCTGTGTCCAAATTGTTCTAAAGTTAACAGTCATACTGCATTTAAGCCTACCCTAATGACCTCATCTTGATTGATTATCTGCAAAATCTCCTGGGGATTAGTACTTATCATCTTTATAGGGGACACAATTCAACCTTTCAGTTCAGTTGCTCAGTCGTGTCCGACTCTTTGTGACTCCATGAACAGCAGCATGCCAGGACTCCCTGTCCATCACCAACTCCCAGAGCTTACCCAAACCCCATGTCCATTGAGTCCGTGATGCCATCCAATCGTCTCATCCTCTGTCATCACCTTCTCCTCCTGCCCTCAATCTTTCCCAGCATCTGGGTTTTTTTAAACCAGTCAGGTCTTTGCATCAGGTGGCCAAAGTACTGCAGCTCCAACATCAGTCCTTCCAATGAACACCCGGGACTGATCTCCTCCAGGATGGACTGGTTGGATCTCCTTGTAGTCCAAGGGACTCTCAAGAGTCTTCTCTAACACACCACAGTTCAAAAGCATCAATTCTTCAGCACTCAGCTTTCTTTATAGTCCAACTCTCACATCTATACATGACTACTGGAAAAACCATAGCCTTGACTAGATGGACCTTTGTTGACAAAGTAATGTTTCTGCTTTTTAATATGCTGTCTAGGTTGGTCCAAGGAGTAAGCATCTTTTAATTTCAGGGCTGCAATCATCATCTGCAGTGATTTTGGAGCCCCCCAAAATAAAGTCAGTCACTGTTTCCACTGTTTCCCCACCTATTCAACCTTTAACAGTTCCTAAATGCTGGCAGGAAAAGACACTCTTATAAATAACACTGCTTACCTCAATGATTTCTATCAAAGGAGTAAAGAATGGTAGGGTGTGAAAAGAGCAGGAAACTAAAGAAGGAATAGTTTTGCATACATGAAGTGTGGAAAAAAGGGTACAGGTTGTTATAAACCAAATTATCCAAACAGGAAAGTCTTCTCACCATGTTGGAATCATTGATAAATGGATCTAACCTCATTTTCATACTAGGAGATGTCCAAATTAATGATAGGTACTTTGGGGGAAATAATCAACAATTATTTGATAATAGTAACAACTGATTTTGTTATTATTATCAAATGACAAATTATTTGATAATAATAACAAAATAATCAACAAATAACCAATAATTACCCTTTAAAGTTCTCGATTATCAAAGTTAATTCTATCAATCAGCAGCCAACATATCACAGGGACTTGATATGTCAATTAAATCACACAATTTATATATTTCATTAATTTATTCTATTATTTTATAGACAACACTTTGAAATCATAGTCAGTTTATCAGGCAGTGTGAACACAAAGAAACGCTGTTTGCCTTCTCTCCCCTCAATAAAATTGCAGTTTTGTTTTCCTGCAAAATTAACTTTGAGTAGTAGGTCCCAAACTATCTCCTACTGCAACACAAGTGTGTTGCAAGAGGCTCACAGCAGGCACACAACGTTCCCATGGATATTTACAAATTATTTTCAAAATCCTAAAACAATTATCATAGGGTAAAAACACTACAGTAATGCAAACTCATCACCACTGTAACATTTCCTGTGATATTATACCAATTATTCGTAATACCTTTTATTCTCCCAGAGAGGAATATGTTTGAGTGACACTACAGAGATGATATTGTTGGGGCTACAATATTTTATAAGAAAGTTATTTATAGAGCTCATCATAATTTATTAGTGGTACTACATTGCTTTTAACATATCTCACAGTTGATGTAGACAAACTAGTGTATCAAGAGGTCAAGGGTGATCTTGGCTCATACCATGCGTCCTATAGCAATGCTCTCTTGTACCTTCTTCTATCCTTTTCTTGTAGGGTTTTAAATTCTCTCTTTTCATTTGCTTTTGCCCATCATAAAAATATTTGAGTATGATTTTTCTACCATTAAACACATTTTCTTTTATCTATTATGGCTTATTCAGCTGGTACCACTTAAACTTTCTCAATACATTTCAGAAATCAGCTTTCTTGACTCCCACACCCTGACCCCATTCTCCTTCTTACATAAATGGTTCTCTCAAAGATTAATTTAATTGACCTAAACTGCCAATGGCTTATTCTATGTCCTTTATTTTTCAGCAATAATTGAAAATGTCAATCCTCCCCACTTCTTGAAAATCTCTGCCTTTAATAATGCCCTACGACATCCTATGCTTTCTTGATTTGTTTAAGCTGGTTAGTGGTGTTCTCTTACATTCTTTGTTTGACTCTCTTTTCTCTCCCACCATTGTTTCTCCTCTGTATATATTTCCTGGGCAAGTTCAGTCAGTCATTTCTTCAACAATTACCTAGATCTTACTGACTTCCAACTTTATACTTTGTTTACAGACTTCTCCTTTTAAGATACAACTGTCCAACTCTCGTTTATTAATTATAAGCTTTGCATCTCTCATTTTGAAATGAAAAGGTATGAGATGGAAAACATTAATTTTGCCCTACTAAATCTGAAGCTTCTTAGACCATGAACTGTGTCTTAATCATATTTGTATTTCTGATAGAACAAAATATTACCTAGTGCTTGGCAAACAACAAATACATATTTGGACAAATCTACTATGCAGAGGACTATATGATCTAAATTTATGATGTAAAGAATGCTATGAAGATGTTTAAGTAAGATCGATACTGGTACTCAGCATGAACTGAAAAATACACACTTCTGAAATGTACCACTATTTACTAATGGTTAGGAGAAAGGAAAATAATTCCAAAATGGAAGATATACTATGAAAAGGAAAAAGGTGTCAGCCTAGAAAACTGCACAGTATTAAATACTTCTGAGAAATCCTGGTACAAAAAACAAAAGCAAACTTTCCCTCTTGGCCTATGAAACTGCTGAACTTGGCCTCTGCTCCTTATCCTATCTGCTCCTTTGGGGTCAGTTTACATCATCTGGTGATGATTCTTTTCTTTTCAATCCCTGGATGAGTCCTGCCTGCTAGTGCACAGACTTAGATATACTTTGGTAAACATTTGGAGCTCAGATATATAAAAACTTGATTTTTTAATTATTTCATTAAAATTAAAAAAAGTGAAAACACATATTGTAATTAGTCTACCTCCTGAAATATCTACAACCTCTAAATACTTAACAGGATATCTGATGTGCTAAGAAGGTCCTGATGAGGCAGCTTTCTGCAAAATGTAGGGAAAGGTAACAGCCACAGACTTCTCTTTTGATAAGATAAACATACCTCCTTCTTTTGTGTTTTATCAACAGGAACTCATCCCGTTTGGAACACTAGTATGTCTTCTGTAGGATTCTGGAAATATTTTACTAAATCTGTAACAGAATATTTAATAAAATATTTCCAGAATATTTTATTCTGGAAATATCATAAAAAATAGTCTGTATTGTAAATGAAGTTAACAGTATACCTGATTTTTTGATATTAAAATACATTTAAAAGTACATTCATATGTTGAGCAATTCCTACCTCTGTTTTCATTATAGAACTTTGCATTTTTTGATTACTTTGTAAATGTTATGTTTTCTCAAGTTTTTCTTTTTTTTGTAAGTTCTATAAGGGAGAGCCCATTAGCAGAACAAATGATGTAGAAGCTCCTGGAAAAAGAGGAATTTTGACCATGGCAGAAAGAAAAATACTGATTAAAAACAAATTATGAAGAATTAACTAGAAAAATGCATACACTATCAGTATTCCCTCCTGGATTCTATTATTAGAACACCAAAGTGCTAAAAAGAAACATTACTCATTCATTCAACAAATATTTATGGAACATCTACTTGAAGAGATTTTGGGCTTTCCTGGTGGCTCAGATGTTAAAGAGTCTACCTGCAATGTGGGAGACCCAGGTTTGATCCCTGGGTTGGGAAGATCCCTGGAGAAGGAAATGGCAACCCACTCCAGTACTCTTACCTGGAAAATTCCACGGACAGAATAGCCTGGCAGACTGTAGTCCATGAGGTTGCAAAGAGTTGGACACGACTGAGCGACTAACACACTATAGGAGATTTTAGAGTTATTTTACAAACATCAGTCCTAGAAAATAATTTCATGGTTATAAATATCTATGTTCCATACGTATTACTATCTATATGTGATTTTAAAAAAAAGTTGCTTTAACAAATTTCGATTTGTTTAAAAAGTAACCTTCATGTAGTTACCCAAAACTAAACAACTAGTATCCATATGCTCTGAATAGAATGGAAGCAGGTATACAAGACTAAAAATGGAACAGAATTATAAAATGTTCACCCATGTACCATATAAACTCAATTAGTGTGATCATAAGGATAGATAGATTACACTTCAAGAAATTTGGCCTTAGGGAATACTATTGGCATGTAATGATGCTTTGAAATAGTAGTTCTCCCCCATAGTAGCCATCAGTCTAATTGTCTTGACGTCAGAAACAAGTTTTATATCTTTTAAACTATATCTTCACAAGCAGTGGACAAACAATAAACACCGCATAAACTCCTTCAGTTCCACACACTTGCATTTTCTTTGAAGAATAAATGCACTTCACTCTTAAGAGATGATTTTATTTCTAAACAAAATGTATCTTACATTTTATGTAAATAAAAATCATATATTCAGAAGAAAGTCCCTTTGGTTTGATTTGGTAACATGCATATTTCATGGATTCTACTTTAAACATTTAACCAAGAGATTTGATGTGATTAGTTCGGTAACAATTCAATTCGAAATGTCAACTATGTTCAACATTTAAAAATTAATAGCCAAATCCCTTTAAAGATCAGAAACATTTGGTTCAGGCTTAGAATAATTCTACAGCTTTATGAATCTCCTCATGCACTATTTGCATATTTTAAACTATTCTGAATAACGAGCCCATTAATTCAAAGAATTTTGACATACAGTTGAACGTATTAATTTTCACTGTTGTTGTTTAATCACTAAATCATGTCTAATTCTTTTGCCACCCTATGAACTATAGCCCACCAGGATTCTCTGTCCATGAGATTTCCGCAGGCAAGAATATTGAAGTTGGTTGCCATTTCCTTCTCCAGAGGATCTTTGTGACCAAGGGAACTCACATCTCCTGCTTTGCAGGTGGATTCTTTATTACTATCACTTTTCATATCAGATATTTATTTTTGATTGACAGTAAAATTTTCAAACTCAAAAGTAGTTTACCTAAACTGTGAGTATATACATTTTAAATAGGTTATAGAGGTAAACAACTATAAAACTTGAGAATTTAATCACAACTTTTCTCCTTCTTATTTATTTGCTTTCTAGAAAAAGAACAGTCATTAGTTAAAGCAGGAATCATGAAGCAGCAATCATGCAGAAGCAAATGTGAAGAAAGGGGAGTTGCATAGTCCTAAAGCCTCCCTGAAAATAGAGATAACAGCAACTCTGAGTATGAGCAGGGGAAATAAAAACACCTACTATGTAATTTTAAAAACACTGACTAGTGATCAGGTATTAGAAGAAATCCAGACTTAACTGATATTAATGAAGATATAACTATCTCTGAATGGCACTGAGAAAACCAGACAGAAACTTCTCTGGGCTATCAAGACTGTCTTGGCAAAATCTAAAATGACTTGTTCAGCTATTCATTCAAGAAACATGATTGCTGATGTTACACTATGTGCCAGCTACTATACAAGGTACTTAGGGAACAAAAGTAGTCTCTGTTCTCTTGAAACGTACAGTTTAGTGGGGAATACAGGCTTAATCAAATACTGAGCATCGATATATAATTACAAACTAAGATACATGCTATGAAGGAACAGAAGCTGGGTCTGTAAGAGCAATTTGCAGGAAAAGAATCTGTCCAGGAGTGTTGGGTGAAGGTGAATTTCTCTGCAAATCTGACAGGAGCACAACTATAATCATGGCTCATTTACTTACGTATTTGGCTCAAGTCATGGTAGACTCTGATATTGACATTGTGCCACAAACGGGTCCAAGAAATTGAGAATTTCATATAGTTCACAGCTAAAGAAAAATAGAGCTAATTTCATGACAGAGTTACAAATTTCCTTCCTTGGATTTCTCTCTAAAGTCTCTAGGTGTACGCAGAAATTCAGTACCTGGACATCTACTTTCATAAGATGCTAGATCCAAAGCCAAGATTCTTTCACACATCACAGAGTTCAGACAGTGGTATTCCTTAAGTCCTTGTTCCTTCCATGTGCCCACAACCATCTGATCTTTGCCTCCCTCTCTAACACCATTCATAATACCTCCATTGGCACTCTGAATCAACTGGACCACTTATTGCTCCTTGGTTCCCAATTCATACTTCATTCCTTGCTTTGATAAAATGAAGTGAGGACATTAACTTTTTCTTTTTTTTTCCCTCACCAGTCATAACAATGGTAAGCTTTGTCAGTAGTAGGTTACAGAGTCACTGGAGAAGAAAGGGGTTTTCACTCCTGTTTCCTGTATGCGTCCTGGATTGTTTCTGTAAGGCATCTGGTTTATCTAACACATGTTCCAGCATTATACTGTACAGTGCCAGAAGCTTCCTTGGCCAGCACACGGCTCCAATAGCATGGAGAGGTTTTGCAGCACCAGGCTCCTGCAGCACACAGAGGCCGCGAGCAGCCAGCCTCTTCCCTCGTGTTCCCCCAGGCAGTTTTCTACCCTCTAGTGAGACATTTGTTTATGAATACTGTTCTTTAACACCTTAGAGGGCAGATTTACGGCAAGTTTCAGGGGGCAAATGTCCAGCAAGTTCCACAAACTTGCATCCGAAGTACCTCCCTGCCATGCAGAGACAGATCCACATCCATGCCCCCTGCAGCAAGGTCTGATCTTTGTCACACAGGTACAGGGTTCAGCAAGGGGGCGGGACCTTACAGGAGCTTCACTTCAGCTCTAGGAGTGCTGTTATATTTTGAACTGTGGCGCTGGAGAAGACTCTTGAGAGTCTCGTGGACAGCAAGGAGATCAAACTAGTCAATCCTAAAGGAAATCAACCTTGAACATTCATTGGAAGTACTGATGCTGAAGCTCCAACACTTTGGTCACCTAATGCGAAGAGACAACTCACTGGAAAAGACCCTGATGCTAGGAAAGATTGAGGGCAGAAGAAGGGGGCAATAGAGGATGGGATGGTTGATGGCATCACTGACTTCATGGGCATGAGTTTGAGCAAACCTCAGGAGATAGTGAATGGCAGGGAAGCCTGGTGTGCTGCAGTTCATGGGGTCACAGAGAGTCAGACATCACTGAGTGAGTGAACAATAGGAGGATGGTTATCCTTTATGTCAGATATTCCTTTATCATTTTCATTTTTCTTCTTAAGAGACAATACCTAGTTACTCACATTTTGTTATAGTTAATAATTCCTTGTAATCCAATTCTTCTGTCCAGTTTACTAGGTGACTTCTGTCTCCTGACTGGACTCTGATACATCCATGACTGCCATATTTTCAATTCCTAAACATACTAGGCTATATCACAACTATAAAATGTTTTATGTATCACTCTATCTTCCTGGAATACTCATCTTCTATTATGTACATGTGTAATTTCCATTTAACCTTCAAAACATAGCCAAGAATACATTCTCTGGAAATCTTCACCTCCTTTCTTCTCCCCACTCCCTAAGGACTAAGGCTGAACTAGTATCTGTCTTTTCTTTACCCAATCACCCTATGACTATCTCTGCATGTTTATTACTATGCTTCCATATAATTTTTGCTATACTTCTCTGTTCTCTCAACTAGATTAACAGCCTCTTGAGTGTGTCTTTTCAAGTCTATATTTCCAACACTCAGCTCAGTATACATAGCAATACTGAAGGCATTTAAAATTTTGTTAAACGAATAAATCCTGTTCTAACCTTGGCTTCTTCTCTTTGAGTATTGTTTAACTGAATTCCAAGGATAGGCTACCTAAATCCCAGTCTTATTTCTTTCTACCTTCTCATCTCCATGTACTTTTCCTGTCTCCACTTACCACAAACATATAGTGGTACAGTTATTTCCATTTCAAACTGATCATATTATTCTTTTGGCATGTTATCCAACTCAATCAGCATCTAGAAACAAAAGGATGGATCCTTTCTCAGATTATTGAGCTGCTCAGGATATCTTCAACTCACAGACAAAAAGAAAAGAGCCTCTGGGCCCAAAGCACAGACTTTGCGTTTTGCATACTTGAATATAACCATGTACTGAGGTAGTGTCAACTTCATCTAGCTCTCCAATTCAGTGCTATTCCTTTAGCCCATTCTTAATCTCTTTTTAACTAAATTTTGATCTTAGAAGTACTGCTGGGAAGCAAACTTACACAATTCCATTCTGTCCAATTCCTGCTCCATATCCTTTTCTTCTCTACTCCCAGATTCACCTCCAACTATTCTGGAACCCACACTCCACATCCAACTCCTGTCACCCCACTTCCGGGTATTTGGGTTCTGAGTGAAAACTTTTTAACTTTCAGTACTTTACTTAATTGTCCAATGTCTACTGCCAAGATTCTGTAGTCTTCACCCTATTAGAATCTCTCACCCAATATCAGTTGCTTCTCTACTCCAGGGTTTCTGCTGTTGGGTCTCCTAGCAAGGTTCTTGAGTTGAATGTTAACTGATTTTCTTCTATAATTCAGGATGCTAGTTAATATATCATGTGGAATGTATAATCCTTTATTAAGAAAACATTTGTGAACAAAAGAAGAAACTAATTGGGCTTTTTTCACCTGATATCTGGGTCAAATCAGATCAAATCAGATCTGATTCAAATCTTTCACAAAATAGTTTTACTTAATTCTAGAAGGCATCCACATTGTTGTTAATCAAATATAAGCTCTTATTACAATATACATGCTCATTTGATGAAAATACAGTATGTTCTGTATGTATACTGTGTAATATATTAGTTTCTCCAAATTATAAGCCACAGAGTATAGTAAGGTGCTTACTATAATAATTTTAGGTATTATTACTGATTCCATACCAGTTGTTTAACCTGTTTTCTCATCTATAATAAGAGAATGCCATTTAATAGAGGATCAAATGATATATAAAAGTATTGCACTTAACATTTGAACCCAGGAGGTAATCAGTAAATATTGGCTTTTATTTTACTATGGGTACGTTCAACACATTTGTCTATTTTATGGTGTTTAAGAATTAATTTCAATAATCATGAATAGCTATTGCAATCTAATTATTTTATTAATTATTTTTAGTCACATCTATAATGAACCTGGTGCTAAATTTTTGATCAGGAATAAAATTCTCAACAATCAAACTGTTAGAGTGAAAATATGAGGTTGATTTCAGATGACCTAATTTGCTTTATAAGCCCTAGGGGCTCAGACAGTAAAGAATCTGCCTTCAACGCAGGAGACCTGGCTTCGCTCCTTAGATCAATAAGGTCCCCTGAGGAAGGGAATTGGAATCCACTCCAGCTATCTTGCGTGGAGAATTCCAAAGACAGAGGAGACTGGCAGGCTACAGTCCATGGGGTCACAAACAGTAAGACACGACTGAGTATAGTTTTCAAAAATCATTAGATGAAAAGTGAGACCCTTCTGTACTTCCAAATAACAACTCTTGATGAGAATATACATGAAATAATTTATTAATTTTAATGATTTAAAAGATAAAACCCTACATGAATGAAACATAGGAATTCCAGTGTGTTCTACACTTATCAAATTCTAAATGATTATCTTCCCCAAGAAGCAGGATTGCTCTCAGGTGTCTGAGTTTTGCTTTCAGATGAAACTATCTGGAATGCAAGAGAAAGAAATGCTCTCCTTTGAGACAGCTGGCTTTATTCTGCATACTTATCATTATAAAGAAAAACCATTTGAGAGGAAAAATTTGATTCTCAGATAACAGGTTCAATGACTCTGAAAATCAGATACACAGAGGTGTTTATTTGCTTGCCTCTCTTGTGGGGTTCCTCTCTTTTTTCATACAGCCATGAAATCAATACTTTACTTATTTTCCATGTGCTTCACTTTCGTATATTTTACTCAAGGCTTATCTTTTTTTAAAATTTCCTATATTGTGTTTGATCTAAAGACGTCACTGTTCAAGCAGAGGTAATTACCCCTCACAGAGTGAAAACCTCAAGCTCTTGATGTTAGTTTTCAGTTAAGATCAGAAAGACATTTTCTCTCCAGTCATACTCTCAAGCTTCAGTGATGTTGAGAAATCACTTTGAATATGAAAATATAAAAACAACCTTGCTGATGTAAGTCACTAAGAAGATTGCCCAAACTACCTCTATTAGTTCACTCTTTAAATCAGTAAAATTGGTCCTTAAATGATTTTTTTAAAGTACAGTTGCAAGCTAAAAATGATTAAGAAAATGACTATGTGATTTGTTTGGTCCATCATATAAGAAAAAAATAAACTATTGATTAAATTAAGGATTTAAAAACTATTCCTGGTAATTAGAATATTTACATTAAGAACAATGATTAAAGTACTTTGTAAAATTTTCCTACTCTTAGGCACATTATAGGTGCTAATTCATATTCCAAATAAAAACTATATGTGAGTTTATATTCATTTATTATATTATTTATAAGCATACATATATTTGTATACATGTATGGTAATGTTTTAAAGAACATGTACAGATTACTGACCTTTAGAATGATAGTCAAAATCATTACCAAATTTTTTACTGCAATGCATGTTAATGCCAAAAGTTATTCTAGTTTTCTTACAACTAAAATGTTGTAAAATATTGTTTAAATTAAAATAGGAAATCAATGAAAAAGTCAATATCATTATTTAGGAAAAATGAGAGTACAACAAATTATAAGCATTAGAACAGACTAAAATTAGATAACTACTTTTGCCTTTTCTACAGAGATAAAAATATTGGTGCTAACCAATGATAAAGGATCAGAGTCTAAATAAAGGCTGCATTACAAGACTGCTCAATTTTCCCTTTCATTTTAAGAAATAAGGCAAAAGGTTCTTTCATGCCTGAAGTAAATGAGACAATTAATGTCTAACTCATCAATAAGCAGTAGTCAAAAACATCCTGCTCTTATATATGGATTAGGGATATTTCCCTTCTAACCCTCCAAACTACTATGTGACTGTTGAGACAGGTGCTTATACAAATAATTAATGAGTCTCAATATGTTAACCCTGCTGATATTATCATCTTCAATATTTTCCTCACATAATGACTCTGAGCTTCGTCATGTGATTTGCTTTGAACAATGTGACGTCATTAAACATGACCTAAACGCTGGGCTGGAAGAAGCACAAGCTGGAATCAAGATTGAGGGGAGAAATAGCAATAACCTCAGATCTGCAAATGATACCACCCTTATGGCAGAAAGTGAAGAGGAACTAAAGAGCCTCTTGATGAAAGTGAAGGAGGAGAGTGAAAAAGTTGGCTTAAAGCTCAGCATTCAGAAAACTAAGATCATGGCATCTGGTCCCATCACTTGATGGGAAACAGATGGGGAAACAGTGTCAGACTTTATTTTCTTGGGCTCCAAAATCACTGCAGATGGTGATTGCAGCCATGAAATTAAAAGACGCTTACTCCTTGGAAGGAAAGTTGTGACCAACCTAGACAGCATATTAAAAAGCAGAGACATTACTTTGCCAACAAAGGTCCGTCTGGTCAAGGCTATGGTTTTTCCAGTGGTCATGTATGGATGTGAGAGTTGGACTGTGAAGAAAGCTGAGCACCGAAGAATTGCTTTTGAACTGTGGTGTAATCATACAGTATTTGGCTTTCTCTAGTTTGTTTCATAATACCCACTAGTCCGTCCATTTTATCACAAATGGAATGATTTATTTTTCATGACTGAGTAATATTCTATTGTGTATATGTACATCTTCTCTATCCAATCAACTACAGATGCCCATTTAAATGTATATAGATGGAAATTTAAGTTGCTTCAATATCTTAGCTATTATAAATATCTGCAATGAATATTGAAGTGCATATATCTTTTTGAATTAGTGTTTCTTCCTTTAGCTAACTAACCTGATATGGAATTGATAGACTATACAGTAGTTTTATTTTTACTTGTTGAAGAACTTCCACATTGCTTTCCATAGTGAATGTACCAATTTACATTCCTATCAACAATGCACAAGGGTTGTCTTTTCTCTACATCTTTATCAATGCTTGTTATTTCTTATTATTTATTTTTTGATATTGGCCATGACAACAGGTGTGAGGTAATACCTCATTAGGGTTTTGATGTGCATCTCCCTGATAATTAGCAATGTTGAGCCATCTATATGTCTTCTTTGAAAAAATATCCATTTCCTCTACCAACTTTCAATCAAAAAGTTTATTTTTGATATTGATATACATTTTTAATAAATTTTGAATATAAGTCCCTTATCTGACATATCATTTGCAAATATCTTCTCCCAGTCAGTACACAATCCTTTCATTTTGTTGATGAAATCTAATCCAATTACATTTAAAGTGATTATTACTGGGTGTGTCTTATTGCTACTTCCTTAATTGTTTGTTTCTGGTTTTGTTTGCTTTTGAAAGTATGTCTCTGTTGCTGTCTTCGTCTCTAAGTCTCTTCCATTGTGGTTTGATGATTTTCTTTAGTTTTGTGATTGGATTCTTTCTCTTTATTTTTGTATATCTATTACAGGTTTTTGGTTACCATGAGGTTCATATATATCATCATATACATACATGATGTTTAAGCTGATAGTCACTGAAGCTTGAAGACAGCCTAAAAGCACCTTTTTACTCCCCACCTTTTGTTTTCTGTTTTTGACATTTTACATATTTTTAAATATGTAACTTCTCATTGTAAATATAGTTAATTTTACTACTTTTGTCTATTAACCTTCATACATGATTTTAAACAGGCTGATTTACTACCTTTACTGTATACATTTGCCTTTAACAGTGAGATTTTTTCTCTCAAATATTTTCTTATTACTAACAATGGGCTTTTGTTTTCTTCTCTTAAACGAGATCCTTTAGTATTTCTTCCAAGACCAGTTCAGTGGCAATGAACTCCTTTAGTTTTCACTTATCTGGAAAACTTTTTATCTGTCCTTCCGTTCTGAATTGCTGAGTAAATTATTCTTGTTTATAAGTTTTTCCCTTTCATCACTTTAAATATGTCATTCTGTTCTCTTCTTGTCTGCAAAGTTTCTGCTGAAAAACCAACAAATAACCTTATGAAGGTTTCCTTATATAAGACTAGTGCTTTTCTTTTTTTTTTTTTTTTTTTCATTTATTTTTATTAGTTGGAGGCTAATTACTTCACAACATTGCAGTGGGTTTTGTCATACACTGACATGAATCGGCCATGGAGTTACACGTATTCCCCATCCCGAACCCCCCTCCCACCTCCCTCTCCACCCAATTCCTCTGGGTCTTCCCAGTGCACCAGGCCCGAGCACTTGTCTCATGCATCGCACCTGGGCTGGTGATCTGTTTCACTTTAGATAATATACATGCTGTTCTCTTTTTTCTCTTGCTGCCTTTAAAATTCTCTCTTTAACTTTTGCCATTTTAATTATATGTATTCTTGTGAATCTCTTTAGGTCCACCTTGAGACTCCCTGTGTTTCCTGGATCTGAATTATCTGTTTCCTTCCCCAGGATAAAGGCATTTTCAGTCATTATTTCTTTAAATAAATTTTCTGCCCCTTTCTCGCTCTTTTCTCCTCTGGGACCCCTACAATGCAAACGTCAGGACACTTGATGTTATCCCAGAGATTCCTTAAAAGTATCTTCCTTTTTAAAATATTCTGTTTTTTTTTTTTTTCACCTGCTGGGTGATTTCCACTATTGTCTTTCAGATTGCTGACTCATTCTTCTGTATCATCCAATCTGCTGTTGACTCCCTCTGTATATTTTATTTCCTATACTGCATTCTTCAGCTCTCATTGGGTCTTCTTGTATTTTTTATCTCTTTGATGAATTTCTCACTATGTTCCTCCATTCTTCTCCTGAGTTCAAGGAGTATCTTAAAATTATTTTTTACATTTAAATTTATTGATTTCGTTTTGGCGGTACCGGGTCTTCACTGCTCTGTGAGGGCTTTCTCTATTTGTGGCATTTGGGGGCTACTCTCTAGCAGTGGTATGCATGCTTCTCACTGCAGTGGCTTCTTTTGTTGCAGAACAGGGGCTCTAGGACATGTAGGCTTCAATAGTGTGACTCGTGGTCTTAGATGCCTTGCAGCATGTGGGATTTTCCAGGACCAAGGATTGAACCTCTGTCCTGTGTGTTGTCAGACAAATTCTTAACCCCAGACCACCAGGGAAGCCCATTGAGGAAGAATTTAATGACTACTTTGTGGGACTCTCTATCAGGTGAAATACTTATTTCAGTTTCATCCAGTTTTTACCTGGGGTTTTGTATATTCTTTGGGGGAACATATTCCTCTGTCTACTCATTTTGTTTTGACTTTCTGTGCTTGTTTCTATGAATTAGGCAAAACAAGTCCCTCTCTTAGCCTTACAGGTGTGGTTTGTGTAGCAGCATCCTCTTTGAAGACTGTGTGTGTCAGGAGGCTTTGGAAGGCCAGATGGAGCTAGAGTGGGCATAATCTTGGTGGGTAGTCTTGAGAAGCTCAATGCTGGATCCACCTGAAAAGATAACTGTAGCTAAGGTGGGTGGTGGCTGAGGATGTCTCAGGGCACACTGATGGCTGGATCATGTATAAGAAGGACTTTTAATGTCCCCATTTTACAGAGAAACTGGAGACCATAGAATTTGGTTGAGCTGGCTAAGATCACACACCAAGTAAACGGAGAGATGAGGTTGCATAGGCTGACTCCACAGTTATTAACAATACCGCAGGCAAAGTTTTCAACAACTTTGCTAAAATACTTCCATTCTTTTTATATTCATCTGCAACAACTGTGTGAAGGCTGGGCCCATGTTCAAGTGATTCTTTTTTTTCTTAAACAGCAGTAGTAAAAATCTATCTAGATATTTTCCCACTTCTGAGAAGATGTTATGCAATACAAGATGCCAAAAACCGACAAGAAGTAATGAGACTTAGGGGCACAAACATCTCCAAATTGAGAGAGGTCAAACTAGAAGACCTAGGTGTCTCACCTCTTGTGATAGTGCCTCTATGAGGTATCACGGGATAGTGAAAGAAAGGATTTGTGAGAATGTTTAAATGGAAGAAGGAGATTTTACCTACCACTATGTAAGAATGACAAATCTAGAGTCAGCATATATTTTGTTACTAAAGCACATTAACTGAGAATGAAGGAGCACTACATAAATTGGAATGACAGGTGCTAATTTGACTACACAACAGCTAAATGGATTTAAGGTAGTTCTGGGATGCTGAATTCAAAATAGGAAAAGGAGTACGTCAAGGCTGTATATTGTCACCCTGCTTATTTAACTTATATGCAGAGTACATCATGAGAAACACTGGGCTGGAAGAAGCACAAGCTGGAATCAAGATTGAGGGGAGGAACATCAATAACCTCAGATATGCAGATGACACCACCCATATGGCAGAAAGTAAAGAGGAACTAAAAAGCCTCTTGATGAAAGTGAAAGAGGAGAGTGAAAAAGTTGGCTTAAAGCTCAACATTCAGAAAACTAAGATCATGGCATATGGTTGCATCACTTCGTGGGAAATAGATGGGGAAACAGTGGAAACAGTGGCAGACTTTACTTTTTTGGGCTCCAAAATCACTGCAGATGGTGAAATTAAAAGACGTTTGCTCCTTGAAACAAAAGTTATGACCAACCTAGATAGTACATTAAAAAGCAGAGACATTACTTTGCCAACAAAGGTCCGCCTAGTCAAGGCTATGATTTTTCCAGTGGTCATTTATGGATGTGAGAGTTGGACTCTGAAGAAAGCTGAGTGCCAAAAAATTGATGCTTTTGAACTGTGGTTTTGGAGAAGACTCTTGGGAGTCCCTTGGACTGCAAGGAGATCCAACCAGTTCATCCTAAAGGAGATCAGTCCTGGGTGTTCATTGGAAAGACTGATGCTGAAACTGAAACTCCAGTACTTTGGCCACCTCATGCGAAGAGTTGACTCATTGGGAAAGACCCTGATGCTGGGAGGGATTGGGGGCAGGAGGAGAAAGGGATGACAGAAGATTAGATGGCTGGATGGCATCACTGGCTCGATGGACATGAGTCTGAATAAACTCCGGGAGTTGGTGATGGACAGGGAGGCCTGGTGTGCTGCGGTTCATGGGGTCGCAAAGAGTCAGACATGACTGAGCAACTGAACTGACTGACTGGGATGCTGTATCATTTATTTCAGTGACTATATCACTCATTGTGAAATGAATAATATCTCCAAATATTTGTATGGAGTATTGATCTCAATTTTCCCTAAATAATTGAGGTATTGGAAGGTTACAGTTGTATTAAATGTATTTTGTGTAAGAAAGAGTTAACGATACTAAGAAAATTACACAAGTACATAACATCTTTAATTGCACAGAAAATTAAATAAATTTGCAAACTAAAATACCATATTTAATTATGTCCTATCAAAAGTTTCCTGTTAAATACAAAATTGATTTTTCTAGGATTGCTCCATTCTTAACCCTCACTGTAGTTTTAAGTACTATATACATTTCATTATTGTCATCCCTTAGGAAATATATTCTTTTTATTTAAAAATAGAGAAAACAAAGAAATGCTAAAGGAAAAAGTTCATAATGATATTTAACATAATTATTGTTTTGAAAAAGTTCATGTATGATTTATTATTAGAAAAAATTATTTTCAAGTATTTTATAAGGAAATAGATGCCTGGAGGACAATTTTTCTCCAACATTACATTTTATCTAACAACTCATTCTGTTTTCTTAATGTCTCTTACCACACTCAAGCACTGAGCTGTTCATTTTAGTGTCAGCTGGCAAACCCTTGTGTATTTCCAGATGAATCTAATTCCTGAAAGATTATAAACCTTTCTAAAAATTAATGACCCAGGCAAAAGTCCCTCTATAAACAAACCATTTCTACTCATGAATCTTAATTAGTAAAGGTTTTTTTAAGCTAAGATTTCCCAAGTTCCCTCTATGGATGAAGAATATCCTTTTATTCTTAGCAACTGCATCGTAATACATTTACAACACTCCTAGAACTTAAATAAGGTAGGCTATATATAAGCCCACGTTCTCAAATTTTAATGTGAGTAAGAACCACTTGGGAAGTTTGTTAAAAATGCATATCCCTAGTCTACATCCTCAGAGGTTCAGGGTCAGTAGGATTTGGCCAAGACACAGGAACTTGCATTTTTAATAAGCAGTGAAGTCACTTTAATGAAGATTGCTCTAGAGTGCATCTCTGATCTGGGGCTTTTTGAGAGTTAGTCTGCAACATTTCATAGGAGATAAGTAAATTTGATGTGTCAATCCAACTCCCATTCAAATATTCAGAATCATATAAGGATATGTAATATAAATTCAGTTTTTTCAAAAACACAGCTGATCAGAATCATCTTCATTATTTCACAAAGAAGGAAATAAAAAAATAATAATAACAAAAATGAAAAATGGTAGAGAGGGCAATGAGAGGAGGTAAAATCTCATTATCCTTGGAAAGATTTACCAAAAAAAAAAAAGCCCACAACAATGATTCAGTTACAGTGAAAGCTGGAAATTTTAAATACAGACTCGCATGGACAAACACATACACCCATATGTAAATAGTCTTATGTAGACTGACATATCCTTCTTGAATAAATGACAAAGAAAAGGAAATATATAATATAGGTGAAATAAAATTACAAGAATCAAGTTAAAATAAGAAAATTATTTAATTTTTCTGAGAATAATACACCATTTTAAAATTTTCTTTTTCTTGGCCATGCCACAAAGCATGCAAGATCTTAGTTCCCTGACCAGTGGACCCTTGCCCCCTGACTGGAAGCATGGAGTTTTAATCACCGGACCACCAAGGAAGTTCCAATAACATATCTTTCTGAAGTACTAATTAGAAGAAATATTCCTTTCACATTGTCCATAATTGTTAGATTCAAGATGCTTTTCAAAATAATATTCAAATTTTCACTCTCATTTTCATACATGACATACCTACTTGTAAAATGAACATTTATTCCACCCCTTATTTAGGCAGTTACTAAGACCAGTTTACTGTTTTATCTTATAGCATTATATATTGATACACTGATTTGTTTTAAAGAGAAAATAAATGAAGCTAAAATAAAAATGGTGTTTTTTAAGCTAAGTATTCTTTTCTATATAAAATATTTATTTTCAGTAGCTTCATTACAACTGTGCATCCCTGAATAAAAGAGGGCATCTGGAAACCCAGTTTTAGCCATCCAAGTAACAAATCATTCTAAAGGAACAGTGAAATTGCAGATGCTCATGCAGTCTCTTTTTAGGGATTCAGGTATTAGCAGTTTTCTTCATCTGTGTTCTTTTACCAAATCATTACATCAGAAACTGCTACTTTCAC
This sequence comes from Muntiacus reevesi, assembly GCF_963930625.1. NCBI lineage: Eukaryota > Metazoa > Chordata > Mammalia > Artiodactyla > Cervidae > Muntiacus > Muntiacus reevesi. The sequence continues at coordinate 14,399,711 of NC_089269.1, forward strand.
TGTCAATATGTTTGGTTGGTTTCCTCCCTCCCCCCCCCCCTCCCCATCTATTGGTTGCTTAGAATTTTGTCATATCATCTGTCAGATGAGTCACCTAGAAACTGGTTACCACCTAGCCATGACTGACACAGAGTGGGCAGCAAGGTGTAGCAGAAAGAACACTGAATTTGAAGTTCCAGCCCCAAGTATCTAGGTTAAGTGAAACATAAAGACAGATCAAGGTTTTTTCATTCCTTCAAATTATGTAATTCGAGGTTTCCTTTAAGTCACCAGGGCCTGGGCAGGGCCCATGAAAATGAGGGACCCTAAAACTTAAACTTTGGTAGCTACATAGCAAATCTGCCTCTGGAGAGACTCATAATTCTCCACGATGATAAATCTAAAGTGGAAGGCACAATATCTGCCCAACCTACATTGCCAGATTAATGTAAGGGATCTAAATAACACGTGAAAAGGCATTGAGTGTCTTGCAAATGCAAGTTGCTTAGGAAGTAGTAACTCAGTATTAAGGCTGACTGCTGCTAGTACCCTGAGTCCAGGCTACTTGGAAAGTGTCCACTTTTGCACAGTTTTTCAGGGTTCTTGGCTGCTTACTCTCCATGGTCTCCATGGATCTCAACATTGCTTCACTGACCAATCAATTCCAGTTTAGTCACTTTAGTAATCATTTATTAGGTGCCTACTCTGGTCAAGAAACTACTTCCTATCATCATTATTTTGGAGTCTGCAGGTTGATCACTGTGACTAGTGGATAGAATATAAGATACATGAAATCATGAATGGCCTTATAACCGAACTATTACTTTTAGAATATATCATCTGCTATGTTTGATTATATATACGCGCATAGCCAGACAACAATCTCGAATAACATCAGAGTATCTGGGGGGTGAGGCCCAACTACCAGTAAAACTTTCCAACTAACACCATTGGGAAGCCAGGCTTGAGAACCTTTAACTGTTTTAGAGAACTTGACTGGACTGAGAATTACTGGGAGTGATCTTCCTCCCAGTAACACTGGGGTGCCACATCTAATACGCAATAAGCTTTAAGAATATTAATTCCTAAGCATCACTGCTGACTTTTTGGTGTTATGGCTTTAGGTTGGATAGGGCCAAGGGATACTTGTTTTCAAAAAGTATTCTAGGCTATTCTGATGTAGGTGACAAGCATATCAGACTTCCTATAACTTGTATATCACTCAGATGACACAAAGCGTGCAGTGCTTTGAATTACAATTACTATGTAAATTTTTATCTCTTACACAAAACAGCAGTTGCTGAGGGCAAGGACCAGGACTATAGCACCAGAAATCTTTGGCCATACATCAACATACACACCACAGTTCTTTAAAGATTTAATAAGTATTTCTGTTCAATTTATTAGAGAAAAAAAAAGGTAGCTCTCTAGTGATACTTTTTAAATTCCACAGGTCCCAGTGGCCATTTTTAAGATATACAGTCAGCAGAAATAAAATTATTCACGTTATTTAGTGATAAACGAATGAGTAATACATAGCTTATTAATAGTTTCACAGATTGCTTCCAGTAGGGTATTGCTATTCTCAATTCCACAGTTCTTGAAGGGTCTTGACAAGCTTATCTGAAATAGTATCACAGGACATGTTTCCAAGATAAACTTATTCTTTCTGACAAGATCTATATTTTCAATCAATAGAAGTCTCATTCAAAGGATTCTTCACACCACAGCTAAGTAAATTCAGGTTCTATATTAGTACATAAATTTATTGAGTAAATTCCAAGGTTATGCTGAGGATCACATTTTTAAGTCTACTTTATTCCTAAAATGTCAGGCTGAAATATAGAATGCAGATGCCTTCATGGTAAAGTTCTCTGCATGGGGAGGACCCAACAAATAAATAGGCATCTTTTTGTTTCTCCTAATGCTGTGAAAAGTTACAAATACACTAAGAAACATAGAAAGCAGTAGCTATCTAGGACTGTATTGGTGCTCAAAATAATAATAATAAATATTGGCCTCATAGTCATATAGTTTCAGAATTGGACATTAAGGGCTTCCCTGGTAGCGTAACTGGTAAAGAATCTGCCTGCAATGCACGAGACCCCGGTTCAATTCCTGGGTCAGGAATTTCCCCTGGAGAAGGGAGAGGCTACCCATTCTAGTATTCTTAGGCTTCCCTGATGGCTCAGATGTTAAAGAATCCACTCACAGTGCAGGAGACCTAGGTTCAATCTGTGCGGGAGACCTGGGTTTGATCCCTTGGTTGGCAAGATCCCCTGGAAGAGAAAGGCAACCCACTCCAGTATTCTTGCCTGGAGAATCCCCATGGACAGAGGAGCCTGGCGGTCTACAATCCATAGGGTTGCAAAGAGTCAGACATGACCGAGCGACTAAGCACACAGTCCATAGCGATTGCTACCATCATTTCTTAACCCATCTCTGAATTCCCACTTAAAAAACATTTCTGACATAAGGTCCTACATTTTAGCTTAACGGTAATTTTTAATGCTTCTCAAAGCAACTCACTCACTTTGAGGGAAACATAAACTTTCTTGTATGCAACTGACATTTTTAAACCATCCATATATTTGGGCTTTCACACTCACACCAAGACTTGCTACTGGCTATGCCTTTTAACTTTCTGACACACAACGTAGGCAGAGTCACAGATAGGCCAAGAGAAAATAAAAAGTTACTCAATCTACTTATTCATTGATAGGCGAATTACTTCTGGCATGTCTGCTTCTTACCATTTGCATCAAGTCTTCTGGTTAATCAGTGTCTTTAGGACAAGATATTGCTTTTGTTTCCGAGTCTTTTTCTTCCTGCTTGCCTATGGATTTAACACTTACTTGGAAGATTTTTATCTAAACCTCTCAGTGATTCCAGACTCAAACCTGACCTAGTCCAGTGTCCTAGATCACTTGTCAATTAGCAAAAGAAAATATCTTATTTGTCTTCTGACAGTTTTCAAATGACAAAGATAGTTATTCTTATTTACCCCCAACGTTCTGCCTTCAATTCCTTTGAAATTTCAATGATTTTTTTTTCCACTAGGCAGATTTTCCAAATAAGTTCTGTACTAGTTAATAAGTTCTGTGCACAAATGACCTATAAATCTAGATTAATAAATCTACTTGAAAGCGTTGCCTGCACTGAAAATTTAGCCTGACGTAACACGAGCATTATTAACTTTATCACAAATCTGGTATCCTTCCTAATTGCTCCGTTGGATGTACCTATTAACAGCCATGGTTTCTCCAACTTAAATTGCTAAGATAATGATTCACTGCCCCCAGTGAATCTAGTAACCTCCTAACTGGTCTCCCTGCTTCCAATCTGTTACTTTCAATCTATTTTCAACACAGTAGCCACAGCGATCTTGTTAACATACAAGTCAGATCAGGACACTTCTCTGGTGAAAGCTGTCCAAAGGCTTGTGTCTCCCTCTGAGTAAAGACCAAAGCCCTTCATCTAGAATTTCATAATAATACATATTTTTTTATTTAAAAATCCTTTATTACATTAAGAAAATCTCCTTCTATTCCTTCTATGTCAACAGTCTTTATCATGAATAACTGTTAAATCTTAGATTTTCCTGCATCTATTGAAATGATCCTACTTCTCCTTTAACCTGCTAATGATATAAATTATGTTTAAAGATCTTATGCTAAAGCATCTTTGACTATCTGATTAAAACCATCTAAGTCAAGCTATATTAATTTCTATACAATGTTACGCTCAGACTTATATTTTCTTTAAGACATTGATGTTTTTGTTCAAATATGAAAATGACCTGATTTCTCTTTTTTTATATTACCATTGAGTAGATTTGGTGCATGCATGCTTAGTTGTGTCAGACTCTGCAACCTTATGTGGTGTAGTTGGCCAATATCCTCTGTCCAAGCGATTTTCTAGGCAAGAATACTGGAGGGGGCTGCCATTTACTCCACCAGGGTATCTTCTTGATACAGAAGTCAAACCCAAGGCTCCTACATTGGCAGGAAGATTCTGGAAGCCCTTTTATTAAGGTTATAATTAAGGTTACAATCAGCTTTGTGATACATGGAGTAATAGGCAAGTTTGGCCTTGGCGTACAAAATGAAGCAGGGCAAAGGCTAACAGAGCTTTACCAAGAGAACGTACTGGTCATAGCAAATACCATCTTTCAACAACATAAGAGATACCTCTACATATGGACATCACAAGATGGTCAATACTGGAATCAGATTGATGGAGAAGCTCTATACAGCCAGCAAAAACAAAACAGGGAGCTGACTGTGGCTTACTCCATGAACACCTTAGTGCAAAATTCAGACTTAAATTGAAGAAAGTAGGGAAAATCACTAGACCACTCAGGTATGATATAATCAAATACTCTATGAATATACAGTGAAAGTGAAAAATGGATTCAAGGGATTAGAATTGATAGACAGAGTGCCTGAAGAACTATGGATGGAGGTCTGTGACACTGTACAGGAGACAGTGATAAAGACCACCCCAAGGGGAAAAAAAATGCAAAAAGGCAAATTGGTTGTCTGAGGAGGCCTTACTAATAGCTGTGAAAAGAAGAGAAGCTAAAGTCAAAGAAGAAAAGGAAAGATATAGCCATCTGAATGAACAGTTCTAAACAACAGCACGAAGAGATAAGAAAGCCTTCCTCAGTGATCAATGAGAAGAAATAAAGGAAAACAATAGAATGGGAAACTAGAGATTTCTTCAAGAAAATGAGAGATACCAAGGGAACATTTCATGCAAAGATGGGCTCCATAAAGGACAGAAATGGTAAGGACCTAGCAGAAGCAGAAGATATTAAGAGGTGGTAAGAATACACATAAGAACTATACAAAAACATCTTAATGACCGAGATAACCATGATGGTGTGATTACTCACCTAGAGCCAGACATCCTGGAATGTGAAGTCAAGTGGGCCTTAGGAAGCATCACTACGAACAAAGCTAGTGGAGGTGATGGAATTCCAGCTGAGCTACCTCAAATCCTAACAGATGATGCTGTGAAAGTGCTGCACTCAATATGCCAGCATATTTGGAAAAGACGGCAGTGGCCACAGAACTGGAAAAGGTCAGTTTACATTCCAATCCCAAAGAAAGGCAATGCCAAAGAATATTCAAACTACTGCACAATTGCACTCATCGCACACACTAACAAAGTAAAGCTCAAAATTTTCCAAGTCAGGTTTCAACAGTACATGAACTGTGAACTTCCAAATGTTCAACCTGGATTTAGAAAATACAGAAGAAGGATATATCAAATTGACAACATCCGTCAGATCAACAAAAAGGCAGGAGAGCTCCAGAAAACCATCCTCTTCTGCTTTTTGACTACAGTGAAGCATTTGTGTGGATCACCAGAAACTGTGGAAAATTCTTCAAGAGATGGGAATACCAGACCATCTTACCTGCCTCCTGAGAAATTGTATGCAGGTCAAGAAGCAACAGTTAGAACTGGACATGGAACAACAGACTGATTCCAAATTAGGAAAGAAGTACGTCAAGACTGTATCTTGTCACAGATTTATTTAACTTATATGCAGAGTACATCATGTGAAATGCAGGCTGGAAGAAGCACAAGGGGAAAACAAGATTTTCGGCAGTAATATCAATAACCTAAGGTACACAGATAACACCACCCTTATGGCAAAAAGTGAAGAGGAGCTAAAGAGCTTTTTGATGAAAATAAAACAGGAGAATGAAAAATTTGGCTTAAAGCTCAACATTCAAAAACCTAAGATCATGGCATCTGGTCCCATCATTTCATGGCAAATAAATACGGAAACAATTGAAACAGTGACAGAGTTTATTTTCGTGGGCTCCAATATCACTGCAGATGGCAAGTGCAGCCATGAAATTTGTATGACAAAACCCACTGAAATGTTGTGAAGTAATTAGCCTCCAACTAATAAAAAAAAAAATTAAAAAAAAAAAACAAGACTCAACTCCAAAAAAAAAAAAAACAAAAACGGGTTGATGGATTAAAAAAAAAAATTAAAAAAAAAAAAAGACGCTTGCTCCTTGGAAGGAAAGTTATGACCAATCTAGATCACATATTAAAGAGCAGCAACATTACCTGCTGACAAAGATCCATCTAGTCAGAGCTATGGTTTTTCCAGTAGCCATGTATGGATATGAGAGTCGGACTATAAAGAAATCTGAGCGCCGAAGAATTGATGGTTCTGAAATGTTTGGTTGGAGAAGACTTGAGATTCTCTTGGACTGCAAGGAGGTCAAACCAGTCAATCCTTTTGGGAATCAGTCCTGAATATTAATTGAAAGGACTGATGCTGAAGCTCAACCTCCAATACTTTGGCCACCTGATGCGAAGAACTGACTCCTTGGAAAAGACCCTGATGCTGGGTAAGACTGAAGGTAGGAGGAGAAGGGGACGACAGAGGATGAGGTGGGTGGACGGTGTCACTGACTCGATGGACATGAGTTTGAGCGAGTTCTGGGAGTTGGTGATGCACAAGGAAGCCTGCCGTGCTGCAGTTCATGGGGTTGCAAAGAGTCAGATATAACTGAACTGAACGGAATCAGCTTTGTAAATTAGGAATACTGCTGGTATTTTCTGCTTCTTGAAAATGTCAATGGTTCCCAGAAACTGCAATATGCTTACCTAGTACATCATTTCCAGACTCCCGGATGTCAATTTTGCACAATCTACATTTTAAAATCTCTAACATCTCTGCTTCCCATCACTCTCAGATAGTAGCTTCGCTTCTTATATTATTGTGAAAATGAAGTCAATCAAAATAGATTGTCAACGAACTTCCAGGACTGTAAGTATCCATATATCTACATATATAATCATCTTGCTTCAACAAAGGAAGTGATCAAATACTGCTAACAAACATATGGCCATTTTATCACTTCAACACTTCAAAAAACACATGGATAAAGCATATTATCTTTGTATATTGAGACTATTGTTTTCTTTTGTTGTCTATTCATAAAGTTGTTAAAATTACGTTTTCCTTTTTAATCAGGAGACAAAGAAACTGGGAATTCTAGAATTTAAAACTATATCTATATTTGTCTGTGTTATTTATGATAATGCTATTTTGAGTATTTTACTACCTTTCTTTTGACTGAGAGGAAGGAAAATCAAGGAAGTCAAAGGCAAAAAATGAAATACATACAGCAGATTAGTGCCTCACACTCCTTGTAAAAAGACTGTCCAAAAAATGTTGACTGTGTGGTTTCTCCTCCATTCTGTTTATGGTAATTTATCATTCTGTGACATTCCAACCCTTCTTAATCATATTGTAATTAGCTTTGCATGTAGCCATCTGCCATGGAAACAATCTTGATTGAAATGTAGAGGGTATGAGGTATCAGTACTGGGTATTTGCTTTAAAATGATGCACTTGAGAAAGAGAACCTACATTTTTAAACTATATTTACTACATGATGCTTTAGACAACATGTTAGATATCACATAAAATAGCATAGTTTAATAAAATATTTTCATCCAAATTTAGCTATTGTATGCATTAAATGCCATTCATACAATATTAGATATCAAAATATAGCCACTATTACCTATTTAAATTTCAACACTGAATAAAATTCTACTCAATAAAGGATTCTTTGATAAATGTATCTGTGTGACAAAAAGTTATTTTCTTAAGAATCTCTAAAGTTTTCCTAACTTTTTTTTTTTGTTATACAACATTCTTAGTATTTACCTTAATACATTTACTTTAAAAAGAAAAAAGGAAAGCTGGGGTTACCAAAATTTTTGTAGTTTACTCCATGTATTCATTATATTTACTGTGTCCCTACATTCTAAGGTATTGCACAACAAATGTCTGGAAGTCGAAAGCTGATTAAATCCTTGTGTCACCAGCAAGCCCAGAGATTTCTTTTTGGAATTTTATAGCTTATCCAATTTATTGATGCATTTTTCTTTCTTTCCTCCATCCCTCCCTCTCCTCCTCTCTGTTCTTTATCCCCTTCCTTTTTTTATTTCTGAAGCATTTTAATACGCATCTTAATGTTAGGTTGAGGTTTAAAGAACTGTGCTAGTTAGAAATTGCCAGTGAAGTCTGAAAACAGCCAAAGAAGTCCATTGTTTATCACTCGCTAGATATTTCACCTTAGAAAAACTGTAGAATGATTCAAAAGTACCTGTTTTCTCGGAAGAAACACTTGAGACAACCATGCTTACAGAATGCAGACTATTAAGTGCAATTATGTGTGTAAATCACAAAGCGCTACTCATGGCACATTGGCAGTGTTTGGTCACTCACTTGTCTCCAGCTGTTTTTGCGACTCCACGTACTGTAGCCCTCCAGGCTCCTCTGTACATGGGGTTTCCCAGGCAAGAACACTGGAGTGAGTTGCCATGTCCTTCTCCAGGGAACCTTTTCAACCCTGGGATTGAATCTGCATCACAGTTTCTTTATTACTGAGCCACCTGGGAAGACCCTATGGGGCTTATAGAAGCCGGCATATATGAATGAAGCTGATTAACTGAAAGTATATCCCGTTTTCTTGTTTAGAATGGTTGACTAATAAAGAAATAACTACATTAAATGTGAAACTGTAAGATGGCGGTACGAGCAAAATGCTAAAGAAACAGAAGGAATACCTAAATATTTCTGCAAAAGACAGGTTATGAATATCTGTCTGAATACTAAAGGAAAAGTAGGGCTTTGCCAGATGAAGAATGAATGGGCATGCATTTTGTGTATGGAAAACAATATCTGCAGTGTACGGAGCTTAGAACTATATTGAATATACAGTGACTCTATGTGGCTGAAGGGTAGGAAGCCTTGGAGAAGCAGGAAGAGATTATGAGAGGAAATAGTCTGTGCACACGCATGAATGCCACTCTAAGGAACAGAGAGCTGCGGAAGGACCAGGGATCTCTAACCGCCATTGATACTGATCCCTCCAGCCACCAAGGCTTTTGGCAGGGCCCAGGGCAGCCCCTGAGGTCAATCACCTCTAACAAAACAGGCGTATTGACCCCACTGCAGGACAGGTATATTCTTTGTGTCAGGATATTAAAAAGACCTGGAAACCTTATACATGAACCTTATAATAAATATATTGTGTTTATACTTGCTCCAGTTTAGATGTTTCTTATCTTGACTGGACATTGGAAAAAGCAATGGACATTGAGCAAAGTCACAAATAGAAGTGTGAGGGCGGTAATTAAATGACCCAGATGAAGAGCCTGCCTTGAAAGGGGAGCCCCTGCAGTTTGGTACAAACTCAGTTGGTACTCTCTTAGTATTTGCTGAAGAGTATCAGCCAAAACATACCTCTATTCTTGGAAAGGTATTCCAGGGTTCCTGGTAAATAGACTGACCCACTTACATTTTACAAGTGTCTATTTATTTCTGCTCGGAGGATTAGGGTATCCTCTGGGAAAATGGCTAAACATAGTGGAGGAGCAGGCAGCCCTGGTTTGAGTATTCACAGCTGACTGGCTGTTCCTGCCGAGAGTTGGCCTGTGTGTGAAGCTGCTGCTGACGCTATTACATTACACCTTCCTCTCGTCCTAACATAAGACTGAGGCCTAAGTTATTTTGCCTTCAGCTCACAATTTTCAAAAGACTCTTGGGTCAATTCCACATATTTTAGACATTTCAAAAACAAAGAATAAGAGTCCAGACTACTTCACCTTACAAAAAAATGTTATAGAATTAAAAAAGGATGAAATACAAGATCAAAGTGGTATTCATGTGAGTCAGTGGCTGCAGCAGGGAGCTGCTTCACTTCGCCACTCTGCTATTATAGCTACCTTTTTGCTACCTACTGTCTCCTCTGAGGGCTCACCCGCTGAGATCAAGCTGGCAGGGAGCTACACTGCTAGACCAAGTCATCACACCAGCCCTATGCTGCCTGCGGTAGCGAACAGGAGCAGTATGGAGGTTGTCAAGATTTTAATTTGATCTGATTGTACACAGGGCAGTACGTCTGATCTCACTGCTTGTATCTGGATGTAGACAAGTGTATGCTTTTCTACTCAAAGCCTCGTCTGAGATTAAAAAGTCTGCAGTCCCTTTGCCTGCTTTGAAAGCTGGGGAGTTCTGCAATGGCCGGAAATAAGGATGGATCTATGGGGAAGCAAACACACCTTGTACTGGTGTTCCAGTTCAGCAGAAAGTTCTGAAACGTGGAGAGTCGGGTAAAACAATGTGTAGGTGTGAGAACAGGCAGTATAGGAAAAGGGCGTCCTCTCCTAGGCGGTTTATATCTGGGTCACGCACAGGGCAAAATTCTCCCAAATGATATAATTCACCTCACATAATTACACATACATCATTGCAAAAGAGCAGCCAGTGCTTCTAAGAGTAATGTCCAATATACTCAAAATTCTGTTCCATTTGCAACCCCAGGTATTAAATCAGAAGGACAAAAATTGGCAAAAGCCAGGGAGGGTATCTGATTTCAAGGAGTTAGACTATGATCGCGTGGCAACTGTAAAACAAACATATGGATAAACGCTCTAAAGGAGGTATGAAGAGAATATTCGAGGAATGTAAATGATCAATGAGGAAGGCAACCCAGCAGTGGTGGGACCAACTATTTGGATGATTTGGCCTAAGAATTCTTGGCACAGAGAACACAAAAGAAACTAAAGACAGTATGGTAATTCATTTCAAGCTTTTGCAAACAAGTAAAAATAGAAACAAGAAGAAATTAGTGAGGGAAGAAAAGAAAATGACGTTCTCTGAATAAAGTTTATTAAAATTTGTAAACAAATACATCTCCTGATATGATATTCCTTTCAAAAGTGTCAGCATTGTATTCTAAACATCATAGGTATGATGAAATGTAAAATCAATGAAATGTAAAATTTTGAATCCATGGGCATACATAAAATACATGTAAGACTCAGAAGAAATGGTTGATTTAATTTCCCCACTCCCATCATAAGCAACTGCATCATTTCTCTGATGTTACTGTTTATAAAATAAATTATCTTTGAAGAATTTGACATAGCCAAAGTTTTGCATTATTTTACTTCAAGAATCATCTCCAGGGAGAACGAGAGTCCTTGGATCATTATTGCTATGTTAAAATCAATTGAGATTGATCAGAGAAAGAGAGTCGAAATAATAAAACAGGAAACACTCAAAGGAATTCAAGTCTTATAACATGAAGAGTTCATAACAAGCTTTTCCATCCTTAAGAGCAAAGGCTATGGTAAATTGAAAATGGCTTTCACACCTTATTCAAGAGCTATTATCTTTAGTTTTTTCTTACTTTAACAACTTATTTTGATATAAAATCTCAAGCAAAATAAAACTGTTTTATGTTATAAAATATGATCCATATTTAGGATATTGATTCAAAATCCTTATCAGAATTCTCATTGCAAAATATTAGATGAGTATATTTTAACTAGTATCTCCCCATGCTGTTGGAAACTTGAGACCTAAATGGATAGTATCTGAAAATTACATTAAATAAAGGCCACAAGAGGTGAGCATGCCTAAATTCTTCAATTCCAAGAGGACATCCGAGAATTCAGTACTGACAAATGTACATACTTGCAATAAATAGCATCACCATTATTATTATTATCACATTGGTGCTCATTTTAACTACAGTTCTTCTGGCCAGAGCCTCTCAATCAGCAGGCTCATAGGTAAGTTTGGAGTTGTTCTCCTGCTCTTTTCTAAGTCATGCTGTCTCTTCTTTGTCTTCCGCAGTTTTATTGACCTTGGGAGTGTGAAGGTTACCAGGATTCACTCTGAGGCTCTAATTTGCTCAGTATCCAATCATATTACAAGGACTTACCTCCTAACTGCTTACTTCACAATGCTCCCTGGCTGCGACAAAACAGCCAGGATCTAAAGCTACAAGCTTGTAGCAAACGGCTGCCACATTTTCTCTTACCTCTTTACTATCTGCTACATGTAAGGTTTCTGTAAACACGCCTTTAAAATCCATCTTATTTCCTTAAGATATTTGAGACTAAAATCTAAAAGAAAAATGCTCAAAACTGAGACATTTTTGAAGTGAAAAATAACATACACTCATAATGTTTTAGCATCTCCTTTAAAAGTACATGCTTCCATGAATCTTATAGACCATTCCAGTAATTTCTCTTCTTTTCCAAAATTTTTCTATTGATGTCATCTTTACTTAGGAGACTTCCCTGGTAGCTCAGATGGTAAAGCGTCTGCCTACAATGTGGGGGTGGGGGTGGGGGTCCCAGTACAATCCCTGACTTGGGAAATTCCCCTTTATTTCCTCATCTCCCATTCATTCTTCAGTCTGTTACAACCAAGTAGCTTCTCTGTCACTCCTTATTCCCTCAATTTTATTTTAGGGTCATCTGACTGAATCCTGTAAGTTGCTTTCACACCTTATTCAAGAGCTATTATCTTTAGTTTTTTCTTACTTTAACAACTTATTTTGATATAAAATCTCAAGCAAAATAAAACTGTTTTATGTATGCTTGGGAGCAGTTAGGAAAGACTTCCTTGAACATGTGCCAGTTAAAAATTCAAGCATGTTTATGCTGAGTGATGAAAAAGTCAATTAAAATGATATTTAGAGATAGATGGTCCATTAGAATTTGCAACTTGAATTTTTTTTCTCTTCATCCACTACAGTGTGACCACTCTTTTTCTTCACTAACTCTCCCTTTTCAGTCTTCCTCCTAAATCCTTCTAATTGTAAACTAGGCCATCTTCACCTTTCCTATACTCTCTCACCAACTGAGCACATCTATTCCTATATTTTAAAGACTATCTCTATGTTGTTGACTATTATATAAAAATCTCCAACACATATAGAGTGTTACAGACAATACCTTATCTCCATTTTATTGTCTTAGTACAGTCTCATATTTAACATGCCCACAATTAACTTCTTTTTCTCCTAAAATCAATTTTTTCCATTACCTTTTGCCATCATATGCTTGACTTCTCCCATTTTCTCCCCTTACCTAATATTCAAATCTACCTGAAAACTCTACTCTCCACCTTGCAACTATTACATTTAATCATCTGTAGAAACTATCTCAGAAATATCTCTTTTCTCTACTGCCACTACCGGGTTCCTACCCAATATGATCCCTCATCCAGTCTAACTGGTTTCCCTGCATCCTTTCTTGTCTCTTATAATCCACTATCCTTTCATCAGAACGTATCACTCCTCCCTCCCCCACCATTTACAAGCCTACAGTTATTTCCCACTGCACTTAGAACAAAATCCAAACTTCTTAGCATCACATGTAAATTCTGTGTAAGCTCACTCTCTCTTATCCTTTCAACTTTCTCTTTGATTCACACAATTACTCCATATCCTCCTGACACATCAGTGTTCTCTTGGAAAAGTAAGAAAATATCCTGCTTAAAGGCCTTTGCATGTGATGACATTTTCTCCACTAATAAACTCTGTTAACAGACCCCTCACATTCTTCAGGTTTCAGGTAAACTGGCACATGTTCAAGGAAGTCTTTCCTAACTGCTCCCAAGGTTAGACCTCTAGTTATTCTCTATTTCATGCTTTTAATCTTCACAGTAATTTTTAAGTCACTGAGATTTGTAGGAAAGAGTGGATGTATGTCATGTGTGTGTATAACTACCCTATAGAAATATAAGATCCTTGAGGGTAGGAACCATTTGTGTTATTATTTTTTTTCTTAGTAACTAGCACAGTTCACGTATACAGTGGGTACTTTAATATATTTGGTTAAGCTATCTACTGTTTCATTTACTTAAGTATATTGTTTTATCTACTGTAGCTTTAATTGCTTATGAACAAAATCAAATGTTTTGCTTATTGAAATCTCTGCACTGGAGGCTAAAGGGGAGAAAAATATCCCATCCACAAATGTGTCACCTTGGCATGTGAATTATTTTGGATTGAAGTCAATTAAGACCTAGCAGAGAACATCTGCCTCTTCCTTAACTACCTAAAATTATTTAGATAGTGAGTTGGGCCCAGAAAGACAGCCATTAACAGAGGTAACTTTTTTTTTTTCAATTTGAATGACTTATTTGTACAGCAGGGCACAAACCTAATTACTAAACATCTGCACTTCTTGTTGTACTATGAATTGCCTTCCTCCCCTTTGAAGAATGAAGAATTTTCCTCCCTTACATGATATTCTTAAAAATCTCAAGTTGATCTAATTTATTATCTCAGAAAGAAGATAAAAAACTGTTTATAATGACACTATGATTAAGAAACAAAGTCTAAAACAAGGATTCAGACATATGTGATGTATTGTAAATATGTTTCTAAGGGAATTGAAAGATCAAGACAAAACAGGGAAAGGAATAATGGAAGGATGTAGTCTTGGTTATAATTTAGCTTTAGCTGAATCCCACAAAGAACTGTAGAACATGAATTCCACCAGAGTTTCTCTTACTTTAAGGGAAGATCTCTAGGCTTTTGAAACCCCATGCCAATCCACTTATGACTATAGGTTTCTCCAGAGTTTAGTAGGGGACACAGCTTCCCTGGCAAGGCAGCTGCAAGCCAAAGACAATTCTTGGAGAAGGGAGAAGCTATGAGTCATTTGCAGGTAACATTCAGCAGCTGAGAGATGGATGCCCTTGCTCAGTAAATAGGACATGGGCAGGGTGGACATCCTGAGTGCCATTACATACACTTTCTTTATTTAAACAATACGATTACTAGCCCTGTCTGATAATGATGCAACTATATTTAAAACTTTATATGATTTGCTGTTGTTCAGTTGCTTAGCCATGTCTGACTTTTTTGACCCAATGGATTACAGCACACCAGGCTTCTTCGTCCTTTGCCATCTCCCAGAGCTTGTTCAAACTCATGTCCAGCAAGTCGGTGATGCCATCCAACCATCTCATCCTCTGTGGTCCCCTTCTCCTCCTGTCTTCAATCTTTCCCAGCATCAGGGTCTTTTCTAATGAGTCAGTTCTTTGCATCAGGTGGCCAAACGATTGGCGCTTAAGTTTCATCATCAGTCCTTCCAATGAATATTCAGGGTTGATTTCCTTTAGGATGGATTGGTTTAATCTCCTTGCAGTCCAAGGGACTCTCAAAAGCCTTCTCCAACACCATAGTTAAAAAGCTTCAATTCTTTGGTGCTCAGCCTTATTTATGGCCCAACTCTAACATCTATATATGGGTACTGGAAAAAAACATAGCTTTGACTATATGGATCTTTGTTGGCAAAGTAATGTCTCTGCTTTTTAATACGCTGTCTAGGTCTGTCATAGGTTTTCTTCCAAGGAGTCAGCGTCTTTTAATTTCATGGCTGCAGTCACCATATGCAGTGATTTTGGAGCCCAAGGAAAGAAAGTCTGTCACTGTTTCCATTGTTTCCCCATCTATTTGCCATGAAGTGATATCTTCATGGTACACGAATCACATATCTTAAATCATTAGTTCAAGAGAAAATGCAAGCACAAGGTACTACCTTAAATGGAAACCAGAACTTTCACACCAAAACAAAGTCTTTTATCCATTGACTTCTGCTTTGTACATGCAAAGAGAATCCTAAAGAATAGAAGAACCGCCAAGCTTGGGAACAAACATTACTTAGTGCCAATGACGTCTTTGTAAGTTAGGTAAGGAAATCACAAAAATATTAAAACATAAAAGCACTCATGACTCGATTTTTAATTATTTTGTTCTGCGCATCATAAAGAGAATTACCATATTAATAACGGAAATAAAACTAGGTAGCATCAATTTGTTGTTTACTACATAAGTGCATTTATGCTGAAATCTTTTAAGGTATTTTCATATTTAATACTCTCTATAACCTAATAGGTTACATACTATTGCTGTTCTTATCAAATAGATGAAAAACTAAATAACCAAATTTTTGTCTTGCTCAAGGTCATAAACTGGGAAGTAGCATATCTGCACTTGAATACAAGTCAGTCTGACACTATGTGTTACTAATCAATGTCACTGGCAAAATTAATTAATGTACCTCATTCTGTTTATAACAAAATGACTCCATTTCTATGACAAAAGTCTTATGGGAGAAAAATAAAACAAAAATATCTCAAAAAGTGATAAAAGTGACATAATCCACACTGTATTTTTCAAGTCATTGTAATTATGAGAATACAATACAGATGAAATAAAAATACTATCACATATCTTGTTTTAACAAATGGAAAATTCAGATACATAGCAAGAGAAAAGAGATGTAATACTAAAGGGAGAAATCCCTGACAAAAATAATGAAGAAATATCCATCTTTACAGTTAAAAGTTGAGAATATAAAGAAAACTATTTTAGAATATGGAATATGCTACAAAAATCCTGTAAGTTTGAAGGCTACATTCCTAACAATAGAGCTATACATAAAAAAGATGCTTATCATTAAGGCACAAATCCATTCCTTTAAAGACAACCACTCCGTTTTAAAATGGAATCTTAAGGGGCTGTTATCACAGATTTCTAGATACATGAATCAAATATTAAATACCAAAGAATCAAGGAAAAAGTAACATGATACTAGAAGAGGCATATCACTGGTTCAAAATATGCTTGGGGAGATATTAATAAAGAAAAGAATGATAAAAGGGCAACATGTAAAAAGTCTTAGTGGCTATAAAAGTTATATACCACTAGAGCTTACTTCTCAACCGTGCATTCTATACAAAGGAGAAATTTTATCTGCAAAGCACCCTGCTGAGGGACTTGAACTGCTGAAAAGGTAAGGTGCTCTCTCTAATCGTAAGAAAAAAGAAGAGAAAAGAGAGGCAGGGGAAAAGCAACCTGGGAAGGATAAACCAAAATAATGGTGAAAACTGCTGGTATTTGTGCTCATCTTTGAGGGAAAATTGGAGTGCTTTTGACCTACAGCAATATCCTATGTAAAGATGTTTTTCTTATTTCTCAAAGAATTTCACTTGTATCTGAAAGGATTTTGTAGAAACTCTAAATCTTAATTGAGAGCAAAACAAGGAACACAGTGTTAACAGTAACGCATGGGATTTACATGTATTCTTAAATTGTCCCAGGGAGTTTGGTATTACATTGTGAAGATGTAATAGCATGGGGTACCATGGCTACAATTTTATCTCTTTGAAAAGAGTTTTTAACACTCGCACAGTACAACAGTGGTCAAGGAAGCTTTCAAACTGCATTTTGAAGAACCTAAGTTGATCTGAGGTACCAGAAAAGTTCAAAGTGAAATAAAAGGATTCTGCATCTGTTTTACACATTTCCATAAACAATTTGATTTAGAACCCCAAATAAGTACTCGGGATAGAAGAGAGGCACATGCACACACATTACTTTTAGTAGCCTGCTTATATTACTTTGAGGGCTTCCCTGGCAGCTCAGATTGTAAAGAATCTGCCTGCATATGGGAGACCTGGGTTTGATCCCTGGGTCGGGAAGATCCCCTGGAGAAGGTAAAGGCTACCCAGATCAGTATTCTTGCCTAGAGAATCCATGGACAGAGGAGTCTGGCAGGCCACAGTAAATGGGGTCGCAAAGAGGCAAACATGACTGAACAACTTTTACCATGTTAGTTTGAGAACAACTGATATAGGTAGTCCACTACTATTAAAGCTAAACCTGGACGATTTTAAGCAGTCAGGTAAAGACAAAGCCATCTGCTCAGACACAACTGAATTCCAGATGTTTTAAAACTACAATTTATTACTGGAGGTAACTCCCAGCAAGGAATAATGCTTTGGAAAACACATTTGCTGATGCAGAAATTAAAAGAAATTGTAACATAAACTGAATCTTCTATTTAGAGAATTGGATGAACCATTCACATTGTAATAAATAGTGTTTTCATGGACAACAAGCAGTTTTATATATTAAGTCTATAAAAGATAAAAATATTGAGGTTGTGATAATGGATAGTCATGGCACTGATAATTACAAAGACTGAAAAACTCTCCCCAAGGAACAAAAGTAGAATTTAGTTTGCTCTATCTGTTCACATTAACATCTCATTAGAGGTCAGGAAGTAAAAAATTCATCACTAGGATCAGAGATCTTTTTCACACAAACATTAAACAAATATAATTCATTTCTGAATTATAGCTTAATTTTTAACAATAGGAGCAATTTGATTAGGCCAGTTGAGAAAATAATGATCAAACTGAAACTTTACAAGAAAGCATTGCTTTTTTCTTTTTTTAAAGTAGCAACATAGAGGAATAAGAATGTAGTCTTAGAATACAATTTTAGTGTGTGATACAGAGGGACAGAATTGTTACCAGATACAGGAAGCGTCAAAACAGACCCTTCTTTGTGGGCCTTGGTTCTTTATAAGGACACAAAGAAGAGTCTGAGGTCTCACCAATGGCAAAAACAAGTTTATTGATGAAAGAGCACATTAAAGGAGAGATGGGTCAAGCCAAGAGAGGCACTGGCGACAGGAATGAAGAAGTACAGGGGTTTTCAAGACAGGGCTTTTACATATTCATCTAGGTGGGCATGGACTGCCAGTTTTGATTGACAGCTGCAAGTTACAAAAACAGGCTGTATTGTACACATCTTTCCCTTAATTCAGTCTGTTATAATCAGATGAATGTATGTATAGAATATTTATGAACCCTTAATGGCCTCCTGGGGGCTTCCTTGGTGGCTCAGTTGGGAAGAATCTGCCTGCCAATGCAGGAGAGGCAGGTTCTACCCCTGGGTCAGGAAGACAGCCGGGAGAAGGAAATAGCTAACCCACTCTACTTACCTGGGAAATCCCAGGAGGAGCCTTGTGGGGTTTGCAAAGAGTCAGACACAACTAAGTGGCTAAAAATAACAACTGGCCCCTGGCTGCCTAAGGTCACTTGAGGACATAGCAATGCATCAAGTCTCTGTGGTTACCTTGTTGCATATCTGTGAGCTCACCTAGGTAGCACTGGGGTGTGTCGGGTGGGGTTTAGAGATCAGCCAGTGTACAAACTTTTCAGCTATGCCACCCTTCCTTGCTCAAGCCTAACTTCCTACTTAACAGAAATGTGGTCAATAATAAGGTAAAAATGAATTAGACAACAACTAAAGTGAACACCCTTAAATCTAAAATCAGAGTTTGTCTTTGGATTTATTTCATAATAATTCCTTTAAAATGTCATTTGACTTATAAAACCACAAGACACGTGTGTGTGTGTGTGTGTGTGTGTGTGTGTGTGTGTGTGTATTTTATCATCAAGATTTTTGTTACTTCAAAAAACAAGTGCTATAATTAATTTTGGGAGGTCACTAGGCATAACAGAATATTTCGTGCATCTCGGAATTATGCAGCTCTGATGTGGGGCTCTTTTCTAATGCCTCTTTATTGAACCTCACTGCCATTTCCATTGTAACGAACTTGGGATTTTCATTTGTCTCACATTTCAGGAATTGACTTTGTTTGTTTGTTTGCTTTGCTGGGGGGTGGTATCTGAATTAAGATTCCATGGCATCTTTAATTTTAGTTATTGAGTTAAGAATATGTCCAATTTTATGTAAAACATGATCAGCATTATGATACTCTATCCAATCAAACATCATCATATGAATATTGCTTTTTATGATTAAAACCTGAGGCCTTTGTTATCTTACTAGTGATCTTTAAGCAATTTGTCTTAAATATTGCTTCTGGAATTCTCTTAAAGATCTATCATATATGTGGTGATAAATTCAGAATGTTACTTCATTGCTTAATTGTAGTCATAGACTGATTATCCTTCACCTACACCATAAAGATTAAGAAGTTGAATTTTTCCTAGATTAAATTTTATCCACATAATTATCTACAGGTTTCCTTCAAAGCAGAATGATCTGTTTAACATTCATGTATACATGGAACACTTAACTACAATCACTGTGATCAAATATGCAACTTCAATAAAACAGTGCGCAGAGTAAAAACAATAAACTGTTCTCTCCTAAGCCAATTTGTATCACCCCTTCTAAAACTATTGAATCAGCAACAGCCTCCTCATAGGAAAATCCTGGCTCAGGATTTGCCACATTCCTAAGAAAACCTTTTCTTCAAAGTTGCTCAGTCCCTCCTTCTATTTTGCATACTGTTATAATAGGGGTAACCCAGTAAGTGCAGTTCATCACTTTTCTCTAGTTCTTTGTATCTCAATTGACTACATCATACATTTTGATATTAATGAATGCACTTATGTTTTTCTTAAAAAATTACACACACACACACAATTCCAAAACTTAAAAAGATAGGAAAACTCCCATAATATTCTCATAACAACAAATAATATATGTGAGACTTATGAAGTCATATCTGTAGTTCATACAATTTTCTATTGTTTCGGCTCCTTAAATTTTAGTCTAACCATATTTCATCTACTGGAGACTTTCCTAATTCATTCCTTGACTATAAGATAGCTAGCTTGCCAAAAAAAAAAAAAAAAAAAAAGATAGCTAGCTTACTTAAAATTCTTTACTAAAATAAATTCATCATGGTAATTTATAAGGCAATAATTTGGAACTACACTGAAGCTCTAAGAAGCAGTCAGATTTACTGAAAAGAATATATTAGATGGTCTGGAGAGGGAATTAGGTTAGGAGAATGCACAAAGACAAGGATAGGGAGGAAAAGACGCTGAAAGATTGGATGGGATTACAGAGGTAGTAGGATTATATATGTTCTATGGCTCTAAACTTGGATTATGGCAAGATATCGAAAAGGTGGTTACATAAATTGCCGAACAAATTGGTTTCTAGGTATAGAGTACCTATTAAAATAACCTTACTAATAACAATTCATTAAAATGATTTTCCACTTTTCTTAACTGAAAACTCATCATTTTAAAGCTATTTTATAAACTACATTTAATTAAGAGCACAGAAGTCATTTATGAAAAAAAATCCATATTTCATTTTTTTCTTTGAAGAGGGAGAGAACAGCCAACTACTGAAGCACAGATAATTCTTTTGAAAGTTTAGGTAATCACAACTATAATTTCCTACTTTGAAATACATGGTGACAACAACACCAACTAAAGAAAACGAAAGAAAAACATTTTTTATTGATCTGTCATTATTACCAGATACTATATTCAACAATTTGAATGCAGAGTTCCAAAGAACAGCACAGAAAGAGAAGAAAGCCTTCCTCAGTGATCAGTGCAAAGAAATAGAGGAAAGAAATAGAATGGGAAAGACTAGAGATCTCTTCAAGAAAATTAGAGATACCAAGGGAACATTTCATATAAAGATGGGCACAATAAAGGAGAGAAACGGTATGGACCTAACAGAAGCAGAAGATATTAAGAAGAGGAGGCAAGATACACAGAACTATACAAAAAAAAGATCTTCATGACCCAGATAACCATGGTGGCGTGATCACTCACCTAGGGCCAGACATCCTGAAATGCAAAGTAAGTGGGCCTTGGGAAGCATCACTACGAACAAATTAGTGGAAGTGAAGGAGTTCCTGTTAAGTTATTCCAAATCCTAAAAGATGATGCTGTGAAAGTGCTGCACTCAATATGTCAGCAAATTTGGAAAACTCAGCAGTGGTCACAGGACTGGAAAAGGTCAGTTATCATTATAATCCCAAAGAAAGGCAATGCAAAGAATGCTCAAACTACCGTACAATTGCACTCATGTCAGTTCAGTTCTGTTCAGTCACTCAGTCGTGTCCAAATTTTTGTGACCCCCATGAGCTGGAGCACGCCAGGCCTCCCTGTCCATCACCAACTCCTGGAGCCTATCAAAACCCGTGTTCATTGAGTCAGTGATGCCACCCAACCATCTCATCCTCTGTCATCCCCTTCTCCTCCTGCTTTTCATCTTTCCCAGCATCAGGGTCTTTTCAAAGGAGTCAGCTCTTCGCTTCAGGTGGCCAAAGCACTGAGGTTTCAGCTTCAACATTAGTCCTTGCAATGAACACCCAGGACTGATCTCCTTTAGGATGGACTGGTTGGATCTCCTTGCAGTCCAAGGGACTCTCAAGAGTCTTTTCCAACACCACAGTTCAAAAGCATTAATTCTTCTGTGCTCAGCCCTCTTTACAGTCCAACTCTCACATCCATACATGATTACTGGAAAAACCATAGCCTTGACCAGATGGACCTTTGTTGGCAAAGTAATGTTTCTGCTTTTTAATATGCTGTCTAGGTTGGTCATAACTTTCCTTCCAAGAAGTAAGTGTCTTTTAATTTCATGGCTGCAGTCACCATCTGCAGTGATTTTGGAGCTCAGAAAAATAAAGTCAGTCACTGTTTCCACTTTTTCCCCTCTATTTGCCATGAAGTGATGTGACGGGATGCCATGATCTTAGTTTTCTGAATGTTTTTAAGCCAACTTTTTCCTCTCCTCTTTCACTTTCATCAAGAGGTTTTTTAGTTACTCTTCACTTTCTGCCATTAGGGTGGTGTCATCTGCATATCTGAGGTTATTGATATTTCTCCTGGCAATCCTGATTCTAGCTTGTGCTTCCTCCAGCCCAGCATTTCTCACGATGTACTCTGCATATAAGTTAAATAAGCAGAGTGACAATATACAGCTTAATGAACTCCTTTTCCTATTTGGAACCAGTCTATTGTTCCATGTCCAGTTCTAACTATTGCTTCCTGGCCTGCATACAGGTTTCTCAAGAGGCAGGTCAGGTGGTCTGGTATTCCCATCTCTTTCAGAATTTTCCACATTACATTGTGATACACAGTCAAAGGCTTGGCATAGTCAATAAAGCAGAAATAGGTGTTTATCTGAAACTCTCTTGCTTTTTTGATGATCCAGCAGATGTGGGCAATTTAATCTCTGGTTCCTCTGCCTTTTCTAAAACCGGCTTGAACATCTGGAAGTTCAAGTTTCACATATTGCTGAAGCCTGGCTTGGAGAATTTTGAGCATTACTTTACTAGCATGTGAGATGAGTGCAGCAGTGCAGTAGTCTGAGCATTCTTTGGTACCGCCTTTCTTTAGGATTGGAATGAAAACTGACCTTTTCCAGTCCTGTGGCCACTGCTGAGTTTCCCAAATTTGCTGACGTATTGAGTGCAGCACTTTCACAGCATCATCTTTTAGGATTTGAAATAGCTCAATTGAAATTCCATCACGTCCACTAGCGTTTTTCATAGTGATGCTTCCTAAGGCCCACTTGACTTCACATTCCAGGATGTCTGGCTCTAGATGAGTGATTGAAGTGAAGTGAAGTGTAGTCGCTCAGTCATGTCCGACTCTTTGCGACCCCGTGGACTGCAGCCCACCGGGTTCCTCAGTCCACGGAATTCTCCAGGCAAGAATACTGGAGTGGATTGCCATTTCCTTCTCAGGGGGATCTTCCCGACCCAGGGATAGAACCTAGGTCTCCCGCATTGCAGACAGACGTTTTACCGTTTGAGCCACCAGGGAAGCCCCAGATGAGTGATTACACCATCGTAATTAACTGGGTCATGAAGATCTTTTCGTACAGTTCATCTGTGTATTTTTGTTACCTCTTTTTAATATCTTCTGCTTCTGTCAGGTCCCTACCATTTCTGTCCTTTATTGAGGACACTCATATCACACTTTAGCAAAGTAATGCTCAAAATTCTCCAAGTCAGCTTTCAACAGTACATGAACCATGAACTTCCAGATGTTTAAGCAGGATTTAAAAAAGGCAGAGGAACAAGAGATCAAATTGCCAACAGACGTTGGATTATTGAAAAAGCAAGAGAGCTCCAGAAAAACTTCTACTTCTGTTTATTCACTATGCCAAAGCCTTTGACTGTGTGGATCACAATAAACTGTGAAAATACTTAAAGAGATGGGATTACCAGACCACCTGATCTGCCTCCTGAGAAATCTGTATGCAGGTCAAGAAGCCACAGTTAGAACTAGACATGG
Organism: Muntiacus reevesi; assembly: GCF_963930625.1. Lineage (NCBI taxonomy): Eukaryota > Metazoa > Chordata > Mammalia > Artiodactyla > Cervidae > Muntiacus > Muntiacus reevesi. Next base: position 14,423,433 of record NC_089269.1, read on the forward strand.
AACCACAGACTGGTTCCAAATCTAGAAAAGAGTACGTCAAGGCTGTATATTATCACCCTGCTTATTTAACTCATATACCGAGTACATCATGTGAAATGTCAGGCTGGATGAAACACAGGCTGGAATCAAGATTGCTGGGAGAAATACCATTAATTAAGATATGCTGATGACACCACCCTTATGGCAGAAGGCAAAGAATTAAAAAGCCTCTTGATGAAAGTGAAAGAGGAGAGTGAAAAAGTTGGCTTAAAACTCAACATTCAGAAAACTAAGATCATGGCATTGGTCCCATCACTTCATGGCAAATAGATGGGGAAAGAATGGAAACAGTGATAGAGTTTATTTTCTTGCCCTCCTAAATCATTGCAGATGGCAACTGCAGCCATGAAATTAAAAGATGTTTGCTCCTTCAAAGAAAAGTTGTGACCATCCTAGACAGCATATTAAAAAGCAGAGACATTACTTTGCCAACAAAGATCCATATAGTCAAAGTTATGGATTTTCCAGTAGTCAAGTATGGATGTGAGAGTTGGACTATTAAGATAGCTGAGCACCGAAGAATTGTTGCTTTTGAACTGTGGTGTTGGAGAAGGCTCTTGAGAGTCCCTTGGACTGCAAGGATATCAAACCTTTCAATCCTAAAGGAAATCAGTCCTGAATATTCATTGGAAGGACTGACGCTGAAGCTGAAGCTCCAATACTTTGGCCACCTGATGTAAAGAACTGACTCATTGTAAAAGACACTGATGCTGGGCAAGATTGAGGGCAGGAGGAGAAGGGGACGACAGAGCATGACATGGTTGGGTGGCATCACCGACTCGATGGACATGTGTTTGAGCAAGCTGCAGCAATTGGTGATGGACAGGGAAGCCTGGCATGCTGCAGCCCATGTGGTCACCAAGAGTTGGACACAACTGAGCGATTGAACTGAACTGAATTACCTCACACACACAATCAGAAGGTTGGATTGAATCACTGATTAAACTGACATCAACTTGGGCAAACTCCTGGAGACAAAAAGCCACATGGAAGCCTGGCATGCTGCAGAACATGGGGTTGCAAAGAGCAGAACACAACTTACTGACTTAACAAAAACAACAAGAAATCACAGCTATCACTCTTTCCCTGGTTAGGATCAATACTTTATTTTGGTTCTAACAGTTTCAAAGAAGTAGATATTACACACATGGAAAATATGTGTGTATTGGGCCATTTGAAAAAAAATACTGATGTACAGTTGAAACATTAATCTGTCTTGTCCAATCTCCTGTCTTTTTTCCTAAACCATGTCTCAGTGGGATGAAAGCAGCAAACGGGACCATTATAGAGGATGTTTATTTGTTACATGGCTTTGATATACAAATATTTGTTCTAAAAGAATAAGAAATGAACTGACCACCAGATATTCTCATAAGAGAACTCCTTTAAGTAAAACAGAGAGAGAGAGGAGAGACTGTGAACTCTGAGAGGGATAAGCTTTGACATTTTACTTTTCTGTGTAACATACTTGAATGTAAAATAGTGCCTCCATTAAAATGCATAAAAAATCAATTCCAGGGTATGAAGTGTAAATGTTGCAATAGAGTCATTCTGCTAATCTTACAGATAATTCTTTACTCAGTCTGATATTTGTCTTTATGCATAATTGAATTTTGCAGCTCCATAGAGAGAAAATGGGACATTTATATATTTGAGGATTTTTATCTGAATGAATATAAGCAGAAAACAATTTTAAAAGAAACACTATAAAATAGCATTTTTTAAAACTTAAGAATTTACTTCCAATGTTTATATAATATAAAATTTAAAAATATATTTTCCCTGACAATATTTTTTAGTCTTATTTGTTTATATCTGAAATCTGGTGAACAGTATAGACAGCTGATGTTTCAAGTCAGTAAATAGGTTTGATCTTCCTCAGAGAATGACTCTTGATTCTGGGTAAAAAAAAAAAAAGCCTGGTAGATTCCATGACCCTTAAACCAAACAAAGTCTAATAAACCAAAGTGAATAGTTAAAATATAATCAACCTATTTTTCAAATTTGTGAATATTTGGATTAAAGAATAAAAAGACAGGGTTTTCAACTAGAAAATAATTTTATCAAGTTAATATATAGTAGTAAAATCAGAACATGCAAAATAGATTTTAGAAGGCAGATTATGAAAATGAAAGTAAATAACGTAAGAACAAAGTCCTTAAAGTATAAGTAGTGTCCTGACCATGAGGAATCCCTTGTGGGAAAGAAATTCAGATTTGAAAAAAATAGATGTAAAAGTAAATCAAAATTATACTTTAAATTTAGACATTTAAATATTTAATATGTATATTTAAATGCAACAATTGGGATAAATGTGGAAATATTTTATGTAACTTAATCTTACAAAACTTGAGAGCATGAAAAGCTAACTACAAGGTAGAAATAGAAAATGAGAAAAAGTAGAAAAGAATACCCATTTTATGTAAGATATAGACTGTAAAGCATATTATGCAAGAGAATGCTACTGTAACTGAATATTAAATGGGAATTTTCCCAAGACCACAAATTTCAAGGAAAGTCCGAGTAGAACATAATCACTGCTAGGAATCTGTACTCCTAATTCACAAACTCCACCTGTTGGAGACAGTGAACTCAAGGAATGATTTGTTATGATTGATCAATTTCAATGTCCCCAGTTCTTAAAGCAATAATGAGTGATGAGAGAGAATAAGAATAGTCTTTGGGGATAATATGAAGTGAGGCAGTCAGCTGAATCCCTCATAAATTTAAGGTTGCCTAAAATAGTCCCTCAAGTTTATCAAGTGAGACCTATTCAGTCTTCTGTCAAGTTGGTGAGCCTTTGGATCCATAGAGTAATATTGCCCAGGCATGAAAACAATGACTAGACTAGAGAGATGCAGTGCTGAGATAAGAAGTACTAGTAACCTATCCGCCTATTCTTTGATGAAGCTAGAATATGATCTTTCCTTGGGTGGGATGCATATGAATAGGGTTCCTTAGCTTAAGCTGAGCTGCTAATTTTAGGCAGGAATTTAGTCATGAGTAATGAGAGGTGGCCCCACTGGCTGAATGTCTAATAGCCACCTAATGCTGCCAAACTATTTACCAACCCCATCCCAAATATGCTCCCATCATGCTCCTATCAGTAATCCAAAATGGTCAGGGACCAGAAAAATCCTGCAGTGAGTGACTTGAGGGATTGCCCCTGCTCTGGCACATGAGCGCACCTTTAGCTATCACATATTTAGATAATCTTTGGTGGGCACTGGACTCATTTACAGTTCATAATATTCTATAAATACATGCATCTAATTGTCACTGACTGAATCATGGGAAGGTCACCCAAAGTACAACCTCCTGTTATATAACTTGCTGCTGTCAAATAAGACTATCAATGATCTCCATGATTATGCAAACAACCTTGCCTTAAAAAACTCTACGCCCCAACCACCCAGGGCCATTAGCTGCTTGGCTGGGCCCACCTCTCTCTTGAGGTGTTCTCCTTCTTTATTTTCATGAAACTCTCTTGCAACAGGTTAAGACATAAGATTTTTCTTTGCATCCTTACCAAGAACTGAGGCCCACAGGAGAGAAGTAGGTTTTGGTTTTTTTGTTTGTTTGTTTTTTAATGAAGAATAAAGAGATGGCAGAAGAGAAGGTGAATCTTGAACTCCATTTTCATTGATCCACCAAATGGGACAAACTGGGCCTTGGAAAGTATCACTATGAACAAAGCCAGTGGAGGTGACAGAATTCCAGTTGAGCTATTTCAAATCCTAACAGATGACAGTGTTAAAGTGCTGCACTCAATATGCCAGCAAATTTGGAAAACTCAGCAGTGGTCACAGGATTAGAAAAGGTTTATTTTCATTCCAATCCCAAAGAAGGGCAATGCCAAAGAATGTTCAAACTACTGCATAATTGCATACATTTCACATGCTAGCAAGGTCATGCTCAAAATCCTCCAAGCTAGGCTTCAACAGTAATGTGAACCAAGAAGTTCCAGATATTCAAGCTGGACTTAGAAAAGGCAGAGGAACCAGTGATCAAATCCACTGGATCATAGAAAAAGCATGAGGATTAAAAAAAAAAAATCTAATTCTGCTTCATTGACTCTGCTATAACTTTTGACTGTATGGATCACAACAAACTATGGAATATTCTTAAAGAGATGGGAATAACAGATCACTTTACATGCCTCCTGAGAAACCAGTATGGAGGTCAAGAAGCAACAGTCAGAACCTTACATGGAACAACAGACTGGTTCCAAATTGGGAAAGGAGTTCATCAAGGCTATATATTATCACCTTGCTTATTTAACATATTTGAAGAGTACATCATGCAAAATGCTGTGCTGGATGAAGTACAAGTTGGAATCAAGATGGCTGGGAGAAATATCAATTACCTCAAATATGCAGATGAGACCACCCTAATGGCAGAAAGCAAAGAGGAACTAAAGAGTCAACTGATGAAAGTGGAAAAGAAGAGTGCTGGCTTAAAACTCAACATTCAAAAAACTAAGATCACGGCATAAAGTCTCATTCAGTTCAGTTCAGTCGCTCAGTCATTTCCGACTCTTTGCGACCCCATGAACCGCAGCACGCCAGGCCTCCCTGCCCATCACCATTACTTTATGGCAAATAGAAGGGGAAAAAGTGGAAACAGTGACAGATTTTCTTTACTTAGGCTCCAAAACCACTGTGAATGGTGACTGCAGCCATGAAACTTAGACACCTGCACCTTAGAAGAAAAGCTATGATGAACCTAGACAGCATATTAAAAAGCAGAGACATTACTTTGTCAACAAAGGTCCATATAGACAAACTATGTTTTTTCCAGTAGTCATGTATGGATGTGAAAGTTGGACCATAATGACAGCTGAGCACCGAAGAACAGATACTTTCAAACTGTGGTGTTGGAGAAGACTCTTGAGAGTCTTTTGGGCAGCAAGGAGATCAAACCAGTCAATCCTAAAGGTGGTCAACCCTGAAAATTCATTGGAAGGACTAGTGCTAAAGCAGAAGCTCCAGTACTTTGGCCACTTGCTGTAAGAGCTGACTCACTGCGAAAGACCCTGATGCTGAGAAACATTGAAGGCAGGAGAAGGGGATTACAGAGAATGAGATGGTTGGATGGCATCACCAATTCAAAGGGCATTAGTCTGGCAAACTCTGGGAGACGGTGAAGGACAGGAAAGCCTTGGCATGCTGCAATCCATAGGGTCGGAAAGTCAGGCACAGCTGAGAGACTGAACAACAACAATAGAGGCAGGTACAGAAACACCAACCAGGAGAAACTCGGGTACTGAGAGGCCAGGTACAGAGGGGACATCTAGAGTGAGGATTGGCTTTAGGAGCAGCAATGACCAATGAAAAGAAGGCTATGATCTCACTGGGTCCTATGAGGAGAAATCTGTCTACTGTCGCCACCTTACAGAATAAGCTGACATCCAGAAGTAGGAGAGTAAAGAGGTATCTGGACGCCCACCCACACCCTAGTACTCTCAAAGTATAAAAGCTGTCAGCACAGACGGCAATGTGTAGAAAAGATTTGAGTGGAACTAGAGGTTGACATTTTAAAATGATTAAGTAATAAGATAATAATGCCATTTTCTGAAAAGTTATGGCCTCTGTCCAAGAAAGGGTCAAAGAAGAACAGGCCTCCAAAAGGAAAAACCTGTTGAAGTTCCATAAGAGCTGGGGGTAGTTATTTAAAACAAGACAAAACAATATCTTATTTAAATAAAAATTGATTCTAATTCTTCTATAAACCACTTACTTCATTCACTGGTTTATTCAAAGTAACATTACTGTGTTCTTTCTTTCTGGATATTAGCAGGGATCCTGAATCTTAGTTGTGTAACACTAAAAAGTGGCACCAAAAATGTACTGTTAAGGTGTGAGGCACATACAGAAATAACTATGCTTCACAAGCGAGAGCACTGGATGAATGCATTCAAAAAATATTTTTGTCTCAATGCCTCAAAAGTACCAAGCACAATTCTGGGTGTAACAATCTTGGAGATGAATGAACAGAGTCAGGATGTCCCTGGTTGTATTAAGTTAAATTAAGTACAGTTCAGTCACTCAGTTGTGTCCAACTCTTTGCAACCCCATGGACTGCAGCACGCCAGGCTTCCCTGTCTATCACTATGTCCATGGAGTTGGTGATGCCATCCAACCATCCCAGTCTCTATCATCTCCTTCTCATTTTGCCTTCAATCTTTTCCAGCATCAGGGTCTTTTCAAATGAGTCAGTTCTTTGCATTAGATGACCAAAGTATTGGAGGCTCAGCTTCAGCATCAATTCTTCTAAAGAACATTCAGGGCTGATTTTCTTTAGGACTGACTGGTTTGAACTCCTTGCAGTCCAAGGGATTCTTGAGTCTTCTCCAACATCACAGTTCAAAAGCAGCAATTCTTTGGCACTCAGCTTTCTTTATAGTCCAACTCTGACATCCATACATGACTACTGGAAAAACCCATAGCTTTGATTAGACAGACCTTTGTTAGCAAAGTTACATTACACTGGAGATAAACTACAGCCTATGAAGTACTCTCTAGAGAAGCGATATTGCAAATAAGACCTGAATAATGAAAAGTCATCAGTCATGTGATGATCTAAGTGGTAGGGAAGGGAGAGAAGGTGTTATTGAACAAAGTATAGCCCTTCCCAATTCACAGGACAAAGCCCTAACCCCCAGTGTGACTAAATTTGGAGACAGGACTTTAAAGAAGATTACAGAGTTTAAATGAGATCATAAGGTCGTGGTGTCCTTTTGAAAGAGAAGAGACACTAGTAGTGAACATGTATAGAGGACTAACCATCTGAGGACACAGCAAGAATGTGGCCATCTGCAAGCCAGAAAAAGTGTCCCCAATAGAAACCAACACTGCTGGCACCTTGATTTTGGACTTACAACCTCTAGAACTGTGAGAAAAGAATTTCCTATGGTTTAAGTCACCAAGTATATCCTATTTTGTTATGACGACCTTAGCAGAATAATACATAAAGGGAAGTATTTATGTCAGTAAACAACTAATCAAAGGTCCTATAGAGGAAGAAGTTTATAGAGCTCTAAAAACTTACGGTTATATGTAGGAATGCAGTCACATGAAGCTCTATAACGTAGGAGATAAAGTTGTAGAGGCAGGCAAGAGCTAGACTGAGAGGGAATTGGGTGGGGGGTGGTTATTGGGTCATGATTATGAATTGGGATTTTTATTTTAAAGCTAACATGAAACCAATGAAAGATAAAAACAAGACCAATCATTCCCAGAAGAATGGACTGTTGGAGATTAAACATGTCTATTCTGGTCTAGATTTGAACTATGAAATTAATAGTGATGAAGAGGAACGAACATGTTTGGGATAAATTTTGAAGGCTGGCCTATAGAACTTGTGAATTATGAGAAAAGCGTGTCAGTTATGTGACTTTGCCCACTCTGGCTGCAAGCCTCTTCATTCTAATAGTTAAAAAGGAATCGCAAGATTAGAAATCTAGGCTGAAGGTATTTTTTTTTTTAAAACATAAAATTTATGATTTATTAAAATGTAGTAAAAGCTTTGTTACTTTGTTGACACATTTAAGCACAAACTTGAAAGGGGATTATTCAAATTACATAAATAAAATTGAAAAAAAAAATATACCCAAACCCTAAAAGTAGATTTAATGCTTTCATCAGATCCCTTTTGCAGGTAACTCCTTAACTACATGCCTAGATGTTATGGTACTGGACCAGTGTTAAACTCCCCTTGTGAAACCTCCTCAGTGTATTGCACAGAGCACTTACCCCATGAACCTATACTACAGAATATGCATTTCTTACTCTTTAAAAGCTTTTCTGACGTGGACCTTTTTTTAAGTCTTTATTGAATTTGTTATGATGTTACTTCTGTTTTATGTTTTAGTTGTTTGGCTACAAGCATATGGGCTCCCTGGTCAAGGATCGAACCCACACCCACTGCACTGGAAGGCAAAGTCTTACCCTCTGAATCAGCAGGGAAGTCCCTGCATTTCGTAATGACTCCTACAAGATGATCATAATAATACAATCCCTAGCTCTCTATTCTTGTTAGTGCTAATGGTACTAACAACTAATGGTTGTCTCTCCACACCACACATTCTTGACCCATCATCCATGGACTTAGGTATTGTCCATTTTAGGTATTTTATAAACTGAACTTATCTAGAAAATATACATATTTTTATAGGTTAGCCAGGGTTACAGGATGTGTTATCTTGTCAGTTTGAGATAAAAACCAGGTTTGTTACCTTTTCATATGCATTATTTTGTTATTCTAAGTGGGATCAGCTCTGCCTATATTTTTAATCTCCTGATATTTATTCTGGTAACCCATGGACAGAGGAGCCTGACAGCCTATAGCCCATGGGGTAACAAAGGGTGGGACATGACTTAGCGACTAAATAACAACAACAAAATTTACTCTGGGAGTTTGCTGAGGTCACCTGACCCAGCCTAGATCTGGCTGGGCAACTCCGCTTCACTTTATAGGTCTGGCTAGACTCGGTTCCTCATTACAGTCTGGGCCCAGTCTTCTCCACTGAATAATAATAAAGCTCTTCCCATCATGCTTGCAGAGATACAACAGAACAAACAAAAACGAAGCTAGATCTCTTGAGAGGTAGGATCCAAACTTGCAAATAACTTAGGCTTTTATTCTACTGGCCAAATTAAGTCATAAAGTTGAGGCCAAAATCAGCAAGTCAGGACAAACACTTGCCATTTACTGAAGAGAACTGAAAAGTTACAAGGGAAAGAGAATGAATACAAGGAGCGAAGAACTGGAGCCAATAATTCAATTTGCCAAACCCATATTCAAATGTCAAATCTATACTCACTCTTCTATAGATAAGCAGATTAAAACACGAGTATAACTAATTATGATAGACATACACTTATTAGGAAAAATAAAAATAATAATAAGTGTGTGGGCTTCCCTGGTGGTTCAAGTGGTAAAGAATCTGCCTGCATTGCAGGAGACATAGGTTTGATCCCTGGGTTGGGAAGATTCCCTGGAGAAGTGAATGGAAACCCACTCCAGTATTCTTGCCTGGAGATTCCATGCACAGAGGAGCCTGGTGGGCAACAATCCTTGGGGTTGCAGAGTCAGACACAACTGAGCATGCACGCCTGTAATAAGTATGTAATGTTTATGTACAATGTAATACACACATATACACATTTTACTGTAGAGGAGCCTGAATAACAAACAGTAGGATATTCTGAGATCTGTAAAAGGCTCTTTGAGTACTTAGTTGAGTGACGATCAGTACATACGTGTTAGGGAAACTCAGTGTCCAGGCAAAAATGACTTTACTAATGAATTCTATCAAACACTTAAAAAATAAGTAACACCAATCCTGAACAAAAATTTTAAAAATATTGAAAAGTAGGAATTACTACCCAACATATCTTATGAGGTCAGGATCACTTTGATACTGAAACCAGAAAGAAATACGACAAGTAAAGAAGATTGCAGGTCAACAGCCCTCATGTACAAAGATGGAAAAACTCTACTAAATTCTTCAGATTTATGAAACACAATTATATTAATAAGGAACATTAAGTCATTAAAAATGGATGGTTTTTCCCAGGAATGTAACTAGATTCATATTTAATGGTGAAAATTTGATTGCTTTCATTTCAATATCAGGAACAAGGCAAAATGTTTGTTCTCATTATTTCTATTCACCATTGTACTGGAGGATATATGTACAGTGAAACAAGGAAATAAAAAATCTAGTTTGGAAAGGAAGAAAACTTTCTTCATTCATAGATTAAATGAAAATACGAACTAAAAATGTCTATGGAATATATGAAAACATTCTAGAATGAAGAATGAATTTATGAAGGCTACAAGATCCAAGATCAATATACAAATATTATTTGTATTTCTACAACAAACAGTTGGAAATAAAAATTAAAAGACAACATTTAAAATGGCACAAATATATGAAGTACTTAGGGATAAAAATAGGAAAAAGTCAAAATGCCCATCAATAAATGAATGGATAAACAACTTTTATCTAAATAAAATTCTAGTACTTGGCCAAAAAAGTAATAAAATATTGAAACATGCAAGTACATGAATGAATGTCAAAATAATTATGCTGCAATTAAAGAGGCCAGGTAGAAAAATGTATAGTATATTATCCCTGAGATATAAAATTCTAAATATATTAACTAAAATATAGAGACAAATGCAAAGAGCCTTAGTGGTTGGTCACAGGAAGAACAAAATGAAAGAAATGATAAAGGTGCATGAGGAAATATTGGGGGATGATGGATAGGTTCATTATCTTGATTATGATGATGGTTTCATAGCCACATATACATCAATATTTAACAAACTGTACACTTAAAGTACAGTTTTTGTATGTTATTATACTTTATAAAGCTGCTTTATTTTATATTTGTCTCCTGATTTTAAACTAAATTTTATACATTTTATTCTAAAACAAACAAATATTTTTAAAATATAACTTTTTCTGTTAGAACTTTTTACTTTTCTGAAATGAGAATATTACATTAGCTACAGGAGATAATATCTATTAAAAAAAGTCTTTATCTCTGTGATGGCAATACATTTTTAATGCACCAAAAAAAAAAAAAAAAAAAAAAAGGGAAGCCAAAAAAAGAGAAAAACCACTTCAAATGATCAAAACAAAAGAGACCTGAAGGGGAAAACAATTTAAAAAACAGGTTCCTTTCAAAAACAATGATATTCAGAGAGATGGCTTTGGATAAAAATTGCTGGGTTTGGTTCCTGTTTGGAGAGAACTGGAAAAAATAATTTTACATTTTTACCTTTGCACTAATTTTTCCAGTTTAACATACTTTGGTTATCCCTTTTTTGCAATATATATTTGTTCAACTAATAATCCTGTCTTCTACATTACATCTGATGTATAATGTTACTTTTTTTTTAACTCCTAAACTTAACTCATAATTTTCTATGAAAAGGAGTGAAAATGTTGACCAACAGAAGTCAATGATTTATTACTTTTTCCATCAATAATAAAATTCATGTCAATAATCTTCAGTTTAATTTACTTATCCTTGGAGGCTTCATTAGACCTACTAATAAACTGGGCATCATTTTAATTAGAATTAACATTTTCATCCTTCTTATGAATATATATATGAAAAACTTTGAAATGCTGGCCATCTGGGAAAAGTCAAGCTGTCATAGCAAAATTAAGACATTTCTCATGAAACAGTACTACTTTATAGCCACAAGACAGTAAATGAGTAGGCATTCATTGTGACTGCATCCAGGGAAATTCTCTCAAAAAAGCATTGCTATCTCCTTTAGGAATTCTTAGATACTTTGATCATCCCTTTGAAATAATATTCATTTAAAGACACATTTCACATGCAATGCTAGACTCTCCAATGTTTCATTAGTAGGCATATGAGTTACATGATTTTTTTTTTCCATTTAGCAGGCAGACCAATAAGTTGTATAAGCATCACTAGTATCTATGGTTCAAAGAGCATAGCCTCTTCTTAAGGAAACCTGGCATATACAAAAAAAGGTTCGTTTTAAAAGTTTTCTTTTATATTGTAGTCTAGCTGATCGGCTCAGCAGTAAAGAATCCACCTGCCAATGCAGGAGATGTGGGTTCAATCCCTGGGTCAGGAAGATCCCCCGGAGAAGGAAACGGCAATGCATTCCACTTTTCTAGCCTGGGAAATCCCATGGACAGAGGAGTCTGGAAGGCTACAGTCCACGGGCTCACAGAGTCAGACACAGCCGAGTGACTAAGCACACACACAAAAAAGTTTAAGACTTCCGACTGAACAACAATAGTTGACTCACACCATTCTGTTAGTTTCAGGGATACAGCAAAGTGATTCAGTATACATATAAATGTATTATTCTTTTTCAAATTCTAAAAGAATATTAGCAAGAGAGGGAGGGAAATAAGAAAGAAAGGCTGGAGGGAGGGAGGGAAGAAGAAAGGGAATGAGACAACTCTTCTTTTTAAAGAGCAAGACTACTCAAACAGTGAATACCATGAGCTAGACAGTCTCCTTAGGAAGGAGATGATAATGCTCACAATGAAATGCAGAAAATACATTTTAAGTTTAAATATCAAATGACTTTTTCTAAAGTGCTTCCCAGGTGGTGCTAGTGTTAAAGAACCAATTCTTTCTTAGTTGTGATTAAGTGTAATGGCATCACTGACTCAATGGACATGAGTTTGAGCAAGTTCCAGGGGTTGGTGATAGACAGGGAAGCCTGGCATGCTGCAGTCCATGAGGTCGCAAAGAATCGGGCATGATTGAGCGACTGAACTGACTGAACTAAAGTGTGATGAATGACTTACATATCTAGGTGCATGAAAAGGCAAGAATAAAAGTGGCATCATATAATCACAATTCTGCAGGAAAGTTTGATCAGTTAGTAAACAGTCTAAGATATCTCAAATACAGATGAAAATAATGATAAAATATTCACCAGCAGGTTGTTGATTTTTTTCAAAGGATATAACAAAGGGAGATGGTGGGGGGAGCAACAAGAAAAAGAAATAGAAAAATAAATGAACAACAAAATAAAGCAATAATAAATTTGAAAGTGGGCTGTGGGACATAATATACCCCCAAAACTCCTATGCATGCATATAACATTACACAATACATGTTCTATAATATGAAACCATTATTTTAGCTGAAAATAAAGGTTTTTATTTATACCTTAAAAAGGTATAATATATGGCTTTTATAGAAATATCTTTGTAAAAAGATACTATTGTCAAGATTATCAACAACTTGGAGAATCTTTTCAAAATGCCCATTCTAAGTATGCTTTATAACATACTGAGCAAAGTATATAAAATTTTAGGCTCTATGTGAATGCACATCCCTTCACAAAATCAATAGCACAATTACTTAAATAATATTGTGTGGCAACTTTTGTGTATATTGTGTGGCAGGGGCCATGGTCATTCATAGTAAATCAGCTGTAGTTCAGGATGCAATAGGTATGCAATAAAATGTTTGTTAAGCCTATGACTCACATTAATAAAAACATAACTTACATTGCTGAAAGTACAATATAACCTGAAAGTAGGGAGGAACAAAATGGGGACCTATTGGAAACTGAGTATTTTGGTTCACATAAAAATCTGTTTCCTTGTAACGTCTAAGTGACAATCTGAATTTTACTGATCATTTGCCCCTATATACAGTTTTCCAGAAAGCCTATAAACTATTAACTCACCAATTTTTAACAAATACATTTTCAATGTCCAGCATGGCAACTAGTCAAGATGCCTCACAGTGAGAGAGTTAATAAAGACTGTTCTTAAAAAGGTCTCATCAGGAAACAGCCAACACTTTAAAAAAACAATTGCTCTAATAAAATACACACATATACCCTACATTTATTACTAACCTGTTTTTCTCTCTCATATATTTCTATATTTTAATAAAAATAATTTCTTGCCAAAACAGATCAATATTAAATCCTCTATTGAACATTTCTGAAATCATATTTCTTAGCACAGATGCTTTAATAAGTGACTGAATTAAAAAAAAATAGGTAACTTATAAGGAAAACAGTCACACTAGAATTTTTGTTCTGTTTCATTGTAGAAATGTTACACACTAATAACAGGCTTAAAAGAACAAGCCTGATGATTTTATTTTATATTTCCCAGCTATATAGATACATTAATTTGCCTAAAGGGAAGAAGTCTACCAAGAACATTACACCATACATAAAGGACTAGACAGTAAATATAGTAGGTTTATGGGCCATAGAGTTTCTGAAGCAGCTACTCAACTTTGCAACTGCACCTTGAAAGCAGTGATAGTACTTAAATGAATGGATTTTGCTGCGCTCTAAAAGATTTTATTTACAAAAAGGGGCTAGAATGGCAACCAGGGTGTAGAATACTGATTCCAGCTACACAGTGTCACATGATACTGACAAAAGTTCTCTCCTTGACCAAACTTTTAGTCCGGCTCTTCAGAACCCTCTGTTCAATCAGCCCTGACTTTGAACTCTCATCTCTGTTCCAGCAGAGTCCAGTTTTAGCAAAAATCTTGCTCAATTAGAGAGAATCCCCCACACTGAATATCTGATCAATCTCTCGTCTCCCATCATGTGCCAGGTAGTATCTGGTCATCCTGGTCTGTCATTAAAAAGAATCCTGTCAGGTTGGTTTAGCCAGAAACCCCCCTTGTACAGCTGATGTTTTAGTAATTTTCCATCCATTGACCCACACCATGCTCCATGGCTGTAAATTCCCATGTTTAATAGTTGTATTCAGAATTAAGCTCAATTTCTCTCTGCTATTGTGAAATTCCATTGCAGTAGTACCTCTGAATAAAGTTTGCCTTATGGTTGTTGTTTATTTGTTTACTACAGAGGAACAGTTTAATTCATTATCTGCAGCAGAAAGTGAAACAGGAGAAAATAACCACAGATCCTAGGGTGACTCCACAGACTCAGCTGCCCTCAAAGAAACTCAGTTCTTTAACAAGTTATCACAAGGATTTTTTCTTTCATAATTTCAAAAATAACATAGGATTTTCCTTTGATTGATCAGAATCCATATTTAATACCTAAATGACGCCTTATTTTCATGTTTCTCTTTTACTCTTCCTCTTTCAAAAATTATTGTTTCATCACAGTTGTAAATTTGCATGAAAATCCTAATTTGCATTCTGCAAAACAACTTTTTGTTGTGAAAAGTTTGCCTTAGGCTTCATTTTACTGCAACAAGAAATTCTATGGGACTTTGGCCCCCAGATAGATCCCAAAAGTGAAAGTGAAGTGAAACTAAGGTATAATTAGAGGCTAAATTGGAGAAGGAAATGGCACCCCACTCCAGTATCCTTGCCTGGAAAATCTGCAGTCCATGGGATCGCAAAGAGTCGGGCACAACTGAGCGACTAACACTTAACACTTACAGAGACTAAATGCTCACATTCTAAAGAAAAGATGGCCTCAGTGGTGAAGGTTAACCCCTCTGGGACTTCTAAAATCATTGTTGCTCTCCCTCCCCAATCTTAATCCCTATAAAATAAAAACCATGGTATGAAATAATCCATTTATTCTTCCTATTAATCAGTGATCTCTACCATAGATTAAAGTGTTTCATGTAATGTAGTCGTTACTTTCCCCTATGTACCTGGTGCCCTTGATAAATATTTCTCTTTGGGAATTACTATACATTTTGAATATCTTCTCTTGAGTATATTTTAATGCCTTCCAGGGCTCTCCCTCTCCTTTACTATCCTCTTTAAATAATCTCTATACTATTCCACTTACTGTTTTGAAACAGGAAACAGTTCTGTTCGTGGAGCCAAACAATGAACTTTGCAAACAAGCAAACATTCACACAGGCAGAGTTTATTTTAACGGTGAGAGATAGAAAGCTCTCAGCGTAGACACTTAGAGAGGGTCAAGTGAACCCCAAAAGGCAGAGATTAGGTTTTATATCTTTACTAGTACTGATCTGTACAGTCTTGGT